>NC_134402.1:418342470-419621242 GCF_038048845.1 Mixophyes fleayi
GGATTAGTGGATTAATACACAGGGACAGTCATGTCATAATAAATCAAATGCCTAATGAATCAGCCTTTGGACCTGTATGAGAACCCATCAAGACCCTGTGGGAGGAGCTGCAGTTGTCTGTTGTGTTGTCAGAGCTGCAGTGGAATATCAGGGTAATACTGAACAGTGTAATTTGCCTCCATGGCTCATATCTGTAATTTTACATTTTGGGTTTTAGTGGTCCTTTAAACATTGTCAGGCACAGAAAGAATGATTTCTACCGACTGTAAATATCATATTGGGGGGCTTTAGGGGGCATTATACAACTATGTGACATACATGCCTCACTTCTGGGGATGTGAGGCAGAAAAAAAAGGAAGTGGGCGGGGCTTGAGTGCACAGTTCATGTCATTAAATGGGCTTGGAAATCGCATGGTCAAGCTCCAACCTCCTCAGTCAACACTTGGTGGCAGGTATAGGATGACTCAATTCACATCATCACACCCCTGCCTCTGTGTGTTTACTGATGTGGGTGGAGCTTGAAGATGCGATTGGTGTCATGTCGCCGCCCCATCTTGCAGCACAGTGCTCTGCAGGAGAATTACTTGCTCTGTCAGGGGGGTCCCGGATATCTCCCTCTAATTCAAGAGTCTCCTGGTCATTCCAGGAGAGTAGACAGCTATGCTTTGTGGACACATCTAATAATGTGTACCTCTAGCTCTTTTAATGGAGATAGTCATAGAAAACAGTTGTGTAAATCTAGGCTGTCCAGCTGCAGGCTGTGGGCCAGGTGCGGCCATTCAAAGCTTTTTGGTGGCTCCCCACCTTCCCCAACATCCTGCACGGCCTCTATGTTTTTGCAGTAGTTGTCCTGCAAACATATAGTTATCACATCAGTGTCATCCTGTTCATAGCTGAACAGCAGTGATCTATACGTTATCAGTGTTTATGTAGATCTCCCTACACAGCACTAATACATAAACATATACCATTACTGTGTGTCAGAGTGCATAATGGCAACATCCTTATTACGTAAGAGACAATGAAGATAAACAGTATCCAGACATAAAGATAATTGTAACTTTGGTAGAAGTAAACAGATGATTACGCGTTTACTTGTGATTACAGAGTGTTACACAAGCACAAGCCCGAATCATTGCCAAGAAGTTACCATACATTCCAATAGTAAAACAGTTTTTATTTAGAGGTTGGGGCAAATCCCAGCAAAGGGTGCAAAGGGCAGCTTACATATAGGGCCTGATTCATCAAGGCACATATCTGACTATTTCGAGTGCATCGTATGCAAAATCACTCTGTGCATGTCCAGAACTGGGAGACAGGTCTGTGAACTCAGCCACGTCTGCTCCATCTTCAGACTCAAAGGACACTTACTTCAGCCTACAATTTCAGGGTGTGTGAAGTGGGCGAGGAAGGGGCGTTTTGCTGAAGTCAGTGTACAGCAGGGGCCAAACCCAAGCACACGCAGCCATTCAATTGCTGAGTGTCTCGCAGTTACTTGTTTTTCTGCCAGGTCTCTTGCTTCTGCTACAGGACTAGTCTTCATCAGTAGTGATATGACAGTCTCGTATGCATGCTATAACATGTGTTTGCAATCACAAGCAGGGGAGGGCTGGCAAATTTAGCCCGGGGAACAAGACTCAACAGCCTATTAGGCACATTTTAAAAGGTAAAAAAATGCAGCTGGCCCTGTGACACAGCCCACGGTAGCCCAATATGGGACCCGCCCAGCCTGCCCCTGATCACAAGTAATTGTATTTCATGGGGGAAAACACTTTTTTTTACCTGTTTTATCATTAATGCCTATATTTAATAATTTGTTTTTCCTGTGCGTAGACCATACAGGGTAAAACAGTACAGAGCAATAAATGAATAATACCAGTACTCCAAAAGCTCCAAGTATAGCTAGTACAGCGGAGTTGGGGCAGAAGAATAGGTACCGAGACTGGAAGGAAGAGGGGCTTGCTCGTAAGAGCTTACATACTAAAGGGAGGGCAGACAGGAGGCACAATGAGGAGCGAGTAGCTGGACAGGGGAAGAGAGGGGAGGAGATCAGGAGTAAGGGTGGTATGCTTTGAGGAACAGATGAGTTTTAAGTGCTCGTTTGAAGGTGCACAAATTAGGGGACAGTGGGATGGAGAGAGGGAGGTTGTTCCAGTGTAGGGGGACAGCCTGGGAGAAATCTTGGATTCTGGAGTGGGATGAGGTGATCAGAGTGGAGCAGAGGTGATGGTCATTGTCCAATCAAAGGGATCAGGAGAGAGTGTGAATGGAGAGGAGGTTGGAGGTATATGGGACAGTGGAGTGGGAGAGGGCTGCGCTGAGAATGCGTGCCTTGATCAATCAGGCTCATACTGTCTGCTTTTCATTTATCACACAAATAGTGAGGCCCATGTGTTCTCTGCTACATAGTTGCAAACTATGCAAAGTAAATATTAGTTATTTTTCTGTCTTTGTAATTCAGCGCCACCTAGTGGTAATGTGGAGATAATATAACTCCATGTTCTAAGGCTATATGTTTGCTGCAAAATATATGATACTTTAATGCAGGTCACAGAACTGGATTTCTTTGAAGTAAAACTTCATCCTACAAATAAACCAAACTTTATTTATAGCTATTATTTCTTCTAATAGACAATTTATATTATTCCTTAGGGTGAATGCAGCCATATATCATCATGTCAAACTTCAGGCAGATAAAAACGTAATGTGAGCCCCTTGGTGTTCCTTATGGTAGAAATATAATACCAGAACTTAAACACCCTATTATATGATTTAATGAAATCCAACCAAACTGTAGTGTTAGGTGGTATTCTGTATGTTGTAATAAAATGCTGTTTTTTACATGTCTGGGGTGCCCCGTTCACCTGATCCATCATTGTCACCAAAGCCTCCAAGAGTCCAGTGCTGCTCCCCCACTGGTCACCTGTATCTGACAACCAAATGTGTTGTCAATGCCCCTCCCCATTGCATGCGAACATTGGCTGTAACCTCAACACAATGAACTCCACCCAATAGTAAATGTAAAAGTTTAAGTGGAGTTAATTGAAAAATAAAGAAACAGTAAAATGATGTATTCACCCGATTTCTGTGTAATTCCGAGTCGCATCTCTGACACTTACATGTGTTTACGTTTAGGTACTGGCCAGTCTGCGTACTGTAAGGAATAATTTTGCTGCAATAACCAACTTGCAAGATCGAGCGCCCAGCAAGTAAGTAAAAATACTTTCAAACTTACAATTCCGACCAATAGTCACTTGACACAATGATTCCATGAACTATCCAACTATTCACTTTCTTTCCTGCATCTAACAGATGTCAGTCTGTCTCCCCACACTTAGTTTCTGGATCTTTTACACCAATTTAAATCACAATTGTCAAGGAGGAAGTGACAGGATCATTGGCCGGAAGAATTGGAGTTCACCTAAAGGGGTTGTTCACTTTAGACCCACTATCCTTGATGGTTACGGGCTCCTCCACCCACAAGTAGTATATTGGTGGGGGTCCATTTACTAAGTTCTCCACTGTTATCTCACATTAGCTGTCGGATGCTCCAAGTCTAACACTGGGGAGAATGCTGGAGGACTGCAGATTCTAGCAGCGGAGGACACCTGGGGACAGGAGGTGTGCACAGGGAATTGATTTGCCACATCTGAACAAGCGGTACCTCCAACACCATGTGTTATGTGCACTCACATCTGCCCTCAGCGGTTTGCATCTCCTGGTTCATCATCTTCTAGGATTGAAATCTCGAACCCCCTGGCATTATCCCTGGTGTTAGACACATCACAGACCTGCACCTACTAGAATGAGAGGTGGCAGAGCCGTAACTTAGAATTCTAGCGCCTGGGGCGAGAAAGACAAATGCCGCCCCCCTAGCCCTCATTTTTAACCAAATGAACCTAAAATATTTCTAAATTGCGCCCCTCTTCAGCGCTGCACCCTGGGCGGTCGCCCCTGTCGCACAGCCCTAGTTACGGCCCTGGATGTGGGGTTGTTCAAAAGTTCACAATCCCTTTAAGGAAATCAGATTTTCAGCAATATTCACAATAAAATAAGGTTTGGGACTATAACTGCTTTTGTCTTAAGTATGAGATGTTCTGCTAAGTGTTTTAATTTGGTGTGCTGAAACAGTGCAATGTTATGCAAATGACTAGGCTGACGAGTTAAATAATGAAATGTAAGGTCATTAGTGCTGAAGAACCAAGTTACTGTCTCCAAACATTGTCTTAAATGATTTTTATTGAAAATTAAAACTATGAAGGAATACATAGTTCACCTCTGTTGACCGTGCGTCTAGTCCTTCAACAACTACAGCCTAAAATATGCCGTTCTGCTTGTAGCCTGTGTTCAGGTCCTGCAAAAAACTACTTGTACCTGTTATGTTTAAACTAGTCATTGTACAGGCTTAATCAGATTTCTTATTTTAGCTCAGCCTTATTCCATAGAGTCAGAGGGACCTTCCCTTTGGGCATTTGCTCCATATTATGTTGGCCGGCACCTGTGTTTATTTTAGGACAGTTTCCTTTACATCTCTGTACCTCTGTACCTCTTGGCCTGCTTCGCTAGCCCTGTTTTCCCTGTTTTATTAAGCTTCGGCCTTCTTCTTGCTGATTTCTACCATCCCTTTCACTATCTGGCAGATATAATCTGATTTGCTTTACCCTGTCACCTGTGTTTGCATATATTTGTGTATCATGTTGTGTTTTGGTTCTGTTTTCTGTATATGTAATGTACGGCGCTGCGGACCCTTTGTGGCGCCTTATAAGTCATAGATAATAATAATAATCTTTGTCTTTTTTTCTTCAATTGTCCAATGTCATAACCTCTAATAGTCTGTAGTGCCCCCTTGTGGTTGATTTATGTATTAGTGCAAGAACCTATCAACCCTTTTGGCTGCCACACACAGTACGATCCTACCGCTCAGGGACAAGTCCCGAACAATAGGATCAGTGTCAAATTTGCCACCAGATGACAATTCCATGTATATGTCACAGCCCCCTATTCTCTATTACAACTGCTTAGATTGTTCTGTTATACCGGAGTTGTATTTTCTATCTGTGTGCAGGAGCCTATAGTATTATTATTAATGTTTATTTATACAGCGCCAATCATATTACACAGTACAGAGGATGTATAATCACTCACATCAGTCCCTGCCCCATTGCAGCTTACAATATTAATTCCCTACCGCACACACATCCATACTAGGGTCCATATTTGACAGAAGCCAATTAACCTGCCAGTATTTTGGACTGTGGGAGGAAACCTGAGCACCCAGAAGAAGCCCATGCAACCACTGTATTGTACAGCAGCCGCGGCGCTGTCAAAAAAGCGTCTGCGGACGCTTCTTTGACAGCGCCGCGGCTGCTGTACATTAAAGTGCCGCTATGTATGGGCACTGTTTAGTCCCCGTTCTTCACGGAGGGGAGGGGAACCCCCCCTGCGTGCGCCACTGTCCCTGGTTGGAATCAAACCCATGACCACAGCCCTGTGAGGCAGCAATGCTAACCACTGTGCTGCATCTTTATAGTGTATTAGTAATCACAGAAAAGCTCTTCCTATTTGATGCTCTTCCTTTTAAAACTTAGACACAGGGTATAAATTAATGCTATGTAAATAAAAGGATGAACATGTTTTGTCTGCCCAGCACTAAATGAATTTTTAACTAAAGAAAGAGTCTCCACCTCTGGAGATTTCATTTTTGTAATTAAATGTAACATACCCATAGGGTGTATTTTCCAAATACAACTCCCTACCAATCTTGCAGCATTGGTTACATACTGTATACATTGTAATATTATACTATGTCTACCCTGTGAAGAGAGAAGTCTCTTTGTATTTAACAGAATGAGGTACTGTTAGATACACCCTCTAGTAGAGCGAATCTAACAAACACTGTGAGCCAGGTAGGGAGTTCTGTCTGCCCTATGCGTCTATTAAATTCTATTAAATATCCACAAGTTAATTTGGGCCAGAATATAGAATTGTGCAACAGTCATATTGTAGTTCTATTAGATGACAGTCTTGGCTGTGGATACACAGTAAATGTTTCATGTGCCTTGGTGCCAAAACATTATTATTATTATTATTATTATTATTAAGGTTTTTCGTGTAGCACCTCTATCCTTTTGTACGTGGCAATAGGTAGATGACTAAACAGAGAAAGACTGACTGACAGAATGGGAAGCTAAATGTATAGATGATCCTGTGCAGACCATGGCAGCAGCCAAGCGATATGGGCACTAGATGGCGCTGTTACTCAGTTACTTAGACAAGGTCAGCACTACCATTTATGATGGATTTTAGTTATCAACTCTTGGGGGTATATTTACTAAACTGCAGTTTTGAAGAAGTGGAGATGTTGCCTATAGCAACCAATCAGATTCTAGCTGTCATTTCGTAGAATGTGCTAAATAAATGATAACTAGAATCTGATTGGTTGCAATAGGCAAGATCTCCACTTTATCAAACACGCAGTTTAGTAAATATCCTCTTTGGTCTTTAGTTATATACAGCTGATATTTATCATTCCTAAAACATTATTTTCTATATTTTTTTTTTTTACAGAAGATCAACAATGTGTAACCAACCATCCATCAACAAAGCAAGTATACCAGGTAAGACAAGGCCTCTTCTGCTGCATTCGCTGTTTTACAAATCAAAAGTTAAAAAAAAAATAGATAATGATATCTGCCATATTTACCACTTCTGATGTCTCAGCAGTGACTGTGATTTGAGTCCCGCCCATTTTCTGCCAGAAAGACATTAAGACATGCTACACAGTACATTTCTTATACAGAATTTTAGAATGTGGCTTTTTTAAGGTACAACACAGATTTATAAACAGATTTTGACATTTTCTTGTGACTATAAGTTTAGGTCTGCGGTATAGCATGTTACTGATGTGTGCACAACCATGTGACTGAGCAGTTAGAGCCTTGGAGAGGGTGATATGCACATTTTGTGGAGAATCTTTATGTTGTACAAATACAGAAAGCTAGCATAAAGCATATATTTTTATTTTACTTTTAAGTTATTTGATAGGTATTTTATTTACAATACAACCTGATACAAAGCTTTAAAGTGCAGCTTGTACCTACAGACAGATGGTGCACAGGTATAATACCTGTGAGGTATCGTGTATCTGTCACTACACAGGGTTATGGACTGACCCTATAGTCATGTGCATGCAGCCTATCAATGCTCTAGAAAGTAGTGACATCACTGAGGCCTGATAGGCTGCATGTTCATGTGCAGTTCAGTCTATAGTGACAGGTACATTCTAATTCAAAGTTCTTTTATTAGATATTATAGGATATAAGATTTGAGTTTTATGTTTGTTGTCGGTGCTGATATATAGCTTTGCAGCTAATTAATACAAGTCCTTACACCACGCACGTTGTGTCTTTGTTACTTACTACATGTTTCCACAAGAGCGGTCAGTAAAATATAATTCACATGTTTGAACTACTGACCTCTTATAATATTACCGTTGGTGATAAATAACAATCACTTATTGTATAGAGCATTTCATTATATCAGTAAGTTTATAATTGTATCATTTGTTTTGCTTTTTCATTAATATATAAAACTGACTGTTATTGGGTTAGACATTGCTCTTCGGACCATGTTGCGTTTGCTCTTGTATTTCGCTAAGGGAGATCTCTTCTCCACTTCTGCGGAATGTCTGTTATTTCCATTCTGGTCACTGCGATATTTACTGTTTTACACATAGAAATGAGAGTGGAACATTGTAAGTCCACCTTCGAACCAGATATCCACATGTGATGCGTAACTGGCTCTTCTATTAATCTGTAATCAAAAAACAGTTTCCTCCCACATTTGTGGCATATAGTGGCTACGTGGCCAGGACTGCAGACCCACCAGAGTGGACTGTCTATCAGATGGGAGGCTTCGTATGGGGAGACATGACTACACAGCATTCCTGCGACTATTCAGATCGAGCAAATCTCTAATCTCTACTAAACAGACCACACTGATGCTTCTTCAAGTCCACAAGCTCAGGGGCCACAACGCCACTGGTGATGTGACTGATATTGTAGAATGGTGTCATGATGCAGTACATAAACCAACCAGTAAAGATAAAGAATAAAAGTAATATGTACATAACTTTCTGTAATCCATACAAGTATCCTGGAGACCTGGATTTGCTCACCATGCTGTGTGACCCATGGTCAGAAGTTCCAAATGTAATAAACATTAACTTACCGGATGGTAAAGGACACCTTTAAAGTCAAGTATTTAATTAAATTCCTGTGTTAGCCTCTACAACCTCTGTTGGAAGTCTACTCCACCTATCTACTACCCATTTGGGGAGTAATACTTCCTCATATTTCCCTTAAAACTGCTACCCTCCAGTGTTAGGGCATGCTCTCTTCCTTTAATACTTCAGTACCTCTGTAGATTGTATTCCTACTTTACCTTTTACAGATTTGTGATGTGCCCAGTGCCCCATTTTAGATGCCCTTATTTTTCACAATTTCTAATTTATTTATGTCCTTCTGGAGATATGGCCTCCAGAACATAACACTGTTTAATAGGCATGCTCTCACCAAAGATCACCTTCTCTGTCACCACCTCTGGGTCTCTCTCCCCCCCATCCACCCTTCCAGTCGGGGTCCCTCAGGGCTCTGTTCTGGGACCCTTACTCTTCTCTCTATACACCTCCTCCCTGGGTGAACTCATCAGCTCCTTCGGCTTCAGCTACCACCTTTACGCTGACGACACCCAACTATACCTCTCCTCTCCTGATCTCTCTCCCTCCCTCCTCTCTAGGGTGTCCGCCTGCCTCTCTGCCATCTCCTCCTGGATGTCCTCTCGATTCCTCAAACTTAACCTTGCCAAAACTGAGCTCATAGTTTTTCCTCCCTCTCATACCCCATCCCCTTCTGACCTCTCCATCACTGTCGACAACACCTCTATCTCCCCTGTCCCCCAACTTCGCTGCCTTGGTGTCATCCTCGACTCCTCTCTCTCCTTTGGCCCCCACATCCTCTCTCTTGCTAAATCCTGCCGCTTCCAGCTCCGCAACATCGCTCGCATCCGGCCCTTCCTCTCCCAAGATGCCACCAAATGCCTTATCCACTCTCTGATCATCTCCCGCCTGGACTACTGCAACCTCCTCCTCACTGGCCTCCCCCACTCTCATCTCGATCCCCTTCGATCCGTCCTTAACGCTGCAGCTAGGCTTATTTTCCTCTCTCGCCGCTCCTCTTTTGTCTCCCCCCTCTACCTAGCCCTTCACTGGCTCCCATTCCCCTTCAGAATCCTCTTTAAGCTCCTCACACTCACCTACAAGGCCCTCGCCAACTCCACTGCGCCCTACATCTCCACCCTCCTCTCTATTCATGCTCCATCCCGCCCTCTCCGTTCTGCCTCTGACCGTCGCCTCTCTTCCCCCCTTATAACCTCCTCCCACGCGCGTATCCAAGACTTCGCCCGCGCTGCCCCCCTCCACTGGAACAAGCTCCCTCCCTCCATCAGAACTTCCCCTAATCTGTCCAGCTTCAAACGGGCCCTAAAAACCCACCTTTTTCTTAAAGCCTTTCTGTCTCCCACTTAACTTCCTACCTTATCTTCTGCCTCTGTCCCCCTACTCTCACTCTCTCCCCTGCGTCTCTCTGTCTGTCCACCCCTCCCCTTAGATTGTACGCTCCTCTGAGCAGGGCCATCTCTCCTCCTGTTTCCACCACTTCTAACTCTGCTCTCCAGCTACTTAGCCCTCCTCCTCGAGGGTCCTCCACCCCACGTCCACTCTCGCTCCCTCCTCCCCCCTGGGGGTCTCCCTGTCTTCCGCGCCCTCCTCCCCCTTCCCCGCCCTCTCTAGCTGTGCATTGAGCGTACTGAGTTGCTGTGTTTACTGTACTGTGCTGTCTCCCATTGTATTGTGATTTTGTTTGTCTCTGTACGGCGCTGCGGATGCCTTGTGGCGCCTTATAAATAAATATTAATAATAATAATAATAATAATCTACATAGTGCAACACACCCAGAACATAACACCGTTTAATAGGCATGCTCTCACCAAAGATCTACATAGTGACAACACACCCAGAACATAACACCGTTTAATAGGCATGCTCTCACCAAAGATCTACATAGTGACAACACACCCAGAACATAACACCGTTTAATAGGCATGCTCTCACCAAAGATCTACATAGTGCAACACACCCAGAACATAACACCGTTTAATAGGCATGCTCTCACCAAAGATCTACATAGTGCAACACACCCAGAACATAACACCGTTTAATAGGCATGCTCTCACCAAAGATCTACATAGTGACAACACACCCAGAACATAACACCGTTTAATAGGCATGCTCTCACCAAAGATCTACATAGTGACAACACACCCAGAACATAACACCGTTTAATAGGCATGCTCTCACCAAAGATTTACATAGTGGCAACACACCCAGAACATAACACCGTTTACTAGGCATGCTCTCACCAAAGATCTACATAGTGACAACACACCCAGAACATAACACCGTATAATAGGCATGCTCTCACCAAAGATCTACATAGTGGCAACACACCCAGAATATAACACCGTTTACTAGGCATGCTCTCACCAAAGATCTATATAGTGACAACACACCCAGAACATAACACCGTTTAATAGGCATGCTCTCACCAAAGATCTACATAGTGCAACACACCCAGAACATAACACCGTTTAATAGGCATGCTCTCACCAAAGATCTACATAGTGACAACACACCCAGAACATAACACCGTTTAATAGGCATGCTCTCACCAAAGATTTACATAGTGGCAACACACCCAGAATATAACACCGTTTACTAGGCATGCTCTCACCAAAGATCTACATAGTGGCAACACACCCAGAATATAACACCGTTTACTAGGCATGCTCTCACCAAAGATCTACATAGTGGCAACACACCCAGAATATAACACCGTTTACTAGGCATGCTCTCACCAAAGATCTACATAGTGGCAACACACCCAGAATATAACACCGTTTACTAGGCATGCTCTCACCAAAGATCTACATAGTGGCAACACACCCTCTCTCTTTCTGCATCTTACCCTTCTTTCTGTGCACCTGACTTACCTTCCCTATTGCTTTACTACATTGCCTACCTACCTTTAGGTTGTCTGAAACAGTGACCACTAGATCCACCTCAGTAGTTGCCATGTTTCTGATGTTAATTCTATATTCACCATTTCAATCATTGAACACTTGTCCATTACTCTTATCTTCTCAGATCATCTATGCTTTTGGACACCTCCCAAGGTGTCCAAAAAGATAGTTACATATCTTTGTGTCACCTGCAGACTTTCCCATTAGCAATTGCCAGGCACTGTCCCCGTACTGCTCCTGTGTGCCGAGGACGGCTGCCATCCTCTTCCGCCGGGCTCGTCCGGTTGCCTATCAACGGGTTTCCTCCTCCTCTCGGTCCGGCTTCTTGAAGGCACTTTCGGATTTCCCTTGTATTTCGTTGCCCGCACTGGTATTGACCTTTGGACCGTTCCTGACTACTCTTGCCTACTCTCCGTGGTACCTCGCTTCCTTGGTTTCGACTCGGCCTGTCTGACTACCCTTTATTCGCTGCACTGGTGACTTCCTGGGAGAACCGCGACCTGCACATCGCACGCAGCAAAGCCCAAACCTCCTTGCGGGGGTCCCTGGTGAACACCGGTGGTGTGTTAGACTCCGCGCCTCTCAGGTTAGTAGTGCTAATACCAGTAAGTGATATTCTCTGTGTAAAAGTGTGACAGTATCCCTTCTGACACCATTGACTTGTTTACTTTCAGTTTAGAGACTTCTGTCAGAATCCTCTCCTCTGTCAGTGTACACATGTCTTCCTTTGTTTGGTCAGTATTCTGGCTACATATCTAAGGTCTCCTTCTACTGTAAATATACTGTATAACAGAAATCATTTTTAAGCCAATCTTCTATACTCTGGTTACCCTCGACATGACTTTTTTCCTCCATCTTTAGTCGTGCTCCGTCTTTACTCTCCATTACGATTCCTCTTTGTCTTTTTCTCCTCTAACGTATACATCATCTAAAACAGGGCTTGTCCCATTTACATTTAATCTTCAGCCTGGATCTTTGCACTTGTGATCTCTTTCTTAGCTTCCTTCTTCTTATTTAGATATACTTCGTTATATGTTTATATTGTCTGAAAATCATTTTTATAATGCTTCATACCTTCCTTTTAGAACCAGTTTGACATTGCTTTCCATGTGTTTTCCTAACCTGTGTTTCATCCGTTTGCTCCACTCTGCAAAGGCAACACTTATTTTCCCATCTCTAAGTCCAAAAATCTAACTTTGTTTTTTGTGTGGTTTGTGTCATCCTCTGTCTTTATAATAAACCACACTGATTAATTATTGCTGGAATCAAAGTTCACGCCTGCACTTGCCTCCGATTCTCTGTCACCAGTTGAGAATGGCTTCTTTGCGGATGGGCTCTCCCACTGATAGCTTGAGAGTACTTCCTTGGAACTCCGGTTTCAAGTTACTTCCTGCAGCAGACCCATTCTAGTCTAGTCCAATCTCCTATCATTATTACCTCTCTATTCATTGCTCCTTTAGAATTCTATCCAATTCTTCTTCCTGTTCTGTAGGTCAACCAGTAGGAAGAGCAACATTCCTCTTCTTCTAAGGTCTCAGTTTTAATATCTTGTATTAAAGTAACTTTGATGTTGTTGTTTCAATCGTGAAGTACTTCTGTGGAACTCTTCACCGCCTCAGCTTTCTACTCCATCCTTCCTAAATAAAGTGGAACCTGGTACGGCTATATCCCAGTCATTATTTTCATTACACCATGACTCTGTAAGTGAGGTTACTGTAACGAGATAAAGGGGTGAAGAGGGCCCATTTTCAATGGCGTTCCTTGCCATGCATGCTGCTCCCACTCCGCAAAGGGACTTGAATTCGGCACCATCTCAGACCTGGCAGAGATGAAGTCTTGTCTGATAAATTGGACTCGTTTCACGTTTGCGTGTTGCTCTTTGGCAGAGAAGCACAATTATAAAATAAAGTTGAATTGAATGAAAGATTTCCCAGAACACTTGTTCATCACTTTATTATATATAACATAATATCTCCCAAGAAGAAGCCCCACCCGCTCACTACAATTGCCCACTGCAGAGAAATGAAGTGGGATTCTTCATGAAGCCTCTTCACTGCCAGCCAATCACAATCGGCCAGCATGGGAGACCACTTGTGATTGGCAGGCGGTGAAGGGGAGTTACTCTTGGTCATGGTAATTTCATACTGTTCATTTCAATTTATATTACATCAGATCAGGATTAAAAAAAGATGATGTTATTTTATATTTAATAATATTGTGGACATGACAAGAGTTTCAGGGAAACTTGTCCATTATCCTGGGACCACTGGAATGTCAAAGCTTCTAGCCTGAGCCTGGTTTTGCCTATAGCAGGTGGACCCAATGTTCATAGTCTTCCTGTTATAGTGAATACCAGACTAGGCTTTTTGGCATTGGGGCTGGACAGGATTTTGAGGGGGGACATGCTGCCCATTTTTATTATTATTAAGTATTACACTGTGTCTTGCTATAACAGAGAGACCCGCAGTGATACCAAACCCAGCCCCAGCCTGGATATCACAAGGAAATCGGGCCTGCAAAAAATGTGTGTACCCCTGGGCAAGTAGCCCTGTCCTGAATAGCACTGGGGTCACACTGGCAGTGGTGGGTGCCTGGGAATTTGTTTAAACACAGAAAATTCTTTTGTGGATCTCCCAAGTCCCAACATGCCCTGGCAGCCATTGCCTTGGGCATGCTGGCGCTAGTACAACTTGCCCAATTACATGCCATGGCTGTCAGTGATGACCGAGTATTCTTGGACTTGTGAACTATAAGCACCAGCATGCCTCCACAGCCAGGTCCTGCTGGAACAGGTAGTTTACAACGAAAAATTATTTAAAATGTTGCATAATTTTTGCCTAATTTGCATCACAAACCTTGTGATTCAAGGGACACAAATGTATTTTTATTTTCTCTTACATGCAGAGAAACTACTGGCTGCTTGTGCAGGTATCACACAAATATCCCACCCGACTCTAAATCTGTCTGGACATTTTAAACATGCCCCCTCCCTATGCAGCTCATGATGGTTTTGCCAAGGTGTAAAATCTCAAATTTTTAACAGTAAGGGGATGTGTCTAACATTTTCCACTAGATGGCAGCAGAGAACTATAGAAATTGGTTACCATTATTAGTTTTTGACCAAGCTGAGCAATGATGATTATTCTTTGTTTTGGTAATTATTGGTAATGGACAAGTTCATCATATGTGGCTGCTGGACATTATGGTGTACATGGCTGCTGGACATTATGGTGTACGTGGCTGCTGGACATAGCATTAGATCTGTCACTGAATCTGCAGATTATGCAACATTTCTGTGAGATTTGAGAATTAATATCTTAAAGTCAATTAACTTTAAAAGGCCCCATAGGGCACTTGCAGTTACAGATCAGGTCACAGCTATGATGTGATAGTGTTAGTGTAGTTACATGTGATGTGCTTGCTAGTATAGTCTGGCCATAACCTCTACTCCATTTGCAAATGGAACTTGAGGTTATCTTGTAATATAGGGCCTGATTCATTAAGGATCTTAACTCGAGAAACTTCTTATTTCAGTCTCCTGGACAAAACCAACCATGTTACAATGCAAGGGGTGCAAATTAGTATTCTTGTTTTGTTTGCAAGTTAAATACTGACTGTTTTTTCATGTAGCACACACATACCAACTTTAAATTTCAGTGTACAAATAAGCTATCAAGTATTTGTGTGCTACATAAAAAAACAGGCAGTATTTAACTTATGTGCAAAACAGAATACTAATTTGCACCCCTTGCATTGTAACATGGTTTTGTCCAGGAGACTGAAATAAGAAGTTTCTCAAGATAAGATCCTTAATGAATCAGGCCAATAGATATCTGGGCAGTTGATGAACGTGTCCGTGATCAATAGATATCTATGAGAATCACACTATCAGTTTATAAGTGTCAGACAGACCCTGGATTCAGCTTGCAGCAGTTTTGTATTTCTCTGACATTTGATTTAGCAGGCCTTGTAGTGATTTATTGGTCCCTATATTTGTCTGTGGTCATTCTGCATTATTCTCCCTGTGAAGGCAGCATAGAGATGCACAGAACAATATGGCTTTCAGATTGCTCAAAACTATATAACCTGTAGATATCTAGTCCATCTAGCCCCACAACTCTGCTTATAATCCCTTTGAGAAACGTTTTTCTCTGTTTGTAGTGGCTGATCTGGTGTACGTCACATTTATGGGCTTTATGCTGCTCTTTCAAACTTTCTAATAAAACATTGCTGTCAAACACACAGGAAATTCATCTCTAAATCATTGCTAGGCACATCTCCATTTATCATCATACCTGATTTCGGTAGGATCTGTATTGAGTATCGCAGTCATTGTGGGGGTGCATTAGTGGCGATATCAGGCGATTTGCCCGGTGTATATTGCGATGCTGCAATAAACATATTTAATCAGTGTTGTTTTACTGCACGTGAACTTTTGCTTTTGTTATAAAATTATGGACCATAACAAAATCTGGACCTATCAGTGCTTGTTTAAAAGGGCCACTAAATTGAAACATTCATGTATGAAGTATGTTAAATGTTGTACAGGTTTAAGTGCTACCCGATATTCTACTGCAGCTGTGTTAAAAAGTACTTAGTAGAGTATTACCTCCATACACCATTGCAGAGAACGGAATCCACGTCCCACATCTATAGGACACGGCAATAACTGGATGTGATACAGAGCAAAATAGTGTGATTTACTTATTAATATTCCAATATATTCTAAAATACTCCACATCACTTTACAGTTGGGAACAACAATAGTAATTAAGCAGGACTGGGCACTAACACAAAAAGTTTTAAGAAGGCCCCGCTTGAAAATTTCAAAGCAGAGCTTACCAGTTATGCAGCTGTGACATCACTGGCCCTGCGCTCTGTATATAAATCCACCAATCACAATGCTCCAGAGTGCCGGCCAGTGGGGAAAACAGAGCATATACAAAACAGGGACATACAAGGTAGAATAAATAATTTCAAACAAAAGGGTAGGTAGGTCTCTGCTCATGAGAGCGCTTATAATATAAAATCAGTGGGCCTTAAACAGAACCCTGGGGTACTCCAACAGTTGGTGGGAGTGGTATGGATGATGTGTCAGACTTAGAGACACAGAATGATATAAGATAAAGAAGCACCTCCCTCCTAACATGGCAAACTGCAAAGGGGTGTAAGTATGTTGGACATATGTCATTCCTCCCAAGTTTTGTCCTAATTGTTGGGATATTCGTTTTATGTACCGCACACTACAGAAAATCAGTGCTTCGACGGCCTCTTTCTAGGGAGGGGGTTTGAGGCAGCCAATTGCTTCTAACCCGCTAGGCCGGCGGTTCCCAAACTGTGCGCCGTGGCTCCCAGGGGTGCCGCGGCGCTGTCACTGGGGTGCCGCGGGCCAAGCATTGAAAAAAAACACAAACTTACCAATCCGCTGGGTGCCGGGACCCAGAAGCCTCCTCTCTCCCGCAGCTGTCACTGAATATCGACGTCAGTAACAAGCTGCTGCGAGAGAGAGGAGGCTGCTGGGTCCCAGCGCCCGGCGGATTGGTAAGTTTCTGTGTTCTTTCTTTTTTTTTCTATGGCTGGCGCGCGGCAGAGGAGTGAGAGGGAGCGTTACAGCGGGGCACAACAGGACAGAGGAGTGTAACAGGGGCAGAGGAGGGTGACAGCGGGGCACAACAGGACAGAGGAGTGTAACAGGGGCAGAGGAGGGTGACAGCGGGGCACAACAGGACAGAGGAGTGTAACAGGGGCAGAGGAGGGTGACAGCGGGGCACAACAGGACAGAGGAGTGTAACAGGGGCAGAGGAGGGTGACAGCGGGGCACAACAGGACAGAGGAGTGTAACAGGGGCAGAGGAGGGTGACAGCGGGGCACAACAGGACAGAGGAGTGTAACAGGGGCAGAGGAGGGTGACAGCGGGGCACAACGGGGCAGAGGAGGGTGACAGCGGGGCACAACAGGACAGTGTAACAGGCAGAGGAGGGTGACAGCAGGGCACAACGGGGGCAGAGGAGTGTAACGGGGGCAGAGGAGAGGGACAGCGTGAGACAGGGCAGTGTGTCTGGATGCAGAGGGGGCAGTGTGTCTGGATGCAGAGGGGACAGAGTGCCTGAGGGCAGAGTGTCTGGATGCAGAGGGGGCATTTTTGCATACAACTAAATAAGTATTTCTGTCCTGACCTAAATACTTATTACAATTTTTTGACCCAACTACTTCTAAAACAGGACTGCTCAGTAATTATTTTGGAGGGGTGCCTTGAATTATTTGGAGACTCGAAGGGTGCCGCGAATGGCAAAAGTTTGGGAACCACTGCGCTAGGCAATCCTTTGGAGGAAGTCACACACCACTGACATGGGGTAGTCTCTCTCCCAAAATGGCGGAGCCACGTCTCTTTGAGAGGTTTTGTTCTGATTAGACAAAGCCAAAAGTTGAGATATATGTATTTAAGTTTCCAAATTCTACTTCCTTTGTTTGTCATGTACAGTCTGCAATGCTGCAAATTGAATGGATCCAGAGGGAAAAGTCTTCACCTCCACCTGTAAGTCAGAAAGAAACTACCTCCTGTAGACAGCCATGTACAAGCAGAAGCCTCCAGCTGTAGACAGCCATGTACAAGCACTAACAAGGGAGAAACTACCTCCAGCTGTAGGCCTCCATGTACAAGGACAAGCCAGGGGTAACTACCTCCACTTGTAGACCGCCATGTACAAGGACAAGCCAGGGGTAACTACCTCCACTTGTAGCCCTCCATGTGCAAGGACAAGCCAGGGGTAACTACCTCCACTTGTAGCCCTCCATGTGCAAGGACAAGCCAGGGGTAACTACCTCCACTTGTAGACCGCCATGTACAAGCAGAAGCCTCCAGCTGTAGACAGCCATGTACAAGCACTAACAAGGGAGAAACTACCTCCAGCTGTAGACAGCCATGTACAAGCACTAACAAGGGAGAAACTACCTCCAGCTGTAGGCCTCCATGTGCAAGGACAAGCCAGGGGTAACTACCTCCACTTGTAGACCGCCATGTACAAGGACAAGCCAGGGGTAACTACCTCCACTTGTAGCCCTCCATGTGCAAGGACAAGCCAGGGGTAACTACCTCCACTTGTAGACCGCCATGTACAAGCAGAAGCCTCCAGCTGTAGACAGCCATGTACAAGCACTAACAAGGGAGAAACTACCTCCAGCTGTAGGCCTCCATGTGCAAGGACAAGCCAGGGGTAACTACCTCCACTTGTAGACCGCCATGTACAAGGACAAGCCAGGGGTAACTACCTCCACTTGTAGCCCTCCATGTGCAAGGACAAGCCAGGGGTAACTACCTCCACTTGTAGCCCTCCATGTGCAAGGACAAGCCAGGGGTAACTACCTCCACTTGTAGACCGCCATGTACAAGCAGAAGCCTCCAGCTGTAGACAGCCATGTACAAGCACTAACAAGGGAGAAACTACCTCCAGCTGTAGACAGCCATGTACAAGCACTAACAAGGGAGAAACTACCTCCAGCTGTAGGCCTCCATGTGCAAGGACAAGCCAGGGGTAACTACCTCCACTTGTAGACCGCCATGTACAAGGACAAGCCAGGGGTAACTACCTCCACTTGTAGCCCTCCATGTGCAAGGACAAGCCAGGGGTAACTACCTCCACTTGTAGACCGCCATGTACAAGCAGAAGCCTCCAGCTGTAGACAGCCATGTACAAGCACTAACAAGGGAGAAACTACCTCCAGCTGTAGGCCTCCATGTGCAAGGACAAGCCAGGGGTAACTACCTCCACTTGTAGACCGCCATGTACAAGGACAAGCCAGGGGTAACTACCTCCACTTGTAGCCCTCCATGTGCAAGGACAAGCCAGGGGTAACTACCTCCACTTGTAGACCGCCATGTACAAGCACTAACAAGGGAGAAACTACCTCCAGCTGTAGGCCTCCATGTGCAAGGACAAGCCAGGGGTAACTACCTCCACTTGTAGACCGCCATGTACAAGCACTAACAAGGGAGAAACTACCTCCAGCTGTAGCCCTCCATGTACAAGGACAAGCCAGGGGTAACTACCTCCACTTGTAGACAGCCATGTACAAGCACTAACAAGGGAGAAACTACCTCCAGCTGTAGGCCTCCATGTACAAGGACAAGCCAGGGGTAACTACCTCCACTTGTAGGCCTCCATGTACAAGCACTAACAAGGGAGAAACTACCTCCAGCTGTAGGCCTCCATGTACAAGGACAAGCCAGGGGTAACTACCTCCACTTGTAGACCGCCATGTACAAGCACTAACAAGGGAGAAACTACCTCCAGCTGTAGGCCTCCATGTACAAGGACAAGCCAGGGGTAACTACCTCCACTTGTAGACAGCCATGTACAAGCACTAACAAGGGAGAAACTACCTCCAGCTGTAGACATCCTATGTGGATTGCCAGAAGGGCCAATCATGTCCAAATCTTTAAATGTTTGGACTCTGATATATGTATTAATGTGTATGTACCAGCAGCTCCAGGTTCATCACATTCCTCGTTTCATGCAGGAACAGAGCACTTATTTCTGCACCGGAGCTCTCTCACACAGCTTTACTCTATTTGGTTTGCCGTGGTAAATATAATGCAATTCTCAATATTATTATTTTTAAATACTTTTGGTCAAATTAAATCCATTTGACTTAGCAGTAATTATTTTCTAAATGTTGGCATTGGAATTTTGTTGGGTTTTACATGAGAAGATAAGACGTCTCTCTCTGCTCTTACAGTTACATAATGACTTGTTATTTAATAGGCTTTACTTTCCCTAATTAAAGCAGACTGCAGAGGACTAAGGTAGAAATGGATTAAAGGCCTACAACTAGGCCGCAGTGACGTCTGTTGTCCCTTACAAGGCTTGTAATTCTGTTTCGGAATGTGTTTATACAAAAGGATCTACATATCGGTTATACAGTATTAAGAGCTAATTGTTGGATTTTTCTTTTAACTTAGAGAAATTTTTATTAGGTTTTATAAAATTTTGTGGGGTACATAAAAAAAAAGAGAGGGGCGAGGGTAAGACATCGAATTTGGGGGAGGGGGGGTACATAGAGGGTCTGGAACACAGCAGTAAAATACCAGATTACACAAATACACACATTTCTAACATATTGTATTATGCTGTAGCAAATAAACAAACCCGCAAGCCAACCAGGTCATCGTGCTGGCAGACCTCTAACCAGGACAGAAAGACACACTTGACTGACTGATGTCTATGGGTTGGAGGGGATATCGTTATTTTTCTGTTGTGAGGCTTGTATTTGCGCTCCTTCCCCCTCAGTCATATAAACGTGCCAAGCACGGAATATCACTAGAGGAGAGCTAGCTGACCTGGAGTAAGCCATTCCCAAGGTTTCCATTTCAAAGCTGAAGTTTATTTTGGAGATAATCTTTGACATTGGAAGTGGGAGAGGTTCCTGCCATGCCTGTGCAATAGCAGCTCTAGGTGCAATAAGGACCTGGCCCGTCACATACAGTATCTGTTCCATTGTGGGATTGAGACTGGGTAATGGTGTAGAAGGGCCAATTCAGGGGATGAATGGACCGGGTGATTGTGTTTAAAACACAATCAGAGCATCCGGGCAGCACACTGTCCCTGCCTGTCTCTGCCAAACGGACCTGCACATAGTGTGCAGCCACCGGCAGCGAGCCCCTGCAATCTCAGCACACTCAGCATAATCTCAGCACACTCAGCACAATCTCAGCACACTCAGTAGTTTTTATGATGAATAGAAAAACATTTTGGGCCCCAAAATTAAGGAGAGCCTATTAGCGATACATTTCTCATAGATTTTATTGTCAGTATTTAATAAAGCTATAGGCCGATAATTTTTACAATCTGTAGGGTCTTTCCCGGGCTTTGGAATCACTACAATGTGGGATTCCAAAATTTCAGGTGGAAAATTTCCTGACTCTGTGCCAGTATTATAAAGTTGTTCTAGTATGGGTATCAATTTCTCTTGAAAGGCTAGAAAAAATGTATTTATGTATCCGTCCGGGCCCGGTGCCTTATCTTTGGGGAGCTGTTTAATGACCTGCCGAATTTCTTCCTGGGACCAAGGGGCATTCAGTGTATCCCTAGTGAGGGGGTCTATTGAGGGGAGGGAGAGTTTCTCTAAAAAGGCAGAGATGTCGCTCTCGCCCCGGGTGATGTGAGGAAAGGTCTTTGTGTAGATTATATAACTCTGCGTAAAAAGATGTGAATATATCTGCAATGTATTTAGGGTTGGAGCTTTTGGAGCCTAAGAACCTTTAATGGATTTGATTCGGTTGCGAGCCTGAACTCTCCTCAATTTCCTTGCCAGCAGACTGCCTGCCCTGTTTCCTGCCACATAAAACTTTTGACGCAGTTTCGACAATGCCACAAGGGAACGGGTCATGAGAAGTTTTTGCAGTTCTGCTTTAATCAAAGAAATCAGAACTCAAGACCCTAGAAGGGTGTCTATTATTCTGAGCCTCTAAAAGTCTAAGCTTTGCTTCTAACTCTAACCGGTGATGTAGGTTGGCTCTGCGTAACCTAAAAGCCACTTGGATTACCGTCCCCCTAACAACCGCTTTAAGGGCACACCAATACGTAAAGATTGAGGTATCCTTGGGATCATTGGTTTGTGTGTAGGAGTGAAGGGTCCTGTGATTGCTAGCTTAGCTTCTCAAGAAGACAACAAATAAGTAGGTAGACATCATGGGCGTAAAGGGGGGGGAGGGACTAGTTGGTCTCCAAGTCCAGACTATCGACGTGTGGTCTGACCATGTCATAGGGCGGATCTGGACTCTGTGAGTATTCTGTAATACCCATTTGTCTGAAAGGATAAGGTCAATCCGGGAATAGGTATTTTGTACTGAGCTAAAGTATGTATAGTCCCTCTCGTTAGGGGCTGCTACTCTCCATATATCGTGTAGACCATATTCTGTCAAAAGCCTCCCGAAGGCTAGTGAAGGGTCTGAGAGGGTGGCAAGCTAGAATTGGATGACCTATCGAGTCTTGGGTCCACCACAAGGTTGAAGTCTCCCACTATTATTACACTGCCTCTTTTGAACTTATCTACTATTGCTAGTGTCGTTTTCAGGAACGGTATCTGTCTGGAGTTGGGGGTATAAAGCGACATCAAGGTGACCCATTTCTCTTCTAATTGGCCAATGACTATGAGGAATCTCCCATTCCTGTCCTCCACTTTCGTGGAAAACCTGAAGGGACAGCTAGTGCTAAACAGTATCGCTACTCCGCATTTTTTATGGGGTCCATTCCCTGTGTAGCATGTAGGGTACTGGTGGTTTCTAAAAACTGAAGGAGCCCTGGCTGCAAAATGCGTTTCCTGGAGGGCCACAATGTCTGCTTTGGACTTATAGAAGGAAGTTAATGCCATTCTCCTCTTGTTAGGGGAGTTTAATTCTCTAGCGTTCAATGATAGAAACTTAACCATCTTTAAGAAGTGTGTACAGTGAGTAACTCAAGCAGTGCATTACATTATCTATGTCTACTGTGTGTGCATAATAGAAAAAATGCATGTATTTGAAATGTTATGTTCCAAGGAAAAAAGGAGAGGAAGGAGGGGGAACTACTCCCCTGGGGTGGGTAAACAAAAATAACCCTATATATAGGATTAGAGTTGCCGAAGAGGGAAAGAGTCGGCAAAATACCTAATGTGTGGTGCATGTCCTGGGCTGCCTTGCACTACCACCCACATGTCAAATTCTCTTAACTATAGCAGGACTAAGCTCTGAAAGGATAACCAAACAATGTGTAGAGTGGACTTGAGTTGTATTATGGTTATGTTCATTAGTCAGGTCATGTTGGGTAGGTGCATTGTAATGGGACTGCATAGAGCAGTGCTCCTCAGTCAGTGTCCCGCAGCACACCGTTGTGCCATGAGATGTTGCTAAGTGTGCCGTGGTGTAATGCCTACAAGAGGAGAGAAAGCACAACATTTATGGTGGTACATGCGTCATACTGTGGTTAACTGAAGACCTTGCCTTAAGGAAATAATTTCACCATTTGTTCCATACATTTTCTTTGTACAATATTTTAGTGAAATAAAGAGTTAACTATTATTGTTATGTTACGGGGGTGACACTTATGAATATATCGCGTACATATGACGTTCCCACAAGCGTGTCTCTTATCTCTCTGCTGCTGTCGCTGCCATAATTGCCAATTTCGCTTATAACAAGCGGAATTGGGCTTGTTTTTTTTTTTGTCAAGTTGCATTTTTTTCTTGCAGGTTGCGGGTTATTGGGCGGGTTACATGGGCTGCGGGTTACACGTGTGTCAAGCTCAGGTCTCTCATGCTTAAGGTACTGCCTGAGAGTCTGAGACACTCCTAAATTTCTGCCCCTCCTCTCTCCCATGTGTGTTCCTTACCTAATTTCCCCTCCCACTGTACCCAGAAGTCCTGCCCTCTTCCCTACTTATCCTTCCCTAGGTATGGAGCCAGCACTTTCCTGTAACTTGCTGTGGTTATCCCGTTTTAGTGAGTTTATGTTCATATAACTTTCTCTCTTTTAACCACTGATCTCCGCCATCTCTTTCCTCCTGCAGTCTCTTCCTTTCTCTCCCACATTAACTGTAAACCGACAACACAATAACGTCGGCAAGCAGTGGCTCTCTCGGTCTCTAGGCTTAAAGTGCTAGCTCTTCGGAACAGGGACGTCTGCAGTCACTTCCTTTAGAACGTTTCACATAAACAGGACTCACCCTGAAATAACCCGCGAAGTTCATCATCATCATCATCATCATTTAGACACTTCTTAAAATTATCAATATATTATATTATAGAATATTATTTTTTTTGGGAACCATGTCTTCTACTTTATACTGCACAAATAATCTGGCGTCCAGCTAATTAGAATGTCCTGTAGTTATACTAGCTGTAGAATATGTAGAAGGGCCTTGACCAAGAACTTCGAGTTGCTCTGTCAAATATTGAGCTGAATATAAAACTATTGTATCCATTAAAACAAGCACGGGTATCACATTAGTTGTAGTTAAAAGTTAGTATTATTTATAGTTATAAGCTAGTATAATTAATATTAGTTATAAGGGAAACATATTTTATTAGCTGGGATGTTAAATTTGTCACATAAAAAATAACAATTAAATGTAATATCTGTGTATGTAATTGCTGCTTTTTTTTGGTATATTTTTGCTTTTGGTTTACCGTGGCATTCTCGGAGGGGCTTAGGTGTGCCGAGGGTGAGATAAGGTTGCGGAGCACTGGTATAGAGTGTAATAGAATTTTATTGTGATAGTGTCCAGTGGTCAGGTCATGTTATGGTGGGTAGGTGTCTTATGTCTGTAGAGAGTGTATTATAATTGTATTTGGATCATGTCCAGTGACCATGTAATGTTGGGTAGGTGTATCTCCTATGTCTGTAGAGACTGTATTAGATTTGTTTTATGATAATGTCCAGTGGTCATGTTATGTTATGTTGGGTAGGTGTATGTCCTATGTCTGTAGAGACTGTAGTAGAATTGTATTATGATAATGTTCAGTGGTCATGTTATGTTATGTTGGATAGGTGTATGTCCTATGTCTGTAGAGACTGTAGTAGAATTGTATTATGATAATGTTCAGTGGTCATGTTATGTTATGTTGGGTAGGTGTATCCCCTATGTCTGTAGAGACTGCAGTAGAATTGTATTATGATAATGTTCAGTGGTCATGTTATGTTATGTTGGGTAGGTGTATGTCCTATGTCTGTAGAGACTGCAGTAGAATTGTTTTATGATAATGTTCAGTGGTCATGTTATGTTATGTTGGATAGGTGTATGTCCTATGTCTGTAGAGACTGTAGTAGATTTGTATTATGATAATGTTCAGTGGTCATGTTATGTTATGTTGGATAGGTGTATGTCCTATGTCTGTAGAGACTGCAGTAGAATTGTATTATGATAATGTTCAGTGGTCATGTTATGTTATGTTGGATAGGTGTATCTCCTATGTCTGTAGAGACTGTAGTAGATTTGTATTATGATAATGTTCAGTGGTCATGTTATGTTATGTTGGGTAGGTGTATGTCCTATGTCTGTAGAGACTGTAGTAGATTTGTATTATGATAATGTCCAGTGGTCATGTTAAGTTATGTTGGATAGGTGTATGTCCTATGTCTGTAGAGACTGTAGTAGATTTGTTTTATGATAATGTTCAGTGGTCATGTTATGTTATGTTGGATAGGTGTATGTCCTATGTCTGTAGAGACTGCAGTAGAATTGTATTATGATAATGTTCAGTGGTCATGTTATGTTATGTTGGGTAGGTGTATGTCACTCACCGGACTGTGAGTGCTTCTTCCCGGACTATTAGGAACCGTGGACGTCCTCTATCCTGAGGGACTGCGCATGCGCAGCCCTTTCCAAACCTTCAGTGTATGTTCCTTTAACTTAATTGGCAGATCAGGCAACCTCCCTATATTAAGCACCTGTGGTCATCACCACATTGCCTGATCTTGGAGTCTCATTCCCCATGAGTCTCTGAAGGTGTTCCTGTGTTTCCTCGTTTATTCAGCCCAGCTGATTCCTGTGGTTTCCAAACCACTTCTACCTCTGTGGTTTCCAAACCACTTCTACTACTGTGGTTCCCATACCACTTCTACCATCTACTATATCATCGTGACTGTGAGCTGATTCCTATCCGCTGCCTCCGTGCACTACAGTCTTCTAACCACTTCAACTCTACCATGTATTATTGGGACTGTTAGCTGATGCCTATCCGCTGCCTCCGTGCACTACAGTCTTTCATCCACATCCACTCACCTGTTCATGATTGTGACTGTTAGCTGATTCCTATCCGCTGCCTCTGTGCACTACAGTCTTCAACCTGCAACTCGTCTGTGTTTCATCATCGTGACTGTTAGCTGATTCCTATCCGCTGCCTCCGTGCACTACAGTCTTCAACCTGCAACCCGTCTGTGTTTCATCGTGACTGTTTGGCTGATTCCTATCCGCTGCCTCTGTGCGCTTCAGTCTTCAGTTCTTGTCTACTCTCCCGTGTTTCCTTGAGTCTGCTGCCACTATTGCTACCCGCTACTCTCCGTGATCATCTGTTCCAGTTCAACTCTGCTCCGGTGTCCCATCGTTACTGCACCTGCTGGTTGCTATTGGTTACCTCCGTGTTCCCGCAGAGACCCGCTGCTGTTACTTCTCAGCGCTACTCATCCATCTACTGCTGATCCGCTCTCCACGCCTTCCTGTGTTCCCTGCTGGTCTACCTACCTGTGCGCTGCACCTGCTAGACCCCTGCTTCACCCATCCAGGGACTGGTATCCTGCTGGCCTCCTGCCCTTCAGGTATCTCTGCACTCCTGTCTGACTGCCTTCTCCTGAACCACGGTATGCATACTTCCCATTGACTGTGCTGTGTATTGCATACCTTGCTGGACTGTGTTGGTTCTCCTCTGGAGTGTACTATCCGCTGAGTCTATTGCCATCATTGACTGTGTTATCTCATGCCGGATTACTTCAAGAGACTTTCTATATTGGCAGTGTTGTTCAGTCATTTATACATTTATATTGTGCATATTACTGTGGATCAAAGTCAAGGTGCCCGTGTATATATTGTGTTGCAGTCTCTCCCCGTGCACCTCCTCACATATATATTCAGTAGTACCACTTGCTAGTGGCAGACCACTGACTCCTGTTTACAGTTTCACCTGTTCCAGTATCCTCTCACATAGCAGTGGTACAACTTGCTAACGCAGACCACTGACTCCCCGGATACCTCCACTTGGATTCCATTCCTTCACTCGGACAGCGGTACAACTTGCTATCCGCAGACCGCTGACTCTCATCACCTCCTCGTTTCTGTTGGACATTCCTCCTCACTATAGCAGTGGTACAACTTGCTACCGCAGACCACTGACTACCTTCACGTGTCCTTTGTCCATACAGTTCCTCGTGTATTACTACCTCCATATTGCCAGTGCTGCTAGTCATAGACTTTCCTGAGCATCTCATCATCTGCTATTTCCTGTTCCGTGATCACCCTGCTACCAGAGTACCATATTACCACCTATACTGCTCTGGTAAGCCTATCACCTGGTGATCCCTGGGTAAAGACTCCTAGTGCCCGTGACAGTAAGATCAGGCCATGACAGACCCAGATACGGAACCTACTGCTAAAGAGATGCTGCAGCATCTGGTCAGCCGTGTGGAGCAACAGGATGCTCGCCAACAGCTGTTACTTCAATGTTACCAATCGTTAACCTCCCAAGGAACATCTGGACAGACTGTTACAGCTAGTATTGAAGCTCCTGTGCTTTCCTCCGTTTCCCCAGTGCCATCCCAGGTGTCTACAGCTCCTACGCTTCACCTGCCTACTCCGTCAAAATATGACGGGGACCCCAAAACTTGTAGAGGTTTCCTTAACCAATGTTCAGTCCATTTTGAACTCCAACCTCAAAATTTTTCTACCCATCGTTCCAGAGTGGCCTATCTTATCTCATTGTTTTCTGGACAAGCCCTGGCTTGGGCCTCCCCTCTGTGGGAAAGAAACGATCCAATTCTACAAGATAGTGCCAAATTCATTTCCACGTTCCGAAGTGTGTTCGATGAACCAGGTCGTGTGACCTCCGCTGCTTCCAGCATTCTTCGTTTGCGACAAGGCTCCCATACAGTAGGACAGTATGTCATTCAATTTAGGATCTTAGCCTCTGAACTTCAGTGGAACACTGAAGCATTAGTTGCCGCCTTCTGGCAGGGGCTCTCCGATAAAATTAAAGATGCACTGACTACCCAAGAGCTTCCTTCGTCACTAGAAGATTTGATCTCTCTTTGCCATCGTGTAGACATGAGATTTCGTGAAAGAGAATCTGAGAAAACAACTTCTGCTAAAGCACCTCTTCGTTTAAACCCTCAATTTCGTCCAGTTTCACCTTCTGTGATTCCCATGGAGATAGGACGTTCCAAATTATCTTTAGAAGAGAGGAAACGAAGAGTAAAGAATAGACTCTGTATCTATTGTGCTGATTCCACACATATGCTCAGTTCTTGCCCTAAGAAATCGGGAAATGCCAGGCCCTAACTAGTTCTGGAGAGGTGAAGTTAGGGTCCCTGGAGTCCTCTCCATTGTCTATGAAATCTAAAGTCTGCGCTTTCGATGTTACGATTTCCTTTGCTACCAAATCCTTTGAGTCACAGGCATTGATTGATTCCGGAGCAGCAGGAAATTTCATTTCTAAATCACTAGTGAATCAATGGTCCCTACCAGTGATCACTTTAAAAACACCCATTACTGTGACGGCTATAGATGGATCACGTCTCATCAATGGTCTCATCACCCAGAGTACGTCTCCAGTAACCCTTCAGATTGGTGTACTACACCATGAAGAAATTTCGTTTTTAATTCTTCCTGTTACGACAAGTCCGATTGTCTTAGGCCTTCCATGGCTTCAATGTCACTCTCCCCAGATTGACTGGCGCACCCCTCAAGTTACGTCTTGGGGGTCTGAATGTCACCATCGTTGTCTCTCTCAAGTTATTCCTCTTAAAGTACAGCAATCTTCCATCTCATCTTCCTCCCCGGGACTCCCTCCTCAGTATGCTTCATTTGCCGATGTGTTTGATAAAGCTCAGTCTGAACGTCTTCCTCCTCATCGTTCTTGGGATTGTCCGATCGACCTTCTACCTGGCAAGACTCCTCCCAGGGGTCGGGTCTATCCTCTCTCGTTACCTGAAACTCAAGCCACATCTGAGTACATACAGGAGAATCTCCAGCGTGGGTTCATTCGACCTTCCACCTCTCCCGCTGGAGCTGGGTTCTTCTTCGTCAAAAAGAAGGATGGATCATTACGCCCTTGTATAGATTTTCGTGGACTCAACGCCATTACTATCAAGAATCGGTATCCCATTCCGCTGATCACTGAGCTATTTGATCGCATCAAGGGAGCTCGGATATTTACTAAGTTGGATCTTCGTGGTGCCTACAATTTAATTAGAATCCGTTCCGGTGACGAATGGAAGACCGCGTTTAACACCAGAGATGGGCATTACGAATATTTAGTAATGCCCTTCGGGCTGTGTAATGCCCCCGCGGTTTTCCAGGGTTTCATCAATGAGATCTTTCGGGACTTATTATATGTATGTGTCGTTGTCTACCTGGACGACATATTGATCTTCTCACAGGACCTGCCTTCTCATCACCAACATGTGGCAGAGGTCCTCTCCAGACTACGGAAAAACTCGTTGTTCTGTAAATTGGAAAAATGTTCATTCGAGTTACCCCAGATTCCATTCTTGGGGTATATAGTTTCCGGAGTTGGCCTGAAGATGGATCCAGACAAAGTAAATGCTGTACTACATTGGCCTCAGCCAACTACTCTTCGTGCCATCCAGCGTTTTTTAGGTTTTGCCAATTACTATAGACGCTTCATTCAAGACTTCTCATCCATTGCATCTCCCATTGTGGCCTTAACTCGGAAAGGGGCTAATACTAAGCAATGGTCATCTGAGGCTCTCCAAGCCTTTCAAATCCTCAAAGAGTCCTTCTCGTCTGCTCCCATTCTGCGACAACCTGATGTGACACTCCCCTTCTTCCTAGAAGTAGATGCCTCTAATGTGGGCTTAGGAGCTATTCTCTCCCAACGCTCGGAGCAACAAAAATTACATCCTTGTGCCTTCTACTCTCGGGGTCTTCTGCCCGCAGAGAAAAACTATACTATCGGGGACAAGGAGTTGCTGGCCATCAAAGCTGCATTAGAGGAATGGAGATACTTGTTGGAAGGAGCTCGCCATCCGGTGACGATCTTCACGGATCATAAGAACTTGTCATATTTGCAATCTGCTCAATGCTTGAACCCTCGTCAAGCAAGATGGTCTCTTTTCTTTTCCCGTTTTGAATTAATTATAACCTTCAAACCAGCTGCTAAGAACAAGAAAGCTGACGCTCTATCTCGAGCTTTTGTGACGTCCTCTGATGTAGAAGAGGTTCCCAACCATGCTATTCTAGACCCCAAATGTATTTCTCTGGCTGCTTCATCCACCAAAATGCTACCATTTGGGAAGACCCTCGTGCCTCCTACTCTGAGGAGGAAAATCCTTTCGTGGTTCCATGCCTCTCGTTTTTCTGGACACGCCGGTGAACATAAGACCTTTGAGATTCTCTCTCGTAGTTACTGGTGGCCTTCAATGAGGAGAGACGTCAAAGAGTTTATTGCTTCCTGTGATTTATGTTCTCAGTTCAAATCCTCCCGCAGAACTCCAGCAGGGTTGCTGCGACCACTACCCATTCCGTCCAAGCCTTGGACCCATATTAGTATGGATTTCGTTACTGATTTGCCACCAAGTAAGAATCACAATACTATTTGGGTAGTGGTAGACAGATTTTCGAAGATGGCTCATTTCGTCCCTCTGTCCGGTTTACCTTCCTCGTCTACTCTGGCTGAACATTTCATTAAAGAAATCTTCCGCATCCATGGATGTCCGTCTGAGATTGTGTCAGATAGAGGAGTACAATTCGTTTCCAGATTCTGGCGGGCCCTTTGTAAAACCTTGGGCATACGATTAGCACTCTCATCGTCTTACCATCCGCAATCTAACGGACAAACGGAACGAGTCAATCAAGATCTTGAGACTTTTATTAGGATGTTCTCTTCAGCCAACCAAGACAACTGGGTAGAATTGCTCCCTTGGGCTGAATTCGCCCATAACAACATGTACCATGAGTCATCATCCAAAACTCCATTCTTTGTGGTCTACGGTCACCATCCGTCTTTTCCGGAATTTCCTGCCCTCCCGCCCACCCAAGTTCCTGCTGTGGAGACTGCTTGTCAGACCTTCAAAAATATCTGGTCTCAGGTCAAAACCTGTTTAAAGAAGACATCTAACAAATATAAGTCTTTCGCAGATAAGAAGAGGCGGGCTATTCCACCACTAAAAATTGGAGATCGTGTCTGGTTATCTACCAAAAATATTCGTTTGAAGGTTCCATCTATGAAATTCGCCCCTCGTTTTATTGGTCCATATAGGATCATTCAAGTTATCAATCCAGTATGTGTTAAACTTCTTCTTCCTAAGAATCTTCGGATCTCCAATGCCTTCCATGTGTCCTTGCTCAAACCTCTCATCATCAACCGTTTCTCGACTCCTTCCTCAGCACCGCAGCCAGTTCAAGTTCATCAGGAGGAGGATTTCGAGATTACTGAGGTATTGGATGCAAAAATTTCGCGAGGAGTCCTCCGTTTCCTCGTTCATTGGAAGGGCTTTGGTCCTGAAGAGCGTTCATGGATCAAAGCTGAAGATCTTAATGCTCCTGCCCTTCTGAAGAAGTTTTATTCCAAAAATCCGGACAAGCCCGGTTCCAGGCGTTCTGTGCCCACCTTTAAAAGGGGGGGTACTGTCACTCACCGGACTGTGAGTGCTTCTTCCCGGACTATTAGGAACCGTGGACGTCCTCTATCCTGAGGGACTGCGCATGCGCAGCCCTTTCCAAACCTTCAGTGTATGTTCCTTTAACTTAATTGGCAGATCAGGCAACCTCCCTATATTAAGCACCTGTGGTCATCACCACATTGCCTGATCTTGGAGTCTCATTCCCCATGAGTCTCTGAAGGTGTTCCTGTGTTTCCTCGTTTATTCAGCCCAGCTGATTCCTGTGGTTTCCAAACCACTTCTACCTCTGTGGTTTCCAAACCACTTCTACTACTGTGGTTCCCATACCACTTCTACCATCTACTATATCATCGTGACTGTGAGCTGATTCCTATCCGCTGCCTCCGTGCACTACAGTCTTCTAACCACTTCAACTCTACCATGTATTATTGGGACTGTTAGCTGATGCCTATCCGCTGCCTCCGTGCACTACAGTCTTTCATCCACATCCACTCACCTGTTCATGATTGTGACTGTTAGCTGATTCCTATCCGCTGCCTCTGTGCACTACAGTCTTCAACCTGCAACTCGTCTGTGTTTCATCATCGTGACTGTTAGCTGATTCCTATCCGCTGCCTCCGTGCACTACAGTCTTCAACCTGCAACCCGTCTGTGTTTCATCGTGACTGTTTGGCTGATTCCTATCCGCTGCCTCTGTGCGCTTCAGTCTTCAGTTCTTGTCTACTCTCCCGTGTTTCCTTGAGTCTGCTGCCACTATTGCTACCCGCTACTCTCCGTGATCATCTGTTCCAGTTCAACTCTGCTCCGGTGTCCCATCGTTACTGCACCTGCTGGTTGCTATTGGTTACCTCCGTGTTCCCGCAGAGACCCGCTGCTGTTACTTCTCAGCGCTACTCATCCATCTACTGCTGATCCGCTCTCCACGCCTTCCTGTGTTCCCTGCTGGTCTACCTACCTGTGCGCTGCACCTGCTAGACCCCTGCTTCACCCATCCAGGGACTGGTATCCTGCTGGCCTCCTGCCCTTCAGGTATCTCTGCACTCCTGTCTGACTGCCTTCTCCTGAACCACGGTATGCATACTTCCCATTGACTGTGCTGTGTATTGCATACCTTGCTGGACTGTGTTGGTTCTCCTCTGGAGTGTACTATCCGCTGAGTCTATTGCCATCATTGACTGTGTTATCTCATGCCGGATTACTTCAAGAGACTTTCTATATTGGCAGTGTTGTTCAGTCATTTATACATTTATATTGTGCATATTACTGTGGATCAAAGTCAAGGTGCCCGTGTATATATTGTGTTGCAGTCTCTCCCCGTGCACCTCCTCACATATATATTCAGTAGTACCACTTGCTAGTGGCAGACCACTGACTCCTGTTTACAGTTTCACCTGTTCCAGTATCCTCTCACATAGCAGTGGTACAACTTGCTAACGCAGACCACTGACTCCCCGGATACCTCCACTTGGATTCCATTCCTTCACTCGGACAGCGGTACAACTTGCTATCCGCAGACCGCTGACTCTCATCACCTCCTCGTTTCTGTTGGACATTCCTCCTCACTATAGCAGTGGTACAACTTGCTACCGCAGACCACTGACTACCTTCACGTGTCCTTTGTCCATACAGTTCCTCGTGTATTACTACCTCCATATTGCCAGTGCTGCTAGTCATAGACTTTCCTGAGCATCTCATCATCTGCTATTTCCTGTTCCGTGATCACCCTGCTACCAGAGTACCATATTACCACCTATACTGCTCTGGTAAGCCTATCACCTGGTGATCCCTGGGTAAAGACTCCTAGTGCCCGTGACAGTGTATCTCCTATGTCTGTAGAGACTGCAGTAGAATTGTATTATGATAATGTTCAGTGGTCATGTTATGTTATGTTGGGTAGGTGTATGTCCTATGTCTGTAGAGACTGCAGTAGAATTGTATTATGATAATGTTCAGTGGTCATGTTATGTTATGTTGGGTAGGTGTATGTCCTATGTCTGTAGAGACTGTAGTAGAATTGTATTATGATAATGTTCAGTGGTCATGTTATGTTATGTTGGGTAGGTGTATGTCCTATGTCTGTAGAGACTGCAGTAGATTTGTATTATGATAATGTTCAGTGGTCATGTTATGTTATGTTGGATAGGTGTATGTCCTATGTCTGTAGAGACTGCAGTAGATTTGTATTATGATAATGTTCAGTGGTCATGTTATGTTATGTTGGGTAGGTGTATGTCCTATGTCTGTAGAGACTGTAGTAGAATTGTATTATGATAATGTACAGTGGTCATGTTATGTTATGTTGGGTAGGTGTATGTCCTATGTCTGTAGAGACTGCAGTAGATTTGTATTATGATAATGTTCAGTGGTCATGTTATGTTATGTTGGGTAGGTGTATGTCCTATGTCTATAGAGACTGTAGTAGATTTGTACTATGATAATGTTCAGTGGTCATGTTATGTTATGTTGGATAGGTGTATGTCCTATGTCTGTAGAGACTGCAGTAGAATTGTATTATGATAATGTTCAGTGGTCATGTTATGTTATGTTGTGTAGGTGTATGTCCTATGTCTGTAGAGACTGCAGTAGATTTGTATTATGATAATGTTCAGGGGTCATGTTATGTTATGTTGGATAGGTGTATGTCCTATGTCTGTAGAGACTGTAGTATAATTGTTTTAGGATAATTCCCAGAGGTCATGTCATGTGGCATAGGTGGCTTTTTCTCTTCAATTTTCACTCCTATTTTCTTACAGCCAGTTGATACTGGACAAATTATGATGAACATTTTTTTGGCCAAGGCACTTACATTTGAAGAACAGTATGATCAGGAGATTCCAAAATATCAGATTATCTATTGTCTAATAGTAAGTAACCTGCATAGAATGTCAGAGTAATCTGTAGTTAATGGCATCAGCTATGTGGTATATATCAAATTTAGTCATGTTTACAGGAAGCATTATGAAAATAATGTCAACTATTTAGGATCGTTCCATTATGTGTATGTATAATGGTACAGTTTGGATTGTATTTTACTAGCCACTTTTGCAGTGAAGGCTTTGATATCATTTAATAAATAACATATAATACATATAATACATATGTCGCCTGAATGTAAAGCATCTTATTATCATCTTATCGGCAAACCATATGTGTCATCTGTCCATCTGATGATCTGACAATGAGATCACACTAAAACTCAGATATTTTCTACTGTAGATATTTGTTGACTCGTTCATCGCTGCCTTGACCCCGGCAAATCAAGGTCCTGCATGATCCTATTGTCTCCATCATTCCTCACCTGATCTCTAAATGACCTCCTACATGACCTTTGTGTGGAACCTCTTACCCACTCCTCCGTGACTATATGTCACTCATGGAACTCCCTACCTCACCACACCTCATTCTTCTCCAACTTAACATCCGTCAATACTGGATTCTCCTACTCCTCCCCTCCCCTCCATATTACACTACATATGTGAATGTAAATCAGTTTAACTGTGTATAACACCTGCATATAATTTACAATCTAACCCAATCTAAGTGCGGTAAAAAGTACCGCTCAGTTTTGCTTGCACCTCTATGGGGCGCAGCCAAGAATGAGCGTTACTTCTGTGAAAAAAAAATCCGTTCAAGGTGTCTCACGGCCATTCCGGAGGCAATTTTTACAAATGAATTCTCCCCATATGTAACATTGTTCATATATTGAGCTTGTTTTGTGCTAGAATGAATTGCTGCCTCTTCTATCTGGTCTATATTTTATGCATTCCTGAGGTTTAAATGTGTCATTCGTCTCGGAAGTGTTTATTCCACTTTTCCATTTGCTGTGTTTTTGTATACATTTATCTCCTACTTCCCAGCTGTCCCAATGTGGGCCCAGATCTGACTGTTCTCTTCCTTATTTGACTAGTACATATACATACTTCACAACTGTACTAATTGTAGATTGACTAGGAAGTGTTTTAGGTGGATTGGTGCATGGAGTATAAAGATGGGGGTGTGGCTCTTTTGTTTTGCCTCCAAAAATGTTGGGAGGTATGCAAATCAGGGGTGTGCTACTAACGACATGCCTAGATGCAGAGGAATCAGTGTAGAATCAAACCACTGGACTGCTTTGGTCATCCAGAGTTCTCTATAGATGCATCCGGACAGTATTGGCCAATTAGAATGCAAGGTGGTGTCTGCTAATGGTTGCACAATCACAGCACCCATGGATTCTCCTAGAAATGACCAGATGGCCATCTTATTTCTACATTCAAATATAAATAAAGGTGGAAATGATATATGCAATACATCCTGTAAAACATAATCTTATATATGGTGAGACTTGATGTCACTCCTGGAAAATGTAAATGATATTTGGAAGTAGTGGGCTCAATGGCTGTGTGGTGTCCAAGCTCTATTGCTGCAAAACAACCCTAAATCATCACCCCTCCACCACCGTGCTTGACGGATATTGCCAGATTCTTGCGATGATCCGTCATGATTGCTTTTCGCCAAAGTGGTGGTGAGTATTAAGTCCCTGCAACTCCACATTGATCTTATCTGTTCAGAGGACATTGTTCCGCAAGTCTCGTGTTTCATTCAGACACAACTTTGTAAACCTATGGCGCACTGTACAGTTCTGATTTCGGAGAAGGAGTTTTTCTCCTGGCTACCCGTTCAGGATAGCCATACTTGTTCAGCCTTTTTCTGATGGTGGACTCAAGAATTTAAACTTTTAACATAGTATATTTTTGGATGTAGCTTAGGGTCCTTTTTCAGTGCATCATATAGTCTGACCATTGGGTGAATTTATTGGGATTCCCACTATTTGTTTCAGTTTTCTCCATTTGTAAATTATATTTCTCACTGTTAAATGAAGGACATCGAATTGTTTAGGAAAATCATTTTTGTTTATATCAAATATATTTTATTATTATTGCTTTTTATTATAAACAAATAACCTATAGCCCACGCAGGGGCAACTTACATGTTGCATGTGATTTTCAGCTGCTTATAAAAGACAGATACGGTCCATAGACAAGGTTCTTCTTGTAAAATATTGCCAACCTCGTAATGAAAGTTCAAGAAATATGGTATACATTGCTATGTAATGCTCAAACAACAAAAGAGAAAACAAAAACCCGCTTGTGTGTATTCAATAACGCTAGAAGGTGACTGGGTGTCTTTTATAACCCTAATCATGGGTAATGATCTCTTGGATCCTTCGACGTGAAGGGAGAGATTAACTATCTATGGCAGTTTTATTTCAGATTTATCCAACACATTGAGGCTTTTATACATGAACCTTTCATGACCAACCGCCTCATTTACTAAACTAATCCGATCGCAAAATTTTGGGTTTGCAGGGGCCATTCATTCCCTGGTAATGCTAACTACAGTCAGCATGAACAGGTGTAGATACTAATTGTCTGATGAGTTTATGCATTTTTCCCTTTAAATCCAGTCCAAAAGGTACATTCTTGGGTGCATTGGAGTCACATCTATTCCCATTGTTAATATATATCCCATAACTTTGCCTCAGTATTCAGGCACTTTAGGACACCCAGATTGAATGGCAAAAGCCGACCAGATGATTCCATATTTAGGACAAGCCGGAGGTTTGAGAGAACTAGACCACGGTTCTCTTATACCTAGACATGAATCTAATACAGACTCGCTTATTCGCCCACACTAGTGATGAGATATATTGGTTGAGTTTCCAAAATAACGTGGTACATAAAGTGGCGCCTGCTGCAGGACATATAGGAACTTTTGGCTGCAAGATCATTTTTACTAGGTGTCCCCTGACCAATGTTCGATTTATGGCTGTATGTACAAGTCTATATACTTACTCATATCATTAGAAATCCAAACGCTTAAATATGTAAATTAAATGTCCACTGCAGGGGAAGTTGAATAACGTGCTCAGTCGGACAATCTCCTTTAAGTGGAGAAATATTAGATTTATCCCAATTCATCTTTACTCCAGAATACTCCCCAAATGTTTTCACTGCACAGAGATCTTTGTATGTCAGTAAGAATCAGGAACATGTCATCTGCCTATGGTGCTATGGTATTAGTTCTGTCACCTACAGTAAGCCCACAGATATCTTCATATCACACAAGCTTGTGGCTCTATTGCCAACACAAGTAATGTATTTGACAGAGGACACCCTTGTCTCGTACCCCTCACAAGATGAAATCCTTCAGATACATAACCATTTATATACACTCTGGCAAAAGGGGAATAGTAAAGTAATTTTGCCCAATTAATGTTCCCAGGCCCTATAATAAATTTAGACAATACTTCCCAGAGGTATCTCCACTCTACGTGGTCAAAGGCCTTAGCAGCGTCCAGAGACACCACCACTGCCTCGTCCTCCTCCTCATGACTTGGTTCTAAGTGACAAACCAATCCTCTCAAGTTTATGGCTATGGATTTGCCCGGAATAAATCCAGCCTGACCTGTGTGATCATGTTCACTGATAACCCTGTTAAGACTATTGCCAGTATTTTGGCCAATATTTTGACATCAGTAGTCTGTACGGATATGGGGCTATATAACTCCGGAAGTGACAGATTTTTTTCCCAACTTAGGCAATTAAGACTATGGGGTTTATTTACTAAACTGCGGGTTTGAAAAAGTGAAGTTGTTGCCTATAGCAACCAATCAGATTCTAGTTGTCATTTTGTATAATGTACCAGATAAATGATAACTAGAATCTGATTGGCTGCTATAAGCAACACCTCCACTTTTTTAAACCCGCAGTTTAGTAAATCTAGCCCTATAAGGGATTTGGACATGGATGGAGATACAGAGCCCAACACATGTAAATTTTTATATGTTTCTAAAAGTTTTATCGGAATTCCATCCACACTCGGGGTTTTCCTATTAAGGAACTATGAAATAGCTTCATCAATTTCTTCCATTGTGGTAAAGGAATCCAAAAATCCCCTACACCCAACCTGGGCAATTTAATAGCCCTTAAATATGCCAAAAGAGTGATGAAAACTTTACGTATCTCTTTAACCAGTGTCCTAGAGCATCCTGTTTCACCTTTAATTTCTGCAGTTACCATGTTGGTCTGTTCGGCCCTTGCCAGATACTCCAAATATCTACCACATTTATCAGATTCTAAATACTGCGCGTGATTATTAAATACAGACGGCGCCTTGATTTATCCAAAAGATAATCTGAAAACTCTTTCTGGGCAGCCAAACAGTTGATTCTATGAATGTCTAGATGCAAATTAATCTATACCCCCTCCAGTCGCTGGATTCTCTCTTCAAATTCTTCCCCTTGTATTCTGGAGAGTTGTTTAAAGTTGTTTTCGCTAGGAAATAGCCTATCAATCCTTTTTATACTGATTATCAGCTACAGTGGCTTCCCTGAGATCACTGCTGATGTCTTTTCTCTGTGACATGTTGTTTGCACAAAACTGAATGTTCCAGACTGAGCTTCCAAAGATTCCGCTGTTATATAAAGGTGGCAGCTCTAATGAAGTACTTGCACATGACTCAAATTACTTTATCAGGCATAGTTGACAATGTAAAATGTATTATGGTTTGTTTATAGAGATGTTCACTGACCCCCGTGTTTTGGTTTTGGTTTTTCTATTAACTTCGTGTTTTGGTTTTGGCAAAACCACCCTCGCGTGTTTTGGTTTTGGATCCCTATTTTTTTTTCTAAAATGCCTATTTTGTTTTATTTTTTTTTAAAAAATCACATAATTTGGCTCTTTTTTTGTTCCTACATTATTAACCTCAGAAACATTAATTTCCAGTTATTTCCAGTCAATTTTTGTCAGGTGACAAGAACACTGCTACCCCTCCTGTTTCTGTATGAGCAATGGCACTGAGCAGTGGCACTGGAGAATGGAGAGTGACAAGAACACTGCTAACCCCTGTTTCTGTGTGAGCAATGGCACTGAGCAATGTCACTGGAGACTGGAGAGTGACAAGAACACTGCTACCCATGTTTCTGTGTGAGCAATGGCACTGAGCAATGTCACTGGAGAATGGAGAGTGACAAGACTACTACCCCTGTTTCTGTGTGAGCAATGGCGCTGGATCTCCTGGGGAGGGAGGTACTTATGGAATCCAAAACCCTGAGATCTGACGATGCAACAATGACGTTTTGCCTCGATTCAGATCAGAGGTAGCAGGAAAGTACTGAGCCGGCTCGGCTCAGTACTCGGATTGGCGATGTTCAGGGGGGGAGGGAGTTCGGTTTTTGGAAAAACAAGCCCGAGCATCTCTAAATGTTTACCACATGAGATTAGAGTATGACATTTATAGATATAATGCAAAAAGTAAGTCTGGTGCACCCACTAATTCTACATATTATACATTCACAATCCCTGCCTGTCCTGTTTTTACTTGATTTTTGAAGGTCATAGGAATGTTGCCTTCCTGGAAAGAGACATGGGGTAGATTTACTAAACCTTCTAAAAAGGAAAACTGAGGATGTTGCCCATAGCAACCAATCAGATTCACATGATCATTTTGTAGAATGTACTAGATAAATGATAGCTAGAATATAATTGGTTGCTATGGGCAACACCTCCACTTTCTCTTTTTAGTAGGTTTAGTAAATCTACTCCATGGTCACTGAGAATTGAGGTGTAGTTGGGCAGAATTGGTTGCTGACAGTTTTTTTGCATTTTGTTCCCTTATTTGTTGTGTTTGGAAGTACTTTAACCATTAGAAATGTTATGAAATAAATACCATATTATTACTAATGGGCATTGATTTTATGTCCATTTCAAATAGAAATAATGACAGCAAATACTAAGTATTTGTTCACACGTTTGTTTGTGATTCATGTCTGAGTGATGTAGCTGGTTCCTAGTAAATTCATAAATTGCATTCTCATAAATACTGGTTTAGCCCACAAAATCGCTGCTTCTGTATTCTGTAGGTGGTAGGTACCATTAACCATCTCCCTATTGCCTGCCCATATCACATGATGTTACCCCTTATGCATTAGTATTTTTCTATTTAAATAACAATCACTTACATATATACAACATCCAAAGACTATGGGCTAGATTTACTAAGCTGCGGGTTTGAAAAAGTGGGGATGTTGCCTATACCAACCAATCAGATTCTAGCTTTTATTTATTTATTTAGTGCTTTCTCCAAAATGACAGCTAGAATCTGATTGGTTGCTATAGGCAACATCCCCACTTTTTCAAACCCGCAGCTTAGTAAATCTAGCCCTATATATTTAAATGAAATATGCCAGACATCACCACTGATTATAATATCTGCCATTGTCCAAGACAACAGTCCCTGTGTGCTTATACAATTAAAACCATTTCCCTGTGTTTGCTCTGCCGTCTCCTGCAGCATCACAATGAATTCTGTGTGAATTTTACATCACTGTATTTTTCAGCTGTTCTGCATGATTGTGACAATATATAAACACGTAGATCAGGTTCTCTCCCTATCACCTAGCAACATTTAGCTTGTGACATCAGAGCCATCCCAACCAGAACTCTAGAGTTACGGCTCTTCCTCTGTGGAAAAATCACTTACAGATCTCAGCTGATCATTCAGGATGTAGCAGTGGGGGGAAAAAAATCAACAAAATGTCCATTTATACAGTGACTTACATAGATTTTTACACACGTTTATTATTTTCTGCCAGCAGTGATTATTTTATATTTTCACATAACCCTGAATGTTATGTAGGTTTGACGTATATATTATGTGCCGTGACCGGTGCATCGTGGCTAAGTATTAAGTGGAGAATATATGCCAGTGTCAGATTAAGATTACATTGTGCCTTTCAGGGTCAAACGCAGGATTTGTATAGGGGGGTTTCCACACCACGCCGCCAGTGGGCGTGACCAGCATGCTTGGGGGCGTGGCTATACTATTAGACAGTACTTGGCTGCTCTCTAACTCTTCCTATGCCCATAATATACATGGGCAATGCTGCGTGCACTACTGTTAGGTGCACGCAGCTCTCCCTTTTCAAGCAGAGCTGTGTGAAGTGGAAGCAGGGTCCAGCCACCTCAATTATGCAGTGCCCTAAGCTTGAAGGGGGGTTTCCAGGTACTTGGACCCCTCGGTTTGCCTATGCCGTTATGACCATATAGAGCAGCCACAGGCAGGGCTGCCAAGAGGAATTCAGGGCCCCAGTACCAGAGCCGGATTTAGACCTCATAGGGCCCTAGGCAGGATACTGTTTTTGGGCCCCTTCCCTGAAACAATCCATAGCACTATATTTTTGCAGCCTACCATATACCCCTATAGTTACGTAGAAGTGAAAGCATGTGCCGCCGCATACCTACCATATACCCCTATAGTTAAGTAGATATGAAAGCATGTGCCGCCGCTGCACGGAGGCACGCCGCCAAAGGAGGTTAGGGTGTGGCTTGCATCTTTGGGGGCGTACCTAACACGTGAAAAGAGCAAGGCCACCCTGCTGCAGAAAAAGGCACCCCTAAATAATTACCAAGCAGTCCCGTTTTTTTAAGTAGTTGGGTCAAAAAAACTTAATAAATATTGAAGTCAGGGCAGAAATACTTACTTAAGTTGTTTGCAAAAATAATACGCATAAAGTATGTGCTCTTGTCACTTTTGTCCCTCTATCATCACACTGTGCCCCTTCATTGTCACTTTTGCCCCTTCACAATATCACATGTGCCCTTTCACCATCACCTCTGTGCCCATCACCATCACCACCTCTGTGCCAATCACCATCACCACCTCTGTGCCAATCACCATCACCACCTCTGTGCCCATCACCACCTCTGTGCCCTTCACCATCACCACTTCTGTGGCAATCACTATCACCACTTCTGTGCCTCTTCACCATCACCACCTCTGTGCCAATCACCATCACCACCTCTGTGCCCATCACCACCTCTGTGCCCATCACCACCTCTGTGCCCATCACAATCACCACTTCTGTGCCAATCACTATCACCACCTCTGTGCCAATCACCATCACCACCTCTGTGCCAATCACCATCACCACCTCTGTGCCCATCACCATCACCACCTCTGTGCCCATCACCACCTCTGTGCCCTTCACCATCACCACTTCTGTGGCAATCACTATCACCACTTCTGTGCCTCTTCACCATCACCACCTCTGTGCCAATCACCATCACCACCTCTGTGCCCATCACCATCACCACTTCTGTGCCCCTTCACCATCACCACCTCTGTGCCCATCACCACCTCTGTGCCCATCGCCACCTCTGTGCCCATCACCATCACCACTTCTGTGCCCCTTCACCATCACCACCTCTGTCCCTCCGTTATTTTACTTACCTTTCTATTGCCTTTCTTCTCCATGCGCTGCTCCTCCTCGGTCAGTCCAGGTTTAAAAAAAAAAAAAAGAGTCACATGATCGCTCGTCGGGTCCCCCTCCCCTGACTCGCGGGTGGAGTCCCCTCTTACAATCAACGCTTAAAAGTTATTGTCTGATGATCAGTGTGAGTTTATGCAATAACCCCGACATTACAGAGGTCAATAAGAAATCCAGGCTTCAGTAAACTCAGGGGCACCATCATTTGAAAGTGGGGTTCCCCTCTTTCAGTTGACGTGGCTCCTTCATAGTTATTGTTTGGTAACCACCAGACAATAACACCTTACGCTACAGAAACATTTAGGAACCCCAGATAGGGGAGATATTTTGTAATGCCAGATCACCCCATCCTGGCTCCAAGAAATTATGGGGACACCTCATTTGAAAGAGAATAGTCCACTTTTTCAAATTATGTTGTCGCCTGGAGATCATCAGACAATAACACCCTACACTACAGAAAATCTTAAGTCCAAAGATCTACCCCCTCCTGGCCTCAATAAACCCAGGAGTACCTGATGCGGTAGGTTATCTAATTTTAAAAATGGTCTACCCATAGTATTCCTATATATTTTGTGCATTTCATTTAAGACTTGAAAAAGCAATATTACTGTTATTACGGTAATAGTGAGCGTAAATAACATTATTATGGTAGTTTTAACGCCGGCTTTTTGCTCGCAGCTAAGGTGCTGCGAGCAGAAAGCCGGGTTAATATTACCGTAATAACGGTAATACGTTTAACGTGGCGGTACTTCTGGGGGAATTGAATTCCCCTCCTTGGAGTACTTAGAATAGTTTTGTCTTATGCCATTCTGTGTTCCTCTGTGTGTTTTGCAAATAAGTATGGAGCCCACTGCTGTTATCTTTGCCCTGGGCCCACTAAAGCCGCCCTGTGGTCAGTAATGCTGTACCGTGGTAGTATGCTGAAACTGGCCTGGCAGAATGTACCGTGCACCTGAACGCACATCAGTCAGCAGCACGTTTCAGACTCTTAAGCCGTCAGACCTGTCTACAATGAAGGAAGGACTTAGAAGTTGAAGTGATGTCTCACTGTCGCCTCAGGTAACACTGATATCAGTTCTACAAGCACTGCTAGGCTAGTCTTGGGGGTAAATGTGTCAAGCTGCGGGTTTAAAAAAAGTGGAGATGTTGCCTATAGCAACCAATCAGATTCTAGCTGTCTTTTATTTAGTACCTTCTACAAAATGGAGCACTGGGCCTGGTTGGGCTCCCCATCACCTCCATCGTTATCCACTGCTGAACTGTGTAGTGAGCATGAGTCATGCTCACGTGGTGTCACCATTTCCCATTGAGTTAACCCCCCCCCCCAAAGTTCCATGATTGCTCCCCCTTATCCCGGTGATGGGAGGTACGATCTGTGAATGGCAGGAGTCCTGGCCGAAACAACTGAGGTTTTACTCCTCGATTATTTATCAGAGGTAATTATCCTACCGGCTCACAATCATATTTTCCAACAAGGACATAGTCCAGTTGACCATACCCACAATGTTTTGGGGGTATTTTAAAGTATATTTGAAGAGCTTTTACATTTCAGATACACCCCTAAAACACAAGTCCATGGAATTCTTTACAATAACAACAAAATAACGAATAAATAAAAACACTCCTACATGCTGGAAATGAATTGAATTATTGTACACATTCCTGAATACGGGAACATGAAGGGGAAAAACACCTGTATGGGAAAAAGAACATTGCCTTAAAGATATAAAAGTAAAATTTTTTTGTTTTCTGTTATTATGACCTTGATAAGAATCAGGTTACATTTTAGATCAAATTAACACAGGGATGTATATAAATCATATAGATATAATATTTCTAAACAGGGTTTGGTTGCCTGCTGCCCAAGAATTGGAGAACTAGGGGATGGATGTTGACTTTTTCTGCTGGGACTTGTAGTTCTATAAAAGCTGTGTGACCATAGGTTATATGGTTACCTACCTCTGTTCTACTCTTCCTACTTACTCTCACCATTGTACATTGAGGACCTAAGTAAAAAGATTGATAATACCAGTAGGTTACTTATCACACATGATTGTAACTGTGAAATAATCCTGTTGTCTGATAAATATCAGTCATGACTGATCTGCTGAGCGGTACTGTACGTCAGCCGGGCATGAGTTTGTTTTTGATCATCAATCCTGAGATCACATCAGAAATAATTAAAATGACACATCTATTTGTTTATCATTTCCAGAGTATGAGCACCGCATGTGTAAGTGCTTACAGTAATTCACCGCAGTTACAAGTAGATGCACCTTGAGGCATAAAGGGTGACGTATGAGAATTGTAAGGAGTAAAAGTAGTCATTCTTAGAGGAAGATTTCTTTATGTGTTTTACGTTTATCTAAAAAGAAAACTGCCTATGTCCCTCTATGTTATCGGTTAGGCTGCCTCAGTAACTATGAAGCACATTTATCAATGTTCGTCAAAAATGAAAAATAGTTATCAATCCTTATCGCATGGATAAGGATTGAACTATTTCTCAAATTTATTAAAAACGGAACACAGAAACAGCAGTTCCGATAAACTGCTGTTTCTGTGATAAAAAAAATCCATGATATCTGCTGCGATGCACCCTTCTTAAATATGCGGGACATACTCTGGGACCTGGATTTCACTATTTCTTAAATATGCCCCTATATCTCTAAAACTTCCAGTAGAGCTGACACACATGCTGACATTTAGGGTTTGTATTAGTCTGTTATTGATACGTTTTTAACTCATTTTTCTTGAGTTTTGATGTATTGCTCTTTCACCTATACAATGTACAGTGCTGGTAGCACGGGTTAACGCCTGAGAAGTAGGATGTGCCAAATTCTAACAGTTGCAACCAGCTTATATTAAACTAGTTATCCTATTACTGATGCCGTTTTCAGGCATATTTAGTTGTTGGAAAGCACATTACATAGGTGTGAACAAGCCCTTAAAGTTCAATAGTAGCTCAGATCACCCATCCACTCTCCTACACAGAGCACTAACAATTGTGCTTATTATCAGGGCTCATTTAATAAAATTGCATTTAGTGCAAAATTTGTACAGAACCAAACTGCAATTATCTTTAATCGGCTCAATATTTGTCTTTTTCTGGAGCCTGCAGAGTTCTTAGTTGCTGTTTGCCCTGTGCAGAAGGAGTGCAGCATGATCACAGGGGTCTGATGCAGATTTGGTTACATATTGGGGGTGATTTATGGTCAAATAAACCACACACATAAAGACTCCTCTTAAGATACGGACAAGTCTGCACTGGCAGCATATTGCCTGGTTTACTCCAGACATATGTCACAGACACTTATGTGTCACTTGCTGTCATGTTTTTATAAATTTGTTTTATGGGCAACAAACACATCCACATGCCCAATGAATCAATCCTTCACTAAGTAGTAATAATATGCACACTACTGCAGAATTGGATTCTAGCAAATGCACATTGGGATAAAGGCTACATAGGGAGATTGGGACGATCGAGCTAAAGATTATGAGATATCTATAATAACAACTTACATACATAGCGGGAGAGAATGCAATGAAATAGATTCAATTCAACAGGAAATGTGAGATCTGATTGGTTTGTAGATTTGGTGAGGTGGCGGAGTTTGATTGGATGAAGCTCTCTTTAAAAATCCTGGGTGTCCAAGCAATCTGTGTTTTCCTTGAAGAAGTGGGGGCATTTGCCAGATTGAATATAAAAATGTTACAATAAATGTGTAAATATACAAATACTGCCCTGAAACAGTAAATAATGTCATTATTGCAAGGCTGTGGCTTTCCCCTGCTGGGATTGTCATTAAGACGATTGAGCAGTTGCTACTGCCCTCTGATGTGTCCTGGTTCCTTACTGTAGTTCCCTCAAATACCCACCTGATGGCATCCCTGAAGCCCCATGTGTGCCCGGTGAGGCTTCTTTTTATTCTGCATTCAGAGACTTTAGAACATACTTGACTCTCTTGGAATGTTGGGAGAAATAGAGGGTAATCTCCCAGAATTCTGAGAGTCTGGCAAGCTTCTTGAAGCCAGGTTAGACAAAGAAGTGGTGGGCGGAACCCAACGTGATTAGATTAGTGGCATTATCACCTTGGGTTGTGTAGATGTTATGACGCAATTCACTTCATTAAGTCCAGATTGTCTCCAACTTTAAGGACCTCCCCTCTGCATCTCCTGGAGAAGACCTCTGAGATGTCAGTAACTAAGCCTTAGCAGTGTTACAGGACTATAATGACATGTCACCCCAGAAGGTCATAGTCACTAATGAGTCCAATAATTGTCTCAGAGAATTACATAGTTACTGGGTCCGTCTTTAATTTCTCCCTCTGTAGGTTTCAATATGATAACACTGTGAGTGTTGCAAAAAAGTCAGACTACAAGTGTGCTTCTTCTTTGTTTTTTGTTTATTCTTTTGTCTTTTTTACCTTTGTGAATCAATACAGCTCTTGTGTAAAGTATTACATAGTACTACAATGGTTTTTGCAATAATGTAATCGAAAACAAACAAACAAACAATACTCACTATTGTCAGAGGGAACCTGTTTGCTGGTGAAATTAGAAGCTCTTTACTAGTGTATTCAAATCCTCATTGGTTATTATTAGAATACCCTCACAGACTCTAAATCATGCACACGTCAGTCCGACGTCCCTTAGACGTTTTAGGCTATAAAGTAATTGGGGCCAGTGCTGGTGGCCGCTTAAGCAAAGCCAATAAGAACTGTTACAGCTGTCGCTAATAAGTAAGAAAACCAGGATACTTAAGAAATGAGAATGCGAATTATCCAGCATTAATCCCTGTTACGTAACAAGGCATCCTTTATGTAGTGACCTTAATTTGGATCCCAGAGACTAATATACAGGTTGTGATCACATCATAGTGCATGCAATCTAGTTAGGTAGCTCATATCTTCTAATGTCAGCATGCTCTTCACAAACAACACTACTATATTATCAATACGTATTGTCACCGGTTTGAAACCTTAACAGTGAGCTGCATGTACTATATAGGTCTTTCTCCCCAAACATCCTGGACATTACTAGAAGAACCAAAATTGGGCTTCCAACCTCAGTGTCCCCAATTGCATATTCTGTGTAGGAAAAGAAAGGAAAATGTGACCAATTAGTTACTCTTCATACTTCAAAATCATTCCCCATTACCATACTTCTATACATAGAGTAAAACCCTGCCAAAATGTGGATTTTACATTGGCACTATGACACTAGGGAGAATAATCAATAAACTGCGGTTATCATTTTGTAGAATGTACTAAATAAATGACAGCTGGAATCTGATTGGTTGCTATAGGCAACATCTCCACTTTTTCAAACCTGCAGTTTAGTAAATATACCCCTAGTTGAAAAACCTACATCATGTGACATGTTACTTATCCATTTTCTGTGACTGAGTGAATAGGATCCTGGCTTATGTACAGGAAGGGATCAGGTGACCTAATGTCCGATCCTCTCCTGATCAGGCAGGTGCAGCGATCTCTTGGCACTTATGGGCTTATAAGGAACCACCCTTATGATGTCACCACCGAAGTCCCGTTCCAACGGGTGTAGTCTCTATCTTTGCCACATTGGCCTCTAATGTTATTATGCTACTGTCACCAACATATAAGCCTCTGTTATTTAGGTCTTTAATGTGTTTGTTTCACTTCAGATCTTTATTTAACTTGTAGTTCTCTTTTCATTCAAATTCAGAGTCCTGAATAACCAAGATAAGTTCAAATTGGTCCAAATCATTGGCATAACATTAGCGGGATGGGCAGTAGAAGTGCCCAGCAGAACCCAACAAGTCCTGTGGGCTCGGGGCTGCGTCATATTTAGATTTTATAGGATGTTTTGAAAATTGAGAGAACTGTTTGATGAGGTCATAACAGTCCATACATCAGTCCAATAAAATCTTCCACATGACCTTCAGGTGCGCCACTGACGACTGGAATCGTTTCACTCTAATTGACCCCCAAACAGGTAAGATTTTTGAATGGACTGCAGCAGTCCAATCAAAAAGTTTAGGTCACCCTGGTGTCAATTTTTAATTTCAAATTTGTTGAATTTACAATGAAAGCGGTAGGAGACAAGTGGCGGTATGGCACAGCACTGTATTTATAAATATATATATATATATATATATATATATATATATATATATATATATATTATTTTCACTCTGTAGTTTTACAGGCATCTCCTCCATGAGTACATAATGAAAATTAAAAGTGTGTTTGAGTTCCAATCAATACATCTTTTCCCTAGTGAACTTGTATGATTATCATTAAATGAAAAGTAATCAGTTACACAGTGCTATGAGTCACCCCTGCTTCTCTTTAGCATGCTTCAGTCTCGTCATCCTTGATTCTTCGGTGGTTAACTCATTCGGGGGACTGGAACTTGTTGGCTTCAGATTCTTTGTAAAGGAAATTTGTATATTCTACACTACCAACCTGTGCTCAGTCCATGATGCTATACATGTGCTCATCTGTGCTTGGTCCATGTTTCCCTTCTGTGCTCAGTCCATGATGCTATACATGTGCTCATCTGTGCTTGGTCCATGTTTCCCTTCTGTGCTCAGTCCATGATGCTATACATGTGCTCATCTGTGCTTGGTCCATGTTTCCCACCTGTGCTAAGTCCATGATGCTTTACATGTGCTCATCTGTGCTTGGTCCATGTTTCCCTTCTGTGCTCAGTCCATGATGCTATACATGTGCTCATCTGTGCTTGGTCCATGTTTCCCACCTGTGCTCAATCCATGATGCTTTACATGTGCTCATCTGTGCTTGGTCCATGTTTCCCACCTGTGCTCAATCCATGATGCTTTACATGTGCTCATCTGTGCTTGGTCCATGTTTCCCACCTGTGCTCAATCCATGATGCTTTACATGTGCTCATCTGTGCTTGGTCCATGTTTCCCTTCTGTGCTCAGTCCATGATGCTATACATGTGCTCATCTGTGCTTGGTCCATGTTTCCCACCTGTGCTCAATCCATGATGCTTTACATGTGCTCATCTGTGCTTGGTCCATGTTTCCCACCTGTGCTCAGTCCAAGATGCTATACATGTGCTCATCTGTGCTTGGTCCATGTTTCCCTCCTGTGCTCAGTCCATGATGCTCTACATGTGCTCATCTGTGCTTGGTCCATGTTTCCCACCTGTGCTCAATCCATGATGCTTTACATGTGCTCATCTGTGCTTGGTCCATGTTTCCCACCTGTGCTCAGTCCAAGATGCTATACATGTGCTCATCTGTGCTTGGTCCATGTTTCCCTCCTGTGCTCAGTCCATGATGCTAAACATGTGCTCATCTGTGCTTGGTCCATGTTTCCCACCTGTGCTCAGTCCATGATGCTAAACATGTGCTCATCTGTACTTGGTCCATGTTTCTCACCTGTGCTCAGTCCATGATGCTCTACATGTGCTCATATGTGCTTGGTCTATGTTTCCCACCTGTGCTCAGTCCATGATGCTCTACATGTGCTCATCAGTGCTTGGTCCATGTTTCCCACCTGTGCTCAGAATCTGACACTTTGTGTGCTTGGTCCATGATGCTTTAGCTTTATTTAGAATTTATTGCTTTCTTGTATTTGGGCCATGTTCCATGCTTTTATTGTTTTATCTTCACTTCGATTTGTGCGTAGTGAACCAAATCTCTTACCTGTGATCGGTCTATTATTCTTACTTATGCTGGATCTTTTATTCTTAAGTATGATGGATCCCTGCTGTTAACCTGTGTTTAGTCTGTTATTGTTATTTATGCTGGGTCCAATCTGCTCACCTGTGCCTGGTCTGTTCTTATCTACTGTGCGCTGGATCCCTGCTGCCTTACTGTGCGTAGCCTTTTATTATTACCTAGGCTGGATCAGTACTACTTACCTGTGCACTTACTCCTCTTCTTGTACTGGACCAGTACTACTTACTTGTGCACTTACTCCTCTTCTTGTACTGGATCAGTGCTGCTTACCTGTGCACTTACTCCTCTTCTTGTACTGGATCAGTGCTGCTTACCTGTGCACTTACTCCTCTTCTTGTACTGGATCAGTACTACTTACCTGTGCACTTACTCCTCTTCTTGTACTGGATCAGTGCTGCTTACCTGTGCACTTACTCCTCTTCTTGTACTGGATCAGTGCTGCTTACCTGTGCACTTACTTCTCTTCTTGTACTGGATCAGTACTGCTTACCTGTGCACTTACTCCTCTTCTTGTACTGGATCAGTACTGCTTACCTGTGCCCTTACTCCTCTTCTTGTACTGGATCAGTACTGCTTACCTGTGCACTTACTGCTCTTCTTGTACTGGATCAGTACTACTTACCTGTGCACTTACTCCTCTTCTTGTACTGGATCAGTACTACTTACCTGTGCACTTACTCCTCTTCTTGTACTGGATCAGTACTGCTTACCTGTGCACTTACACCTCTTCTTGTACTGGATCAGTACTACTTACCTGTGCACTTACTCCTCTTCTTGTACTGGATCAGTACTGCTTACCTGTGCACTTACTCCTCTTCTTGTACTGGATCAGTGATGCTTACCTATGCCTGGTCTGTTCTTATCTACTGTATGCTGGATCCATGCTGACTTCCTTGTAGTGGGAAACTATTAGACAATACAAGAGGGATAGATAAATAATGGAATGTTTGTTTTTTTTAATCCAAAAAATTAATGTGAAATCATACTCTATCAATGTGATTTCATAACTTCTTAGTAATGGTGTATGGCTAAATGTATTATTCTTTTGTATGAATAGACCATTTCACTGGCTGCCTCCAATGTATGTCTGAATACTGAATTTATTACAATCGAGCAGTAGTGTTTCAGCTTACACTAACATCATGGGCTAGATTTACTAAGCTGCGGGTTTGAAAAAGTGGGGATGTTGCCTATAGCAACCAATCAGATTCTAGCTGTCATTTTGTAGAAGGTACTAAATAAATGAAAGCTAGAATCTGATTGGTTGCTATAGGCAACATCCCCACTTTTTCAAACCCGCAGCTTAGTAAATCTAGCCCCATGTGTTCCTCTTTCTGTACTAGAAATGTGAATAGGGGTATTAATCTTAGTTCATGGGTACTATTGGTGTCAGAAAAAAGGGGGGGGGGGTATGATGCTTACATTTGTAGTCTGAAGGTGATTAGACATTTATCAGTGATCACTCACTAACCGCAGCAACAGACTGGCAGAGTCAGAGAGAGAGAGAGGAAGTGAATCAAACTGTTACAATCTCCTCTTGTGGTTTTGACTCATAACAGAGCTCAGAAGTGGAAGCAGAGTTGCTTTATGGAGAAAGGGGTTTCTGAATTGTATGACAAATACACAGATATGGGGAAATGCAGGTACAGGGTTTGAGGGAACAGCATCCTGGGGATAGGTTTTAGGGTGTATGACAGGATGTAATAAATTTGTGTGCATTACTGTATATTTAATTATTTTGTTACATTTGAGGCTTGGAATAGTAATGAATCAATGTTTTGTATGTGAATCTGTGTTTGTGAGCTTGTTGATCAGCCAATCACAAGTATCTTTCCAAGCTGACGAGTCCCAGGGGCTCTGGCTTTAATCCATTTGTGTCGGTCGCTGCTAGTGTATGGAGCAGGGTGTTTTCTATGGGTATTTTATTTTCTAAAGATTTAATAATTTAATTTAATTTAGTCTTACAAGTACAACAATGCATTACAATAACATGGAATATATTGACACGTGAGCAGTGTTAATGCATAGTATAAATGGGGGGGGGGGGGCATCGGTCCACAGATGGGTGTATGTAGCAGTAAATAGTAAGCTGCTGGCATTATAAACTAATGTGCAAAAGTTTGGAATCACTAAGAAAGTTCTTGGGTTTGAGCATTCATTTTTATCATTTTAAAGTCACCATTAAGTTGACCTGACGTTATAGTAAATGCATGGACAATGTTATAACTTGTTATTTTTATTTCATATAACTGAATCGACAATTTGCAGCGATTACAGCTATGCGGACATTTGGCATCCTAGCTGTTAGTGGAGGAATTTTGCGAAGTTGGTTTAATATAATGATACTGAAAGCTCCGGATCTGAGTGAATTGATGAGATTTATTATTCAGCTAAGTGGAGATATTCACCATAGTTACGAGGTGCCAAATTTTGTGGTGCATCTATTGTAGGCAGGGAGGGTCTGGGTTTATTCCAGTGACTAGCTAGCTATTAGGCAACTAGCCACACTGACCATTTGAACAGAGGGTTTGTCAGAAATTGTATCTAGGCCATCAAGTGGTAAGCCTAGAAGAAAAGCCCAAGGGTGTTTGGAGCTGGGCGCTAGTGTAATATTGGTGAGAAGGGCAGCTTTGTCGTCCCAAACAATTTTGGGCAGGTTTACCAGATAGGGGGAAGAAGAGCCTAACTCTTCACCTCCTCACCGAAATACTACCTATAATATACTTTATATGAACTTTCTTTGACGTGGAGATGGAGGATTTTGACACTAATTTCCTTTTTGTTGACCTATGTGTCCTCATCTGGAGGGCTGCGAAGCAGTCACCTACCCTTGGGGTAGTTGGCTGCTTCAAAGTTACTTACAGGTTATAAAGAAATGAGATCATACATTTTAAAAGAGATTTGTGATTACAAAGAGACTCTGTCAGGGGGGTAGCAATGTTCAGTTTGGGAAGAGTAGAGTTGGAAAGTAGATATTTAAGAGGTCTTTCCGCCTGGAACGCAAACACGTGTTGTCACATCTACAGTGAGACTCAGTTACTGTTTTCCAATACATTGATTACTATTCTGATGCCTTTGGTAAACCTGTGTAAATTAGGGGATGGAGATTGAACTGGAGCAAATTCAAGGGGTCGGTCTACAGAATTCCATATATGGAAAGGAAAAATGTATAGTTTTAAGTGAAAGCTCTAGACCAGGACTCCCCCTGGCAGTGACAATAGAGATAAGGGAGGAGACCTTACAGGAAGAGGCCTCCAGGGCTATCCATATCGGGCAGTGTTCTCTCCACCCGGCTGTCTTTACATGTCATCCGGCTCTTGGAGCCCAGTCCTATTATGATAGAATAAACCATTGTTTATAACAGGCACTATGTGAGCACTGCAGCCAGCAGTGTGTGTTAGACCACTGACCACCAGTCCTGACAAGTCTGGGCAAGAACCTCCAACATTTTTCATTATTATTGCAAAGTATTTCAACTGCCCCCACCTTGTTTCTTAATGCTACCTCGCTGGCAAAATTTTGTGGGGAGAACACGGTCAGGGCATGGTAGGTTGCAAACTAGGCTGCTACCTGGTGTAGATGAGGCACCAGTTAATAAAGGAGTATGTCTGGAAAGCCTCTGCACCCATTGGAAGGGGCGCGTCTCAAGTTGGTGAAGCCAGTTCTCGGGGCTTGTTTTTTTATGCAGTTTGGACAAACAATACAACACAATGCATTGAAATGAAATTATAGGTAATAACCATGTATTCTGTGTGAACAATTTCAGTAGATTTCACAACATATCAGAGCTAATCCTTATTCGTTTCAATGGAAAAATTCTATAAAAATCTATGAAAAATGGTGCTAATTGCTCAGTCAAGTGTATGCAATATTGCATCCAAGACGACATTGGGCCTGATTCATTAAGGATCTTAAATTAAGACGTTTCTTATTTAAGTCTCCTGGACAAAACCATGTTACAATGCAAGGGGTTCAAATTAGTTTTCTGTTTTGCACATGAGTTAAATACTGACTGTTTTTTCATGTAGCACACAAATATCAACTTTAAATTTCAGTGTACAAATAAGCTATCAAGTATTTGTGTGCTACATGAACAAACAGTCAGTATTTAACTTATGTGCAAAACAGAAAACTAATTTGCACCCCTTGCATTGTAACATGGTTTTGTCCAGGAGACTGAAATAAGAAACTTCTTAATTTAAGATCCTTAATGAATCAGGCCCATTGTCTGTACTGTACACATGCAGAATGAAGTAGTGAAGTATCATGTAGGTAGTACCCACTCCCCATGATAACTTGGAATGCCAAGGCCTTTTTAGGCTCCTGTGTAATAGTGCGGGGCTGCCATTGCTAAGAACACTCCCTACCTTATAGTATTTTAAGAGGAGTATCTCTATAATATATATATAATTTAGTTAATTAAAAGTGCCATCATGGGTTATGTAGTTCGTCAATGTCCAACTATACAGCACCATGCATGTGGTGCCAATATGTTCCAGTATAGCTGCAAACTCCATGGAAGGTACTGAATTGTTACCAGATTACGGGGAACATCACCACCCACAGTCAATACATGGGTGTTTTTTATTTTAAGGTGGAGAACAAATGTGTTTTGAGACTTCGTTCAGAGAGGGCGTTCTTCAGATTATGGAGGGTAACGCATAGTTTCCAACATTTTAAAATAATTTCCATGGGCACCATACTTCTGGGCATGTTAGGATACCATGCACGGCGCAGTTTAGGACCTTGATGCGCTACAACCGCTGTCATGTCTCATCCACTTAACATAGTTCATTAGAATTATACAATACAGCCGGACAATTTTGAAAAGTAGGGACAAAAATTTTAGGAGTCAAATCTTAAAATCTGGGGCAGTCTCTGAAAATTAGGGACAGTTTGTCAGCTATGGTTAAGAGTTCCAGATGGTGGGTGCAGTGTGGAATTTGTACCTTTAGTTTCATTGTCCCTGGGGTTCGAGGGTGGTGTGGGGGGTAATGTGAGGGGCTAGAAGTTATGTCACATGCTGCGGCATGTGGTAAACCTATGGGGGGGGCAGGAGAGAGAACAGTTACAGAAAGATCTGGCGCGTGCTGAGGCTGAGGTCATTCCAGCACAGCAGAGCCGCTAAGCCAAGTTTTATGTTTTATAAGTTATGATAATGTGAGTTTCCAGAACTACTGCTTGAGAGCCACAATGGTGAAAGGGAAACTTTCCGGAGCTTTTATTTCTTTTGCATGTGTTTTTCATACACTTCAAAACTGACAAGATAAACATATTAACGTCACAAGTGGGATTTCAATAATTGATGTATTGTGTATATAACTGGTCTATCAATAAACGATGCATACTTAAATCATGTTGATCTTAATTAGGATTTAAACAGAACATTGTGTTTCTGACCAATAGTTTCCATTTCCACACCGGCTAATATACTTTTACTAGCGATAAAAAATGCAAGTAAAATCATGATTTTTCCGCCAGTGGTTAGGGGCCTAAGGAGCTTTAAAGTTCAGCAAGCACATCTTAAACCAAATCCTTTGTGTTACAGGCAGCCAGTGTAGTGGCTAAGGTACCGTGGTAATGAGGTGATTGATTGGGTAGTAGGCGGATATCCCGGAGGTGTAACACAAGCTACTAAGTTTATACAGGTGCCTGTAACACAGAGAGATCAAGGAAAGCTATGCTGGTTCTTACGACTTCTGGCCAACATTATAAGAAGCAGCATAAAACATGGACTCCAGCAAGTCTCTTGGTCTCATTATTTTGCAATCAGAGGTCCTCATCACTGGGACACTAATGATCTGGTTCAAATGCTACCATTTAAAGTGCAAATATTAATTATGGAAATGAAAAAGGTCAATCCCAGAAATACACCTGTCAGAAGAAATAAAATAAAGTAGAACTTCACATAATGCACTTGAAAAGTATATGATAACCATTAAGAATACTGTATTTACCTACTTTTCATTCCTTCCTCCCGGGAGAAGGTATGTAAAGTGGACAGGGCTTGATGATAAAAGTTGCATGGTTAAGTTGGCGGGACAAATGTATAATGCCACAAATTTATACCTCCCAACATGTAGAGTCCCGAAATAATTAGCCATGCCCCTGTCCAGCCCAATATCCACCCACAAATGAGCAATTTAAAAATGCCACCCACTTTCCAAAATCTGGACCACTGGGAGGTATGATGCACAGGAGATTTTGGGTTGGTGGGGAACATCGTGTATATAAATCCCGTGGATCCATATACTTTGTTAAATCGATTACACCAGGACATTCCTGACTTGGGGGTTTAGACTGAATATATGAGTTGGCAGATTAACATACACAGACTGCAGAAAAAGTAGACTTCATCTCACCAAAGTCTGGGGGCCTCTGATAAAGGAGGCAACATGGGTAGTTATAGACTGGTTAAACAAACATGGTTGTAAGATCAGCTGTTACCTTCATTATATCACTGTAAAATAACTTCTGTCTTATGTCATAGGTATGTTATAAAATGTCATTTTACCAGTGATGCTGTTTATCAATTTATTCCTGTCACATATTTGCAGCCCATGTAATCAGTTGTTGTGTGAGTTCATGGTAAGTTTATGTAAAGCCTGGTTTGTAACCAGAGCTATTTATACCAATAGTGCAACTAACAGACACTTTGTTGTCCATAGCACTCACTTAAAAATAAAATAAAAAATAAAAGCCCTTTCCTTACATATTGGGACAAACTGTAAGTCGGGTGGGACAGACCACTGAAATCGGGACTATCCCGTTGTCAGAGAAGATTTATACTTTACAATTATACAGATATTCAGAGCACAAAATTGGAGTAGCCTGAGGAAAATCAGGTCTGGTATCAGAAGGAGTGAACATGTTTGTTTGGATTACGGGTGTGGCTTAAATGTCCCAATTTCCTGACAGGAATGTTGCAAATTATGATAAATACAGGTAGGGCCAGTGATATCACAATATTTCAAGTGACTGCAATCGGTTTTTATACCTGCGTTTGGTCACACTACAACATCATCCTACAGTTGTCAGGCAGTATAGATAGGTAATGCAGTGCAATGTCAAGATAACACTGCATTATGTATTATTTGTACCTTTCCTAAAAACACAATTTTAAGGTTTAGTGTCCAATAATAGGCAGCATACAATATGCACATTATTTGTAATGGATGTCTGCATTATAAGTTGCTTTACTGATATACAATCTCTTACACATTACTTGTATGTTAATGTTAAAAAAAAAGAACATAAAAACCCGTGAGACAATAAATGCAGTGATTGATTTTAAATCCTATGTGTGTTTTCATGCATAGTAAGGAGTACATTCTGCAATGTATTGCAAAGCACTTGTTCTGCTCCTATGCTATCGCTTATTAAAAGGGTCACATGATTGTAGTGACATCACAGGGAAGCATAGTAGCAACAACCAATCACTGACTTCCTCTTCTGTTTATGACTGACAAGCTGGGGGCTCCCTTGTCCCTTTCGTTTAGCAGTCTGCCTTTGTTAGAGATGCTGTGCCTAATACATGATGCTTTTCCAAGCTAAAACTGCAGCAGATCTTCAGGGTGTCTACAGAGTGCTGACACAATGATACATACAATACAAACCCTATATTAGATATATGGTTTAATACATCCTGCACAATGAACCTGGTACATACAACAGAACATACACTGCATGCTCTTTGTTTTGTTTTGGGATTAGTAATAATGTTTAGATAACTAAGACAAACAGTCACTGCCAGTGCTTCACAATGCAAACTAGAACAGTATTTAATACATTGAAGTGTACTTGTCGCCACCATACAACGGAGGCAGACATTTTGATGGCTCATCTAGTACTCATGGGAATGTATTAATTCACTTGGCATTAGTGGCATCACAGAGGCGCACAGTAGGGCTGATTTAGAGTGAGTACTACGCCAGTTTGCATGTCGTATTGTGAATGAAATCACTCTGCATGCCTATGCAGATTTTCAAGATATTGGCACTTATAGCTGTTTGCACCTGGTGAGGTTGGCGAGGGAAGGGGCGTGATAGCTTAGGCTGAGCATAGTAAGGGTGTGTTCGCCTGATTGCGAATAGATGTAGACCAGGGGGTATATTTACTAAACTGCGGATTATAAAAAGTGGACAAGTTGCCTATAGCAACCAATCAGATTCTAGTTATCATTTTGTAGAATGTACTAAATAAATTATAACTAGAATCTGATTGGTTGCTATAGACAACATCTCACTTTTTCAAACCCGCAGTTTAGTAAATATTTCCCCAGTACACAGACGTATATACACTATACTTGCTCACTCTCCAAGACTTCCGAATTCCGGGTAGGCCTCCCAGAAGAGCAGGCCATTCCCTCACATCCCGCCCACTTCCTAGTGAAGTGGGCAAGATGGGGGCCTCCATGGCGCCATTCGCACCGTTCCGTGACATTTAGGCCCTGCCCTTCACAACAAAATGTTGCGATGTCCCGGAGGAGAGGAAGTAAAAGTATTCAAGTATGATATACGCCTGTCAAAGCCATATTATTATTGGCGGGTGATCAAGGGCAGGTGCAAATAGCAGATGATGATGGAATCAGTGGCACTATATAAATAAATAGTGATGATGATGATGGTCACCAGCCATAGAGAACCGCATTCTATTTGTGCTTAATAGCGAATACATATTTTGCAAACAAAGCAAATAGATATAAACATGGAAGTATGTGCCGTATGCCAGGTGTAACCCGGGCACATAAAACAACTGGTGTAGACCTAACTTACAGTAATGCCGGTCTGCATCAGGCCCAGTACGTATAGTGTAATACTGCCACAACACATTATCATATGTTACATGGTCCCATCAAACCTGCATGCTTTGTTATGTAACGCTCTAGTTTTACTAGATCACTACATAATTTAGCACATCACTTCTTATTAAGTGGCTGTTAGCTTAATGAACAAAAACAATTAGAAGCGATAATGCATTTGACATTAACTCTTTCATGGAGCCTTGGCATCTACATCTGCTAATGTTCTGACAGGGTAACTTACATGTTCTAATCTGACACCCCCCTCCCCCAAATGTTAGTGCGTGGGGTCCCAGTGGTTTGGGGGATGCCCCCTTCTATGTATGGCTGGACTTCCCCTTAAAGATAATTTAGGAAGGCTAAAGTAAATACAATGATAGAGATGGTTGAATTGAAGAAACGTCAGGAATAATAATGATTCCAGTGCTTCTCTCTCCGTCCTCATTGTTCTGCTGCTTTTGCAGTTTAGTATGTGTTTGTGTGCGCCTTGGCTTGGTATCTGTGCAGTGTATTGCTTTTCTTATTATGCACTTTGGTCCCTAATCACGTTATCATGATATACTTAAGTACCATATATATATATATATATATATATATATATATATATATATATATATATATATATATATATATAAAAATCTTTATGCCCCTTGCATATGTGCTTTAATTTTTAATTGTGCCCTGTGTTGTGTAAAGTGGCTCCCTTGTTATTAGGGTATGATTTAATCTCAGTATAAAAGATTATGCATTAAACTTTCTACTTTTTGCAAGTATACCGTTGCATTTTTGTTGCATTAGTGTGCATTCTATATTTTACTGTAGGTTCTATTTAACTGTGTGGCTAGTAGACTCTGTTCTTATACTTGTGTTTGTATTCAATGTATCATTTATAAAGAAAACTGATGCGATTTCTAACAATCTTTTTGTCTAATATAGACTCTATATTATAGAGTGTCTTGTCTGCACGAGAGATTGCTGGACGGTGTTTGTGCGGCTGTGATAGAGAAGGAAAAGATGGGAGACAGGACAGTATCTGTCTCTCTTATAACTGAAGCTCATTCTTCAGACACGCCTGGAAAATGTACAGGATACCTACAGCCATGTAACTGCAGTATGCAGGATCACCTGAGCTTTAATAAACATGACGGGAGATCCAGTCTCAGATCAACAGATATGTTTAAATGTTTACAAATGTTAAAATGTTTCTTCTCTTGTAACTATGTTTTATTTTATGAGCATTAAATTATAATTTCTTAAACAGAAACAGCCATTCAAAAAAATTCATTTGCCGAGATATAGTGGAATTTGTGATGGTCTAGTTCTGTCTACCAAGACATTTTTCTTTTGCTCTGCAGATTGCAAAGCATAACCAGTGCTTTATTAACACACAAAACACATTATATACAGTAGCACAGAGTTGAGTGTTTGTGTGTTTCAGGACATATAAATCCAATGAAAGTGGGCTGGCAGACGTACTGAAATACTGAAATGTATTTTGCAAATCCCTCTCATAAAGCAGGTTAGAGAAGGATAAACAGCTGCAGGCTTCTCCCTCTTCAAGTGTTCACAAAAACCACTTATCCAAACAGGTAAACTGGTCATCTTAGATTTAGTCTGTAGCACCAAAATATAAAAGACTACTGCAAAAATATGTAAAATTAGAAATGTCTTAACTAAAGTAACAGATCGAATATATGTTGTTCATTGAATACAATAACACATTCAAAGGCAGAAGTGCTTCCACCATATGACATTGATGCTTGGAAGAAACATTTAACACTGAACATACTGCTTGGAATTTAAGGAATAATTTAGTTCTCTAGCGTAGCTACAATGTCACAGATAGAAGAGAGGGGATGGGTGATGATGACTGGTTGCTATTAAGTATGTGTGCATAAATCTAATATATATATATATCTATTCATGATGTGTTGGTTTGTACTTAACTATGAGGCAGAGGTAACATGTTATTGCAGTTTTTTCAGCTACTGATGAATTCCTGAAGAAAAGCTCCAGTCCGCAGATTAGTGTCAGCCCTGCTACTGTGAACAAGAGTAGCCTCTAAGGGCTGGTTTCTGATGTCGCACTAAGCATGATAAGAATGCCATTGACGTCAGCAGAGTCATCATTTGTGAGAATGGCACTCCTGCTCTTAAAACCACACCAAGCAATTGCATTGCTTTGGAAAATAAAAAGCTTGGCGTGGGGAGGGGAAATGAGAACACGGGCTGCAGCTGAACTCTATCTTTTTCATGTGTGTGTGTGTGTGTGTGTGTATGTGTGTGTGTGTGTGTGTGTGTATGTGTGTGTGTGTGTATGTGTGTGTGTGTATGTGTGTATGTGTGTGTGTGTATGTGTGTATGTGTCTCCTGCACATTTTCATTTATGTGTTATGAGAGAAATAAAAGAACAATGACTGGTCAAGTAAACAATGTAAACATGCTAGAACAGACATGCAAGGACTAATACAAACAAAAAAACAGCAAGCAAAATAATTTAAGATACAATTAAACCATGCAGTGATAAATCATAAAACACACAAAAAGCTGGAACCCTTTACAGTACTATGGGATGTAAGGAGGGCGACAAGGGATGTGAAACTGAGCTTAAGGGAACACCAGAATCCGTAGGACTGGAAGACACATATAATTAGTACTGTAGAAATGATTTTCCAGGGTGTGAATGGAAAGTCTCTCTATAAACATCTTTGCTCAATGTTTCACAATGGATAACATTCTATGTGGGTGTTCACCTCTGATGTGTTGAGCATTAGATTTTGCCAGGTATGCAGTCGTTTTGTTGTGCTGCACTCTTTAATGTAAAAGGTCATAGAATGCAGCAGAATTCAAGTAATTATATACATATTACCCATTTATCACTAAAACATGAAACGCTACTTCTCACATTTAATATATTTAATATATTGTTGTGCTTAATTTCACACTAAGGGTTTCCGTAAGGTGAAGAATAAAAGTATTTTTCACAATCTGAAATATACAAGAAAAAAGCATATCTGTGAAACTGGAAATCGGAGAATTATTTGGCCGTATATCACTTTACTTGTGGCACCAAAGTATCTTTAAAGGTAGTCTAGGAATCAACTGGTGGGAGCCTGCCGTGGGTTCTGCAGTGGGTAAGAGGAATCTTACATGGCAAGTAGGATATTACTATTTCACCAAGCGAGGAAGGGAAAGTGTTGCGAGAATAGGTGGTGGAAGTGAAGAGGTGAGTAAAACATGCCAGGCTGGGGCAGATATATATTAAAGCGGGAGGTGTGCTCACCTCCCCCTCTATCCAGAAAGTCAGACTGAGGCACCACATTGAGTGCAAGAATACTGTTCCAGGTACCGTCATCCAGAACATCTGGTAAGCTGAACAAAACAAATGTCTGAAGGACCAGAGGTGATCTGGGGTACAGCCAGGGAAATGGTGAGAGGTGGTTTGGCAGAGAAGGGTCCAGAGTGGGTGTTATCACAGTTGTTCCCAGGAGGCTGGGAATCTAACACAAGTTATTGTGAGATCAGCAAAAGTGACCTCTGCCACCCCAGAGGGACAGATGAAAGGAGCAGGTCAGCAGCTAGATGCAGTATAAGCAGAAGGGGGTAGTGCCCTATACTATTTGGAATGACAGTGATTCAGTCTTAGGATGCTAGAGTGAAGGAGGCCTTTGTTGGAAAGGGGGTGCATTTGATACCAGGTAAAGTGTCTGGTTCAAGTAAGGCATCTGGCGACTCAGATAGTAGAAAAGGACGAAAGGCCCAGAAAGTGCCAAAGACTTTCGGGAATTGGTAGCAGGCATTTGTGATAATAGGGGAGAAGGACCCTCAGGAATGTTCAGTATTATGGTGGGCTGGCATGGTGATATTATGATGAAGCATTTAGGCAGAGCAAGACGGTATACCCAGTTTATACCATGGGATTGTAAAAATATGGATCTCTGATTATCCTTGATGTCGGGAAAACATTTATATCCCTTTCAAGCGCTGGCCGTTAGCTGGCACCTGGCAAATGGCCACAGGTTAATGGAGAACAGTGCAAGAGAGAGAGAGAGTGCCGTCAAATTATAATGGTTCTTGTCCGTCCAGGAGATGTTTTAAGAGGAATAAGACAACAATGTAAGAGGGCAGACAATAGGGATTAAAGGAAAGGCCTCAATGCCAGTTCAGGTGGAAAGAATGGAGCCATGATTAGGTCACTATTTTAACAAGGCAGTGCACTCAAGGAGAAATTTGCCTATGGATTTATAATACAAGTGGGAACTTCCTGAGAAGAGAGGAACTAGCATTCCACGGTGGAGCATAGTGACCATACGAGTGTTCCAGGCTCCATAGCACTGAATACATGGACTGTCTACTGTAGACACTGGCATGCCTGGGGAGCTTTTTGCACAGGGGTTATGGACCCCAGGAGAGAGTGTAACCAGCTCTGCGCAGAGATGGTACTGGCGGGTATCTCATTTTGTTTGCAGTCATTAGCCGAACAGGACAAGACAATTTGATATAAGGAGGATGTTGGTGGGTTGGAAAAGGTTCACTACAGTCCCTGATACCAATCACGCCATTGTTGCTCATACAGATTATCAGCCGCACCCAAAGGGTGTGGTGGTCTCAATTTGAAATAACATTGTTACAAGCTGGCATTCTTCAAAGCTGTAAAAATAAATGAATTGGTCAGGCCCAATAAAATAAAAGACCAGAGGATTAGACATAGACCTACTGAGTCTTGTCATTAGGAGGTCAAAGACATATGAGATGGGCAAATGGTGATGGGTCAAGTTGAGAAGAATACATGACTTATTCTTAAGCCCAGTAGATAGGGTAAAACAATGTTAATGGTGTGCCTGTGAGTTCCTGGGTTTATAGGTCCATATGGTTGTAGTATTAACTATTAAGTAATGTGCATGTATAGAATTTTCATCACGATAGTGAATTGCTTATTTTCTGTTTTTATATGTTGATTTTTATGCCAGTTACTCTGGAATAATTTTTGTTGTTTGTTTATATCATTATATATGACTAAAGATTATTATTTTAGGCCATAGTAATTTTTTCTGGTTTAATACAAATTAATGGAGAAGGCATTTTGTTAAAAGTTTGCTAACATTGACACTTTGTGTGGACCCCTTATGTGCGCAGTTCCACACTGCGAGTTCCTGGCACTTTATTCATTCATGAGGATTTGTCCAGCAGGTACAGGCTATACATATGGCCATAACTGAAAAGGAGGGTCTGTATGCTGGTTGTGCTGGTTGACTAATAAAGGAGAATCAGAGTGAGCAGGTAAGGGACATTGAATCACGTAGAACAATGAATACATATAAATAAGCAGGATAAGGTCAGAGGGTCGGGATAGAAGGAGGAGTATTGTATGTGGCATTGCTTTATGTTAATTTATAGGCACTGGGTCAATCAAGGTGTAGATATCTGGGGTTTTATTAATGGCAGCCGAGAGGCTGTTGGGATAGAACCAGGGTCACAAGGCGGATCAGTGCTGGTTCATAAAAAGAGTTGTTTGTTGCTCCCAGGCCGGTCCCTGGGTGGCCCTGAAGAGGAAAGAAGCCTCAGGGGAAAGCCAAGCCCAGATGTGTTTGAATTACATGGGACTTCTTAAACTGTTAGAGTTGCAGCTTTGGCGTTGTGTCTACTATTGAACAAGTGATTATTGGTTGTTTGCAGGACAGAGGGGCAGATTTTGTGCCCGTCTAAAGGCCTCAAAATCTATTTGATCATAATCGAGCATGTTGGTAAATGCGGTCTGAAGATGACCACTATTAGCCTGTGCATAGTCATTTTCTGAAAACTGGGAGACCTGGCCATTTGGTCCAAGCCCCAATCAGCCTTTTGACCACTTGTATTTGTGGTCATACGGGATAGTGATTCTGCAAGTGTGACCGGCTTAAAACATCCCATAGAACCCATCCAACATGACCTACATCCAGTTACTGGTACCTGTAACTGGAGAGATTCAAGGTTTGTGCTGCATATCATGGACAACCGCTCGGCAGTATCATCTACTTGACATCAAGGTTCTCATATTGACAGTGCAAATGGAGATGGAAGCAGACGATTTAAGATACTAACCAGCTGGTATGATGTAGTAGTTGGGTGAGTAACTTGTTTACCTGTCTGTGAAATGGATGTAGCTGGTTGAGTATAACCAGCAATAAGTGTAAAATGAGACTATCAGTAACTGTATGGTGAAAAGTAAAGAAGATATATAGTGGAGGGTTCTACTAGAGAACATGCTGGTTGGGTTATTGGGAATAACATTTGTGGTAAACCCTTAAATACAGTTAATGAGCTGAATGGGAAAATTGATTCAGTCATAGAGGTCAAACAAAGCACCAGTGACTACTTGTTAAATAAATATGTTAAAATAGCTGGGGATAATAATTACAAAATATAGGGTGTGTAAAATAGAAAAAAAAAGTATATAACCAGAATAATTTGATTTTAAGATTTATCTTGTTACACTTATAGGATGGAACATGTGACAAAAATCTGCAACTTCACTGTGGCTGGGACATTAGTAATCTCAGCCTACTCATCTGCCCAGAAGTAGTTGGGGAATTAGACGGATATATGAAGGTGTGCCAAGCCTAGACAGCAAATAAGGGGTGGAAAGTCTGCATCCTCTGGACTTCATGGAACACTAACCTAATTTGCCAGTCATGCAAAATCACCTAAGGTCACAGAAGGAGCTATTTTTGTTTTTAAAAGTTCATCCAGCTTCTAGTTGTAGCAGAGATGATATCCTCTTACCCATAGACATGGAAAACAGGATAAATAGCCATAGCGACAGTTCACTCAGGAAATCAAGGACTTGCTTTGGCCATGTTTTTTATTTTTTGGAAGCCATGTTTCCGTCGATACTATGTAATAGAAAACTTGGTTAGTTTCATGGAATGCAGAACTCTTGTGATGACAATTCCCATAAAACGTACACACATCCTGACAACATAAACCTATATCATAGTCACGGCTAATATAAAACAGCAGGATACATAAAGTGTGGTCTGTACAAACACTGCTCATTCTCACCTTCAGTGGCAAGTTGGATTATTTAGGATAAAGGTCATATTTTATTTCTGTATACTCCTTTGTTTCCGAGAAGCACATGATTGCTAAAAAATGAAATACATTTTGGAAGAATTACATATATTTGTACACCAGCATCCTGACATTTGCTTAATTCATTTAAACATTTAAATGGGTCTCGTCCGCCATATTTTATGCTTATCTCCAAGAAACATTACTGGTTTTGCAGGAGTTTTTTTATTTTTTTGCAGGGCAAAAAAAAAGTATTTTTCGTTTACAGTGCAAGGGCTATCACCTTTATCTTAGTAGTGGCACCAGATAATGTATCTTATTTTGTATGCCTTTGTGTGGAAGAAAATATAGGGCCTGATTCATTAAGGATTTTAACTGGATAAACTTCTTATTTCAGTCTCCTGGACAAAACCATGTTACAATGCAAGGGGTGCAAATTAGTATTCTGTTTTGCACATAAGTTAAATACTGACTGTTTTTTCATGTAGCACACAAATATCAACTTTAAATTTCAGTGTACAAATAAGCTATCAAGTATTTGTGTGCTACATGAAAACACAGTCAGTATTTAACTTATGTGCAAAACAGAATACTAATTTGCACCCCTTGCATTGTAACATGGTTTTGTCCAGGAGACTGAAATAAGAAGTTTCTCAAGTTAAGATCCTTAATGAATCAGGCCCCTAGACTGTAAGCTCCAAAGCGGCAGGGAATGATTAAACATTCTCTGTACAGCACTGCTTAACGGTGCTATATGAATAACTGATTATAAATAATCAGTAGGACAGAATCCACTATAGCACCAGAAGACTACAGGACTTTAATGTAGGAGGTATGACTCTGTGTCCTCTATAGGCTACAGTGGGTTATGCGCTTCCAGCAATGGTACATTTCTCATGGTAAAAGTACTTCCCAACAATGCAAAAAAAGGAAAAAAAAATTGTCGGCAACCATTTCTGCCCAACTACACCTCAATTTTCAGTGACCATGGAGTAGATTTACTAAACCTTCTAAAAAAGGAAAGTGGAGATGTTGCCTATAGCAACCAATCAGATTCTAGTTATCATTTATTTAGTACATTCTACAAAATGACAGCTAGAATCTGATTGGTTGCTATAGGCAACATCTCCACTTTTTCAAGCCCATAGTTTAGTAAATATACCCCCCAGACTCTTGCACCCATGGGCCAAGGCTTTCACTAAGGGTATGCAACTAAACATTAACATTATATTTTAAAATCTAGAGTGGACCTATGTAATTTGTTTTACTGGTAGGCCCTTCTGATCCCAGTATATAGATAACTGTGTTACATCTATCATCTTAGAGAAAAAACAATTAAGTGTATTCTATTTTATTAAAATACATATTAAAAGCATGTCACCTTACTGAGAACATTTAGATAATTAATATATTTGGGTTTCCATATTTGTTTAATTCCAACCCAGAGTGCTACCTGCATTGAGTTATTGAGTTCTCAAGTTGTTTACTTGGTTTCCTCTGAGTGCTCGTTTTCTCCCACAGTCCAAAGACACACTGGTAGACTGATAGGCTTCTGACCAATGGACCCTGATGATTGGAAGCTGCATTGGGGCAGTGAATAATGTAAATACAGTTTTCTGATTGTGCAGTGCTGAGGGATATGTTAGCATATGAATAGATAACAATATGAATATTTTGCTTAATTGATAGACTCCTTTTAAAAATGCATTACCTGCTGTGCCATAAATCTAAGTAATATAGGAGATTGGCTCTGTGGTTTTCAGTAACTACCCAATGTTGGAGAAGGAAAAAAACAACATATATTTGGCAAGAAACTGGAAACTATTCCGCTTATTGTTTAATGTCAACTACAGAGTAGTACAGTGTATAATTAGTGGTAAAAGTGCAGTGTTGTTTAAACCACTGTGTTACATGAAAGGATCACAGCTACATCAGTCTACAGCTTTCTGGTCATTGTGGCATTCTTAGAAGAGAATGTGTGGCAGTACAACTAGTGGTAAGTTGAGATGAAAAGACAAAATTAGAGGAATTCGAATGTTAAACTCAAACAGAAACTATTTGTTGGAGATTCTAAACATCCAGTTGTTTGACATCTGGATCCCGACAATCTAGGATGACTGATTGGGCCCCTAATTTGTAATTGTAGCTCCAATTATGTGGTCATTGTAAGAACTACCATAAGTATTGTGCTACGTTCATTATGATGGATAACCAGACCGTCCACATCCACCTCCTTCCCAACCAACCTAACTGGTGCTGCCACTAATTTGCATGCATGAAAGTTTTGTATCACCTCTTTAACCTGCTTTTTATCACTGGCATATTCTCATCCTTTCTTAAACACAAGATTATCTCACCAATCATGGAAAACCATCTCTTGACCCAGCCTCTCCAACTACCATACTATTTCTCTCCTCTCCTTTGCCCTCAACCCACTTGAGCTACTGTACTACTGCCCATCTCGTTGACTCTCCTCTCTTTCCCTTCTCGAACTTCTGCTATCTTCAAAGGGTTACTTCCCGATACTTATCGTCCGTTGAACAATCACTTCTCCTGCTTACTATTCACTCCATTGGCCTTCATGACACAGTTCTTTCCTGGTTCACTTCCAACATATCCAACCTCTACTTGAGCATCTCTATATCTGGCACATCCTCTTCTCCACTTCCGCTATCTGTTGGGTTCCCACCAGCGTCTGTCATCAGCCCTCTGCTTTTCTCTTGGTGAACTAAGCTGATGACTGTATCCTCATGGATTTCCCAATGCTACTTAAAACTCAGTGTCCAGAGCTTATCATCTTTTCTCCCCCCAGATTTGCGGTGTCTCCTTAAATCTCCCCCACTGTCAACAACACAATTTCCTCAGTAGCCCAACCTGCAACCTTGTTGCCACCCTTGTTTCCACCATCGACTTTACTCCGTCCCCTAGTCTATCTCCCAGTCTCCCTCTTTTCTTACCAAAGATGTAACCAGTACTCTTATCCATTTTCTTGTCATCTCCCTTCTTCTCAAATACTGCAACCTCCTCTTATATGGCATTCCCTGCTCCTCATCAGCCATAGCATTCTCCAAATCCCTACACTGGCTCCTCATAACCTCCATAATACCTCTCCTGTGCTGGTACCCACTCATAGAACTTCCTACCTTGCCTGATCAGATTCTTCAGGCTTGAAATCTGTATACACTAAATGAAAACTGACCTCTTTATTAGACCCTGCCCTACTTACACCAGTACACAGTCAAAGCTGTCCCAATCTCCACTATGAACCACTCTTACTCCTCTTTACTCAGCTATGCCCATTTAACACCAGATTGTAATCTCTTTCATGAGCAGGGTGCTTCCTACGCTTTGGTTTCACACTTGCATTTAGTTTGTCTTTATGCCACTGTTTTATGTAGGGTCCATTTCCCCACTGTCTGGTGCTGTTGAACATTGTGGCACCTTACAAATCACAACAATAATAATAATAATAATAGTAATACTAATAACAAATATTCTTTACAGTTTAATGCATGGTAATAGATATAGATACTTGATTGTCACACTCTTTTTAAGATGTTTAATGGAAGGTTACCGGTAGGCCAGTACAATTAGGTGGATTAACAAAGTATTAAAAGGAATGAGTCTATAGGAATATTATAAGTGTTCTCTAAAGAGAGGATTGACACTGGTATCTCGACACTAGTTCCTCTATCCTAAGTATGTCTATCTGCAAGGAAAGTTCATGTCAGAGATGTCAGTGTCCAGGTGCAGTCGCTGTTAGAAGAGTGAGGATTTCTTGTGTATAGGATAATCAGTTCACCTGACTTTTAGATTTACTGCCCATATTTTAGCCTGTAAGCTCCAATGGGGCAGGGACTGATGTGAGTGAGTTCTCTGTACAGCGCTGCGGAATTACTAGCGCTCTATAAATAAATGATGATGATGATATTTGTTTTAAAGTCTATGTCTGCTTTCATTGACTTTTAAGGGGCAATATGTGCAAAACAGACTCAGAGGGTTTACCGTATATCTGTGCACACTGTCATTAATGTTTATAGCACTACAGCTTTTGCATCTCCAGCGTAATGCTGAAATCTCATTGTCTTCCTGGTCCTTCTGTTATGTCATATTGACAGCATCCTAGGATTTCAACAGAGTAAAGTGAGAAGAAATTCACTATACTCAGTTCCAACCCGATTTAGATATGGAGGATAGAGTATGCCACAGATAGAGGAATCACAGCAGCCGCCCACACGCCCCCTGAATATGAGGGGAGCTACAGGCAAAGTGAGTGCTGTATACACTCTGATAGTTTCAGGTACAGATTTGATATGCCCTTAATGTCTATTTTGCCAATTTAACCCCTTAAAAGGATTATACTTTACTTGCAGTAAATCACAAAGGGCAAATTTATATCTGAACTTGGTCAGTATCATTTATATTTTGGATAAGCAACTGGAAAATTCCCTGAAAAATGCAGTGGTTCTAGCGGTCATTAATCCCTATGATAACTGTACCTGTCCATTCACATTTAAGTGTGTCTAAATGTTTGTGTAAAATTCCCAGTGCTCCCAGTATGTTGCACATTGATGATCCTTCTGCCTTTTACATGCAGCTTTCAAGTGATTTAGGACAGAATAATGGGCCTATTTATCATGCCTTAACTCCTGCAAAAACAGCACTTTTGCAGTAGAAAGACTCATTTAAGTATCAGAGCTATTTATTAAAGTCCCCTGGCGGGTGACGACTATCACGGGCAATAGCCTTTGTTGGGGGCCTCCGGAGAAGCTTCCCCATGAAGCCTATTTATCATCTACAGCGCCGTACTCCTTATCGCTGGACTACTTACCACAGTGGGGTGAAAAGAAAGAAATGCATTTTTCCAGGTTTCTTTTATGTTTTTAAATAAAGTTTATGTTTACTTTTTAATGTAATCTAGCACTGGATGCATTGGCAGACGGACACTACACTGGCCTGTCGAACGGTTAGACTTCTCTTACCACTGCCAGACAGTATCACCCGGGAGCTGGGTATCGCTCAGCTGTCCTGGTGACATTCTGTTGATAAAGAGAGAAGTGATTACAGAGATTTAAACTCATAATTTTGGAGGCGTCTTGATAAATAGACCCATAATGGACTAAACAGAAGAGGAAGGAGAGGGAGTTGGTGGTACGCAGTGTCTCTGCAGTATTCATTTCCCTGGTACCTCACCCCTCCTCTAGCGTCCACCTTCAGGGGGTGCCAACCCCACCCCCACCACCTCTTACTTTGTGTGGTCTTAGGGGAGTGTGTTGCTGGGCTATGACGTCCTAGCCAGGGCCACACACCTATCAACACGGAGGAGCAACAGCCGGAAGTTTTACAGGTAAGGGGCTGTTGCCCAGTGCTGGGGGTAATAAGAACACTGAATGAGTGGCATCATGTCACTCATTGAGTGTTTTAAGTGCCCCCTTAACCAGGACCATCTTAACAACATTATGAACCCCCCGGGCAAAGCAGTGCACTTGGGCTCTTTACCTACACGACCACTCACAGGAATAAATGTAAATGTAAATTATCATTAAAATTAAGTTTATATTTATTGGTACCTGCAACGAAATTCAATGTTTAAACATTAAAAAACATTCTGTACAGCTGTGCCTTGATACATGGGTAAAAAGATTTTTTGTCTATTGGGCCCTGCCTATGGGGCCCCTATGCTCGTGGGGCCCCCAGGCAACTGCCCAGCATGCCCAGGAGAAAAGACAGCCCTGCCCTAACCCCTGGTACTCTAGGAGGCCACTGAGGTCCTCCTAGTGGCAGCGCTGGCCCTGCCTGTCAAAGTTGTTTCATATGCTGATAAAATTATGGCACAGTGCAAAGCAGTTATTATCACTGCTGATAACAGTATATCACTATATAAATAGTGATACATAGTTACCATTCACAATTTGCATCTACAATATTGATATATTTGTTCAAAAATGTACAAAACTACTATACAAGGAACACAAATATATACAACACACATAATGTAAATGATGATAGTAGACCTGGGAGCTTACAGCAAGCAGCACCCTCCTAGCTCCCTTACACTATATATGGGCATTTACACTGATGCTATTTCTGTCTTACATGTCTTTTCTCCCCATCGAATAGCCCTGTAATATTTGTGATTAAATAATAATATTCAATATATTAAAAGATGAATGATTGCGTATTGATTTATATTCCAGAATATCAAATTCTTGCCTTTAATAGGACAGACTCCTTATCCCATACCTAACTAAGGAAGAACAAGTCAGTGGAAAGTATAGTGATTGATGAAGCTGTGGATTACACATAATCATAGCTATGCCTAAGAGCCACTTAAACACAGCACTTGAATAGTTCCTTGAAAATGTGACCATGAGGTATGTGAAAAGAGAAAAGAAAGGTGACTGTAAATGTAGTTTATCAAACACGAGACGCTAATGGGGAGTCTTTATTCTTTACTACTAACTCACTACTCAATTACACCGACTAATGATTTCTTTATCGGACAATTATATCTTTCCCAAAAGTTTATTAGACGTTCATTGCAGGGATGAGCTGCTCTAGTTGGGGGAATGCAATTACCTCCAGCCTGGAGATATTTGACTTTCTTTGACCACCAATGAAGTTCATTTTTACAGCATGATAAGGGCTTCTTCACATCTACTGTATGTGCCGGGGAAAAAGAACCTTTCATGCATGAATGCTTTTTCCATGCATTTTTATGTGTTGTGTTTTTAGTAATACAATCTATTGTTCTGGTAGTTTGCGTTAATGCAAGAGAAATAGGGTGTTTTGTGTTGTCCCTGCTCCCAGTCCACTATTAACCAGTGGCTTCCCATATTTACCCAACTATCCCCTCATTTTAATGAAGCCAAGCTTCATTCCACTAAGCAATAAAATTGTGACCATCCCTCCGAAAAAAGTAATAGCTCCCTTTATATGCCCATATTCTATGTGCAGTATAGGTTGTCACAAGGTGACTAATTCAGATGCAATAAAACTGTGTCATGATGACCATGTCCTTTGGTCATCCAATGTTGCTGAGTATAGTCTATGGTTGCCTCCTTTTCTGGCAAAAATACTTTCTACCTCTGATAAGTTCATACCCTATTAATAGCCTTTGTTACAAGGTCTATTTATTCCAGCCAAAGCCGATAAAATACTAGCCAGGTGTCAATCTTGGTGTAGTACCCTATGCCAGCCCAGAGAACAATGATACATATATAGATGCACCTTCCAGAGAGCTAGGTATCCCAAAGATTGTAGCATCAATGCAATGATGAGATTCCACTTCTATAACTCAGGATATGTAATAAGCCATGTAATAATGTGCTTGTTATCGGACTTTCCTATGAAGCTGCTACTAACTTGACTTGCAGAACTTGAAATTTCAACAGAATGCCATTTTTCTTGTCTCTGTTTCCTAATCCCTTTATCTCTTCTCAGAGTTCATCTGTGTATTATTGTGTGATAATCCTTTTCCAATGTACTAGTTATGGAATAATTTTGTAGCAAGGGGGTGGGTTGGTCGGCCATGATACCATTGTGTGTGGGGTGTGATATTGGTGTGTGTGTGTGTGAGAGACTGTATAGGACAATCACATATAACTATATTAAGCATAAATATGCTTTCTCGTTTATAAGGCATAGGTAAGCAAAGGTAATTGGGCCTTCAGTATGTCACATTCAGACAGGTATATATGGTTTTCTTTGTTCTGCAGGCTAGCTGTTGTTAAAGGTTAGATATTGCCTTCCAATAATATTTGAGAATTATTTGAGTACTAGAGAATTTAGACCGTAAGTACCTCATGGACGGATGCGAATGATTAACCATTCTCTGTAAAGTGGTGCGTAACATGTTGATGCTATATAAATAGTAATAACCATGTAACCATGCCTCCACACTTTAAAATGCCTAGATCAGAACTCGGACCCACCTCATCCATGCTAAAGGCATGATCACGTCAGGGTACGAGCAATGACCATGCCAGGGTACGAGCATGATCACGTCAGGGTACGAGCATGACCATGTCAGGGTACAAGCATGACCATGTCAGGGTACGAGGATGACCATGTCAGGGTACGAGCATGACCATGTCAGGGTATGAGCATGACCATGTCAGGGCACGAGGATGATCACGTCAGAGTACGAGCAATGACCATGCCAGGGTACGAGCATGATCACGTCAGGGTACGAGCATGACCATGTCAGGGTACGAGCATGACCATGTCAGGGTACGAGCATGACCATGTCAGGGTACGAGCATGACCATATCTGGGTACAAGCATGCCTGCATCATGCTAGGGGCGTGCCTGTTGTGTGCCTGACACTCGCTCACCATGGTGACATAACCCTCAGCTGGGACTAACTCAAATCAAGACCCGCCAAAATCCAGACCTTTGGGAGGGCCGCCAAGATGAATTTCGGACCCCGGTACAGCAACTACTTGGGTCCCCTTTCATAGCCCCTGAAGGGGTTGGCCACATCAACTTGGTGGCTCCTCCCACTACACAGACAGGCCTTGACCCTGGTACTTTGTAACCGACCCCCCCCCCCCCTCTGCGCCCATGTGTAATAGCCACCCCCTGACTAAGAGATGTAGCTTAAGAACAGCTGGACCATCGATTCCCATCCTTGAATTTGTCATGTAACAAACCAGGAACCTGTGGGAGACTATACAATAAAGCCTTAATTGCCTAGTCTCCTGGACTGTCTGAGAGATCCCGAACCCACAGGAGAGCAGGCCTTTCAGTCGGACGCCGCCCACTCCTGATTTCAGAGCGATTTGCATCATTTTTGCCCTAAACCCGTGGCATGATGATGCAGTCACAGCATATCACCGTGGGGGAGGTGCAAAAATGACGCAATTAGCGGCTTAAACCACCCCCCCCTGCACTTGTTATTTGACCTCTGCCCCGAGAGATTTTTAAAGTTGGCAAGTATGCATTAATGCCAGTAAGTAAAACTACAACAAAAACTGTCTGTGTCCAAGAATATTTTTTGTGGCTGGTTAAACTGAACTGAATCTTTGAAGCATTAGAAGCTATTTATTATTATAAACTATCATGTGCTGACCAGCTGCCATCATGATCTGGAGTGGCTTTAATTTGGGATGAAATATTAACAGACATTGTTTAGGTGGCTACAGCTCTCTTAAAGTGATTTATTAATGCTTGTAGATGTTTGTCTGTGACAGCAAAGTGCATCTTCAGGACATGGAATAAGTGAAGTTAAAATCCTGGTTACAACTGTCAGAGATAACTTGTGTTTTATGGAAGCTCTGTAGGGATCGTGCAGTACAGGAGCTCCTTAAAAATTCAGCTACTGAGTAAAGTCATACATACCAACCTTTGGTAAGTTAATTCCGGGAGATCCCAGGCAGGGGGGCATGGTTGGTGGGCGGGCACCGTAATTTGTGTTATTTTGGCTCCGACAAAAATGCCGCGATTCACCGCAAATCGCGTCATTTTGAGGAGCAGATGCCATATGCAGGATATTTTGCCTGCTCCCGGGAGACCTACCCGAATTTCGGGAGTCTCCCGGACATTCCGGGAGAGTTGGCAAGTATGGGTAAAGTTCTGTGATTGCAGTGAAGTTACTGGGACTGCAGGCAGGGATATGTGACTATAAGATTCATACTGTACCTGGGAACTATCCCTGTTTGATGAACCTGATCCTTAAATATAATTTCAGAGAACAAAAACAATGGCTTCTTGTTGCTAAATTTACTATTAAAGAAATGTTTACTGTTATCTCAGATTTGTTTTTTCTCTGGCATACAAATCGCGTCATGTAGACCCCACTAGGGAAGTGGGTGGGCTCCCCTGGGGGTACACTTCTCTCCTTAGAAGACCTCCCAGAAATTTGAGTCTCCCAGACAGAGTAGGCAAGTATGATATCTAGAAGATTGATATTAGAGATTTTAAAACTTAGGGGTCTATTTATCAGATAGTGAAAAGTCCTAAATCCGGAGATAATGGGAGTTTTTTCAGATTTGGAGCTTTTCCATATTTATCAAAGCCTCAGGCGAAAGCTTCTACTTGCAAAGCAGTATTTGTGTCCACATTTATATGAAATGTTGAGAGGTATGAGAGGTATGCATCAATGCAGAATCCATGTGTGAACTAGTTGCTTTGATCTACTTTGAATATTTATACAGTATGTTTAGTTTTTAATTGTGTTACATAATTTGTCCAAGTTGTAGTATTAAATCTTTTCACTCTTTGTGTATTGTAAATAGCATGGAAAAACCATTGTAGCTGGCATAGTGCTTACTGTAGATACAAGATACTGTAGACCGCGTAACCCAACCAAGAGCTCACTATAGATGTAGGAAAAACAAAAACTGTGGTTCCAAGAAGCTGCTGATATGTGGCTGGACAATAAAGTCCTAGAAACCAGTAGAGTTTTATTTCCATTGTCTAACTAGATATAGATTAAGTAAACCTAATTGCTGATTGGTTGCTGCTGATTGCTCGCTGTACAGGGGCAGGCTGCCCCCAGGCCGGTCTCATAGTGGGCTACCTTGGGCTGGGTGACTGGACCACCTGAATTATTTTTCTTTAATATGTTCCTGATAGGCTGCTGAGTCGAGTCTTGCCCCCCGGGCTAAAATTTGCCAGCTCTCCCCTGTCACTGTAAGGTTATTGCACATTACCAATAACAAGCAGTAAAGGAAGATCAAAGTCTGCGTGCACATGGATAACATTCCCACCAGAGTACTTTACTGACAGAAAGCATAATAATTCCACAAAGGTCCATGGTGGCAGCATTATTTGTGTGTGGAATGTGTTCTTTTTCTAAACGTAGTTGTGTGAAGTTTTCATTGACCTGTGTTTAACACAAACGATTTAGCGCTCACTGGTAGGACTTTGTCTCTGCAGCACACAGCTCTAGGTTGTGGTTCCAAGAAGCTGCTGATATGTGGCTGGATAATTAAGGGGGTGGTGCGTTTAATGTCAAGTGCATCTTAAGTAAACGTTGACTGATAGTTGTATGTCAACACAATGGAAATTAACACAAGAGAGTTGTTGTAGGGACATGGTCACTGGTGTGAATAAGCATGTTTGTTTGTTTTTTTTATTTAAGGACCACTTGATCTGAAGTAAAAGAATTGTGTAACATTTGCCTGCTTCTTAATTTTAACCACTTCCCAATGACCGATGTAAAAGACACTGTAGGAAACTTGATTACTCTTTGAACCAGAAAAAAAATCACTGAAGTACCACAGGCCCCTGCGTTGGCATCTCTCTCCGGGGAATGCTGGTTTACAGACGTACACAGCGCAGGTTGTTTAATCGTTACCATTTCATTTTTGTGGATATTATATGGAAATTACATACAAGTTTTTGTAAAAAAAACAATATGGCATATCCAATCCCTTATTTTTACTTAATAAGTTATACTACTGTTTGGCAAATGTGGAAATATGCATTTTTACTGAAAGCCAACGCAAGACGTTCTAGCCAATCAGGACCTGGAAAGAAACATTGTATAACATGCACCATAATATACACCATACACTACTATTAAGAGGATTAAATTCAACTCTAGGTTTTCACACACGTTATACAACTTTAGTACACTGGACAAACAAACCGACACTATTTTTCTCTCGTTGCACCTCACACTTCCGCTATGTACAATGGAGGGCTACAGTCCACCCCCCAAAAATAAATAAGTCGCACGAAAGTCTGAATTGGGCAGCAGTTGCGTCCTCTTGGCAACAGACACCCCTCAGACTCTTGCGTCCTCTTTGCGAACATATCTACAAAAACCTTTTATTTGATATGTTATGAACACAACAGCAGGAGGCATAAAAACAGACCAACATTTTTATCTTTGCTACAACACGCTTAGCAAATCCTAATCTGTGGCCAAGGAGCCACTTAATAAGCATCGGCAAATCACTCACAAACCTCTAACTACAAGAAGTCATCATCATCATTTGTTACTTTTTCCTGCCTCTCACCGCCCACCAATAAAACCACTTTTTCAGCCTTAACTATGAATACGTCGCAGTCTGAGTTAGTGTAGAATTGCCCAAACACACCCTTACCGTATATTGTCTACGTTAGATCACCCCTCCCCTCCCCTGTCGTACTTCTTCAGGCGTAAGGACAGGTAAATGCCAAAAAGTTTCAGGTTTCAATAGTCGCAGTTGCGTACGTTGACTTTCTGAGCATACGCTGTGGGAAACACCGCAAAGATACACTACACAAATGTACGTCATACTTACCAACTTTTGAAAGTTGGCTTCCGGGAGCCTGCCATGGGAGGTGGGCGTGATGGGGGCGGGGCTCCAAAATTCACGTCATTTTGGACCCGCCCCCTGACATAATGACGCCAACGCGTCATTTTACAGCAGGGGGCGGGGCCAAACGCCGCAATTCCCGGTGAATCGCTGCGTTTTGGACCTAATTCTGCCCACTTCACTAGGAAGTGGGCAGATCCGGGAGATTGCCACACTCTCCCGGGAGTCTGTGAGACTCTCGCGAAATGCGGGAGTCTCCCGGACATTCCGGGAGAGTTGGCAAGTATGATGTACGTACGTGTCCATCAGGTCTGCACACTTAAATATAGTGCATTGAGGTTCACTGAAAGCCGGGGGATATCTATAGCTGCCGCATGCCTGGCAAGTTGCTACAGGGCCTGAAGGAAAAAGGGACCACAGAAATATGAGTTCCACTGAAACTTTACTGCAAGTGCTCAACGGTCTCCGTGGTTGCTAAAATGTCTGAAGTGCTGGTGCGGCTGGCTCAGATGCGGGAGGGTTGGGCACCTAGCTGGCACTGACTGGTGACAGCACATGCAGATTTCAAATTACTTGACGAAATACAGGCTGGGGCAGAACTGACAGCTGCTGCCTGCTGGCGTCATCACTGCTTGCTGTCTGGTTATAGTGTGTAGGGATATGGAGTCAGTCCAGTGACAGAATCAGGAGAGGAATGCTGGATGGGACAATATCAATTAAAATTAAAATTAAAGCCAGCCCTTGCAGACTATTTAAGAAAACTAAAGATAATAATAAAAACTGACTTGGACATGTTATTTGTAATGGAGGTTTTCACGTGGTATCAGGGACTGTGATGCTGCTTAGACGCAAATTAGTATTCTGTTTTGCACATAAGTTAAATATTGACTGTTTTTTCATGTAGCACACAAATACTTGATAGCTTATTTGTACACTGACATTTAAAGTTGATATTTGTGTGCTACATGAAAAAACAGGCAATATTTAACTTATGTGCAAAACAGAATACTAATTTGCACCCCTTGCATTGTAACATGGTTTTGTCCAGGAGACTGAAATAAGAAGTTTCTTAAGTTAAGATCCTTAATGAATCAGGCCCCTAGAGATTAGCGAATTTGTGGTGTTAATTGAATTTTGCAAGTTATTTCTCAAAGGCGCGAATCAGTGATAAAATCTTCAAAGTTTGCTTTGCAAATTCTGATTTTATGAGGTGGTCTTACTCTGCCCCCTTCCCCCTACACCATGCATTTTGTGGGGTTGTGCTGATTTTTAGCAATTTGTTGCCACCAACTACTCCAAATGTGGCTACCTGGCCATACCAGCCCCTAAACAACTATATGTGTCAACTGGCTACCGTAATGATGTCCACAGCTGTTAGAGGGTGACATACCTTCCAACATTTGGAGGTCCGAAAAAGGGACAAATAAGCCACGCCCCCCCCCCCCCCCCCCCCCCCCGCCACTGCCCAAGAACTTCCTGTTTGGGCAGTTTGTGCATGCGTAGAACCAGCTTTTGGCCACATCCTGCCCCTCTTCCTCCTAGACCACTGGGGAAACTGTCTGCTATACGTGCGCTCCGATACCAGGACAAATTGTAAATTAGCGGGACAGTCCACTGAAATCGGGACAGTCCACTGAAATCGGGACAGTCCACTGAAAACGGGACACTTGGGAGGTATGGGGTAATCACTGCTACCGCCACTTCCTTCATGACACATGGGACCACACACACTCCTAAGGCAATAATAGCTGCAGCATCACTTCTTTGGTGGTTGCTCTGTCTGAATCCTTCCTGACTCCTTACTGTGGATCAGGACTGTTGCGTAGGTGTCAGAGCACTGACTCAAGAATGCAGCATCTAATAGTAATTGCATTTTTGGCTCAATTGGCTCTTATAAGACCTGTTCCAACTGCTTGGTTGTATACCAAAAGAATGTACAGATTACATGGGCTATCATTTTATACAGGTTTTCAACTTAGTCCTGAGGCTGGGTAGTCCTGCTCACTGTGGTTTTTAGCTTCTTGGAACTCCCAGGATGCTATGCTTCTTCTGGGAGAAGCGACAGCCTAACACAGGCTAATATTCACAGAACAGTTTTGTAAGACTCAACTCATCTCTGCCCTTGAATGTATTGAGAAAGCCTGCATCGTGAGAGCACAGTGCAAGAATGCACGTACAATACAGATAATGCTAAATTACAATCCACTTCCAAGGTGAACGTAGGAGCGGACACATAGGAATACCATGTGTTTTTTTAAACTGGATGCATCGTGCACAAGGCATTATGTAATAAAAAAACAGCATTCCCCAAGCTGGTAAAAGGCTCCCTCTAATAAAGGGGAAAAAACATTACAAATTGTTATCTATGTATTTATATTCTACTAGAAATGCAATTAATGCAAAATATAGTAACTGTAAACAGAATGGAATGTAGAAAACAAATACTTCACATCTTGGCCTATTAAACACGCTACATGTTGTAGTTTGTTGTACTTTAACTGCAAGCTGTGACGGAGTCCAGGCATTAGTGTGGCCATGTTTGCTGTCTGCGTACAGATGGTTTACACTTCCTCCTTAAATCCTGTTTCTGTAACATATCAGACATGGCTTTGTTTATAGGCCGTATTGCTCTCTTGACATGTATTTCCTATTCCTGCTCAGGAGAAGGGAGCAATATGGTGCAGTACGTGCTTTTAGACCATCCGTATAGTACATGCTGTCTGGTGTTTACAATAGCAGCTTTACTGTAAACATGCCAAAACACAGCAGAACTATGCTGTAATCTGATATATCCGATGCCCAGAATATTCTTGTTTTCAAAACAACAATTGAAAATGTGTCTTCTGATGTTACCCTCATGTATAACAGTATTTGAGGACTACATCAAACAATAAGCATGCCCTAATGGGAAGCTGTACTGGAGGACGTGCTCTCTGTCACACATAGTGCCCTAATGAAGGAAATAAACACAAAAAAGTACACTGGTACATTCAGGTCCTCCCCAAAAGTGAGTGGAGGGTTCTATTTATCCCCGAACTTTAGCCCAAAAGAATCCATAAGGGGAAAGGGTCTTGAAACCCCCTTTGGCTGCAGGATTGGGGGGAGTTCCCTTTACCCTGGGACCCACCAATGCTTTGCCTAGAACCAGGCTTCTGGCCAGTGCAAGAATGTTCAGATCCCATAATGATTGCAAGGATAATTGTAACTATTAAAGTAATTTCATCGTTTTCCAATAAGCATTGTCTATGTGATTTGTGTGGTTCCAAAGCACAAGCAATTTATTTAGCAAAAGGAAAAGTTTAGCAGTTCAATAAATAAATACAGTACAGTACAGCAGATACATAATACATACATACATACGCTGCGCCCGCTACGCTCTCTGGATCCAGATACAGTCCTTCAGTCCTGAAGACTGTGGTCAGTGTGACTGCCTTAGCTGGTCCCAGGGAGCTGTATATATACATTTAGTGATACAGTGAAAACAATACAGATGAGTTGGCTTGCTTCCATAGGTTCAGGCTTCAGGAGGGTCCAGTGCAGGTCATTGGCAGGTTCAAAAGATCACATCCAAAGGTGGAGTTCAGCTCTCCCGGAGATGCATTCCTAATCTTCCCGCCAATAACCTGTTTAAACTGGTCTATTTGCATTACACAGACAATATCATTCCTAACCATTTATTCCCTATAATCCATATCTAGCATACTCAAGGTGAGATCAGTTCGGCGATTAAACCGGACGTCTATGAACAAATAGGGGATTAGAATGATACCAAACATGGCATGCTTCCTGTGACCTGCACCTAAAATATCACTAAAGTATACATATAACATTATAATATATAACTAAAAACCAAATAACATCTGCTCATAAATGACTGTGGAATGGAACAATTATAAATATGAAATATATATAAAAGTGAATTTGAAAGTGCGAGTCCAATTAAACTACTTTGACAGCTCCACCCTTTGATAGTACACAAAACCTTAAAGATTTTATTTGCAGGATCTCAGTAGCAGGTGTCATTGTTCAGTAATGTATGTCCCCCTTTGCGTATGACCGCTCTGTCTGTAGATCTCGGACAGGTTACCATAAAAGAGAATCATATTCCTAGAAACAATTTTTTTCCTTTTACTATGGAACATATACCTTTGGAGCTTGGAGATAACCTTTTGTATGCCCTTCAAGGGTGCGATAGAACATGTATCAACAATATAGAATATACCATAACAGTTCTTCATGCCTAACATGTTCATCCTAGACCTCCACCCGTGACCAGCTGCAATTGCTGACACCTGTGCCGCCTCACCATCTACTACACCTTGGCCCCCGGGCCCCCCGACACTACCATGGGCCGACCTGCTCCTAGACCAGGACCTATATGCACGGGAAACTCCATGCCCACTGGCAGCCGAAACCCCGCCCCCCGGAACGAAATTGAGGATCCGATAACCCATGGGAACTAGACGAAGCGCGGGCCTCCGCCCCATTGCGCCCGGACGAAAACCGGCTACCACTAAGGGGTTGGGCCTGCTCACCCGGTTTTAACCCCTGACTGCCCTGCCCTGAATGGCCAGGATCCTCCCATCTGGTAGACATACTGCCCGCCTGTGAAAGCCCACTACCTGACCTGTGCACTTAGGAGTACTGCACCGCTACCCCCCTCCTGCCTATTCACAAGGGGCCCACCCTGAACCAAGGAATGAAAAGAAAGAGCGAGATGGGAAAGAATAGAAAGTGAGAAAACCAGTAGAAAGAAAGATTAAAAAAAAAAAAGGAAAGAAAAGAAACCAATGAAATATGCACTAGGGCACAGGCAGGGGAGAGAGGTAATACTTATCCATCCAACGTCCAGATGCACAAGAGACTGCTTCTCCTCCGCCCATCCCATATATCACTTCCAACGATCCCCCATCCATGACTCAGATGGACGTAACCCTCAGAGTACAGTCCACAGATCCAGCCTCAGCTTTTAAAATCCCTTGAGCATAAATTCAGCCCTCAGTTCCGATTATCATTGGAATATTGAGAGCTATGTTCCCCTGTTTGCTCATCTGTTGTACGCGTAAAGGAGTGATACTAATATACCCCAGAGTCCATCCTGCACAATGTATGTATGTAAAGCATGTGCTTACCTTTACACTCTGTAGGCATGATGCTGAGTTGAACTTACATCAGTTTGCATGGAGTAAAATATGAAAATCTGCACTGCTCATGCCCACAAAGAGAGCGCACACATGTGCACGTAGGCAGAGTTGCGCGCCTTTGACACTTGCACCTCCTCACTACCAGAGAGGTAGAACGAGGAAGGGAAGGAAAACCCAGTACAGTAAGGGCAAGTTCTTGCAAATGCATGACTCAAATTATTATATCTGCTGTATTATATCAAGCCTAAAAGCTAATGTGTTCTCAAAACAAATGTTTACAAACTTTTGTTGTGCTTATGACCTGCTTGCGTGTATGCGTATGTAGGTGTATGTACGGCTGATGTAAGCCTGGCACAAATGATACAGGTGCAGAGCTGGGCGCATATTGAGATGCTTCTGGGCATAAATACACTATTCTTATGGGCTGCTCTATTGAGCGTAAATTACGCCATACTTGTATACTTGGCCACGCCCCCAAGAGGCAGCAAGGAGATCTTCCCTCCCGTGAATCACCCCCCCTGCTGAACCATACCAATCCCGTCCTATTACAGTAGGTCGTGGGGCCAGGATGACACGAATAGCCCCGCCCCTACTCACTTCACCAATGAAGAGTCCAGGATCCGGGAGGTTGCCCTGCTCTCTCTGGAGTCCGAGAGAACTCCCAAAAATTCAGGAGACTTCCAGGCATTCCGTGAGAGTTGGCAACTATGAATTACGCCCTACATGCGTTCAAATCAGCATCCGCCCTTTTATGTGCCTTTCACTCTTCTTCTGTATATAGACCGTTCCTAGATTCCAGTATATTCTGTAATCTTTCACAAACATGTTTTATAGTAACATTCCTTTAGGAAAAAAGAGTATCAGTGAAACTACTTTCACGTGACTAACTTAACACAGTTAGGAAGGATTAGTAATTGTGAGATAACTGTGAAAACAATTACCTTTGCACCCTCTGACACTGTTCTTCAGTTTGTAAGACATGTCATTTGGCATGATATCAAGTGCATGATATCAAGTGTCTGCAGGTGAGAACACACCTCTCACCAATCCCTATGTTTGAAGAACAATAAATAATTAACACTTTTTATCTGCACAATACTCATTAACATTTGCATATTTTGTTACCAACCAGATAACAGTATGTCAAAATTCCTTAAAGAAGGAAAGTTTATCTTCTAAAAACTTAGTATAGTATATGCAATAATTCTTATAGAAATGGGTCAGTTCGTTGTTTTGTGGGTGAATCATAGGAAGTGTAAAGTTTTTAATTATGCAATCATAGGAAGGATGCACAATTTAAAGAAAGGTTTTGTATAGACTACAACTGAGTTTTTACCTCGTCTATAGACAAACAATTAAGTTGAACTCATGGGTTATGAATACACATTAGGCTTTTGGAGGTATAATATGAACTCATTAATGCACTAACTGTGGAAAAGGATATTGTTTTATATACAGTGGCTACAAAAAGTACTAAGCCCTCTGCCGTTATTTAAATTTAAATTTTTATACCATAAAGTCTAAATGGATTTATTCAGGAACAAAGCTATTTCTTAATTTAGTGAACATAAAAAGTCACTAATTGATTACATAACTATTCAGTCTCTTTGCTGTAATATTTAGTAAAAGCACCTTTAGCAGCATTTACAGCTGTAAATCTGTTTGGGTAAGTACGGTATCTACAAAATCTGGACACTGCAATTTTACACCCTTTCTTCTTTGCTATATTGCTTTATGTCATTGTCCTGTTGGAATATAAATCTTCTCCCAAGTCATACGTCTCTTGGGAAAGGAAGCAGATTTTTCTATAGCTATCCCTCTGTTTTTTTGAAGTTTTCCAGTCCTAAAGCAGAGAAGAATTGCTGTCGCTGTTATGGGATAGTGTTTTTGGGTTGTTGGACAGTAGCCATAGAATCTTCCGCCACTAGGTATCTGGGTCTCTGGCAAACTGTAGGTGAGATTTCATGTGAAATTTCTTCAAAAATGGTTTTCTTTTTGCGAGCCTCCCTTTCAAGGCACATCTGCCAGGCTATTGACCCATGGACCATTTTCCCGTCACTGTCATGGAAGGTTGTAAGACAGTCAGAGTTTCCATAAGCCTTGTTGTGTTCTCCCTAACAGTTGCCCTTCTGACAAAGGATGGAGGATGTTCCTTATTCTCTCTCTGTTTCCTTATGATGGGTCTGACAGTGCTCCAGGGGATATTCAGAGTATTTGACATGTTTGGATATCCTTCCCTTGATTGGTGGTTTTCTATAACCTTTTTTACTTTGATTGTCCTTTGATCATAATGCACTTGTTTGGCAGTGCACCCTCCTACTGCGGGACCTCTCTTAGACAGGTGTATTTATTTTTAAATTAAGTAAACACTTTAATTGTGCACACGTGGACTCCAATGAATTATGTGACCTCTGAATACAAGTGATTGCTCCATGGTTTACTTGGCCATATCTTAGCAAGGGAGTTATGCAATCAGTCATTGTCTGTTTTCTATTTGCAGCTAATTAAGAATAAGCTTTAGGGTTGTGTTAGTTTTTGTTTTTGACATTTCTGAGTGTCTTGTGCTGATCTGTAATACGAATTTCTGAATAGTTGCATCTCCATTGAGGAAACAATGGGACCTTTCCCTGGATGTCATGACCAAATGCATGTTTTTAGACTCCATCAGTGGGCTGGAGAAACTATCCTTTTAATTAGGTCCAGGGCTGTAGGCTGGTGCTTTGCCTAACAGTGTGTAACCTAGACTGCCCTAATGAGCAGTGGCTGCTCCCTACTCTTCAGATGCTCATCATCATCATCACTATTTATTTATATAGCGCTACTGATTCCGCAGCATTGTACAGAGAACTCATTGACATCAGTCCCTGCCCCATTGGAGCTTACAGTCTAAATTCCCTAACACACACACACACATACACACACACACACACACACACAGACAGAGAGAGAGAGACTATGGTCAATTTTTTATAGCAGCCAATTAACTTAATTGTATGTTATTGGGGTGTGCGAGGAAACTGGAGCACCCGGAGGAAACCCACGCAAACACAGGGAGAACATACAAACTCCACACAGATATGGTCATGGTCAGAAATTGAACTCATGACCCCAGCGCTGTGAGGCAGAAGTGCTAACCACTTCACCACCATCCTGCCCACCCTAAGGCACCCTTTTCTAGCTTTAACTAAAGCCATACGGTGAAACTATACTCTGCCAAACTCATGAGCTTTCATTCATTACCAAGTGTCTGCAGTGGTGCATCCTTATAGTGCATAGCTGCACCTGGCCAAGTGTTCATCCAAGTAGCAGTCTCGTGTTAGCTCGTGTGAGTCTAATGATGTGGCCAAGTGGTAATATCCAAATGCAGCATGCATCATGCAACTACAGGATGTTTACAATAGGCCATAATGCCAGCGGAACTCCCCATTGGCATTCTAAAGGCATGGAGGGTCTTGTCATAATCCTCTGGTCATTAAGAAATAGTTTACATTGGAGCAGGTTCCATACTAGTACTGCCAATAACCTAAAACTGATCAAAAGTATTTGCCAATCAGATGGACGAGGTCTCTATGCCCCTGGGAATCATTTTAACTTCTGCGACCTCACCTCCTCCATATTACTCAGAATGTCTAGACCTCTGTTTAACTTCCACATGGCAGGGAAAAATCATTTTTGTGTAGGTGCCAAACTTCACTGCAGGGAGATGTGTATGTATATATATATATATATATATATATATATATATATATATATATATATATTATAAGCAGGGCAGAAAGTTTCAGATACATTAACTGATGATTATACATACGGTCGTTGACCTGTGTCACAACTAGATTCAACATTCTTGTTTATTATTTCATGTTATTCATGTTATGAATATTTTTAGCATATTTGCCAGCAGTCCTTAATTTGCAGGGACAGTAGCAGTTTTTAAAGATAAGCATTTAAAGGTGATTCATTGAGGATCGTTAATTCTGATAGATACCATATTGCACTGTGCATGCTTAGGGAAGGACTATACACCAGTTAACTGCAAGTACATCCAATTCATCTTTGAATGCAAAGGACACTACCGACAGTATACGATTTCATGAGCAGGACAGGGAAGGGAAGGGGCGTATGCACCTAGTCAGTGTACAGTATGGTCGACCCAAGGCTGAGCGCATGCACCAGCGTCCAATCCAAGCTTTGGGCATCTCTAAGGTACGTGGTTTTCAGTCGTACCACTTGGACCAGCTACAGGTTGGGTGTTGATTACTAGTGATGATGGCTGTGTATGCTGCTAGAATATGTGTTTGCAATCAGGAGCAATTGTAAAAAGGCATTTTATGTACAGTAGACATTAATAACATCCTAACAAAAGTATTTCATGGGGATGGGGGGAACAACCAACTTTTTTAAATGGTTTTTCATTAATGATGATATTATTAAACAGGTGACAATATATATTATTTTCTGTGCGCTCTGTTGGGACTTTACATCTCACATATCTATTGTACTTATCCAGCAGTGTGTTGTGTCTGTCTGCATACGGTGAGTGACATATATGCAGAGCGTAAGTCTCCCATAGGATATTCCCCCTATTCCGTATTTCCCTGCAAAATGTAAGCATTTTTTTTCCAGTGGAATTTGGACTTCCCAGTCCTGCCACAACCACCCTATACAGCAGAATGATGTGTCTGTCGTTGTCCCAACTCTATTTGTAAGCGGTAAATTCAGTTAAATGCAAGTTTACAAACACAGTACCGAATGGTATTCTGTGGAATGGTGGAACTGTAAGATCTCCGGAACTTTACAGCCTGTTCTGCAGTAAACCTGCATTTGGCCAAAATTGTGCTCGTTCTCTAATGTGGAGGAAGGAATACTGGAATAAAATCTAGATAAATCGTCCTATATGAGATATGTGGTGACTAAAAAGGTCATTTCCTTGTGTGATCTAAAGGAAATAAACTTCTGGCACTTAATTAGTAAACTTCCTGGTAACAGCAACCTTTCATATCTGCTTATCTTCATTACTTTATGAAGTGTTCTATAATATATATATATATATATATATATATATATATATATATATATATATATATATATATATATATATATATATATAAATATTCAGTAGTAGCTGTAATGTGGTAAATCAAGTATTTGGGTATATCATGGCCATTTTAGAAGTTTGGAATAGTCCCTGTAGACAAAGACATCCGTGTCTCCATTGGGTTTCCTGACTTTGGGGCTCATTTATCAAGCCTTAAACGGCTTTTTCCGCTTGGTTTAGGCATTTTTAAGTATCTAGGCAATTTAACAAAAGCCTGATGCAGGAAATATCATAGCTATCTCCTGCATTAGGCGAAGGGCCACACAATTCCGCAGTTTCCATATTCTCAATGGGGACCGCGGTCTGGGCAACAGGTTAGCCTTTCAGAGCTTGACCCCGATGGCGTTAGCCATTCAGTTTTATGGGGAGAGCATCGCAAGAGAGGGATCTTTGGATTCCTCTCTTTCGTTCTTGTGCAGTAAACACTCCGGGTAAGAACCATGAGTTACAAATGAAATGGAATCATTGCTGTCCCAGGATAACTTTTTTGATAACTGGCTCATGTACTTCAACCCTTATTGCTGTGAAAATCGGTAATAAGGGATGATAATGTACGTGCCATTTTTGCGGTGGGCCACAATAAGGAATCAGGAATAACTGATGAAAGGCTTTATTTACTGAAATAAAGACTTTCTTTGAATCAGAATGCTTCGATTTAATTATATATTTTTTTTTACTTACAGTATATATTAAACATTTTATTTATTTTATTTTTAACTTTTTTCATGAAAGTGGAAATGAAAGCCCAGGTAGGACTCACACATTTCATATTGACCTCAGACTGGCTGACGAAGAGGTTAGACTCCTCTTACAGCTGCCAGTCAGTATCGCTCATCCACCCCAACGAAAATGTATTGGTAAATTCAGACGGGAGAAGATTTTCTTTCATATTGCCTGATATTGCTTTTGTTGCTCATTGTCCAAAAGTGAGATAATCAGCTTGATATGGCAGGGAAACTGTAGTGTATCGCTCATCGCAACAGCTTTATTTACCACATAGGCCAACAAGTCACATGTCAAAGGCACCACAGAAATGGTTTCATGTTAATTGGGGTTTTTTTATCCTTTTTTTCCACTATTTGTTTTTATTTTAGAAACTGTGTGGTATATGCCCAGTGAAATAATTACTCGCTGAAGTAAAATGGTTAGTAACTAAAACAAATACTCCTTTACGATACCTCAGGTAGCCCTACCATAACACTATCTCCTACATTCTGCCAGGTCACACGGGATTCTATACAGAGGGGCAGACTCAATTCGGCGCAATGTGTCGCTGAACATCACCTCAATGTTCAGATGCGCATTATTGTTGGCTATTACGGTAAGAAACCTCTGCTCATTTTTCTGCGCACCTCCAGGTGGGAGATAAACGTAAACTCCCAACGACATGTGTCTCCGCGGACTGTTTCAGAGACACATCGCATCACCTTGCGCCAAATAGAATCTACCCAGAGTGTCTTACAGTCTTCAGGTAGAGAGACAGAGTGTCACAACTTATACTGGGACCCAGTAATATGAGTAGACACTCCTTTAAAGATAAAGGTATATTTCAGTGTGCAGTAATCACTAGGCAGTTACAGATCATACTAAGAGTGCCTGGGACATTAGCCTGAAGCCTAGGGCTGTACGGTGGTCTCATCTAAATCAGGACATCACTTATGATGACCTTGATAAAAGGCTCTTAGCTTGAGCACCGCCCTGGTACAATGGTAGTTTAAATCTGAGCATAATCCTTTTTACTGTCAGGAAAACGAATGAAATGTATGTGGAAGAAAGAATCCTAGCTAAAATAACGTTTATTTATTAGTATGCTTGTGGCAAAATAAATACTTTACATAGCGATAGTCCCGACAATAAATCATTTTTTGTTCATAACAAGCTGTTTACTTTAACTATTTCATAGCTGAGAAACCTTCAGCTCACTTTTATTTATTTTTTCCCCTTAAAGGACAAAAAGGGTTAAGAAAAGATTTACCTTTGTCCCTCTTGACGTACATTAGATCAGGTTGAGCAGTTGTGTGTTTCTTGTGTCCATCTATAGTATTATGTTTTGACATGTGTCAGCTACCGACGTCATACAGGCCAAACCGCTCCCTTTCTATGACTTATTGTGCTGACTTACTAATGGTCTCATGTAAAGGTTTAGCCGTACAGAATATTAGCGCCTCAGGCCATGGAGAAGTGTAATTAGCTGGCTAGCTCAGACAGTGTCCAATAAGGCACAGTGTGGGGCCAACAAGAATGGTCTTAACCTGACTATTTTGCTTGTTATTATAATAGCATTACAACTACTTGAATGCACACAAACCTGAAACTTTGCAGTTGCTGTTTAGACAGCCAGGCGTCCTGTTATTGAGAAAACTTGTGTCAAGCTACTGTGCGGTATGTATAACACTGGTTGGTGACATTAGTTTTCATCATGGTTGCCTACATTCCAGGCGACTCCTGGATTATTTGGAGATCATCCAGACTCCCAGGAGAGCAAACAATTCTCCCTGAAGACAACTCACCGGACTGGGTGGGATTGTGTTGTAATTACGCAAATTGCATCATCAGTCTCCAAAAATATCAGTCAACATCATCATCACCACCATTTATTTATATAGCACCACTGATTCCGAAGCGCTGTACAGAGAACTCGCTCACATCAGTCCCTGCCCCATAGGAGCTTACAGTCTATATTCCCTAATACATACACAAACAGATCTAGGGTCAATTTGATAGCGACCAATTAACCTGCTAGTATGTTTTTGGAGTGTGGGAGGAAACCGGAGCACCCGGAGGAAACCCACACAAACACGGGGAGAACATACAAACTCCTCACAGATAAGGCCATGGTCGGGAATTGAACTCATGAACCCAGTGCTGTGAGGCAGAAGTGCTAATCACTGAGCCGCCGTGCTGCCACTTGATGATGCAAATCATGTCACCTTGCCCCCCTTGTCGTCTTCTTATTCCTTCTCCTGGAAAGAAGTAGGCTAGTATGATTTTCACACAGAAATGCATAGTGAAAGTACCACTAAAACTAAAGTACAAGTTGCCTTATATAGAAGGGTTACTAATAACTTCACAATATGTCTGTAATAGCACCTATGCTTTGACAGGGCCTGAGATGTTCAACATTGTATTTACATTTGCTATACATCCCAGCTGTTACTTCCTCTTATTAGCTATGTTCTGCAAAAGGAGTTCACAAGAGGCTCGATACAGTTTTCTTCAAACTGGTTACTGACAAGGTGTATAGGTGTCCCCTCACAATCACAGCTTCATTTCATATATCTTCTACAAGATAGCAGGCTTAGCTCTGAAGCATATTGCATAATTGTATGCCATGTCCTGGCCAATTCATGCAAATTGTGCTGCAGAAATGCTGATATGTTTAATTGTTTTTCAACCATAAGGCGGCAAAAAAATAAAAATGAACTATCAGGTTTGCGAATTACCTCATCATCATCATCATCAACATTTATTTATATAGCGCCAGCAAATTCTGTAGCACTTTACAATTGGGAACAAACAGTAATAAAACAATACTGGGTAATACATACAGACAGAGAGGTAAGAGAACCCCGCTCGCAAGCTTACAATCTATGGGATTTTTATGGGATATCTTTTCTTCACTCTGCAGAAACAGCTCTTCCTAAAGTAGCTAATAACTTATTGCAAAATCCAAAGGACTACTCAAACTGATTGTACTGGATATGTCTACTGCCTTAGACACGATTGATCACTCTTGCTTCTCCAAAAGCTCTTCTCTTTGGGCCTGCATTACTGAATCGCCTCTGATTTTTTTTTTTACCAGATCTCTAGCACATCGTATTCCAGCTCTACCTTCGCACCTCTTCCCTCTGTGTATGTGCCACCATGCTCTGTCCTTGAACTGTCTCTCTATCTATACATATGGTGTTGGTGAGCTTATTCACTCCTTTAGGTTTTAGTATCATCTGTACGCTGATGATACTGAGATCTGTCTTCTGATCTTTCATTTCTACTGGCTCATGTTCCTAACAGTCTTGCAGCTGTCTTCTCTTTCATGTCATCTCTCCGCTAACACAACATGGTTAAATATCTTCTCCTTTTCCCCCTACATCTGTTTGCCTGCCTGACATAACAATCACTGTAGATAACAATGCTATTTCTCCAACTTCCCAAGCACACTGGTTATTTTCAATTTTTTTTTTTTATTTTACTCCTCACGTCCATGTTCCTGCCACTGCCCCACATCTTCAGCCTAAAACACCTGTTGTATCTGTTCCTTTCTTACACATAATACACCTAACATAGTTGCTCAAGCTCTCATCATATCATATCTAGACTATTGTAACACCCTGCTCTGTGGTTCTACAGTACATTCCTCTTCAATCTGTTTTCAGTGCTGCAGCTAGACTCATCATCATCACCATCAGCATTTATTTATATAGAGCCAGCAAATTCTGTAGCGTTTTACAATTGGGAAAAAACAGTAATAAAGCAATACTGGGTAATCCATACAGACAGAGAGGTAAGAGGGCCCTGCTCGCAAGCTTACAATCTATGGGACAATGGGAGTTTGATACACAAGGGTAAATGCTACATCGTATTACATATTGGTGCAGCTAGAATCCAAAGGTAAAAATATTGAGTGGGCCATCTGATCAGTCACACAGCAATGTTGGTCAAAGGGTTGTTGACTTGTATTAGCTGTGTAGAGGATACTAATAGGGTAATCTAGGCAGAGTAAGAGAGTGGTTGAGGAATATTATAAGCTTGTCTGAAGAGGTGGGTTTTCAGAGAACGCTTCAAGGTTTGAAGACAAGAGGAAGGGAGGCCTGTCTCCCAGTGCAAGGGAGGGAATACAGTAGGTACAGCTTGAAAAAAGATGAGAATGGATGAGAGATGCAGATCTTGTGCAGAACGGAGGTGTCGAGTTGCAAGATATTTTGAGACAAGTGAGGAGATGTATGGTGGTGCAATTTTTTGATGGCCTTGTATGTTAGTAGAAGAAAACAGGCAACCAATGTGGAGACTGACAGAGAGAGCTCAGCAGAGGAAAAACAATTTGCTAGGAAAATCAATCTAGCCGTTGCATGCAAAATGATTGTAGGGGTAAGAGCCTGATTTTGGGAAGACTAGTAAGGAGGGAAATGCAATAGTCGATGCGGGAAATGATGAGTGCACTAAGTGAAGTTTTTGCAGTGAGGACATTCAAGATGAAAGGTGGAAAGAGAGTCAGTAACGCGAGACAACACAGATGGTGAGAGATCAGGAGAGGATAGATAGATTTGTGTATCATTCGCATAGAGATGATACTGAAACCCAAAGGAACTTATTAGGTTTCCAAGAGAAGTGGTGTAGATAGAGAATAGCAGAGGACCTAGGACTGAGCCTTGTGGTACTCCAACTGATAAAGGAAGCAGAGTGTAGGTTGTTCCAGAGAAAGTAACACTGAAAGAGCAATTAGATAGGTAGGATGAGAAGCAGGATAGGACGAAGAGTGTGGTCAAAGGAGTCAAATGCAGCAGAGAGATCCAGGAGAATTAGAAGAGAGTAATGGCCTCTAGTTTTAGCTTTGATGAAATTATTGACATCCTTGGTCAGCACAGTCTCTGTGGAGTGTTGAGAGCGAAAGTCTGACACATTTCCTTCTGCTACTGAAGGGCTGCTCTTCCATGCTAGTCTCCAGACACGATGACCTATCACATAGAGAATACAGTTTGGAATGATAGGGTTGACCTAGAAATTCCTCAGCAATGTTGCACCTTTTACATCTCTCATTTTCAGGCACTCTCCCAAAGTAACCTTCACACTATACATGGTCTCCCTCTCTCCACCTCTTACAAGTAACATCTCCAGGGCTTTTCCCAAGTATTCTCTGATATTCTTCTTAATGTGCCCAGACTCTCACAGGTGTCTAAGAAAGGGTGAGGAGTCCTATTGCATTATTATTACATTGCTTTCAGAACTCTTTGATCCTCCAGCTCCTTCCACCAAAAGTCCGACAATGGTCCAACAGCATTCTTACCAATCTGGAGCAGCTATTGCTGTACTTGGTATGAATGGTGGCTGCATCATTTCTACAATTCACATGGTGTCTCTCTGGTCTCTAGCCTGAGGCTGACCTGTAGTGTGGCCATCAGGTTTGACTTCATTCATTGACTTTGAATTCATTGTGCCCCCACCAACTTCTAACCTGTTCTGCATCACATTAAGGATATACTTCCAAACTTTAATTTGCAGTTGGGCAATAATTTACAGTAACATTTTGTAGGGGCTCATTTAAAATTGAAGTTAAAATGTTTCATTTTGCAAGAATCCAGTATACAAATTCAGTAATTCGGGAGTATAAATCAGAAGCCACAATCAGGGAGATTGTGTCTTCTGATTTGTCCTCTCACTCACATACCCCTTCCATAATCATTTTAACGTGGTGAACTTTTCCTAACGTTTTCATTGTAGAAAAGCTAGAAATATTACTTAGCTGATCATGTTAAAGGGAATAAATGGGGAAACTTCATTTCATTATGACATTATGAAAGCTTATATCTGCAGAAAGGCCATCATGTACGTAAGCTACTTTAAAGAAATCTGTAAGAAGACACCAGGCTAGTGTTAGGATTCCCCAAGCAATAGTGCCAAGATTATTAAACTCTTAGGTTTCATTCGCTAGTCACACAAGTAATCTGGTTTAGGGCCATTTGCGCAGTTGATGGGTCACTACTTAGTGCTGGCACTCTGTAAGTACTGAACTTCTGGTTCATCAAAGTGTATTATTCAGTCCGCCCTGAGAGAAGTTATCATTCACATTCATTTTTATTTTTCAGTTTAAGGCACATTAATAAATGGTGTGAAGTTAAGTTTTAGTCTCGTCAGATCTCATTTAGCAGCTTGTTTCCAAGCAATAATTCCCTTATAATTCTAAACTGCTAGTGACCCTTAATTACACACAACAAATGTGAATAATGTCCCCAATATCCACAAAATGTGCACTGTGTACTATTGTGCGCTCTAAATGATTTATGATTTGTTGACAATCTGGAAAACACACCTGATTTTACCAAGATATATTGATGCACATCGTCTATACCAGTGATGGGCTACAGACGCCTCTCTGAGCCTTCACCTGTGGCACTCAGCTCCTCCTTACTTTATTGTGAGTTTTGTTATAGCTTGTAACACTTGTGTAAAATACCTGCGGGTATGTTATCACGGATAGGTCTCTTGTTCTTTGATTAAATCTATAGTTTTACATTATTACTGAGCTTAGGGCCAAGGTGCGGCCCTTGTGAGGGTTAGAGGGCCGCCCTTGTGGCGCCCCGAAGTCTAACAGGTTGCCTTTTTTACGGGCTTACACACGTCACTGAATGTCTTGGCTTGAAATACATAAATTGTCATAGTTGACCCATTTAAATAGTAGAGGGGGTCACAAAAAATATTCTGTTCTCACGCAATGATATTATGATCACTCAGTCAACAGATGGTACAAATTCCTATGAACCCCACCCTAATCATTTGGTTCTCCCAAATCATCTGTTCCAAATTCCTGTGACCTCATTGAAAGTGATGCCAATTAGCTATGGCCTATGTGCACCAAAAGCTATCCTGACTGCTGTTTGCCACTCCCTGAACACAACTTTTGTCTCTTTACTAGGTAATGTTTCCATGTGTATTAAGCTTTTTCCATTGTAAATTGAATCCATGCTATTCAGATTAGTTCCACACTATACATTTCCTCTTTTAATGTTAATTTTTTGCTTATCCTTGTTGTTAAATAAACAAAACTTACCCTGTTTGTAACATTCGTGCCCCTCTGTGTCTGTAGTCCTTGCCTACTGGACCTGTCAATGTTCTTGTCTTCGGACTCACCGTAGTAAGAGTGGTTGTATATTATTCACCAACATGTATAGTTTGTATGTTCTCCCCATGTTTGCGTGGGTTTCCTCCAGGTGCTCCGGTTTCCTCCCACACTCCAAAAAAACATACTGGTAGGTTAATTGGCTGCTAACAAATTGACTATAGTCTCTCTCTCTGTCTGTCTGTGTGTATGTTAGGGAATTTAGACTGTAAGCTCCAATGGGGCAGGGACTGATGTGAGTTCTCTGTACAGCGCTGCGGAATTAGTGGCGCTATATAAATAAATGTGTTTACAAGTAATAGCTTTATACTGTGCTGCTCTGCAGGCCATAAGCAATCTCAATGAGATGTATCTGATACCTCTGTGCCTGCTCTCATATCTTCAGTCCCTTCCAAACCTGTGACCCAATGATGTCACACCCCATCTCGGATGATATCTCACATATCTCTTACCACAGCGATGCCTTCACAGAGCTTGTAAACTTGAAGATGAGCCAGGATAAGATAGAATCTGATAAAAGTTAAGAACAGATTTGTAATTGGAAAATTTGGAAAATAATGCATATTACGTGGAGAGAAAAATGGCTTCCCTAGAATCCAGATTCTAGCTGACCAGCTCGGGGTTTGATTGTCATTATAAGAATGGATTCTACATTGTAGAGGTTTCTTCTGGTATTGCTAATTAGACCACGTTAGCAAGCACAGAGGGCTGATAGCAGAAAGTGAAAGAAAGACCACAGCATTTTGGTTTTTAACCTGTTTTGTATGTTACACTCAGTGATAGACACGCCTTAACTTTCCAAAATTGACTCCAGAAGCAAAAATGTTTTCTAGTCTGTTTTGGGGGCAGCACGGTGGCATAGTGGTTAGCACTTCTGCCTTGCAGCACTGGGGTCATGAGTTCAATTTGCGACCATGGCCTTATCTGTGAGGAGTTCGTATGTTCTCCCCGTGTTTGCGTGGGTTTCCTCCGGGTGCTCCGGTTTCCTCCCACACTCCAAAAAACATACTGGTAGGTTAATTGGCTGCTAACATAATTGACCCTAGTCTGTGTCTGTCTGTGTGTGTGTCTCTCTCTCTGTCTTTGTGTGTTTGTGTATGTGTTAGGGAATTCAGATTGTAAGCTCCAATGGGGCAGTGACTGATGTGAGTTCTCTGTACAGCGCTGCGGAATTAGTGGCGCTATATAAATAAATGGTGATGGTCGTGATGATGATGATAGTCATAGGCACCCTTCCCTTTTTTACTGAGCTCCAAAATTATGCATAATGGTACTTTTAATCCAAGAGTGAACAAAGCATATCATCAGAAAAAAGTAAAACTAACACATTTGTTTCTGGCCTTTATAACTATGTCAAAACATGTGTACACTACTGTTGTTTAGTATGACTTGCTATTATTGGGAGAACTAGGCAATTCAACTCTTGTGTAAATATTTGTAGTTGCAATCATGGAAAAGTGAGAAATCATTTTTACTTAGTCTGCCTATAAAAAGCCCATAATATAAAACAAAACATATTCTAGTACAAAAAGACAACCCTGTCTGTCCTGAAAAATAGATATATCATATACTTGTGTAGGCTAAGGAATAAATGTATTTTCTTCGATACTGGCAGGTTAAAGAAAATTACCGCCCACTATCACGAATATGAATAATACAAATGAATACCGACTTTCCCGTCCCTTTACTAGGCTGGATGTAACAAGCACCTTTACGGCTTTGCATTTTCTGTGATCAAGACCATAATCCGAAACATTCCAAAGTCTTTATGCATATATACACACTTGTTACAACTGTTATACACCTGGAGCCTATGCTACTGATGTACAGCTGGACACAATATGAACATATGCACGTAAATATGCTCTGTCGTGCGTGTGTCTTTTCCTGCTTACATATATGTTCACCTCAACATGAGCCCCATTGCTTCTTTAAAATGCATATGAATTATGACAATACTTCCACCAGTACTATAGCAGTACAACCACTTATGCATAATTCTTAGGGGCACACTGGTGTTCACACTGGGAGACAGGCCTCAGAGTATACTATGCTCTATAATATGTATTTTTATATCTGTTAAAGTATGTAGCTTACTGTCCCTGAGTTAAATATTAACATATTTCTCTACAGTACTATCAGTAATAAGTACGTAGCACACCATGGCTTTTATCGCTGCCTCTTTAATCATGGCCTTTATTTGACTGGTCTAGGTTTGCCATACTTTGCACTTTCACCTTATGTCTACTTCCAGTCCAACCTGTGCAGCGGTAGCCAACAGAATAACCTTAATGGACCTCACATGTGGCCCTTGGTCCCTCACGTCAGCAGTTAAGAGATCCTTGTTCTAACTGCATACCGTCATGGTGGATAATAAAGGAGGCTTGACCAGTAGTCCAGACTCTAGAGCCCATAACTACATCATACACCCCCAATGGGAAAAGCACGTATCTGCAGAAACCTTTATATCTGCAAGAGAAGAAATCTACATGGTGCCAGAATAGTTCAGTTTCGTCCTTGTGACCAGGGTGCCATTCTGATTTACTCATTCTGTTTGTCATCGCAAGGACATTTCACCACGTGTGAGATATATCCAAGTAAATTGGCAGACCAGCTGCTGCTTGAGTGACACAGATCAACCTGTGTATAATGAGGCAGAGGGCTACATGTGGTCAAATGCCTGGTACCCACTACTAATGACTAGCACCACATCCTCTGGTGCTCACTAATGACTAGCACCACGCCCTCTGATGCCCACTACTAATGACTAGCACCGCACCCTCTGGTGCCCACTACTAATGACTAGCACCACACCCTCTGGTGCCTACTACTAATGACTAACACCACACCCTCTGGTGCCCACTACTAATGACTAACACCACACCCTCTGGTGCCCACTACTAATGACTAACACCACACCCTCTGGTGCCCACCACTAATGACTAGCACCACACCCTCTGGTGCCCACTACTAATGACTAGCACCACACCCTCTGATGCCCACTACTAATGACTAGCACCACACCCTCTGGTGCCCACTACTAATGACTAGCACCACACCCTCTGGTGCCCACTACTAATGACTAACACCACACCCTCTGGTGCCCACTACTAATGACTAACACCACACCCTCTGGTGCCCACCACTAATGACTAGCACATCACCCTCTGGTGCCCACTACTAATGACTAAGACCACACCCTCTGGTGCCCACTACTAATGACTAGCACCACACCCTCTGGTGCCCACTACTAATGACTAACACTACAACCTCTGGTGCCCACTACTAATGACTAGCACCACACCCTCTGATACCCACTAGTAATGTCTAGCACCACACCCTCTGGTGCCCACTACTAATGACTAGCACCACACCCTCTGGGTGCCCACTACTAATGACTAGCACCACACCCTCTGGTGCCCAATACTAATGACTAGCACCACATCCTCTGGTGCCCACTACTAATGACTAGCACCACACCCTCTGGTGCCCACTACTAATGGCTAGCACCACACCCTCTGGTTCCCACTACTAATGGCTAGCACCACACCCTCTGGTGCCCACTACTAATGACTAGCACCACACCCTCTGGTGCCCACTACTAATGACTAGCACCATAACCTCTGGTGCCCACTACTAATGACTAGCACCACACCCTCTGGTGCCCACCACTAATGACTAACACCACACCAATTGCCCCCTCCTGGCTGGCTGGCAAAGCTGCCGTCCAGATGTTTGTTCAGATGCAGAAAGCTGCCCAAGCTCTGATGCTGCCCAGGGGCCAACGCAGGATTTCTAGGAGGGGGGATTTTTAAATCCTAACTTTCAGAGCAAAGGGAAATTTTTTTTTTGAATCTCACAAACTTTCCTGCCCACCAGCTTCTCCTACACATACCCCTCTACCCACCAGCTTTTCCTTCACCAACCCCAGCCCCCCAGTTTTTCCTTCACCAGTCCCCTGCCCACCAGCCTTTTTTCTCACATGGCCGCCAACCGACCAGCTTTCTCTCAAATGCCTCCCTACCAACCAGTTTTTCTCTCACACCAGCTTTTAATAAACAGCTTAACACTGCATCTATGTAATGTACATGACCTTTGTCCCTTGGCCCTTAGACTCAGCAAGTAAAGTCACTATATTACATTTAATTATACAGTATTTTGTGCACAGTGCTGCTATCAATATTAATATCCAGTGGCTGTGCTCAGCTGTGCTGCTGCTATTCGGGCTACACCTATCTCTCTAACTGCTCCTTCTCTGCTTCTATCTGTGGCTTCCTCCTTCCTCCTCCCTACCTTCCCCACTTCCCATAAGAGTCCCTCAGGCCTCCGTCCTTGGCCCTCTGCTCTTTTCTTTGTACACCTCTTCACTGGGTGAAATTATCAGTTCCTTTGGGTCTCCAGCACCACCTCTATGCCGATGGCACCCAAATCTACGTCTCTTCTCCTGTCCCCTCCCTTCCCTCCTCACCAAGGTATCCTGCTGTCTCTTTGCCATTTGCTCCTCGATGTCCCAACATTTCCTTAAACTCAATATGGCCAAATCTGAACTTATAGTCTTTCCTCTCTCAAGAGACTCCGCCACTCCCATCCTCTCCATTACTATTGGTAAAACCAACATCTCTTCTTCTCCCTAAGTTCTTTGCCAGGGTGTCATCCTTAACTCCTCCCTCTCCTTCATCCCCCCCAGATCCAATCCTGCCGCTTCCACCTCCGCAATATAGTCGTGATCAGACCCTTCTTCTCCTTTGAAGCCACCAAAACTCTTGTGCATTCTCTGATCATCTCTCATCTTGATTACTGCAACATTCACCTTACTGGCCTTCCCCGCTACCGTCTCACTCCTTTTCAGTCCATACTCAATGCTGTAGCCCAACTAAACTTCCTCTCTCGCCGGTCTACATCTGCCTCCCGTCTCTGTCAAGCACTGCTCCTCCTACTTTACAGAATACTCTTCAAGCTCCTTACCGTCACCTATATAGCCCTCTATGACTCCACTGCTCCTTACCTCTCCACTCATACTCCATTCTCGCCCTCTACGGTCATCCAATGACCGCCGCCTCACCTCTCATCCACACCTCACTCCTGCATTCAAGATTTCTCCCATTCTGCCCTCCTTCTCTGGAACGATCTCCCTCATTCTATCAGGCTATCCCCTAGCAAGACTTCAAACGATCCCTTAAAACTCACCTGTTCAGGAAAGCCCACCCTCCCTCTGTCTAACCTCTCCCTGCCCATCTCCTCCCCTCTACACGATCCTTCTTTACTAACCACAATATGACCACACTATACCTTACCCTCATTCTTCCTCTGAAGTTAACTACTCCATAGCCTACTCGTACTCCGGTAGAAATAACATTATAAATGCAACATATATAATAAAATGTATAAATGGTCTGCTTCCTTGTATTTATTATGTGGGTAAGATTTACAATTTAGAGTTGCTTCCTGTACTTGTGCAGGTTTTTTTTTTAGTACCCTGTGTAACTGCCTATGTTTCATACCTGTTTAGTGTGTCTGGCCCTAGCAGTGATTGAAATTACCTTTTATGTACATTCTTCTGTTGTATACTGTTATTGTTATGTTGTCATGAGCAGAGATTACATATGCACCTATTCAGACAAGACTCTAACCTCTGAGTTTGTATCGGCACGCCCATGAAACACTATAAGTCTTCATAAAATACCCTAATGACATCACTAACATCTGTTTTGCAGCTTAGGTTCAAAGAGTAATATTTGCAAAGAGGGTGGCACAAAACAGGACTGACAATGTTCCATTTCTGTTACTTATGTACTGTATGTAAGCTGTCCCAATTGATGGGATTGAAATACTTTCATTTTTTCCATTCTTAGATGTTGAATAATTCCACTTGCCACATCCCAGAAATGGAATGTTTTACATTGAAAGACAATACTAACTACGACTTTGTGTCTTCAGTTTCTTACCTCTCTGTATGTCCCTTCGGCCTGTGTCAACCAGATACCTTCAACCTTTAAAGCCAGAGATGTATTTGTTGTCACTCGAAAGACAGCAAAGTTCACTAAACATTGTACGAAGAATTAAAGCAGACTGGTGTCACAGATGTCATTTTCATTTTGTTTGATAATTATACAAATGAAGATAAGTAAATAGCTTTTTCTGTGTCATCACAGAAATGATCAATCATAATGAAGGCGTATACCAAATTTAAACATTTGAAACCTGCCTCTGGATGGGTACGCGCTGCTTTTACGTGTCCACGGCTTGATAAGATTGTGTTCATCTGCTTGTTTATTGCAGTTTTGACTTGACATTAAATGTCCTCAACATCACGGATGTCCGCAACCCCACGGATGCCGAGCAACCTTACCCGTTCCTGGCTTTATTCAGAATGCTTACTAGGGAAGAGGAAAAAACTACACCAAATGCAAGATTAAATTGTCCTTCTAAAATATATCTGCTTCTATAACATGGATATACCAGGGTCATCCAGTTTCCAAACATTTTTTGGTCGTAAGCTGTAATATAGAGCTTGCATATATATATATATATATATATATATATATATATATATATATATATATATAAAACTTTATGCGATATGGGATGTAGATTGCATATTGTACGAACACTATAGGGCTTATTAAATAACATCATGTAAAGAGCAATTATGTGCTGTGACCCATAATATCTAATCTGCTATTAGCTTTAATGTGACTGTAGTATACAAAAAGCTAATATCTGGTTGGTATGGGTTACACAACATCATCGCTCCTTGCACCATATTCATCATCACCATTTATTTATATAGCGCCACTGATTCTGCAGTGCTGTACAAAGAACTCACATCAGTCCCTGCCCCATTGGGGCTTACAGTCTAAATTCCCTAACATACACACACACAGACAGACAAGGGTCAATTTGATAGCAGCCAATTAGCCTATCAGTGTGTTTTTGGAGTGTGGGAGGAAACCGGAGCACCCGGAGGAAACCCACGCAAACACAGGGAGAACATACAAACGCCTCACAGATAAGGCCATGGTCAGGAATTTAACTCATGACCCCAATGCTGTAAGGCAGAAGTGCTAACCACTTACCCACTGTGCTATAATAAGTATAATTTGGATGGGTTTTTATATATATATATATATATATATATATATATATATATATATATTTAAAATATCTATCTCTCTAGAACACTATTCTGACACTTATTAGGAAGTTTGTTCTCCGTAAAGACCTTTCTGCTATTGTGTAAGTATATACAGTATGTATTTAATGCTTATATATTCCACTCAATGAACAACTTGGGCCAGACTCAGTTATGTGGGCAAATCACAGCAGAGAGATTTGTATGATGATTCTGATGGAAGGACTGTTTAATGCAACTCAAGATTTTTTTTTATACTACTGCATATATTAATCGGCTTATAATACGTAAGTGATGGTATTCTGTCTATACCTCTGTAAATAAGATCTGTATAAATATTGATGGGATTCCAAATGTTGATGAATGCTCCACGGGAGGTTTCTGTCCTCCCTGAGCTCGCCTTAGGACACCTGCGTTATGGTTTGACAGGTGTACCGCCCCAGTCAAACTCCCCACCTGCCACTGTCCTCGGAGCTGGTACATAGATAGATATCCTGATTGCCAACATGTCTTCCACCTATCCCTGAAAGTGTTTACTGAACAAAGTCATCTGTTTTCCAGTACAGAACAGTACCACATCTTTATTCCCTGTAAGATGGATACAGTTAACAGAATGTATAATTAGTATGTTTTATGTATGTATTGTATAGGTTGACATCCTGTATACTGAAGGTGCATTGTAATCCTGCTCAGTGATCATATTCTGTTATGGGTTGCAGAATATGCTTTGCTTGTCTACAGTATACACAGATAAACATTCATCAATGCAGAAGCCAAGCTACAAACTGTTCCTGAAATTATATATAAATGTTGGCAATTATGGTTAAAGGAACCCTATAATCTCATTGTTGCCCCTTCCCGTCTCTACTTAGCATTGTGAATTATACTGTCCTTGCCATTGGATCCCATCACTTAATCACCGGATGTGTGGACAATATGGCACTGGAGTGAAGGGCCAAATGACACATAGTAGATGTTGTGCATGTTTGTGGGCAGTAGAACTGACCAGGCTTTAAATTTCAGACAGCTGACACTGTATTCACAGTGATTCTAACCATTGACCAACCTGTGTTTTCATACTGATCCATTACATTGAATTTCATTTTAGACTGGCCTTTAGTTGGCCACTGTATAGTTATTCCTAATTCACTTTTACTATAACATCTAAGCCCTTTATTACATTTGCCCTGTGTGTTAACTAGAATTGGTCATATCAGCTTGTGGTATCTGCTTAGTGTCACGTCTATTTAAATAGAGCCTACGTTTGGTTCCATACACTATGCAAATGTTTTGTATCCTGAGGTCAGTGTGAGATTATAGTTGGACATGTCTTGGTAATATTTAGGAGGTGATGAGATCTATTTGTACTGCTTGACGTACTCACAATATGACTTGCAGAATTAAACTTAGCATCGCTAAAACATATTTAATTTTCTATAATGAGCCATGTTGATATGGGACTGTAATTTTCTCTATATTTCCTGGATTAACTTGATTCTTTAGTATGTCAATTATATTATCTTCTGGTAATATAAAGCCCAACAATGACATAGATTTATTTATTTTCAAGATGCCTAATCATTTTACCTGTTAGGCATATTTCTCAAGTGTCTATCTTCTAGACTTGCTTTGTACTATTTATAAAGTATTTATAAAGCACAAACATATTATATAGCACTGTATACAAATACAAAACTAAAATAAAAGGTGACCAGGAGGGCAGAGATTGCATCAGATCAGGAGGCCAGAGATTGCATCAGATCAGGAGGCCAGAGATCGCATCAGATTAGGTGGCCAGAGATTGCATGAGATTAAAAATCCAGAGATCGCATGAGATCAGGAGGCCAGAGATTGCATGAGATCAAAAGGCCAGAGATCGCATGAGATCAGGAGGCCAGAGATTGCATGAGATCAAAAGGCCAGAGATCGCATGAGATCAGGAGACCAGAGATCGCATGAGATCAAAAGGCCAGAGATCGCATGAGGTCAGGAGGCCAGAGATTGCATCAGATCAGGAGGCCACAGATCGCATCAGATCAGGAGGCCACAGATCGCATCAGATCAGGAGGCCAGAGATCTCATCAGAACAGGAGGCCACAGATCGCATGAGGTCAGGAGGCCAGAGATCGCATGAGGTCAGGAGGCCAGAGATCGCATGAGGTCAGGAGGCCAGAGATCGCATCAGATCAGGAAGCCAGAGATTGCATGAGGTCAGGAGGCCAGAGATCGCATGAGATCAGGAGGACAGAGATTGCATGAGATCAGGAGGCCAGAGATCGCATGAGATCAGGAGGCCAGAGATCGCATGAGATCAGGAGGCCAGAGATCACATCAGATCAGGAGGTCAGGTATAGCATTAGATCAGGAGGCCAGAGATCGCATGAGATTAGGAGGCCAGAAATAGCATCAGATCAGGAGGCCAGATATCGCATCAGATCAGGAAGTAAGAGATCGCATGAGATCAGGAAGCCAGAGATCGCATCAGAACAGGAGGCCAGAGATCGCATCAGATCAGAAGACCAGAGATCGCATGAGATTAGGAGGCCAGAGATAGCTGTAATTTTGTAGAATGTACTAAATAAATGATAACTAGAATCTGATTGGTTGCTATAGGTAACATCTCCACTTTTTCAAACCCGCAGGTTAGTAAATATACCCCTAGCTGTGAGAAAGCCATGAAAGGGTCGGGGCAGCCAATCCTGCTCTACTCTGCATCTCTGCATTAATACATCACTTAACATAGTGATCTATTGCTAACTGCCATGTCAGCTAGCATTAGATCACAGTAATAAGTGATATATAACTGCAGATATGCAGAGAAAGTATGGATCAGATTCCCTCTATAAACATATGGTCCCGCCACAATATAAAAATAAATAAAAAGTAAAAAAAAACAAAAAAAAAAAAAACAACAAAATGTTGTAATGCATTTTCAGTAAAAATTATGCAAAAATACATGAATTGCACATAGCTGCATATGATCCAAATCCTTAAAAAATGCATCAACCCCCTTTTTTGTCCATCCAGCTCTATGCCGACTCCTTCCTAAGGATTTGTGCGCATGGTTCCTTTGCATTTGTGTGCAGTCATGATATACAAAAGTTTCTAAAACAAAAATGTACACATTTGTTTCCAGGCCCTACAGCTGTACATAGTACACATATTTGGAATCCCTGTACTCAGGGCTACTAGCTAAGTATATTTTTGGTGCTGCACTGATTGCTAAAAGAAACTTTGTCAACAATCAAGAAGTGTTTATGTTTTACAATGTTTGCTTTTATTCACAAAATAAAGCCTGTAAAAAAAAAATATATTTATCCCAATATGCTACAAAAAAATATCCTATCTGTTCTGAGTAAACACGATCAAATACACATGGATAAATTAATACATTATTCCCAGTGAAATAGACACATCTCCAAAATATAAAAATTGGTCTTCATAGATGAGTGAAAGCCTGCATGCTACATAAAGCTCACACAAAGTACTGTTACCTGGGATCATGGTGCTGATATAAATACTATGTGTAAAGGTTTAATATAATGACAACATTCTCTGTCATTGTCAGAAAAGGTTTTTATATGCAGACACGGATGATGGCTATCAACCTGTACAAATAGTATAACATTTTGGACCTCATTTAGAGTCGCATGCAAAGTCCGTTTTAGGCGCATCCCAAAAAAACCATGCATGTGCAGAAAGCACCATATCCGATATTCGATAGGGTATTACAAGTGGGATGCAAATGGGGTTGCTTGTCACTCGTAATACCCTACCAAGTTGCGGCACACTCCCACTCCTATACTTCTTAAATGGACTTTGCATCCGACTCTAAATGAGGTCCTTTATGTGCAGAATATATAAAGTTTTTTTGGTTTTCTTCTGTCTATTACCATACATGTCATTTTGGTGATAGTCTAATGTGCTCTTTGCAGTGTACAAAAAGAAAATACCATATGACAATATGTAATACTAAAATACACTTATTTTAAGGAAAACTTTTTCAACACAAATACAAGCAATATTCTGACATCTAAGTTGTCTTTTCTATGCATGAGTATATGTGCTATATTATGTCTCTGGTTAGACAGTGTTTGTTAGTTTATAAGGACAATCAAGCAAAATAGCTCAGCAATGTTTTAGCACACACAAGTAGTGCCTTCATTTTTGGGTCGTGTTTTCTTCCCTTAGTCCAACTGCTCTGTCTGCTCTCCCCTATACTTAGAGGTTAAGGGACTGATTTTGAGTTAGGAGCAAAGCAAAGAAAAGGAGGAACTTTGCACCTGGACAAACCATGTTACAATGCAAGGGATACAAATGTATTTATTTTTTTTGCAAACAAGGAAAATACTGGCTGTTTTTTCATGTAGCACACAAATACTTGATTGCTTTATTTTTACACTGAAATTAAAGTTGATCTATGACATGCCATATCCAGGGGAGCACGCAGGATTTTTAGGGGGGGGGGAGGGGGTTCCCCCGGGGGAGGGGGTTCCCCCCCTCCCAAAAAAACAAAACAAAACAAAAAACGAGAGAGCTGCACCCCGCATGCGCAGCAGCTCTGTTTCGGCAGCACTGTACTATACAGCAGCCGCGGCGCTGTCAAAGAAGTGTCCGCGGCGGTGCTGTATGCAATTGTCCGCCGCGGATGCTTCTTTGACAGCGCCGCGGCTGCTATATATTACACTGCCGCTATGTGTGGCACTTCGCTAGCGGAGGGGAGGGGTTTCTGGAGACCCATAAACCCCCCCTGCGTGTGCCACTGATATCCCAACTATAAATCTGTCCCTACATTTTAAATTTACCTCCCCCTCTAATGCAACATGGTTTTACCCAGGTGCAAAGTTACTCCTTTTCTTTGCTTTCCTGTTAACTCAAAATCAGGCCCTAAGTGGTTTGTACAATGTAAGCTGGGTAGCCAGGGATCCTGGGATGCACTCTAAGGGGGCCCATTCCTTTGCCATATAGATTTAGGGGCTATATTTTCTAAAGTGGAGATGTTGTCTATAGCAACCAATCAGATTCTAGTTATCATTTATTTAGTACATTCTACAAAATGACAGCTAGAATCTGATTGGTGAAAATATGACAGTGGGTAATCTCTATGTTTTATGTTATAGTATCATCATCATCATCATCATTTATTTATATAGCGCCACTAATTCCGCAGCGCTGTACAGAGTATAGTAGTATTGAAAGTGGACTAGAGTGAATATTAAAGAATGTTAAAGGTTTAAGTAAGTGACCACGCACAGTAAGAAACATCCCATGGTCTGTGGTCTAATCTAAGGTCTCAGCCAAGTCTCTGTTTTGTTGCAAGCATAAAAAAAACTTTTGTTTTTAATGTTATATTTTTGTGAGCCCTCATGGGAACCTATTTAGTTGAATGGATGGGGAAGAAAATGTAACACCTCTTACTCTGAAAATCGCTTCACAATCTGCAATGTGTCTGTATGTAGAAAGAAAATGGTAAAAGTTTTTCCATAGTCACAACTATGTTTTATTTTTCCTGCATTTTTAGTTTTAATACGTAACATACTATTCCCTCTGTAACTTTGTATTTTATATATAATTTGAAAAAAACAACAACATTTTATTTGCCATATATTTAAAGTCTGCCCATATTACTGTGTGTTGATAGTAGGTTGAACAGTGCATTAGAAGGACTTGCACAAGGTACAGAACAGCCTCTGCCTTACTTGTCTCTGGTTGCTGCTGGCAGCGCACAGATATTGCAACGCAGACGTAAATTCTTGAAAGATATTACATTTAGTTAATTTCTGAGAACAATATGAAGTACATTGCTGTATTGTACACATAGAATAAGTGGCAGTGTACCTTGTAACCTAGTGTACTGTTTCTGCTTTAGATCTACCCAGACTGAGTCATAGGCAGGAAAATCTCCATATAATTGTTATGTAAATCACAGCAGCAGTGTATACATCTGCGTATTAATGTCATTTTTACTCACAAATGTTATGAAAAAGATGTATGTGAATGTATATCTGAATAGTATTATGATTTGTAAAGAGGCGATTCTTGTACTGCCTACTAGTCACAAGAAGGCTCTTTGGAACATTGCTAAGTGCTTTATAACACTACTCCTACACTAGATACAGGGAATATGTATATGATCAGCTTACACAGTACTTATTTAATCATGGCTGTTTTTATGGGTTCATAATAGGTTTCCTGGTTGTTGTTTTTTTAGTGTCCATTAATATTGTTTATTGAGTTGGTGTAAATGTCTTTACACTACTTTATATGGATCTCTAACAGTTGTGGAACTACAAGTACAAGCTAGTCAGGTTATAAACCTCCTGTGTATATCCTTTGCTGATATGGTTAAGGTCATTACAACAGTACATATGCATTAACCCTTCCTGTATATGCAGCATTACATACACAAGCACTGGGAACAGCTTTCCTGAGGTGTGAAACATACACAGCAGTGATAAAGGTTTTACAGGCTTCATTCTCCAGTTACACTTTCCAACTTCTTTCTGGCAGAAAATCCTGGTTACCAATCAGTATTGTGTTATGTTTGCAGCATGTGCCATGTGTGTGTCTTTATGCACAGTATATACATCATGCTGCACAACCCTTAGTAGAGATGTGGCCAAGCAGCTTGTAAGGGTATGACAGGCTCGCCGCAGTAGTGTGTGCTGGGGATCCAGCTGTCTGCTCCACGCCAGGATTTCTGTCCCTCCCCCCACCATACTCAGTGCAGCTTTTGGTTTTGGTTCAAAGGAAGCGGCAGGCTCCCTTAGCTGGATGATGATGAGGATGCCACATTGAAGTCTGAACGCACAGCAGCAGCTCCAGACAAGGACTCCCCTCACTTTCCTAAATACATGTGAAGCTATGGATAGCATTGTGCTCCAAGACATGGCAGAGGAGGGGACGTGCCCATCACTCCTGCCAGCTGATTCATGGTTTAATAAGCAGATCTAGCACTGCAGGCAGGAGAAGGGAGGACAGGGATCCTCATAGACATTGGCTCTTTATGACTCCCTAGCCTGGAAGATAAGCGCTCTTATCAAGGAGAATAACCCAGTGACACAGGGCGCACGCCTTTTATGGCTAATGGGATTTCTTAGCACAGGCTAGTGGATCAGGGACTGCTGCTATCCACGGGCTCTCCACGGGCTGGACTGATTTCACAGGGCACTTTGTCAGTGACTGTGACTTTTTTTCCCCCAGAGTGTCTTTTTTAACATTATGAAGGATCCCTCATGTATAAACACTGGTCATGCGAGCATGGCAGTGTATGGCAGAATGGACCCTCTGGAGTTTGATGTTAGCCCAGTGAAACGCTTGAAAACTCAGTATCCTTTCCCCTATCTCTTCGCAGAGGAGGCCTATCAAAAACTGGCCAGCGAGACCCTGGAGGAGCTGGACTGGTGCTTGGACCAGCTGGAGACCTTACAAACCAGGCACTCTGTCAGTGAAATGGCCTCAAATAAGGTAAGACCATCACCTGTTCTGCAGATGTACTGTGTGGGCTGCTGGGTGGTAGTGACAGAGGCTTCTCTGCTTACTTATTACAATAGAAAAAGTGAATTTACCTGGTGTTGTAGTGGTGCAAGGGTTAATAATGCTGTGCATTGTACAGTCGGCCAGCAGTGGGGCTAAGCATTGCAGCCATGCATCCAGGCCACCTCTGGACTGCCAGGGGTTAATGATCTCCTTGTAGTTTGGTAGCAGAGGTTAAATGCTCATAATTGTGACATGTGTTTGGAGGGAGTATTATGGTGTCCAATTCCAATTTAAGTGCATTATTGTCTTTGACATATGTGTGTCAGTTGTTTTGCCTAGAGATGCTTGATTTTTAGTGCATTTTAACAGAAGTGTTATAAATTATAATGTAAACTGCAGCCTATGTTGCATTATACAGATTACATAATTCTTTTTTATTTACGTGTGTGTGTGTAGGGTCAGAAATATTTATACCGGCCAATTTAGTTGTGCCATCTCTTACACATTGGCATGTACCCGATGGTGCCACTGGATATAATGTTGTGACTGTTGCTGTGACTCATTCAAGCTAGTTCTGGGTCCCATCAGAGAAGCATGATGTGTGAGTATCATAGTGAACATGGATGCTCATTCTAGAGTCTGATCAGATTATTCACAGGATGGGTGTCCAGCGGCGTGGCGTAGGGATATGCCGTGTCCAGCCTTGTGCCACCGCTCTGGCCATCTGTAGTGCTCTGCTTGTATCGTGGCTTGCTGACTGTATGCTGTCATTATGCTATTGATCATGATTATTTTCCATATGTAAATGCAGGGTAGTTTGAAGCATTGCATTGATTGAAACAGGGTTTGCAGTAATATAACCTTTGTCATTCAAAGAGTTATTAAGATAAACTATATATATATATATATATATATATATATATATATATATATATATATATATATATATATATATATATATATCTCCCTGTCATTGACTTGCAGCCATACTTTTACCAGTTTGCTACACTTGATAACATGCTCTATACATTCAGTACGTGGATGTGTTAACATAATTCATGTAGTTTATTTCCCCAGAGCATCAATAGCTGCACATAAAGAACATTACGGCCAATGCACAGTTTTCGATCCCACAGCTTCAGTTTGGCCTGACAGAGAAGAGCCAGTTTGTGGTGGTGATAAAGGGGTTAATGAATGGCTATCTGTCAGTCCCTATTCCAGGCCAGCAGTGTGATAAACATCTGGTATATTTATGCTGCCACTTCAACTAGTTTACATTCAGTGAAAGTAAACTTATATGCAGCTGCAGATCTGTAACAAGGCGCTGTTCATACGTGGTTTAGCGGCAGATAACATGTTAATATATATCATGCTTGTCTGATGACTGTTGATGGTGCAAAATGGCAATTGTGTACTGTTGACACTGAACAAATGTACGATTTAAAAAATTGCATCTCCATAAGAATTTTACCCCCCCCCCTGATCATACCAATACATTTATGTTGGCTGGATTCAGTGCCATTTGCATATTGTTGTAATTTGTTGTCATTAGTTTTGCTTTGACTTGTGAACCTTTTAATATGGAAGTAAAGCCCACATCTAAGCTGATTACAGTTCATCTCCCATTATAGCATTTAAGCCATAAGCCTGGAATATGCTTCCTGTAATGGCAGCAGCAACGTCAATAAATGTTTTCTAAGAATATGGATTTTAATGTATGTGTTTATTGTGACTCTCTGGGCTGCAAGAGAAATGTAATACTATGCGTCATACTTGTGTACTAGACGAGCAATGGAGCTCCACTTGTGTTCTTAGTAGGTGAAAAGATATACATCATGTATGTAGAAGTGTACGGATATGAGCTTGATGTTGTGGTGTATTCTGGAATTAGTGTTATGTTTAAATATTACAATACAAATAATATTTTTTATTCATATTTTATTTTGCTAAGATGCAGTCACCACACAATGGTCTACAAGCCCTTTTTTTCCCATTTGCTGATATTTACATTGTACTGTATATATTTATAATGGATAAATCAACATTTCTGCAGATGTTCTAAAATCATGTCCTGTACCCCGACTGTGGAGATGTTTGGTCACCTTAATGTTCTAGGACGTGAAAGCTTTATTTGTTGAGAGACGGAAGCTCCCTTGTTAATTCTAATGTGAAGGTCACTTGCTGTGAATCCACACCCACTATTACATCAGTAAATTAATATTACAGTCACACACTTAAGTGAGCTTCTATTCTCCTATTGAGTGTCCATTTTCCTATCTCAAGGCCATCAATATGTGTTCGTGGTAGTGCACTAGGAATGATTCTTTATTACTACACATGTCATTGTTGTTGCTATGGCATTTACCATGAAATGCAGATAAGTTTCTTGCTCTTCAGTCTTTGCTCCTCTCAGAGGGGCGTGTGTATTAAACACTTTACAGGTTCTGTAGTAATGTTTTCTGTTGCTGCACAGATTCCTGGCTTCAGTTAAAAGATAATAAAACTTATTTTTAAACTGTGTGTTAAGTTAAACGCACATTTTAAGGTGGCCCCTTTACCTACGCTCAGTTGCGGTCACCATTTTTGGAGCTGAACTAATATTCATGAATGTGCAGCCTAATGAGTGTGCAGCATAATTTATTAGGAAGTAGTGACTCATTCCTAGTGAATGGATAGGCTGAATATTCCACCAACGTAGTCTGGAATATATTGTCCGTTTATCATTTTGAATATTTGCCTATTGCATGTTGTTGGGATTTTTTATTTTTTTTTTACATTTTTTTAAAATTTTTCCTGAGAAGTGAAAGGTGCAAAATGCATTTATATAGGTCGCAAGCGATCATTAACCCTTCACAGAAGTCACAACAATTGCACCCTTTTGTGGAAGAAAAAGCCTTTGGGCCCCCCCATAAATCAGGGAACGCTCCCTCTAATGCTCCCTCAGCACCTGGTTTAGTTTGTTTAAATATTGTCGGCCTGCAAAACATAATTTGTACATGGCAAGCTCCACCATCAGTCTGCCCAACAGCTCCCATCGGACTGAATAAAAGTATTCACCCCCGCAGGCCCACCATCTTGGCCTGCATATGTATGCGCTTCCCCCCAAAAAACAGCTTCAACTGCAAAAACACTTGCACTTTTGCGTCTCGTAAATGACTCTTAGTGAAGACAAGAAGACACTTCTAAAAGTCACATGTTTTGATTTTATATTAACAGTCAAACAGTAGCATTAGTTTAGGTGTTACCATAGAACCAGCATTTTGCTGAACTGTCAGTAGGGGGCACTACCCTCATCTTACAGCTGTTTATATGTTTATTCCTAGACTGCAGCAACCTATAAGCAAAGAGAACCCTCAACGCAATGCAACAAATTACAGAACGACACAATTAGTTTGTAATTTTCCATATCAAATAACACCCGATTTTTTTTTAAACTTTAATATCTCCCAAATTAATAGGTTAGTAAAAATGACTTACAAACAATTAATTAAGATCAGATTTGTCGATGGAAGGGTGAATGGAGTGCGTAGATGCTAGTAAATGTGCGTATTGGGCTTGAGGCTTAGGCTAGTTGAAAAAAGAGCAGCGTTTCCAAATGGTGTTAGGATCCACTAGAGGGTAGGAAGTTAAATAGCAAAGATAGCACCTTTTCTTTAAGTTTACAATTATAAATATGTATGTGTATGTGTATATATATATCTACTATATAAATGCCTAGTGTGGGGAAAAAAAAAAACCAAGCTGCAGCGCCATCTGCTGGGCAGAGTTATACACTGACCTATATATTTCTTGAAGGAGAAGTGACAGTTGGGAGTGGTTGGTGGTTGCCGGGGGTGACAGTGGGGAGTTTTTAACACCTTAAGTAGCTTGATGAAGGATGTGGCGATGAAGATGAAGGATGAGGTGATGGAGAAAAATGATGAGGTGGTGACATGTGGACAAAACCACGTTAAAAAAGAGCGCTTACGTCGGGAAGTAACGCTCTTCCCCTGAGGAGGCCTGGGCTAGGCCCAAATGCATGACAAGAACCTTTTTAACACCTTAAGTAGCTTGATTTGACTAGAATGCTTGAGTATCATGCACGGGTTAACTTGTGTGTGTGTATATATATATATATATATATATATATATATATATATATATATAAAATATACATTTTGAATTATGAATTTTATGAATACATTCTTTGCAGTAGTTTGATCACGCTCCATCTTTCAGTACTGCAGAAGACCACAGTGAAGTGAGAACTTTAGTATTGACCTTTTGTTCTGGTAACCCTGCCAGGGAGTAACATCATAGGTTACTGCTAGTGGGTTACTTAGTGACATTTCCAATGCAAAATGTCAACAGTGACCATTCTACAGCTTCCAAAATCTGCAATAGCACTGGTATCGTGATCTGCAACACAGCTAAAAGTCAGATTGGGTGAAATCTTGGCAATAATTAAATACATAAGTGTTGTAATGTGGGGCTTTGTGCGGCCTGTTATAGACTGTGGTGTTGTAGTGTGTTTAGTTCAGAGCTTACTTGAGGTTGGAGCACATTAGATGCATTGGACCCTGACACTGGTTTCTGCCTGTCGCAGCCGGCAGCACCTTGGTTTTGCACAGTTGTGTCTACACACCTACTGCGCTCCACCACAAACTAGGTGCATGAAGTACAGACGTGAACATCACATGACAAGTCCAACCTCCTAAGCAGCACTTCTTCCACTGCACAAAAGAATTTCTAGTAAAATATTACTAGGCTTATGTGTGACTTAACTGATCCACGAGAGATACAATGGGGCTGTCTTTAGTGCACACGGCACTTGTGTGTATTTCACACTGCACAAAACTTGAGATCTGCTTTTTCCTTGCGAAATGTGTCCCATTAAAAGTATCGAACCCATCGATACCCAATATCCATCAGTTCATAACTGGTGGGGTGTAAATGGTGATATTCCCCTCCACACACCAAGGCAGGACCCTAAGACTTTCTCCAACACTTTTGATAATATTGCTCCGCAAAATGACATCTTTTTTTTTTTTTGTGCTGCTCCACAAAGTGAGTACTTTGCAAGGAATTCCCTTATGCCTCTGATTAGTCTGTGTAATCTTATATCATATCATCATTTTACTCTGCAAACCTGTACGCTGTGGTGCAAATTCAGCTGTGCAGCATCTATGGCTGCACCTCCCCCTGCGCTTCCTAACGCAATATATACAGATCATGGGCCTGATTCATTAAGGTACTAAAATTAAGAAGATTCTTATTTAACTCTCCTGGACAAAGCCATGTTACAATGCAAGGGGTGCAAATTAGTTTTTGTTTTGCACATAAGTTAAATACTGACTGTATTTTCATGTGCAAAACAGAAAACTAATTTGCACCCCTTGCATTGTAACATGGCTTTGAATCTGATTGGTTTTTGAAACCCGCCGAAAAATTCTCATCTTGATACATTTACCCCTAGATCTCACTGCCATTCAGAATCTGAATCCAATCAGCCTGCTGTACTATATTATATTATACTTAGGGCCTCATTTAAATTTAAGAGCAAAGCCAGCTAGGGGGTGCAAATTTTGACCTGGACAAACCATGTTGCAATGCAAGGGGTACAGTGCAGTTTTATTTGCATGCCCGCATTGAAACTGCTCTCTGCATTTACATGTAAGATACAAATACAGGGCAACTTTATTTTCGCACAGCGATTTCGAGTTGAGCCATACCTTCCAATATGTCTGTCCCTGCAGCGAGACAGGAGGCGTGGCCACGTCGTGATGGGGCGTTACCCCCATAGTACTTCAAGGCGCTAGGCTACCCATTAGATGCCTATCTTCCACCAACATCCCCATCCACGGGATAAACATGTCCCCAGGCGGGACAGAGCCTTAAAATCGGAACTTTCCTGTTGAAATCAGTTGGGAGGTGTGGTTAAGCTAGGACAGTGTTGGCTAACCTGTGACACTCCAGGTGTTGTGAAACTACAAGTCCCAGCATACCCTTCCAGCAATAAGCTGCTGCATGTTGGCAAAGCATGCTGGGACTTGTAGTTTCACAACTCCTGGAGTGCCACAGGTTAGCCAACACTGAGCTAGGACATGGCCTCTGCTCACCTTATGAGTCTTCTGATGACCTCACACACGTGAGAGATGAGGTCATTGAGATGCTCACTTTCAGATATAATTGGTTTGTGATCTGGCACGATAGGGTAACACACCCAGCGCAATGTTCTGGTAAAATGATATACTTCGGGGGCCCTCTAACCTTCAGAAGGGCCGTACATTACCCGTAATCTCAGTGACAAGCTAGAAAGAGCTGCCTATCTGTAATAACATATCAATAGGCATTTTAAACAAGTGTCACAAGCTGCAACAAACAGATCTGACAATGAGGAAGGAAGAAGCTGGGGCCACAGGTGAATATCTGTACTTCATCACTGTTCTATAAAATGATGGTTTGATACATTTACCCCCTAAAATGTAGGTTGTAATTATCCAACTCGCTACTCTCATAGGTAAGCTGGATGACATGTCTGTTGTGTAATGTAAGCTGGTAAAGTCTACTAAAACGATGGAGAACTGCTCACCCAGCACCTTCCTCCAAAACATGTAGAATGAAACTAGTTCTTAACATTTACCAAACTGTTTCCTTAATTGCAGAATGCAGACAGGACTGCATTGTTTTTAAAGAATAATTTGCTGGGAATAACAAGAACAACTATGACAGAACAGCTCCTAGTGTACAGTAAATCACAAATGTGAACCTTTGGATGCAGTGTCTGGCTGTGCTGAACACTGTCATAATCTGTCTATTTGGAGTAACAGAAATAAAAATAAATAAATCACAATTTAAAACGTACTAGTGTTTGTAGGTGGCCAAGTTTTTCTCTCTGCCTTATTTTTCTCCTGACTCAGCAGGGTAACGCTATATTGTGTGATGTCCCAGAATGCTTTTCATCAAGAGGAATATAATATTTTAGAACAGAATAATATCAGGGTGGACAGTTCCCAACTGTTCTGTGGAGAAAGATATCGCCAATGTCCCCTTTCCAATTATGTTGTCATCTATAATGAAGATATCTGTGCAGTTCACTCAAGAGTGTGACAACATTTCCCATCTGTATAAAATGTTACTTTTGCCACACTTAGATCATACTTGCCTACTTTTCCTCGTTGGCTTCAGGGAGATCCCGGGGGAGGTGGGCGTGCGGGGACGGGGCTTGATGAATTGCATCATTTTGACTCTGCCCCCTAAATGATTGCCACAATTTGGCCAATTACACCAGGGGGGCGTGGCTAAGATGATGCGATATTTGCGTCATTAAGCCCCGCCCCCTGCCACTTATCTATTGCGGGGACGAGAGCCAGGAGGTTGCCCTGCTCTCCCGGGAGGTCTCCCAGAAATGCGGGAGTCGCCTGGACATTCCGGGAGAGTAGGCAACTATGCGTTAAAGAAAAGCAGCTAATGAATCTCTAGAGACTGAAGTGTCTTTTACATTTCTGTCTCCATTACTGAAGTCATGTTGTCTTACCTGTCAGTCTTTGATTAAATCTTGGTCTCCATGAAAATGGCCACCTCCATAGGCATCAATACATAGACATAGGACACAATTTCTGAACTGTGTCATCATGCCACAGATGGCGAAGCCAACCACGTCTTGTACTGGCTCAGCATCAGGGAGAATGCCAGACTCTTCAGGGAGTGAGGGAGATCACCCCTATTTCAGGGAGTCTCCCTGACATTCAGGGGATGTTGGCAAGTATGACTTAGATCCTAGAGCACTTAACACATAATTTTGTGATAAAGTACTTACACAATCTTCCAAGATACTGTTAATCATGATGAGATGAAATTTCTGTTTTATTGATTGGGTAACCTACCGTGACCCATCCAGTATTCCTAAAGGGTAAAATCCACTGTAAATATAATAATTATTATTATTTAATGCTTAGTGTGATTGTTTGGGAGATGTGCCAGGTCTGTGGTTACCAAGATCATATGTGAATCTCAACACATAGGGCCTGATTGAGCGTTCAGAGTTAAAATGGTGCAAATTTGCCCCTGTTCAAACCATGTTAGGATGCCAGGGGTGCATATATTTTTAGCAAGCAGGAAAAATACTGTCTGCTTTTGCTACTAGCACACAAATACTGGCCCCACATTATTTTTACACTGCTATTTAGAGTTAAGTTAGGACGCCCCCTCCCAATTCGGTGTCCCCACATTCTAAATTCCACATTCATTACTGGCTGATCTGGTAGCCTTTGCCAGGCCTGTCTGGCAGATTATAGCCTTAAGGGACACTAAATCCACAAACCAGTTAGTATATAGAGTATACGAAGTCTAATAAAAATAATATTCACATATTTATGTTAAAGTTTCAGGAACATTATGAGATGATATAATGGTGCTTCTACATAATATATCTATTTGCAGCTTGATCATGTTGGGTTTGACAATATTATAAGGGATATTAAGCTATCTTGGTGATGGATGATGGTGATGGATAATAATGTTTCTATATTAATTTTAATATGATTTATATTATGTTTTTGTATTCTATATTCAAATTTTTTTGTGATGTCATCAGCAGATACTGTAATACATTTATATTTATATCTGTGCCATTCTTATATGCTTTTATCTTGTTTTGGGGTACAGTCCCCTTTGCTCACTGTGTAACTTTAGTCCATCAGTGTTGTATGGGGTTTGTTTACTTGCTATGTAATTTCTGGTTTGTATTCCAGCGTGGAGCGCATTTCTGGCCCAGGTTATTTAGGTGTATTTTTATGTTCTGTATATTTTTTTTTATATTATTCATTTTCTTTTGCTATCTAGGCGTTTTGCTATTAGGTACTTGGTATGCAGGATTAATTGGTTAATTTTGGGCACTTTTTATATTTCCGGTGTGGGTCTCAGACTGAATCTAGTTTGTTTACTGTTCTTGTGTATTCTCCAGTTTGTGTTCCAGTGTGGAACACAGTTTCGGTTCCGGCTATTTAGGTTTATGCCATTGTATATTTTGCACTTTTACAATATTGGCTCTTTTTTATACTATTGTTTTTTGGGGTTTTTTTGTTATTAGTTGGTTGGCACACAGGATTAATTGGTTTTGGTTTTATTTATAATTTATGTTTTTGAAATTCCGGTTTGCGTTTCATTGGGTACAAATATAAGGTCACTCATATGGTATTTCAGGTCTCAGTATGTGACCAAGGCATTGAGTATCTGCACTTTGTCTTCTATTAAAACTTTTTTTTATTCTTTTGCAAGTCTGAAGAGTGCAACCCTTTTTTTTAAAATCTTTATTTACATGTGTGCCTAGGTGACACCGTTTTTCTACATGTGAAACGGACATTATATTTGAATGTAATGTGGTATATTAAGTTCCATGTAGAGTGCCATTTCCCATACTTCATGCTTAATGAAATATATATTACCATGTTACTCAGAAAGAACTCCAGGTGGTGAATGTATCAAGCTGCGAGTTCCCGGCGGGTTTGAAAAGTGGAGATGTTGCCTATTGCAACCAATCCGATTCTAGCTATCATTTTGTAGACAGTAGAACATAAATGATAACTAGAATCTGATTGGTTGCTATAGGCAAATATCTTTTCAAACCCGCTGGAAACTCGCAGCTTGATACATTTACCCCACAGAAGTGCAAATATGTCCTTGGTAGGGATGGCAATTATTTCAAAACGTATGTATTTTGTAGTGGCCAGCTTGCAATATTGTTTTCTATTGTGGAGATGTTAAAAACATATGTGGAAGCCACTTAATGTGCAGCTGGCAGAACATAGTATTCCCGATCTAGGAGAACAGATCCCCAAAAATAGATAGGTAGAGCCAATTTAATAAAAATGGGGACTTTTCCTAAGATATTATACCCATTATAGCTACTCCCAATCAACTTAACAAGTAAAGATGAGCAGAATATGAATTTAACCTTCGCGCATTTTTCATGGCAAAAAAAAAATGTCTTAAAATTTTGGAAAAAAATAAAGTTGAAGGGGGAATACATTTCCCGAACATCACGTTATATAGCCAGGATGCTATATGCCATTATATATAAGATTGGATCTTCAGGCAGGATATATATACGCTAACACTTCATTAGAACATCACGTTATATAGTCAGGATGCTATATGCCATTATATATAAGATTGGATCTTCAGGCAGGATATATATACGCTAACACTTCATTAGAACATCACTTTATATAGTCAGGATGCTATATGCCATTATACATAAGATTGGATCTTCAGGCAGGATATATATACGCTAACACTTCATTAGAACATCACTTTATATAGTCAGGATGCTATATGCCATTATATATAAGATTGGATCTTCAGGCACAATATATATACGCTAACACTTCATTAGAACAGCACTTTATTTCTCATTTAAATCTAACCTACTTCCTCCACCTCCGTAAGGCAGAAATACCATCAGATACTAGAAAACCCCCCGTGGGTGTCAGTTTGGCAGACGGTTAGAAACAAATGAAGTTTAGCACTTTCTCACTCACTGTTCGTCCCTCTGTTGGGATATTTGGAGTTCCAATTGGGAAAAGCATCATATCCCTTCTCGGAGTGGGCAAAAAAACTGCTTAATGTCTATTAAAAAAACGGCTTAACGTCTATTCCGCTCCTCGTGGACATCAACACTAAAAACAAAACAGAAGTTCTCCTTTGCTCAGGCATTTTCTGACTTTGCCCACATGTCCTGGTCGTACGCCAGGTTCAACATTACGCAAGTAAGACAATAAAGTAACCAACTATACAATTTATTCCAATCCAAGACAAATCCTCTCTTCTATAAAACCATGCATACTCCTCTATATACAATAGAACATGTAACAGTTATCTTACAATGCCAAGGTTATCTTCCTTTGCTTCAAAACATACAATACTAACAGCTCTCTCAATACTGATGTTAGCAGCTGCCACATAGAAAGAATCTATCATACTCCAAATGGCCAAAATATACCTGATCACTTCTGTATATCATTATAGCACAGCCTACCATCATAAGAACTTGGGGCCTGATTCATTAAGGATCTTAAATGAAGATGTATCTTATTTCAGTCTCCTGGACAAAACCATGTTACATTGCAAGGGGTGCAAACTAGTTTTCTGTTTTGCACATAAGTTAAATACTGACTGTTTTTTCATGTAGCACACAAATACTTGATAGCTTATTTGTACACTGAAATTTAAAGTTGATATTTGTGTGTTACATGAAAAAACAGTCAGTATTTAACTTATGTGCAAAACAGAAAACTAGTTTGCACCCCTTGCAATGTAACATGGTTTTTCCCAGGAGACTGAAATAAGATACATCTTCATTTAAGATCCTTAATGAATCAGGCCCTTGGTTACAAGTTAAAACTTGCGCTACATCAGACTTATTAAACTTTGTACCATTATGCCAGGACTGGGCCATTCTGAGGATTGATGAGCACAAGGCAGTACCAGACTTCTGAATATTATCTTGGCAGTGGTGAAACAATGCAGTTGACCACAGTGGATACATTCAGATCATCTTCCTTGTCGATCTTTAAATTGGCGATGCATGATGAAATTATACATCAAGGGGTATATTTACTAAGCTGCGGGTTTGAAAAAGTGGGGATGTTGCCTATAGCAACCAATCAGATTCTAGCTTTCATTTATTTAGTACCTTCTACAAAATGAAAGCTAGAATCTGATTGGTTGCTATAGGCAACATCCCGACTTTTTCAAACCCGCAGCTTAGTAAATCTAGCCCCAAGTGTTTCCAACAAGAGGCACTGGTTAGAAACGCTTTATTGAGACCCTCCCTCGAGTAACTAGATTGTATATTAGAACTTGCTTCCAGACAACAAGCTGGTACAAAACCAGATTACTTATTCACGCTCCACCAGTCCAGGTATAAGTGGATAAAAAGTATTTTTTTCTAATACAGGAGAGGTATACTTACCCCATCCCCCACCCCACGGTCTCTCTAACACAAAATATTCCCCTATGTGTCATCTCCTTCAGATTTAATTGCCCCATTACACATGTACTTTGTAGAAAATTAAGTATGTTAAACTATGTGTCATATGTGTAATTGTAATAATTCCCCCCCCAACACGCACGCACACACGCTCACACACACGCACACAACACACACACACATACATACATACATACATACATACATACATACTTATTTTTTGGTGGTAACAAACATCTATTCAATTTCAAATACACTACAGGACATTTATAAAAATTAATGCACGAGATAACTGTTGTGTTGTGCAAAGCGGCCAGTCAGATGTTGGCTTTCATTTTCAAGCATACACTGCGGAAATGACAGCTAAAATCTGATTGGTTGCTATAGGCAACGCCACCATTTTCCTGCGCTATATACTTTCATTAATGTCCGTCCTGTTTTTGTTTGTTTTTTTCTAATAAAGAAAGTGATATCCATCCAGAACTGCACTTGGAGGTATTGCAGTGAAACAGCTGTGTACCTTATAGGACAATGATACTGAACAGTGGGCATAGTCTGACATTGCAGATGCCATCAGGGCAGCATAGTGAATAGAGGCGGTAGATTATAGCTGAAATATTGGGCTGCACCTGCCCAAGAGTTAACATGTTGTTTGATTGAAAGATATATTTGTAAATGTTTCCACACCTTTATCTGACAGAACATTTATAAAACATCACTGATTTGTATCACATTTATAACTTGTAATTTTTAGGCAGCCATTTTGTATCCTATCTCCAATATTAGAAAGGAACTTATGATTGCAACTGTAATATATAAGTTATTGTGTTCCAATTTTTCATGGGGACACATTTGTTATAACACTTTTTATAAGGAGGCGTGTTCTATTATTGGTTGGAGGGTCAGTGGATAACCCTATTTTAAATGCTAAAAATGAGGACTATAATATTTATAGGGCAAAGTATGTATGTGATATTTCTACTACACAAGAGAGTGGTGTTTTGAAAGGTACAGCATGGAGAAAATAGTTGTTTTTTCCCAATTAGAGTGGACAGTAATATTCATATCACTGAAGCATCAGTAGGTACTGTTAGTATAACATGTTTCCATACATAAATACAGGAATAAGGGAAGTATAGCATCATATTGTACGTTAAATAGCAGATTGCTGCCTCAGGTAGAACAATGAATAGGCCCATATGTGTAAATCGATATTCGGGAAGCCGCAAATAATTGCGTAATAATTATAAAGAATAGGCGCATCGGCTATTTTTATGACTTTTAGGTTTTGTTACACAATGTCCTCTCAGGTATGTTAAGCCATTTTCAGCACTGTTGCCTTTAGCTACTATGTCATAAGGTCAGATGCCTTATCTAAAGCAGAGCGTAAATCAGGTGGTGTTATAGAAATGATAATGAAATAACTCCTTATGGGATGATTTTATTGTGATAAAGATCAGCTGACATCAGGCCGTACGTCTGACTACAGACACATACATGACTAGTGTGTTGTGTATGGTGTCAGGCAGTGCAGTTCAGCAATGAGCACGCTCCGGATCTCAGCAGCCCTCTCCAGCATGCTGATCACCACACTAGCTGCCGCTGGCTCTCATTATTGGCAAATGGCGTGCTGAGCTGATGCCTGCACAACACAGAGGGAAAACAGTGCAGGCCTGTCAGAGGGATGTGTCCATAGCAACAAGCAGAGATGAGGTGGCCATTTTGGAATCCTTGCAATCTGTATGGCTCAGCCAGATCTAGATCATATACAATAAGATAGAATGTTAGATCTGTATGCACCGTGTCATAGGTTACTAATAAGCTTTCTAAGCCAAAACCGTAGTAAAAGGACAATGTTGGTGTTTTTCAAGTCTGCATTGGATAGGTGCCTCCTAACATACATAGTGCCACAGAGTAAAAATATTGACATTATTTCTAAGCCAACCTCATGACTGTTTGACATTGAGCATATAGTGTTCCATAGCTCAGCAGTTTGTTAGTTCTACAGAGGGAATATAATCTGTAAATGTAAGATGACTTCATGCTTGGGGGTAAGGTGAGGATTTCTACCACTGTTTTCTATTCATTTTGTCTATTTCATTGCTTGTCCCAATGTGCTGTGGGCTATTTAAATTGTAGCATCAAATGGTCTCTATATTGAACTGAAATGCGAGTAACATTTTAGGCACAGATAGTGAGTTCTGATGGCCTGTTATGCCCTCCTTTTTATTTTTACGTTTGTAGAAAACTTTTTGTAAAGAAATGAACATTTTATGGTTTTCATTGAAATGTCGCACTAGAGTTATGTATGTGCTGTTATTAAAATGATACGAGTAGATTATGTTATCATCATCATCACCATTTATTTATATAGCACCACTGATTCCGCAGCGCTGTACAGAGAACTCACTCACATCAGTCCCTGCCCCAGTGGAGCTTACAGTCTAAGTTCCCTTACACACACATACACAGACGATGAGCATTGATATTAAAACTAATTAGAACTACAATTAGTGAGCAGAGTGATGTAAGTTCAGTTGCTTCGCGTTAGAAAGTCATGTCTAGCGCCAGATGTATGTTTTATGTTGGTTTGTACGCAAATTCTGATTTAGGATAAGGCTCGCTAGACCTGTGTCTGAGGGCTGCAGAGACTGAGACGGGTCTTTTCCCTGCACAATATGAATTTATCTGCAAAGACGAGCAAAATGATGCAAAAATTTGACGTTTAACCAGGCAGAGAAAATATTTCATTTTTGGGTGGCTTGAAGGTTACCAGAGCAGCATAACTGAATGAGGGATATGTTTTGTACAGTAGTTTTCTTCTGTTTCTGTGTAAAGGACGTGTGGTTAGTGGATGGGGCAGGGTTTAACTCCTCAATGGTCATATGCCAACAATCTTAGATCGGATAAATTCGACCCTGAACCCAGTATTGTACTGCGCCGTGGATTATGCCGGTGCTACATGAATAAAAGCGAACAAATAAGTAATACCATTTTGTTTTGTTATTTGGATTCTAATGATATGTAAAGGTACATCAGAGTTTGATCACTTTAAAAGCACATTTAAATTATATTGGTGACTTGTATAGTCCTAACATTTGTCATGTGCAGAAATATAGGTGGATATTATTGCTACAAATAACTTTGTAAACATTTCTATTGTGAGTCAGCATTTACACCAATCCCATCTTCTGATTTGTACACAGAGTGCTTTGTTGAGTGTCATTTTCATCTTGTATTAATAGAGATGGCTGTCGTCGAGCTTTGTATAAATCTTTTAGAAAGGGACCGTGATGAAAGAAGGGGGTGAAAAACTTTGCTGGATTTGGAGAATCACTGTAGGAGTGAACAAGTATTTAAAGAAGTGTTGTCTAGAAGTAATGGTGAGCTGCTGTCAAGCGAATGTTTACATCTTAAAGTGACCTTGTCACCATGCCCTGTAGTCTTAGTGCACTATGTAGTAAGCGAAAGAACATAAGAAAACCAGGGTTCACCTGGAATCTAGCTGCCCCATAGAGAGCATTTTATTTAGCACACTGATCTCCCTCACAGGCTTCCTGCAGCCCACACAGCAAATAGATCTGAGGTGAAGAAGAAGCCGGCCTAGAAACAAGCTCTCTAGTCTGGTAGTGCAGTTGTCGAAATACAGTTTGCTCACTCACGAGCCTGGCTGCTTTTACGTCATAGAATTACTGTTGTGCGCGTTGAAGGAAGCCCACTTGGGAGAGAGCAGAGTGTGCTGAGAAATCTCTGTGGGTATGCCGGTTTTGTTTTAGGGCAGAATGATGGCACAGTGGTAAGCATTGCTACCTCACAGTGCTTGGTTCATGGGTTCGATTCCGACCAGGTGTCTCCTCTGGGTTCTCTGGTTTCCCCCCACATTCTAAAAACATACTGGTAGGTTAATTGACTGAAGACAAAATTGACCCTTGTGTCTGGACGTGGGTGTGGTTGGGAATTTAGATTGTAAGCTCCTATGGGGTAGGGAATGATAGGAATGATTGCACTTTCTCTGTACAGAGCTGTGTAATATGATTGGCTCTATATAACTAAACAGTAATAAATAATGCTTAATACTGCACGATATACTATTTAGTAAAGCACAAATATATTGCTAAATTACCCGATGACAGGTCCAGTTTAATTGTACATTTATGCACTGTAGTGTATGTGCCACACGTGTTTGCAGGCATGATGTTTTGGAATGAAGCAGATATCTATATCAGTTGAGCAAAGTGGCAAGGGTTTTCGCTTTGTAGTTTAACATAGCACCTTACATGTCAGTGCAAGTCCTAATACATGCCAGTTCTAATACATTTAATAATTTAAATTACATCTATCCGAACATGTTTAATAATGCAAACATGCCACCAACATATTAACTTTTTTTTTTTTTTTTTTAGTTTTTTATTAGGTTTCACTTGCACTTCTCTGATTCTTTTTTGTTTACTAGAATCCTTGCTAACATACAATTGTCAAAATTCATTCCAAAATATAATTTTATTTTTAATGTGACCTTCCCTAATTTATGTCTCGTTCAATACAAATATGTTCTGGCCATGCATGTTTGCAGAGATTAAAACATTTTATTTTATAGTTTTTATTTTCAATAAAGAACAGATTTAGCCAAATGTACGGTGAATTCCAGTTTCACATCAAGTAGGGAGGGTAGAATTTAGAATCTTTATAAGAGTTGCGGTTTCATTCTTATATATTAAACATGACTTGCTTCAAATGTTCTCTTCTAAAAACGATGCAGGTCTTGTACTATGTAAACGGCACCTGTTTGTGTTGATGCTTTCATGCCATCTAGTGGTTATCAAGAAGTATTGCAAACTAAATCAAGCTAGACGAGTAAATGAAGGTGTAAGTATGTCATTGGTAGCCTAATTCAGTAAAGTCAGTGGGGGAAAGTTACTGGAAAACGAATAGAGGCAGGAATGAATCATTATGCTCCCTATGGTGGGTGCTGAAATGTGCCTCTTATCAATACTCAGATGGCAATAAGCATTTCTATTATTCTAATGTGCCCAAATATTGTCACTTTATTCATTATTAACGGTACAAATCAGGTAAAAATAATTTATGTCACTATAGCAAAAAGAAAATGTGCATTTGCTGCAACCCGTCTAGGCTGTTGCCTGAGACAGCCTTCTTAGTCTGCCTCATTATAAGTCACCTGTAAATGCACGACACAAACTGAAAGCTGATGTATTCAGGACAAGTAAAGAAATGTAAATATGTTTAGAGAAACACTGATCTGAACCGGCCATCAACATTCTTATGTTCTGTGGTATAAAATAAAAGAGGGGTATGTCTCCTTTAATATGGCCTTTGCTTCTTTTCCCATGAAGACTTCAGAGAGTGGATATTAAAGTGACATAAAAGTAACAGGAGCCTCAGTCAACAAGCTGGTGTGAAGCATGTGTCTCTGAAACCCTGATATGCACTCAGGGTGATTTATGCAGACACACTATGGCATGCATGTCATGGGCTCTACCGAGTGTGTTTGTTTTCCTGTTCACTGGGTAACCAAACAGCTCATCATGTGGTATTATTTACACTAGACCTTCACGTCTCTTCACAGCCATTTTATATATTGTGGACGCACTCCTGAGTGCTGTATAATTGGAAGTGAGGCAGGTCAAGCTGAGAATGTTCTAGAATTCTCCTTTAACTTACACCGTTATTCATGTAGAGCAAGGAATAGAAAATGGGCAGTATCCTATTTTGTAGATTTCTTAAAGCAGACCCACCATCTACAGACAGCGACGGCAGCCATTTTGTGGAGTGAACCAATATTCTGCACTAGGAGCTGGTGATGTCACTGGCGCTCAGGGCAGACAGTGCCTCAGGCCACAGTGACGTCATCAGTTCTCATAGTAGTTGTCTTCACTCTAAAATAAAACATAATACTGAAGAAAAATGTTAAATGTGCATATTTTGTAGGTCTTAAAAGTAAACAAAGATATTCCCGTGTCTGAGAGATGCTATAATATGCACTTGTCTCCTATACACAATGGTAGCAGTCAGTTTCTGGGCTAAAGTAATATTTTGGAGAATGCAGCCTATATGCTCACCAATGAGGCACACTGTCACTGGCTTCTAGTGATTTCACAGGCTGTATTGGTAAATTATATTTGTTCAATCCACAGAATGGCTTCCTCTATGGTGTGTAGGTGATAGGCGCACAATAATGAAATGTTGTTATTCGGTAAAGCCAAGCAGATTATACCATTTTCCATAATAGTTGACTGTTGTGGATTTTGTTCTATTGAGATCTAAAGCTGATATTTTACTTACCTTATAAATAAGTACCATGGTAAATAGTCAAGTTACCATACAAGTTCAGGGTAATTTGGTTGTTTTGCCATGGTAATCCTTTTTTCCAGAAGGGCACCCAGTAGTTATTCGGAGACATTGAGGTATATTTACTAAAGTGCGGGTTTGAAAAAGTTGCCTATACCAACCAATCAGATTCTAGTTGTCATTTTGTAGAATGCACTAAATAAATGAAAGCTAGAATCTGATTAGTTGCTGTAGGCAACATCTCCACTTTTTCAAACCTGCAGTCTAGTAAATATAACCCTATGACTAATTAATTTTATTAAAAATGTATTTGTTGTTAAAAACAATGCTGGGTAGGTTTCGAACTATGGTTTATACATAATGTACACAATATTGAAATTATATTCTTAGCTTGGAGCACAATGATAAATATCCTGAGTAAACCCCTTGTGTAATTGTAACCAGTAGAGCTCTCACTAAACTACAAACCTCAACATATTCCATCAGCCAGAGGGATTGTTATTATTATTTTTGGTCTGAGCAAATACAATTTAGCTGAAAGCAGTTCCTCTGCAGCCCGTGGACTAAGGCCTGAAATCTGAAAATGACATTACTGAGGAGCAATGTGGTTCTGGATTTCAAGTAAAGAGTCGTAGTTCCAGCCTACGAGTCTCTGGGAGTGAGGTTTCTGTGTGCGTAGCTGGCGGGGATGGACCGTTCCCGCTGCTGTCTGCCATCTGGTCATATTCCTTACATACCCTGAATAATTCCAGCACCTTAGGAGAATTTACAGGCTACTTTATCCCTCCGCCAGCATAGCTGGCATAGAACAGAGGCCTGGCTGCCCCCTCTAACGTAATGCACATTAACTAGAGCCTTGAACTTTTGTTAAGGATAAAAAAGCAAATACCTCCATAATTTATCCAGGGTTTGGCTGTGGCAGAGGCTGGCGTGTCAGATGGAAAGCTGGAATAGTTCCTGTGTGGCAGGTGTTTGACGTCATCGTGCTTTGTCCTCCGGGAGCTCCAGTGAAATGCAGAATTATTCTTTGCTGCCGAGTATAGTAGAATGGGAGCTGTGTGCACATTTCCAATGGTGAAATCAACAAAACTTGGCTTCCTCTGCTGCGGCTAAAGCTTAAAGTCACACAAAAAAATCTGCTTCTCTCTTTGAGACCCCTGTCTTGGGCCAAAACACCAGAATCGCCTCTGTTCTGCAATAACAGCTCTCTGTACCCAGTATTGAGACTGTGGCCTGTGAACCTCACTCATGGTGGATACAATGGGGATACATTATTACATATGTATATACACACATATATATATATATATGTCACGAACACGCTCCCAGCTGCCGTGATTTAGGGGTGTTCGCTGTATGAGGTCACACACGATTTCAGCCTGCGGTCTCTCTCTACCTATCACACAGGTTATAGACCTACGGGATCGACCCCAAACACAGCACTCTCACACCCCCAGACACATCAGGTTCTGCCACCACCTATTGAAAACGGCCAATAGGACCCCAATATACTGTTCCACACTGGCACGCAGGTTTATAGCTATCCACAAACTAGCAAGACCCACACCGGCACGCACAGGGTTAACTCTTCACACCTCCAGACTGTTACACAAATATAAATACAAGCGCACACAGCTTGTTAATCAAATGTATCAACAAATCACACACTGGCATTCCAAGGGTTAACCAGGTCGAGCAATCTCTTCTTCTAACAGGCTAATGTATTCATTAGAGTATCAAGGACGCAACTTATTAAATTATAGATTTAATATCCAAAAATACAGGGCATACAGATAAAAAAATAATGAATAACAATTAATAGATTTGACATAACAAGCAAAGCAGTTTAAAATTAAAAGGGGTTACATTCAGATTTGCACTTACATGAATTGCATTCTGGCCAAGGGAAATGTGGCTTGGAAGAAGATGGACAACTTATCAATGTGAATTTATTTTCCAAAAAGTCAGACAGTTTGTTCCTCCAGAACACAGGTTTTTAAGCAACAAGACCTGGAATGGTCTTCACAGGGGCAGTGTGTAATGCTAATAGGGGGCAGGGATGTCCCCTGGGTGTTACTATACTTTGCTCACAAATATTCCCAAAGCTTGACCTGTGGGTAATTCTTCACAGATATATCCCCGAGAAATAATTTCCCGTTCAATAAACCGGTCATAATCTCCCGTACGTACCGCGCAGTACGGTGGCCTAGTGGTTAGCACATCTGCCTTACAGCACTGTGGTCATGAGTTCAATTCCCGACCATGGCCTTATCTGTGAGGAGTTTGTATGTTCTCCCCGTGTTTGCGTGGGTTTCCTCTGGGTGCTCCGGTTTCCTCCCACACTCCAAAAAAAAACATACTGGTAGGTTAATTGACTGCTATACAAATTGACCCTAGTCTGTATGTCTGTGTGTGTGTGTGTGTGTGTGTTAGGGAATTTAGACTGTAAGCCCCAATGGGGCAGGGACTGATGTGAGTGAGTCCTCTGTACAGCGCTGCGGAATTAGTGGCGCTATATAAATAAATGATGATGATGATGATGATACATTTAAATACCAAACATGACGGAATTATGACAATGTGACATAGCTTTTCCAAAGATATGTGACTTTAGCTGTTCACGGATACACCCGTACTTGTCATTCACAGCCCTGGTGTGTTTTCTGCTCCTCAGTATGGAGTGTCACCAGATTTCCCAAAATATGAACTATGACAACATTTTCCTTTTGAAGGTCATATTTCTATATACCTGTATAGGCTTTCACATGCTGCCTACCAGGATCTCCAGCTGTGATCGGCCCCACAAAGTCTATTCAAGTGTCTAAAGCTAACAGTGAGAGATCCTGGAAGCTGCTAAAGGTGGCAGCCTTATCTTCTCACACTGGGATGTGCAAAGCCATCAAACACAATTACATCAGACTCTCTGTCTGTAAATTTTACACTTTAACTTATCAATGGTTTCATTTGATACAACCTATTTACACTGCAGTTATGAATTATCACTTATAAATAACTGCAAGCTCTCTATGTTCACGGCAATATATATTTATATAATAACCTTCAGGTGATAACCAAAAATTGTTGGCAAACTGGTGGTAAAAGTGGTGCTATTTATGTAGAACATGGAGCTTGAGCTTATTTACCTCGTTTTAATAATAGTTTGTCTCCCCTGGTTTTGTAGAATTTCCCCGTAGGATAACGTGATCAGAACTGCAAAAGTTCAAGCAAATATCTTTTGTTGTGAGGTTGGTGTACATTTTCTGCCATAGAAATGCTAGACTGATATACTCAACATTATGTTTCTAATGTTTATATTATGGAATTATATCCACTCTCAATTATTTTGTCTGTAGCAATACAAAAAATGATATTCGCTACATATAAAGCAAAGACCGCTGACTTCCAAACTTAAGTGTTAAAATTCTCAACTAAACTCTCAACATATTAGTTGAAACTGAACATCACCTCCCCTGTCTCCCCCATGACTCCTATCTGGGGTAACCATCTTTTCCCGCCAGGGATATCTACAACCAGGGTTACCAACTGGCTCCAAGCTGATCTTAAATTTCCAATTTCCCACCGACTTCTGTAGGAAGGAGCAGTGGCTGTCCCTGGCTGACCATCAGTACAGTCACACTCGCACACACTATCCCCATGTGAGTACATTCAGATACAATGATTCTTTCACTCTCTACCTCCAGCTCACTCTCTTCGGACCTCACCCCATTTGAACACATTTGCAGAGACCATCCCACATATAAAGGAATGATATCTCAAACTGCGTCATTCGGCTCAGCTGCCCTATACATGGAACTCCCACAAAGCAGAGTGGGAGGGAGACCTTGGTTCTCCCTAAGACCAGGAAATTTAGGAGGACATGATGCTTGGAATTGCTAAATGTTCCATTTCCAACGAGATCAAGGAAACATCCTACAAAGGATCCTTCTTCTAAACTCTTTTTTATAAATGTGTCAGTTTAAGATCTATTAGATTATAAGTGCTTTATTATATAATTAGGGTGTGTGCTTTTAGTTTATATCTATCCTAGTTACTTACAGGTTTTTAGGTATCTATTTTGAGGCTGCACCCCAATATATATATATATATACACATAACCCTTTTTATGGTCTATTTGGACATTTATATAGTAGCACTAGTCATTTTCTTTTTATGTATCCATGTTCTACGTTTCTTTCTGCCTAACCCAACTCTTGGAGAGATTACGGTCACAGGGACGCCATAGCCCACGTCTGGTGGTCATGTCTCATAATAAAACCCTCCTCTGGTATAAAATCCACACACTCCTGAACAGTCTATTTAAGGGCCCTGGCAGCAGAGGACCTATGTATATATCTTTCCCCCCCCCCCCTCCAGGATCTTAATACATTTTTTAAGAAACTAGCCTTGCAGATGTTAGTTGTGGCCAACAGCTTATTAGCCAGAAGGTGGAATAACCAACTCCTGGTCCTGGCCCTCCTCTTCTTTTGCCCCTTGAGTTTCCATCCTGACCCGTACGCGGTGAGAAGTCCCCCTTCAAGGAGACACCACCCCTCCCCCTCTGCCAGCACCAAGAAGCTTGCACTCTTATATACCTGACAACACCAGACACCTTTCCAATTCCCCTAATGTAAGATGATAAGGACATGACTTCATCACTAATATTCCTGTACCGCTCCCTTCCTTCCAACGCCTCACTATCCACCCACCCTTTTATATTAGGATTGATCAATCTCATTTCTTTGTTGGTTCTCTCTTGATTGTTCCTGTTATGTTTAATCTTGTCTTACTATGATATATATTGGATTATACCAACAACTTTGGACCCATTGTTTTGTTGTATGCACCTTTACCTTTCAACCATACAAAATAAAGAATTATATATATATATATATATATATATATATATATATATATATTCTATTGCAGTAATGTGTTAGATGTTAAGGTATTTTACTAATAAAATATGTTAGTGACTTAATTTTTGTTTTTATTTAATTTTTGAGTGAATTTAGCTAATAAGCAGCATAGAAAAGCACATGATCTCCCGCCTCTCAGTCCAAACATACTGGATGGACTGTTGTAAAGAAAAAATGCACGATCATTACTAGCATTGCAGAAGTAATGGATCTAGCTCTTCTTTGCTAGGCAGTGTGTTTTATAGACATAAGTCCTGTTTCTTGTAATTTTATATATATATATATATATATATATATATATATATATATATATATATATATATATATATACTAGGTGCAGGTCCTAATAACTTTTTTAGCATATTTTTCCAATTCATATCTGTATTATATTGCGTAGATCATGGAACTGCAAAGCAACCTCTGACCAGTAGAGGGCACTAATAGCAGGAGTTTAAAGTTTAGCTGCAGTAATGTAATCAGATCAGTTTAGTAGACAATACAGTGTGTTCCTAGCCCACTGGTTCTTCCGCATATACACTGTGTGTATAATGTATTGCAGTACTATTTCAGACGACTACTATAAGCATAAGAGACGTAAGTAGCAGAAAAGATATGATAGTGCCACTACCATACTGACATATAATAACAGTCGTCATGTGTGCACCTTGCCCCTCCATATGCAAGAAACATTTGAGCCAAGTCAGTAAAGTCTACGTAATCCTGTGGTAGAGTGAGCATATGTTATGTAACAGCTGCATTAGTTCACCTACGTAGGTGGTTTATCTGGGTGTGAGGTCATAATCTGGTACTTGTGACACATCTTGTGTTGTCTGAGCTCTTACCCCATTGTCTTAAGTTCATGATTTGGACCTGCAGAAGATAATGCATTTAGGATTTACATTGTTTTAATGAGTCAGGTTGACAATACATTTCTTAAGTGAGTTAGGTCTCTCATCTAGTTCTCTGCAATCTTAAATATTCCCCATATAGTTTTAAAGAACAGCAATAGCAGAATGCAATTTAAAAATTCATTATTATCCTCTCTTTTTTTTATATAGTGTCACAAAACAACAATAAAACTATATCTAATCATATATCTAATATGCAGCATACATTGACGTGTGCTGTATATTTGTTATTAGACTATGCTGTCATATATGCAGGGCAGTCCCAGTAACTATCTCATAGTACAAACATAATACTTTACACTTTACATACTTTTTATGGTTACGTTTCAGGGGGATAGGCAGGTGCAGCTACAAAGAAAGCTAATGGTCTTGTTTGCAGCGGGATAAAAGACGCTTTAAAGGTGACATAACCAGAGAAAAAATAAGCCTGCGCTCGGTATATCCCATATTACATACGGTACCAGCTGCGTGGCAATAAGTCTTCGCTCAGTATATCCCATATTACATACGGTACCAGCTGCGTGGCAATAAGTCTTCGCTCAGTATATCCAGGGCCGGATTAAGGGAATGGAGGCCCGTGGGCTAAGGGGGCCTCCATTCCCCCGTGAGGGCCCCCCCGTGATCGGAGCTGATTGCGCCCCCCCCCCCCCCCCCCCCGTGATCAGAGCTGCCCGCGCGCCCTCCCGGCACTTACCTCCTTCTCCGGCGCGCTGTGCTCTCTTTACTGAGGAGATCTCGTGAGAGGGAGACTCACGAGATCTCCTCAGTAAGGAGACTACAGCGCCCCGGAGAAGGTCTGCAGGGAAAGTGCTCAGCAGCACTGATCGCGCCGGGGGCACTTTCAAGGGCCCCCTGGATGCCATAGGCCCCTGGGCTGTAGCCCAGTTAGCCCTATGGTTAATCCGGCCCTGAGTATATCCCATATTATATATGGTACCAGTTGCGTAGCAATAAGTCTTCGCTCAGTATATCCCATATTATATACGGTATCAGCTGCGTGGCAATAAGTCTTCGCTCAGTATATCCCATATTGTATATGGTACCAGCTGTGTGGCAATAAGCCCGTGCTCGGTATATCCCATATTATATATGGTACCAGCTGTGTGTCAATAAGCCCGTGCTCGGTATATCCCATATTATATATGGTACCAGCTGCATGGCAATAAGTCTTCGCTCAGTGTATCCCATATTATATATGGTACCAGCTGCGTGGCAATAAGCCTTCCCTCGGTATATCCCACATTGTATATGGTACCAGCTGCGTGGCAATAAGCCTTCCCTCGGTATATCCCATATTGTATATGGTACCAGCTGTGTGTCAATAAGCCCGTGCTCGGTATATCCCATATTATATATGGTACCAGCTTTGTGTCAATAAGACCGTGCTTTGTATATCCCATATTATATATGGTTCCAGCTGTGTGTCATTATAAATTCCCATATATGTATACAAAACAAAAAGACATTTGTTAGCGCTTATCCTTTACGCTGCATATCTGTGTGTGTCTAGCAAAACTAAAACATGAGGTATTGGTTCATACTTTGATCAAACCTATTAAGCCTGCATCCCAGTGTCAAGGGTACCTCCTTAAATGCAGCTCCTACTCTGACCTATATGCTTTATACACCATTAAAATGCAGTTAAAATCGGATGCACTCACCTCCCAGGTATAGGGGTTTACATCTAGCAAGGGCTGGCTTGTGAGCCACACCCAAATGTGCCTTAAATAGGCTTGATGGACAGCTGCTACGATAATAAGGCAATATTTTGAAACAAAACCGTTAAAGGTGACCTAATTAATATATAGAAAAATATTCAAAATGAATGTAAAGGCTTGTCTATCATGTATTTAATACCCAAGGCCATGCAGGAGACAAAGGGACATTACTGGCAAAGGAATAGTTCAACATATTCGCTGTAAGGCTACATACACACACATGTTAAAATGCATGTCAGAACACATGTAAACCGCATTGCACTTATGTATGTGTTTAATATGCATTTACAAATGTGCTCCGTCTGCATGTAACCATGCATCTGTAATAAAAACAGAGTCTGGTTGCCTTGTTCATGTATATGTAAGCGCTTCTCAGCCTCATCCTCCGTGTTTGTCATAGTGCCCCCATTGAGGTAAGGTCAGTTCCCAATGGCTGCACGTCAGACACGCTGAAAAGGAACAGGAGGCGTTAAATAAAACACTCTGCAGCGCAACATGTTACCCATGCTTAAATACAGATATATAATGTCCCAATGATTGTTACTCCCGCTTCTGTTTACATGCGTTTATCATGTGCTTGCGTTAGACGCGCATCTTATAGCGCTCACCTTTAGTGCACGTAGCCTTAGGGTGACTTTGTTGTAGGCTGCTCTACCAGGGAGGTGGTGATGACAGGTGCATTAGATGGGATTCTGGTGAGAACATATATCTATAATTGGGGTGATTTGACCCAGCTAATTGATTTGATTACAATTATAAAGGCAGGATAATCCCCCCATAAGATTATAGTGCACCTGGGCGGGCCAGGGTTGTAACTTTATTAAGTTTTTTTTTTTTTAAAGAGTTTTCTGGAAAACAACTGGTAGGTCGCCAAAATATACCATAATCATGTACTCCGCTTTATAATATTTCATAAAACAGTATTTATTAAGTATTAGTGGTAGTAGTATGTCAGATACAGAAGACTGTATGAAATTAAATGTAAACCTCATTTTATAACGAGAAAGTTGTGTAAAATGTTGTCAGACCACAGGGGACAGTATACAGCAAGGTAAACTGCACGTCTGGAATACATTCTGTTCTAGATAAACAAATATAACGGCATGGGAACGCTTACGTTCAATCTATTATAAAAGAGATTTGGTGGTCCCCAAAAAAATTTGAGATGAAAATGGAGTTGTTCAAATTGGACAAAGAAATTCCAATCACTATTGGTCCTGTAACTGCAGTATGTTCCTGTATAAAATGTTCCCTTTGTGCTGGATGACTAATAACGAGGTGTTTATCTAGCATGTACTGTTTCTTACAATTACCAGTAGTCCCCAATTGAGGTGCATGTTCCTGTACTTTGCTTTAGAGAACTGCTTGTCAATAGGTGGTTTACGTAAAAAGAACAAATAAGACGTGGTAGGTTGTATGGTCAGATCAGTAAGGTCACGTTAGCAGTTCCAGCTCTCCATGCCCTGTGACCCTCCAGCTGTTGTGGAACTACAAGTCCCAGCATGTCCTGTCAGCCGTTTATGCTGGGGATTGTAGCATCTGGAGAACCAAATGTTGTCTGGCTTTGCCTTATAGGGAAAATGTACCTTTGAAAATTACAAATCTCCATCATATTTGCATTATTAGAATAATCCATTTGTATACGGTAGTCAGGATTTTATGTCACTTTATTTTTCTATAAATATTCAGTACAGCATATTGTATATTATTCATTGTGATTAGTATAAGCACTAGATGTAACTGCCATAACCATAGGCTACACCAGTAACAGTGCTCCCTGCAACCAAATGATCATTGTGACATCATATGTGATTGGACATAGGAGTGTCCTTGTTTTACCGGGGAGGAATTTGCCATCTTTAATTTGTGGCAGCCTAATGACTGTGATTACATTATGTCATATATTGTAAGTGTGTGAGCAGGACCTTCTTACCTCTCTGCCTGTATTACCCAGGATCATACTGTGTTTGGCCCCAGTTGTAATGCGCTACGGAATTTGCTGGCGCTATATTAATAAATGCTGCTGCTGATGATTTCTTCAACGTAGATAGATAGTCCACCTTACGTTTTACAGGTCTGAATGTTTACGTGTTTGGAGATGACAACAAACAATAGATGCCTTGCCATATCCAAGACTATTTGGGAATAAGCTTTAGTCTGAAAATTAGAATACAATAGGAACACGGTTCTTGCCCTGAATATTATTATTAATAGCTGGTAACTGTCCAGTGACACCAGCTAAGTCTGCTCTCCCGGGAAACTGATCTTTTGTCCAGTTTGTGAAACTATTCCCAATTGCACAAACTTTGCCCTGGTTTATAATATACAGGATAATGCACACGCTACTGTCAATTATAAAGATATTAGTCTCCATGGAGCTTCATGACATATAAAAGTATCCAGTTGCAGTCCACAAAACTTCTTGGTGACTGCTAATGTTAATAATATGTGAAATTAGGACTGGGGACACTAATGGCCAAATTCAGGACATTTTGCAGCCAAATGAGGCGAATATTTTATGGAACAGATAACAACACGACTTTCTGGTCTTCAATTAATACATTCCCACACAACCAACAGTCCTGTTTTAGATTATTATTAATATATATATATATATATATATATATATATATATATATATAGCGCCACTAATTCCGCAGCGCTGTACAGAGAACTCACTCCAATCAGTCCCTGCCCCATTGGACCTTACAGTCTAAATTCCCTAACATACACAGATAGAGAGAGAGATGATACATTTGTTCCTTCTTCCCTACAGGAAGCTGTAAACATCCGTTCCCCATACTTGTCAACTTTGGAGATCACCCCTCGGTGTCTTGGGGGTGTGGCCACATTAATCACGTCATTAGGCCCCACCTCTGCTATACAATACCAGTTTAGGCCTATTATAGCAGGGGGTGAGGCCAGGATGACACTATTAGCCCCACCCCCTCCCAACTGCACCAACGAAGCTGGCAGGATTCGGGAGGTTGCCCTGCTCTCCTGGGAGTCCGGGAGAGCTCCCAAAAATTTGGAAGTCTCCCAGACATTTAACTATGCTATTACCTACAGACCGTAGAGGCATTTTGTTAGATGAACCAATCTTATCCTGTGAATGCAGCCTATTCATTCACTAGCAGCCTCTTTATTTTTGATGCTGTAGTATATTCTCTTCAGCCATAATCACTGGTTCCTAGCCAACTGATAGGCTGCATTTTGTGGAATATTAGTTCTGCCTATAAAATGGCAGCTTCCACTGTATAGGTGACTCATGGTTTTTAAATGATTATCTTTTTTATTTACAACTACCTTAGAATTTCCTCCCATTTTGATCTAATTGCATAATAAGCAATATGCCTGTATTTTATGGACTTCATAATTGTCGGCTAGTTTTATTTGTTTCCTTAACATAAAGAAAATATTATTTTGAGCAACAATAATTTTCTCTACAGTGTCATAATTTTATCAAATGCATCAATAATACCATTTTGCCACCCAAATAGCGAAAAAAAGAAAAAAGCTATAATCCCAAAGTGCGGAAAATACAATTTTCTTCAAATTTAACAATCCCTTTGTAAAAGGTGCACAGACCAAAATAGAATGTTCACAGGCAACGCTTTTACCTGGAGTAATGAGGAGTTATTTGGATGGAAGTATCTTATTTCAATCTTACCACACAGACCTCAGCGGCTTCCTTTTGTGCGTTTAGAAATTGCATCTGATCACCTGGAAAAAAATGTCTTAACTTTGGTAACAAGTCACTAAAATAACTTCTAGTTTTTCTTCTGAATTAGACTTCTTTGTATCATCTACAGAAATAGCTCAAATATAACACTTTCAAATGGGTTTAGAAACTTTTCTCATTATTATATTTTTTTTTTCTTAGTAACACTGTACAAGTAAATTATAATTGTCAAAAATGTGTGTGTGTAGGGGGAGGAGGGGGTGTGTATGTGTATATATATATATATATATATATATATATATATATATATATATCAGAGCCGTAACTTAGAATTCTAGCGCCTGGGGCGAGAAAGACAAATGCCGCCCCCCTAGCCCTCAATTTTAACCAAATTAACCTAAAATATTCCTAAATTGCGCCCCCCTTCAGCGTTGCGCCCTGGGCGGTCGCCCCTATCGCACAGCCCTAGTTACATATATATATAATGTATGTGTATTATTATTATTACACACACACACACACACACACACACACACACACACACACACACACACACACTATATGAGCAAAAGTATTTGGGCACTTGACCATTACACCAGCAGGGACTGTAATGACATTGTATTCAAATACATATATTTTAATATGGAGACGGTTCCCCCTTTTGCAGTGATAACAGTTTCCACTCTCCTTGGAAGGCTTTCCACAAGATGTTATCACTTACAGTTGACTGTGGAATATCCAGCAGGGATGAAATTTCACGAATCATCTTATTGCAAAGGTGGCATCCTATCACAGTACCACGCTCGAAGTCACTGCCCATCTACCACAGTGAACCCCATCACTAAATGTTTCAATAAACCATCATTTTCTGCACATCTGCAGTGTTTTTTATACCAGCTTCAGCATGACACACCACAAATGCCTTTTTTAGCCTTACAGACTATAGATTCTGGCAAAACTATATAGTAATCTCACTAGCTCCTGGTGACTTGATAGACTTTCAAAATGGCCGCCACCACTAAGAGTGGGCAGCAGATGCATATTGTGCATATTGAAGGTTTCCACCGCCCTTAAAATGGGAATTTGGTGAACACAAACCTAATATATTGTGTTTTGTGAACTAGGAGCACATTCAGGGGTCTATGCATTAAAGTGCTATTAAAACGGAGAAAACAGCTATTTTCTATGATAAATGGCCATCACAAAATGCATGAAGGGCTTATGGCAGGAGAAATCTTTGATTGCCATCACCCACTTAACGTTTGTCTTCGCATTCTGCATAGTTTAATATGGGGACTGCGAAATTCTGCAATGCGTGAAGCTTTGAAAACATAGGAAAAATAGATGTCAACAGAGGGGTCACTTCACCAGGGCCCCCAGAGTAGTCCCGGTATGGTGCATTTCAGCGGTGCTTAAATATATTTAGTGGCACTGCATTAATGCATAGACCCCTCTGTACAGAAATGGCTGCACATTTTCTCTTGGAAGAAATGTCAAGAAATCCTTCATTACTTCATATCGCAGTCATGTCCCTAGTTAATGGTAAATTATTAGGCTTAGTTTTGTGTCAGTACACAAAATGGCCGCCTCTCCGCCTCTCCTGGTTGTAGGTGAGAGCCAGATACATTCATTTACAACAGTAAGGTACACATTTTATGGGAAGTCAATACAGACTTATAGGGCAACACATTATATTATAGATCTGCCTTCCCTAAAACCCTAGGATAGAGAGATAACACTGTACAGCATGACATCATAGACAGTTTTTGCTTAATAAACACTTCCATTTTATGGCTTGAAATAACTTTTATTGACTATTGGTTATAATGGAGATATTATGTTTTCACGACTTTCCCTGTTCTCCATTCAGTGACTTGACCACAGCCCCAAGCGTCCTCTAAGCACCTGTCAGTCACATACAGAGCTGAGTCACACAGACACAAGACACAGACCTTAATATACATCCCCGGTGTCTCACCCACACATCTAATATATACAGCATGGTGTCTGGAAATTTTACCAATCCATTAAGTCTCGTATCATGTGATTGGATTAAAATGTATTTTCTAAGTGACTTGATCCTCCATAATGTGTGCAAGTAAAATGTAGATAAATGTATAAGGTGTGTGTAATAGAGAGGATTAGCTGATCTCTGGTCTGTAGCCATTGCTGATCTCCCAGCATGCTCTCTGCTCCAGCATCCTGCTCGCTAGCAGCTGCTAATTGTTGTATACTCGGTTTCTGTCCACGGTTACACCGAGCACTACTTGGGGTCCGTTACGAAAGGCAAATGCCAAGTAGTTCAGTGTACCCATCACTGTTTATGTTGTGTAACCAAATTGCGGCCATATGTGTGGGAATACAGAGGATATATACAGCGCTAACAGACTGGATTCTATATCTTGATTGACCCTAGTCTGTCTCTCTCTGTCTGTCTGTTTGTGTATATATGTATGTGTTAGGGAATTTAGACTGTAAGCCCCAATGGGGCAGGGACTGATGTGAGTGAGTTCTCTGTACAGCGCTGCGGAATCAGTGGCGCTATATAAATAAATGGTGATGATGATCTTCTCGGCTGTGGAATATTATATGCACAAAGCACTATTTGCACATTGTATAGAAATGTAATGGAAAGGTTTAGAAATGACATGTTTACACATTCATTAGAGTTTTATGATCACATTATGATGGATATATTCACCTTATTTAATATGATTAGACCCTAAGGGTTATTTTGTCATTATTGACCCTCCCAGCAGCTACTTCAGGTTACCTTCCCCTGTCATAGGACGGTTTTATTGTAGTGTGAATGAGCACAAATAATTATACAGAGACCGTTTTTCACTTTTCTATATTTACTAGTAGCTTTAGGATGTTAGCTCTGCTGTCTAGTGCAGTCTATGTTCTGTTTACTTGCTGGTCAACTTCCACTATTGTTTGTTTGTTTCCAAATCCTTTCTCTGGCCATGCAGCCCGCTGCTAGGTCTGTGTCATTTGTCCAACATCAGGGGATTTCATATCCTATTGATAATAGTTTTCTGTGCGGGGGGTTTGAGACCTGCGGAGCCCTGTGGCGCCTTACACATCAACAACAATAACAATAACAGCCCTATGACCCCAGACACGGCAGTGGGAGAGGGCCGTGTGCACCGCAGACAGGTTTGGAAAATACACAGCAATTCCGATTTGACAATTGGATACACTTTATATACATTATGCTGGGTAATGTGAGTAGTAGGGGGATCAGTGATGAAAACTGGTACATAATTAAATAAATAGTAAACTAAGGTATTTTGTAAAAGTTTTTTTAATGAATATACATTGTGGGACATTGCACCCAGGGCCTGGGTTATTAAGGAAAGTAAGGCAAAAAAAAAAGAGTAGATGGTTCTCCAGGACAAACCATGTTACAATACAAGGGGTGATAATCAGTTTATTATTTTGCACATAAGAAAAATACTGGCTGCAGTATTTCATCTAGCACACAAATACTTAATAGCTTTATTTTTATACTGAAATTTAAAGTTGATCTAGCACATACCCTACCCCAATTATATATCTGTCCCCACATTTTAAATGTACCTCCTCCTCCAATGCAACATGGTTTTGCCCAGCTGCAAAGTTACTCCTTTTGTATGCTTTGCTCTCCTTAATGACTCAGGCCCCTAGTGTTTAGGTGCTGTGTACATGCAGCACAAGCTGAATAGGGGAGGAGAGGCACATTTAAACGACCCCCTGTGGTATATTTATTAAACCTTCTAAAAGCAAAATTGGAGGTGTTGCCCATAGCAACCAATCAAATTCTAGCTATCATTTTATAGAGTGTACTATTGAGACGATAGCTAGAATCTGACTTGTTGCTATGGGCAACATCTCCACTTCCCTTTCCCATTTAGAACGTTTGATACATTTACTTCTATGTCATAATACAGAGCTTGTGCAAGGTCTATTCATGGATACATAATGCAGTTTTTTAATCTGTAGATTGAATTCTAAAGTGAAGTATTATGTCCTGTCCCAAACATTAATTACTATGTATGTTATTCCTTGTTGTAAAATGGATGGGTGAATGTTTATACACTGATTGTAGAGGGTAGTCTGTTGCTGAGCGTCGCCTCACTAAAAAAATAATTATAATTTAGGATTGCAGAGGTTCAGTCTATTGTCCATTTTGTTCAAATTAATGTTATAGAAGCTTTTCACCACCGTTCTTTATATTAAATATCGTTGTCATCAAGACATCCTCAGTTAACAAAAGCTGAGTGTCCACCATTACCTTAGAAGGAATATAAAAATGAGTGTTTTCATTTAATTTTATGATGATTTTGGTCACAGTGGGTATAGTTGCATTGAAAGGTTATGCATAATGTTTCATTTGCTTTCACTTTTATTAATAAATGCAAAGACTTGCAAATATAGTTTCCGTTAAGATGCTGTTACGCCTGGAGGTGTGGAAGTGTTTGCAGTTCTCTGCACAATTCTGATTTTCTCCAAGTAGCAACCTGCCAGCCTGTCACCCAGGATCTATTTTTATTATCAAGACAGCTCAATAGTCATACATCATGCAGTTTGCTGGTTTATGAGCTCAGGAGTGCTGTGCACTGTGTTCCCCTTGTCCTTGCTCATGCATATTCTATGCCAAGCCTGGATTCAAACCTTTCAAATCATTGGGAAATGTCTGTGACCACAAGGACTCCTGCCCGGCTCATCACAAGGCTTTAAGGCAATTTCTAAAGCACAAAAGAAGGAGAAGGAAAAGTGTGCTAATTAATCTTGGCTGTAGATAGCTGGTGCTACAGGGATTCCATTACTAAATGTCATTTATAAGAGAGAGAGAGTGACACACACAAACACTGTTCCATGGAGATGTAACATCTTCGTCCAATCAGAAAATTCCATGCATAAAGGTGTAAGTTGTCTTATCCCTATTGCCATTAGAAGGACACTGATTGGCTTGCTGTGAGATTTATGGGCGGATCCTCTAAGCACTGTTGATGGCTTTCCTTAAGGTTCCTATTTTGTGCTCTTGGTACAGAGAATCTTCCCAGTAGCAAACGTCTTGGATACATATTTTTCATTGCGATCTGGTGCACAGGAAATATGCAGCTTCCCAGCTCTCTGGATTTCTATTCATCTCTAGCTGCCTTTTTGTTCTTGCTAATCCTAGACTATCACAGCCCACTGGATTTATACAGATGGTACTCCTACATCCTGAATACTGCTCAATGGGAGTTTATTTCACAATGCAGCATGTGTACCTAAATCCAACTCCGGAACAAAGTGACCACAAGGAAGTCTGAAGAAACAAACTGACAATATTTTGGTATTTAAATCACAATTTCCACCTCTGTTGGTAAACATCAAACCGCTTTCAAAATGCCTGAAGCAAACTATTTACTTTCTGTGTCTTGGGGCTACATTAAGGTAAACGATTTCACTGTGCAGTGCTGTATTTATCTGGGTGTATAGGAAATGTTTTATTGTGCTCAGAAATCCATTGCATCCACCCACGCTGTCTATTGTTAGTGTATCGAGCTGTAATTATTTAGCTTTTTGTTTTATTAACTATTAAACATGCAAAATAACCACACAAAGAACGTCAGCATCTCCCTGTAACATGAGACAATTGATGTCTTGTAGAAGTGAAGAATTGTTTACATTCATGGAAGAAGATGCACACTGTGCTGCAGGCTTTCTGGCTGATTTATAATGATAGTTAGGTTAGTCTAGTTAGGTTGGCCTATAGCTGATTTATAATGGTAGTTAGCTTATTGCCTAAGGACTGTGGGAGCAATATGAGACCCTAATCTAAATCAATTAATTTTTGTGTGCAATTATCATGTATTGATCAAGTCTATTCTTAGAAACAGTGTAGATGGTGGGGGGATAAATCTAATTGCAATTAAAAGCTGTGAAAAATGTTCCTACGTAAGACACAGCAATAAACATACGGTATCTATCCTCTGTATCCTCTATATATATATCGCATCACAAGCATCTTGGATAAACCCACCCATACCTGATTCTCTCATTTCTTCTATGCCTTTTATTAAACACTTGCTAATGAAATGTATTGTACCTGCTTGTTTACTGTGATGTGACTGGCTCCTCAGTACTTGTCTATTGTTGGTTCTTAAATCCCAAAAGAATAATCAGCCTCTGGCCATTTGTCAATGACAGAATTTGACTGTTTAATCTTAAAATGGAAAATGGGGATTTTTACCAAGGTAACGATTCCCAAAGAATCATTGAAATGAAAGGTCATGTGTGTTTATATGTGTACTTATGTCATACAGATATATTCCATTACTACCGCATGTCAGATGGATTACATATGTCAGCATTTTTTGCAATGTAGAGTTCATTCGGCACAGAAAGCCCAGGGTCTCTGCTTCCCCTCCATACAATATTCATTACATGGTGGTCACCTTTTAGATCCATACTGTTCAGTAAATGAAAGCCTGGAATTAATAAGTGACATTGGGCATGAGATTGATATTCCTGTGCAGGGCATCATCTTCTGTTACATTGTAACCAGTTCTTGTCACCTCTGGCTTGGATTGTTTATTATACATGCATCAAATTATAAAGCTATGTGTCCAGGCTAGAACTAGCGTGCTTGGTTATGTAATGGGAATGTCAAACCATGTGTATTTGGATTGGTTATACCTTTTATAATGATTGCTTTTGGGCTTATAGCTTAGGTGAATTAAGTGCTGTTTACAGCGTGCACATCCATGTGAGGGAGGCGTTGTACCATTGTGCTTAATGAATTATTATTACTGAGAGGCTTCCTCTTTGTGTGCGTGCAGCCAAACCGAAGATTCATGCATAGAATCAGGCTGCAGGCATCAGTTCTGGATGCTTCTGAAATGAATTTGATGCACATTATGCATCTAATGTTTTGTAAAAATATATTGTTGGTGTGGTATTATTTGATGCAATAGATTATGCATCTGAAATTAATATTTCATATGCATAATGCATTGTTGCATAATGAGTATGTAGCAGCTCATTATGCATCCGAACTGAGTGTTTTATGTAGCAATGCATTATGCATCCAAACTGAGTTTTATGCAGGAATAGATGATGCATCAAAAATAGATACGCAACAATGCTTTGTGCTTCTGAAGTCCGTTTTCTGCGGCATGAATCACATTTGAATAGTTGGCAACCATGTAGTCTGACTATGGATAGAATACTATGTAGTCATGCAGTTTGCATGTAAACTATACTTTCCAGCCAAGAATATGAACAAAATAATATGCAACACACTTCTGGACTGAATACACAGCAGCACTGCATCATGCTTCTACAATTTATATAAATGCAGTTAGCAATGTGATATGAATACTTTGCAGGATATAATACTGCTCAAATATGAAATGATTTGCAACTATGATGTATGCATTGTCACTGAATGCAATAAAGTCCTGCACTATACATCCTCAATACAATGCAGCCATGCAGTGTGCATTGTCACCATGGACTAAATACCTCACTGACTGCAATGCAGCCACACTCTGTGCATTCACTATAAATGTAATGCAGCCATGCAGTGTGTATTGTCACCATGGACTATATACCTCACTGACTGCAATGCAGCCATGCAGTGTGTATTGTCACCATGGACTATATACCTCACTGACTGCAATGCAGCCACACTCTGTGCATTCACTATAAATGTAATGCAGCCATGCAGTGTGTATTGTCACCATGGACTATATACCTCACTGACTGCAATGCAGCCACACTCTGTGCATTCACTATAAATGTAACGCAGCCATGCAGTGTGTATTGTCACCATGGACTAAATACCTCACTGACTGCAATGCAGCCACACTCTGTGCATTCACTATAAATGTAATGCAGCCATGCAGTGTGTATTGTCACCATGGACTATATACCTCACTGAATGCAATGCAGCCACACTCTGTGCATTCACTATAAATGTAATGCAGCCATGCAGTGTGTATTGTCACCATGGACTATATACCTCACTGACTGCAATGCAGCCACACTCTGTGCATTCACTATAAATGTAATGCAGCCATGCAGTGTGCATTGTCACCATGGACTAAATACCTCACTGACTGCAATGCAGCCATGCAGTGTGTATTGTCACCATGGACTATATACCTCACCGACTGCAATGCAGCCACACTCTGTGCATTCACTATAAATGTAACGCAGCCATGCAGTGTGTATTGTCACCATGGACTATATACCTCACTGACTGCAATGCAGCCACACTCTGTGCATTCACTATAAATGTAATGCAGCCATGCAGTGTGTATTGTCACCATGGACTATATACCTCACTGACTGCAATGCAGCCACACTCTGTGCATTCACTATAAATGTAATGCAGCCATGCAGTGTGTATTGTCACCATGGACTATATACCTCACTGACTGCAATGCAGCCACACTCTGTGCATTTACTATAAATGTAATGCAGCCATGCAGTGTGTATTGTCACCATGGACTTTGCAGCCGCACAGAATGCAATGCCATATAAATTTTAATGCAATATGAACCTTATCTGAATACACTGCAACCATGCAGTGTAATTGTGAAATGGATTAAATTAAGTCCTGTCCTATGTATCTATCATGTTTGCCTGGTCTTAAGTGTCTGCAGTGACAAACAATTTATGAAGTTAATGACTTATTGTATTTCAAGGTATTTTGGAGGGTGTACGATATATTTGTTGATGTTTTGTTTGCAACAGATGTGCAGCGATATAACTCAGATCTGTTTCGTACAGATTCTGTTAAACTCCATCTAGCCTATGTTCTAAGAAATCTCCCAGTACAATAGTACTTACTAGTGCTGATCTTATCTCTACTGCTATAAATCTTTGATCAGCTTAGTCATGATATGTAATTAAAATACATTAACACTAACCTTTCATACATTTTAACTAAATGTCACATATAAATAGAATATAAATAATTTCTGCAGAGCTTGGATCAGGGGTGGATCGAGACTTATCTTTTAGGGGGGAGGTGGTTTAGAAGATGCCCCTCCCTTATCTCTATCCGTGGCCAAAGTGGAAGTTTAGAAGTATCGGTATGTAAAATGTAATGGGAATCTAAGTAAATGGAATGTGATAGTGTTACAATGAAGGTAGTTGGAGAGTGGCAATGTGACATATCACCATATATACCTCCTTCACCCCCCTCCCACTTTCACTCTGTAATAATACAAAACCAGGCCCCAGATCTCTGGTGGCATAATACAGGCCATGTGACAGACAGCATTCTGCATTTTGATTGGTGGATAGTTCCAGACATCACATTATTCTGCTTGGTGAATGGCCAACAATATCCACCAATCGTGTGCTACTGGGTAACAGTATGGCCGCACACTGGATGCACATGGTGGCTGAGAAGCAGATGGGATGTTGTCTGGCTGCTTCATCCGATTGTGTTTATAACACAATCAATGCTGCCGGGCAGGCACATCAATGTACCGTGCCCCATGGATCCTCCTCTGGGTTAGATGCATTCTCTTTTCTTTTCTTTTTTTTTCCGTCCCTGTGAAACATTTTGTTAAGTCAAGAATTACTTGCTAAGCTGGAGATCTTCCCTGAACCGACTATCCTGTTCGCCACCACTTCTCTCCTAAACCACAGCGTACCAAACCTCTATCACCTTAAGCAAATTTGTTGTCATTAACATGTATGCTGTTGTCAATTTTAGAGCTACTGTAAATTCTATGGATGGCTATACCTCAAACACCAATGTCACCATTTAATTCTTTGATGGGAGCTATTAACATGGTAAACATAATTAATTTTAATGTTTAGAATCCCCGGTGTACAACATACATCCATTTAAAAAGCATAATATACAGGAGAAGAAATCTTGCCACATAAATTTAAATCAATAATGCATCTGGCAGGATAATAACTTCCTGTCCTTTCTCCACCTAGGCTGAGATGCTTTAGGGATCTTGGTTATGTAATGGGCAGATTAGCTAGCTAGGAGGCGGAAGGGGAATATTAATTGAAACACTCTTGCAAGTGGGGATTATAAGTAGAGTCCTTTAAGATCTAAACACCAGTCACAAATTTATTGGTGAACTTTAACAATAAGTTGGTTTTTCATTCTAGTCTTTACTGGTTCATACAGTTGTCATTGTATCTGTTTCATTGCTGCAGGGATAGAACATAGTGCTGTAATGTTTTTTTTTTTATTGAAGGACTAATGGTTGGCAGGAATCTTGTTGGGGTAAATGAATTATACTATAGAGTAGTTAGCTTATCGACACTTCATTTCTGCAGATGAATGGAATTATCTTAATGTTTTGCCTATGGAGGCAGCTTTTTTGTGGGCTACACCAATATTCATTAGGAGCTAGTGATATCGCTAAGGCACGATGACCTTATGTCTCAGGACTGTCACCAATTCATAATAAATTCACAGGCAGCATTGTAAGGGCTCGCGGTTTTGGTTTTGGTTTTTTAAATGACATTTGACTTGGGCTCACAAGGACTCAGAGTCCACCAGGAGTCAAGCCCTTAATAGTGCTTATCTGCTAGGAAGACAATGGGCTTTGTTTTAAAGAGGTGAGATCTCTCTTTGGAATGAGAAAGGGATCCCAGGTAATGTTTTTTATTTTAAAGATAAAGAATACTAACCTCAGTCCTCCAGATTTCACCTTTGAGCTAACTTTAGTTCAAGACTTGCCTAAATCTTAACTTTAAACTTCGCACAACCTCTACCTTCAACACAGTATAATTTGTACCAGTGGAAATGTAAAGAAGACATGGGGGTATATTTACTAAACTGCAGGTTTGAAAAAGTGGAGATGTGGCCTCTAGCATCCAGATTCTAGCTGTCATTTTGTAGAATGTACTAAATAAATGATAACTAGAATCTGATTGGTTGCTATAGGCAACATATCCACTCTTTCAAACCCACAGTTTAGTAAATAAACCCCATGGTCTTTTTATCGACTGCTTTCATGAGAACTTGATACTTCCCAGAAGATTGAGATCAGGTTGGACTGTATGCTCTGATGGGTGTAGGTGTGTAGATTGGGGGTTGGTTGCTGCCTATATGGAAGTTGTAGGAGTTCCCCTCCTGTAGGCCACAATACAAAGGGGTGGTTCTGTGACTTGGTGGAGGTTGTAGTGTCAATTGGTGATGATCGCTGTCTCTGTAGGGTAAGAGAAGGTTATTGTGACTTACCGTAAGTAGGTAGAGTTTAATGTGGTTTGTGATGTGTTGACGATGCTGAGTTGGCACTTTCTGGATGGTAGTCATTAAGGATGTTCAGATGCCAGCTGAGGGTTCTGTGGCAGCAAGAGCTATAGAACTTAACTTACGGTTATACTTCCCTTAAAGGTTTTGGTAAGGTGTAGTAAGTAGTTCTCCACTGTTAGTGTTTCTGTATGTTTGGGGTTGTTCCAAGCGCTATCTGGAACAATGCTTCCGTTTTCCTTGAAGAGGTAAAGTCAGTTGGGAACGGCGGTGATGTTCTCTGACAGGTTTTCTTGTTGTAGGTCTAGATGGTGGTAGGCAGTTACATCTTTTCTTCTGCGGTGTATCTTGCTGGGGTTGTAAGAAGCTCTTTTAAGTTTTTATTCAGCCAGTTTGAAAATGGTAGTCTCCATTGCAGTTAGGCGACGAGTACACGTTCAGGCCCAAGAGAGAGTTTGATTACCTGCAGTCAGTTTTTCAATAGTTATTTGTATAATATTTCCCAGACTATTATTGTATATTTCCCCTGTGCACCAAGAAATGTCCGGTTCCAAAACGTTGATCAGTTTCCTACCCACCAGTCATTTAAAAATAAATAAATGTTTTCACGGTAAACTGCACATGCAAACTGCGCCAGGAATTTTGATATCACAGACCCTGAGAATGATCTGCAGACGCCATGTTGTTATGTAGTATTGGTGTTTCTTTGTCTGTTAGACATCCCATCATGGAAAACTTTCAAAGTGAGTGATGCAAGTGGGTAGGAGCTGCCTATAATCCCATTATGGGTTCTAGAATGTGTTTGGTGTCCTACATTAATGTTAAAGAATATTGAGCCTTTTAGCAGAAGCCACCTGTAATGACAATAAATACCTCAGGTGAATATACTTACATGAACTTGCTCACTGAACAGTTCATATTATTAGCATTATTAAGGAAGCAGTACATACATACAGGGTGCTGTAACTATTTCACATTGGTAATTTTTACATATCGTACAGGGGTCATTTATGAAGTGCTAAACGGCAAAGGCCCAGGCCAGAGTTTGCTTTGGTCCCTCTTGGCGCCTTGATTTGCAGTGATGTCACAGGTTTCTAGTGAATTGATAGGCTGCATTCTCATGGATATTGAAGTGCCCTGGTTTTTATATTCCTATAATTATACTTTTGTATTGTGTCTTTTTTGCTTGTAATAAGGACGTATATAATCATTTACATGTATGGCTAATTACTTTTACTTATGGAAGTGGTTCTACTTCAAGACCAATATTAAATAAATATATATATGTGTATATATAGCCTATGTATTCACTTTTTTTCCTATTTATTTTACAGTTCAAAAGAATGCTCAACCGAGAGCTCACCCATCTATCGGAAATGAGCCGGTCTGGCAACCAGGTTTCAGAATATATCTCAAACACCTTTTTAGGTAAGAAAATGAGTATTTTCCTCCATATAATTATGTTCATGCTCACGTGGTGGCTGGGAGATCTCACCTGTTTATCCCTGTCTGTTATAAATGCCAATCCCTTACATAATATACAGAGTAACTTTTACTGAAGAGTTCCTTTGTTTGTCATTAATTGGCCTCCCTGTAATTCCCTACACATGGATGTGTTTGTATGTTGCTGTGCAGAGCACATATATCCAGGACACTGTACGTCGTTTCTATAGCGTGCTGCAGTGCATTCATGGCTATATAAGTCCTGAGTGTATAGTTGTTATAGTATCTGACATGAGAGAAAGTAACTAAATCCCCCAGCTCCTAAATACTCACTGCACAGATAAAACGCTTAATTCAATATATGCAGTAGAAAGGTAGTAAATCACACAGTCCATAACGACTTTTACAGTAATGTTTAATTTCATTTCCGTAAGTGTTAATAGGAAGTAATCTTCGTGCTAGGTTTATGTTAGAGAATAATCCTACATGGCTTTCTGCGTTATGATACAGGCAGGTAGCAGGGTACAGAAGCATTGACATCCCTGCTCACTGGAGGGAGGATTGGTAAATATGGCACTGTCAGCATCTAGGCAGAGTAAATGCCCTCCATCCAAACAGCCGCATAGGGAGTTGGGGGGATTGGTGGAATCCCCCTGCAGTGCCAGCTTGGACGTGACTGAAACCCTCAAGGAGAGCTCAATGAGATTTGCTTATTCATTGGACACTGTGTTCCGTCAATCACAATTTTCACAAACTATATGGTGTTCGGCATAAAATAAATAGAATTGTTTATAATCCCTAAGGAATTCCGGGTGATGGGTGAATATTCCACAATGATTTTTTACCAGTCTTACTAAATTAAGACAAAGCTGTGCAATCAATCTGCCGATTGCTTTAATTGTTTTCATGTTGCTGCCAGAATGATTCTTTATTACATTTTTGAATAGCATTATAAAAGCCTCCTAATGGACATATGGGGCTAGATTTACTAAGCTGCGGGTTTGAAAAAGTGGGGATGTTGCCTATAGCAACCAATCAGATTCCAGCTATCATTTTGTAAAAGGTACTAAAGAAATGAAAGCTAGAATCTGATTGGTTGCTATAGGCAACATCCCCACTTTTTCAAACCCGCAGCTTAGTAAATATACCCCATGATGCCTTTTCTAGCAAGACATGTGGAAAGGACAGAAAAAAGGCAATTTAAGTATTTTGACATTTTTTTACTATTGTTTTTATGCCCTCCACTGAGATTTTCCTGTCACACAAGTCTGTATAATGCATTATTGTACCCATCTCCTACATACATTATAGGCAACTATTTTGTGGTGAATATGACACTTTAGCTTACTTCACTAGGAACCAGTGACATTACTGAGGCACGAGGCACACAGTAACTCGATTGATTGTCTTTTCATGCATATTAAAGTGCCTCAGTGATGTAATTGATGCTTAATGAATTCATAGACTACATTCTCCTGAATTTTGAAGCACCTCAGTGCATACTTGCCTACTCTCCCGGAAATTCTGGGAGGCTTCTGAATCTCGTAAGAGTAGGCAAACCTCCTGGATTCGCCGAAATTCACGGCATTGAATGCTGGGGGCGGGGCTTAATCATGTCATTAAGCCCCGCCCCCACTATTCAATGCCATGAATGTAGGCATTTCATAGACCTAACCACACCCCCTTCTACTCCCTGTCACATGACTTCTCCCGCGGGGGAGCAGTTTTGAAAGTTGGCATGTATACCTCAGTGATGTCACTGGTTTGTAGTGATTTGATAGGCTGCATTCTCATGAATATTGCAGTGCCTCAATGATGTCACTGGTTTCTAGTGATTGGATAGGCTACAGGCTCTTCAATATGGCTGTGAATGAACGACACATACACTATAGTCATGAGAAGATATACAGAACAATGGGTCCCGCCATTAGCTAATTCTGATAGGATCCCAGACAATTCAGAAGGGAGAAGCTTTTCAATGAGGGAAGATTCTGATTGAGAACCATTGTGTTTATATGAATGAGAGTAATATGACTTTGCTTCATTCACAGCCAGCTTTAATCTTGAGCATCCAAAATGCATTACTAAAGGCCAGTTTCTGCCTGACTGGATATCTCTTGTTGGGGGAGTACTGGGGAATCCCATGGAGTGTAACAGCAGATGTGAACTCTATCAGACATGTTTGTGCTTCTGCATGACTTGACCTGACAGCTGGATTTAGGACTTTCCTTTGTGATCGATCTAAACTGTGTGCACCTGCCTGGAATGATAAATATCAAAGCTTCATATACTCTGAATTCCTCTTCTAACTATTGCAGTCCAATTTATAGGGGCGTCTAATATTTAGCTTATTGCTATTAAAATGTTCAATAAATCAGGAGCTCTACACATGTATAGGAGCGTCTTGTGGAATATGACCCTTATACATATCGCAGGGTACAGAGCAGAGGTTTTCAGTTGTCTTTATAGAGGTACTTGGTTTAGTTATCAAACTGAACATGTATTTTATTATAGCAACTTTCCTTATTATTAATAAATCTAAATAACAGAGAATTAGTTAGTAAATGAGGTTAATTGTGTGGTGTCTACACAGCTTGATCCATCACACTACATACAAGAGTCCATAGCAAGACAGCTAGACAGCATAGAGCATCAAGACAGCATAGAGCATCTAGATAGCATAGAGCATCTAGACACCATAGGGCATCTAGACAGCATAGGGCATCTAGACAGCATAGAGCATCTAGACAGCATAGAGCATCTAGACAGCATAGAGCATCTAGACAGCATAGAGCATCTAGACAGCATAGAAACCAATATTTTTGGTCCCTACTCACAATATAAAAAAACTTTGTAAAAAAATGTTTCTATGCTCAATAACATATATATTCTATGACAAAATAGCACAGTGCAATATACATTATGTGACAGCATATTAATATATACATTCTGTGACAGCGCAGTACTATATACATTCTGTGACAGCGCAGTACTATATACATTCTGTGACAGCGCAGTACTATATACATTCTGTGACAGCGCAGTACTATATACATTCTGTGACAGCGCAGTACTGTATACATTCTGTGACAGCACAGTACTATATACATTCTGTGACAGCACAGTACTATATACATTCTGTGACAGTGCAGTACTATATACATTCTGTGACTGTGCAGTACTGTATACATTCTGTGACAGCGCAGTACTATATACATTCTGTGACAGCGCAGTACTATATACATTCTGTGACAGCGCAGTACTATATACATTCTGTGACAGCGCAGTACTATATACATTCTGTGACAGCACAGTACTCTATACATTCTGTGACAGCACAGTACTATATGTTTTCAGTGACAGCAGAGTACTATATACATTCTGTGACAGCACAGTACTATACACTGTATGCTGCCTGTTCTACCTTTGTGTTACCTATGTGGCTCTTTCCATCTTACAATCGACAGATTGCAGCTCTGTGGCTTTATTCATCTCTCTGTATTCTACCTATTCTACAAACATGTTCCATGTTTGTCTTATTTAGTATAAGTTGTGTCTCAGTAGCCCCCTTCACATAGTGTGTGGAGATGCAGGGCTTCATAGGTATATGGAAGCACAATACAGTGTATAAATGATTAAATTCCACAGATAGAGCATGGTCTGTGTGTCCCATGCGTCTCATAGGCAGAGAATCGCTTGTATGGGAGCTTCTTGTTTTATTGGTCTGTGGAATAATGTAACCCCAGCATTCATACATATTGTGAATCTCATTCCTTAATTTCTACATGTCATTGTTTAGATAAACAACATGAAGTGGAGATGCCGACACAGGCGCAGAAAGAAAAGGAGAAGAAGAAGAGGCCCATGTCTCAGATTAGCGGGGTGAAGAAACTAATGCACAGTTCTAGTCTGACCAACTCAAGTATCCCCAGGTTTGGAGTAAAAAGTGAAACTGAAGATTCTCTAGCCAAGGTGAGATATAGAAGTCATCCCTCATAATATAACCTGAGCTTCCTGCCCTCTACCACCACCCCATGTAGTATATAGCCTACAGGACCCCCCTATTGCTTGAAGCCAGATCACATCACTGGAGAACACATACTGTCCAGTCCACTTAGAAAAGGGAACTTTCTATTGAAGACTGGGTGTACTACTCCTATTTTCTATATGGCTAGGTTATATCAAGGGTGCTTGTGTTTTATAATTTAAATGTATATGTCAATTTATTATATTTGGCTAAACAGGATAACACTTATAATAACTTGACCAGTAACATTTACACTAAGGAAGTAATCAGTACACATGTATATTCTCTTCATGGCATATTTAATGCCAGCTTATGTTATAGAGAAAACCAGGGACCTATCACTAAGCTACTGATTGGCGACAGCTTTAAATGTTTTTTTTTGCTGTGCATCTCCATAGCTATTTTTATTCATTTTTGATATTTTTGGCAGTACGACGTTCTGTAAAGGCATTGTGGTAATTAATTCATGGCATCCTCCTACACGCCATGTGTTCTCTGAACTATCAGCTAAGATGACACTAACAGAACGTTCCAGGCTGCGCGTTCCGTATCTCTAGCTGAGAGGAATAGAGAATTCTGTCATGTGACCAATCAGAACATTCCCGGCGACACTTCTGTGACACAGTTTCACCGTTCTCTGCATTTCTCTTTCCCATTAGGAACTTGAAGATGTGAACAAATGGGGCCTTAATATTTTTAAAGTAGCGGAATTTTCTGGAAACCGACCTCTCACAGTCGTCATACATACTATATTTCAGGTAGGGCTTTGTGTGGCGTATATATCAACGGTTGACCGTGTTTTTGTTTGGAAGCAGAATTCTTATTGTTGTTAGCTTTAATGTTCACTTTGTTTCTATTTATTGTGTGTTCACCTGCAGGAACGGGATCTGTTGAAGACATTTAAAATTCCAGTAGACACTTTAGTTACATACCTAATGACTCTAGAAGATCATTACCATGCGGATGTGGCTTACCATAATAACATACATGCAGCAGATGTTGCCCAGTCCACCCATGTGCTGCTTTCAACACCAGCTTTGGAGGTACGTGCTCCTAAATTCTGTACCCCATTTACATGCCCACTAAGCATCACCTTTCTCAGCAGTATTTTACCATACTCTATTTACACCATAAGCATATGTATTATATTATATTATATTTACTTATTGGCATTCTTAGTTTTGGGCTTGGAAAGTGTGTCAATCGTCTAGGTGAACTGTCCAGTCACTGGGCCTGAGTCATTAAGGAGAGAAAAGCATAAAAAAGGAGTATCTTTGCACCTGGGCAAAACCATGTTGCATTGAAGAGAGGGGGAGTTAAATTTAAAATGTGTGGACAGATCTATAGTTGGGGTTGGGCATGTCCTAGATCAGCTTTAAATTTAAGTGTAAAATTGGGACTGTGAAGTATTTGTGTGCTGGATGAAAAAACAGCCAGTATTTAACTTATGTACACAATAATCAACTGAATTGTACCCCTTGGATTGTAACGTGGTTTGTCCAGGAGCAAACATACTCCTTTTTTTGCTTTGCTCTCCTTAATGACTCAGGCCCACAGTGTCTTTGTTCAGATTATCTGCCATCTTTGTTGGCAATGCACATAATATTCTTAGAAATAAATGTGTTTAGTGATTCCTCTGTTCTTTATTTAGGCTGTTTTCACAGATCTGGAAATTCTTGCTGCAATCTTTGCAAGTGCAATACATGATGTTGATCATCCTGGAGTTTCCAACCAGTTTCTTATAAACACAAGTAAGCGGAATTAAAAACAGTTTTTTTGGTTTTTTTTAATGTGCTTTAAAATTCTGTTTCAAAAGCTCCTGATTCAAGCAAAGAAATCTGCATCTATTTGCCAAATTAAGTATTACACTGCAGTGACCGTAAATAAATACCTTGATCCAATATGGAAACCAGCCTGTCAATTACTTAAATGAAAACTTTTCTAAAACAAATACCAGATACATACATAGAACGGTCTGTTCTATTAATTGATATTGATAGTTTTCCTGTTCCACTACTTGTGAAACATATTAAATATACTACATCCGCTCATTGTGAAGCAATAATATTTGTACTTTATCATTGAGATCAGAGATCATTTTTAGTTAATCAGCTATAAAAAATGTTAATATCTGAAACCTAACCAGTTGCTGGAATGTGTTATTGTGTCGGTAAATGTTATAGATTGTCCATTGAATTACAGATTAATGGACTGGTAAAACTAAAGGTTTTAATTAATGGTCTTGTGTTTGACACAACCTCCCAAATCCTGGAGGCAAATGTCCTGTGTTTTGTGTCCAAGAACCTGGCGCATAAGATGTTTGTGTTCCCTGTACCTAAATATAATTCTTGGATTTCTGCTGTGCGCCTAGTAACCAAAGGGATACCCCAGAGTGCAAAAATCAATCTGATGACTCATCTTCTTGCAAATAAGTTGAGAATGTCAGAGATGAGAGCTGTATTCTAGTAGATGCGCTGTGTCTATTAGTTTAACATGTTCACCTCCGCTGTTTGAGGACTGATTTGATTGTTTGTGTGAAACAATAAAAACATATTTTTTATTTTGTTTCATTTCACGTTTAATCATTTCCATAACAGTCTTTGGCTATTCTTAAAGGAGAAGTCCATGTAAAAAATGCTTTCCCCCCAAGTAGATATATTCAACCCTGCCGGTGCCTTTGCCAACAACCCTACCCATAGCCATTAGACTACTGAGGCACCGGAGGGAGCGGAGTGTCTCCTGATCAGCTCGGGTTCCAGGCTTGGAACTCTCGCAGTTCTACCACCTGGAGACGGCTGGATTCCGCAGGAGAGAAACTGTCGCTGATGCCGACAGTAAAACCGCCCTTCTCTGTTGGCACTGATTTCTTTTATATAATTTACAAGTAACAGATTGTAAATGAATCCTCTGGCATTTTACCCAGACATAGGGAAACTTGGAACATATGCGGTGTAAAGGTCAACCATGTCCCCTGTTTCTATAGGTGTATTTTTGTGGGCTTGAAAGACGTTCAGCTCTGTTGTGGTCACCAGAATTAGTCTATTAACTTCCAGCGGAACAAGCTGTTCAAATCCTTGGAAATGGCTCTTTGTTTTGCGATGGATTTTGTGATCCGTGGCAGAGCCATATTGATGTAGAGAGAGCAGCTGACGTAGAGCCTTGATGGAAGCAGAGCTGTCAGTCACTTTCTGCCATGTGGGGTCAGACCGTTGTATAGGTATTTGTTACGGTGCGTGGGGTCGAGGGTAGAAGCAGACCTGGGCCGCCATGATTAAAGCTTCCACTCCCTGATTTATTTACGGTAATAACTGTGTGCTACACATGACACTGCAGCTATCATTTATCACGTCAGACCTGTCCTTATTTATGTGGATTCACGCTGCTGCACTGCCATTGAGGCAATCAAGCAATCATGTCCTATAATTAACACGGACAAGTTTGTACCATTTTCTCTTTCTCCGTCTTTTCATTTCAATCCCCTCTGTTGCGTCTTTTGAAATGTTCTTTCATTTTCCTCCCAGACTCAGAATTAGCCTTGATGTACAATGACTCATCGGTTCTGGAGAACCACCATTTAGCTGTGGGTTTCAAGCTGCTACAAGAAGAGAACTGTGACATTTTCCAGAACTTGACCAAAAAGCAGAGACAATCATTACGGAAAATGGTCATTGACATAGTGAGTACAGACTGTTACAATACATCATGTTCATGTTCTGTTTGTTCTTCCTGATTCCGTCCTGTTAAAGGGCATGCTGGGTTATATTACCCGTTCATCTGAGTTACATCAGTGTTTAGAAACTCATCTATTCTGTAAACAGGTTTCCTACAAGTAATGTGAATGTACAGACATGCGGGTTCATTTTGTTGACTGCGGATTTATGCAGCTGCTGTAGAACCACAAGTACCAGCATGCTCTGCCTCTGGATCTCCGGCTAATGTGGAACTATAAGTGTCAGTGCGCCCTGTCATCCTCAGGCTGGGGTATTCCACATTTACATGCGGGTTAGGAAACCTTTGGCTCTGCAGTGTTCTGTAACTACAAGTACCAGAATGCCCCACAAGCTATACTCTGTGTATGTGTGAGGATATGGCAATCTGCGGATCGTCGGCTGCCGTTGGACTATAGCCCCTGTATGCCATTGTCATGTTGGTACTTGTAGTCCCATGATGGTTCCAGAGCCACAGCTTGCTTCTGAATTACAGCACTTTTCTCAATTCAATGTCTTCAAGGTCTCACTATCTTTCTTATAAACTAAAACTGTCTTCATCCCGTGGAAAGGTGTGACAGCCGGATGTGTTTTCTGCAGTCTTCACAAGAACATTTCTTCTTCTTTTTTTATGTTGAGCTGTATTTAGAAGTAGCAGCTGAGAAGTCTCACATTCAGTTCATTTATTAACCCAGTTTGTTGCCGGAGATGTGAAACTTGTCCTATATCTTTTATTACCATGTAGTTTACATTGTATGTCCTTTTACTCTGCCATGCTTTTTATAGCATTATAAGGTGCTGCTCTATCTTGCAAATGGATAAAGAAAAGTTCTTTTGAATAAATATTCCTATATATCACTGCTGTTATACACAAGGTAGATATATACTAGATATATGAATAGAGTGAGTCTTTATTCTGCAAACTGTATAGTACCAGTGTTCACATACAGGGACACCAAGGGAAATTTCCATCCAGCAAAGGGGCCCATTTAGTTGCTGCAGAAGGGGGCGTAGTCACACCTGGGTGGTGGCTCCTCCCACTACACAAGCAGGTCCGGGCCCCGGTACTTTATACAGAAACCCGCTACCCCCCCCCTCCTTGGAACCCCTGCATACTATACTGAATGAGCGCAGCCAGCACGGTATGGCGCACTGCGCTTTCTCCATGCTTTCATGTGTCACGTTCCAATAATTGTATAAAATTAACTCTCTTTATCAATATGTGTATTTATGATATCAATATAAGGATAAGTGTAGTCATTGTGGGAATGGACTGTTTCTCTCTCGCTCTCCCTCTCTTAGACCTGTAGGACTTTCCATGACCTACTTGTCATTTGTCAGTAGATTATTGCTGTCATGTTTCCTCCCCTTATTCTAGTGGTTTCTCTGTCTGACATGCTTCATGCCCAACCTTATCTGTGCTCCTCACCGCAGCACAGAGACCATGACTGGTACATTGCTGACAGCCTTACACATGTCGCACCAGACGTAATCTGCCCGTAACACTTTAGCACTAATTTTGGCATTTTCTCTTAGGGCACAAAAAACTTTCTCCAAGTCGCCCCAGTATTAATCTTTAATATTTACCAATAGTTATTTTCCATTCAATAAACCAGATTAAAGTTGCACTGTCACTTAGTAAGTGTATAATGAAGTGACAAATATCTTGTCTTAAAGGTAGCCAAATCTCTAACCTTTCCTTGTTTTCTTTTACAAGGTACTTGCAACAGACATGTCAAAGCATATGAATCTACTGGCTGATCTAAAAACAATGGTAGAAACCAAGAAAGTGACAAGTTCGGGGGTCCTCCTTCTTGACAACTATTCTGACAGGATACAGGTAATTTAATAAATATTCTCCCAACTCATACCTTTTATTTACTTTTTTTTACCCACGCTACACCATTTACTTTGAAAAGCGCATGTATTGTTTCCCTAGATTTGCCACTTGTAGTCTTGACAGCGTAATGCCCCGGTGCATAGGCATGAAGTCACAGGGCATCCGCTGCAGCCGTTACTATAACATGCATGCTTAGATCGGACCCCTCGCCTAGTGGCATTACTTCAGTGATGTCACTGAATTATATTGAATCACTAGGCTGAATAGTGCTTCAAGCCACAAACTGGCTGTCTGCACTGTGTGTAGATTACGAGTTAACAGCACTAGGCAATTACTGGGAATGGCTTAGTCATTACCTGCTCACCTAAAGCTTTAACAAGTTGGCTGGCTACATACCCAAGGGAAACTTGTATATCGCTCGGGTATTAAGGCTAACCCTACTGACTGCTGCACAGGCTTCCAGCCCTCAGATGATGCCAGGCCAGTATTAGTAGTATATTATTGTGCTGTAATGAATGTTAGTAGATGGAGAGTTTTAGTAGTGTCCTATGCTTCACATTCTCTGACTAAATCCTGCACAACATGACTCTTCTTGACTGCACTTCACAGCTAAGCAAAGTGTAAATGAAAAAGAGGACTTGTGCCCCCTGTAATGACTCAGCGGGTGATGGTGTCTTCATGTCTATTTCAGGTTCTGCAGAATATGGTACATTGTGCAGATCTCAGTAATCCCACCAAGCCTCTGCAGCTATACCGACACTGGACAGACCGGATAATGGAGGAATTCTTCAGGCAGGGAGACCGGGAAAGGGAACGAGGGATGGAAATAAGCCCCATGTGTGATAAGCACAATGCCTCTGTTGAAAAATCACAGGTACGGAGGATAATATTTTATTGGAAGAAGTCTAAAATGTTTCAGTCACGCAAACTACAATCCTATAAGTGTGACCTGTGTGGGGTATTGATTTTAGTTTGTAAGATAGTATAATTCAGTCTAAAATATTTTCCATCTGATACATTTTATTGCACTACATTAGAATCGCTGTTCCCTGTTAGATAGGTGTTCTATCTAATAGGGAATCTAACATACATGTATGCGTGTGTGTGTGTGTGTATATATATATATATTTCTTGAAGGAGAAGTGACAGTGGGGAGTGGTTGGTGGTTGAGGCCTGGGCTATGGCCCAAATGCATGACAAGAACCTTTTTAACACCTTAAGTAGCTTGATTTGACTAGAATGCACGAGTATCATGCATGGGTTAACTTGTATATATATATATATATATATATATATATATATGTGTATGTGTATGTGTGTGTGTGTGTGTGTATATATATATATATATATATGTGTATGTGTATGTGTGTGTGTGTGTGTATATATATATATATATATATATATATATATATATATATGTGTGCGTGTGTGTGTGTGTATGTATATATATATATATATATGTGTGTGTGTATGTGTGTGTGTGTGTGTATATATATATATATATATATATATATATATATATATATATATATATATAATTTACACAGGGGCGCACGGAGGATTTTTCAGGGGGGGTTTCCTCCGCCCCCGAAAAAAAAAAATACCCTAGAGACTTGCGCATGCGCGGCAGCTCCGTTTCGGCTGCACTGTAGTATATAGCAGCCGCGGCGTTGTCAAAGAAGCGTCCGCGGCGGTGCTGTATAGTACAGTCCCGATATGTAGGGCACTTTTTAGCGGAGGGGGGGGGGGGGTTTCTAGAGACCCAGAAACCCCCCCGACGTGCGCCACTGATATAGATATAGATAGATATATATATATATATATATATATATATATATATATATATATAATCTTCCCAATACATATGATTAAAACTGCAAATAAAACAGAGCTAATGTGTAAATCAAACAAAAGTATTTTTACACATTAAAATTATTTATGGTTTATGAAATATATTATGTATAAAATTAGAGTCCATGTAAAACATTGGTCTTGTACTTCTTTGCATTAGGTTGGGTTCATAGACTATATTGTCCATCCATTGTGGGAAACATGGGCAGACCTTGTTCACCCGGATGCCCAAGATATTCTGGACACGTTGGAGGACAATCGAGAGTGGTATCAAAGCACAATTCCCCAGAGCCCGTCCCCTGCACCGGACGAGCAGGAAGAAGGTAGACAAGGCCAGACAGAGAAATTCCAGTTTGAACTAACACTGGAAGAAGATGGGGAGTCGGACACGGAGAAGGACAGTGGCAGTCAAGTAGAAGAAGACACCAGCTGTAGTGACTCGAAGACCCTTTGTACACAGGACTCTGAATCTACTGAAATTCCACTTGACGAACAAGTGGAGGAAGAGGAAAGCCAGATAGAAGCTAGCGCATTAGAAGGAGAGCATTCTCCAGACACGTAACAGTGTGGAAAGCTTTCCTCTTATGTCTTTTTGTTATGTTTTGGTTTTCTTTTTAGAAAATGGTTTCCAAAGTGCATGAAACATGCCGCAACCATGCTCACACCTCACTTTCATCTGCCAGGATATTTGTTGATCAAAACTGACCTAATTTACTCAGTTTGGCACTCAGGAATATAAACCGAAATCCATAACCACAGCATTGAGAAGCTAAGCGGAAAACATTGGCAGACAATTAAAATCGTCCACTGCTCCCAAAGGTTTCTTGTGGAGTGACGAGAGCGCGGAACATCCCGAGCGGCTTATCTCGCCTGGAAGAAGGAGCACAACCGGAGTCACATATAAGTAGTTCTAGAGTGCTATCCTTTTTTTGCAACGGAAAGTGAATATGTATAAACGTAGGACAAGTCATAGATGGCATAGCATCAGGATGATGAGCTGTGGAGATTACATCATTTTCTAATTTTAAGTCTTCCTGAAAAAAAAAAAATAAGACTGAAAATATATATATAAAAAAAAAAAATCTGCCGCTCTTTGGGCCGCAACATCCTTTGCATTTTGTATCATATGTAATACAATTTTTTTTGTAGAGCTTACTTTTATTATTAAATATATTGAGGTATTCTATTTAAAAAAAAAAAACAAAACAAAACAGAAAGGTACATTCATCCGCCACTGATTTTTTTTCCAAAGAGTAACTTGCAAGTTTTCACTACAAGTAATGTGCTACACTGGATGACTCCTCCGAGTTCTGGATTTTTTTGCACCTTAGAATTTCATAGCAATTGATCGGACTGTAGAGATCCATTCTTTTATATGCTTGTATGTTTCTTAAAGACACTGTCTTGCAGGAATCCCTTTCAGTACAACTTGGTTTTTAATCCTCTTTTAATGTTCTGATTAGCACAGGAAGAATGCATCAGGCACTTTCCAATATAGTACGGAAGGTCACCCCTTCGTCGTGTACAGCTCACCCAATATCGTTGTCTCGAACCTAGCTAAACCACAAGATAGGGATTACATTGTCCGATGTATCGTGTGATCTATTGGCCCCATGCTTGTGTACGTGAACCTAAATGTAACGCAAAGATGTTTCATTCTGAATGCCTTTAGCTTTGTTCCATGTCCTAACCCAATTGGCTTGTGTGCAATACAATAGAAAGTTACAAATATATGTTCTGCCGTGTTTTATAGCTGTATCCTATAGCTGTGGAATTGTAGCATACAGCTATGGTGATAGATACAAACTATATATATATGTTAATTGTATGTCCATTCACAGTCAGTTCTGAACATCAGCGACATGACATTTAGCTTAGTTCCTCCCAATAGCGTTTTTGAACGCTCCATGCCCCCCCCACACACAAAAATTTAAATACAGAGAGTTAAGTATTAGACAAATGCCATGTTCATTGTATAGCTAAAAGGAAACTACTTAATCTTTCTACCTTTCAAAACTAGCAGTGCTGAAAGAGTTACATTACTAACAAAGCTTTCGGTACTGCTGAAGAATGTCTGTCTAGTCCTAAAATCATCCGTACTCTGTAAAAAGAATGCATCTAATCGCATGCAGACTAATGTTTGTGTATGATCTTGGCCCAAAAAATATTTTTGACTAAAAATTGAAAAAAAAAATATTGGAAAAAAAAAAAAAAGTAAAGTTCTTTAAAAAAGAAAAAAAAAAAAGGACTTAAGCCTTTGGCGTAGCCTTAAGTGTCTTTTACTTGTGTTTCACACCTCCGGAATAGGTTTTTTGTTTTTTTGTTTTTTTTTAATGGAAAGAAAACTTAGAAAAGGCTCCTTTCGTAGTCAGTACCTCCAGCAGACGCTATATTCGTAATCGCTTGTGTAGAAACGCTGCATCGTCACCCGTTCATCTCTCTCTCTCTCCACCCGCCCATGGAGTGCCTGGAATGTAACAATGTAAAATAAATAAATAAATACAAAAAAAAAATAAAAAAAAGCAATATTATTTCCAAAAATAAAGATAGACCTGAAAGGGTTAACAACTGCACTAATGGAAATTGTTTCATAACACAGAACACATGGCACCATTAAGCATGCAAGAATTAAAAAAAAAAAACACCAACACCCATCGTCCATGGACAATCAGCGAGTATGAAAAGACAATGTTTTCGTAGATCAATCTTATGCACTGTATAATCCTTTTCTTTCCTTTTTTTTTTTTTCTCCCCCATCTTTTTTCTGTTTGCCAAAGTGTGCCATAACATTACACACTGCTTTAAGTAAAGAACACTGTTAAGTGGATTTTTTTTTCAAACTTAATTCATTATTTGCCATAAGTGAAACTGCAACCCATTTGGTGCTGTACGGCTATATACAGTTGCTTGACAGTACGCTTTAGCTTGCAAGTTACTGTTGTCTTTTTTTTTTATTATTATTATTATTTTATTCACCTTTTGTTCTAGTTTTGTGTGGAATCGTGTTTAGAAGGTACAACATATTGCTTTCAAAAGGAAAAAAAAAACTTGAATGAAATGGATTTACAGAGTGTCAAAGTTGAAAGTGTTTTGTTTTTTTTCGTTTTTTGTTTTTTTTTAATATGGACATATTTATTTTTTATTATGTTTGTGCCATTCATTATTTTCCTCACCGGATGACCTTACCTGTAATACAGTCTTGTTTGTCTCTGTTTACAACCATGTATTTATTGTAATGTACATAATGTTAATTGTATAATAACAGTTCTTATTATTATGACATCATCTGTAACGGGTGGTGTTCTTATATCTTGAAACTCTTGGTGAGAGAATGAATATTCTGTATATTTACTCCTTGTACATTTTTTTTTCTTCTGTATTATAATGTCACCTTAGAGCTTCTTTATGGAAAATTTGAAGAAGAAAAAAAAAAAAAACTAAAAAAAAAAAAAAAATGCTACATGTAAAAGCTGCAGGTCTTTGGTCCCAGGGCTGTGCCTTAACTCTGAACTAAATTTTAACGTGTTTTGCTGCATTTGGTGAAGATAGTAGAAGGAAAAAGGCTGGGCATTTCAGTGGGGATCGTTATTGGGTTCATTCATGCACTTTTCAATATGTTTATTTCAGATAAGCTAAAGCTCTAGGGGAGAATTCAATTGGTCCGTGTTACTTTTGAAAGTAACGCGCCCCGTGCACTATTACTGCTCATACGGTAATTTGAACGCGGTTCCTGCTCGCGGCTCCCAGAGCTGCAAGCAGAAATCAGTGTTGAAATTACCGTACTAACAGTAATAATGCGCACTATTACCGTAGTAATGGTAATAGTGCGCGGGCCGCGTTACTTCCAGGAGTAACGCTGCCAATTGAATTCCCCCCTATAAGTGAGGTCAATACAAAGCGATCTCATACAAATATTCTTATTGTGGGCAGTAAAAAAATTAGCTTGTATTATACTTCACAGTTGAAAGACTTGTGCTTTTTTTTCCATTTATTTTTCAAATAGTGCTAAAAAACTGAATAATTTCAACTTTATTTTTGATAATTTTAGCACAACAAAATGATTCATTTTCATAGGTATTTAAAAAGATTTGTTTCCACTTTTCCAATGTAAAAAGCTGACTGCTGTTAAAATCACCGCAGCAATTGGGCTGCGGGAGATTTAGGGGTAAATTTATCAAGCTGCGAGTTTGAAAGTGGAGATGTTGCCTATAGCAACCAATCAGATTCTAGTTATCATTTTGTTTAGTACATTCTACAAAATGACAGCTAGAATCTGATTGGTTGCTATAGGCAACATCTCCACTTTTCAAACCTGCCGTAAACTCGCAGCTCGATTTATTCATCCCTTATAGTTTCCATATGTTTCCCATGTAAATGTATTTATTTTTAAATTAATCTCTACTTTATATAAGGTCTTGAGTAATTGCTGTACACCTAGGTATCTGTTTGTGTATTTTTATATATTATATATATACATACATACACATGCATCATTATCACTGTTTATATCACATGCTATATGTGCACCCCTCATTCATTTTGGCTTAGCATCACCCCCCAAAGCAATATTTAATTCATGTATATACATTTCTGCATACAGTATGTATAATATAACAGAGGGATATCATAACTCATGGTAGGGGTTTTTCAATATAGCATTTACTCTGCTGCATGTATAGAAAATGTAGAACCTTTTCTAATTGCAAGGTTTCAGAATAATGACACTTACACTAGTGTTCTAGTAATCCAAAGCTTTTCTTTTTTTGTAGAGAAAGTAATGTATACAGTAGATAACATTGTACAGAGATGTATAGTTGCACTATAATATTGAAATAAATACACATATCTTCCTACATAATATTTATATTATTTTTAAGCAACTACAGAGGTTTAATGGGAGAAGACTCTAAGGGGATGATATAATGACCAAAGCTATTCTAGAGGCATAAAGCCTTCAGAATAGTCTTTCTCCCCTTATGTTATGTCCAAAACTATAACTGCATTTGCCTTTGTACATAGCAGCGTCTAGCAATGTAGTTATCTGCCTCAAAATGAATGGACGTACTTTGCCGCAGTTTTGTAGAGATGCCAAACGCACCTCTATAATGTGTAGGTGTTACACAGCGCCTGGTCATTATTGGCTAGATAACCAACTTTGACCAGCTGTCTTTTCCCCTTAAACCCTGTTAATGCTTTCTGGCCAGTTGAAACCCATTAGCACTGTATTTCCTAATGCGACACATCCTCGATTTCATTCCATCACTGCCCAGCCATCAAAGTCGGTGACTGTTCCGTGAAAGGGGAGATTCTTTTTCATAGGTAATCAGAGCCTCCTTTTTGACACACAAACTGTAGATTTTAGCAGCCCTGGTCCAAAGGATTTTGATTGCTTTTGTTTTGAAACATATTTTAAATAAAAGGGATTCTAAAACTACATACTCCAGAATTATTTATGTTGTTGATTTATTTTTGTTCTTTCTTTTCTTTGGGAGGGGGGGGGGGGTATGTCAGTAGAACGGCATTCTGTGTGAACACTACAAATGATTTTCAATGTTTCTTAGCCTCTTTAACAGCCTATGGGATAGTACTGTAAATCAATATCTTCATATGAATTTTTTATATGCAATGGAAATAAAAGCATGGGTTGGTTCTGCCTATATGTGTGTGTATGTGTGTCCTTTATAAACCTTGCTATGAAGTCTTGATGATGGTAACATGCGGCTGTCAATCCTGATTGTGGTAGAGTCACAGGCAGCACAGAAATTGCTGTAATGGGAGAATCTGCTATTATATAGTAACGTGCAGCAGTTTAGTGTCATACTGGCATAAGCAAACCTAGGGGGAGTTCCTAGTGCCTGGAAACCCCCTCCAAGCCTGGGGCACTGTATAATTGAGACGGCTGGACCCTGCCCCCGCTTCACACGGCTCTGCTTGAAAATGGAGAGCTGCGTACACCTAACAGTAGTGCATGCAGCATTGCCCATGTATATTATGGGGATAGGAAGAGTTGGAGAGCAGCCAAACACTGTCTAAAATTATAGCCACGCCCCCATACATGCTTGTCACGCCAACTGGCGGCGTGGTGTGGAAACCCCCTCTACAAATCCTGCGTTTGCCCCTGACGGGGTTGTTGATGGTTCCCCTGCACTCACGTACATATAGGTAACGGATTATCTGCTTGTTAACATCATTGTGTTTTGTGGCCAGCCATATATTAAGAACGGAAACAGTAATAATATTTCATAGTTCACAAAGAAACCAAATACAATTTGTAAGAAACTGAGTGGATCCAGTTCTTTTCTCCTCATGTTACCACTAGGTACCAAATGGTGCTATAAATATTTTCCTGAAAACGTTCTAGATATTTTGATTACTAAAATTAAACATAGCAAGTTGGATATTCAACTTCTGGCTGAAATGTAAATAACGGGATCTTACAGCCAATCAGCAGATGGCTCATGGCCATGAAAAACAAAATAAACCAATGAATAAAATGCTGCATGTTTGGCGAATTGATTTCCTCACAATCACAGCAGACATGAACTGCTCTACAAAGGAGCAAGACCAGCTCCAAACCCGCATTATATCAAAAGTCCTATACAGTGTGCCTAACCTGCTACGCACACAGAATTGTCTCACCATGTTATATTTCTACTGTGTCATGTGGTGTCCAGGCTTCCATATGTAGGTCTGTATGTTATTCTTTGAGCCCAGATCTTGGAGATGTAAAATTGGGGCCAAAATAGGCCAGTTCAGCCAAGCATGCCAAGGAACTGCCCCTCTGCGGCCCGATTTACGTACAACCCCATAGATTTAGGCCACATCCCTTCATCAGTGTGGTTGGATCCACAGGAACCAGACACTACCTGACTCTTCACTAGGTTTAATTCAGTTCATCTGACAATCAGTGTGAGTCAAAAGAGAGAAGCTCTTTGTGTTACATAAATTATTTTTTTTTCTATGCAAGTTAAGAAGTCAACCTGATTTAGGTGAAGATTCCTTCAGATGCTAAATATCTTTCACAGATGGCCAGAGCAGTACTTTTGAACTTGGACTAGTAATATATTTACAACCAGAATCCAATGTCAGCCCTCTGAGAATAAATAGATTTTTGAAAACCTTATGTAAAAGCTTTATTCTGCCTAAAGAGCACACAAGGGAGAGATGTAGAGTTTACAGCTTCGATGAAGTTGTGTCCAGGTTTCAAAGTTGCTGAGTTATGCCTAAAGGTGGAATACACATCAAGAGCTCAAGACAGAGGGTAGATTCTATTCTGAGCCATAAGGTTCTCTGGGATTTGAAGGAATGGAAATCCTGAAGCTTGTCTCTATAATAATGCAGGATATGGAGTTCCTTACGTTTGTGGGCTGAAGCTAACTCTCAGGAGGTTATACTACATCCTTCATCAAACCGAACGATGGACACATTATTAGGCATATAATAGGCACTTACGTTATTGAAGAGAAATTAAAGCAATATTACATACCAATGGAACATAGCATATAATACATTTCATTACCCAAACAACAAAAATAGGCATCAAAGTAATTATTGACAATAAAATTCATATCGGCTAGAGACTTTCACAAATTCTCTCTGATGCATCTGAGAAGACAAGATATGCAATTAAAAAATGAAAGGGACAAATGATCAAAATATGTAACCCCTTGGGAGCTGCAGTCTGAAGCCAATCTATGTAGTAAGTTTCATTTTGTTATTATTCTTTATTTCCATAGTAACATTTTATACAGCACTTTACAGAGTGTCCCTGTCCCTGGGGAGGATACAATCTAAATTGTACACACACATGCTAATATTACCCTACCAGTAGGATGTGGATGCAAACGTGGAGAACTTACTAGCGCCTATGTATGTGGTAGGTGACAAATACTGTAGGTGTCATTGCTCGAGTGCTTCATGTCTTCATTTTTGCATTTAGTAAGCGGCCTTTAGGGGCAGATTCAATGCAGTGAGAGGCGCTGCCGATCACATTGATGTTCGTAGACGCATATTGCCATCCAGACGATGTCTCTCCAAGGACTGCTCCAGAGACACATTGCGGAACCTAGTGTCCAACTTCCAGTGTTTTCCTTAATTTAGCCCATACAGAATACTTATGTTGTGAAATAATATCCTTAAGACACTGTAGGGTCTCCCATATATAGAGAGGACCGCAGGGATATTTTATACAGTAAATGATAAAAGAGGAATTGTGATCAAACCTCCATCGTATTGTAAGGGGCTGTTTTGTACAAGCAGCTGTAAAGATGACACACTTACAGAATGCTATTACATTAAGAACACAAGAAATAGTTAAATCACTAGTTGTGGTGGGATAAAAGTGAATCTGGGTTGTTCTGCAGGAGGTGAAGAAACATCAACATATTCACATTTTTGTTTAATGGTACAAAACACCCTCTGCAATAAAAGGCAAATGGGAAGTTCTGAAACTCCTGAGTTGACCCTATTTAAGTTAATGCCTAAGTTTCCCCACAATCCCTGGAGTGGTATTTCCTCAGTATATTGTGTAGTATTCTGTTATCTCAGTTTTTAACAATCGGATGTCTTCAGCCTTCGCCATGGAAAAACGTCAGGATTAAAGACCTACTATAATTTTCTTTCATGTTTTTTTTGTTTTGTTTTTTTTACTTTGGAGAACAACCATTCTCTTGTATTTTTTAAAAAAAAAATAATAATACGAATTTCAGTTTATACCTCTCCCTGTTACATCCCCCCCCCCCCCCCAAAAAAAAGCCCTGCTGCAACCTAGTCATCCTGTGATAGTAGTGTTAGAAATGTAGTCTGTCAGGAATATAGTGCAGATATGTATTAGTGCCGAGGTGCCCAAACTCAGTCCTCCAGAGCGACCAACATTTCATGTTTTCAGGATTTCTTTAAGCATGCACAGGTGAGTTATTCTATTTGTCTGGGTCCATAATTATCCCACCTATTTCTACTGGCAGGAATCATGAAAACATGACCTGTTGGTAGCTCGTGAGAACTTTGTCAGCCCCTCCGGTTTAGTGGCTTTGTGACGGCTGATACATACAGCTGCTTCCATTATCTGGAATTGAACATCAATCTTCCTGAGTAATACATTTCTCATTAATGTGTTATGTGTGTGTATTGAAATCGGTTCAGCGGGTATTTTAAACTGGTTGGCACTTATTTGACACTACCTGCATCAGTCATTAACATTTATGCCCCGCCCACTTGGAATAATAATGCTAATGCTACGGATTTCAAGCCTTAGGCCTTGGCCTAATAGACCGCCATGGGATGTAAAAGGTTTTATATATATATATGTGTGTGTATATATATATATATATATATATATATATATATATCTACTATATAAATGCCTAGTGGCGTGTGTGAAAAAAAAAAACCAAGCTGCAGCGCCACCTGCTGGGCAGAGTTATACACTGACCTATATATTTCTTGAAGGAGAAGTGACAGTTGGGAGTGGTTGGTGGTTGCCGGGGGTGACAGTGGGGAGTATTTAACACCTTAAGTAGCTTGATGAAGGATGTGGCGATGAAGATGAAGGATGAGGTGATGGAGAAAAATGATGAGGTGGTGACATGTGGACAAAACCACGTTAAAAAAGTGCGCTTGCGTCGGGAAGTAACGCTCTTCCCCTGAGGAGGCCTGGGCTAGGCCCAAATGCATGACGAACCTTTTTAACACCTTAAGTAGCTTGATTTGACTAGAATGCATGAGTATCATGCACGGGTTAACTTATATATATATATATATATATATATATATATATATATATATATACATCTTTTAATGGCAGAAATTGTATAGTACTTGCAGGTTTTTTATAAGTTCTGTTGAATGAATGTGGTTATATCTATGTAACTTGTACCTTGTGTATCGTGTAACTGTGCAAATGTGCTAAGCTTCCTGAGAAACTGTAGAACTACAAGGACGTATAGTGTTTTATCTAACCGTCATGCCTTAATACTCTATCCCGGCAAATCATGCCTACATATCTGTAGGATTTTTGAACCATGCTGAGAACATCCTGTCCTGCTTAAGGTAAGCATGGCTGAAGTTGTTTTCTCCTTGTGATCACTTGACCTACTGATAAAAGTGTCTCTGACCAGTTACACTGAATATAGTTCAGTTATTTCCATGACACCGGTCAGAGGGTGGTTTACAACTCTGTTATGAGTTCCTGTTGAACAGGGCCAGTTAATCTTTCTGGAAACCTTGCTATGAACTCATGTTTGGATAGGACACCCCCTTCCTAGGAATGTTCTGCAGTGTCCTCCAAATACCTCAAACAGCTGAGGAAACTAGGTCTTATAGACACCTGGAGATACTAGCACCCACTAGTTAATCATTTGCTTCATTACCAGTACTTTCAGGATAGATTGTGTTCTATTCCAAACTATTTTACAAACTAAACTTATTTGAACTATACATCGAATTGTTTGGTCTAATGATGCCATGGTTGAATTAATATTTGCATCGATTCCCCATCACCTTTTAATAACTGGAGAATAAATCAACCACTGCTTTCTAATCTAGCATGTGTCTCATGTATATAGAATTTGTTTGCAGACTACCATGTAGATAATAATTACTGAGAGTTAGCCATGATTAGAAGGTAGCGCTTTGTTTTTATAATTCTTTATTTTGTATGGTGTGACTAAAACAAGCATGTATTATAACAACAGGACTAGAAGTCCAATATAACAAGGATTGACCAATATATTACAGAAATAAACACAATAACACAAACAATGAAAAGAAAGAACAATTATGTTAAGAGTAAAAAATGAACTTAAGAAGTAGCTGATAATGAAGGGCTAAAGAGAGGGAATTCTAGTATTTGGTTCTGCAAAGAGCCCATGTGATGACTCCTATCATAAGGATCATAATCATCGGCTATTTATATAGTGCCACTAATTCCGCAGCACAGTACAGAGAACTCACTCTCATTAGTCCCTGCCCCCATTGAAGCTTACAGCCTAAATTTCCTAACGCAGATTAGGGTCAATTTGATAGCAGCCAATTAACCTACTAGTATGGTTTTGGAGTGTGGGAGCACATCCATGCAAACACGGGGAGAACATACAAACTCCACACAGATAGGGCCATGGTCGGGAATCAAACTCATGAACCCAGCACTGTAAGACGGAAGTTCTAACCACTAAGCCACCATGCTGACCAATAGTTGATTCCTTCCATGGCTGCTATGTGCCACATTTTTTCTTAAGTGCAATGAAGTAGGAGGAAGTAATAAGTATAGCATTTATCAAGATGAGTGGGAATGGGGATTACACAAAAGAAATTCCCAGGGGTCCTTAGCTACCAGGCCTCAAATAGTGTGTTTAGAAGACTAGGAATTTTGTTCCAATAGGGAGCTATTACTGGACAGACAAGAACACCAGATATGGACTAGGGTGCTCCTGTGGCCACAGCCCCTAGAACAATCATTATATTATATTAAGTCTCACTAGTGTATAGTGGGGTATGCCATCTGTAGTATAATTTGTAAGACGTTTCCTTGATCTTTGTAGAGATAGTGCTTTTAGCCATACCCAGTCTCATGTCCTCTCAGGCCTCTTCTTCTGATGGGGGTCCAAAGTCTCTCTCCCACTTCGTCTCATGGTGATTCAGCTCAGATAAGATATGCCATACATTTGGGATAGCATTCCTTTGTAAGTAGGATGCTTTCTACAGATCTACTCAATAGGGGTGATAAAGTGGAGAGAGTGAGACCTAGTTAGAGAGCGCAAAACATGGTGGATTTGTAGGAATTCAAATGGGTTAAGGGTGCAAGAAGGAAACCTCTGCTATAATTCAGCTAAGGACAGCCACTGACCTTGTTACAGATAAAAGGGAATTTACGGTGAGCTTGGAGCCAGCCAGTAGACCTAGTTGCAGGTGTCCTTGGAGGGAATGCTGAGTCATGGGGGAGGTGAGATTCAGTCACAGAGTATTAATTAATCAAAAAGTTTGGTTAGAAATTTTAATGACCGTAGTTTGGTTGATTGTGGCTTATATTTTCTATGCAGACCCCAAAGGGAGGCTATATCATGCCAATACAAATGTTAGATTCAATGTCAGGGATGTACATATGATGCTGCCACCTGAGAAAAGTGTGCAGCCAAATAGTATACTAATAGTATAATATCGAGGCGTCCTCTTCCTCCTCTAGAAATTGTCTTTTTCCGAATATTGCTTGAGTCTTTGAGGTCTATTATTCCAAATAAAATGGATAAGGACCCTCCAGACATTGTTTAGCTGGGAGAGCGTGACTGCCACTGGCAGCATCTGGAAAAGATAAAGTCACTTAGGAATAATGTTTATTTTAACCACTCATCCTACCAAGGAGATGATGAGATCAACCTTCAATTTAGAAAACAGCAAGGAGAAATTTCCTGGACTATTAGGTCGAGGAGCGAGGAAAGCTCCCAAGTAGTTGTGGGTTTTTTTTGGCTGGCCCTTGAAGTTAAAGTGTGATTTAAGCCAGTTGATGTTCTGAGGATGGACATGAAGAAGCTTGGTCTCCGATTTTGGGTAGTTTATTTCGTAACCAGATAGGACATCAAATGTCTGCATAAATTTGTAGAGGTTAGGCAAGGAGATTCTCGGCTCACATAGGGAGAGCAGAATGTCATGTGGAAGTAGAGAGAGAGTTGATGTCCCTGACCTGTACCCCCTGGTTGTTAAGATTAGATCTGATGTACGACACAAGCGACGCAATCACTTTGACAAAAATGGTAACCCTCTCTGGCAGGGCTGGTGCTAGGTCTGTAGGCGCTCTAGGCAAAGAAAAAAATAATAATAAAAAAAAAAAATAACATTGTATTTACTTACTGTTTTTTTCTACAGAGACTGGTCAGCAGATGCAGGGGGGGCTCTTCAAACTTCTGTCCTCTCCTATGGCTGCCCAAACGCTCCTTGTCTTCCAAAACACAGAGGAGGGGGGTGGAGCGGAGCAGTGCATGTTGGAAGGGGAGGGGGTTCTGGGAAATTACTTTACTCACACTGTCAGTGACAGTGTGAGAACATGGGGGTCGGGGCCAGCACATTGCAGAACCTGGGCGGAGGCGCCGCCGAAGAGGGCTATTATCACATGTTTACTGACTGATGTCAGTGATCATGTGTGAGTGCGGCGGCAGGCAGCACAGATGGGGGGCATCGATTCAGCAACAGGACAACCAAACCGCTGACTAGATTAGAAAATCTAGTCTGCGGCGCCCTAGGCAACTGCCTAAGGTTGCCTAATGGAAGCCCCAGACCTGCTCTCTGGTGCCATTAAGGATAGACACAATGTCAGGTGAGATAACATTGATGAGCACTTTAGCTGAGGGATCAGCATAAAGAACTAGGATGCCATTAAGAACGTCTCCAGAGATGTAAAAAGACTTAAGAGTAAGTTGCATAAACCACCAGGAGGTTTTTTTGAATGATTTTTCAACATTGAATGATAAAAGGCCTCCAAATCTCAGTTGGAGAGGAATGGCCTTTCAAAAGTTTGTTAAATACGGAGTGCAAGTGTGGAACTAGCAGGACGGAGATCTTTTTATAGTATGCAGCAGAGCATCCATAGGGGCCAGGGGATTTGCTTTTCTTTTGAGCTTTTATAGTATCCTCTGTTGTACAGAAATCTTTTTTTATGACTCCTACTGATCTCAATCTTGAAGCGAAGAGCCTGTTGGTCTTGTCTTCTCATAAAAAGTTTGGTTTAAGTCGTTTGTCTAGAAAGTAAAAGGTTGAGTTCAGTTTTGGTCCTATGGAGATCAGCAAGGGTATTCATGTCTGGAGAAAGCTTGCGTTTCAATTCCAAGTCATGTAATTTAATGGATAAATCATTACATTCGATTAGGGATTCTTTCTTTTTACGGAAGGCCGTGCTAGTGAGGTGTCAGGACTGCTTTGTGAGCTATTCAGAGGGTGGACAGAAAGGTGACAGGTAGGTCATTAAAGTCAAAGTAATCTCTGATGCGGAACTTAAGATGAGCAACCAATTTATGAAGGAGAGAGTCGTTAAGGTGCCATGTTGAAGGATGGTGGGAGGGGGGCTCAGATTACTCAAATCAATGGAAATTGGGGCATGACCAGACCAAATTAGTGTTGAGACCTGGACTGATTTCAGGTTTAAAGCTAGGTCATGGCTGAATAGGATCATATTTATGCCAGAATAGGACTTGTGGACTGAAGAGTAGAACGTATATTCACAGGTAGGAGACTCTAGTGCTATGGAATTTACTGGCGCTATATAATTAAATGTTGATGAAGGTAGCTTTCTTTAAGCACATAGATCATATATACATTCTGGTAGCTTGGATTCTAGATAAAAGCTATCAAAGCTCGCTGATCTGGTATCCCTGGATAGCTAAAACCTTGGAGTCAGATTGACCCTGGAGTTTCTGCCGTGAGATTATATCTAATGAGCTGCATTTTCTGCTTTCTCTTACACTCTACAGCAGATAAATATGATCACATGAGTGAATTTCTCGACCCCCTTCCCTTGTGTTTTATATTCCTGGGCTTATTTTATATATGCAAAACTTTGAAAGAAAGAAATTATAATTATTTTAATTTCCAAGAAAAACTCTAGCAGAATACGAACACAGCCTCATTAAATGGACCTCTTCACTGTTTTCTTTCCAGATCGCCCAGCTTAGAGTGATCATTGACCATCATCCATAATGATCTTACTCTAATTGACCTTTTTATAGTGTGAAGTTGAACATTCAAGAGGAAGTAGTTGATTGCAGTCTTGGAGCTTCACAACAAATATGTGCAGCCTGCAGTTTCACTGAAAGTCCTAAAGAACCTACAGAACTGGTACAAGACTTTCAAGGGGGAGATTCAATTGCTGGCGCAGTGGCGCGCAGACATCGCGCCGCGCACATGGCCGGCAATTACGGTAGAAATTTCCGCTCATTTTCCCTCATGTCTCTATGGGGTGCAAGGGAAAAAGGAGCAGAGATTTTTGTCAAATCTCCACCGCAAAGTGTCTTGCGGACGTTCTGGAGACACTTTGCGGGTAATTGAATCCTCCCTTAAGTGATCAGTGGGACATAACTTATACTACACTCCAATACTTTTTATAAGACTTACTCATTAAAATTAGAGATGGGCGGGTCCGGTTCCCCGAGAACAGAACCCACCCGAACTTTGGGTATCCGGTACTCTCCCGCCCGCTCCGAATCCAAATCGAGGCCGAACGTCATTGTGACGTCGTCGGATCTCCGGGCTCGGTTCTTGCGATACTTCAAGATTATAAATACAGGCCTCCACAGCAATCCATCGCCATTTGACAGAGGGAGAGAGCAGTGTGTAGTCACAGGCTGATTAGAGCAGGGACAGAGAATCCAATATTCTTATTCCAATTGTTGTAACAAAAATTGCTAGAGAAGAGAGGAGGATAGAGGTTTTTTTCAATATTTGGCACTCCCCAGTGCTTTTGGGGTGTCCCCCATAATTGTGCATAAATATTTCTGGCTGTCAAAATTACTATCTGTCAGCAGTATCTACCAACTAATTTTTAGCACTCCCCAGTGCTTTTGGGGTGTCCCCCATAATTGTGCATAAATATTTCTGGCTGTCAAAATTACTATCTGTCAGCAGTATCTACCAACTAATTTTTAGCACTCCCCAGTGCTTTTTGGGTGTCCCCCATAATTGTGTATAAATATTTCTGGCTGTCAAAATTACTATCTGTCAGCAGTATCTACCAACTAATTTTTAGCACTCCCCAGTGCTTTTGGGGTGTCCCCCCTAACTGTGCATAAATATTTCTGGCTGTCAAAATTACTATCTGTCAACAGTATCTACCAACTAATTTTTAGCACTCCACAGTTCTTTTGGGGTGTCCCCCCTAATTGTGCATAAATATTTCTGGCTGTCAAAATTACTATCTATCAGCAGTATCTACCAACTAATTTTTAGCACTCCACAGTGCTTTTGGGGTGTCCCCCATAAATGTGCAGAAATATTTCTGGCTGTCAAAATTACTATCTGTCAGCAGTATCTACCAACTAATTTTTAGCACTCCCCAGTGCTTTTGAGGTGTCCCCCCTAATTGTGCATAAATATTTCTGGCTGTCAAAATTACTATCTGTCAGCAGTATCTACCAAATAATTTTAGCACTCCCCAGTGCTTTTGGGGTGTCCCCCCTAATTGTGCATAAATATTTCTGGCTGTCAAAATTACTATCTGTTAGCAGTATCTACCAACTAATTTTTAGCACTCCACAGTGCTTTTGGGGTGTCCCCCCTAATTGTGCATAAATATTTCTGGCTGTCAAAATTACTATCTGTTAGCAGTATCTACCAACTAATTTTTAGCACTCCCCAGTGCTTTTTGGGTGTCCCCCCTAATTGTGCATAAATATTTCTGGCTGTCAAAAGTACTATCTGTCAGCAGTATCTACCAACTAATTTTTAGCACTCCCCAGTGCTTTTGGGGTGTCCCCCCTAATTGTGCATAAATATTTCTGGCTGTCAAAATTACTATCTGTCAGCAGTATCTACCAACTAATTTTTAGCACTCCCCAGTGCTTTTGGGGTGTCCCCCCTAATTGTGCATAAATATTTCTGGCTGTCAAAAGTACTATCTGTCAGCAGTATTTACCAACTAATTTTTAGCACTCCCCAGTGCTTTTGGGGTGTCCCCCCTAACTGTGCATAAATATTTCTGGCTGTCAAAATTACTATCTGTCAACAGTATCTACCAACTAATTTTTAGCACTCCACAGTTCTTTTGGGGTGTCCCCCATAAATGTGCAGAAATATTTCTGGCTGTCAAAATTACTATCTGTCAGCAGTATCTACCAAATAATTTTAGCACTCCCCAGTGCTTTTGGGGTGTCCCCCCTAATTGTGCATAAATATTTCTGGCTGTCAAAATTACTATCTGTTAGCAGTATCTACCAACTAATTTTTAGCACTCCCCAGTGCTTTTGGGGTGTCCCCCCTAATTGTGCATAAATATTTCTGGCTGTCAAAATTACTATCTGTTAGCAGTATCTACCAACTAATTTTTAGCACTCCACAGTGCTTTTGGGGTGTCCCCCATAAATGTGCAGAAATATTTCTGGCTGTCAAAATTACTATCTGTCAGCAGTATCTACCAACTAATTTTTAGCACTCCCCAGTGCTTTTGAGGTGTCCCCCCTAATTGTGCATAAATATTTCTGGCTGTCAAAATTACTATCTGTCAGCAGTATCTACCAAATAATTTTAGCACTCCCCAGTGCTTTTGGGGTGTCCCCCCTAATTGTGCATAAATATTTCTGGCTGTCAAAATTACTATCTGTTAGCAGTATCTACCAACTAATTTTTAGCACTCCCCAGTGCTTTTTGGGTGTCCCCCCTAATTGTGCATAAATATTTCTGGCTGTCAAAAGTACTATCTGTCAGCAGTATCTACCAACTAATTTTTAGCACTCCCCAGTGCTTTTGGGGTGTCCCCCCTAATTGTGCATAAATATTTCTGGCTGTCAAAATTACTATCTGTCAGCAGTATCTACCAACTAATTTTTAGCACTCCCCAGTGCTTTTGGGGTCCCCCCCCTAATTGTGCATAAATATTTCTGGCTGTCAAAATTACTATCTGTCAGCAGTATCTTACCAAATAATTTTTAGCACTACAAGTGCTTTGGGTTGAGAATGGATTCAAAGCAGTCCACATATGAGCAGAATGAGCAACCAGGTTCTGTCACCAGTCCTGATGTTAGTGTTCCCAGTACGTCATCTGGGGAAGGCGATGTCAAACTACAGAGTGTTTCGAAATCAGTCCAAAAAACAAAAACAAAAGAAGAAATTTACTGTGTTGAAGCGAAAAAGAAGTGTTACTGAGCAAAAGTTAAGTGCCGATAAAAAAAAAATTGCCAACATGCCATTCTACAAACGCAGTGGCAAAGAGAGAATGAGGCCTTCACCTTTGGCTAGTAGTGGCAGATCCCAAAAAGTTACAGAGCCTACAATTGGTGCACAACTACTGTTATGCGTCAAAGCCGAGCTGCAGGATAACAGTAAGGCATTAGAGGATAATGTTTGCTCTGATTCACAAATGACACCAATCCCTGTGGAGAGTCCATCCAACAGTGGGATATCTAATCGTGAGCATTCTGCTGATGTGTGCCGTAATAGCCCGAGTGTAGCCAGTAATACACAAATTGAGGATGCCACTTTGGAATTAGAAGAGGATGAGGGGGAGATTTGTGTAGGCGATGAGGGCCCTAATGAGGATGTTGATGAAGATGAGGTTGTTTGTGTAAGTCCTGCACCAGTGGCAGCAGTTCTGGCACGTGACAAGAAAAAGGCCATTGTCATGCCTGGGCATAAAACAAAAAAATCCACTTCTTATGTGTGGAATTATTTCTACCCAAATCCAGACAACAATTGTATAGCCATTTGTAGTGTATGTCAAGCCACAGTCAGTCGAGGGAGGGACCTTAACCATCTTGGAACCTCGTCTGTGTTACGCCATTTAACGAGAGTTCATGGCAAAGTGTTGGGAAAAGCTAAAAGTTCTTCCCAAAAAAATACAAGCACTCCATCATCAGCTAAGACCCTCCGCTCACCGACATCCCGACGGCTACAAAATACACCCACCACACCATCCTCATCAATATCCTCAGTAGCGCTCGGAGTTAGCCCGGCATCCCACTTAAGGCTAGATGACTCCTGCACTATTATTGATTCCTCTGAAGAAAGCGTTAGTCCCACTGCTGCTGCTGGGGGTGAACCGTCATCCCAGAGGCAGGTCAAGAAAATGAGCAGTCCTACATTTCAGCAATTAACTGTGAAACAATCATTTGCGAAGGGAAGCAAATATGACAGCAGTCACCCAGTCGCCAAGCGAGTCACAGATACCATGGCTGCAATGTTAGTGTTAGATCTGCGTCCAATCTCCACGTCTTGACAACGTGTCCTCCTTCACTTTCTCAAGCTGCTGCTGCTCGTAAAAAATTAAATTTCCCAAAAAGAAGCGGTGAAGATGCAGGGGGCAGACCAGAACAATTTAACATCTGGGCTGGTTTGAAGGATTTTTCTAAAAAATGTGTCACTTTGCCCATAACTCCATCCAATACGAGTATAAACATGCAAAGGATGGTGGAGGATTACTTTCAAGAGGTAGTTGATATGGAAATGTCAGACAGTCCCTTTCCTTACTGGGAAGAAAAGCAGGCCATTTGGAAACCCATGTACAAACTTGCTTTGCAATACTTAAGCTGCCCACCCTCCAGTGTGTACTCTGAATGAGTGTTCAGCACAGCAGGGAACTTAGTCAGTGATCGCCGTAGAAGGTTACTTCCCAAAAATGTGGAGAAAATGATGTTTATAAAAATGAACTACATCTTCCACGAGGACGGCCTTCACTATCCAAGACATCCAAGCACTGACTGTTCTCTAATGGCGGATTCAAGCGGCGATGAATTGATAGTCTGTGATGATGACGTACACACTGATGAGGGTGAGGATGAAGCTGAAGATGATGACGATAACATCTTTTTAAAACTTTCTATGTAAGTGTAGGGTGCAATCTACCCCCAAAGAGGAAAGGGACTTGTGGCATTTCCATATCACGTCCCGTCTTGAAAGGCTGCTGTTTGGGCAATTTATCCTTAAGGGTAGGGTGTCATAGACAGAATGACCCCAAACTGGCTTTGTCCATTTCTCTTAATATTGTACAGTCTATAATGGCTGAATTTTTTTGTATTTTTGACAAGTGGAGGGGGGCCTAGAGAGCCAGAAACCAAACTGGCTTTGTCCATTTCAATTAATATTGTACAGTCTATAACGGCTGATTTTTTTTGTATTTTCAACAAGTTGAGGGGGGCCTAGAGAGCCAGAAACCAAACTGGCTTTGTCCATTTCAATTAATATTGTACAGTCTATAACGGTTGAATTTTTTGGATTTTTAAACAAGTGGAGGGGGGCCTATAGAGACAGAAAGCAAACTGCCTTTTTCCATTTCTTTACATATTTAACTATAAGTGTAGGGTGTAAAATACATCCAAAGACGATGGCTGAATTGCCAATATATAAAGATGGAGAGGAAAACAATTTGTTTTGTGTGTAGAATAAATAAAGGCCTCCCTACCAGGAATTAAACAGTTTTTTGGATGATTTATTACCTCTACAATTAGATTACTTATCTATGAAACAGTTGGAGCACTAAATTGGGTTATTTTAGGCCCAAAAACATTGATTTTACAACAAAATAGCAAAAGAAAACCAAACAAAACCAAAACACGCAATGGCGGTTTTGCAAAACCAAAACCAAAACACGACGGTAATCCAGATCCAAAACCGAATCCAAAACCAAAAAACGGTGGTCAGTGACCATCTCTAGTTAAAATACAACTTCACTCTAAGGGGTAAATGTATGAACCTCCGATTTTTTCAACTCGCCGAAAATCGGCGACTTTGCAGGTAAAATTTAAAGCGGCGATGGCTTGTAAAGGCAAGGTTACCCCTAAGTCACTTGCGAATACTATTCACTGGATATCTATGAATAATAGCTACTTCTTATGAAGATATATGTATTTATAATGCTTTGCCATGGAACAGGGCTGTTTATATGGGTGACTATTTCCTAAACGAGTAAAGTAACAAAAACATCTGAATATGAAACTAGGAATTAATTTGGGAAAAATAATACAAGTAAAACATTATTGATATCTTGGTAGTAAATACGAGGTTCCATCGGAACCACTGTAAATGTCATGGCAATCCATGTGTTGAAACCCAAACAATAGGTTAAAAACTGCTGGTTTTTTCTCCCCTAATAAGACATCATAAAGTGCTTTTAGTCCTATTGGAAGAAAAGTACTATATGAATATTATTATTATTATTATTATTATTATTATTGTTGTTGTTGACTACTCACACAGAAGGCAGACTTTTTGGTGGAGAGAATCAATAAGAATGTAGCCAATCAATTCATTAGAAACTAGTGATGTCACTAATGCATGTTACTCCATAGTGAGATGATAGGCTGAATGTTTATTCCGCCCACAACCAGGGCCGGTGCTAGGGTCCGTGGCGCCCTAGGCACATTTTCAAAATCGGCATCCCCACCCTGCACACTTACAAAATAGTGTGTAAGTGTGCAGGGTGGGGGCCCCAATTTTGAAAATGTGCGTCTTTTCTTACCTTAACTTGCCTCCTCTCTGCTCCGTCTGCTCCCCTCCACTCACTGACACTGTCGGGCCGTGATGATGATGTCACGCCCGACAGTCAGTCAGTGAGTGGAGGGGAGCAGAGAGGCGGCGGTGGTGAGCAATAGTCCCTCCCCCCCTCCCTGTGGATGTATTTGAAGCTGTGCGGTGGCGGTGAAAGGTATGGTCAGCGGTCGCCGCACAGTTTTAAAGAAATTTTTAATCTGTGGCACCATCCAGGCGCCCTCCAGAGCCCGGCACCCTAGGCAAGTGCCTAACCTTGCCTAATGGGAGCACTGGGCCTGCCCACAACATGACTGCCTCCGCTGATCTGCAACACGGGGCTTTAAAAGTAGAGTGTGATGGTGGAATACACCCAGCTTGGCATCTCTGTTCTAGACTGAAACTAAAATGCTATTTAAATAAACATGACTTTTCATTTGCTAGTATTTATTAAGATTTAATTAGACTCCACAGTGCTTTACAATTGGGAACAATCATAATAATAAAACAAGACTGTATTAACAGACAGACATAGCATTAAGAGGGCCCTGATTGCAAATTTGAATTCTATAGGGAATTAGGAGTTGTAATGTTAAAGGTTTCAGGCATTGACGCGGATTTTTTTTTTTTTTACAATGTTCTGTTAGTTCTGAACACTGTGCAATGATTCTGTAAATAACCTAATCATTACCATATTGATCAAGATGTTCTATAGCAGCAGCCAGCCGATGTATTGTGCACATTACATATGTTAAGCAATAAACAGAAAAACAGCTCAGAACAGTGATTGTATAAAATGTTCACTCTCACGTCAATGTAGCGTGTGTCATTTTTAAGTTGTTTATTTTTCAGGTATTACAGCAAATATTAGCACTTTTTAATTTTATTTTAAAATGCATAAAATATAATTAAACACCAACAAAAATAAAAAAACAAAAAACCTAATTTTAACAACTTCCAAACTTGTACAAGAGCCACAATTGTATCCTCTGCAGGCTTGACGTTTGTTTTTAATGTCATAATTTGTGTTTTGACTCTGTTAAACCAAGTTTTTAGCATTCTATTCTTATTTACAAGTTGATCTGGAAGCCCAAGTCATGGCTTCCAGTTCCACTGTGCATGTGAATCAGTATTTCAGGTCACGTATACGCGGATGCACCAACATTGGCTCTGCAAAGCGTTAAGCCTGTTCTTACTTTTGCCAGTCAGTATCACTGGGCAGTTGAGTATCACTTCTATTGAGGAGTGTGAGGTGTACTGAGTCCCACTGGTCAGAGCAATCCTCCTGCGGCTCCCTCCAGGCCAGCCAATCACAGAGCTGCTGGGGCCACGGCTGGAGGTAGTGACCGGTTGGCTGGTGAGGAGAGAGACGAGGAGTTCACTGAGGAGAAGATGGACGGAATATCGAGCAGCTGACTGTGCTGAAAAAGCTCAAAGTAAAGTAGAGTGGCAGTAAAGTGGGCAGAAGTGGCTGGCATGGAAAGTGAAGACTGTGACAGGGAAGTGTGGGAGAATAATCAATGTCATTGATGGCAACGGTTGCAGATGAGGGAAGCGATGGCAGAGTTCTGCCTATTAAATGTATCCCTGTCCTGAGGGAATGGTTCAATAAAGTGGATAATAGAATTTAAAAGCCAATGGTTTGGTTTCAAAAGATTCTGGATTTCAAATATCCTGTCAGCTGAAAACTGCTAAATGAACACTTTACCAACAAAGAAAATAGAGGTCAAGGTTTGGGGGTTGGGTATGATATCTTTATGCTTGGGAGACCGACACCCACTATACCTCCCAAAAAATCACGAAGACTGAAATAACGACCACATTAAAAAATCCACTTACCTTAACCCTGACGGCGGAGATTAGCGAAAGCACGGGTATGTGACTGTTGGGCAAATGTGAAGATGCTGGATGCCGGTGCTGCGTTGTGACATCAGGTAACTTACCGGCGTTCGGCGCACCCTAACCTACCACTGTAAATGTAGATGTCGCTGTCTTCGGTGACGTCATAATGAAGCGCGGCATCCAGCATCTTCCCATTTGCCCAGCAGTGGCATAGCCGTGCTTTCGGTAATCTCCGCCGTCGAGGTTAAGGTAAGTGTACTTTTTAGTTAGCTCGTTATTTCAGTCTTCAGGGGTTTTGTAGGTATAGTTGGTGTCGATATCCCCAGTGTCGGAATATCGATTACCTCCGAAGGAATAGACTGATAGTTAAGTGATTACAGTAGTGGACAAGATAGAGTCATATATATTCTTAGTCACCCGTGTGTAAGGCAGAATATCTCCTTGCTGGCCGACTTCCCGCCTCGAGCCTAGCCACATCAGTTTTTGTTACGGAGCAGCCTCCAAGTGCCATTTACCTCACTTCTACCTGTTCCCCTTACCCTTTTTTTTCTACCCTCTCAGGTGTTGTTATTACCTCTAGTTTCAAATATTTTTCATTGCAAGATGTAACTGTTTATTATTTTTCATATACTTCTGTTTGATTATGACGAGGTGGTAATGATTGTGAATGTCTGCCTCTTTCTATCTATTATTATTATTATTATTATCATCATTATTATTATTATTGTAAGGATGAGGGCATAAATATGATATGATGAAATAGAATATTAAATGTCAGGGCCCAAATAAAATATTACCTTGATAAATAGAAATGAACATGATTTCCCCTCAGATAAAAGTTGTTTCCTTTTTAAAACATTTGGTCAATTAGGAGGTAATTAGGCTAAGCAGACCCTTTGTGAGGAAACCCGTTTAAGATATGCAGATCACAGACATCCATTGTTTTGATAATGTATTCCACTTCCTAATTGACTTCCTTTCAATAGGTAGTCAGAGGAGTCAGGGGTAACGCCCAGGCTGCGGAGTTGGGTAACACAAGAGATGGTGGTGTTGTTAACAGTGATAGAGAGATCAAGGTGGGATGAAGATTTAGAGAGAGGGAAGACAATGAGTTTGGAACATGTGTGCAAACACCGATGTGCTAGGGGGACGTGTGCATACACCTATGTGCGAAGGGGACGTGTGCATACACCTATGTACGAGGGAAACGTGTGCATACACCTATGTACAAGGGAGACATGTGTGCATACACCTATGTACGAGGGAGACGTGTGCATACACCTATGTATGAGGGAGACAGGTGTGCATACACCTATGTACGAGGGGGACATGTGTGCATACACCTATGTATGAGGGGGACATGTGTTCATACACGTATGTACGAGGGAGACGTGTGCATACACCTATGTATGAGGGAGACGTGTGCATACACCTATGTACGAGGGAGACAGGTGTGCATACACATATGTACGAGGGGGACATGTGTGCATACACCTATGTACGAGGGGGACATGTGTTCATACACGTATGTGCGAGGGGCATGTGATGACTTGATGTACACTTTGTGTTCCTTTGTTTTAGAGCTCAATTTATTTTGGTAAATACCTCCTGAACCTTGTTTAAACAATTTTTGTACTTAAATGTTTCAGTCACGTCCCAACTTTCTCTTCTTCCCCAGGATGTACACATTAAGCTCCGCAAGTCCATAAGGAGCTTATACTTTGTATGAAGTATTCTATTCTAATATAAGTATTAACCTAAGTTTCCTCCTATGTCAGGTTCTCTACCTGGATATTTATACCTTTCACCACTTACTTCAAACCAACATTAGGATAGAAATGTAATTAATGAAAAGCAAATGCTTAGACCAACATTGGTTTTATGATAATTGGACTGCAGCATGAAGGGGACACACATGCTTTATTGATAATTAAATCAGACAATTGTAGCTTTTAATTAGTGTGTGACTTGATACTATTCACCTACCTAACCAAAGTCTAATCAGACTCATTCTTAAGAAACACTCTCTTTTTCCAGCAATGGATCTACACCACTTGCTGTTGCACCACTGTTCTTCATATGCTTAGAATTTATTTGATAATGACCGTTACAATGTAGAATCGTTGCACCCACAGTCCCATGAATACCCATCATTTAAATAGAAATTTAAGCAAGGAGTAATGAAGACATGTGATAGGTCCACACAGTTAACTATTGAAAGTTCTGTCAAAGCTTAGAATCTTTTGTATATGTAAAAGGTATTTTACAATGTGCTTTTTCATGTAGATACAATGTGCATGCATCAATGCAAACCATGCTAACATCTTTGTATTATCTATGGAAGGCAGCAGTTACCAACGACATTGTCATCATGTACTTGACAAACTATTTATTATAGTAAGTCATTGACGTATTTTGCATGTATCATTGTGGTTTAATTATATAGCACTGTAGATTATATAGCCCTTCGAATCAATTAATGTGGGAGGAGGCTGGCTTGGGAGTTTACAGTGAATATAAATATAGGCCTCTCTCATTGGATGGAGGAAGAGGACAGAGGGGTTATATAAGCACCTCAAATGAAGCAGGACAAGTTTTTGCAATCTCAGTTTCCTTTTTGCAGGGCCTATAGTCCCCCTATTTGACAGGTAAATGGTGTAGGTGCTTTTCTCTATGGCACTTACCACTGGAACACTCTCAGGTCAGTAGCAGACTCTTGTTCAGTCTCTTTCATCCCAGACATTGATGGGGTAAAAAGGTGTTCTTGTACATGCAGGTTTAATAACAACAAATTACATTTAGTGCAGATGCTCCACCTGTAATCATGTACAGTCACCAGTGTTGAAATCAGTGGATGCCAGATCACCCCTTTTGATGAAAATAAATGATGTAGGACTGTATTTAAATCTCCAAAATTCTCCACTCCAGTTTTTTGTTAATATTCCTTGTGTTGAGGCCTTAAGAAAACACATTGTAGATTGTGTGTTTCCTAAAGTGTAATTGCAATACATTGTTTGGCCACTAGATGGCACGTTGAGATAATCGTACTACGCATGTCAAATGTGAAGTATCTCAAACATTTTTGTTAAAAATATCACTCTTCCTCACCCAGAAGCACATGGTTTCCATGTGTAGGACCCCCACAATTCCAGGGAAACTTAAATGTCCAGAGAAAATATATTGATATCGCTGATTGCACAGCAGCCATCCAAGATTAACATTTACACTAATCAGTGGATTCGTTAAAAGCTCTCCGAGGAGTCGAGACCTTGAGACATAAACATTTAGGAGATTGCAGAAATGAGCTTAGCTACTGTGGGTTATTGGATATGGAGAAAATTGCCAGGAGTACTTTATGAGTATTTTCTAAAATAGTATTTTGTAAAATAGCAAAAGCATTCTACGAAAACATTAAAAGCAATATAATGAGCTACACACAAGAGCAACAGGGTATTAAACAATCATTTTTTTTAGTTACAAAATGTCTTATTCTTGTCGTGATTTACTTACCTGTGTTCTGTGAAGGATATTTCAGGGGGCTCTGAATATCACATGGATTGTTCTCAAAGACAAATTAGGTGAATTTCCATAAAATAAGAATGAGCTTCACAATATCTCATATATCATAGACTCATTGCTTGTAATTTCGTACTAAAAGCTCTTGTGAAGTGGAACTGTCATGTATTAGTATTCATCACATCTTTTTCATCAGGGAAAGTTATTTATAAAATCCCTATTCTTATTTTAGCGCAGAGTGCATATGGAGATGAAACTGTACGCAGAATATCACTTCCTTTGTTTGTAAAAAAAATAAAACAGATATCCATGAAAGTATATTTACATACAGGCAGTCCTTTTTATTTTTTATTTAAATGATATTAGATAAATAGATAGATAGATAGATATGAGATGATAGATAGATAGATAGATATGATAGGTATGAGATAGATAGGTATGAGATAGATATGACATACATAGATAGATAGATAGATAGATAGATAGATAGATATGAGATGATACATTGATAGATAGATAGATAGATAGATAGATAAACATGAGATAGATATATAGATAGATAGACATGAGCTAATAGATAGATAGATAGATAGATAGATATGAGATAATAGATAGATAGATAGATAGTTATGAGATGATAGATAGATAGAGAGATAGATATGAGATAATAGATAGATAGATAGATCGATATGAGATGATAGATAGATAGAGAGATAGATATGAGATAGATAGGAATGAGATAGATATGACATACATAGATAGATAGATAGATAGCTATGAGATGATACATTGATCGATAGATAGATAAACATGAGATAGATAGATAGATAGATAGATAGATAGATAGATAGATAGATAGACATGAGCTAATAGATAGATAGATATGAGATAATAGATAGATAGATAGATAGATAGATAGATAGATAGATAGATAGATAGATAGTTATGAGAAGATAGATAGATAGATCGATATGAGATGATAGATAGATAGAGAGATAGATATGAGATAGATAGAGAGATAGATATGAGATACTAGATAGCTAGATAAACATGAGATAGATAGATAGATAGATAGATAGATAGATAGATAGATAGATAGATAGACATGATATGATAGATAGATATGAGATAATAGATAGATAGATAGATATGAGATAATAGATAGATAGATAGTTATGAGAAGATAGATAAATAGATAGATAGATAGATAGATATGAGATGATAGATAGATAGAGAGATAGATATGAGATAGAGAGATAGATATGAGATACTAGATAGCTAGATAAACATGAGATAGATTGATAGATAGACATGATATGATAGATACATAGATAGATATGAGATAATAGATAGGAAGATAAACATGAGATAGATAGATAGATAGATTAGTGCTATATATATTTACTAGAAGTTAGCTTCATGTGATGATGTTGTTGATACAAATTAAGTAGATGCATTGTGGGGGTATTAGCAATATTCCAGCTATTTCCTTATTCCTATCATTTGCTTTATAAAAAAACAGAGGAAACCAGCAGGTGAAACCAAGACATGTAGATAAATAGTATATACACAGGGCTGGTCAGCCAACTTTGCCCCTCTCTGCGATGTGTTCAATTCAACTAGCCTTGAAAGAAGCTTAATGCAGCTCAGACGGGATTTTAAAAATGGAGATATCTATGGCGATTTCATGGTCCATTAACATGACATTAGGACATTGCAGGGAGAATGCTCAACAGCATCGGCCCATCCTGCACTAGATCCATCTAGGGTCCATCGAGCATCCTTCTTCCCTTGCCCTGGGGAGCTGCGCTGAGTAGCTGTGTGAATGGACCTTGTGAGCGTTCCGAATCAACTTTTTTTTTCACCTGAGCAACCAAAGCACATATCACATGAGCAGTAGAGCAGTCACAGTGATTATACATCATTATGGCAAACTTTCCTCAGTCACATCTTCTTGCATATTTAAATCCAATGTATGGGGAACGCTTCATGCAACGGATCTTGAGAGTGGTTAACTGTAAACTAATATGAGGTTTTCTTGAAGACTGTGCAGCTGGCAGCTAAACAAGAGCTGAAAAATTAAGTCAACCCTGCGCTTTACTCGTTACTTTGGAATTGGTACCAGTTTGGGGACCAATGTATGTTTTGCACTCTGGTCATCATGATACTCTCTGTAGTGTTTAGCATCAACCAAAATGTGATCAAACATTCATGCTGGTATATATATATATATATTTATTTTTTATTATTATTTATATTTATTTATAGTTTATATATATATATTTTTTTATTTAATATTTTTTATATATATATTATTTTTATATATATGTATTTTTCCATATATTTTTTTTCAACAATTTTTATTTTCATTTTCCTCCATACTATTATTTTAATAATAAATTCATATTATTTATTTATATTTAACCTTTCACTAGATCTAAAAAAGATCTTTTACAAACTGGTTGTATATATATATTTTATATTTTTTTTCTGATATGTTGTATTTTTATAGTTAGATTTGATATATTATAGAGATTTGGTGATCTATTTCACCTTAGTTTTTTGTATGTCTCACATTGGTTTTACTTGGTTTGTTTAACAGCTGACTTTTAATTACGAATGAGTACTTGGTAAATAAAAAGCCCCAGGAAGCTCCTAAGATAGTTAGATTTCCCTCTGAAAAAGTTACTTTGCTGTAATGAAACGCGTTAGAGTATTTTGATCTTATTGAACCCTGCTTGGATTGATATTTGTAAGTGATTCCACGAGGCAATTGGAATATATTCAGCCTTTTGAAAATCTACTTCTAATCTGGATTCAGCCGTGTTGTTCGGGTAATTCTACATCGTGGCCCCGCCACTCTATTGGAGTTTGAAATAGAAGATACATTCCACTGCTACTGGCCAGTTAGTCTCACCATTCCATATATGTGCATGGATTATATCAGCGCTGGGAGCATTTTTTTTCAGTGAGGACGGAGTCTGCACCACGGGTCTATTTGTGACTCAAAGGTCTATTTGCATCGGATGTCAGCACAATAGGGATGCGAGTGAATTTACCGGCATGACAGGTAAGCACTGCCGGCCGGTTCTTTTCGAGTGGCCCCAGCTACTATACATATCTTTAATAATATTTAGAAAGCCCTAATCAGTCCCCGTGTTAAATCAATAACACCAATGTTTAATAATTAGGCCTCCTTCCCTGCAACCAGCCCCCGATATTAAATTTAATAAAATGAATTAAATGAAATTGAACTATTTCCCTCTCCCAATACAGCCTCAGCAATAGATTTATAGCACTTACATTTAATAAATATACCTATTTCCCACAACTATCTCCAATATTAAATAAGTCATATTCACATTTAATAAATAGCCCTCCTTCACGCCAAACTCAGCCTCACATTCAATTAATAGCCCCCAAACCACCCCAGCAATAAATTAAAGATCCCATCCCCTCACCTTAAATGACTAGGTCCCATTATTAAATTAAATAGCCCCACTGACACCCCACAAATAAATTAATAACACCTACCATTAAATAATTACCTCCCAGCCACACTCCACTATTAAATGAATAGCCCACCTTCCACCATTACATTAAGAACCCCACCCCCTTTCCTCACACTCATCTTCTTCCATCTAAGCTGTGGTAGAGAGGCAAACACTTTTGTCTGCTTCTCGTGCAACATGCGCATATGGGAAAGCGTGTCTGTCATGTGTGTGCGCATCCCATGCGTGACATTGTCAGTGAGGGAGATAGGAAGAGGCGGGCACACACATCGGGGAGGGAAGGAACAGATCATATGATCAGTGGCCATACAGTGGCCTGTTGGCACCCCCTGTGTTGGTAATGATGGGCGCACCTGGTCCCGGAAGCTCCATAAGAGAGGAAAGCCCAGGTCACATGCCCCCTGTGCCCCCTTGTTTAATCTGGTTATGGTCTCACCCTTCTTTCCTCCTGCAGGTCACCAGAACAACTCACATTGGACCCTTTTCTATCCCAAACTCCAGGGCATGAACAGGGTTGCAAACTATCGCCACTTAGGCTGCTACCATCACTAACTTGTATTATACGATATTACAGTTCTATCTCACCTCTTTGGAAACAGGTGAGTCCATGATCTTCCTGTGCACATGGACAAAACACTGAATTTGCTTTGTATGGTTCCTGCAGCAGCTGGAGGTAACAAACAAGTTGTACTTCATGGTGACCAACTGTTCTGTCCACTATACCATTATAAAGCTACTCATTTATTTTTATTAGAGGCATACAATTGGTCACGTCATGGTCTGCAATAAATGATGTAGAGTTCTAGTCACAGCAGATACTTGCATTGTGAATGATGTATGCAAAATCACGATTATTGCAGAATATAGTTAATTCACCCTTATAAAATGCAATCAGCAATCAGACAAGTATTCTATCAGTAGAGATCTACTCTGTATATGTCTGCATTACTCAGTGTGTCTAAAAAATACAGTGTTAGCTGACAGGGTTTAAATTCACAGCACTTAACAGAACTGCTAGGGGTGACCTACTTTATCCTTCTGGAGAAAATAAGTGACAAAGATAGCTTTAGTCAGTGAACCATATCTCAAACTCAAATGTCAGACCTCTCCATCGATATGAACAGCAATATAACTATAATATTTTCTTACCTGTGAAATGATTCACTGTCTCAATGTTTGTCTGTGTAAAACTCTCTCTCTATACACAGTACTATGCAAGGTCACAAGGACGTTAGATGAGTGCATTGATTTGGACAGGTTTGGAATTTGTTCAATATATATAATACATATAATACAAGCCTATTGAAGGGGACTAAATCCGTTTGTGGAACAAAATAGGGGTGTTCATCTATAAAAGTTCCACTGACAAAATGGAACGTAGAGAACTCTACTCTCTGTCTTCTTGTACTCTTCTTTCTTCTACTTTGGAATATTAAATGATGTATGATTGGCATCACCAACCACGCAAGGGCAAAACCACACATGATATTGTGGGATAGAAACATGATTTACATCTTGTGATTGCACAATCCTCTATACAGACAATGGGATTTATTAGTATGGATCTTTCTACTTCATTTATTTCTTTGTCTTATACATCACCGTCATCATCGCTTATTTATTTATATAGCGCCACTAATTAAACAGCCATGTGCAAAGAACGCACTTACATCAGTCCTTACCCCAGTAGAGCTTACAGTCTACATTCCCTAACACATACAAAGACAGACTAGGGTCAATTATTCCCTTGTCATATATTGAATAACCCTTTTCAAAGCTCACAAAATTTACTAACTGCTTTTCTTACTTTCATTTCATGATATTATAGTTCTAATTTCTTTTACACCTTCTGCTTGGCACCCCTTTATCTATATGTCCCCTCACTACATCACTCCTCTCTACAGTTAGGTACACACTACACAATTTTCAGACCGATGTGTTATCTCAAACCATTGTACCTACAACTGAAGGTCCGATCAGTCTGGCAATTCGTCCATACACACTGACACCATTTACCTTCAGATCTGTGCTCTTCACCTGGTCCTTCATCTAGTTTTTGGAGAATGACAGCACAATATTCATTCATTCATTATTGTCACATTGTCACACTGATTAAAGCGCACTGTTATAGCTATCTACATGTCCTAACGAATTTCGCTACCTTCTGTGTCTCTGAAACGAAACATTCTGTCTCAGAACGAACAATTGAATTATACCTTCTACAGCACTCTCTACATTTATTCACCGGGACATTCATCACTAGCATCGGCTGAAAAGAACACGACTCTGCAAACTCTATGGAGATCGTCAGCATGAGTGCATACACACTACATGATCGGTCGGTGATTGTTTGGAAAATATTAAACAGTACGACCAACCAAATGAAACGGTGATCGGCACTTTGGGACGACTTTAGATCATCGTGTCACTATACACACTCACACGATATCTGACCAAATGCCATCAGATGTCGGCTGATTGGAGGTTTTTCGTGCAATCATCGGGCCAGTGTGTACCTAGCCTAACTCTTTTCTTAAACGCTTAAATGTAATATCCTCAAACTGCCAACAGAGGAGAATATCTCATTCATCTCTCAGTCATCTTTTTTTTTATCCGTCTTTCTTTCTCCTGTTAGCCGATGATATATCATGTTCTAATGTATTTCTTTTATCTTTTGCATGATTTGTCATGTACTAGGTTAATTTGTGGTTGCAAATAACAATGTATCATCTATTCTGTTTAATGTGTAAATGTGTACTCCGTCCATCCCCCTATATGCGGTGCTGCAGACACTTTCTTGTGGCTTATAGATAAAGATAATCATAATAAATGGTACAAGATACTTCTGTAAATGCTATAGTGCAATGTACAGCTACACTAGCTGTAGTGTAAGTTACTTCTGTTATAGCTTTACTGTATATGACCTATATCTATAGCAGCACACACATGTCTACAGTAGAGATGAGCGGGCTTGGATTTCGGTAATCCAAGCCCACCCGAACAGTGCGGATCCGACGGGATCCGAGCACTGTTCGGGTACTTCCGGCCGCCCAAGGAATGCAAAACGAGGCTATGACATCCAAGTGTCGCGTCGGATCTCGTGAGACTCGGATCTCATAAATGCCCCGCTCGCGGCCGCCATTTTCATTCTCCCTGTGGTTACTGAAGAGGGAGGTTGATGTGCTCTGTCCTGCTGAGTGATTACTTTAGTCAAGTGGTGCTTTGTCCTGCTGAGTCCAGTAGTACTTTTTCCAGTGCTCTGTCCTGCTGATTCCAGTGGTGCTTTGGCCAGTGTCTGTGATGCTGAGTCCAGTGGTGCTTTTGTCCTGTATTTGTTTCTGATAAGTCCATAGCAATTTGTTAATTAGCCAAAAATCTTTAAAAAATGTAAAAAAATTACCAAAAAAATACCCCAATTTTTTTTTTAAAGAAATAATTGAAAAAGTATAAAAAAATATTATAGAGCAATATATTCTTGGAGTCCCAAAAAAGAGGAACTGCCATTTCTATTACTACGTTCATTGTTTGTGCAGTCCCAAAAAAGAGGAACTGCCGATTCTATTACTACGTTCATTGTTTGTGTAGTCCCAAAAAAGAGGAACTGCCATTTCTATTACTACGTTCATTGTTTGTGCAGTCCCAAAAAAGAGGAACTGCCATTTCTATTACTACGTTCATTGTGTGTGCAGTCCCAAAAAAGAGGAACTGCCATTTCTATTACTACGTTCATTGTTTGTGCAGTCCCAAAAAAGAGGAACTACCATTTCTATTACTACGTCCATTGTTTGTGCAGTCCCAAAAAAGAGGAACTGCCATTTCTATTACTACGTTAATTGTTTGTGCAGTCCCAAAATAGAGGAACTGCCATTTCTATTACTACGTTAATTGTTTGTGCAGTCCCAAAAAAGAGGAACTGCCATTTCTATTACTACGTTCATTGTTTGTGCAGTCCCAAAAAAGAGGAACTGCCATTTCTATTACTACATTAATTGTTTGTGCAGTCCCAAAAAAGAGGAACTGCCATTTCTATTACTACGTTCACTGTTTGTGCAGTCTCAAAAAAGAGGAACTGCCATTTCTATTACTACGTTCATTGTTTGTGCAGTCCCAAAAAAGAGGAACTGCCATTTCTATTACTGCGTTCGTTGTTTGGGCAGTCCCAAGTTACCTGAGTTGTCCCCCCTCCAGTGTTTACTCCGAAAGAGTTTTTAGTGCAGCGGGGAACTTGGTCAGTAAGCGGCGAAGGAGGTTGCTTCCGCAGAATGTTGAAAAAATGATGTTCATAAAAATGAATTATCAATTCCTCAATCAAGTACAGCACTGGCCTCCAGAAACTACAGAGGGACCTGTGGTTGTTGAGTCCAGCGGGGACGAATTGATAATGTGTGAGGATGACCAAGTACACACTGAAGGGGGAGAGGAATCAGAGGATGAGGATGAGGACGACATCTTGCCTTAGTAGAGCCAGTTTAGTTTGTACAGGGAGAGATAAATAGCTTTTTTGGTGTGGGAGCCCAAACAAACCAATCATTTCAGCCACAGTTGTTTGGTAGGCCCTTTCGCTGAAATGATTGGTTTGTTAAAGTGTGCAGTGTGCATGTCCTATTTCAACAACATAAGGGTGGGTGGGAGGGCCCAAGGACAATTCCATCTTGCACCTCTTTTTTTGGCATTATGTGACCGTCCAACAGTCGTTTGCCGTGAGCACAAAGTACGACAGTAGTCATCCTATGGCAAAGCGGATAACTGCGGCCTTAACAGCTATGTTGGTGTTAGACGTGCATCCGGTGTCCGCCATCTGTGCAGTGGAATTCAGACCAGTTGGAGGAGGTAGGAGCAGCCATCTGTGCAGTGGAATTTAGACCAGTTGGAGGAGGTATTGTGGCCCCAGTACCAAATTGGGTACCGGGGCCACTCTACTATGCAGTCCAGATAGATGCGTATCGTATATTAAAATACATTCAGTTTTGGGGCCAAATCCAAAAATAATTAAAATGCACTGTCATGATCGAAAACAAGAGGTATTGACGTGTTAGAACTCCACCCTCTATATGCTGCAGAGGATGGAGGAGCAGCCATATGTGCAGTGGAATTGAGACCAGTTGGAGGAGGCATTGTGGCCCCGGTACCAAATTGGGTTACGGGGCCACTCCACTACGCAGTACAGAAAGCTACCTCGGTGCAACGGTTTGGACTAAAAACAATATTGTGAGGTGTGAGGCGTTCAGAATAGACTGGAAATTAGTGGAAATGATTGTTATTGAATGTTATTGAGGTTAATAATAGCGTAGGAGTGTAAAAAAAACCTAAAAACTGGATTTTAGCGCTTTTTATGCTTTTTTAAAAATAAATCAGAACCCAAAACCCTAAATCAGAACCAAAACCTTTCGTCAGGGGTTTTGGCAAAACAAATCAAAACCCAAAACCTCAAGCTAATCAGAACCCAAAACCCAAAACACTAAAAGTGCCCGGTGCACACCCCTAGTCTACAGTGCTAGTTACTGTATAACATACATATTCACTAGCTATAACGCAAAATACAGTTATAAAAGATATATCTGTATAAGACTTGACCATGATTTATTTATAAAGCAGAAAACATATTCCATTGCGCTGTACAAGAAGGAGAGAACTGAGTGAGATAACTGCAAGTGTGGTACCCCAAAGCCCTGTTGAACAGCACAGAGGAATGCATAAACACTTTTAAAATGCAGGGCTACAAGGGGTTAATTGTGCTCCTGAAAACTTGTGCCCAGGAGTGATTGACAGGAGGAGGATGAAGGCCCTGATTGGCTGGGGGAGTAATAGGAAGAGGATGTGCAGGAAGGAGGAGAGAGAGAGAGCAGCATGGTAGAAGGAACAAGGGGGAGGATGTGCAGCCGAGCAGAGAGAAGATAAGCTGCTGCCAGAACTGTGACATTGCCAGCAAAGCGGACGGAGAACAGCTGGGGACACGCAGCGGGGCGCCAAAGACAGTCTCCACTAACTGCAGAACCGTCTCAAGGTAAAACCCTAGCCTGCAGTGTACTGCACACACCCCAGTGTCAGAGGGAAGAGTGATGAGAGAATCTATCCAAAACTGACATTGCATTCTTGTACAAGGAAGGATTGTGAGACCTTTTCTCCCAGATCATACCTTTACACAGGCTACAGGGAACAATTAAGACGGTCTTTTCAGCTATATCCTGTGTGTGTGCTGATATCTGGACACCATACCCTGTTGCAAAGCACATGTGCTGATAGAGATTCATTGACTGTTGAGAGAACAGCGCCATCTTGTGGCTGAAATGAGCAACAGCCCTGCTTTCTACTATAATACTTAACCCTTGATGGAAACCTCTGCAGGACATTGGAACACTACCAAATTCCTGTGCACAGGTCAGCCCAGGACTGAGTGGAAAATATGGTAACGTTACCGGGGATAATATTGGTGCACCAAATGTTGAGATGGATGTTAATGTTATGTGATTTACCTAAGAATTGATTTATTAATATTGAAGGTGTGACATTCAGTGTTAGTGGTACCGCTGCAATTCAAGTTAACTCAGCAGTAGATGCTAAAAGTGGGGCGCCTGACCCATAGGGAATAGCACGGTACCCCAAACACCTGAATAAGAAGTAGCCATCTAGTGGGCGCGGTAGTGACCGTAAGAGTCTTGATGGGTTATTATTGATGGTTATTGCATCAACACCAGTCAGATATTGTTAACGTGAAAGTAGTAACTGTCATTACCAGTGTGCCTTATTAGACAATGTGTATTGAAGATGTTATCGTTTTTCTGCCTTATACTCACCAGGTGTATGTTATATGTTAAATGCTATTGTGCTCTATGCTGATCAGACGCATTATTTTGTCATTACTATTGAGCTGAAGAGGTCAGTGGCGCGGTGGCTTACCAAAATTATCCTTACCGCATTCTCAATAAAATCAAGTTGTTTGACCAATCTTTGTCCCTTTCATTGAAGTATTTATCTCCTGACCACCAGATATCCAAAAGAGAAAAGAACCTGACTCGTATCTGGGAGACAAGGTAAGGGAAGGATTTCCCATCAGTACTCGACCACCACACAAGCACCAAGGCATAATTAGAGTTTATGCTGCTCTGGGCATTGTATATGAATTTTAGTAATTATGTGTCCTATATGCATATCCCATTTAATCCCAAAGCAGCCTCTATTCATTTTACTAAAAATATATGTGGTTGGTAAAGACCAAGAAGCAAATAAGTAAAGGGAAAAAGTAGATCAACTTTACATAATAATGTTTCTGCTCTCCTGGGCATATACCTTGCTGCCACACATTTGCCCATTTTTTTACAAAAGGTCATGAACGGGCAGCATCTATAGCAGGCACAAGATAGCACCTTCTGATGAAAGAAGCCAGACAGGACATGGGGTTGCTGAATGCTCACTTCTGCAACTTGCATTGCAGACAGCTGTTGGGCCTTGCTATGTTTGGGGACAAGATATTTAATGAGTGAAGAGTGAGCATTCATGGGCGCAATCTGGTATTAGCAGACAACCACTGAACCTATCCCCCACCTCAAAAGGCTTTGATTTTTGGCATATGCTTGAGTGTCTAAGATTAAACTTTTAGTGGGACACATTTGTATCTTTCAGACATGCTCTATACAGTAAAAAGTGCACACAACCACCAATGTAATAAATATATAAAACCGTACAAATTGCCACAAGTAATAAACACAGTTCTGATATATCATGACCTAAGACAGAAAAAGGTTCCTGCCCCTTTGTTTCGACTCAACCTCCTCTGATGTGACCCAAAGACCCACATATAACATGACATTTGGATAGAATTTGACCACAGCCTTTATTTAATAATTTAACAACCTCAACAAGGGGCATTCCAAGCAATGAAATGCCCCACAGGGGAACAAATATCATGCCCAAACTAAAGATGTTCACTGACCTCCTTGTTCTGGTTTTGGTTTTGGGTTTGGCAAAGCCACCCTTGCGTGTTTTGGTTTTGGATCCCTATTTTTTCTGAAATCCTCATTTTTTTTTCTAAAATCACATAAAAAAAATTTTCCCCCTACATTACTATTAACCTCAATAACACTAATTTCAAGTCATTTGCAGTCAATTTTGACCACCTCACAGGTTACAATACTATTTTCATACTCTTTCGGACAAATATTGCAGCGACCTGCCTGGATGCTAAGCGACAGAGCAATGACTCAAACACATGGCAGTTCAAAGCACATCTAGGAAACATTGCCACACAGCAGTGGCAGAAAAGAAAAGTGGGGCAAGATGTGGAATTGTTCTTGGATCATGAAATCAGTTATGGACCTACCCGTTCCATGGATAACTGAGGTAATTCTACAGCTTATACATGGCAACGAGCACTGACCCCCCCCGGGACGCATGCTTTTATCAGACCCACACCAATCCAGGGTGCAAGACAATGCACTAAAAAGAGCCATTGTAATTCACAGCAAAAAGCAAAACATAAAGTGCAGATTACAAACACTTTGTGCAATACTGATGAAACAGCAGCAAAGTGGAAGGTAATACATATACACGTCTAAGTTTTTTCCTAGCAGCAGTTGACTGATAAACTGAAGGAAGAGACGACGTCCTGTCACGTAACACTTGAGCGTCACCTTGCTCACCAGGAGCTCTTTGCTTCTCTTCAATCTGTGTCAGTTAGAAACAAAGAGAAGACATAGCTCTGAAACCTAGGATCAAGCACAGTCACCAAAATGTAGTGATCCGATTTCAAGATTTTGATAACTCTTGGATCCTGGAGAAGCGAATAAAGTACTTGATCTACAAGTCCGACATACTTAGCGTAATTGCTTTGTTTAATCTCCTCCTTCAGTTTCTCAAGCTGCTTTTCCAAAAGTCTAATTAAGGGAATCACTTGACTCAAGCTAGCAGTGTCTGAACTCACTTCACAGGTGACTACTTCGAATGGTTTCATCACCTTGCACAACACGGAAATTCTCCACTGCGCCTGAGTAAAATACATCCCCCCTCCTTTCCCAATGTCATGGCTTGTGGAGTAAGCGTGGATGGATTTTCGCTGTTCCTCCATCAACAGAACCATATACAGGGTGGAATTCCACCTTGTCACCACCTCTTGCTTCAGTTGGTGGCAGGGCAAATTAAATTGCTCTTGTAGCTGCTGCAATCTCTCACACACTGTTGCCAAATGCCTGAAATGTCCAGATATTTTTAGCATAAGTTTCTGATTTTCCCAACAGCTTGCCATGAACTCGCTGCAAATGGCGTAACATGGATGAGGTTCCTAGATGGTTAAGGTCCCTGCCTCTACTGACTGTGGCTTTACAAACGCTACAAATGGCTAGACAACTGTTTTCAGGATTTGAGTAAAAATAATTCAACACATAAAAGGTGGATTTTTTGGTCTTATGCCCAGGCATGACAATGGCCTTCTTCTTATCATGTGCAAGAACTGCTTCCACTGGAGCAGGACTTACACAAACAACATCATCCTCATCAACATTCTCATTAGCGCCCTCGTCAGCTACACAAATATCCCCCTCATCCTATTGCAATTCCAAAGTGGCATCCTCAATTTGTGTATCACCAGCTACACTTGGGCTGTTCATGCACACATCTGCAGAAATGCTAAAAGGGGCCTTCTTTATGGGTACACTATCAGAAAGGTCAGGATTACACTTAGCACTCGTGGATAGACTCTCCTCAGGGATTTGTGTCATTTCTGAATTTGAACATACATTTTCCTCTAATGCCTTACTGTTTTCTTCCAGCTCGGCTTTTACACGTAAAAGTATTTGGACACCACTTTTGGAGTCCGAATGACAAGGTCTTGTTTGGTCATGATTGACCTTACAAGAAGATGCCTCAGTGACAGTTGCAGAACTAGCACTCATAGAGAAAGGCGAATGCCTCATTCTTTCCTTGCCACTGCGTGTGTAGTATGGCATGTTGGCAATTTTATTTTTTTCTGCAGATAACTTTGCCTGGATTACAGGTCTTTTTTTTCTTGACCAAGGTTAAAGGTGTTTTTTTACATTTTGGTTTCCCTGACTTAAAAACACTATCCACTTTAACATTGGCTTTAGCAGATGATGTAGAGGGATTACTTTCATCATGACTGGTGCCGGCAGCTGCTTGGTGCTCCTGGTCTTCTGTGTACTGCTGTGAATCCATTTTGATAACACAGTACAATGTGTCTGCAGATTAAGAACAACACTGCCAACCCTATTATTTGTATTTCAGCTATGACAATTAGCAATGGAGCTCTCCTGTTTGTGTGTTACCTATATAACCATTCAATTTGACTGCAGATTTAGAAGACCAAGCCTGCCAGCCCTATTATTTGTATTTCAGCAATGACAATTAGCAATGGAGCAATGGAGCAATGGAGCTCTTCTGAATGTCAATGGAGACTTTGAAGAACACTGCTACCCCTCCTCTTTCTATTCTACCTATAACGCTGCTCAACTGCGCTAGAGACTGCCAAGAACCGTGCTACCCCTTCTATGTCCCTCTGTTAAATGGTGCTGGATCGCCGTGGAGGGCGGTATTTATAGAATCCAAAACTCGTGAGATCCGACAATGTAACAATGATGTTTTGCCTCGTTTTCAATTCCGAGGGCGCACAAAGGTGCCGAGCGCTCAGTACTCGGATCTGCTAAGTTCGGGTCTGTTCGGTTGTCGGGGAACTGAGCCTGAGCATCTCTAGCCCAAACATTCACTCACACTTCCAGGTTCACGTTTATTGTACCCCTCCACTTCATGTTCAATTCCGTTGTCAACCACACAAGGGGAGGTAACCCTGCAGGACTACCATCAAGGCCATGTCCCGAAGATCCCCCTTGAATTTACTAGAATACCGCCCCCCTCTTCACCATGGAGAACCAGCAACCCCCTCTTCTTAACCATATCACTTTACGCTTCCATCCATAACGAAAACCTCCATTTTATTACTTTAGCTTATCTTAATGATATATTGCCCCCCCCTCTCTATACAAATATCTTGATGTAACAGCTCCTAAATGTTGTGCCTGTTTCTTAGTCATTCATTTGTAAAGTTGTCTGATGAAGGGGCTCTGTGCTCTGAAAGCTAGCAAATATAATATTTTTTTTTGGTTAGACAATAAAGGCATCACTCCTATAATACTTTTGTCTTTTTTGACACAAAAGTATTTAACATCACTTAGATTCTGCATCCCTAACACACATACACTAGAGTCCATTTTTGACAGAAGCCAGTTCACCTACTGGTATGTTTATGAGCTGTGGGAGATCACCGGAGCACCAGGAGATCCCCACACAAACACTGGAAGAACATACAAACTCTTCACAGATAGGGCCTTAGTTGGGATCCTCAGGGCTGTGGGGCAGCATCACTAACCACTCAGCCACATCTAACTATATCTCTATATTTAATGCTCCTGTCTTTGTAAAGCTAGAAGAGCACAAGAAAAAAGTCCTTTAAATGACATGCAATTATGGCCTGATTTAAAGTTGTATGTAAATCCATTTGTGTCACGTTATAATGTGACTTGCACAAAATTTGTTGCACTGTGTATGGGCACAACTTCTTATACCTGTGCCCTTGGGTGCTAGGAGAGGAGGATCGGGGGCGTATAAGTGTCAGGTCAGAATGGTAGAGGTGCGTCCATTTTTACATGCACATATCTTTAAGATACTCCTTTTAAGGAGGAGTATCCTTGTGCCTCCCATAGGACAGGAGCACGTTTCTGAGTTGAAGATGATGATGGATGAGTTTTAGCTCCTCACGTATGTATACGCTACATTTAAATTTGCATGTATTTTGAAAAACAGCAGAGGAATAACACGGACGCAAAAGTCGCATTATTACATTTATCTCTAAATCAGGCCCAAAGACGGTATCTAGTTCTCTCCATAAAATATATATAGTTACCTAAACATCAAAGGTGTATAATGTAGTTTTGATTATCACATGAATATAATCAAATACATTTTAGGATTTGGCTAGTATGTAAAGTGACATGTGTAATCTCATAATTATCATATTGGTTTATAGTCTTGTAAATAATATTCCTATTAATACAGAGAACATGGCGATGTCTCTACAGTAGATGTGTGTTGCACTTGTTATACATTATCTATTATTAAATAACATGGTAGGACTTGTTCAACACAACTGGGATTCTGTGCTGAAGTCTTTTCACATAGAGGTGTTTATACGGTTACCACAGTCTCAGCGTCACGGGGCTTGAGCAGGGAACATGGTTTAAGTCTATGGGGTATATTTATTAAACTGCGGGTTTGAAAAAGTGGAGAAGTTGCCTATAGCATCCAATCAGGTTCTAGCTGTCATTTTGTAGAATGCACTATATAAATGGTAGCTATAATCTGATTGGTTGCTATAGGCAACATCTCCACTTTTTCAAACCCATTGTTTAGTAAATCTAGCCCTATATGTCCTGTACCACATACTAAAGCTGAGTGCAGAATCAACCTTGCCATAGACCCAAATATTCAGAAACACTGCTTCTCACATTACCTCCTAAGGATCTTTCATTTCTCTCGTGCGGTTATGACAGCAATGAATGCAGCAAAGCACAACAGCAGCATTTGGAATTATAAGAGCAATGCTGACGTACGAGAGAAGAGGATCCAGCAACACCAGTGGTACTGAATAATACCTGCTCTAGTAAATGTGACTGAGGTGCCATAACTTATTTCACACTTAGCAAAATGTTCTCACCTCACGGAAAAGATTATTCACAGCTGACATAAAAACAACGTTTTGTATGATTTGTTTTTATGTAGGTTGCATTATGTGAATAGTATGTTCATACGTAGCTTTGCCGTATGTGTTATGTACAGCTGTGCCAGAGGTACAGAACACCCCACAACGCAATTGTCTAGGTTAATAATCTAACGTAACGTGGGCAGCGATCTTGTGGCTCGATGCCCAGAGTGTAACAAACTAATTTCCATATGCTGCAAAGTTTGAATTGGCCAATAAAGATCTCACCAATATATATATATAACTATAAAGAGACGATTTTGTTCAAATGATCCAATATCATCATAAAAATAGAGTTAATTCATTACCAGTACTCCATAATCTATTAAAAATAGATTTATTTGAAATTCAGATGATTTGGGCGATTTTACTCTGTTGAGCAAATTGCTGCTTTCCCCATTTTGAATGGGCAATGCATATTTAATAGTGCCCATGAAAGTGAATAGTTAAATCTCAGCCAATTACAGACAATGTTTATATGCTGAGAAAAATCCCCCAGCACACTGCTATAACCAGCAAAGGAGTTATGTTGTGGAATTTACCTTTGTGTTTATTCCTTTCAGGATAGTCCCACTCTTTCAAGCACCTGCTATGAACCTATGCATTGATTGAGCAACTTCCACTTCTGTATTGTGTGTTTGAGAGGCGTGTTTGGCATCAGTAGCTGATGGGGAGTGCTGGTGCTGTATTGCCGTTTGGAGGAGTTTGGGGTACCTCGTGGTAAGTTAGCTCTCAACTTAAAAAACACATATATGTATGACCCAAAAATAGGGACTCTCACTGTTTAGAGTTAGGACCACCCTATTAGCAGAAGTGCCTTGATGGGGCAGGTAGTTTACCATACATTTGCAAATGTGTGCAACTGAGATTTCTGCATTTTTATGTACAAATAGAAATAGCAGCTCCTTTGTTGGTTATAGCAGTGTGCTGGGGGATTTTTCTCTGTGTTTGCTCCTTTCAGGATAACCTCACCCTTTCAAGCACCTGCTATGAGCCTATAAATTCTATTCCATTTCTATTGTGAATGTTTATGTGTTGGTTGCTTGTTATTGACTGAGCAGGTACTGACCAATCTCCAACCCCATTGGAAACCATGCCATTAGCGGCAAAGCAATGCATTACTGTAATAGAATCAGGGGCAGAACTCTGCATTGCCGGACCCATAGCAAAGTTTGAGTAGGGGCCCGCTATATCCGGAAAAGATCAGAGAGGCAGGCCTCTTCTGGGCATGCTTCAGAACAGAGCAGTAGTATCGGTGGGGGATGTAATGGGCCCTGGGGGGTGCAAGGGTTTTCCTGCGGGGCCTCGGAAGGGAGGCCACCAGCATGGCCTATAGGCCACACCCCACAGTAGCACCATCACTATTTTAACGGTTCTAACGTGCCCCCGCTGACAGGGCATGGCTGTGCTTGTAGTTCTGTAAGTCCCAGCAAGTCCTGGCAGCCACTGGTAGTTCCAAACTAATATTCCATCTATTTTTTATGTTTTGTTTCAAAGGAGCATTTTTCCATTCTGTATCCGTTAAAATGCCTTGCCCATTGAAATCAATGGGAAAGTTACTCATCTCACTGTTTTTCAGGCAATCTCAACTGTTTGAAACCGTTGAGATTGGTGGATTATTACATGGGACAGTGATGTCACAGCAACTCAAATAATTGCCATTGTAGTTTTTCGAACTGCATAAGATCCCATAAAGACACTGACCTAAAGATGTGGTTGGAGCTTCTGCAGTCTGGAATGAAGCTGGGAGGTACTATTAGGTTAACACTGAACAATATATTTTACTTAGATGGTTTAAATTTGAACATTTCAATTTTGGGTTTAGTGATTTTTCTGTGGCTACATCTCTGATCTTAGGTAATTTTGGATCGCTTTTTTTCTTTTAAAACACCACTTAGAGCTTTTAAGATGGTGTCTGCTTCATTTTCCTTGCTCCTACATCCATCTATAACCTTAAAAGTACAATCGCACTTAAGTGCTAGTAAGTATTATTCTGTATATGCAGTTCCCTGCAATACCGGAAACACCTGTACTGTATTAGGAGGAAACACAATAAAAGAGAAAACATTAGTATAGAGGTCTTACCACAATGAGCTTACAATCTAAAACAATGATGAAGTGCTGAACTTTGAAATACAAATTAAGAACTGCTTTAGTTTAAATCAGTGACCATACTGTAGTTACTAATAAGTGAGATAACAGGCAAGAGCAGAGATGAATACAATTTTTAAAACTGTTCTGCAAAATATTGTCATTATTCTGTATTTAGCCGCAGAGTTTTGCACATTTTGCTTTTGGAATTTGGCGTTAAGTGTCATTATTTTTATTATTATTGTAGATTTGTAAGGCGCCACAGTGCTCCACAGCACCGTACAGTGGGGAAAAAAGTACATACATAAAACAGGGACATCCAAGGTGAACACAATAAGTGCAGACATGAAAACCAAAGGTATGAAGGACCCTGCTCATTAGAGAGCTTACATTCTAAGTGCAAGAGGGCACAGCTGAAACAAAAGGAACAAGTGGGACTGATGTGAGGGTGCATTAGTGTGAGTAGTATCATCAGGGATAAGGTATTCTCTAAAAACTAAATGGATTTTCAGAAAGCATATAAAGATTTGAAGGCTGTGGGAATGCCTGATTGATCATGACAGGGAATTCCAAAAGTGGGGAGTAGCACGGGAAAAGCCTTGTAGGCGGGAGTGAGAGGTGGTTACCTGAAATGAAACAAGGTGCAGGACAGAGGTAGATCTAATAGGGCAGGAGTGAGAGTATTTTGATATAAGATTTGAGATGTATGCATGGGTAGTATTGTTGAGGGCTTTCTAGGTAAGGGTGAGTAGTTTGAATTGGATTCTGGAGGACACAGGAAGCCAATGCAGGGATTTGTACAGTGGTGCAGCAGGTGTGGAGCGGTGAGAGAGGAAGATCAGTCTTGCAGCAGCATTTAGGATGGATTGAAGTGTGGATATATGGGTGTCAGGAATGCCAGATAACAGGAGCTTGCAGTAGTCAAGACAGGAGATGAACAGAAATGGAGTGAAATGATACGAGTTTTGACAGCATGTTGGGTAAGAAAAGGATGTAATTTTGCAATGTTTTTAAAGTGGAATCGACCGAACTGGGAGAGAGTCTGGATGTGAGGAATAAAGCAGACGGGGGAGTCAAGTGTGACACCAAAGCAGCGGGCTTGTGAGACTGAGGAAACAGTGGTGTTATTGACAGTGAGGGAGATTTGAGGACAGATGGTGACTCTGGCTGGAGGGAAGATCATAAGCTCTGTTTTGGACATGTTGAGCTTTAGGTAGCACTGAGACATCCATGTGGTAATAATAGAAAGACAATTTGTAGCATAAGATAGTACAGAAGGGAAGAGGTCAGAGGAAGAGATATAGATTTGGGTGTCGTCAGCGTAGAGGTGATACAGGAGATTAAATGAGGAGATTAATTAGTTCCCCAAGAAAAGAGGTGTACAGGGCCAAGAACAGAGCCTTGTGGGACCCCATCATATAGTGGGAGAGGACCTGAGGATGTGCCAGAGGTAGAAATACTAAAGGATCAGTTCGACAGGTTGGAAGTGAACCAGGAAAGAACTGTGTCATAAAGACCATTGGAGTGAAGGGTGTGTAGGAGAAGAGGGTGATCAACAGTGCCAAAAGCAGGAGAGAGGTAAAGAAGGGAGTATAGATAAATGACCTGTGACAGGAAGGACCTCTTATGTCATTCTGTCCGGGTTCAGCTGGGCTTGCCTTGCCACCGTCCCCTTTCTTTATCCCAATTGCGTACTCTAAATGCAGTAGCAAGGGCTATGCTGCCAACACTCGGCTTCTTCACCGGCACCTAGAACTGCTTCCTTCTGAGTAACTCTCGCTGATGGTGTACACCCTTGCTGGGCACCTGGCTAAGTTTGAGAAACTAGAGATGAAGTCGTAGCGGGAGAAGAGAAGGCCAAGGGGAGTGTCCATCACAGTTGGTGGGAGATGAGGTCCACTGGGAGAGACCAATGGATAAAATAAGTGAAAGAAGTTTAGTGATTATTGATGGGAATGTTGAAATCATCTATTATAAGAGTAGGCAGGTGAAAGGATAGGAAATGAATGAGCCAAGGCGTCAAGGAATTGGCAACTGGACCAGATGGGGCAATAAATGACAGCAACACGAAGGTGGAGAGGATAAAATAGTGAGATAGTGTGGACTTCAAGGTGGGTATTGGGATGAATGGTTCACAGGGTATGACTTGGAAGGTGAAGCTTTGATAAAGTACAATGTCTACTCCACCACCTTGTCTGTTTCTGGGAGTTTGACGAAGGGAGAGTCCCCCAGAGGAGAGAGCTGCAGGGAATGAAGTGTTAGAGAAGGTGAGCCAGGTGAGCCAGGCTTCTGTAATGGTAGGGAGGTTGAGAGATTTAGAAATGAATAGAGCATAAATGGATGCAAGTTGTTACCAACAGACCTGGTGTTCTGTAGTGCACATGAGATGGGAAGAGAGGGTAGTGGAGATATGTGGTTAAGGTTGGCGGGATTGGAAGAACGGGAAGGATGGAAAAGTTTGGGTTGCAGCGAGAACGTGAGCAGATAATCAGGATTGTGCGGGGCCCAGGGTTAGCTGAGATATCACCAGCAGCCATGAGAAGGAGCAAGATGAGAAAGAGCACATGTGAGGAGGATTTGTGGCTGTGAGGTTTATTTCTGTTTATGTAGGCCGGTGAGTGTGGTGGGTGGAGGAGACAAAACAGTTCATGTGTGCATACTAGTGAGGAGGGAAGTAGTGAAGGGGAAATCATAATCAGGGAGGAATAAGATGATGGAGAAAGAAAAAGAGTTTGGAGAGAAGTATGGTGACAGTAAATAGGAGAGACTGGATGGAAATCTTGGGGTGGATCGAGGAGCATGAGCAAATAGTGGGGATTGAACTGGACCCAGTGTAAAGTGAGATGTCGAGAAAAATCCCCCAGCACACTGCTATAACTTCTATTTCTACTTGTACAGAAAAATGCAGAGTTCTCAGTTGCACGCATTTGCAAATGTATGTTAAGCCTCCTGCCCTGTCACGGCACTACTGCTAATAGGGTGGTCCTAACTCTAAACAATGAGAGTCCCGATGGAGAGAGAAGAGGGGTTTGGAGACAAGTGGGGTGAAACTGAATAGGTGAAAGAGAGAGTGTAAAGTGAGTAGGTGCTTGATCAAGAGATGTGAGAGATTTGAATGAATGTGTATTAGCTGGGTTGGTAATGAGAGAGTGGGAACGAACAATTGATCCAAATTGCGTGAGGCAATGGAGGAGGTGACGGATAATTTACCACCCCCTGAGGTCAATAGAGTAGGCAGTTTCTGCAGCCCCGACACGACAAGGTCATGGATGCTGACAGTTGGGTGCGAAGGGTCCAGAAACCAAACAGAGATGACAACAACAATCACAACTGAGCTCAGTGGGCGACTGAACAGGTGTTGAAACTAGGGATGTGCACCGGCGACTTTTGAGGTCTCGTGTTTTGTGTTTTGGATCCGGATTTTCATTATTTTTGGGGTTCGGATTTGTCTCGCAAAACACTTGACGAAAGGTCTCGGTTCGGATTTAAGGTTTTGGATTCGGATTTTTTTTGGAAAAAACATAAAAAGTTTAAAAATCAAGTTTTTGGGCTTATTTTCACTCCTATGCTATTAGTAATCTCAATAACATTCAATAACAAGCATTTCCACTAATTTACAGTGTATTCTGAACACCTCACAATATAGTTATTAGTCCAAAACGTTGCAACGAGGTATCTTTCTGGACTGCGTAGAGGAGTGGGTCACCACAATATATATAATAAGAAAACCATCAACTTGTATGATTCGCACCAATAAATGTACCTGGACTGCGTAGAGGAGTGGGTCACCACAATATATATTAAAAACCCTGAACTTTTATGATTCGCACCAATAAATGTATCTGGACTGCGTAGAGGAGTGGGCACTGGGCACCACAATAAAATATATAAAAAACCTTCAACAGGTCTGCATTACACTGCACATACGGCTGCTCCTCCATCCTCTCCATCATATACATGTTGGAGTTTTAGCGTGTGACAACCTCTTGTTTTTGATAATGTCAGTGCATTTTGAATATTTTTCAATTTGCCCCACACCACTGAATGTACTTTATCTATGATACGCATCTATCTATCTTGACTGCGTAGTGTGGTGGCACCGGTACACAATTTGGTACCGAGGCCACAATATAATTAAAAAACCCTCCACGGGTCAGAATTCCACCAAAAAAGGGTATGGACTGCGTAGTGTGGTGGCCCCGGTACACAATTTGGTACCAAGGCCACAATATAATTAAAAAAATGGGCATCAACTGTCACCGTTGTTTAATATCTGATACACCTAAATATGGACTGCACAGTGGAGTGGCCCCGGTAGTAAATTTGGTGCCGGGGCCACAATACCTCCTCCAACTTCCAAGTGTAGTGTTTATAAAGACAGACAGCGTCGAAGTGTTATTAGTTGACTTTCTTAACCCTAAAATTGTCCCTGTTGCAAATATTCGTGCAATGGACAGTTACTTTTTTATTGAAAGACTCAAGCTTTCAAGTGTAGTGTTTATAAAATATAAACAACAATACAGTAGTTTTAGAGCACGTCAATACCTCTTGTTTTAAATTATGACAGGGCATTTTACTTTTGGTTTAATTTCTTGAATTTGTTTAAATTTGGTTTTACTTTTTGAACATGGCAAACGACTGTTGATTGGTCATATAATGCAAAAAAAAAAGTTCCAAGATGGAATTGTCCTTGGGCCCTCACACCCACCCTTATGTTGTTGAAATAGGACATGCACACTTTAACAAACCAATCATTTCAGCGACAGGGCCTACCAAACAACTTTGGCTGAAATGATTGGTTTGTTTGGGCCCCCACACCAAAAAAGCTATTCATCTCTCCCTGTACAGACTAAACAGGCTCTACTGAGGCAAGATGTCGTCCTCATCCTCAACCTCTGATTCCTCTCCCCCTACAGTGTGTACTTCCTCCTCATCACACATTATCAATTCGTCCCCGCTGGACTCCACAACCACAGGTCCCTCTGTAGTATCTGGAGGGCAGTGCTGTACTTCATTGAGGAATTGATTATTCATTTTTATAAACATCATTTTTTCAACGTTATGAGGAAGCAACCTCCTTCGCCGCTCACTGACCAGGTTCCCCGCTGCACTAAAAACTATTTCCGAGTACACACTGGAGGGGGGACAACTCAGGTAAAATAGAGCCAGTTTGTACAGGGGCTTCCAAACTGCCTTTTTTTCCTGCCAGTAACAATATGGACTGTCTGACATGTCTACTTGGATGGTGTCAGCAAAGTAATCATCCACAATTTTTTCTATTGTGACAGCATCCAATGCAGCGAGAGTAGACATGTCTGCAATGGTTGGCAGGTCCTTCAGTCCGGACCAGATGTTATCAGCATCCCCGCCAGTGCCTCTTTTGGGAAAACTGAGCTTTTTCCTCGCGGCCATACATGTGGAAGAAAATGAGGGTGGAGCTGTTGGCATGTCACGGTCCTCTTCAGAGGACAATCTCCTGACCAGCAGGTCTTTGCACCGCTGTAGACTTGTGTCCGCCGGAAACAGAGACACAACATACGCTTTAAACCGAGGATCGAGCACGGTGGCCAGAATGTATTCCTCTGACTTGTAATGTGCGTATTGTCGCTAACCAATAACGATTGTCGAACCTCGATTTGTGTTTCCAACGCACAAATATTTATTCGCAATAAGTTGAAAAAAATATGCTCAAGCGATGTAATAGTAAATACAGCCGTTACTTAACGCAGGCGCTCTGGATCCAGTGCAGTCATTCAATCCTGAAGTCTGGGGACAAGAAGTCTGCACTCTGGATCACAAGCTGCTGCTTATATACACAATCAAGTACAGTAATACAATGAAGATGGTATGGCTTGCATCTATTGGTCCGGGTCTCAGGAATGTCCAAGGGGTCGTCAATCATTGGCTGGTTCATCCTAAGGAATCCAAAGGAGGGGGTCATCTCTGCAGGGGTTATGCTCTGCTCTTCCCGCCAGAATTCCTTAGTCTTAAGTAGTTCATAATTCCCTATCATTCATAACTTGCGTATGCACTCTGCGATTCCCTCGCAGAGCGCACCAAACAGTAGGATATGTAACAAGGTTCATTATGATACCACTCATGATGTTATTCCTTTAACCCGTTCTGTGTATTTCACTAATATGCATGTAACTCTGATATAACATATAAATACTACTATATTTCGACATAACTGACTATGTGTTGCAACTACCAATAATGTGTACTATTTTATAAGTATGCGTGTTTGTGCAAATGTATGGTAAAAGACCAATTACTGTTGCTGCCACGTGTAGTGGATGCGTACGCCCTTTCACGCCGTAGCGCGCCCTTGTACGACATAGCGTACCGTACGCATCTTTTCAGACAAAGACAACCAAGTTTGCTAGACTTTAATTGAAATGACTTTATCCAATTTGCTGACTTCGACAGTTCCACCCTTTGATAGTGTAATAAACTATCACCCAATCACCGTTTCAAGTTCAGGATTATACAATACTCCTTCACAGACCATGATCTCGGTATCTGGTACCACCCTTTCAGTCTCTTTCTCAGTGTTACTCTTATGAGACCGTTTTCCACACTTCAACACAGTAGGAACACATTTGACAACTAAACCAATTGCTAAGATGACACCCAGTATAAGGAGAAGGAGCTTACCTACACTCGCAATCATTTCCTGTACCCACTCCCCCAGACCAGAGAACCATTTTGCTGGGTTCAACCATGAGAACCAACCCGCCACCTTTTCCCCGACCTCATATAACGAAGAATTATGGCTCTTTCGAAATTCCCATTTCAGCTGCAAAATTTCATCCATCTTCCGGTCTATAACCTCTTTAGGGTCTTCCGTATTATTAGTAATGTACGTGCAACATTTGACACCGAACTGGGTGGCCAGTGTCACACAGTACCCACCAGTAATAGAGGTGAGATAATTTAGTACCAGTCTATGTTGCACCAACTCCTTCTTGTACGCTTGTAGCTCCCTTCCAGTATACCTGAAAGTGTCATCATACATCTCGGTGATATTATCTATTAATTTAGCTAGGTCTTGGATATACTTAAAGTTTAATGTTCCCCGAGCGGTCCTGGTGAGATCTAGAGCAACCATAACTTGGAAACCAGCAGTTTCACTAATCAATTTTGTAGCTATGGGTTCCTCACCAGGAATCATATTTCTCTTGCCACGGTGTTCATACTGTGTGTGTATGTATGGTGGTGATGTAGTCTTGTGAATATCAACCATTTCTTCATGAGTAATAGTCATGATTTCAGGAACCAGTTTAGCTAAGAAACACAAGCCCTTGGAACTCGGAGTCACCCAGGAATAAGCTTTCCTCCCACAAACAAAATACACATCATCAGGGAGAACATAAGGAACAGTATGCCCATGAATTATATCACACAGAGTTTTGATAAAACTACCCATGCCTAGTGTCTCCATCTGCTCTAGACACGTGTCGGCATTAATGATATTTTCACATTTATCTGTAGAGACTTTTCCAATAGATACCTTCTTATGTTTGGTTATACGCCCTAACTTGTGACTTCCATCAGCATTCCTGCCTAGTAGTGACCTTGTGGGTCTCTCTCTAAAATGAGTGTGGCGAGCCATTGTCTGATCTGATAGGTCAGCCTCCCAATTCTCCAGGCGCTTTGCATGAGATATGTTCAGGCACAGCAAAGATCTGCCTATGGAGTATTGTCGAAGCGTCAGACTAGGGGACCTAGTGTTATTGTACCTCCCTTCTATGGGCCTCCCACCCCTTAATTCGAGTACTTCGGATATGTTTAGCGGGAATGGCACTAGTCCTATGTTATGCTGCCCTTGAGGCACGTGAGAGCACACCCAACACTCAGTTTGGTTTAGCACCTTACCCACCAGGGAGTGATAATCCTCCAATGGATGCCCGCCTATATTCAGAGTACTGGGGGACTGGCATCGTTGGATGCATCTCTCGTCAACTAGGGAGTTGCAGAACTTGCAGATACAATACTCATCAGACAATAGCCCCTCACACTGCCTCCGAGTTCCTGAGCTAGCAGACCTTTTCATAACCCCTGGACCAAGTTTGATAATGGGCTGCTCAGGATATCCTATTAACTTTTCTTCGGCCTCCATTTCATCCGTATCACTCCCAGAACTCTCCTCCATCCTCCATTCTCCTTCACAAAAATAGAATGTCCTAGAAAAAGTAAAAACAAGGAAAATCCTGGAACAAAAGAAAAACAAAAACCGCCACTCCATCGCTGGAAAGATAGTTCTGAGGCAACGTCTCTGGTTCAGGTGTCTTAACTGCAGGCTTTAGGTCTCCCGGAACAGGCTCACAAGTGACAGCTCTATGTCGTCGGTCTGAGTCTTGTCTTGCACTTTCTCCGGATTATGGACTCTCCTGCAGTGGGTGGAATGGACCCAAGTGTCTCTCTCTGCAACCTTCAGTGATGTAGTACTGGTCAGCAGCACTTGGTACGGGCCTTCCCAACGGTCTGTTAAACAACCTGAACGTAAGAAATTGCGGATCATAACATAGTCTCCAGGTTCAACATCATGACAGTTCGTTTCTGGCATACCAGGTGACAGCATTTTTAGTTTTTGTTGTTGTTGCTTCAGCTGTCTACTCATTCTTATAAGATATTGTACAGTCACTTCATTATTACACTTTAAGTCGTCTTGTGGACTCACGATCAAATGAGGTTGTCGTCCGAACAGTATCTCAAAGGGGGACAGATTAAGAGGAGGTCTAGGAGTGGTTCGAATGCTGTGGAGGACCAACGGCAAAGCCTCAGGCCATGCCAACCCAGTTTCAGCCATTATCTTACCTAGTTTGTTCTTGATAGTACCGTTTACTCTCTCCACCTTACCACTGGCTTGTGGTCGGTAAGGGGTGTGAAGTCTGCTACTGATTCCCATGAGTTTACACATATTTTGGAAGACATCACCAGTAAAATGGGTACCCCTATCACTTTCAATGATTCTAGGGATACCGAACCTACACACAAAGTCTTGTACAATTTTCTTTGCAGTGAACACAGCAGTATTAGTGGCTGCCGGATATGCTTCTACCCAACCGGAAAACACATCAATACACACTAACACATACTTCAGATTCCTGCACGGTGGTAGTTGGATATAGTCAATTTGTATTACCTGAAAAGGTCCGTCTGTAGGAGGGATGTGGGATGGCTCAGTTGGAATAGTTTTCCCAACATTTTTCCTCAAACAAGTAAGACATGACATTGCTTTCTTACCAGCTTGAGAGGAAAATCCGGGAGCACACCAGTATGCTCTCACCAGTTTGCACATACCTTCTTTACCCAGGTGAGTCAGGCCGTGTGCTGCTTCAGCCAGGCTTGGATAGTATGTTCGGGGAGCTACAGGCTTACCTTGTCCATCCCTCCAGAGTCCTGAGGACTCTTGACCACATCCCTTCGCCTTCCAGACCGCCTTCTCCTGCAGGGAACACAAATCTTGCATTTCAATTAATTTCTGCGTGTCTAATGTCTGAAAAACCATCATAGTCTCGGTCGATACAGTCATAGGTTGCCCTGCTGCCCATTTAGCAGCTTCGTCTGCCCTGTTGTTGCCCAATGACACTGGGTCTTCTTCAAAGGTATGGGCTTTGCACTTTATGACGGCTACTGTTCTGGGTAACTGTATCGCTGTCAGAAGTCCTTTTATGTGTTGTGAGTGTGCCACTGGTGTACCTGCTGCTGTCGTAAAGTTTCTAAGACGCCAAAGGGCCCCAAAATCATGCACTACCCCGAAGGCGTACCTAGAGTCAGTGTATATGTTGGCTGATTTACCCTCTGCCAATTCACACGCTCTCCTTAGTGCTACTAGTTCCGCCACCTGGGCTGAGTGAGGTGGACCAAGGGGTTCAGCTTCTACCACATCCTGATCGTCTACAACAGCGTAACCAGTACATAGCTCTCCTGTCTCTGTCTGTCTATGGCAACTTCCGTCTGTATAAAACGTAAAATCTACATTTTCTAAGGGGGTGTCACGTATGTCGGGCCTTGCAGTAAAGGTCTGATTCAGGTGTTCCATACAGTCATGCGTGTCAGTATTCTTGCCTAACTCATCATCAACCAGGGTCTCCTCACCTCCCACCCTTTGTGTCTCTTGAGACACATACGGAAGGTATGTAGCTGGATTTAGGGTGCTACATCGTTTGATGGTGATGTTCGAGGGTGCCATCAGGGCTAGTTCCCACTTTGTGAATCTAGCTGAAGAAACATGTCTGGCTTGGGCTGAATTTAACAGAGCTGATACAGCATGGGGTGTATAGATGGTTGAATTATGTCCTAATACTACATCATCGCTCTTACTTACTAGAAGGGCCGTTGCTGCTACACTTCTGAGACATGTTGGGAGTGACCTTGCCACATTGTCTAATTGTGCACTGTAGTATGCTACCGGTCTGCTAGCGTCACCATGTTTCTGTGTGAGGACACCTGCTGCACAGCCATCAGCTTCTGTACAAAATAGCTCAAAAGGCTTTTCATAATCAGGTATTCCCAATGCAGGTGCTTTTGTCAGACTATCTTTAAGATTAAAGAACGCTTGCTCCGACTCTTCTGTGTGTACGACACGTTCTGGTTTTGAGGAAGAGACTAGCTCCTGCAATGGTAATGCCAGAATAGAAAAACCTGGGATCCAGGACCTACAGTATCCACACATCCCCAAGAAAGTACGAATCTGCTTCTGGCTCTGCGGCAGGGTCATGTGTTGTATGGCCTCAATTCTGTCGGTTGTCAGGTGTCTTAGCCCCTTAGTGAGGCAGTGTCCTAAGTATTTGACCTTAGTCTGACATGGCTGTAATTTATCCTTTGCCACCTTGTGCCCTGTTTGTGAAAGATGAAGCAACAACAATTTAGTATCATGTAAACATGACATAAAAGAATCAGAACACAACAACAAATCGTCCACATATTGAATTAGAACAGACCCATTGTGGGGTTGAAAGGATTGCAAACAGTCATGTAAGGCTTGGGAGAAAATACTGGGGCTGTCAATGAACCCCTGGGGTAGTCTGGTCCATGTGTATTGCACTCCCCTGTAGGAGAATGCAAAAAGGTATTGGCAGTCAGGGTGAAGAGGGACTGAAAAGAAAGCAGAACATAGATCAATGACAGTAAAATGACTGGCAGACGGTGGAATCTGCATGAGGATGACAGCTGGATTCGGCACTACGGGGAATTGGCTCTCAACAACTTTGTTAATTCCCCTTAAGTCCTGGACTAATCTATAGCCCCTCCCCCCACTCTTCTTCACAGGGAAAATGGGACTATTTGCTGTACTGGCTGTACGAATTAAAATCCCTTGTTGTAACAGCCTCTCAATAACAGGATATACCCCTAGTTCCACCTCCGGTTTTAATGGATACTGTGGGATTTTTGGGGCTATCCTACCACTTTTTAGATTGACCATGACAGGGGCTACGTTTGCCATCAGTCCAGTGTCCTGTCCATCTCTGGTCCATAGGGAACCTGGTATTTCCAGCAACATCCCCTTTACTTGAGATGGACTTTGTTCTATAACAGGAGAGTGTAACATTAACCTTGGAGGGGTGTCCAATATGTCCTGTACCTCATGTGCAACCTTCTCGGGTATATCTAGGAACACACCATCTGAAGTACAGTATATGACACATCCCATTTTACATAACAAGTCTCTCCCTAGCAAGTTAGTAGGAGCCGCTGCAGCCAAGAGAAACGAATGCTTAGTATGCAGAGGCCCGATAGTAACTTCGGCGGGTTTAGTTAGAGGATAATGTAACACTTTTCCCGTCACCCCCATAGCTGGAATAGTTTTGCTGGTCACCTGTAGATTGAAAGGAGAGGTTATCACAGATCGGGCCGCCCCTGTATCTACAAGAAAAGTTTGTTTCCTGCCAGCTATGTCAACTATCATTGTTGGTTCTTCACTCTGAATCTCAGTTAACCTCACTGGCTGTAGACTACAGGTATGACCTGACCCCTAGCGCTGACTATTGATTTCCCGCGCAGCATTTGCTGCCGTAATATGCGCGGGTAGATGTGAGTCTTCTAGTCTATGTGAATCCTTTCTTGGAGGATATCTATGTGACCCACCCTTATGTGTATTGAGTCTTTCTTTAGTACAATCTCTAACGTAATGTCCTTCCTCGTTACAGTTGAAACACCTGATCACTTTAGGTTTCCTGTTATATGGGTTGTATGCTGGTGGTCGTGTATGCACCCCTTCTAGAGCCTGTATACTTACCGTCATTAACCTATCACTTTTCTCTTCCCTTTTTCTAAAAAGGTTCTTGTCATGCTCCACAGCAGACTCCCTAAGGAAGTCTACCGTGACGCCTCTCCAATTAGGTAATGTGGTTTGTACTCTCGTCTTTAAATTTTCCCTAAGGCCATCCATCAGTACCCCTACAGCTACCTCTCTGTGATGTGGGTCCTCACTTATGTTGGATATCCCAGTAAATCGTGCAATCGCTGTTATAGCTCTAGCAAAGTAATCTGAGGCAGTTTCACTATCTTTTTGTTTGATGGTGAAAATCTTACTCCAATTTACTACTACTGGAAAACAGATGGCTAAGTGTTTGACAATTTGTTCTATATTCCGTTGGTTAATCTCATCAGTCAGGGTGTCATCTTCCTCCAACAAACAATCTCCAATAAATTTTTGTATGTTAGTATTGGGAGGAAGACACGCCCTCAACACTACCCGCCAATCCTTACTGGTTGGTTCATGAGCATTCCCTAAGTCTTTAACAAATTTCTGACATTTAGCTAACTCTTTTCTAGGATCTGGGAATTCAGTCATAATGGAACGTAATTCTGATCTAGTCCAGGGACAATGCATTGTAACATTTCTTAAAGGAACTACACCATCCTTATCCGGTTTCCCATTGGGAACTGATATTGTGCGGACCGGGAACACACCCTCTGGTACACTAACTTCAGGGGACGCTACAGGATTTACAGGCCCTAGATTTAGAACACTTTCACTCCTAGTGATCACGCTACTCTCACCTATCTCAGCCATTTTCTCATACTTGCGCTGAGCCTCTAGTACATTAACAGCATGGGCAATGGCCGAAATCACAGTGGGTTCATCTTCGTTTTCAGATACACTTGATTGAAACTGATTTAAAACAGGGTACAACTTAGTAATTTTTCTATTTTCAGTTTTAACAACGGCTGTACTTACCCCTCCCGCCACATAAGGTGGCGGGGGCGCGCTTGCGCTGAGTTCGCCACGCTTCTCAATGGTTACATCCGCCTTGCGCACGCTTTTCGCCACGCCTATTTCCAGTTTGTATTCGCTGCTCTGCCACGTGTTACCTTCCATTTGCCACAATTTTAAACAATCATTATGTCTATTTCTCTTTTTCGTTGACTTGATCAACCATATTTTATCTTTTACAGTATTCAGTACCTCTGCATTAAAACTCCCTATTGTTGGGAAAGGCCTATCACAAGCTTTGGTCATCCCGACCCACGTGTCACAATACACAGTTGCATATGCACCATACTTCTTACACATGAGAAACCTCGCTGAACCAATAGGGCCTTCCTTAGGCAGTACACTGTCCATCTCTAGCGTATGCTTAGCACCCATGTTGAACAATATACCTTCTACCCGGAACACAGACACACCGCAATGCTCTGTTCCTTCCGGCCAAATGTGAAATACAGACACACCGCAATGCTCTGTTCTTTCCACCTAATAATTTCAACTCTGTTGCTATACTCACCGCTAGAGATCTATAATCCTCGGTGAACGTATTTCCTTTAGCCGCGTTCACTCGCTTTTCTCGCCCCTGGCGAGGATCCCTAATACAGAAATATCACTGTGGGCCCCAAGGGCTATCAGCTCCTCGATACCCTGGCTAAACCACAAAATCTGCTGAGTTTATTATCGCTGGGAGCGCAAAGTCGATACAATCAACCTGCCTTTCCAGTATAATTCCTCCTAGCTGCTTCACCAATTCGCACTAACGGTGCGACCGGATCGCACTGCCTACCAATACTAATTATTAGCAAACCTTGCGATCTATTGGTAGCGCTTTGCGAAAACCCAGTTTTCGCATTCGGTATACCTGCCCTGTATACCGTCCTTCAGTTGGGCAATCCGCCTCGTCAGACAGCAACTGAGCACCTCAACAATAAAACAGTGTATCTACGTTACAACATCACACACTATACACCTTTTCTGCGCAGAAAATCAAAAGTTCCCAACAATAGTAATAATGTCTCAGAGGCTTTCACAAGTAATTATACTATGCATGTATAATAACTATCAAAACGATTGTTTAACCACGTGGCAAGTTTACCGGAAGTTCGCGTACGCACAGCAGGAAGTACACATACGCTAAACAATGCAATACAGTTAAAACGCACAATGACAGAAAAAAGAAACAGTTTTCTCTTTTGTCCCTAGGTTCTAGTTAGCGTGCCCTAGATAATGCAAAACGGACATTCGGTTTCACAACACAGAGTAAAATTCAGGTTTTGAACACAATGCGTTCTTACCCGTTTATGACGCGTCTCCACCCTTTGTTGAGGAACCGAAATCCGTTGGTCTTGCGTATCATCGGCAACGAAACCTCCAAAGCTCACGAGCCCCCAAATTGTAATGTGCGTATTGTCGCTAACCAATAACGATTGTCGAACCTCGATTTGTGTTTCCAACGCACAAATATTTATTCGCAATAAGTTGAAAAAAATATGCTCAAGCGATGTAATAGTAAATACAGCCGTTACTTAACGCAGGCGCTCTGGATCCAGTGCAGTCATTCAATCCTGAAGTCTGGGGACAAGAAGTCTGCACTCTGGATCACAAGCTGCTGCTTATATACACAATCAAGTACAGTAATACAATGAAGATGGTATGGCTTGCATCTATTGGTCCGGGTCTCAGGAATGTCCAAGGGGTCGTCAATCATTGGCTGGTTCATCCTAAGGAATCCAAAGGAGGGGGTCATCTCTGCAGGGGGTATGCTCTGCTCTTCCCGCCAGAATTCCTTAGTCTTAAGTAGTTCATAATTCCCTATCATTCATAACTTGCGTATGCACTCTGCGATTCCCTCGCAGAGCGCACCAAACAGTAGGATATGTAACAAGGTTCATTGATACCACTCATGATGTTATTCCTTTAACCCGTTCTGTGTATTTCACTAATATGCATGTAACTCTGATATAACATATAAATACTACTATATTTCGACATAACTGACTATGTGTTGCAACTACCAATAATGTGTACTATTTTATAAGTATGCGTGTTTGTGCAAATGTATGGTAAAAGACCAATTACTGTTGCTGCCACGTGTAGTGGATGCGTACGCCCTTTCACGCCGTAGCGTGCCCTTGTACGACATAGCGTACCGTACGCATCTTTTCAGACAAAGACAACCAAGTTTGCTAGACTTTAATTGAAATGACTTTATCCAATTTGCTGACTTCGACAGACTTTAAAAGAGTGACCACCCTCGGATCCTGGCAAAGCGTACGAAGGGCTACATCCACAAGAGCTACATGCTTGGTGTAATCGCAATGGCTTACCAGCTCCTCCCTCACTTTCTCCAGCTGCTTCTGCAACAGCCTGATCAGGGGAATGACCTGACTCAAGCTGGCAGTGTCGGAACTGACTTCTCGTGTGGCAAGTTCAAATGGCTGCAGAACCTTGCACAACACGGAAATCAGTCTCCACTGCGCTTGACTGAGGCGCATCCCCACTCCTTTGCCTATGTCGTAGGTGGCTGTGTAGGCCTGAATGGCCTTTTGCTGCTCCTCCATCCTCTGCAGCATATAGAGGGTGGAGTTCCAGCGCGTCACAACCTCTTGTTTGAGGTGATGGCAGGGCAGGTTCATGCTTTTTTGATGTGCCTCTAGTCTGCGGTAGGCACTGGCTGAATGCCGAAAGTGTCCAGCAATTTTGCGCGCCACCGCAAGCATCTCCTGCACACCCCTGTCACTCTTGAGGTAATGCTGCACCACCAAATTAATGGTGTGGGCAAAACATGGGACGTGCTGGAAATTGCCCATATTTAATGCCCGCACAATGTTACTGGCATTGTCTGACACCACAAATCCCCATGAGAGTCTAAGTGGGGTAAGCCACTGGGAGATAATTTCCCTCATTTTCTCTAATATGTTGTCAGCGTTGTGCCTCTTATTAAAGCCTGTAATACACAATGTTGCCTGCCTTTGCAAGAGCAGCCATTTTGTAGTTGCTGCTACTGATGCAGCTGTTGCTGTTGCTGCGGAAGGGGATGCATCTACCCAGTGGGCTGTCACAGTCATATAGTCCTTCGTTTGCCCAGAACCACTTGTCCACATGTCCGTGGTTAAGTGGACAGTGGGTACAACCGCATTTTTTTAGAGCACTGAGGACACTTGATCGTACTTCTCTGTACATTTTTGGTATCGCCTGCCTAGTGAAGTGGAATCTCGACGGGATTTGGTACCGGGGACACAATACCTCCATCAACCCTCTAAATCCCACTCCACTGATGGCGGACACCGGGCGCACGTCTAACACCAACATTGCAGTTACAGCCGCAGTTATACGCTTTGCAATAGGGTGACTACTATCGTATTTTGTGGTCATGGCAAACGACTGTTGGACGGTCAATTGTTTTGTGAAAGACTTAGCGGTCTTACGACTTCCCCTCTGGGAAGATGACCGACTAACAGCAGCAACAGCAGCAGTGGCAGTAGTAGGCGTACCGCTGCAGGATTCCTCGGATGAATCCCGTATTGAGGAGGACTCAGTCTGGCTGCTGACTTGGGCTGCAGGACTGAATCTGATGGAGATTGTGGAGGAAGTTGACGAGGAGGGTGTTGCTGGTGTGTATCCAACTGGACCACGGGATTTAGGTGTCCCTGTACCGATGAGGGTCCTAGCCCCAGTTCCTGAACTAACCACTGAACTATGAAGGTTATTCAGGTGACGTATAAGGGAGGATGTTCCTAGGTGGGCAAGATCCTTACCCCTGCTTATTTGAGCATTACATAAGCTACATATGGCCATACATTGGTTGTCTGGATTTGGATAAAAATAACTCCAGACCGAAGAGGTGCATTTTTTGGTCTTCTGACCAGGCATGACGATGGGCTTTTTCATCCCATGGACATCAGCTGTTTCCCCCCCTGGTGCCTCATTTACAATAACCACATCACCATCCTCATCATCAAGTTCCTCCACAGCGCCAGCTACATCATCAATAGCCTCCTCCCGAGCCACCTCTTCCCGTACAGTGATGGGAAGGTCAGGCTTGACAACCACCAACATCCTTGGACTCGCCTTGTGGATTTGTGATAATTTCTCTTTAGAAGGCAGAGTTGTTTGCTGTTTTGTTGCTGACAGCATAACTCTCTTCAATTTTTTGTAGGGGGGGGGGAGGAGGAGGAGGGCTAAGATCCGTGGGTGAAGCTGAACCACTAGTCATGAACACGGGCCAGGGCCTAAGCCGTTCCTTGCCACTCCGTGTCGTAAATGGCATATTGGCAACTTTACGTTTCTCCTCAGATGATTTTAAGTTTCTCTTTTTGCTACTTTTTCTTAACTTGGGCTTTTTGGATTTTACATGCCCGGTACTACGAGATTGGGCATCGGGCTTGGAAGACGACGTTGATGGCATTTCATCGTCTGTGTCATGACTAGTGGCAGCAGCTTCAGCATTAGGAGGAAGTGGGTCTTGATCTTTCCCTACTTTATCCTCCAAATTTTTGGTCTCCATTATATGTAGCACAAGATACTGCAGAATGTGTGAACTTGGTAATATTGCAGTACCAATGGACTTATACTGCTGAATGTGTGAACTTGGTAATATTGCAGTACCAATGGGCTTATACTGCAGGATTGGTTGTGCAAATTTTGTGGTAATTAAAAAAAATGAAATTAGTTTTTGGTATTTTTTTAAATAACTTTTTTTTATTTTTTTAAACACAGGGGAATATTGGGGAAATAACTATGCCCTTAGAAGCACAGAGCACAGGACACAGCACCACTGGACTGAACAGGACACAGCACAGGACCCAGCAGCACCACTGACCTCAGAAGGACAGAGCACAGCACACAGCACCACTGGACTGATACTGCAGAACACAGCACAGCACAGCACAGCACAGAACTAAACAGCACAGCACAGAACTAAACAGCACAGCACGAGATCTACCAGGACAGAGGACCACCTAACACACCCTCCCTCTACCCTGATCAATGCCCGAGTGAAGATGGCGGCGACTAGTGGGGAATTTATAGGATCCGAGTATCGCGAGATCCGACAACGGGATTATGAGTCAGAGCCTCAGTTTCAGATTTGAATTTGGCGCCAATACCCGGATCTGTCTCGGATCCGACTCGGATCGGCAACGTTCGGGTGGGCTCGGATTTCAGAAATCCGAGTGCGCTCATCTCTAGTTGAAACAGCAATGACAGTTGAGCTCTGTGGTTCCCACAGCTAAGATGGTGGATCAGTTTTTGGTGTGAAGTTGATCCTCAGTGCTAGTGTGACATTTACATCAGTGACAGAATGGTGAAGGAAAGGTGGAGCAAAGAACGCCAGAACTTTTAAACTCTGTGAATGGCCAGTTCCGCCATAAAACTCATTTTGTTTGAGATTTTGCCGTAATTTTGTTCATCTCTACCAAACAGCAGTTACAGATACCAGCAGTGTAGAAATAGTGCAGTAATAGTATCATCTGTGGGGTTTAAAGGGAGAATTATAGAACTTGCCACATAATTTAAAAAAATTCACAGCAAATCTGCTAACCTGTCATCTAAAATGAATTTACAGTTCGATAGGGACAGATTTTGAAATGAGAAATGGAAATCCAGGGGTAGATTTACTAAAGGGCGGTTTTTGGTGCAGTTTGCAAACCCACACACACTGGTTGCAGTTTTCAGACCCAAACAGCATGAAAAACACAAACTGCATCTGATATGTGTGAACCCCCAAACTGCAGGCAGTTCAGGTCCTGAAAAAATGATCGGGCCCCAGCACCTAGCAATGACTGGCCAAATGCTGGGTAGCACAGTGTCCCTCCTGATACTGAGGGCACTACTGCACCCCTATTTGCTCCATTCAGTAAGAGTAATATACTGTCAAAATCTTTGGATCAGATATTCTCATCTGTGCTGATTTCTGTCTCTCAGAATACAACAGGTCACAGGACTTCAAACAAAAACAGTTATAAATATAGATATAAAATACAAAAGTGGGATCCGCGCTTCTTTACCTATATGTTGGGTGCAGCCATTGGGAGTGTGACGGGGCTCGTCCTAATCCCCAATTTGATAGTAGCTAAAAATGAATTGGTTCCCAGGTGCTAATATAGATGTATGTACTGAGATGGTAGCTGGTGTAGAATAGAATGGCTGGTGGCCAAAATTTATTAATGCCACAGGTTATATAAACAATAGAGGATAATGATGTAAGTGACATGAATAGAACATGATCAACTAGTGCAAATGACTGTTGCAAACAAAGTTGCAATATGATAAAAAATATACAGCATAAATGAATCAAAAGATTTCTGCAAACAGAGTACTATAGAAATACACACAGCAAATCATAAAGCATATGAAGGCAATAACTGCTCAATAATTCAATGTAGGCAGAGTCCCATAGGCTAGTGCAATGAAACAATAAGCACCAAAAGTCCAAATGGATTCAAAATTCTAATCAGCAAGTGCATAGGCAGATAAACACTGGATAATGTAATACATCCACAAGATAAGGCACTGTGAAAGATACTGTTGAGGTTGTCTTGTATAAAGTGTATGTGAGTACCACTTGGTGTGGTCAGGGTGAGCTGAGTTCATACACAGGGTACCAATTGCAGTGTTTATCGATGAAGGATAGACAGGGAGACATGGAGTAACTAACCTAATTCCGGAGTAAATGCCCAGGGTGATCCTGGTCTGGTAGTCGGAGCTCCACTTGTTTGAGAACAGCTGTCCCAAGGTCTTGTATCAACAAGGAGGGGAGGTTCCAGCCGACCGCCCCTATTGTCCTGGCAGATGTGTATCCACGTCAGTAGGTGATGGCGAAGTTGAATAGCGATAATGGAATAAATGAAAGTCTGTAGCTCATGAGCTGTTAAATCAATAAGATCAGTATATCCTATATGCGTTTCGCTCTCGAGGACTTCGTCAGGGATTAGTTGGTGTACAGTAACTGCACCTCCTCAGTTTTCCTTTTTTAAGGGAGGCGGCCATAGGTTCCAAGTTTCCAAGGTCCTATGTCGGATTGACATCGGTATGGGAGGCGGTCCTTTAGGTACAAACTGATTGGGAGATGATAGTCCCAATGGAAATAGTCAGCAGCAGAATGAAAGATGAAAGATGTTATTCCGCAATAAAGGTTACATATCCCTTATACAGTTGAGTAATACACGCTGATTGGGAGATGATAGTCACATTGGAAATGGTCAGCAATAGAATAAAGGGTGCTATTCCACAATAAAGGTAACACATCTCTTAAACAGTTGAGTAATGCAAGAGGTATTGCAACAAGACAAAGAATATTTGTAGTAATAACCCAAGAATTACCATTCATAAGGGTGTGAATGGCTATTTATGAGAGAAGTGCATATTGTAATGAGGGATATTCGCTTAGCAGGGATTTTAGAGAACAAAGTATGGCGTTACAGAAAGCTATTGATATCAATATCAATATTAAGACCATGTGGTGCCAAGTTCTTCAAATTGTAAATCCACTTGGTCTCGATTTGTGAGATGTGCTTAATGTAATCACTGCCCACCACAGTTCGTTGACTTTGCAGATTCCTAAAAAGCGTAGGAGTGAGGGGTCATGCTGGTGGTGTGTAGAGAAATGTTCAGAGACACTGTGAGTCAGTAGTTGGTTTTTTATAGTTCTGCTATTCTGGTTGAAAGTTTTCTGATAGTCCTACCAACTTATTGGTGACCACAGGGACATTGGAGGAGGTAGATTACAACAACGGAGTCACAAGTAAGTTTATCTCTTATGTTGAAACTTTCCCCAGTGGTGTTTGATTTGAACATAGTAGTTGGTTTAGTGCTTGAGGTGTTACTTGTTTTACAGGCCTGGCAGCGGTTACAGTGGTAAAAACCTACTGCTTTTTCATTAAGCCAGGTGGAGTTTTTATTTTTATTTTTATCCCCTTGGTTTGGTGGGATGGTACTCTGTACCAAACTGTTTTTTAAGTTCGCTGCCCGCTTGTAGACAAACTTAGGTTTTGTGGGAAGTATTTTCATAAGATCATTATCTCCCAGCAAGATGTGCCAGTGTTTGTTGATGATTTTTTCAAGCACCTTGTGGTCTCTATTATATTGGGTAACAAAGGGAAGTGCTAACATGTTCTGGTCAGAGTTGGTTTTGCAATGCCTTTTCTGAGTAAAGAGAAGTTCCCTGTCTGTTTGTTGAGGTTGGAGGCATGCTTCCTCGATGGTTTGTGTGTCATAATCTTTTGCCAGAAATCTGTCTTTTAAGGTAACTGCCTGTTCATCATAGTAGGTGATGTCGGAGCAGTTGCGCCTAAGACGGGTAAATTGGCCCTTGGGTATATTTTTCAGCCAGTTCTTGTGACAACTGCTAGAGGTGGGTATAAAGGAATTGCTATCGACCTGTTTGAAATGAGTTTTGGTGGCAAGCTGTTCTTCCTGAATAAAAATATCTAAGTCTAAAAATTCAACTTTTTCAGTGCTAACTTGGCTGCTGAAGCTCATATTGAGATTGTTATCATTAATGTATTGAATGAATGAGGATAGTTGGTCTTTGGTGCCGGCCCACATGCAGACTACATCGTCAATGTACCGATACCATTTTACGATGCAGTCCTTGTATGGATTGTGATTCCATATGGTGGTGTTTTCCCAGTGGGCCACAAACAGGTTCGCGTAACTGAGCGCGAACTTTGCGCCCATAGCAGTTCCGCGAACCTGCCTGTAGTAGTTCCCACTGGACCAAAAGAAATTGTGATTGAGCACAAAGTCTATGCTATTAATCAGAAAATCTATCTGTGGTTGTGGAAGTGTGGCAGATTGTTCCAAAATGGTTCTAATGTGTTTGCACCCAGCTTGGTGTTCAATGATTGTATATAAAGAAACCACATCACATGTCATCAAATGGAAACCGGGTCCCAGTTAATGTTTCTGATAATATCAGTGTCACGGGCACTAGGAGTCTTTGCCCAGGATATCACCAGATGATGTTCTTACCAGAGTAATATAGCTGGTACTATGGTCCTCTGGTAGCAGGGTGACAACGGAACAGGAGAATCAGCAGATGGTAAGAGAATGCTCAAGGAAAGTCTATGACTAGCAGCAACTGGTAAGGACTTAGATGTATGTACACGAGGAACCAGATGGACAAGTAAACGTGAGGAGAGTCAGTGGTCTGCGTACAGCAAGTTGTACCACTGTCTATAGTGAAGGAATGGATTCCAGGTGCAAGTAGGTAACGGGGAAGTCAGTGGTCTGCGTACAGCAAGTTGTACCACTGCTTATGTGAGAGGATACTTGAAACTGGTGTCAATGGGAAACAGGAGTCAATGGTCTGCATGCAGCAAGTTGTACCACTGCTATATATATGTGAGGAGGGACACGAGGAGATGAATGGAATGCAGAGGATACACGGGGCACACGGAACTTGATCCCACGATGATAACCACAATACAATAATAACTGACAAGCGCTGCTTTGAAGTATACAAAGTCACTATAGAGATCCAGATAATAGGAAACAAAGTCAATAGTAACAATAGCTTCAGTAGATGGAAGACTCCGGAGATGAACACAACACAGTCCAGACGGATATGCAATACAATAGCAAAGTCAATGGAAAGTATGCATACCGCGGTTCAGGAGAGCAGGCTGTCAAGGAGACGTGCAGGGATACCTGAACGGCTGAACGCTGGCAGGAGGAGAGACCACTGGAGGATGGAAGCGGTAATCAGGTTGGTGCAGCGCACGGAAGGTAACCGGTAATCAACGAAGCAATACTCAGGAAGCAGTAGTAAGTAAAACTGGAAACATGATGAACACGTGAGAGTTGAGGCTGTCTGGTATCCGGCAGTAGTAGCGGAGGCAGCGGAGGGAAGGCACGCTGAACACGGGAGAGTAGAGGTGGTCTGGAATCCGGCAGTAGTAGCGAAGGCAGCGGAGGGGAGACACGCTGAACACAGGAGAGTAGAGACGGTCTGGAATCCGGCAGTAGTAACGGAGGCAGCGGAGAGCAGACATGCTGAACACAGGAGAGTTGAGGCGGACAGGAATCCGACAGCAGTAGCAGATAGGAATCAGCTGAGTGCAGACACGATGAACACAGGAGAGTTGAGGCGGACTGGAATCCGGCAGCAGTAGCAGATAGGAATCAGCTGAGTGCAGGCACGATGAACACAGGAGAGTTGAAGTGGTCTGGAAACCACAAACATAGTAGACAGGAATCAGCTGGAGCTGAATACACGAGGAAACACAGGAACACCTTCAGAGGCTCATGGGGAATGAGACTCCAAGATCAGGCAACCAGGTAATGATCACAGGTGGTTTAAATAGGGAGGGTTGCCAGATCATCCAATCAATTAAAAGCAACAGGTACTGAAGGTTTCATAAGGGCTGCACATGCGCAGACCGTCAGGATGGCGGACGGCCACGGTTCCTGAACACAGGAGAAATGGCACTCACAGTCCGGTGAGTGACAGTACCCCCCCTTTTAAAGGTGGGCACAGAACACATGGAACCGGGTTTGTCCGGAAACTTGGAATAAAACTTCTTAAGAAGAGCTGGAGCGTTGAGATCTTCTGCTTTAATCCATGAACGCTCTTCAGGACCAAAGCCCTTCCAATGAACGAGGAAGCGAAGCACTCCTCGCGAAATTTTTGCATCCAATATGTGAGTAATCTCAAAGTCCTCCTCTTGATGAGCTTGAACTGGCCGAGGTGCTGAAGGAGGGACCGAGAAACGGTTGATGATAAGAGGTTTGAGCAAAGACACATGGAATGCATTGGAAATACGAAGGTTCTTAGGTAGTAGAAGTTTGAAACAAACTTTATTTATCACTTGAATGATCCTATATGGACCAATAAAACGAGGAGCGAACTTCATAGATGGGACCTTCAAACGAATATTTTTGGTTGATAACCATACACGATCTCTGATTTTAAGTGGTGGAATAGCCCGTCTCTTTTTATCTGCAAAAGACTTATATCTGGCAGATGTCTTCTTTAAACAGGTTCTGACCTGAGACCAAATATTTTTGAAGGTCTGACACACAGTCTCTACAGCAGGAACTTGGGTGGGAGGGAGGGCAGGAAATTCCGGAAAAGACGGATGGTGACCGTAAACCACAAAGAATGGAGTTTTAGAAGATGATTCATGATACATGTTGTTATGAGCGAATTCAGCCCATGGCAGCAAAACTACCCAGTTGTCTTGGTTGGCTGAAGACAACATCCTTATAAAAGTCTCAAGATCTTGATTGACCCTTTCGGTTTGTCCGTTTGATTGAGGATGGTAGGAGGATGAGAGTGATAATCGGATACCCAAGGTCTTACAGAGGACCCGCCAGAATCTGGAAACGAATTGCACTCCTCTATCTGAAACAATCTCGGAAGGACATCCATGAATACGGAAGATTTCTTTGATGAAATAATCAGCCAGAGTAGATGAAGAAGGTAAACCGGTCAAAGGAACGAAATGTGCCATCTTCGAAAATCTATCCACCACTACCCAAATAGTATTGCACTTTTTACTAGTGGGAAGATCAGTAACAAAGTCCATACTAATATGGGTCCACAGCTTGGAAGGAATGGGTAGTGGTTGAAGCAAACCCGCTGGAGTTCTGCGGGGAGTCTTAAACTGGGAACACAATTCACAAGCAGCCACAAAATCTTTGACATCTCTCCTCATAGAAGGCCACCAGTAACTTCGAGAAAGAATTTCAAAAGTCTTGCGTTCACCAGAATGTCCAGAAAAACGAGAAGAGTGAAACCACGAAAGGATTTTCTTCCTAAGAGCAGGAGGCATGAGGGTTCTCCCAAATGGTAGCACCTTAGTGGAAGAAGCAGCCAGAGAAACACATTTGGGGTCTAATATAGAGTGGTTAGGACCATCTTCAACGTCTGAGGACGTCACAAAAGCTCGAGATAGGGCGTCTGCTTTTTTATTTTTCGCAGCTGGTTTGAAGGTTATGATTAGTTCAAAACGAGAAAAGAAAAGAGACCATCTTGCTTGACGAGGATTCAAACATTGAGCAGACTGTAAATATGACAAATTTTTATGATCAGTAAAAATTGTCACAGGATGACGAGCTCCTTCCAACAAATATCTCCATTCCTCTAATGCTACTTTTATAGCCAGCAACTCCTTGTCCCCGATGGTATAATTCTTCTCCGCAGGCAGAAGACCCCGAGAGTAAAAGGCACAAGGATGGAATTTTTGTTGCTCCGATCTTTGGGAGAGAATGGCTCCTAAGCCAACATTAGAGGCATCTACCTCTAGGAAGAAGGGAAGCGTCACATCAGGCTGTCGAAGAACAGGAGCGGAGGTGAAGGACTCTTTGAGAAACTGGATGGCTTGAAGGGCCTCAGAGGACCATTGTTTAGTATTGGCCCCTTTATGAGTTAGGGCCACAATAGGAGATGCAATCGAGGAAAAATCTTGAATGAAGCGTCTATAGTAATTGGCAAAACCTAAAAAAGGCTGAATTGCACGAAGAGTAGTTGGCTGAGGCCAATGTAATACAGCATTCACCTTTTCTGGATCCATCTGAAGACCAACTCCGGAGACAATATATCCCAGAAATGGAATCTGGGGCAACTCGAATGAACATTTTTCTAACTTGCAGAATAATGAATTTTTCCGGAGTCTGGAAAGGACCTCTGCCACATGTTGATGATGAGAAGGCAGGTCCTGAGAAAAGATTAATATGTCGTCCAGATAGACGACGTCACAAACATATAACAAGTCCCGGAAGATCTCATTAATGAAACCCTGGAAAACAGCGGGGGCATTACATAACCCGAAGGGCATTACTAAATATTCATAATGCCCGTCTCTGGTGTTGAAAGCTGTCTTCCATTCGTCACCGGACCTGATTCGAATTAAATTATAGGCACCACGAAGATCCAACTTGGTAAAGATCCGGGCTCCCTTGATACGATCAAATAACTCAGTAATTGATGGAATGGGATACCGATTTTTGATAGTTATGGCGTTAAGTCCGCGGAAATCTATGCAAGGACGTAATGACCCATCCTTCTTTTTTACAAAGAAAAACCCTGCTCCAGCGGGAGAGGTAGAAGGTCGAATAAATCCTCGCTGGAGATTCTCTTTGATGTACTCAGATGTGGCTTGAGTTTCAGGTAACGAAAGTGGATACACACGACCCCTGGGAGGAGTCTTGCCAGGTTGAAGATCAATCGGACAGTCCCACGAACGATGAGGAGGAAGACGTTCAGACTGAATTTTATCAAATACATCGGCAAAAGAAGCATACTGAGGAGGAAGTCCCGGTGAACAAGGTGAAATGGAGGATTGCTGTATCTTGAGAGGAACGACTTGAGAGAGGCAACGATGATGACATTCAGGCCCCCAAGACGTAACTTGAGGAGTGTGCCAGTCAATCTGGGGAGAATGACGTGGAAGCCATGGAAGGCCTAATACAATCGGACTGGTAGTAACAGGAAGAATTAAAAATGAAATTTCTTCCTGGTGTAATACACCAATTTGAAGGGTTACTGGAGACGTACTCTGGGTGAAGAGACCATTAATAATGCGGGATCCATCGATAGCAGTCACAGTAATAGGTATTTTCAAGGTAATCACTGGTAGGGACCATTGATTCACGAGGGATTTAGAAATAAAATTTCCTGCAGCTCCAGAGTCAATAAATGCTTGGGACATGAAAGATTTGGTAGCAAAGGAAACAGTAACATCAAAAGCACAAACTTTTAATTTCGTAGAACATGGAGAGGACTCCAGGGACCCACACTTCACCTCTCCAGAACTGGTTAGGGCCTGGCATTTCCCGATTTTTTAGGGCATGAGTTGAGCATATGAGTAGAATCAGCACAATAGATACAAAGTCTATTTTTTACTCTTCGGTCCCTCTCCTCTGAAGTTAATTTGGAGCGACCTATCTCCATAGGTATCACCGGAGATGAAACATGGCGAACTTGAGCACTTGAGCGAAGAGGTGCTTTAAATGAAGTTGCTTTTTCAGGCTCTCTTTTACAAAATCTCATGTCTACACGATGGCAAAGAGAAATCAAATCTTCTAGAGAAGTAGGTAATTCTTGAGTAGTCAGTGCATCTTTAATTTTATCAGAAAGCCCCTGCCAGAAGGCGGCAATTAAAGCTTCAGTGTTCCACTGAAGTTCAGAGGCTAATATCCGAAATTGAATGACGTACTGGGCTACAGTACGAGAACCCTGACGTAGACAGAGGATGCTGGATGCAGCGGAAATAATACGACCAGGTTCATCGAATACACTTCGAAACGTGGAAATAAATTTGGCACTATCTTGTAATAATGGATCATTTCTTTCCCACAGAGGGGAAGCCCATGCGAGAGCTTGTCCGGAAAACAAGGAAATGAGATAGGCCACTCTGGAACGATGAGTAGAGAAATTGTGAGGTTGAAGCTCAAAATGAACTGAGCATTGATTTAGAAAACCCCTGCATGTTTTGGGGTCTCCATCATATTTTGAAGGAGTAGGCAGGTGTAGCGTGGAAGCAGTAGACACCTGGGATGGCACTGGGGAAACGGAGGAAGGCACAGGAGCATCAACAATAGCTGTGATATTTTGCGCAAACGTTCTTTGGGAGGCTAACGCCTGGCAACATTGCAGCAATTGTTGTTGGCGAACATCCTGTTGTTCAATACGGGTAACCAGATACTGCAGCATCTCTTTAGCTGTAGGTTCCGCTCCTGGGTCTGTCATTGCCTGATCTTACTGTCACGGGCACTAGGAGTCTTTGCCCAGGATATCACCAGATGATGTTCTTACCAGAGTAATATAGCTGGTACTATGGTCCTCTGGTAGCAGGGTGACAACGGAACAGGAGAATCAGCAGATGGTGAGAGAATGCTCAAGGAAAGTCTATGACTAGCAGCAACTGGTAATGACTTAGATGTATGTACACGAGGAACCAGATGGACAAGTAAACGTGAGGAGAGTCAGTGGTCTGCGTACAGCAAGTTGTACCACTGTCTATAGTGAAGGAATGGATTCCAGGTGCAAGTAGGTAACGGGGAAGTCAGTGGTCTGCGTACAGCAAGTTGTACCACTGCTTATGTGAGAGGATACTTGAAACTGGTGTCAATGGGAAACAGGAGTCAATGGTCTGCGTGCAGCAAGTTGTACCACTGCTATATATATGTGAGGAGGGACACGAGGAGATGAATGGAATGCAGAGGATACACGGGGCACACGGAACTTGATCCCACGATGATAACCACAATACAATAATAACTGACAAGCGCTGCTTTGATCACTATAGAGATCCAGATAATAGGAAACAAAGTCAATAGTAACAATAGCTTCAGTAGATGGAAGACTCCGGAGATGAACACAACACAGTCCAGACGGATATGCAATACAATAGCAAAGTCAATGGAAAGTATGCATACCGCGGTTCAGGAGAGCAGGCTGTCAAGGAGACGTGCAGGGATACCTGAACGGCTGAACGCTGGCAGGAGGAGAGACCACTGGAGGATGGAAGCGGTAATCAGGTTGGTGCAGCGCACGGAAGGTAACCGGTAATCAACGAAGCAATACTCAGGAAGCAGTAGTAAGTAAAACTGGAAACATGATGAACACGGGAGAGTTGAGGCTGTCTGGTATCCGGCAGTAGTAGCGGAGGCAGCGGAGGGAAGGCACGCTGAACACGGGAGAGTAGAGGTGGTCTGGAATCCGGCAGTAGTAGCGAAGGCAGCGGAGGGGAGACACGCTGAACACAGGAGAGTAGAGACGGTCTGGAATCCGGCAGTAGTAACGGAGGCAGCGGAGAGCAGACACGCTGAACACAGGAGAGTTGAGGCGGACAGGAATCCGACAGCAGTAGCAGATAGGAATCAGCTGAGTGCAGACACGATGAACACAGGAGAGTTGAGGCGGACTGGAATCCGGCAGCAGTAGCAGATAGGAATAAGCTGAGTGCAGGCACGATGAACACAGGAGAGTTGAAGTGGTCTGGAAACCACAAACGTAGTAGACAGGAATCAGCTGGAGCTGAATACACGAGGAAACACAGGAACACCATCAGAGGCTCATGGGGAATGAGACTCCAAGATCAGGCAACCAGGTAATGATCACAGGTGGTTTAAATAGGGAGGGTTGCCTGATCATCCAATCAATTAAAAGCAACAAGTACTGAAGGTTTCATAAGGGCTGCACATGCGCAGACCCTCAGGATGGCGGACGGCCACGGTTCCTGAACACACGGGAAATGGCACTCACAGTCCGGTGAGTGACAATCAGGCAGATGCCCCGTGTCCCTTAGGTAGCTTTTTTGTTCTACAACTAAAGGTTGTAAGTACCAATAGATGTATTCCGAGAGGTTCGTGGTGAGTGAACCTATTCCGGACACTATGGGTCTTCCTGGTGGATTGGTTAGAATTTTGAATCCTTTTGGTGCTTATTGTTTGATTGCACTAGCCTATCGGACTCTGCCTACATTGAATTATTGAGCAGTTATTGCCTTCATATGCTTTATGATTTGCTGTGAGTATTTCTATAGTACTCTGTTTGCAGAAATCTTTTGATTCATTCATGCTGTATATTTTTTGTCATATTGCAACTCTGTTTGCAACAGTCATTTGCACTCGTTGATCATGTTCAATTCATGTCACTTACATCATTATCCTCTATTGTTTATATGACCTGTGGCATTAATACATTTTGGCCACCAGCCATTCTATTCTACCCCAGCTACCATCTCAATAAATACATCTATATTAGCGCCTGGGAACCAATTCATTTTTAGCTAATAAATATAGATATGTTAAATGCTGCCTTTACTTTTTTTAATTAAATGTTAGGTTGTTTGGTGTCTTTATCGGTGGCGGTCTTAATTGCAACAGAGGAAATGTCGGCAGGCTAAATGCCGACACTTGTAATATGCTGACAGGTTGGCAATGGTTACAGTGTAATTGGCGATATGCACAATATCCCCAATCACAGTGCCGACATTGAAAGACCAATGCTAGCGGGTACAGGGTATAGCCGGCGGAGCCGCCGGCATTGCTCTTTTAATGTCCGAATTGTAAATGGTGACATTGTGCATGTGTCCAAGCACACTGTAGACATTGTCAACCAGTCAGCATAATACAAGTGTCGGTATGTAGCCTGTCGACATTTTCAAGTCAGCATGTTAAGTGCCAACATTTCCTCTGACACAATTATATACCCTACCCTTTTTATTCATGTCAGACACTAGCCGGCTGAACAGATTACGCAACTTTTGATAACATCTCCTGTTAATGGAGCTCTATTTTGTTTTCTTAGCAGATTGTTTCACTTCATAACAGTTTCGTAATTGCATAAGAACAAGGCTAACGTCTCATCCGGAGTTGGTACCTTCCTATAGCCAATTATGATTAAAAATCTGGGTTGATGCACTTATGTTATGAACCCTGTACAGTAGCTGTGCTCTCCCCCCTCAGGCCAAATGTTGCCAGTGCAACCCCTTTGCTGAAGCACAACATACAGCCTTTTTGTTAGGACTCTGCCTGTATTTTGTATGTGGCTGCAGTACCTCAATTTCACCAGAGGTGTTACTGTTTGTCCCTGAACTATGCACTCCAGTAGGAGTTAATCTCCTTACCTAATTAGTGCCAGCACCTTTTTCATTGCTTCATATACCTGCCTCTAACTGTGTTTTGTGCAGTTCATTGTTTATACATAGCTGCTGCTTGTCTCCTGTTTATACTCTGGTCCAGTTTGTGGCATTGCGGTTTGATCTCTTCTCATGACCCTTTGCCTGATTATCGGACTCTGCTTGTTTGCCTGTTACCGTGACCTCTGCTTGTTTGCTGGATTGTGCTTACATGCTTGTTGCCCTGATCTCTACCTGGCTACTGGATTCTGCTTATATGCTTGTTGCCCTGACCTCTGCCTGGTCACTGGACTCGGCTAGTCCTGCTTCCCTAGACTACCTCGTTCTTCTGGCTAACTGAAATCCTGATCCTGGCCTCCTTAATCTGGTGCCTTGTGCCTCCTGGCAATTGGTTAAGTAAATCTACTTGTTCCTGCATTTTGAACTGTACTTGTCATTTGAATCATTGCTTGGAACTTGTTGCTTTTGTGGACTATTCCTGTCATTCATCACACCTGCTCATATTTGTGTATTGGAGTATACCTGTTAATTCTGCTACCTGAAATCGGCATATTCCATGAACTGAATCCTTGTTCACATATTACGCTTAAATAAAGACACTTGGTTTTTCTACTTCTGTTCACACATCCAGAGTTCACTAGGAATTATAACAATTATCAAAGTTTCCTTAATAATTTGAGCAGAGAATTTGAAAGTACTGTATGCAGGTGAAATTCTCTTGAGCTAGAAAAAATTAAGTAACTTCAACATTAGCAAAGTCATATGAGCAGGGGGTACCTGTCCTTTTGTAGTGTTATGCATTTTCATTATTGTACACTAATTACCACATGATTGTATTTGGTGGCTGAAAACATTTATTTATGTGTTGAAATTAATAATAGAACATTTGTAGAAGACATAAACCTTTTTTTTATTTGCAAACTCCCTCTAGTGGCCAACTACTAAATTCTAGAAAGAACAAACAACTAAAAATATTGGCTAATTATTTTGGTTCTGTGTTGAGACTGTTGTGGTCTGTGTATATTGCACAAGCAGCTATTTGTAGAATTTCACCACATTGACCACCCATTGTACTGGGCATGGACCCATCATCCACAGTTTACATTCTATCCAGATTGGTTGAGCAATGACCATGATCGCCACAAATTTGGGTTTCCGCATGAGATCCAGATGTACAGGAGCCGATGGCAGTGCTGCAATCTGCAGGTTAGACACAGAATACCTGGAATAGAGCTATTTGTTCATGTGGGTACCCGAATTTCTCACTGATAGTTGCTCAGTGATCCTGCAGAACAATTCGATAGCATTTGCCTTCCAGCATGACATAATTCGCCCAGAAATCACCGTGCTGCTCCTGTTTTCCATACTAATTTCCGTATTATAAACTAGACTTCATTAAATCATTTATAATAAAGGTATTTTTACATTGATTAATTCAGTCCAGGTTAATTGATTTTGAAAAGTGTACTTGTGTCATGGATCATACTGAGTAATGAAGGTTTTGTTAATGTATTACCGGGCAGCTTCTATATACAGACAACTGGAATGAGTCCATGTGCAATATGAATTCTAGGCTTGTTATATAAATTCCTGATCCTCATGACATACTCAAACAGGTCACACCATGTCCCATACTGAAAGAACCATCAGTATATGTAACATGGCTGGGACACAGGGCAAAGGAAAAAAATGGGGTGTTTTGGGCTGAAGAGGGTGGCATGTGCCTGTCACGTGTTGAATTCCCTGACTTCCACCCAATCTTGTACAACCCCTTTCAAACATAAGATTGTAAGAGAGAAGGGGGCAGTGACAATTTATAATAGGGGCATTTTGGGCATTAACCCACGCCAGTCCACAGGGTTTCCTATTTAGACTCGGTGTTCAATTATGCCCTTACAACAAGCGTAAGTTGAAGGGCTTGCGGTATATTTTAAAGAAACTTGAGTGATTTTGCTGTCTGTCGGACTATGTGGACTGTGACTTATACTGCAAATAAAAATTGCAGCCAAGAATGTGCTGTGTTTTTAATGCAAACATTAACCCAATAGTGTTCGGAAGGGAATATTTAAGAACTGACTGCTTCAGTGGGTGGTCGGGCACAATAATGTGGAAACCCATTGCTTGAGCACCTCTCAAGACCCAAAGCAGCTTTAATTCACCACTGGAAGAAGAGGTGATATTCAGGACTATACACCCCTTACTGTACATTAAATGGATATTAGAAGTCACCAACAATTTCTGTAAACACATAAAAGCATGTGGTTACGGACTGAGTGCTTTTATAAAGGTCACAGAAATCCCGTCTCCTTCTTCTGTCTTTCTCAATGGACCTTCTGTCCCACTCACCACAGTGTCCACTCCCTTTATCTGGTCTTTTTGCCACCATTGTACTTTCTCCAACTTCATCAATTCACCATTTACCTCTCTGGCCACCATCTCCTCTTTTGTAGCGTTTCCCCATCCCTCTTTCCCCATACCCTAAAGTTAATTTCGCCAGGCGTAATTTGGAGTGTGGGAGTAAACCGGAGCTCTTGTAGGAAACCATACGTTATAACTACTCTTTCCATCAGTTCCTTCTCTCCTCACCCTTCTGTGTATGCATCCTCTACCCCCTGCTCCGCACTGTCACCCACACTCACTAGCCCACCCACCTTCTCTTCCTTCACTCCAGTATCTGCAGATGAGTCCACACCCTTCTATCCTCCTCACCTCCCTTATTCTGCCCACTTGATCCCATCCCCTCTCACCTCCTTCACTCAGTCCCTCTTGAGGCCTGCCCACCTTGGCCACCTCCTAACCCTTTCCCACACCTCTGATACCTTCCCTTCCTCCTGAAACATGCTGTTCTCTCTCCTACACTCAAAAACCCATCCCTTGACCCTTCCACTCTCTCTAATTACCACCGTATCTTCTTTCTTCTTTTTTGCCCTAACTTCTCAAATAAGTTGTCTACAACCATGTCACCACCTTTCTCTCATCTCACTCACTCCTCAACCTACTCTAATCCGGATTGTAGTTGAAGTCCCCCAAAGATCAGTTCTTGGCCCATGCTCTTATCCCTCTACACCTACTCCTTTGGAAACCTTATCCATTAATTTGACCTGTAGTACCACCTGTATGCTTATGACGCATAAATCTATCTTTCCTCCCCTGACCTCTCCACTACCTTTATGTCTCCAGTCTCTTGCTGTGTCGGCCATCACATTTTGGATGCCCCAGTGCTTTCTTCAACTCAAGACTGAGATAATCGTTTTCCTCACTCAAAGGTTCCCCCCTTTCCCCACTGTCTTTCTGTTCATAATAACACTTGCCTCTTCTCTGTTCCTCAAGCCTGCTGCCTAGGGGTCATCCTTGAATCCTCCCTCTTCTTCAAACCTTAAATTCAGTCCTTCTCCAATTCCTGCTGCCTCCACCTCTGGAACATATCCAAAAAAACTCTTATTCCCTCCCTTATAATCCGTTGCCTTGATTACTGTAACCTCATTCTTGCCTTACCCCTCTCAAGTCTATCCTCAATGCTGCTTCACACCTTACTTTACTCTAGGTGCCTTGGCTATCACCTCCACTCCCCCACTTGTTACCACCCTATTTGTGTCTTCCCCTTCCCTTTAGGATGTAAGCTCTCAGGAGCAGGGTCCTCTTTCCTCGTGTTCTCCTTCTACTATTCCATCACCCTCTGTACCTCTTGGCCTGCTTCCCTACTATTGTCTTCTTGACCCCTGGCCTACTTCACTACGACATTACCTTTACTCCCACTCATTGTCCCGTAAATAACTTGATCTGCACCACCAACAGTGGCGCATGCAGGGGGGGTCTTTGAGTCTCTAGAAACCCCCCCTGCGCTAACTAAGTGGCCACTGTCCTATACAGCAGCCGCGGCGCTGTCAAAGAAGCGTCCGCGGCGGTGCTGTATTGTATACAGCACCGCCACAGACGCTTCTTAGACAGCGCCATGGCTGCTGTTTAGGACAGCGCTGGCGAAACGGAGCTGCTGCGCATGCGCAGCAGCTCTCTCTCATTTTTTTTTGTTTTTTTTTTGGTTCGGCGGGGAGAAACCCCCCCCGACAATCCTCCGTGCGCCCCTGACCAAATTCTGTGTGTAATTTACTTAATCACTATGTCTGGTCTATGTTTTTTTTTCCATGTATTGTGTAATATATTTATCGTGGATCATTGCTACTTGTTTGTTGTATACTACTATAAATGTCATGTACGCCGCTGCAGACCTTTTATGGCGCCTTGTAAATAAAAGATAAGTAAATAAAATATATATATATATATATATATATATATATATATATACCAAAAACAGACAGCTCTCACATGACTCATGTGTAACTTGATAATCTGTAAGATGTTTCAAGAACTGTTGCAAAATAATTGATATAGTAATAAAACTGACAAAACTGACAGCAGTTGTTTAATTTGACAAATACATTTTTGATATTTATAACTAGAGATGGTCACTGACCCCCGTGTTTTGGTTTTGGATTCGGTTTTGGATCTGGATTACCGTCGTGTTTTGGTTTTGGTTTTGCAAAACCGCCATTGCGTGTTTTGGTTTTGGTTTTGGTTTTGTTTGGTTTTGTTTTGCTATTTTTTTTGAAAATCCATGTTTTTGGGCCTAAATTAACCCAATTTAGTGCTCCAACTGTTTTAGAGACAAGTAATCTAATTGTTGAGGTAATAAATCATCCAAAAAAACAGTTTAATTCTTCGTTGGTAGGCCTATTCTACACACAAAACAGATTGTCTTCCTCTCCATCTATGCATATTGGCAATGCAGCCATCGTCTTTGAATGTATATTACACCCTACACTTATAGTTAAATATGTAAAGAAATGGAAAAAGCCAGTTTGGTTTCTGTCTCTCAAGGCCCCCCTCCACTTGTATAAAATACCAAAAAATTCAGCCATTATAGACTGTACAATATTAATTGACATGGAGAAAGCCAGTTTGGTTTCTGTCTCTCTAGGCCCTCCTCCACTTGTATAAAATACTAAAAAATTCAGCCATTATAGACTGTACAATATTAATTGACATGGAGAAAGACAGTTTGGGGTCACTCTGTCTCTCTAGGCCCCCCTCCACTTGTATAAAATACCAAAAAATTCAGCCATTATAGACTGTACAATATTAATTGACATGGAAAAAGCCAGTTTGGTTTCTGTCTCTCTAGGCCCCCCTCCACTTGTATAAAATACCCAAAAATTCAGCCATTATAGACTGTACAATATTATGAAAAATGGACAAAGCCAGTTTAGGGTCACTCTGTCTATGACACCCTACCCTTAAGGATAAATTGCCCTAACAGCAGCCTTTCAAGATGGTATGTGATATGGAAATGCCACAAGTCCCTTTCCTCTTTGGGGGTAGATTGCACCCTACACTTACATAGAAAGTTTTAAAAAGATGTTATCGGCATCATCTTCAGCTTAATCCTCACCCTCATCAGTGTGTACGTCATCATCACAGACTATCAATTCATCGCCGCTTGAATCCGCCATTAGAGAACAGTCAGTGCTTGGATGTCTTGGATGGTGAAGGCCTTCCTCGTGGAAGATGTAGTTCATTTTTATAAACATCATTTTCTCCACATTTTTAGGAAGTAACCTTCTACGGCGATCACTGACTAAGTTCCCTGCTGTGCTGAACACTCGTTCAGAGTACACACTGGAGGGTGGGCAGCTTAGGTATTGAAAAGCAAGTTTGTACATGGGTTTCCAAATGGCCTGCTTTTCTTCCCAGTAAGGAAAGGGACTGTCTGACATTTCCATATCAACTACCTCTTGAAAGTAATCCTCCACCATCCTTTGCATGTTTATACTCATATTGGATGGAGTTATGGGCAAAGTGACACATTTTTTTGAAAAATCCTTCAAACCAGCCCAGATGTTAAATTGTTCTGGTCTGCCCCCTGTGGCTTCCCTGCTTCTTTTTTGGAAATTTAATTTTTTACGAGCAACAGCTTGAGAAAGTGAAGGAGGACACGTCGTCAAGCCGAGGCCCAGTTCAGCGGCCAACTTGCTGAGCAATAGCTCCTTGCAAAAGTTCACATCTCGCTCATTTACAAGTAAAGACTCAATGTAGGTTTTAAACCTTGGATCAAGCACAGTGGCCAAAACGTACTGATCCGAGTTCAAGATCTTAATAACTCGAGGATCATTGTGAAGCGAATTAAGTACTTGATCGACAAGGCCAACATACTTTGCTGAATTGCTTGCTTTCAGCTCCTCCTTCATTTTCTCAAGCTGCTTTTCCAATAGTCTAATTAAAGGAATGACTTGGCTCAAACTAGCAGAGTCTGCACTGACCTCACATGTCACAACTTCAAATGGTTTCAGCACCTTGCACAGCACTGAAAGGATTCCCCACTGTGCAAGAGTGAAATACATCCCCCCTCCTTTCCCAATGTCATGACTTGTGCAATATGCTTGGATGGCTTTGCGCTGTTCCTCCATCCTCTGAAGCATGTACAGGGTGGAATTCCACCGAGTTACCACCTCTTGCTTAAGTTGGTGGCAGGGCAAGTTAAACTGCTCTTGGAGCTGCTGTAATCTCCTACATGCTGTGGCTGAATGCCTGAAATGGCCTGAAATTTTACGGGCCACCGAAAGCATCTCCTGCACCTCACGGTTATTTCGTAGGAAGCTCTGCACCACCAAGTTGATGGTGTGAGCAAAACAGGGAATATGTTGGAAATCACCCAGCTGTAATGCTCGCACTATATTGTTGGCGTTATCTGAAATGACATACCCTGGGGAGAGTCCGAGTGGTATAAGCCATGCATCAATCACATCTCTCAGTTTGCGTAACAAATTGTCAGCCGTATGCCTGTTAGTGAAGCCAGTGATACAAAGAGTGGCCTGCCTGTGACAAATGTTACGTAGTGGTGTACATGCTGCTGCTGTTCCTGCTGGTGAAGGTGAATGACCAACCCAGTGGGCTGTCACAGTCATATAGTCTTTGGTTTGGCCACTTCCACTTGTCCACATATCTGTGGTTAAGTGAACAGTGGGCAGAATGGCATTTTTCAGCGCAATCTCTACATTTTTACACACTTTTTGGTATAGTTGTGGAATAGCTTTACGGGAGAAATGGTGTCGCGATGGAATTCTGTAACGCGGACACAAAACCTCAATTAACTGTGAAAAACCAGCTGCGTTTATTGTGGAGATTGGACGCAGATCTAACACTAACATTGCAGCCATGGCGTCTGTGATTCGCTTGGCGACTGGGTGACTGCTGTCATATTTGCTTCCCCTTGCAAATGATTGTTTCACAGTTAATTGCTGAAATGTAGGACTGCTCATTTTATTAACCTGCCTCTGGGATGACGATTCACCCCCAGCAGCAGCAACAGCAGCAGCAGGACTAACGCTTTCTTCAGAGGAATCAATAATAGTGCCGGAGTCATCCAGCCTTAAGTGGGATGCCGGGCTAACTCCGAGCGCTACTGAGGATATTGATGAGGATGGTGTGGTGGGTGTATTTTGTAGCCGTCGGTATGTCGGTGAGCGGAGGGTCTTAGCTGATGAGGGAGTGCTTGTATTCTTTTGGGAAGAACTTTCAGCTTTTCCCAACACTTTGCCATGAACTCTCGTTAAATGGCGTAACATAGACGAGGTTCCAAGATGGTTAAGGTCCCTCCCTCGACTGACTGTGGCTTCACATACACTACAAATGGCTATACAATTGTTGCCTGGATTTGGGTAGAAATAATTCCACACATAAGAAGTGGATTTTTTTGTTTTATGCCCAGGCATGACAATGGCCTTTTTCTTGTCACGTGCCAGAACTGCTGCCACTGGTGCAGGACTTACACAAACAACCTCATCCTCATCAACATCCTCATTAGCGCCCTCGTCGCCTACACAAATCTCCCCCTCATCCTCTTCTAATTCCAAAGTGGCATCCTCAATTTGGGTATCACCGGCTACACTCGGGCTATTAAGGCACACATCAGCAGAATGCTCACGATTAGACATCCCACTGTTGGATGGACTCTCCACAGGGATTGTTGTCATTTGTGAATCAGAGCAAATATTCTCCTGTAATGCTTCACTGTTATCTTGCAGCTCGGCTTTGACGCGTAACAGTAGTTGTGCACCAATTGTAGGCTGGGTAACTTTTTGGGATCTGCCACTAATAGCTAAAGGTGAAGGCCTCATTCTCTCTTTGCCACTGCGTGTGTAGAATGGCATGCTTGCAATTTTTTTTTTATCGTCACTTAACTTTTGCTCAGTTACACTTCTTTTTCACTTCAATACAGTAAATTTTTTTTTGGTTTTTGTTTTTTGCACTAATTTGAAAACACTCTGTTGTTTGACATCGCCTTGGCCAGATGACGTACTGGGAACACTAACATCAGGACTGGTGACAGAACCTGGTTGCTCATTCAGATCATATGTGGACTGCTTTGAATCCATTCTGAGCGCAAACCACTGGGGAGTGCTAAAAATTATTTAGTAGATACTGCTGACAGAAATGACTTTTGACAGCCAGAAATATTAATGCACAATTAGGGAGGACACCCCAAAAGCACTGAGGAGTGCTAAAAATAATTTAGTAGATACTGCTGACAGATATGACTTTTGACAGCCAGAAATATTAATGCACAATTAGGGAGGACACCCCAAAAGCACTGAGGAGTGCTAAAAATTATTTAGTAGATACTGCTGACAGATATGACTTTTGACAGCCAGAAATATTAATGCACAATTAGGGAGGACACCCCAAAAGCACTGAGGAGTGCTAAAAATTATTTAGTAGATACTGCTGACAGATATGACTTTTGACAGCCAGAAATATTAATGCACAATTAGGGAGGACACCCCAAAAGCACTGAGGTGTGCTAAAAATTATTTAGTAGATACTGCTGACAGAAATGACTTTTGACAGCCAGAAATATTAATGCACAATTAGGGAGGACACCCCAAAAGCACTGAGTGCTAAATATTATTTGGTAGATACTGCTGACAGATATGACTTTTGACAGCCAGAAATATTAATGCACAATTAGGGAGGACACCCCAAAAGCACTGAGGAGTGCTAAAAATTATTTAGTAGATACTGCTGACAGATATGACTTTTGACAGCCAGAAATATTAATGCACAATTAGGGAGGACACCCCAAAAGCACTGAGGAATGCTAAAAATTATTTAGTAGATACTGCTGACAGATATGACTTTTGACAGCCAGAAATATTAATGCACAATTAGGGAGGACACCTCAAAAGCACTGAGGAGTGCTAAAAATTATTTAGTAGATACTGCTGACAGATATGACTTTTGACAGCCAGAAATATTAATGCACAATTAGGGAGGACACCCCAAAAGCACTGAGGAGTGCTAAAAATTATTTAGTAGATACTGCTGACAGATATGACTTTTGACAGCCAGAAATATTAATGCACAATTAGGGAGGACACCCCAAAAGCACTGAGGAGTGCTAAAAATTATTTAGTAGATACTGCTGACAGATATGACTTTTGACAGCCAGAAATATTTATGCACAATTATGGGGGACACCCCAAAAGCGCTGGGAAGTGCCAAATATGAAGAAAAAAATAATAAACCTCTATCCTCCTCTCTGCACTAGCGATTTTGGTTAGAGCAATTGCAAGAACAATATTGTATTCTCTGTCCCTGCTCTAATTAGCCTATGACTACACCCTGCTCTCTCCCTCTGTCAAATGGCGATGGATTGCTGTGGAGGCGTGTATTTATAAAGTTGAAGTATCGCGAGAACCGAGCCCCGAGATCCGACGACGTCACAATGACGTTCGGCCTCGATTTGGATTCGGAATGGGCGGGAGAGTACCGAGCTGCTCAGCTCGGTACTCGGATACCCAAAGTTCGGGTGGGTTCGGTTCTCGGAGAACCGGACCCGCCCCTCTCTATTTATAACTCATAAGTTGGCCTAATGCAATCTGTTGCTGCGGTATCACCTTGTGATGATTAGTAGTGATATAAATATATATATATATATATATATATGTATATATATATATATATATATATATATATATATATATATATATATATATATATTCTTGCTGTTTATTCTGCTAAAGAATAACAAAAGAAGAACAAAACCTCAGTTGCTGAATCAGGTCTTCACATAACAGCACTGTGAATTTCATCCCTTGCTCCCCCTGGTGGACATATGATTATGCACATGTTGCTCATTGTTTAGCTGCGGATTTCAATTTAATAATACAGGGTGTGACAAGTTGAAACAAATGACATAAACATCAGCCTGATTTATTTCAACCAAGAGATTTTCTGCTGCTGCATTTACCACTGACTTTCTGACGGAGGTAACTTGAGTTCAATAACTGAATGTAAAACAAATCAGTGAATGAATACAGCCCAGGTATATTCAGTCAGAAAGTCAGACTTACAAGAGAATAAAATAAGTCTGGTCTGAAATTACATATTCTTGATCTTATTACTCTTATTTAGATTTACAAATCTTTATTTTTTATGTTTTTTTTTTAACTTTTTTATTATGATTTAACTGATTTATAGTAGGGATGTTCACTGATGCCCGTGTTTTGGATCTCTAACTTCGTGTTTTGGCAAAACCGCCCTCATGTGTTTTTCATTTTGGATCTGTATTTTTTTTTTAATTTGTTAAAAAAATGCTATAATCACATAATGTGGCTCTTTTTTTGTTCCTACATTATTATTAACCTCAATAACATTAATGTCCAGTCATTTCCAAACAATTTTTGTCAAGTGACAAGAACACTGCTATCCCTCCTGTTTCTGTATGAGCAATGGCACTGGAGAGTGACAAGAACACTGCTACCCCTACTGTGTGAGCAATGGGGCTGAATCTCCTGGGGAGAGAGGTACTTATGGCATCCAAAACTGTGACATCTGGCGACGTAACAATGACGTTTTGCCTTGATTCAGATCCGAGGAAGCAGGAAAGTACATAGCCAGCTTGGCACGGTACTCGGATTGGCGATGTTTGGGGGTGTTTATGTTTGGGGGATGTTTATAGCTTTTCGGAAAATCGATCCTGACCATCTATAATTTATTGTGGCATTTTTCAGTGCGCCCTCAATGAATTTTTATTTAAAGCGGCAATGTCGGGACCACGCAGATTAACTGTTAAGAGAAGTGCCCTGACATTGCTGATTTAAATAAAAATTCATTAAGGGCACACTGACGTCAGACCCTACTGTCGGACACCTGTGCATTCGGAAGAAGCTCCTGTCAGTGTTCTGCTAGGATCGGATATGTGGACAGTCGCTGATCAGGTAAGTCTGTATATTCTTGTCGTTGTTTTTTCCCAAATTGGTTTTCTTTTGTAGATGTCCTCAGCGTCGGATTTATCAGCATCGGCAACGTGTACCCTATCCCAGTGTCGGACTGGCCCAGCGGGCTACCGGTAAATCCACCGGTAGGCCCGGATACCTTACGGCCACATCCCCTTTTACCCATGGGCGGAGCTTACCTGGAGGCCCCCACGAGAACCCGGCGTCCCCGCTGCTCAATTGCGATCGCAGCTGCGATCATGTGAACCGCCCCCTCCCCCTGTCAGCTAATCTTCCCGCCTGCCGCCACCGCTGAAGAAGAGAGAAGGAGCAGAGAGCCTGCAGCAAGCAAGATATCGGTAAGTATATTTTGTACACACATGTGGCATAACATTGGGGACACAATGTGGCATAACATTGGGGGCACTATGTGGCATAACATTGGGGGCACTATGTGGCATAACATTTGGGGCACTATGTGGCTTAACACTTGGGGCACTGTGGCATAACATTTAGGGCACTATGTGCGATAACGTTGGGGGCACTATGTGCGATAACATTGGGGGCACTATGTGCGATAACATTGGGGGCACTATGTAGCATAACATTGGGGGCACTATGTGGCATAACATTGGGGGCACTATGTGGCATAACACTTGGGGCACTATGTGGCATAACATTGGGGGCACTATGTGGCATAATATTTGGGGCACTATGTGGCATAACATTTGGGGCAGTATGTGGCATAACATTGGGGGCACTATGTGGCATAACATTGGGGGCACTATGTGGCATAACATTGTTTTGGGGGCGCTACTGTGTGGCATGACATTGTTTTGGGGGCACTACTATGTGGCATAGGGGGGCTGCCTATCTATACTAAACTATAGGGGGGCTGCCTATGCTAAACTATAGTGAGGGGGGCTGCACAGAGAACACTATAGGGAGGGGGTGAAGGGACCTTTAATGCTGAGTTGGTTTGGGTCTATAATTGAATGTGGGTGCTGTTTATTTAATGGCAGGGATGGTTGACGTTTCTAAATGTACCCATTATTTTTCCCAAATAGGGCCGGCCCTCAACATTCCAGGATCCAGACAAGCCGCAACTAAAGAAACCAGCAGCCACAGGTGTTAAAAGTGACAACAACAGGTAGGACAGTCTGTCAAATGATCTGAGTCTAGTGCAGTGTTGGCTAACCTGTGGTACTCCAGGTGTTGTGAAACTATAAGTCCCAGCATACCCTTCCAGCAATAAGCTTCTATATATTGGCAAAGTATGCTGGGGTTTGTAGTTTCACAACACCTGGAGTGCCACGGGTTATCCAATCCTGGTCTAGTGAGACAATCCTGATTTTTGGTGACTGTTCTGCCCAATCTAAGGGGCAGGTCAACACTGTGTACTCTTTATACACACACTGCATTCTTTACATACTACACTATGGTGCTAGCTGTCCTTTGTGGACTGACCACTCCCCCTCTAGTGTCTGGTCCCGCCTCTATGATGGCTGACCACACCCCCTGTGGTGGGCCCCTAGTGTTGCGTTCCCCGGTGGGCCCTTCATGCCCCAGTCCGACACTGCCCTACCCCCTCTTAATGCCCAGAGGGAAGGGCAGTCCTTGCAGCCATGGTTCCCCAGAGGTTTCCTCCACAGGGGGTTGTTCCTCTCCTGAGCGCTGACGGATGACTCTGCGTGAGTCCAGGGGTATCTAATATCTTAATTCTTTTATAGAGCAAGTTTGTAAGAGCCAGGTGCCAATATTAGCCTATATTTTCCCATTTTGTTATGCAGAATAACAAACATACATTTAAATGTTAAGAATACTTTACGAAATATACTGTATTTTAAAATATATTTTGTATAATTTCTCCTTTATTTCCTTAATAAATGCTCCTGAATGGGAAGAGAAGTTGTGTGTAAGATAATGTCTGGGGACAGAGACAGTAATGGAGAGAAGTACAGGGGTAGCTGAAAGAATGAACACAACGTATTAAAGACAGACCACAGGTAAAGAGAAGATTAAGGTTATCATAGACACATAGGAGAGTTGATGAGGAAAGACTAAGACTAAGTACACACATGTCTCATCCTTGTATATTCATCTACTGATGGAAATATGGGAAGCAAGATGGGCCCTGGTTCTAAGGAGGGGAGATGATGAATGATACAGAGATATGTGGTCAAAAAGAGGTAAAACAATGAAAGATATACCAATATCATATACAGAGCTGCTTTTATCCACCTGTTACCTGTTGGCTTTGAGTGACTCCCCTGAAGAAGGTGGGGGGGGGGGGGGAGGGGGCGCAATCCCCAACCTCTGAAGCATTGTGTGTCATGATCTCCACCTGTCTCACCATAAACCAGCTCTGATCAGCTTTTGTTACATATGTCATATTAGAAGTATGTTTATTAGTGGATCTATGGGAAGTGGAGGAGCCCAGAGAGTATATGTAGAACATCACCGCTGCACAGTGGAGGTGAAAGCAGGAGACAGACCCGACTGTAAGACTTTGTGTGAGTGGAAAGCTGCACAGAGGATCCTGACACATGTTGCAGCCTTTACACAGAAATATAACATCTGATAATAAAAATAAAGATAACTACAGTACATTTATATAGAGCCCATATTTTACTATTATTTGTATATTTTGCTTTTTTGTTTGTTTTTATTAAATTCTTTTACAATTTGAAAATTATATTTTGTTTGTGTCAGTGGTCATTGTTTGACTAATGTTTGATCACCTTTGACATAGGAGCTCATGCTGAGTTGGAAGCATATGCATCAAAAGAGTGAGCTCTAAAAAGCTGCATGTATAAATAGTGTATTTACACCCATGTGCTGAAGATGCAGCCAGTCCTGCACCAGTGGCGCATGCAGGGGGGGTTTCTGAGTCTCCAGAAACCCCCCCTGCGCTAACTAAATGGCCACTATAGCGGCACTGTCTTATACAGCAGCCGCGGCGCAGTCAAAGAACAATTCCCCCGACAATTCTCTGTGCGCCCCTGACCCAGATACACTAACACCCAACCAGGTCATAAGCACAAGAAAGGTTCTTTTACATTAGTTTTGAGAGTAAAAAATACATTTGCTATTCGGTTTTGATATAAATAGAAAACCCATCTACAAAACACCAGTAAAAAGAAAGGAGCAACATTTTAATTCAAACATAGGTTTACAAAATCTTACAATATAAGCTCGAGCAATGAAGAAAGCATCAGAGGTGAATTGCAGTCAGCCAATCAGAAGTGGTTAAGTAGTGATCATCATAATCACTGTGTATTGCAAGCAGGGACGCCGAGAGGCAGGGTACCGAGGGAGGGGGGGGGGGGGGGACGAGGGGAAGGGGGCAGTCCCGACGGCCCATTGGATCACTATAAGTAAAAAAAAAAAAAATCTTTTTTTTTTCAAAAGTATTTTTTTTTCTGCTGGCGGGGGTCACCCACGCCCCCGCAAGCAGGGGATGTGGGGGTGGGGGGTGGGGGGGGGGGGGGGGGGCGGTCGACAGTGTGTAATGACAATGTGTGTCATCATACACTGTTCAGCCTGCAGAGCTCCAAATCTCACAAGATTACCAGTTTCCCTGCTCACTCTGTCAGCAGCATAGGTAAGTGCAGTGGGCTATAATGTGTCCTGGGGGGTTATAATTTGTTATATTTTTATTAATTTGTTCCTTGTTTTTTTGTTTTGTTTTAACTTTATGTTTATTCTTGTCTTCATTTATTTATTTACAATTTTATTATCTATAGTTAGATTTTATTCTTTTTATCACCTTTATTTTTACCTATTTGCTTTTACCTATCTACCCCTATTTAATGTAACCTAATATATACCATTACTCATATTTCTCATTGCCTGTCTGTAGCTTCTATTCTTACTTTTGCTTCATTCTCAGTTTTATTTTGAGTTCAACTTCTATTTCTGCCATTTTCATGTCCATCTTCTGTCCTTTTTTGCTTTCATTTGTACTCTTATTTCCTAATTGTACAATATTCATATTTTAATTCTATTAAGAATATCTTTTACCTGTAGATCTACCCACCTACAATGTCCTAATTTTAGGTTTCTAAAGTCTGTTCTATATTTGTCACACTCCACCTCACATTGTCAACTCTGTCCCATCCTACTACCACCCACTATCTGGCCTACCTCACTCCTATCCATAATTCGTGTCCACTAATTCCTGTTCCTATATCTACCTTCCCATATACACACTTATACCTCCACCACACCTCCTCTCCACCCTCACCCCCATGCACACCTGCGTCTACCTATACCCCAAATCCCCAACCACACACTCACCACTTTCTCCATTTATATATTTTCCTATTACGTACTCTCCATCTATATGTTTATTAATCTCTAACTCTTATTAAGTCCTGCACCACCACATACATCCAAAACCAACTTCCACTCCACACTATACTAAGGGTGTGCACCGGGTACTTTTAGGGTTTTGGGTTTTGGGTTCTGATTAGCTTAAGGTTTTGGGTTCTGATTTGTTTTGCCAAAACACCTGACGAAAGGTTTTGGTTCTGATTTAGGGTTTTGGGTTCTGATTTATTTTTAAAAAAGCATAAAAAGTGCTAAAATCTAGTTTTTTGTTTGTTTTTCACTCCTACGCTATTATTAACCTCAATAACATTCAATAACAATCATTTCCACTAATTTCCAGTCTATTCTGACCACCTCACACCTCACAATATTGTTTTTAGTCCAAAATGTTGCACCGAGGTAGCTTTCTGCACTGCGTAGTGGAGTGGGCCCGGTACCCAATTTGGTACTGGGGCCACAATACCTCCGCCTTCAAATGGTCTCAATTCCACTGCACAGCTGCCTGCTCCTACATCCTCTGCAGCATATACAGGGTGTAGTTCGAGCGTGTCAATACCTCTTGTTTTAGACGATGACAGGTCATTTTGATTAATTTTGGATTTGGTAGCAACAGTCAACTTTTTTTAATATCTGATACGCCTCTATCTGGACTGCGTAGTGGAGTGGCCCCGGTACCCAATTTGGTACCGGGGCCACAATACCTCCTCCAACCATGGTACAGACCATTCATCATTGAGATCCCATCAAGTATGTTAAAGACAGACAGGGTCGAAGTGTTATTTGTTGACTTTGGAAACAAAAAAACTGTCCCTGTTGCCAATCTTCGTGCAATGAAGAGTGACTTTTTTTTCATTTAAAGGCTCAAGCTTTCAAGTGTAGTGTTTATAAGTTATATTATACTTTTGGTTAAATTTGTTTAATTTGTTTTAATTTTGTTTTATGGCAAACGACTGTTGAACGGTCACATAATGCCAAAAAAAAAGAGTTGCAAGATGGAATTGTCCTTGGGCCCTCCCACCCACCCTGATGTTGTTGAAATAGGACATGCGCACTTTAACAAACCAATCATTTCAGCGAAAGGGCCTACCAAACTACTGTGGCTGAAATGATTGGTTTGTTTGGGCACCCACAAAACGAGCTGGGAAAGAAAAAGAAAAGTTCCAAGATGGAATTGTCCTTGGGCCCTCCCACCCACCCTTATGTTGTTGAAATAGGACATGCACACTTTAACAAACCAATCATTTCAGCGACAGGGCCTACCAAACTACTGTGGCTGAAATGATTGGTTTGTTTGGGCCCCCACACCAAATAAGCTATTCATCTCTCCCTGTACAAACGAAACAGGCTCTACTGAGGCAAGATGTCGTCCTCTTCCTCATCCTCTGATTCCTATCCCCCTTCAGTGTGTACTTCCTCCTCCTCACACATTATCAATTCGTCCCCGCTGGACTCCACAACCACAGGTCCCTCTGTACTATCTGGAGGGCAGTGCTGTACTTGATTGAGGAATTGATAATTCATTTTAATGAACATCATTTTTTCAACGTTATGCGGAAGCAACCTTCTTCGCCGCTCACTGACCAGGTTCCCCGCTGCACTAAAAACTCTTTCGGAGTAAACACTGGAGGGGGGACAACTCAGGTAAAATAGAGCCAGTTTGTACAGGGGCTTCCAAACTGCCTTTTTTTCCTGCCAGTAACAATATGGACTGTCTGACATGTCTATTTGGATGGTGTCAGAAAAATAATCCTCCACCATTTTTTCTATTGTGACAGCATCCGGGTCTTTTAGGAAAACTGAGTTTTTTTCCTCGCAGCCACAGGTGTGGAAGAATATGAAGGTGGAGCTGTTGGCATGTCACGGTCCTCTTCAGAGGACAATTTCCTGACCAGCAGGTCTTTGCACCTCTGTAGACTTGTGTCCGCCGGAAACAGAGACACAACATACGCTTTAAACCGAGGATCGAGCACGGTGGCCAGAATGTATTCCTCTGACTTTAAAAGAGTGACCACCCTCGGATCCTGGCAAAGCATACGAAGAGCTTCATCCACAAGAGCTACATGCTTGGTGGAATCGCAATGGTTTACCAGCTCCTCCCTCACTTTCTCCAGCTGCTTCTGCAACAGCCTGATCAGGGGAATCACCTGACTCAAGCTGGCAGTGTCGGAACTGACTTCTCGTGTGGCAAGTTCAAACGGCTGCAGAACCTTGCACAACACGGAAATCAGTCTCCAATGCGCTTGACTCAGGCGCATCCCCACTCCTTTTCCTATGTCGTAGGTGGCTGTGTAGGCTTGAATGGCCTTTTGCTGCTCCTCCATCCTCTGCAGCATATAGAAGGTGGAGTTCCAGCGCGTCACAACCTCTTTTTTGAGGTGATGGCAGGGCAGGTTCAGACTTTTTTGATGTTGCTCGAGTCTGCGGTAGGCACTGGCAGAATGCCGAAAGTGTCCAGCAATTTTGCGAGCCACCGCAAGCATCTCCTGCACACCCCTGTCACTCTTGAAGTAATGCTGCACCACCAAATTAACGGTGTGGGCAAAACATGGGACGTGCTGGAAATTGCCCATATGCAATGCCCGCACAATGTTACTGGCGTTGTCTGACACCACAAATCCCCATGAGAGTCTAAGTGGGGTAAGCCACTCCGAGATTATTTCCCTCAGTTTTTCTAAGAGGTTGTCAGCGTTGTGCCTCTTACTAAAACCTGTGATACACAACGTTGCCTGCCTTGGCACGAGCAGCTATTGTGGAGATGCTGCTACTGATGCAGCTGCTGCTGTTGCTGCGGAAGGCGATGCATCTACCCAGTGGGCTGTCACAGTCATATAGTCCTTAGTTTGCCCTGAGCCACTTGTCCACATGTCCGTGGTTAAGTGGACAGTGGGTACAACCGCGATTTTCAGAGCACTGAGGACACTTGTTCTTACTTCTCTGTACATCTTTGGTATCGCCTGCCTAGTGAAGTGGAATCTCGACGGGATTTGGTACCGGGGACACAATAACTCCATCAACCGTCTAAATCCCACTCCACTGATGGCGGACACCGGACGCACATCTAACACCAACATTGCTGTTATTGACGCAGTTATCCGCTTTGCCATAGGATGACTAGTGACTTGGTGCTCATGGCAAATGACTGTTGGACGGTCAATTGTTTGGTGAAAGACGTAGCGGTCTTACGACTTCCCCTCTGGGAAGATGACCGACTACCAGCAGCAAGAGCAGCAGTGGCAGTAGTAGGCGTACCGCTGCAGGATTCCTCGGATGAATCCCGTATTGAAGAGGACTCAGTCTGGCTGGTGACATGGCCTGCAGGACTAAATCTGATGGAGATCGTGTAGGAAGTTGACGAGGAGGGTGTTGGTGGTGTGTATCCAACAGGACCAAGGGATTTAGGTGTCCCTGGACTGATGACGGTCCTAGCCCCAGTTCCTGAACTAACCACTGAACTATGAAGGATATTCAGGTGACGTAGAAGGGAGGATGTCCCTAGGTGGCCAAGATCCTTACCCCTGTTTATTTGAGCTTTACATAAGCTACATATGGCCATACATTTGTTGTCAGGATTTGGATAAAAATAACTCCAGACCGAAGAGTTGCATTTTTTGGTCTTCTGACCAGGCATGACGATGGGCTTTTTCATCCCATGGACAACAGCTGTTTCCCCCCCTAGTGCCTCATTTACAATAACCACATCAGCATCCTCATCATCAAGTTCCTCCACAGTGCCAGCTACATCAATAGCCTCCTCCCGGTGTACAACATTGACACCTTGATTATCCAAATCTGGATCTACACTGTGGGTGATCCTTCCAGCATATGCAGAGGGTGTGCTGCAAATGGTGGATGGAGTCACCTCTTCCCGTACAGTGATGGGAAGGTCAGGCTTATCAACCATCAACACCCTTGGACTCGCCTTGGGGATTTGTGATGTCATCTGTTTAGAAGACAGAGTTGTTTGCTGTTTTGTTGTTGTTGCTGACAGCATAACTCTCTTCAATTTTTTTGAGAGGGGGGAGGAGGAGGGCTTAGATCCTTGGGTGAAGCTGAACCACTAGTCCTGAACACGGGCCAGGGCCTAAGCCGTTCCTTGCCACTCCGTGTCGTAAATGGCATATTGGCAAGTTTTCTTTTCTCCTCAGATGTTTTTAATTTTCTTTTTTTGGAAATTTTAGTCAACTTTGGGTTTTTGGATTTTACATGTCCTGTACTAGGAGATTGGGCATCAGCCTTGGCAGACGACGTTGATGGTATTTCATCGTCTATGTCATGACTAGTGGCAGCAGCTTCAGCATTAGGAGGAAGTGGTTCTTGATCTTTCCCTACTTTATCCTCCAAATTTTGGTACTCCATTATATGCAGCACAAGAGAGCGTACCCCTAAACCACACACACTGGGCAAAGCCTTTACAAATTATCTGCTGCACAGGAGAGTACCACTGGACTGTAGTTATACAGTAGTACCTATTTTTAGTGACAGCTGCAAGAGTGAACGTAGTGTGAATTTGAATTGAAATAGTACTACCTAATTTTTGTGACACCATCCTTACATCTATCAATACCTCTATTTATAGACCCTCCTTTCAGCCGGTGGCAATCAGCATATCGATGCTGACTACCCCGACAAGACTTACCCCGACGTCTTTACACCGAAGGGCTCCTTCCCGACGAGGCCTCAGGACGAGTGATGTGCCAAGTGACTTGAAGCAATCGCGATGAATGAAGAAGCCGCCGAGACTTGATGACGTCACTGGCGACCGCAACGCCGTTATCGGTGCTGGTAACAGCGGCGCACGCAGAATTGCTAGAAAAAAAAACAAACAAACAAAAAAAAACACGCGAGAGAGCAGCTCAGTTTCGGCAGCAGCATTGTACTATACAGCTTCTTTGACAGCGCCGTGGCTGCTGTATAGTACAGTGCCAATATGTGGGGCACTTCGATAGCGGAGGGGAGGGGTTTCTGGAGACCCAGAAACCCCCCCTGCTTGCGCCCCTGGGTAAGGGGGAAATGTAAGTATGCGGGCATGGACAATGTACAACGCTTTGTAAAGTACATTGTCCATGGCCACATACTTACATTTCCCCCTTACAGCACTGATAACGGCGTCGCGGTCGCCAGTGACGTCATCAAGTCTCGGCGGCTTCATTCATCGCGATTGCTTCCAGTCGCTTGGCACATCAGTCGTCCTGGAGTCTCGTCGGGAAGCAGCTATTCGGTGTGAAGACGTCGGGGTAAGTCTTGTCAGAATAATCAGCATCATTATTCCGTACCCCACCCCCTTCAGCACCTATATCCTATTCTAAACGTTGCCATTTGCTATTCTAATAGATAGTATAATTTTTGATTATCCTTTAACCCTTCAGAGAGCCGATTTACGTATGGTTTATAACTAATGTGTTCAGTATGCGTGCCTTACTAAGGCCCACTGTGTGCATATTTATATATATATATAGTACATCACAGACATCTCAGCACCTGCAGTCAGTGTGGCAGGGTCATGAAAAGTACTGAATGAGTAATATTATGTCACTCAATAAAAACTGGTTTAGTGCCCGTTAATCATTGGCGCCTAGGTTCGACTAACAGTACTGCTGGCTCTTGTATTATTGGCATAACTGCATATAACTGCATATAGTTTTGTGTGTTGTGGATATACATCAATTAATCCTGACAAAATCCCCAACTCCATTTGCTGAATTGCAGCCCCAACCTTACAAGGAGCCTCCACCATGCTTCACCGTTGCCTGCAGACACTCATTATTGTACCGCTCTCCAGTCCTTCAGCTAACAAAGTGCCTTCTGTTACAGCCAAATATTTAAAATTTTGACTCATCAGTCCAGAGCACCTGATGCCATTTTTCTGCACTCCAGTTCCTATGTTTTCGTGCATAGTTGATTCGATTGGTCTTGTTTCCATGTTGGAGGTATGGCTGGTAGCAACCACCCCATCAGGAGCTCTGCTTGTCTGTGGAAGTTTACATTTTGTAGTGTAGCTAATCACTCTGATAACATCACCTCATCTAAATGTATGCAGCCCACCGTGCCAAATGATGAACTTAAAGTACTCGAGCTGTTGGAAAACACTTTGTAGCAAGATTCAGCAAATAGCTACTTGCTATGAAGACAGGAATAGACGAATAGGGGCATATTCAATTGTCCGGAAGTCCCGCTGCGTAAAAACTACTACCGTTATTACGGTAATAGTTAGCTGGATTTCAGCTCGCGGCTCAGGGAGCTGCGAGCTGAAATCCAGCAAGAAACTACCGTTATAACGTTTTTTCCGTGCACTATTACCGTAATAACGGTAATAGTGCGCGGACCGCGGGATTTTCTGCGTTTCCGCCGACAATTGAATACGCCCCATAGAAAGGAAAATATCTTGAAGATCTTCACTTTCCCACAGGTCATTTTTTTAGTCTAGTGTTCTACCAGACTTCTTAGGCAGTTCGATTGTAATGTAATTAAACAATGGTATTGATTGTTACTCTGTAGATTAAAGAGCATAAATAATGTTGTAAATATGCAGCATTCGCTGTTGGAATTTCATGACTATCTACTGGTCTTTGGGTCTTAAATTGGCATTACTTCTATTTTACTTGTATGTATTTCTGAGTTTTCATCACATTTATATCTTAGTGAAGTATAAATGTTAAAAAATATATTGAATGCTTGTTAAATTGCTTGTCCACTAACTGACCCTTTAATGATATTCGGTAATGTTGTGTATTCTATTTTTTTTTACAGACGGCTTTCCCAGCTTAGATACATTTGTGGAAAACTGCAAAGTTTTATTTGAAGCTATTTGGGCTTATTAGGATTATAGTAAATCTTCCTGTAGAATAAGACGTTGGACTACACATAAGTAGCAGGAGTTGAGCAATCTGGCAGATGGAGAAAGGTCCTCACTAATACTTAGAAACAGGTTTGGTCCTCAGAAATCTCTTCTGAAGAACTTTTGTTCCTTTGCCAGCTGAGATGTTTTCAAGAGACTGGTGTCAAGGTGGCGCCACCCTGTGGGAAAAAATGTAAACTGTGTTTGTTTTGTTAGTAGGGTTGGGTACGTTTGAACGATCATTATAAATCCGACATCGCCAATGCCTCCAAAAAATAAACGAAAGAATGAAAAAGCGACTTGAAAATAATCAGACTTATGTCATTGTCTGTCACTAAAAATTTAAAGCGGCAATGTGGGTACCCTTAAGGTTAAGTGTTTAAACAGTCGCAATGACGTCAGGCTGCATTGCCGGTCAGTTCTCCAATCAGAATGCCTTGCTGTCATTATGCTGCTTTCTTCGGTGATCTCCAGCGTCGTCTTCAAGGTAAGTCTGATTATTTTCAAGTCGCTTTTTCATTCTTTCGTTTATTTTTTGGAGGCATTGGCGATGTCAGAATGGTAGCAATCGGAAAAACGATTAACACCCCCTGCATAGAACAGTCCAAGCAGCCATGGCCCCTTTATTTAGTCCTCGCCAATGCAGATAGATCTGTATATACAATATATATATATATATATACAAGAAACATGTATGCTCTGTACTCTCAAAGTGCACAATTAATGCTGTTCTAAATACTTTCCTGTATTACAAACAGGTAATGTTAGTTCCACATAATGTAATATAGGTTAAGCCGACCAAAGTCTCCCATCCTTTTCGTTTCATTATTAGGTTTCCGTTTTCTGGCCTTTGCTATTTCTCTGCCTTCAGCGTTGATTTGTCGGTGACAGGTCTGCTTTTGGCTTGACCTGTGACATTAGCCTACCACGCCCTTTTGAATTTGGTGCCATCGTTCCACCGGGTGGTGCCTTTTTAATTATTTAGGCTGTTTGATCTTAAATTTTCTGTATGTGTGAAAATGTTCACTTAGTATTAGGAAACGTTGCCATTTATATCCTTTATTACGCTGGTAGAACTGAGAATACATCACTTATTTAATTAAATTGAGTTGATCTATATTTAAGACATGTATGTATAAAATTCCACATTATATAATCTCATGAAAATACAATTAAAATGATTAATCCAATCAGCACCTGCCTGATTAGTTTGCTATAAATATATTCACAGTTATTTGGGAGAACTATTCAAAAAAAATTCCTACCTAAGGTGATAACTCCTGCAGCAGCCAATTAACAGGGATAGCACCATAATTATTCTGTGCTACATATACTATTTTAGAATACACCAGGGTTCTTGACAAAAAGTTTTAATCCTTATATACGGATACGCTCATTATATCCAGGGTCTGCAGTTTAACCATTCCCTCAGATTCAGCTATTCTTAGATCCACCTAAGTATTGATTGTACAAATTTAATATAGACAAGTAAAGGTTAAAAGAGTTATAAAATTCAAAGAAATGCAGAATTTACATGGAAATTGTGCATTTACTGCTGATGAACAATAGGGGGCTTCCTAAGTCAATATTAAATACAACACAAACCTAGAATACATTTGAGAGAAGTATTAACATGTATATGATTGTTTTTAACTTCTGAAAGGTTTGTGTACTTTATGAATCATTGTACAATACTTATTTATTGATGGTCATTTATAGAAGTTAATGTTAAATAAAAATGCCATTTTCAATGCAGGAAAGGTCAAAACTCTCGGGGGTATATTTACTAAACTGTGGGTTTGAAAAAGGGGAGATGTTGACTATAGCAACCAATCAGATTGTAGTTATCATTCATTTAGTACATTCTATAAAATGACAGCTAGAATCTGTTTGGCTGTTATAGGCAACATCTCCACTTTTTCAAACCCGCAGTTTAGTAAATATGCCCCTTGTTGTTAGAGGAGCCTGAATTGATGATGCTGATTTTAAAATTTGGCACAAATACGCCTCACATTAGCCCACTGGAGAATCAGGCCTAGAATGTAAAGAAGCATCGACAAATAACATGTCTATAGCCTCATACAAGGAGCTTACAGCTCCTCAAGGTTTGTAGTTATAGGACCACAAGCAACGATACATATTTATATTATGAGTTCAATTCCCTACCATGGCCTTATCTGTGTGGAGTTTGTATGTTCTCCCCGTGTTTGTGTGGGTTTCCTCCGAGTGCTCCGGTGCCCTCCCACACTCCAAAAACATACTAGTAGGTCAATTTGCTGCTGACAAAATAAACACTAGTCTGTGTCTTAGGGAATGAAGACTGTAAGCTCCAATGGGGCAGGAACTGTTGTGAATGACAAATATTCTCTGTATAGAGCTGTGGAATTGGTGGCGCTATATAAATAAATGGTGGTGATGATGATGATCACTGCATTTCACTAATAGGTGCAATGTAACTGACCTCACAGTAAATTGTATGATGCTCAAAGGATTGAACCTCACTGTAGTGAATTGCGTGTCTGGAGATAGGGAGTGCACATTGAGACATGGATCCCAATCTCGGTCGGGCTAATGGTGGCTAAATAATACGTTTTAATTGATAATATAATGAACTTAATAATAATCAATGATATATTAAAATAATACTTTTTGAGGGGAACGAAGTGCAGTTCAGGGATAAGATAGCTAAAGACTGAAACTAAGGTCTACCCTCAGTTTCAGGACAAAGGTTATCTTTAGTCATCACAGCAGTGGTGAATTTGATACAAATTGTTCACAATACAACGCAACACTGCAACTAAGTTATGAGGTTAATAAAGAAAAAGGGAACAATAAGTAAGTAAAATCATAAAGTGAATGCAAAAACTCGGTAGAATTGTAGTTGAATGTGTTAATAGTAAAATCACATGGGGCCTGATTCATTAAGGAAAGGAAAGGAAAAAAAGGAGTAACTTTGCATCTTTGCAAAACCATGTTGCATTGGAGGGGGAGGCAAATTTACTAATTTTTTTGCTCGGGCAATGCTCAGGCACGTTACCAGAAGGCTCTCTACAAACGCATCAGTGTGTCACATGACTGTTGTAGCTGTGAACGACACTTTTACAAATAAGAGATATTTTAAAAAAAATAATATCCCAGTAATAAGAATGAATACTAAATTGAAAAAATAAATAAGACATCACATCATTTGTTTTGAATGAAAAAACTATTTGTCATATATTATAACTGAAAAGAAGATCATCCTTAATAGCCAAAGAAATTAAGATGACGTTAGAATGAGACATCACTATATGATCGGCCAACTGGGTTTTTAATTCATATTGTGTTTATTGTAATCTTATCACAAACTGCACTTTTGTTTCACTGATTTTAATATTTTGTTATAATTAAAAACATATGGGTGGTGGATAATTGATATAGCAAAAACAGTTTTAATTTTTATTATAATACAATTTTGTTTTTTTTATTGAATAAAGATAAACCCAGAGGGACCCTAAACAGAACACTTTTTCTTTCCCTGTTGTGTGATAATCAGCTCTTCTGCCTGTGTAAGTAATGGTAGCTCCCCTCCCAGTAGGATGTCTGTGGTCCAGCTCTGCACTCAGACTGATGTGTAATCACCAGTCCCTCTATAGTACATTCATCCTGATTAGTCCTCCTACATTCATCCTGATTGGTCCTCCTACATTCATCCTGATTGGTCCTCCTACATTCATCCTGATTGGTCCTCCTACATTCATTCTGATTGGTCCTCTTACATTTATCCTGATTGGTCCTCTTACATTCATCCTGATTGGTCCTCCTACATTCATCCTGATTGGTCCTCCTACATTCATCCTGATTGGTCCTCTTACATTCATCCTGATTGGTCCTCCTACATTCATCCTGATTAGTCCTCCTACATTCATCCTGATTGGTCCTCCCTGAACAGGATGTCATGGTGCCCATCTGCTGTATCCTGCATATAAGTGGTGGGGGAAGGGGGGGCACTATGAATAAAGAGGGCTATTATTAAAGGGGGAATGATAGTAAGCGACATGCACCATCTGTTGGCCAATGGGAAGTTCTTTGTGGTATAACAATTTATAATAAACTGTTTGGTTATCAGACATGACAGGTTTTACAGGAACTATGGCATTTACTAGAAAATTCCTGTACAGCAGAGTGCATTACTATAATACAGAGTGATAATGCATTAATACATTTAGTAACAGCGCCACCTGCTGTCCCTCCAGTGTAGTCACTCAAGTAACATTAAGTCTCGGTCTGTTGTATTATCTCAACACCATCTTCTCCATCTGTCACGTTGAGCATTTATAATGTGTTGTGCCTAATTGAACGGTTTAATCATATCGGTGTATTCTTGGACTATGGATAAACTGCAGTAGGATGGGTTGAAATAGGCCAACTTTGTTCTTAAATAAAGCCAAGTGGGTTACATAAATTTATTGGCGTTTTCACAGTCGTCTACAAAATGGTGATTTTTCGATTCCCTGGCCTACATCCCCCATCTCATTGAGCAAACAGAAAGCCAGCAGTCTCTGAAGCCCCTGCAATGTCTTAAGAGCTTATAAGGGGTTACAATAAGGAGTTGCTTTTCATTACCTGGGATCAGGATGCTCATTAATCAATCTAGACCATCATTGGTATTCACTGGACTTTAACAGACATTAAGGCATCATCCCAGCAGGGAAGGACTGCATGTGGGGATGATCCTGAATCCAGCCCATCTCCAACCCCTACACCCATCACAGCCAATACTGATGCAGCTGACCTGGACATAGCCCTGCAGGGTGGAATTATCGTCATGGGAAATTTTGACAGCCTAAGAGGATCCTGCAGAGAGAGCTCTGTGTATTTGTGGTTCTACTGAGCTTGGTGTTAGGGTCTTGTCTCAGACCAGCTCAACAATGCATGGTTCCTACACTAAACTCTGCGTCTCATAACCAACTTCAATGGAGCATCAGACTACCGGGGAACTCTGCTCCATCAGGAGTTGCTCGTGGATCTGTCTATCCTGGTATGTGACACTGTCTTAATATTGAGGATCCAGGTAAAAACAGCTTGGTTGAAATCTCTCTGCATGTTGGTGTACCATAGAATCTGAATCAGCGCCGCTGCTGAAACTACAGCTGGGCCCGGAGGACCATTTTTACAACTTACCCGAACCAGGATCCGCATAGACTCTAATAGCAGCTCAGGTACAGTGTGTCCTTAGAGTGAACTGTGTAGGAAACAACAGCTTGGCCAAGCACAGCGGTACTCCCAGAATGCTGGAGTACTTACCTTGCGGTAGTCCCGGCACCTGCATCAAGACAACTGGCTAAAGAACAACTAGTCAAAGGAAGCCTTTATACAGGCTGGCTATATAAATATTGTGTGTATATATATATATATATATATATATAATGTTGCTTGTAGTGTGGTAATCACTTGGCTGCTCACAGTATATATTTGCTATAGATTACAGTTGTTTCACCATCTGTAGTAGAGTTACCTTTGTATCATTTCTCTCTCTTTGCCTGTGTGATCCTGAACCCCTATATACAAGGGTTACCTAGTGTCCCCTCACCCTAACTTCCTGATATCCTGACAGTCATGATGAAGCAGAGCCGTAACTTACAATTCTAGCGCCTGGGGCGAGAAAGACAAATGCCGCCCCCCTAGCCCTCAATTTTAACCAAAGTAAAGTAAAATATTACTAAATTGCGCCCCCTTCAGCGTTGCGCCCTGGGCGGTCGCCCCTGTCGCACAGCCCTAGTTAGGGCCCTGTGATGAAGGGTATCCTGATAGAGGGAGGTGATGATGAAAGTGGGTGATGAAAGGTTTAAAAGATGGAAGAGGGGGATGAGAGGGCCATAAAGAGGAAAAAGGTAGGAAAGAGCTTTAGGTAGAGAGATAATCAGGGCTGCCATCAGAAACTGTGGGGCCCAGTACAAATTAATCTGGCAGGGCCCCCCTTCCCATACATGTGCCCCCCTCCCTCTTCTCCATAGATGCGCCCCCATCCCTCATCACAGTACATTCCCCCCCACTCCCTCATCACAGTAAATGTTCCCCTCCCCCCAAAGTAAATGTTCCCCTCTCCCCCCAATCACACTAAATGTCCCCCTCTCCCCTCCCTGCATTCACAGTGAACGTCCCCCTGCACAGTTAATGCCCCCCTCCACAGTTAATGTCCCCCTCTCCGCCCCTCCACAGTTAATGTCCCACTCTCCCCCCATCACAGTTAATGTCCCCCTTCCACAGCTAAATTCCCCCTCCCCCCTCCACAGTAAAGGTCCCTCTCTCCACCCCACAGTTAATTTCCCCCCTCTCCACCCCACAGTTAAGGTCCCCTCTCTCCCCTCACAGTTAATGCCCCCCTCTCCCCCCCAATCACAGTTAATGTCCCCATCTCCCCCCCCCTGGCAAAGTTAATGTCCCCTCTTCTATCTGCCCCTCTCCTATAAAGACCTATAGCAGAGCCTGGGAGGCAGAGCTTCAGCATCGCAGAGAAGAAGGGGCAGCATGGTCAGTCAGACTGAGAGGCCCGGACAGTCCAGGGAGCCCGGACGGACGGAGAGGTCTGTCGGGGCCACCTACTCTGTCTGGGCTCCTCACAGCAGTACTGGCTGTACGCCCCTGATGGCGGCCTTGGAGATTATTATACGGGGAAATTATAACTATGAGGGGGAAAGGGAGTGATGATGTAAGTAAAAAGGGTGATAAAGATTGTCAGAGATGCACAATGGGACTAAAGCACAGATGAATGCTCTCGGTTCTATTACTTCAAGCTCTAACACCACCTAATGCATTGAACATTCTAGTCCAACACTTTAAAATTGTTATGGAGCTGGGTTATAATCCGGAGGACCAATCAGAAGCTGCAATGTCCATGCCCTTCTCATTGGTTCATACAGCCCAAATATATATATATATACTCAAAAATGTGTGTATATGTTTACGTATATATAAAAATACGTAAACATATGTATATGAAATATATGCAGAAAAGCTATGTTTATTTTGAGGAACACATTTCTAGAGAACATGGGTAATAAATCCAATCAAAAATAAATTTTACGCATGTATATTTTGTACACATTTATTATTTATACTTGCATTAGTATGTTTTATATATAAATGCATTGGATAAATTGGTTAACTTATAAGGTGACCATTTTTGAACTGAATGTATAACTAAAATGCTGCTTATGAGATATAATAACAGGTTCAGGTATTGTGTTAAGTTTTGACCTCTTTGTCTTTATTTTAAGTGTAAATGAATTTAGAGAAAATCTACTACTGCATTAGCACTTATATTTGCAAAAGAAGTTTCACCATCTTAACCTTAAGATCTCTTAGTGCTATCTAAACAGGAGTTGGGGGACCTTACTTATCTTACAGTATAACCTTTTAGTTTTAAGGAGACATTAAAGGCGTGACCTATTAATGTATCCCTACATTTAATAATTGAGTTTAGAGCATCTGGGTCACTGATCTCTATATCAGTGCACCTCCTCTGTTTACACTGTAATATAATGCCCACCACTATGGAGAGCACTGCGTGCGATTTTCCTGACGTGGGTGATGTTAATAGTAAGAACAGAAGAGATACATTGGGGTGACAGTGAATACAGTCAGTGTGGTCAACATTGTATGAAGATTGTATTGAAAAACTCAGCAACATTGCTATGTAATATTACATTATAGTTGATATGTAATAGTACATGTGAAATGAAAGAGAGAATACTGTGCACATTTCTATCAACTGGTGAATAAAACAATTTCATATTTACACAGTGTTAAAACATTAGTGATGGCTGAAAATGTTTTATGATCGGTAAAGCGACTCTGTATTGGCATTTGGTCAAAACACTTTCCCAGTTTCTTATACATGGTGTGAATAAATATTGTAAATAAATATCCAATAACATTAATTAAACACTCGCAGGGAAAGTTTAAAGGTTCCAGTCCCATCTATAAACTAGCATTAACTGTGGGGATCCTATGCCAGTCAACGCAGAGGGAAGACCCGTAGCCAGTGCCGTAACTAGACATTTTAGTGCCCTGGGCGAGACAAGGCACCGGCGCCCCCCATCTAAGTGGGAGTGGCATTTTACAAGTGGGTGTGGCCAACCTAATGTGGGGGTGTGGCTAGCACCTTACTGAAATAACTCTGTTACACATATTTGCAAATGCATGAGATATATATATATATATATATATATATATATATATATATATATATATATATATATATATATATATATATATATAGACCAATGGGACACCCCAGTCCCCATTGAGTATTATGGGGACTGCTGGATTGTGCGATAATTTGCTTAATGAGGAAGATATCTCCGATATCTCCTGTTAGACTTTTGTTAAATGGCCACATTACTTAAAAATGTCTAAGCCATTCAGAAAAATCCATTTCGCATAGTTTAGGGCTCTGTGATTGTACAATTCATTATCCTTTATTGGATATTAATTACATATTACTTCAAATGTTTGGTTAAATTCAACTTACATAATGTACAATTCTGTCCAGAAAAAAACCATACATAAAACACAATTGTATACATTTATAAATCTCTGTAATATTATGCACCACATGTAATGAAAGTTATTTCTTATCAGTGTTCAGCACTGAGGCAAACATGTGAAATGGTTAAAAGATGATAACCAGTTAAAATTCACAAAGCTTCTATTTATAAACAATGTCCTGAATGAACATTCCTCCTAATGTTTGTAAATCCTGAATATTGGCATAGGTGTCCAGGAATAGTGGAAACGTTCACTTACAGTTAGTGGCAGTATATCCCTTTCCGTGTCCGGTTTCTATCTGCAGAGCTTGTTACCTCTCCTATATAAATTGGAGGGTGATTAACTCCTGGATCTGGCGTGACTGCAGCATTCCATCCAGCTTCTGAAAGGGACTAATACACACGGACGTCATGAGAGAGAGAGATTAACTTTCCGCAGTGGAACGCATGTGCGTTCCACCGACAGGAAGTTCGGCATTTGGAACGCTTTGCGTTCCAAATGCCGAACTTCCTGTCGGTGGAACGCACATGCGTTCCACTGCGGAAAGTTAATCTCTCTCTCTCTCTCATGATGTCCGTGTGTGGACGGTAAAAAGGCAGAAGATAGGGCTAGGTAGCGGGCGGCTGCTGCGCCCACTTGGGCTTGCGCCCGGGGCGACGGCACCGTCCGCACCACCCTAGTTACGGCTCTGCCCGTAGCCCTAACGTGTACTCCCAAACTCCTGCCCGGACATGTACTCCCAAACTCCTGCAGGGACATGTACTCCCAAACTCCTGCAGGGACATGTACTCCTAAACTCCTGCAGGGACATGTACTCCCAAACTCCTGCAGGGACATGTACTCCTAAACTCCTGCCCGGACATGTACTCCCAAACTCCTTCAGGGACATGTACTCCCAAACTCCTGCAGGGACATGTACTCCCAAACTCCTGCCCGGACATGTACTCCCAAACTCCTGCAGGGACATGTACTCCCAAACTCCTGCCCGGACATGTACTCCCAAACTCCTGCAGGGACATGTACTCCCAAACTCCTGCCCGGACATGTACTCCCAAACTCCTGCCCGGACATGTACTCCCAAACTCCTGCAGGGATATGTATTCTCAAACACCTGCAGGGACATGTACTCCCAAACTCCTGCAGGGACATGTACTCCCAAAGTCCTGCAGGGACATGTACTCCCAAACTCCTGCAGGGACATGTACTCCCAAACTCCTGCAGGGACATGTACTCCCAAACTCCTGCAGGGACATGTACTCCTAAACTCCTGCCCGGACATGTACTCCCAAACTCCTTCAGGGACATGTACTCCCAAACTCCTGCCCGGACATGTACTCCCAAACTCCTGCAGGGACATGTACTCCCAAACTCCTGCCCGGACATGTACTCCCAAACTCCTGCCCGGACATGTACTCCCAAACTCCTGCAGGGACATTTACTCCCAAAGTCCTGCAGGGACATTTACTCCCAAACTCCTGCAGGGACATGTACTCCCAAACTCCTGCAGGGACATGTACTCCCAAACTCCTGCAGGGACATTTACTCCCAAAGTCCTGCAGGGACATTTACTCCCAAACTCCTGCCCGGACATGTACTTCCAAACTCCTGCAGGGACATGTACTCCCAAACTCCTGCAGGGACATGTACTCCCAAACTCCTGCCCGGACATGTACTCCCAAACTCCTGCAGGGACATGTACTCCCAAACTCCTGCAGGGACATGTACTCCCAAACTCCTGCAGGGACATGTACTCCCAAACTCCTGCCCGGACATGTACTCCCAAACTCCTGCAGGGACATGTACTCCCAAACTCCTGCAGGGACATGTACTCCCAAACTCCTGCAGGGACATGTACTCCCAAACTCCTGCAGTGACATGTACTCCCAAACTCCTGCCTGGACATGGGCTCCCAAACTCCTGCCTGGACATGTACTCCCAAACTCCTGCCTGGACATGGGCTCCCAAACTCCTGCAGGGACATGTACTCCCAAACTCCTGCAGGGGACATGTACTCCCAAACTCCTGCAGTGACATGTACTCCCAAACTCCTGCCTGGACATGGGCTCCCAAACTCCTGCCTGGACATGTACTCCCAAACTCCTGCCTGGACATGTACTCCCAAACTCCTGCCTGGACATGTACTCCCAAACACCTGCACCGACATGTACTCCCAAACTCCTGCCCGGACATGTACTCCCAAACACCCGCACCGACATGTACTCCCAAACTTTATGCTGCACTAATAGGCGTGGGATCCCACATTTCTGCAAAATTGGATGGGGATTTGAAACTAAACATTTGTAAGTGGAAATGCCCTTTAACTATACCCATATATTTATCTCTCCACGTTACTTAAGAATAAGCCAAGTTTTAATTGTATGTGCATTTCCCTTACAGTAACCACAATAAGTACAAAACCATCAATATAATCTCTTTATTAGGTATTTTCAGATCAAAAACAATTCACATTTTTATTTAGTTTTATTTTTTCCATAATCCACAAAGAAAAACAATAATATACAGTCTAGTAGACGGCCTTTACAGAAATATGGTCTACAATACTTGTTTATCTAGAGCCATACCTATAACAATCTGGATCCAGGCGAGAACAGATATAGCTGTATGTGGGTGGGGGGGATAATCACAATTGTTACTTAGGATCAAATAATAAATAATACAACAATGGTAAAAGTATAGTATTAGTATAAATTGTTTATTAATCAGTTCCACAGAATTGCTGTAGGCGGGTTCAGCACACTTCAATAACAGTTTGACCGTCTGTAAGAACAATCCACCGAGACATGTTTATATAGTAGGCATTGTGGTGTTGACAGCTGACTGTGTGTGCGCAGCGTGCATAATTTAGTCTGTGCGGAGGAGGGGATAGAGCCCAGCAGTCACTAATGTACACACACTTTAGTACAATGTACTGTTGATATGCTGTAGAATATATGGTGAGTGCACTTGACAGATGATTTGAAATGCATTTTTTATTTGTATTGCGCTTAACAGAAATAACATCAGAATTGCAGAAAACACACATATATAATATATATTCAATTTAATTAGCATTAATAAAAAATAACACGTGAATTTTCAGAAATGATTCCTGAATTGTTGTTTTCTATGGACTCATTTACTGAATTGTATTAGCATTGTAGCCGTAATATATTTGAGGGCATCTAAAGACACCTAATCATATCCTGACCTGTGTAACCCATACACAGAAGCCTGTGGGGTAAATGTATCTAGCAGCGAGATTCTAGTGGGTTCCAAAAGTGGAGATGTTGCCTATAGCAACAAATCAGATTCGAGCTATCATTTTGTAGAATGTACTAAATAAATGATAACTAGAATCTGATTGGTTGCTATAGGCAACATCCCCACTTTTCAAACCCGCAGCTTGATACATTGACCCCTTGGTGTTTTAGAGGCTGCAGGCATACAGGTTTCTCCAGTGAAAGAACTACCACTGTTGTAGGCAATGCAGTGGCTACGAAGCCCGGAGATGAGGGAGGGCTCATAGCCCCCACACTCCCTGTGACAGAGGTAGTTCTGTCACCACTTGCATCCACTTTTATCTCAGAGCGTTCAAAATTAAGCTGAAACAGACATCATCGTGCACACACAGAACCACACACATGGTCAGCAGAGCAGAGCAAGGGCAGCAGGACGTCGGACCACATTACCCCCCTCCTAAATTTTGCTAAGGGTGCCAGTGGTGTAATGTTCCACCCATGAGTTTCTGCAAACCATCAAGGATAGTACTGTCGAAGTAGCAGTGTGACCAACCAGCGATGAGGAATCCCATTCTTCTACTGCTCATTTATTTATTTTAGACCCTTTTATAGACAATAGTTGTTGACTACTTTATGGCAAATGGATATACAGATATGTGATCTTAATATGAGTTTGTCTCATTTATAGGTTTCTGTTTATGGTGTATACATGCTATGTAAGTATAATTTTGTAGATTCTTTCATTGGAGCTTATTAAATAATATGTTAATATGTATACAAATACACTGTAACATATAGCAACCAATCAGAGGCCTACTTTCAATTTGTAAACTACCACAGATAAATAACAGCTGCAATCTGATTGGTGGCTGTGGGTTACATTTGTGCTAATATCACCATTTTTATGTCATTTGTATTTCATATTATAGCTTGTAAATGTAATGCTTCTAAATGAGCATACTTAATAAAACGTCTGGCCCATTAGATTGCAAAATATAATATTAGAAACCAATACAATTAAGTGAAAAGCGTGTCGTCCAGAGCCAAACTGAGATACAGTATGAATATTGTGTGCATATATGTTACACTTTGTCAGCTATTGTGTGCATCTTTCTCACCATCACCACACTAATGTGTGTTTGGCAAATACGTTGACAAGCTAGTAGAAGTCATAATTACCACTCGCTACCAAAACTTAACATAAAAGAAAACAAACAAATACTAAAGTCTAAGGGCTAGATTTACTAAGCTGCAGGTTTGAAAAAGTGGGGATGTTGCCTATAGCAACCAATCAGATTCTAGCTTTCATTTATTTAGTACCTTCTACAAAATGACAGCTAGAATCTGATTGGTTGCTATAGGCAACATCCCCACTTTTTCAAACCCGCAGCTTAGTAAATCTAGCCCTAAGAGTGTAACTAAGAATATGGTCTATGTGGGCCACCTAGTTTCCATCATTCATTTAGTTGTTGGGAATCATTAGAGAATTTCCCCTTGTCATGCAGTTGAAATCACAGATCTGCATATGGCGCTAGCTCGGATACTCATGGCTCTAAAGAAGGCTGTAGGGACAAAACAAAATCTTAGAAGGTCACATCCCTCCAAACCACCCTGTATTAGCTGATATTTTCAAGACAGAAATAGGTCTATAGACATAACTATTTATTAGCAGTAATTCCATTACTCTCATTACAAATTATTCTCTAGTAATACATTTGAAGAACGCATTGGCTTGATGACAGACTGGGACCAGTCATTGATGTTCTGGTGGGTCCCAGGCCTGTTGGCCCCTGTGTCATGTGCAACACAAGGAAAAATAACTTTATTGTCATCATTCAAGAACATAAAACAAACATGCCCACACTGTAGATTTTTGACGCTGCACTGGGCTGACCACCCCCCTCCCCCCAAAATCACAGGATGTCCTAAGAGTCACTGTTTTCATTGCATTTTAATAAAAAGTCAGTAGAATCATAGAGTTTCAAGGGCATATGATCTATTTGGCATTTATTGTACAGGTGTACTTCATATATATTATTGTATATTGTTATAAATATATTACTGTCAGTTGTATTCTATGGAACCTTTACTCAACATTTATGTGTGGGCTCTGTCTACTCCTGTCTAACTCTACTTGATAATTCCATAATTCTCCTTGAGATGTGTATGATTTATATGTAAGGGAACCAGTTTCCCAATGTCTTTAGATGTCAGGAATAACTGGAAACCCCAATCATATAGGAAACTACAACAAACAAAATAAAATGACATTTTATGCTCAGCTCATCATTCCTTTATAGTTAGAGCAGAATTTGCTTCAGATTTATCTCACCAATGGCATCGATAACTATCAAATGTCTTCCACTGACGTGAGTTATTGTATTTTTGAAGCATTTAGCAATTAAAATAAAGCATAAGAAATAGATTAATGATCTTATTACTAACTTGTTTCTGATGGCAGATGCATTATTTGTAGTGACAGGCTTCTGATGCACGTGCAGAATGTACAGTATATATATCTTCAACATAGACTGACAGCAAGCAACTAGATTTTGTCAAAATTACATTCGAATATTTATTTGAAGGAAATCAGTTGGCGACGGTAACAGGAAGAGCAGAGAAGGATTCCACAGAAAGAACATAACATTAAGAACTAGTTGCCTGCGTTTCTCTTATGTGGATCAAAGCTGGCAAACTAACCTGTTACCTGAAAAGGAGAGTCTGCCCTCACTGTGGCTGTCGGTGCTTAAGTATTCACTCTGTTCGTGGCGCTTCTATGGTATAAGCACGCCCATAGCGCTCTATACTGAGGGCTGTAGTGTGCTCTTTTACACTGCTACAAGAGGAATGAGCACAAAAACTTGACGAGCCGCCTACCTGATTTGGACAATTATATGCAGGGCTGGCGGGGCGCAGTAGGCACGGTAAGGGAGGAATTCAATTCCCCCCGAAGTACTGCGCGCTAAAACTATTACCGCTATTACAGTGATAGTGCGCGTAATTACCATTGTTACGGTAGTTCTAACGCCATCTCTTGCTCACAGCACAGGGGTGTGGCAGGTGGGCGACATGCCCTCTTAAGACCCGAGTCTCCGCTCTGAACAGAGCAGTGATTGGAATAAATTCAGGGGTAGGAGGGATTCAGTGCGCAAACCTGGGAGGGGGTACTGGAAATCCCAGATTATATGTATGCACATAAGGATTGATTAGGAAGGGGGTCATCCAAAAGTGGACAACCCCTATAAGAAGATTAATTTAATCATTACTTCTAAATTCAAATGCCATGTTCGGGTACTATTACTTATCAATCATCTTCACAATATTTCTTATTATCTTCCTAGGACATTTAAAATGGAACTTATTGCAATTTTTATGTTTGTTAGTTTATAATTCAGATATAACACATAGTAAAGTTGTCTTTAACATCTATCTTCTCTCAAGAATCCAGCTGACCTGTATCAAGATGTATGAAAAGATAATATTTTGGCCTTTCAGACCCCCACCCCGTTGTCTATAAGAGACCTTGTAATGCAGCATGAACAGAATTGCAACATTTGAGTTTTTAAGAACAGAATGTCGCATTTTAGAAAGAGAAAGATCCATTAGTAACACGGAGGAGCAGATACAAAGATATTTATCTACCAAAAGACAGCAGAAAAATGTATGTGATTTTGCAAATACCTAACGTCAAAAGGGGATGTGATCATATAAAGATGTGGGTAGGGAAACTATAGTTAATGAATGAAGTGTTTTCACATGGAAGTTTTACAATAAAATTATCAATGCAAATGGGAAAGGCATCTCCCTCACTCCCTGAAGAGTCTGGCATTCTCCCTGATGCTGAGCCAGTACAAGATGTGGTTGGCTTCGCCATCTGTGGCATGATGACACAGTTCAGAAATCCTATAGAAATTTCTGAACTGTGTCACCTTCATAGGCATCAATACATGGTCATGTGTCCTATGTCCATGTATTGATGCCTATGTAGGTGACCATTTTCATGGAGACCAAGATTTAATCAAAGACTGACAGGTAAGACAACATGGCTTCAGTAATGGAGACAGAAATGTAAAAGACACTTCAGTCTACAGAGATTTATTAGCTGCTTTTCTTTAAGGCATAGTCGCCTACTTTCCTGGAATGTACGGGAGACTCCTGCATTTCTGGGAGACCTCCCAGGCTCCCAGGAGAGCAGAGCAACCTCCCGGTTCTCACCCCCGCAATAGTTAAGTGTTGGGGGCGGGGCTTAATGACGCAAATATCACGTCATCTTAGCCCCGTCCCCTGCTGCTCATAAATGATGTGATTCATCAAGCCCGTATGCCCACATCCCCCAGGATCTCCCTGTATGAGCTACATTCTCTCCACATCAATTGCTAAATTAAATCCCTCTCTAGTGTTTTCCCTAGTAAATGACTAGACACTATCCCAAATTTTTAAAGCACTCATGCTACTCCAGTATACTCCCAGGCATACTCTGGTCAGAGTCCCTTTATCCGTGAAACTATTATTTGATCAGGGGGCAGCTGATTATAAGCAGAAGCATATCCTGCTATATCAAATATATATCATGCACATACATTTTTAAACCACTGTGTGTTTACATAGGGTATGCAAGATATATCCTACTAATAAAATGCTATAATATCCTTCCTGTGTACTGTCTAATTTAGAGTTAGTTCACCACTAAAGAGTTTATTGTTATATTAAATAGAAGATTCAGTGTAAAGTAGGACTTAATATTAATTTTAGTTTATATATTTGTTGTAGACTTAGATAAAACCCTATATTTTACTGTACATAAATACTCTCAGAACAGAATAATCCGGATAATAATAATATATATAAATAGGATCACCACCTTTTCTGGAAGAAATACCTTTTATCTCTGCTGTGTCTCTGCCCTATTAATGAAATTAAAACGAGTCCTCGGCAAGTCTAACTTTACCGTTCACATTATTGAATAACACGTTGCAAGATCACCCGGCCGCATAGGGTCATTAAACCCAAATATTGCATTCAAAATCAAAAGGGTCAGACAAAAAAAAAGGTCAGAATCTCCGGGTCCGTTACAGCGTCCTCGCTGCTCCAACCAGACAAGAATAAAATTTATTTAATCATTTAAAAATTCGGTAAATGAGAGGAGACACTTTGCAGCGGACTTTGCTGAGTACGGGTAATTAATAAAATCAGTGACATGTTTCTATCTGTGACAAATACACTGCACTGATGTCTCTTCTCATTCATTTCATTCATTAAAAAACACAACCAAAGAGAATGAAGGAGAGCACCAGGGTCATTGTTTGTTTACAGGGAACTCATTTACATGTTACTTGAACTGAGTTTCCTGTGTTAATAAAGAATAATATTTATAAACAAAAAAACACAGAGCTGTATTTTCTACATGTAAACATTACAAACATAAGGCGTGACCTTGTATAAATGTAGACACATTAAGGCATACTTGACAACCTTATTAAACTTCTTTACGGGAGATCCCAGGCAGGGGGGCGTGGTTGGAGGGTGGGAGGGGCGGGGAATCGCGTCATTTTGGCCCTGCCCCACGACAAAAAATGGCATTTTGTCGCAGGGACGGGGCCAAAATGACGTGATAAACCGCAATCGCGTCATTTTGACAGCAAGATGCCGTTTGCGGGATATTTGCCTGCTCTCCCGGGAGTCCGGGACACCTACCCGAAATTCGGGAGTCTCTCGGACATTCAATGAGAGTTGGCAAGTATGCATTAAGGGCTACTTTTTAGAAGTATACGTACATCAGGACTGTAACTAGGGCTGTGCGAAAGGGGCGACCGCCCGGGCGCAATGCTGAAGGAGGGGGGGTCAGTTTTTGAATATTTTAGGTTAAATTGATTAAAATTGAGGGCTATAGGGCAGCAGTTTCTTTCTTGCCCTTGCACTAAAATTTTAAGTTACAGCTCCGAAGTAAATTTTAGAGTGTTTGAGGGTATATTTTATGGTCATGTTCATGATAGAAAAAGGTTGCGAAATCCTCGTGTACACGAGATGAACAGGTCTTATGGCACTTTCAAACCTTCAGAGAACGAAGTGAAAATAAACCTAGTTTTTTAATTATAGGGTTTTTATTCATTTTTCTTTTGCCTTTGGGGTGATGATATCACATATCACATGCAGTGAGGTAGTTCTACACAGTTGTTGATGTACAGCCAATGTGAATGCATCAATGTACAATGCATTTATCTCTTGGTAACAACAAAAACCAAATAAAAATATGTATTTTATGGATATTTTTGCAAGCGTAGAATATATATATATATTTGCTTTTGCAGATACTCAGACTTTTCTTTCAGATAAAGCATACATTATTTGTTTAATATTCATAACATAGAAATATATTGATATATTTAAACATATTATTTGACATCAAATACAACATCTCATCTCATAAAATACAGCTTAGTCCAAGCAATCATAGGTTGCAACCATTTCTCTAAACATTTAATATACTATTACTTATGAATCCTAACAACGCACAGCTTTAACCACAAACACTAAATATTGCATACAGCCAAGTAATTCACACACGTTCACACTGACATTATATACACCACAGAGGTCATCAAATATTGCACTTCATTGGCCCAAGGACTCTCAGGTGAGAGTTGATTTTTTTTTTTCAAATAATAAAAAAATATATATGTATATTTATATAATCAAAACATTTACTCATGCAACACTAATACAATGAAGCTCAGGACATTATTACCACACAAAGGGCACCGTGGCACAGTTTTCTACAGCACAATAAAGTCTCAGATCAGTAAGCACGGGAAAACGAATGCGGCCATTATTGAGAAGCAGCTCAGCCATATACAGTATATTCCTCTCATATGTGTGAAGAAAACTTAATCAGTGGAGTTGGTGAACATGACAGGGCTCTGTCTAGGGTGACTGGCTGCGAGGGGCCTCTTTTTCTGCACTGTGCATTTATTAAACACCTTTTGTTGCTTAATCGTCAAAGAACTGAGGTAAATTATAAATAACTATCTGGGTCGAGGATAATTTGTGTGGAGCAATGGCACAATTTTTTGCTCTGTGACTGGTCTGGTGAAAGTACAGTAAAGAATGTTTTATGTAAAAGGGGGCGTTTGTGGGCGAGACAGGGCTAGAGCCCCAAAGACTGTAGGGCTACTGAGAGTGATTTCTACCCCCAATGGGGCTGCCTAAGAGGCTGATCGCACTGTTTGCCCCCTCAGGCCCAGGTACTATATACTGGCCCTACCGCCTCTCCTACAGGCTCCAGCTGTATAAATCTGGCCGTGATCCCAAGTGTACATCCATAAAAAGTGACACTGAAGATGCTCCTAATTGTCCCACAAATGAGGTAGATGAGACTGAAGTCATGTAGTTACAGGAAATGGATTAATCCATAAATACAGATAAACACCCTGACAATCTCTTTATTAAGCCCTATTACTGTACAAAGCTAGTTTAGCCACAAATGATACTTCTGGTTGGTTAGTAGACAGGCCAATAGAGAACCTCTCCTGGCGGCCCAGGTCACGGTATTGGCCAGCTGATGACCGCGCACAGGCTGATGCCATCATTTGCGGCAGGATTTTACACTCAGAAACAGCTGCAGATTGTCCTTTTGGGAATAGGGCTAGTGCCGAACCCTGGGATATACACACTAAAGTAAGTTTTGTTGCATATAAAGCTTGTTAATAATGTTCCAGGCAGCTATGAATGTCACAGGGGAAGCTGACAGCACGGACCAATAAGAAGCCGCTTTATCGATATCTTATTGGTCCACGAGCCGAAATGTTTCACAATACGTCCCCCGCTCATTGACAATTATGTATATCAGAGTGGTTAGCAACATTGATGGCTTCTTATTTTTTTAAATAACCAAATCATTTATTTACTTCTAAAGTTCTGAGATTGTCACTGAAAAAGATAATAGGTCACATTAGCAGAAAAAACAACAACAAATAGATCTATCTTCACTTATAGTAAAAAACAAGATTAAACAAGATTGTAAGTACAAAAGTAACTCATTAAAACTGCACTATCATCAACTAGGTACATGTCATTGAGCTTCCCCCTACCCCAGCCAGATTCTTGGTGGCTATTCCATGCAGCCATTGTTCCCAGGGCCCCTCTGGTTCTTCTCACAGCCCCAGCTGAAAGTCAAAGGCCTCAATCAAAAGACTGTGTCTTATGATTGGTCCACCCACTCTCCACCCTCTCTCCACCCACACTCCACCCTCTCTCCACCCTCTCTCCACCCACTCTCCACCCACTCTCCACCCTCTCTTCACCACCATTGTAAAATGGGGAATGGAATTAATTTCCCTGTTCTGAAGAACCCTGGAATAACCAGCATGAAGCAGCGCCCAGAGATCTGGCTAGAATAGGGGGAGGACTAGTAACACTGATCCAGTAGGGGGCAGTGCAGCATTAATTACACATATAATCAACACCCCAAACAACACAAGCACGTTTTCCTAATTTGTCAAGTGCTATACACACAATTACACACATACACACATACAGCACACATATACACAACATTGATTGATACACTATAAGAAAATACCTTAATTTTTCACACTGTACATATGCAGGAGATTATATTAGTCAATAAAATCGTACAGACCATGGGGAATCGCGCTATGTAAAGTAAATGGAGTGGTGAAAAATGATTCACTTAAAATGCTATGTTTTGGGCAAAAAATGGTAGAGATTGAGCAATATACTTTAATGTATTGAACAGCATCTTTCTTTAGGTGCAGAGTGACTGGCAGCTGTATGGGGGGGATCATGACCCACGACGGCAGAATACGGGAAGGTGAAACTGATCACAAGCCTATAAAATAGTGTCCTGGTTGTAGAAATCAATGAATTACCTGTAACATTGACGTTTTCTCTTTTCATTATGTCCACACTCACAGTAACGTTCTCCTGGTCAGTAACAGCTGGTAAGTCTGTAAATCTAGTCCTATGGGTACTACTACTGGTCCAGGAACAGTCAGTTGTATTCACAGTCATAAATCTCTTTATCACTTCCTTATGTGCGGAATCTTAATAGATTCCATTGTTAGATGACTGTCAGACCAATACCTATAACATTAAGATCTTCCAAATCTTTCATCTCGTTGGTGATGCAAGAAAATCCATCTCAGTATAAATCAATAGTGTACTAGTAAGCATGGAAGGTATTGTTACTAGAGTAACCACAGAGCAATCTGCACTATCACTGGTGTCCATAACAGTTCCAGGTACTGTATTCAGCCAGACAAGGTCATTTATGATGTGTGACCTCACAGCCCAAATGACGTCTATGTGTGCGCACATATATGAATTTATGTGACAGACATGGATTTTCTTTGTCAAAATGGCAGCATCAGTTGCTGCCCTACTTAGCATGTTCAGAAGAGCTTGACAGACCAGAGGCATTTATAGCTGGCCAGGTGCCTTATACCATCCATACATGGGAAAATGAGATTTTGTTTTGTGGGACAAGATCTTTAAACTAGAGTCAAGGGGTGCAGAAGGCATATTATATACACATGTCCTCCGGGGTAGTAGAAACCAGGCCTTGGACTAAACTTTCAATGGGCCGTTTGCACCTTCCAGGCCCCTTACATGGGCATGTGTAGACATAGCTCTAGCAATGTAGTAATACATTTGAATATATAATAGAAACACGTCCAATAAATACAGTCCCAATATCCTCTCACTCGTGATTTCTTTTAGACATGAATGGGAATTAACCTAGCAATGATCTGTCTCTTTATCTGGAGTATTAGTTTACATTAAAATTCACTAATTCCGATTACTATAATCTGCATATACTGATGTAACATAACATTGTTATTTATTTCTTATATTACATTTAAAGACAAACACATATACTAAGATTCTGAACTGTGATTCTTACTATATACCTTAAAGATGTAGAGTTTGCTAGCAATAAAGAACGGGGAACATGACTGAGCTAGTACTATGTGCGAGAAGGTTTAATGGGAAACTGTATCATGCAGGGTAATAATCAGGGATTGGTTAAGGTAACTCGGGATAGGGCTTGGGCAGAGTGATCGCAGACAACATCCCCGCCATCTGCCTGCTTGGATTAGACTGGAGAGGGGAAGTTAGATTTAGGAGAGTTATATATCATAGTAGGGTTCCAGGGATCCTGAAGGGTTTTAGATTATGTGGGTGACTCCTTCATTGATAAGGGAACTCAGTGGAATTGAAAATGTGCCCACAAGGTGCAGGTCCTGATGGGATGATGGGTATAACAAATGTATGTCCAAGGTGTTTGGTGTGGCTGACTTCTTAAGCTTTCATATAGATGCTTGGGGCTGTTGACGGTGGTGGTTAAAGACCTCTGGGACTTCCACAACCCAATCTATTTACATATAGGTGTGTGGTGTTGTTTTCTCCATTTATGTAATCAATAAATGCTGGGGCCAATTATCCACACAAGTGTCGTTGTAAATTCTTAATGAGTTTTAGGTATGTCATTGGAGTGTTGGAGGACAGCGGAACTGATGCCACATTGCAGTGCTGGTGTTTCCTGGCTACACCAAATATGAAAACATCCTAACAAAGTAATTCTTAAACCTTTTCAGCAACGGAGCCATATGAAACCTGGGAGTCAGCTGGGGAGCTCGTGGGTCAATTTTGTGTCATTTACCTGCAGGGATTTGTTAGCAAACCAGAAAGATTAGGAGCCTCAACCTAGATGTCATTGGGACCCACTTGTTGGTCGCTACCTATCAGTTAAGAACCATTGCCCTAGACCAGGCTTGGCTAACCTGTGGCACTCCAGGTGTTGTTAATCTACAAGCCCCAGCATGCTTTGCCAATATATAGCAGCTTATTGCTGGAAGTTATGATGGGACTTGTAGTTTGACAACACTTGGAGTGTGACAGGATAGCCAAGCCTGCCCTAGAGCTATATACCTTTACCCCACATGCCAAGTAGCCCTGTTGCTGCTAATTTCGGCATTTTGCAAGTGACTACGATTAGACTTGACGTAATCACTAACAAATTGCTTCTGATCTGCAAGAACCAATTACCACGAGGGACTAGATTAGAACATCATATCAAGTTATGGATGTCGTGTATCAGGTTTAACTCGCCATAAGTAATACAAAATAAAATATGTTTCAATTAATACAAAAAGTAATTGACTTATAAAATGGTTAAAGTTACCACAGATTAATTAATATATCCACAGTTCAAAATGATGTGTCCAGTACAGATGCATCACACTGGTTATGATTTTAGAAATGTAACAAGAGCTGTTATATTATACAACTTGCAGAAATAACCAGTAACAAATCCAGTGAAACCTTGTGTCAAACACAAACACATTTGCTATGACACTGAACCACGCAGCTTTACTCGCGCTTTGGAGATCATTAGAGGGCGTCTAGGCTCCCCCTATACATTCACTTAAATGCAAATGAATGGAGCAGGAAGTGCTTGGAAAACAGAAACGCTGCTGCAACACTCCTGAAGGTGAGTAACATCGGGGGTTGGTGTGTGGTCAGCATTGTCACATTCATGTGCTAGTACAATGAACACATATGGCATCAGTGGGTATAAAACCTGTAACTACAGCTGCAATCATAAATATAGATTAATATTTTTGGTTATATAGATTTAATTTAACACAAGGTCCTGTGGTGACCTGAAATATATATACTGTAAACAGTACAGAGTAGAGATTTGTAATTAGATGGAATAGAAAATCCTCTTTAAACTATGCCACTCTTCCTGCAGTAAATGTCCTGAAATATCTATGATACATCTTTATACTCCTATTTGTGTTACAGCTGCTTTCCTCTGTGGTTAATGCCAAGCCTAGCACTGTGCTTTATTACGTAACACATAAAGACTGCTCTGTACCTACTACACATCACAGACACAAGGCCAGGGGCAGCTCTACAATGGAGGCTCAATTACTAACGCAATGCTAAGAAGTATAGAGGCTTATTGAGGAGGCACAAGAATAAAGCACCTCACTGCTCTGTTATATCCGCAAGGGCCAGAGACGAACTAGCGAGCTGTAGACCCCGATGCAGGGAGGAGTGAACCAGGGCCCACAGCTCGGTTGTTCCCTGTGCAGCAGGCCCCATTATCTCCATGGGCCACAGCACCTGCTGCACCAATGGCAGTTCCTCCCAGTGGCGGATCCAGGGGAGGGCGATCAGGGCAATCCTAGCAGAGTCTTGCTGCCGACGGCTGCACATTATGTGCAGGTCCGTTCGGCAGTGACAGGCAGGGAGAGTGTGATGCCTGGCTGCTCTGATTGCCGAGCGGACCTGCACATAGTGTGCAGCCGCCGGCAGACTTAGATGTCAGAAAGGGGGCGGGGCCTAACCCCCCCCTCCTAAATCACCCCAGATACAACAATTTTCTAGATCCACCCCTGATTCCACTACAGGCAAGAGCACCTAATTGTCCGCCAAGCACATTTCACGGTGTCCTTTCCAGTTTTTGTAAAAAAAAAAAAAAAAGTGTTTTTGATTTTAATGTTCAAAATGTGCCTAGATAAAAAAGCTTTTTTGCCAAAATGCAACTGTTTTTTTCCGACTAAAGCCTAACTGCCATATAGAGATATATATAATATAGAACGTGAACCCTTCCTCTAGCTGCAGCCCTTAAGCTGGTCCTGGGGCCTTGGCCAGAGGGAGGAGGCACGTTAAGAGATTGTGGCTTATGATTGACTCTCTTGTCCAGTCCCCCTGTGCCACCATTTAATGTTGGTTAGCTTTATTGATTAATCAGTTCTTTATCGCAGAAGGAGGAGAGCCCAGGGAGAGACATCTGCATCCAGCAGTCCCTGGGGCCCCAGCTGGGGGGGGGGGGGAAGTGGAAAAATATTCAATTTTCTGGAATATTATTCTAGGTGGTAGTGCAGCTTTATTAGGAAACCTTTTGTGACCTTCAGTTACATTTACAAGTACAGGATGAGGCCAGGGTTAAACCACCTATGGCAGGCAGAAAAATCTGGTCCCATTGAGGGGAGAAAAACTCTATATTCCCAACCATAAAAATAATCTACATAATCCTATCCTGTAAAATGAAATCTTGTTATTAGACTTCAGTGAAAATCTAGGTGTAGCCCCATGGAAAAGTGCAAAATTTTTGAACCCCTATAGAATCCACCCTCCGTGTCCTTAATTAAACATGCAGACTGTTCGCACTTCTGCATGATGTTACAGAACAGTGTTTGCATTGTGACTCTGCCTGTTGCATGTAGATAAATAAGCCTTCGGCTGGGTACACACTACAGGGTTTTCAGCCGATTATCGGGCCAGTCACACAATAAACGACCGTTCGGGCCGATATCGCATTAGAGTGTAAACTCCAACGTTGAACAATAATCGTTCCAAAACACATCGTATAGTTTGACTTGATTTTTAAACCGAACTAAAAATCTTGTTCAACGATGGAACGATATCGTTCCAATCCTGCAGTGTGTATGCACTTATCACCGGCAGTGTCCATAGATCTCTATGGAGTCTGCAGAGTCATGATCTGTTCAGCTGATGATTATGACAAATGAAGAGCACAGATCTGAGGGTAAATCTTGTAGAACGTGTATATTGTGTACACAGGAATCGGCACGCTGAATCGTTAACTCTAGCGCATCGGGAGAAATTGTCTGTAGTGTGTACCCAGTCTTATAGTCCAGACATTTCCTCTGAGTGCCTGAAGCATTAATAACCCTGGATCCTGTGTAAGTTTCATATTGTTAGAAAAGTATATTGAACATGACAATTTTGATTCATAATTAAATAGTTTCCCATATAATCAGGATGGAAGTTGGGGTAATCGCTTCAGCAAAACTAAGAGGTTGTTGATTTTTCCTAATTAACAACTTTTATTGTACGTTGCCTTTCCTGTTTGGTCTATTATTAGGATAAGTTAGTAAGTGAGTGAGTTAGATCAGTGAGTTAGATGGGTTAGATACAACTGATATTCTGTATTTTACACTGAATAGAAAGTATGAGGTGGAGTTTCTGGACCGGACAAACCCTAAATCCAATAGGTGCCCCTCCAAAATTACCGTCTGCCCCCCATATTAAACCCTGTCTTGCACATGGTAGTTTTACTAGGATGATGGAAGTAGTTGATGAGCAGCTTTCTAGGTCTCCTGAGCTCCCTAAATGTGTAATTATCGATCAGTGAGGGATTAGAGCCCTTGGGACAGACCCTGAATGATGCACAAGACCTAAGGTATAGTGGGCTACCTTAGGCTGGGTCAATGGCCTACCTGCATTTTTTCCTTTAAAATGTTCCTAATAGGCTGGTGTGACGGAACTTGCCCCCGGGCTATTATTTGTCAGCCAGCCCCTGATGATGCATAAGCTTCACATTAAAGATATATTGGTTTTGAATATATGATAAGGGGGCCAGGTAACGCCAATGACAATAGCAGTGGTAATACCAATACTGTTCCTGAATACCAGAAGCCTCTAGAGAACAATCTGAGGATGACATTCTTAGAAAAGCGCATATACCACATTGTATAAACAGAACAGGTGTAGTAAGGAACATACAAATTATCAGCGCATACAAAGCCTTTTAACTTGCAAACAGCGGGAACATTTATTTTAAGGACTCAGCCTCCAGGCCATCATTCATCAGCTTACCATTACAAAATAAGCGCTAATTTCTTTTCTTTTCCAATAGATATTTAGACAGTAGAAATGAAAAGCGCATGGACCACTTTTTTTTTTTTTTTTTTAAATACTTGTTGGCAATAGAACACATTGAAGATGCCTGGATGGAATCATTAACACCCACAGTTAGGTTGTTGTGGTGGGGGCTTGTCTGTCAGTCTTGTGCTCTGCTTTGCAGCCGTGACGGCTGGGTCCGTTTCCAAGTTCTCCGACATTTTGTCACAGATGATGTCCACAAGTCGCTCGAATGTCTGCTTGACATTGACGTTATCTTTAGCGCTTGTTTCAAAAAACTCAAAACCTGAAAGGAGAAAAATAACTTTTCATGATGGTGTCACGGAGCAATGAGGGAGTAAGGGACGCTAAGTGCTCTGCTTCCATATAACTGAGACACGATTCAGACGGCTGCACCGACAGAACAATGGGATATTAAACCATCAGAATGTGTTCAGGTCTGTGGAAGCCAACATAGAATCTGTGAAAGTATCTGATCACTCAGATTCCATTTTATTCCAAGTTTTGCAGACTTTTGAATTTGAATGCACAGCAATTATTAGGTAATAATAATAATAATAATAATAAGTGACATCTCAGTCATTTAACCCCATATTGAATTGTTTAGTTCTCCCTTCTTTCAAGATATCGAATGTATGTGATTTACACAGGATTAGGCCACTCACATTCTATCTCTATTTTCCTACACTTTTCTTCTTTTCTTTTTACTTTTTTTTTTTAAAGAAAAACCCCAAAAACTTTTTTCAGTTTCAAAAGGGATATCTTCAAATGTCCTAATGAACCCTTCATGTCTCTCCAACTACCCCCACTTATTGACCCAATGAATGGGTTTTAATAAACGAATATACAGTATATTCAGCAGTTGTCTTTAGTTGTAGTAACACATCTGACCAAAAGATGGCACACCACTGACTCCTCTCTGCTTCCCTGTAGAGCAGTATGTTTTCTATATGCAGTCATGGCCAAAAGTTTTGAAAATGACACAAGTATTTCTTCAGTGTTTTTAGACCTTGTTGTCAGATGTTGCTATGGTATACTGAAGTAAAATTACAAGCATTTCAGAAGTGTCAAAGGCTTTTATTGACAATTACATTAAGTTTATGCAAAGAGTCAATATTTGCAGTGTTGACCCTTCTTTTTGAAGGCCCCTGCAACTCGCCCTGGTATGCTGTCAATCAACTTCTGGGCCACCTACTGACTGATGGCCGCCCATTCTTGCCTAATCAGTGTTGGAGTTTGTCAGAATTTGTGGATTTTTGTTTGTCCACCCACCTCTTGAGGATTGACCACAAGTTATCAATGGGATTAAGGTCTGGGGAGTTTCATGGCTATGGACCCAAAATTTCAATGTTTTGATCCCTGTGGCACTTAGTCATCACTTTTGCCTTATGGCAAAGTGCTCCATCATGCTGGAAAAGGCATTGTTCGTCACCAAAACTGTTCTTGTATGGATGGAGGAAGTTGCTCTTGGAGGATGTTTTGGTACCATTCTTTATTCATAGCTGTGGTCTTAGGCAAAATTGTGAGTGAGCCCACTCCCTTGGCTGAGAAGCAACCCCAGACATGAATGGTCTCAGGATGCTTTACTGTTGGCATGACACAGGACTGATGGTAGCACTCACCTGTCCTTCTCTGAACAAGCATTTTTCCAGATGCCCTAAACAATCTGAAAGGGGATTTATTAGAGAAAATGACTTTACCCCAGTCCTCAACAGTCCAATCCCTGTACTTTTTGCAGAATATCAGTCTGTCCCTGATGTTTCTCCTGGTGAGAAGTGGCTTCTTTGCTGGCCTTCTTGACACTAAGCCATCCTTCATTAGTCTTTGCTTCACTGTGCGTGCAGATGCACTTACACCTGCCTCTTGCCATTCCTGAGCAAGCTCTGCACTGGTGGTGCCCCGATCCCGCAGCTGAATTAACTTTAGGAGACGGTCCTGGCTCTTGCTGGATGTTCTTGGGTGCCCTGAAACCTACCTCACAACCATTGAACCTCTCTCCTTGAAGTTCTTGATGATCCGATAAATGGTTGATTTAGGTGCAATCTTATTAGCAGCATTATCCTCGCCTGTGAAGTCTTTTCGTGCAAATCAATGATGACTGCACGTGTCTCCTTGCAGATAACCACAGTTAACAGAGGAAGAACAATGATTTCAAGCACCACTCTCCTTATAAAGCTTCCAGTCTCTAATTCTAACTCAATCAGCATGACAGAGTGATCTCCAGCCTTTTCCTCATCAACACTCTCACTTGTGTTAATGAGAGAATCATTGACCTGATGTCAGGTGGTCCTTTTGTGGCAGGGTTGAAATGCAGTGGAAATGTTGTTTTTGGGATAAAGTTCATTGTCATGGCAAAGAGGGACTTTGAAAGTAATTGCAATTCATCTGATCACTCTTCATGGCATTCTGGAGTATATGGAAATTGCCATCATTAAAACTGAGGCAGCAGACTGTGTGAAAAATAATATTTGTGTCATTCTCAAAACATTTGGCCATGACTCTAGTATTCTAGGCAAGGACTGTAACACCTATACAGCAAGTAAAGTACTTCAAGCAGCACATACAGCTCGATATGCGACAAATTCTGCTGGCTGCATGTTGCTGTGGCCAAAACAGCATTGGACAGGTTATGAGTTGCCTGCAGCCACACACTCCATGGCCATACCTGCTGGCTGTGCGGCAGAAAAGGATGCTCCCTGGCTGTACTGATTGTGTTTTATTATAAACATGGTTGAAGTGTCTCTTTGCAGCCAGACTTGGCCATGCACTGTGCAGACTAACAGTTACTGGGTATGATGGCTTCTGTTACACACAGCAGACAGCTCCTAACATGCTGACTGGTAATTGACTGCAACTATGCACAAATCAGAGTGCTGGGAGCTGTCTACTAAGCATGACCGCATCCTAGTCTGGCCAAACATGTTCCTCAGCTTGTCAAGAGACAGTATGGAACCACAGGAGGTGTATGCAAGTTGGGATGTGAAAAGAGATCTGGGGGTCTATGTTTTGTCACTAACAAAGATTGGGGTGGACGGATTGCTGTATAAAGCAACCCGAGAACGAGGATCTGTATTGTAAAGCTACTACAGGTCAGGGGTCTATATAGTAATGCCACCAGAGAATTTAGAATTATGCATTGTAACACCACCAGGGATTTAGGGAGCTTGCTTTGTAACATCAACAGAGATTTGGGGGATCTGCTTTGTAAAACAACCAAACATTTTGAGTGGCCTAAAGAACACATGCTAACTTTATTGTGTATTGATTATTAATGTGCTCTCTGTATTGTATATCAGTTACTAGAAAGTTATCTGTTTTGTAAAGAGATCCCTAGAATCCTCTCTGTATATCACTAGAGTAGTCTCTGCTTAGAATACTAGCCGGCTGGGGTTGGTAGGGGTTGCGTATGATTATGATATTTTGTCATAACATTTTTTCATGTATTGCTCTGTGTATTTTATAGAGATCATTCACATTCTCTATTGTAAAACGATCACTAGAATGTCCTTTTTATTATAATGAAATTACTAGAATGCTCTATATATTGTACAGAGGGCTTTTAGAATGTTATCCATCTTATAAATAGGTCAGTTGAACAATCTCTGTATTGTGTAGAGGTCACCAAAATATTCTAAGTATTGTATTTAGGTCACTAGCGTAGTCTCTCTATATAATACTTTAATGAGGGGGGGGGAGGTTGTTGCATTTCATTATGACTCTTTAACTTAACATTTTTTCTTATATTTCTTTCTAAGACCACACTCACATTAGACAAGCCATGCCTGAAAGGTTTTTGTTATTACCATTTTTCCACTGACAGAAGGGAAACAGAATGCATTATTATGAATATTTGTTCAGCTCACAAAATGGCTGCCTCCACAGTATGTAGTAATGGCCACACTTTCACAATTAAAATAAACACCATAATATAAACAAGGTTCATCCCCAATGGTTTTTATCCAGCAAGTAACTGCTGTATAATATATAAATGCTATTTAGAAATGTATAAACTCCTTTAAATTGTACCATTATAGACAGATATCATTTATTATAATTAGTAAGGTGTGATGTCACCACTATAACCATTTATGTGGCCATGGTGACTTCAAATATCCATATCCTCTACAATCAGTGTAGAATGTATTAGATCCTTGATATGGAACACTATCAAAGTATTCTGGAACTCACCCAGTTGTTCTGCCAGTTGTTTCCCTCTCTCTGCTGAGATCACTCGCTCATCTTCCATGTCACATTTGTTCCCAACCAATATAACCTGGGCATTGTCCCACGAGTATGTTTTGATTTGCGTTGACCTGAAATAAGAATTTCCATATTACTTTATTTTGGTGTTTAATTTCATTTACATGAATCATAATGCAAAACCTATACATTATATCTTAATATAGACATAATGTATACACTAAACGCATAGGCATATATGCTAAAATAATTCATTTTATTTTACTTGTGCCTGGTCTGTTTAACCCTCCCTTAGGATGTAAGCTCGCTTGAGCAGGGCCCTCTTCCCTCCTGTCTCCTTACCCGTTCTTCTGCTCCGTGTCTATTGCATCTGCCTGCCTGGAGTTTCTGAAGTATTGGTACTTTTGTTTATTGTTCTGTACTGTTATACCCTGTATAGTCTACTGTTTGTACTATGTGCGGCGCTGCGGAAACCTTGTGGCGCCTAACAAATAAATGATAATAATAATAATAATAATAATTGTTTCCTTTATTTTGGCCTACCTTTTGCATATAGAAAATGTGATGAGCTGGAGGATATTTTACTTAGTGAAGGATGAAAGAGTAGGTGAGTAAAATGAAACATGGAGCTAGGTGTAATCTATAGACTGAAAAAAATTGGGACGTGTAAAGCTAAAAGCTGATTCTTCCTGCCCCTATTTTGAGCACCGGGCCTATTTGGTTTTGATAATTGTTGGCATTTGTTAACAACTAGATTCAACTTTGTGGGGATGAACCCCATGAGGTGAAGCCCAATTTAATGAGAGCTGGCAGAGTCACAATCAAATAGTCTCAATGGGTTTTCTTCTTGGAGCCTCATTTCTATCTCAAATAACATACGACAGAATGGGAACAACCAATCTATTTCACTTATAATAAATTAACATTTTAATTTTTTAAAAATGTATTTCGGTCTATGTGAGCACAGTTATGTACCCCGGCAATGAAATGCAGTAAAATAATGCTACAAGACGTCCCATTTAAAGTAGTGGTGTAAAAATCTGGATGTTTTCCTCATGTTCCTGTCCCCATTGTATTTTTTCTGAAATTAAAGACTATGGTCTTATCTCTAACTTTAAAATTGATTCCAATAAAACTGAAGCCCTAGCTCTTAATTTTCCTCCAAATACCAAAAACCTTTGTAAGACATTTTTAAGTTTAATTGGCAAACTCACCCGAGGCAAACTCCGTGCCGCACCTACCTGACACGGCGTGTGCCACACAATGAAGTTTGCTCAAATTTGGTCTAATCCCATGACGGTTCTCTCAACTGACAAATCTATTAATATTGACATGTTATTTTGATCCTGTCTGTAATGCAATATGTGTCTTATCCTGGAGGTCTGGGATTTGGTCCATTTCCTTTTTCTGTATATCCTGTTTTGAAAAATCTTTAATAAAATGTATTAAAAAAATAATATGGATTTTTGTGCAACTGAGAAGTATCTACTGGGTGTCACTAACACATATCCAGTTTATACCCCTTTACATTCATTATCCCATAAAACAAAATGTCACTCTGGAATTTGTGGGAATCAGGTGCATTACTGCTGCTCTACCCTCGCAAGAAACAAAAATGTTCTCCTGCTGCAATTGGCACCAACCTGCAGCTTTAATCCGTGAACTGGAAATAAATCTAAAGTGTACGGGCCCTGTACAGTATGCGTAAAGTAACTACAGCACTTTGGATCCACCCTTAAGGTCTTGCTTCAAAATTTTACTTCATCATTACTAGATGCTGTGAAAGGTTTTGGGGAATTTTTGCATGGTGATCTTATTAAGTGAATAGTTTGAAATCACTTAATTATACATTTGCACCATTTTTCTGTTTTGGCCACAGTACTTGTGCCAAACTTAGTGTACAGAAATGTTGATGTTTCTTCAGGAGTTTGTAAAACTAAATCAGGGTTGGGAAATCAAATGCCAGAGGTAACAAATTCAGAACCACTCTCTATCAAACAGATGCTGCCTATATTGTACCAAATGCTCTCCCCCATGACTGCTCTCAAAACCGGCTATTGAAATTCATAGCAAGGGGTGTTTACAACCTCTTTAAATCACTGCTACCTTTTTTTTCACTAGTGCTTTATTTTTGAACTAGTACATCAAAAAGGTAACTAAACATTGACAATCACACCACATTCATACAAACAAAAAGAAATGAAAAAGGAAAACACCTAACAAAATAAAATATGCATGTTACCTATTGGTTAATCAGTTAAGACAAACTTAGATTGATAGAACTGGTCAAAGAATACTGCCTCCCCCCAGATAGACCAGATCTTCAGCAACGTATCTGGGCATTTCCTACTATGCTAAATTTATACATTGGTAGAATACTGTTAATATGTCTGATCTATCAAAAGGTGTATTGGGCCCCTCCCAAGTTAGCGTAACTCACTATTATTTTCACTTATATTATAAATAAATACATGTATTTTCTAGAGTTTCTAACATACTTTGGAATGAGTTGGGGGAAGATCATGTCCAGCATGGCTGTGAACTAGTGTATACACTTTTTAACCCATAAAAGCTGTCACATATATATAGCTGTACATAGGTGCATTGTCTTGCCCTTTGTAGATGACCCGCAATATATATTCAACAGAATATGCAACAGTTATGTTGTTCTCATGCAGTATCATTGGACGATGGCCACATGAAAATTCTAATACATCATCGTCCAGCCATATCTGCCTGAAATAAATCAGTCTATGTGTGCAGGGCATTGAAGTATTAGACTAAATGGATTTATTTTCTGTGCTCACACCTGGGCTCGATACATAATGTCTATCATTTAGAGTTGGGTATATGCCTGTTCTTGCGCTCATCTGAGACTGTATATAGTCTGTATATAGATTTTTGCGCACAAGTAAAAGATTATGCCGAGTACAGTAAGGTGTGGTACAAACATCTGCAACAATGATGATGACCATCAGCAACACTATGCAGCTTAGTATAAACTGCCAGATGATAATACTTAATAGAGTGTGGCTATATTATATCAATAAACGGCCGCATATTCTCATTACTAATTTGTCATTTCCATTTGGACTACTGCAGTAAAGACGATTATCATTTGATTTTAAAAAGATAATCAAAAGATGTGGAGATATTTATACTTAATTATTTTTGAGATAGTAACTATCACTTTTATTAATAACTATCAACACATTCGCTCTTGTGAATAGAACACTTTATTATGTTATTATATTGTGTACTGTGGTGGAACCACCATGGGTACAGGGGGTGATGCCGGTGCCCTACCTTGTGGTGCCACACCATAGCCGGGCTTCACTTCACCCCTTGAGATTCCGCTCTGCTCTGAAAAGAGATCTCTTCTGATCTGCACGTGCACAGCGGGTGCATGCCCGGGCCACGTATGTTCAGAGGAGGACCCCTCTCTGCGCACTAAAGCAGCATCACCGTGGCCCCTACCCAAACTTGGCTATGAGGCCTGGCATTGTGCTGGTCTGATTGTGTACAAATAGAGTAATGCTACTTTTGCATTAATTACTACTGATGTATGCCTGTTCTAAGTATTAATGTTTTGCAGTTTTCTCATCTAAAGATCGGGCCGATTCTATATACACGTATGTATTTTTCTGCGTATGTTTTGAGTACATAATGTGTCCAACTTTAATTGAAGCCCAATATGTCTGCTTGGGGACTTTATCTTGGGCAGTGAAAAATTACTTTCCTAATGCTTGGAAAAAGCTCTTCACCCACTCACAAAGGACGGCTCATACTGCAATACACTTATATGACATCAAACCTGGGCAATCCATGAATGCACGGTATATTGTGACATCCTTATCTGCAATGTCTTTCATATAACTGTACTCAAGGCATGAAGGAGCTAAAGACTAGGACCAATTTAATTTATTCTGATACACACTTACATACATTTTATTAATCGTGTGCATTCATTCTTTTGTTACAATTACCTCTTTGCTCGACAGGGGACTATTTGTTGTCCTATATCCTTACATAATGATGGTTACATTGTTATGGAGGTTTGAAATCTCACAAATAAGTAGACTGAGTACTTGACATCTATAACGAACTGAATTATTCACGAACTATAAACAAGGTAGATTTTACACAGTAGGTTCTTGTAAAAATGCATGTAGCTGTCAACGTATATGTCAACCATAAAATTAACAATTACAATGCACAGTGTGAAACAATTATGTACAAAAGTCCTATAAATGTTAATTATTTACATATAATAGTAATTAAATGTTAGACTTTAACGATAGCACTGTTATTGTAGTGTATTGGACAATAAAAGAAACTTGGGATATAAAAGATTGGCGCTTGTTGCAACTGGTATATTTTTTCCCTCTGGTGTTTTCTGCGGGGTTGCAAATAATTGGTATTTTACTGACAATGTTTTACAGCTACTGAAGCCATATAAAGCATTAATCTTGAAGCCCTTTCCTGTATGTATTGTATTACCACTTGCATCTATAACAAGGCTGAGCTCAACATTCCGTGTTCCAAACCTGCATTTCTTCTGACATTTATCCAGCCAGTGACTGATTACTGAAGGATCAGTGGATAATAAGCCTATTCAGCTAACTGCAGCTGGAGAACCACTGTTTACTCATACATAAAAAAGATTTGTTATACCACATTTTTTTCATATATTTATATTTATGGGCAGGGAATCAGAAGCCCAACGCTTCTCGGGTGCTTCTCTTCCCGAGCTACCTAGCACCCTGGGCCAGGGCCGTAACTAGGGCTGTGCAACAGGGGCGACCGCCCATTGCGCAACGCTGAAGGGGGGCGCAATTTAGGAATATTTTAGGTTAATTTGCTTAAAATTGAGGGCTAGGGGGGCGGCATTTGTCTTTCTCGCCCAGGGCGCTAGAATTCTAAGTTACGGCTCTGCTCTGGGCAACAGTAAATGTGGCAGCTGGCACGTGAAAGCCTGGAGTTCTCATAACATTCCTGGGTATGTGTCAGAATCATGAAGATGGAGTTGGTGATACTTGCCAGCAGTTGGCGCTACTGAGCACTGAGGCTCGGAGTCTAACACGCCCCTGGTTTTCACCAGGGACCCCCGCAAGGAGGTATGGACTTAGCTGCAAGGAACGTGCAGATCGCGGCCCTCAGTATCAGTCAGCTGGCGAGGTTACAATTGAGGCAGCGGTGACGGCCCACCAGTATGCAGGATGGAAGAATGGTCAGCAAGCCAGGTCAGAACCAGAGAAACGGATATAGCCAAATCAGGAGCAGGAGAATGGTCAGGAAGCCGGGTCAGTACCAAGAATCACTCAAAGCCAAAATCAGGAACCAAAGGAGAAGTCAGGAACAAGCCGGGGTCAGAATCCAATAAGGTAATATAACAGGAACAAACGCTGGAGCAAGGCAGAAGACCAAATACTCTGGCAAGCAAATGGCATCAGTGAGCTCATTAAATAGAGGAGAGAGATCCCTGATAAGTGCATCCAATTGGCTGGAAAACCGAAACCAAACGCCGGCTAATCGCAGGGCGATGGACCGTTGTGTCTTGCGCATGCGTACTGATGGCAAACAGGAACAGCGTCACGTTGCTGGGCAATGGTTGCCAAGCTCAGCGTACGCATGCGAATAGAACGTCAACAGCATACCTAAGCAGCGGGATGCTGATTCTGCATCAAAACATGTGCCCGTCTAGAGGCAGAAGCAGGACGGTGTCTGCCAGTATTTCCCACAAGGTCAAAAGCCTTGAAAGGAATAAGAAGGGATTATACCTCACTCTCTAAATGTGTGACCAGGACTAGTTATCCCGATGGTATGATGCCTCTTCTTCTGCTAGAAATCTCCATATTGCTGCGTGGATCCCTGAGCCAGTCAGGATAAATGGCTACATTAGTGTAAAAGTGGAATTGCTATTTGTTTGTTTTTTTGCTTGTTAGGTTATAGAATTTGTGTTTGCTTTTTGTTAGATTTTCTATATTCCTTTTCTAAATTGGTGTTTATCATTCCCTTTCTGTTGATATGTATCCCCATACCATATGACAAATACAATTAGGTAGCTAGTTTTCTGCAATGTTTTAGATACAGAGAATTAAACATAGTTGTTTTCTCTCCTGGAATGTCCAGGAGACTCCCGAATTTCTAGGAGTTGTTCTTGACTCCCAGGAGAGCAGTGCTAACTCCCGTATACCGCCCACTTCCCTGGTGGAGTGAGGGGTGGTTTAATGATGCGATTCATAGCGAAACGCGTAATCCTAGCCCCCGCTCCCATTGAATTATGCTGAAAATGATGGCATTTAACAGCAGGGGAGGTGGTTCATCATCAACATTTATTTATATAGCGCCAGCAAATTCCGTAGCGCTTTACAATTGGGAACAAACATTAATAAGACAATACTGGGTAATACATACAGACAGAGAGGTAAGAGAACCCTGCTCGCAAGCTTACAATCTATAGGACAATGGGAGTTTGTAACACAAGGGCATGTGCTACATCATATTGCACAATGGACCAGCTAGAACGCAAAGGTAAAAGTACTGAGTGGGCTGTGTGTGTGGCAATGTTGGTCAGAGGATTGTTGTCTTGTGTTAGCTGTGTAGAGGATGGTAATAGGGTAACCTAGGGCGCCTAGTGACACAATTCACTCGGCCCCGCACTCGGTTCCAGCATCTCACCAACGGGTTGTCCCGGCGGGGGGAATGAAAATGTCGGCAAGAATGGATTAAAGCTAAATCTAAGAAATAGTCACCCTGCCTACCTGTCTTAGATACTAATAAATAGTAGGGAGTGATTGATTTCTTGCTTATATTGATTAATGTTAACCCACCCCCATGAATTAATATTTACTTGTCTTACTTTGCAGCATGCTTACAAAATACTACCTGTCTCTAGAGGAGTTTCTTTTGTTAAAAGCTGGTACAATCAGTGCACTTTCCAGCCAGGTCAGGTGCTGGGAATCTGGGTTATTTTTCACACAGTGAGAGAAGGATCTTATATCATCTTAATAACTACCAAGTTCCCAGAATGCATTTTTCCTTAACAATAAACATGGCCATTTAGAGACAGAACTATGTAAACATTTAACACTTGTACTGTAAGAGCAGAGAATAGTTGTTGCAAATATAACATTACAGATTTGGGGGCCCTCCTCACTTCCAGGCTCCAGAGCCACCACACACCGTGCACCCCCTACAGTTTCGCTCCTGCTTGTCTTATGACATTTGAGTCTTAGAGGTGGCTCTGTCTCAGCATGAGCAATCGTTATGGCAGTCTCACAGTATAAAAACCCAATAAAATTCTGTTTCAGTAGGCCACGGAGGTAATTGTGCTCGACTTCAACGTGGTTCTAGCATTAATATTTCACTGTTTGCAAGCTAGATACATCCTTAGTTATTTGTTGTTGGCTCTCCAAGATCCTCTAACAGCTGTAGCAGCCAAATAACCTCTTGGCTAGAGCAAGCTGCTGAAATGTATTTTGCTTCTGTGGATGATAATGGCTGTGGCTGAGTCAAACTTCTCCCACACAAAAATTGTAGGCATTTATTCCTATTATCGACTCATTGCGCCTTGTGAATATTATTGCAAATGCAGAAAATGTATTACGGTACAGAGCTTTCTGAGGCAGGATGCCCACAACATATGTAATTCTGTGACAAAGGATATGGCATGTTAACTGAGTATCTGTTATGCGCCCAGGTAGGGAGATGGTGTTAGCTTGCCCACCACATTCCTTTGCTGAAGGAATGGCCATAAAATTGGTAGTGGTAAACCAAACCTGTGTAGGCATATGCAGTATTTTGAGAACTTTATAAAACTGTTAATTGCATTTAAGTCCCTGTTTTGGACACCCCACAGTTTCCTGTGCCCAGAGCTACACCTTGATGCCAACCAGTAATATGTTGGCAAGAGGGGAGATCTGTCCTTATGACTAACCAGGGGAGCAATCAACTTTACATAAGCAGAAGATTCTTGCTCATTGGCCCAGTCAAATCTACTTCTGATTGGTTGGCTCATTGCAGTCTACTGACGCTCCCAGAGTGGCCACCCTGATCAAATCATCTAATGGGATTGAGCCAGTATTTTAAGTGCTTATTAGAATTTATGGTTGGGATATAAAATGCTTTTGGCTCTATATAAAGAGCACATGCTGCCCATCCTGTCATCATAACTAAAACTTGTGTTTTGCAGGACTAGGATATGGGACTTTTGGCTAGCTGGAACAAGTAGTTTGTAATTCCTGGCTTCACCTGTTCAATCTGACCTATGAACTTTAAGTGACCATTTGCTGATATTTATAGGTTCGTGTCTTGTAGTCCAGTGTCTGTGGCAGTTTAATTACACGTATACAGAGAACTGACATTGTAGCTCCTATAGCTGGATGTATAGTGGGTTGTTGCATACAAACGTGCCCCTACGGCTTGTCTGTATTTTTCATTATTACATCGAATTCCTCTATTCCCTCCAAGTAAGCTCTGCCCATTGGTGTTGTCACAACTTTGACTTCTACCAAACTGTCTAAGAATTTCCATAAATTTCAGTACTTCAATTAAGTAGAGAGATCTTTTCTGTCTCTATGAATGTAGTATGTAGTATTCATAGGTGGTAAGTGACATCTCCCAGGTCATTAAATTAAAGTACTGGTCAAGAGTTTCACTTAGTTTTACAATGTATTTTTCTTCTTTGTCGACAGTAATGAAATCAGGAACATAAGAGTAGCAGGAACATCTATTTCTCATCCTTCTCATCAGCTTTACTTCATGTGAACCCTCTCTCTAACAAAACCTATTTCATTTTAGTATACAATGCTCCAGAGTCCATACTGTAATGTTTATAGATTATAAACCACATGTTCTCTACCTTTCTGACAGAGCCTTCAACATCTCCATAGAAAATGTGTGTCATGATAACCTTGGCACACATATGACCCACATTACAGTATTATTGTATCCTCTATTAGGGTCCTTAAGATACCTTACATCATAATCTTCACCCTAATTTTATGAGTACCTCAGTACAACTAATGTAGAGACATTGCTTCAGATGCACATTTGGCTTTCAAAAAACATTTGTAACCGATTTCATGCTTTTCTGGAGGTAACTGAGTAAGTTGGAGGTTCAGATAATGAAAATAAATAAAAAAAATATCTCTGCAGGCAACGCAGTGGTTAGAATTACTGTCTCACAGTTTACCCCTATTGGGGTAGTCAGAGCCGTAACGAGGCCGGTGCGGGCGGTGCCGCCGCCCCGGGCGCAGTCCCAAGGGGGCGCAATGGCCGCCCGCACCTGCCTCTGTGTGAGGAGTGAAAAAAAATAAAAATTAAACAGACCTCAGATTCAGACTGCCGGCCGCCCGGCGCATCCAAAATGGCGGCCGGCACCCGGCTCCACCCCCTTCTGAACTCTGCCCTCTGCCTCATGACGTTGCTAGGCAACAGAGGAGCAGAGAACCAGAGAGGAGCCAGGCAGCGACGGCTAGACAGGAAGAAAGAGGAAAAAAGTAAGTTTAAAAGCAGGGGAAAGGGGATGTGTGTTGCTATTATGGAGGGAGGGGAGGGGGGGGATGTGAGCTGCTATTATGGAGGGAGGGGAGGGGGGGGATGTGAGCTGCTATTATGGAGGGAGGGGAGGGGGGGATGTGAGCTGCTATTATGGAGGGGAGGGGGGGATGTGAGCTGCTATTATGGAGGGAGGTGGGCATGTGAGTTGCTATTATGGAGGGAGGGGGGCATGTAAGCTGCTATTATGGAGGGAGGGGATGTGAGCTGCTATTAAGGAGGGGGGATGTGAGCTGCTATTAGGGAGGGGGGGTGTGCTGCTATTATGGAGGGGAGGAATGTGTGCTGCATCTTGCTATTATGGAGGGGAGATGCTGCTATGCTTTATGAGGGAAGGGGGAGTATGCTGCCATAATGTGTGAGGGAAGGGGGGGATGTATTAATGTGTGATATGAGGGTAGGGAGGTTAGGTGTCTTAGTACATGGGTGGGAGGTAGGCTATTAATTTAATGGTGACGTTTAGGTGGGGGCTAATTATTTAATGGGTACTATTTTATTTGTGGGGTGCTGGTGGGTCAATTAAATTTATTGTTGGGGCTTTTTATTTTAATGGTAGGGTCTATTAATTTCAGGTTAGGTATTTATCTGTTTTGCAGTCACAAGAATGCTCTCTGTATTGTATGGTGGTCATAGGAATGCTCTCTCTATAGTATGGCAGTCATAGGAATGCTCTCTGTATAGTATGGCGGTCATAGGAATGCTCTCTGTATAGTATGGCGGTCATAGGAATGCTTTCTGTATAGTATGGCGGTCATAGGAATGCTCTCTGTATTGTATGGCGGTCACAGGAATGCTCTCTGTATAGTATGGCGGTCACAAGAATGCTCTCTGTATTGTATGGTGGTCACAGGAATGCTCTCTGTATAGTATGGCGGTCATAGGAATGCTCTCTGTATTGTATGGTGGTCACAGGAATACTCTCTGTAAGGTATGGCGGACACTAGGAGGCTCTTTATATTGTATGTGTGTGTGTATGTATGTATATATATATATATATATTCATTTCGTGCGATGGTGATAAGGGGGCACGATGGGATAAAGTTGGCTCCATGGCACGGTGTGATAAAGGAGAAACTGTGATGAAGGGGCAGTGTGATACAGATGGTACTGTTACATTTGTTTTAATTTGTTTCAGTGAGTTTTATTTCAATAACCAATTCATTTGTTATACAGCTAGCATGTGATAGCTGCATTTAAAGTACTTTGATCTATGGAGGCTCATTACATAAAGATCCTTACAAAGCCAGACCGTGGAGAATGGGGAGGGAGGTGGTTTCAGTGCGGTCTAGAACTTGTAAAGAGCTAGCTACGCCCCCCACAGTAGGTTGACCACGCCCACTCGACAATTGACACTCCCACTTAGATGGGGGGCGCCGCTTCCCTATCTCGCCCAGGGCACTAAAATGGCTAGTTACGGCACTGGGGGTAGTGTTTGTATGTTCTCCGCAAGTTTGCCTGGGTTTCGGATGATTCATTTTTCTCCCACAGTTCGAAAATATATTAGTCGGTTAATTGGCTTCTGACAAAATGGACCCTAGTCTGTGTGTGTGGTAGGATTTTTAGAATGTAAACCCAAATGGCGCAGGGACTATTGTGCATACATAATCTCTGCACAGCGCTGCATAATAAGATTGCCATTATATACTTAAGTTTGGGGACCAGGATTTTCCAACAAAGTTTATTCCATGCTTATTGCACATATAACACATGCACTTGTATGTATAGATACTAAAACTGAATTCCCTTCTACAGCTGGTGAAATATCAACAACAAACAACAAACAGACTGAGCAAGAACATGTTTAACTCTCAGGGGGGAATGCAATTCTGCTGCGAGCAACATGACGCTATATCTATTACCGTTAATATGGTAATATAAACCCCGATTTCTGGTCAAGGCTCCGTGAGCTGCGAGCAAAAACCAGCATTAAAGATTATTGTATTAACGGTAATAATGCGCACTATTACCATATTAACAGTAATAATGCACACTATTACCGTAATATCGGCAATAGTGCGCAGGCCGCGTTACTCTCAGCGGTAACGCGGCAAATTGAATTCCCCCCGAATGTACTGTAATTAGATAATCATGAAAGCACTGCTATGAACACATATCAGCACAGTAATATAATTGCAGTACCAGGTGAAAGAAATTAAATAAAAAACAAACACAGAAAAGTGTCCTACCTAAACCAGCTCTAGCGCTGCCTGCCTAGGCTGGTATTAACCCACACCCACCGCACCAAGGGTGTTAGGATAGCACTAGTACCCTAGGCTGGTTTGTTCTAAGGAGGGGACCTGCATTTTTTTTCTAGCCCAATCCAACTGAGGAATTCAGTCCCATGCTAACCGGCCTAGAGCTGGCTAATACTATGACAGGAGGACTCCGCACTGCAGGTATTCCCTGCTATAGTGTTACCAGCCTTGGCTCACAGAGCCTACTGCTGGGATTGGCATGTTAACGATTATACCGGCCTCTAACCTTGACCCTAGATGTCTCATCTGATAAACCAAATATATAAACTATGTTCCAATAATGCAATCATATGTCCTCTGTACGGTGAGTGTTCTACCTTCTCCTGTTAAATCTGTTCTCTACATTTGTTGCCTGACCAGGAAAATCCTGTCAAGTAGAATATATTAGTCTAAGTGTAAAACCTGATCCTGTCAGATGGACTTTTGCGGAGTGCATCCACTGCCCTTAACAAATGAGGCCCACAGATTGTGTATCAATCGTCTCATTTCTGATGATTTCCACTATTTTACAGATAATAGATTAGGCTGACAGCACTAGAGCTGGTTTGGTTTATGTCATTTGCTCCTCCCACCAGATTTATTTATTTATTTCCAGGTGGAGTAAGGTCCAGCTATCATTGGCAGGGTCATGCCTCCTAAAAGACATAAATGCAACTGCTTCCACATTGCACGTTCTAAGTAGGGTGTACTGGACTAAATGCAGTGCTTTTTTTGTCATAGAACTCAACGGAACTGAGTTCCGGCACCTTTTTTTCAATGTATTTTCCAAGTTTTAAAAGTAACTTTTGAACATTTGCTGTTTGGTCCAGGTGGACTTGAATCGCCATGTTGAGCGTAGCAGGTCGGCGGAAAAATCATTAGAACGGTGCATGTGGGCTGCTGGTGTCTCGAGTCCGATGCATGCGTACTTCATCCGCGCTGGTTGTGATGGCACTGCACGGCTTGTGGCGCTGCTCAGCTTGTGATTGGTCGTGTGGTCACGCGCTAAGTGTTTACTGCGGGCGGCGACCGTTATGTTTCGTTACACAACTGACGTGTGTGGGTGTGTGTACAGTGATTGACTACATGATGTGAGTTCCGGCACCTTTTTACTTATAAAAAAATGCACTGACTATATGGTGTACTGTACTGTGCAAGCCCGCCGCATCCGCCACCCATGCGGCATAGAGACAAAGACATACGCTTACTTACTGTGCATGTAAAAGTGCATTTTAAACTTCAAATTTGGACTTATCTCCAAATTTGAAGCTTTGTGCTCAAATAAAAAATGATGTTCTACCAATCAGAAATAAAGAACAGTAGCTGTGAAATAAGACTGTCTCTCAGACCTTATAAATATAAAAAAGTATAAGAAATTAAATAACAGCGCTGCAATGTCACTATGTCTAACTAGTGTGGATAATGTAAGATACAACTGCAGACAGATTGCATATGAAACAGATCAACCAGTATAAGGTTGTATTAAGGAGTTATTAAATCAAACGGAATATTTGTCACCAGTGTAACATTACTCTGGGATATACGGAATTTATTTGTGGAACTAAGACACTGTAATACTCCATATTATATGTGCATCAAGTTTATCAAGTATCAGGGACATCTAAATTAGAGATGAGCGGGCTCGGATTCCGCTAATCCGAGCCCACCCGAACAGTGCGGATCCGAACGGGATCCGAGCACTGTTCGGATATTTCCGGCGGGCAAAAAAAGTGAAAACGAGGCTCTGTCGTCCAAGTCTCGCGTCGAATCTCGCGAGGGGTGGGAGGGAGGGCCCAGAACAATTCCATCTTGTACCTCTTTTTTTGGCATTATGTGCTCAAGCTACCTCGGTGCAACCTTTTGGCCTAAAAACAATATTGTGAGGTGTTCAGAATAGACTGGAAATTAGTGGAAATGATTGTTATTGAATGTTATTGAGGTTAATAATAGCGTAGGAGTGAAAAAAAACAACACAAAACTGTTTTTAGCACTTTTTATGCTTTTTTAAAAATAAATCAGAACCAAAACCTTTCGTCGGATGTTTTGGCAAAACAAATCAGAACCCAAAACCTCAAGCTAATCAGAACCCAAAACCCAAAACACTAAAAGTGGCCGGTGCACACCCTTAATCTAAATTGATACTTCAGTCAGCTGACTATATTTGCAGAATAACTAGAACATGTATGTGTTTATTAAATTGTCATTTTTCTAAGTGAGTCAAACTAGTTTTAATTTTAAGATTCATTTTACATTAGTGACGAATATCCAGTGTAAATGATTTAAGCTTAAAAATCCAATACACTTCTCTGCAATCCAATCTTCTCACTAAATCACTACCTCTGACTTCTAAAGAAATTGCCTGAAATCTAATCTCAAGTATCAAGTCAGCGTTTACCATCATGATATGTTTAGATTGCTGACTTCTGTGACTTTAAGAATAGACAATCAATATGTTTTAAAATTAGTTTAAATAGCTATAGGTTGGACAGTATGAACGATGACAAAACTAATGATTTCATCACGTTCCAAAGATTATCCTGACTTCTATATCTGCCTCTACCCATGATCAAAGATGTCTCATTGGATAAACCAAATATATTAGCTAGGTATCAATAGCGCAATAATATGCCCTCTGCACGGTGTGAGTGCTCTAACTTCTCTGGGAAGATGCTACAAAGTAGAACATATTAGTTTAAGGTGTAAAATCTCATCCCGTGGAATTGACTTCAAGAGATGGTTAGAGTGACAGCTATTTGCCATTGGTTGTATTTCTAAAATACTGTGCTGATATAAGCCACAATGTTTAGCTCAATATATAGAAAAAAACTAAATTATCTACTCACACAATCAAAAGGTCAATTGGCTAGTGATAAACTTGATGTTACAGGACAGTACATAATTACGTAAAACCCGAAAACAAAAACAAAAATCGCTGGCGCTGAATAAACCAAATTGAAGTAATCAGAAACTTAACAAAAAATTATAGGGGCACATTTATCATCACTCGCAAAATATGAAAAATAGTTTTCAATCCTTATCACATTGATAAGGATTGAACTATTTCTCATATTTATTAACAAAGCAACACAGGAACAGCAGTTCCAAAAAACTGCTCTTCCTGTGAAGTAGAAATCATACTTACCACTGCTGCTTCGTTCCCGAAGCAGTATGTGGTCAACGGGGGTCCTATTCTTACTCCAGTGCGCATGCGCCGAGTGAAACCCTCGGGCATGCGCACAAACATCTCTGTTCTTTATCGGCAATTATAGTTTGCAGAGAGAGAGTGTGAATATCAGGGAGGGATCATGTGATCCCTCCACACATGCGCTGTCCAGCTCTGCTCGTCGGAGCAGAGCTGACAGCACTGAAACTTTTCATTAATGATAATGTACGCCAGCTTCAGAGTGGTGGCCAAAGCTATACAGAGATATAATGAAGAAACAATCACAGCGCTGAAAACTACACCATCACTCTCTGTGCAATTGTGCAAAAATAAACCAGTTTAATTAAATAAAAAAGCTAAAATGATAAAAACAAACATAAACAATAACATTCATAATAATACCTGATCAATGCACTGACCTAGAAAAGAATATATAAATTAAAATAATTGATTGAATATCCAATAATGTTGATGGGATAAATTATATATGAGAGTCTCCTTAATAGTTCTCAGGTCTCCTTAATAAATCCTCTCCTGATAATGAGTTCACGGCACTCTGTGCACATATGATCGAGGATATATCTGAAAGGTTTAAATCTCCATTAAAACTCTGAATCGATAGAAGTAAAAACCGATCCACTAACAATCTTCACAAACGGCTTTCTCTGACAAAAATCAATGATTAATAGCAAATAACAACGTGGCTAAGTAAAGAATTCAGCGCAGGGAGCACAGGTAGGTCATCAACACATATCAGCATCCAGTCTTTTAGCAAATTAATCTCAAATACATCATCATCATCATCATCATCAGTTATTTATATAGCGCCAACATATTCCGTAGCGCTTTACAATTGGGGACAAATGTAATAAACTAATAAACAAACTGGGTAAAACAGACAAAGAGGTGAGAAGGCCCTGCTCGCAAGCTTACAATCTATGGGACAATGGGAGATTGACACATGAGGTTAAGTATACATTTTGCATCTTGGCCCAGCCAGACTGCAAAGGTAGGGTGACTCATAAGCTAAATGATCCTGTCACACAATAATGTTGGTCCGGGGGTAGTTGTCTTGTGTGAAATTGTGTAACAGGCTAAAGGTAGTGAGGTTAAGATGGTGGTTGAGGAATATTATACGCTTGTCTGAATAGGTAGGTTTTCAGAGAACGCTTGAAAGTTTGTAGAACAGAGGAGAGTCTTATTGTGCGAGGGAGAGAGTTCCATAGAGTGGGTGCAGCCCGAAAAAAGTCCTGTAACCGGGAATGGGAGGATGTAATGAGGGTGGATGAGAGACGCAGATCTTTTGCAGAACGGAGTTGCCGAGTTGGGAGATATTTTGAGACAAGAGAGGAGATGTATGTTGGTGCAGCTTTGTTGATGGCCTTGTAGGTTAGTAAAAGTATTTTATATTGGATTCGGTAGAAGACAGGCAGCCAGTGTAGAGACATACAGAGTGATTCAACAGAGGAATAGCTATTTGCAAGGAAAATCAGTCTTGCCGAAGCATGCAAAATAGATTTTAGGGGTTTGAGTCTGTTTTTGGGAAGACCAGTAAGGAGGGAATTGCAATAGTCAATGCGGGAGATGATTAGTGCATGAATTAAGGTTTTAGCAGTGTCTTGTGTGAGATATGTGCGGATTCTGGAAATGTTCTTTAGGTGTATGTAACATGATTTAGATATAGAGTCAATGTGGGGAACAAAGGATAGGCGTGAATCAAGGATTACACCTAGGCAGCGAGCTTGTGGGGTGGGATTTATGGTCATGTTATCAACAGAGATAGAAATGTCAGGTATGCTCTTGTTGGCGGGTGGGAATATTATTAACTCTGTTTTAGAAAGATTAAGTTTGAGTTGACGAGAGGACATCCAAGATGAAATGGCAGAAAGACAGTCAGTTACACGGGACAACACAGATGTCGAGATATCAGGAGAGGATAGATAGATTTGGGTATCATCCGCATAGAGATGATACTGAAAGCCAAAGGAACTTATTAGATTTCCAAGAGAAGCGGTATAGATAGAGAACAGCAGAGGACCTAGCACCGAGCCTTGTGGTACTCCAACTGATAGGGGAAGCGGAGCAGATGTGGCTCCAGAGAAATTAACAGTGAAAGAGCGATTAGAGAGGTAAGATGAGAACCAGGATAGAACTGTGTCTTGAAGACCTAGGGATTGCAGCGTTTGTATGAGAAGAGAGTGGTCAACTGTGTCAAATGCAGCCGAGAGATCAAGGAGAATTAGGAGAGAGTAATGGCGTTCAGTCTTAGCAGTGATCAGATCATTAACAACCTTGGTCAGCGCAGTCTCTGTGGAGTGTTGAGAACGAAAGCCTGACTGAAGAGGATCCAACAGGTTGTTTGCGGAAAGAAAGCGTGTGAGGCGAGTGTAGGCAAGTCTCTCTAGAAGCTTGGAGGGGCAAGGGAGCTGAGAGATGGGACGGTAATTTGAGAGAGAGTTTGGGTCGGAGTTTTGTTTTTTTAGAATAGGAGTAATCACTGCATGCTTGTATAGTGATGGAAAGATGCCAGTAGAGAGTGAGAGATTACAGATTTGAGTTAGAGGTGAAATGAGCACAGAAGACAGGGATCTACCAATTTGCGAGGGAATAGGATCAAGAGGACAGGAGGTAGAGTAGGAAGATAAGAAGAGCGTAGAAATTTCCTCTTCATTTGTGGGGTCAAATGAAGAGAGGGTGTCAGAGGGTAGTGGGAAGGAAATGAGCTGATGGCTTGTTGAGGAAGAGGATACCATTTCTAGTCTGATCTTATCAATCTTGTCCTTGAAGTAGGTAGCAAGATCCTGAGCACTGATAGTAGATGGAGGGTTCGGGGTGGGAGGATTGAGAAGATGATTAAATGTATTGAAAAGGCGTTTGGGGTTAGAAGCCTGAGCATAGATAAGAGATTGAAAGTATGTTTGTTTTGCAGTGTCCAGAGCATTTCGATAGGAGTGGTAGACAGAAGTATATGTGAAGAAGTCATTAGAGCTTCGAGATTTACGCCAGTGACGTTCTGCTTTACGGGACAGTTTTTGAAGATTTCGTGTTGCTTTGGTGTGCCACGGTTGACATCGAAGTCGACGTGTAGTATGAAGTGTCGCTGGAGCCACTTGATCAAGGGCCGTTGCTAAGGTTAGGTGAAAATGAGGTACTGCCATCTCAGGGGATGAGAATGTAGAGATAGGGGAGAGAAGGTGTTGGAGAGAGGTGGAAAATTGTTGAAGATTAATAGAATTCAGATTTCTACGAGTATGAGGAGGCTTGGTTGAGTTAGACAGTAGAGAGGTTAGAGCAGTGGGGGTGAGAGTGTAGCTGATAAGGTGATGATCCGAGAGGGGGAAGGGTGTATTAATAAAGTTAGAAACTGAGCATAGTCTAGAGAAAACAAGATCAAGGCAGTGGCCATCCTTATGAGTAGATGATTCAATCCACTGGGAGAGGTCAAGTGAGGATGTTAGAGAGAGTAGTTTGGAAGCAGCTTTGGAAGGTGGGTTATCAATGGGGATGTTGAAGTCACCCATGATGATGGTGGGGATGTCTGAAGATAAGAAGTGAGGGAGCCATGCAGAGAAATCCTCAATAAATTGTTGGTGTGCTCCAGGGGGACGATAGATCACCGCAACACGTAGGGAGAATGGATTAAAAATGCGAATAGCATGTACTTCAAAAGATGTGAACGTGAGTGATGGGACATTTGGTAGAACTGTGTATGTGCACTGTGGGGAGAGAAGTAGTCCAACCCCACCTCCTTGTCTGCCTTCAGGTCTGGAGGTGTGGGTGAGATGGAGGCCACCATGTGAAAGTGCTGCAGGTGAGGCAGTGTCTGATTGCATGAGCCATGTTTCTGTTATTGCCAGAAGGTTGAGGTTTTTTGAGAGGAAGAGATCATGAACGGAGGTAAGTTTGTTACAAACAGATCGTGCATTCCAAAGGGCACATTTAAAGGACTTTGGAAGAGAGGGTAGACAGGTGATGTGTTTGAGGTTTGCTATAGAACGGTAGTGTTCTGATGTATGTGTGTGTGAGGAGTGTGGGGGACCTGGATTAGGTGATATATCACCAGCTAATAGAAGCAGAGTGAGCGAAAGATAGGCAAGGGGATTGTAAGATGTGTGGCCTTTTATTTTCTGGCGACAGGTGGAGGCTGTACTTGTTAGAGATAATAAATAGGACAACAGTTCATGGGTGTTAAATAGAGGTGAGTGGAGTAATGCAGGTGCAATATGAACAAATTTGTGTGTTGGTGGAGGGGTGAAAGATGACACAGTCCTAAAGATCATGCCATGAAATGAGACTACGAAAAGCAATTTGTGAAACATTGTGAAAAAAGGGGGTAAAAGCAAAAAGCAAGGGTATTTTAAGAATTACCTCTTAGCAGTCTTCCATATAAATAGACAAGTAGTGCAGAAATAGGCTGTGGCAGATGCTGCTTATTGCTGGGAGTTTAATCAAGTCAAATGTAGTCCAATGTTTGTCCAACTGTGTTGTCTAACTGTGCATTTTCGTCCACTTTGTGAGAAAATCCCACTTAGTGTAGAAATCACACACGTCTAACCCCACATACGTCTCCCCATATAAGTAGGTAATCACAGTGAATCTCTGGTATGTAATGGAAAAGTCTTTTTCATATCATATAAGTACGGGTACCGTGTCGTTGAAATCCGGCACTTGTATTACCCGTAACGTGTCTCCTTTCTGAGGTGTATTTCTCTATTTGTCCGCTGGCTCGCTTACTCCTGCTACTCGATTACTCTCGGTCACACTGAAGACCAATACTCTCGATAGCCTGTTGATTGCTTGTGTGGATCAGCTACTGGAGTAGCAAACACAAATGTAGATCATGTGACAAGGGATATAGAACAATACGGAGTTTCTCTACCTACTGACGCGTTTCATCACAGTAAGTGATTAATTCACTTTCTTCAAGTGATTTTTTCTTCTGATTAATTTTTAAATAAAAATAAAAATAAATCTAAATATAAAGTAGTACTACTTTAGATTTATTTTATCTTTTATTTTTATTTATATTTATTATTATTTTCATTTATTATAAGTTTCAAGAGTGATAATTTGATTTATTATTACTTTTTATGCTGTCTGTTAGAAGACGTACCAACAGTATACGTATTAGTCCCAATCAGGATTTAAGTATATTTTTATACCAATAAGAATAAAAGAAAAACTGTGGAAGATAATATAACATGAGATTATCTACTGAAAACATTGATGTTATAAAAATATAATAAAAACAAGGATGTTCTAAAAGTAGTATTTTTGAATGTGAAAGAATTTATTGCATTTACCCAGAAGTTTGTGGAAAGGTGCAAAAAAGTTTTAATTGCAGAATAACTTAATGTCTTTAGAGATTTTATGTGTATTGTTATGAATAAAGTAACACATCTTTCATAGCTGCTAATTAATTAATCAGTGGAAGAAGGCGGACGAAGGTTAAAATGCGCTCAGTATTGGATTTGGATATCTTGATCGGTCCTCTGAAGAAATCACTTACTGTGATGAAACGCGTCTGGAGGTAGAGAAACTCCGTATTGTTCTATATCCCTTGTCACATGATCTACATTTGTGTTTGCTACTCCAGTAGCCGATCCACACAAGCAATCAACAGGCTTTCGAGAGTATCGGTCTTCAGTGTGACCGAGAGTAATTGAGCAGCAGGAGTAAGCGAGCCAGCGGGCAAATAGAGAAATACACCTCAGACCGGATGGCGAAGTAAGCCCATCCGGTCACACCCCATTTTTTAATTTGATATAGGGCGGTATATACATACACAATGTGTTAGGCTATTGTGGTAGGTTCAACAAAATGAAAGACACTTATGTCGGGATTCCTTTATTTTTTTTTAAAGTCACCTAAGGGGTTGTTAGTGTCTCTTCTGACTGAACTCCTGTGGTTGTTCTTCATGGGATACATAGGCTTGTACCTAACCTGGAGATTTTTCTGGACCAGGAGAGCAATGCTGCGTAGCACCTTCATCCTTGCCCAAGAATGAAGCATAACTACCTTCTAGCGCAGCGGTGCTCAGAGACCATTTTGTGTATAAACCATTTTTATTTCCCTACCCAAGAACAAAAAAGAAATCATACAAGTAAATACAAATATTCATAAAAAGATAACAAGAAAGTTTACTAAAAGCAGATAATAATTGTGGGATGGATCATATAATGCAAATGTCAGTATGTATCTAGATTTCTTCATATCATTCTTAAATCCTTATGATTCCCTTGAAGATGTCCAATCAGCCTTTTTCTAATGTTTACATTCTGAGTGGGTGCGGTCACTTATGGTCACCCTACTGAGTGCTGGCGCCCAATTATTTTGCGAGCATTAGTGAACACACGCCTTTGCTCACATAAAAGCCTCTATCCATTAGACACTAATGGACAACAAGGCAGAACAATTCCTAAAAGGACATTCATAGCAGACTCATTCTCTAGACACATATCCGTAGAATAGTTGATCTTGAATACTCAGTAATTATAAATGAAATCATACATTAGGACTTGGAAGTTGCAGAAGAATCAGACTATTTTCCTGAAAGTGCTTTTAAAAATGACAGCTATTTAAGTAAATCTTGGGAGTTAAAATTGATGGATTATTTGGTAAAAGCTGTTATGCAAATATTTCATTACTGCAGAAGAAAACATCACAGAAGGTAGATATGGTTTTAAGTTGTGTCTTTATATTTCTCTAGTAGAGACACTTACTTACCTTTGATCTCTTATTGTCCAATCCCAAAAGCTTGTCAAAATGTATGAAAAATACATCTTGTGCAAAACCACAGTCTAAGGGCTAGATTTACTAAGCTGCGGGTTTGAAAAAGTGGGGATGTTGCCTATAGCAACCAATCAGATTCTAGCTTTCATTTATATAGTACCTTCTACAAAATGACAGCTAGAATCTGATTGGTTGCTATAGGCAACATCCCCACTTTTTCAAATCCGCTGCTTAGTAAATCTAGCCCTAAGTTTCTATAATGACCTGGCAGGGTTCATTTATCAAAACTGGTTTGTCCGTGTTTGATATATGGTCGTATTTTCCTCTACTGTCATTGACTGATTGGACCTTTTTTGTTTTTGTGTAATGATTTTAAGATTTTTTTTAAAGAGGAAGTATATATATATATATATATATATATATACATAGTATTATTATAAAAAAACGAGAAGACATTAGCTGACATTGAAGAGGTCCTAAACGCACAGGATTTGGCAGCTTTCTCTGAGTGACCTTCCTCCAACATTTGTGTTAAGATCAAGAATATTTCATATAAGTTATTATATTGTTAGGAACATGTCTCAGTTCGCTTGCATAATATTTTCCCTGATGTCTTGGATGAATGTTGGAGGAGTTGTCCATCTCCGAGAACCTTCCCATATATATGGCAGACCTGCCCTAAACTTCAAACATTCTTCAAACAAACGTTAAACATTCTAGAACAACATTAAGCACTTAATTTTCACAATTTGTCAGGTGGATGTACCTTTCTCTCAAAAAATATTTGCTTCCGCTCTCTATCACATTGGTCACTTAACACCAGAATAAGTTGATATGTCATATTATTGCTGGAAATCACCGTACCGGACTAGAAATACTGCTCCCAGCAATCAAGCTGTAGTCAACACAATATGGTGCACGTTTCATGTGGAATATATGACACTACTAACGTATGTTATTCTCAACTGTTTTTTCAAAATCATTTTACAAGGATCTGGGGCCCAACTACCACTAGTATCTTATTGATGTCCTGTGGCCCTGAGTTTATCTGTATTGACAGATGTACCCTCTCATGGACCTGAGCCCACCCCCATCTCTCCTTGACTCTCTGTGAGGATTCAAAACACTATCTCCTGATGACAGATGTCAGAAAACTACTCACAAAGGTACCTATCATCATCATCATCATCATCATCATTTATTTATATAGCGCCAACATATTCCGTAGCGCTTTACAATTGGGGACAAACGTAATAAACTAATAAACAAACTGGGTAAAACAGACAAAGAGGTGAGAAGGCCCTGCTCGCAAGCTTACAATCTATGGGACAATGGGAGATTGACACATGAGGTTAAGTATACATTTTGCATCTTGGCCCAGCCAGACTGCAAAGGTAGGGTGACTCATAAGCTAAATGATCCTGTCACACAACAATGTTATTCCGGGGGTAGTTGTCTTGTGTGAAATTGTGTAACAGGCTAAAGGTAGTGAGGTTAAGATGGTGGTTGAGGAATATTATAAGCTTGTCTGAATAGGTAGGTTTTTAGAGAACGCTTGAAAGTTTGTAGAACAGAGGAGAGTCTTATTGTGCGAGGGAGAGAGTTCCATAGAGTGGGTGCAGCCCGAAAAAAGTCCTGTAACCGGGAATGGGAGGATGTAATGAGGGTGGATGAGAGACGCAGATCTTTTGCAGAACGGAGTTGCCGAGTTGGGAGATATTTTGAGACAAGAGAGGAGATGTATGTTGGTGCAGCTTTGTTGATGGCCTTGTAGGTTAGTAAAAGTATTTTATATTGGATTCGGTAGAAGACAGGCAGCCAGTGTAGAGACATACAGAGTGATTTAACAGAGGAATAGCTATTTGCAAGGAAAATCAGTCTTGCCGAAGCATGCAAAATAGATTTTAGGGGTTTGAGTCTGTTTTTGGGAAGACCAGTAAGGAGGGAATTGCAATAGTCAATGCGGGAGATGATTAGTGCATGAATTAAGGTTTTAGCAGTGTCTTGTGTGAGATATGTGCGGATTCTGGAAATGTTCTTTAGATGTATGTAACATGATTTAGATATAGAGTCAATGTGGGGAACAAAGGATAGGCGTGAATCAAGGATTACACCTAGGCAGCGAGCTTGTGGGGTGGGATTTATGGTCATGTTATCAACAGAGATAGAAATGTCAGGTATGCTCTTGTTGGCGGGTGGGAATATTATTAACTCTGTTTTAGAAAGATTAAGTTTGAGTTGACGAGAGGCCATCCAAGATGAAATGGCAGAAAGACAGTCAGTTACACGGGACAACACAGATGTCGAGATATCAGGAGAGGATAGATAGATTTGGGTATCATCCGCATAGAGATGATACTGAAAGCCAAAGGAACTTATTCGATTTCCAAGAGAAGCGGTATAGATAGAGAACAGCAGAGGACCTAGCACCGAGCCTTGTGGTACTCCAACTGATAGGGGAAGCGGAGCAGAGGTGGCTCCAGAGAAATTAACAGTGAAAGAGCGATTAGAGAGGTAAGATGAGAACCAGGATAGAACTGTGTCTTGAAGACCTAGGGATTGCAGCGTTTGTATGAGAAGAGAGTGGTCAACGGTGTCAAATGCAGCCGAGAGATCAAGGAGAATTAGGAGAGAGTAATGGCGTTCAGTCTTAGCAGTGATCAGATCATTAACAACCTTGGTCAGCGCAGTCTCTGTGGAGTGTTGAGAACGAAAGCCAGACTGAAGAGGATCCAACAGGTTGTTTGCGGAAAGAAAGCGTGTGAGGCGAGTGTAGGCAAGTCTCTCTAGAAGCTTGGAGGGGCAAGGGAGCTGAGAGATGGGACGGTAATTTGAGAGAGAGTTTGGGTCGGAGTTTTGTTTTTTTAGAATAGGAGTAATCACTGCATGCTTGTATAGTGATGGAAAGATGCCAGTAGAGAGTGAGAGATTACAGATTTGAGTTAGAGGTGAAATGAGCACAGAAGACAGGGATCTACCAATTTGCGAGGGAATAGGATCAAGAGGACAGGAGGTAGAGTAGGAAGATAAGAAGAGCGTAGAAATTTCCTCTTCATTTGTGGGGTCAAATGAAGAAAGGGTGTCAGAGGGTAGTGGGAAGGAAATGAGCTAATGGCTTGTTGAGGAAGAGGATACCATTTCTAGTCTGATCTTGTCAATCTTGTCCTTGAAGTAGGAAGCAAGATCCTGAGCACTGATAGTAGATGGAGGGTTCGGGGTGGGAGGATTGAGAAGATGATTAAATGTATTGAAAAGGCGTTTGGGGTTAGAAGCCTGAGCATAGATAAGAGATTGAAAGTATGTTTGTTTTGCAGTGTCCAGAGCATTTCGATAGGAGTGGTAGACAGAAGTATATGTGAAGAAGTCATTAGAGCTTCGAGATTTACGCCAGTGACGTTCTGCTTTACGGGACAGTTTTTGAAGATTTCGTGTTGCTTTGGTGTGCCACGGTTGACATCGAAGTCGACGTGTAGTATGAAGTGTCGCTGGAGCCACTTGATCAAGGGCCGTTGCTAAGGTTAGGTGAAAATGAGGTACTGCCATCTCAGGGGATGAGAATGTAGAGATAGGGGAGAGAAGGTGTTGGAGAGAGGTGGAAAATTGTTGAAGATTAATAGAATTAAGATTTCTACGAGTATGAGGAGGCTTGGTTGAGTCAGACAGTAGAGAGGTTAGAGCAGTGGGGGTAAGAGTGTAGCTGATAAGGTGATGATCCGAGAGGGGGAAGGGTGTGTTAATAAAATTAGAAACTGAGCATAGTCTAGAGAAAACAAGATCAAGGCAGTGGCCATCCTTATGAGTAGATGATTCAATCCACTGGGAGAGGTCAAGTGAGGATGTTAGAGAGAGTAGTTTGGAAGCAGCTTTGGAAGGTGGGTTATCAATGGGGATGTTGAAGTCACCCATGATGATGGTGGGGATGTCTGAAGATAAGAAGTGAGGGAGCCATGCAGAGAAATCCTCAATAAATTGTTGGTGTGCTCCAGGGGGACGATAGATCACCGCAACACGTAGTACCTACAAACATGTTCTCTCAATTCCTGTAATCAGAACTGCTAAGAAGAGCAACCCAACTAGTCTAATCACCTGCACTGCTTCCCTTAGTCTGCAATCAGTGCCTCAGTGAAAAGGTGAAAACAATTTATCTCGCCTGTTTGTAGCCTATAAAGATCCAAAATACCTTTGCAGGTGCAAAGTTTTGTTTTGGATTTCTCTGCTTGTGTTTTAAAGGAGACTTGTTTAGTTGGTCTTTATTTTTCTATATTCCACAATCCATCGTGCTCTGGTTCATCCCCTACTAATTTACCTTCTACAATCTCTTGACTTTGGCTTCTTTCAACACTAATTTGCCTTCCCCAATCTCTTGACTTTGGCTTCATCCATCAATATTCTACCTTCTCCAATCCCTTGACTTTAGCTTTGTTCATCATTATTCTACCTTCTCCAATACCTTTACTTTGGCTTCATCCATCACTATTCTACCTTCTCCAATCCCTTGACTTTAGCTTTGTTCATCATTATTCTACCTTCTCCAATCCCTTTACTTTGGCTTCATCCATCACTATTCTACCTTCTCCTATCGCTTGACTTTAGCTTTGTTCATCATTATTCTACCTTCTCCAATCCCTTGACTTTGGCTTCATTCATCGCTAATTTACCTTCTCCAATCCCTTGACTTTAGCTTTGTTCATAACTATTTTACCTTCTACAATCCTTTGACTTCAGCTTACACCGAATGCCCAGTCCTCTCAGTACTAAGCAGTTTGGCCAGGGGTAGTGTGTCTCTGACTCCCGATCAGTAATGATGGCAGTGCCTGCTGTAACATGAGTTTGCAATCATGAGCAACTGTAAAATGTATTTTTATGAGTTTACATTAACAACGTTCTAATAAATGTATTTCATGGGGAAAAAATGTGTTAACTTTTCCCCCCACTGTTTTATCATTAAAGGCTTTATTATTACCATGTGACATTAATTCTATATTTTGTTTATTTTCCTGTCCGTTCTTCTGAGACTTTATAATCCACATAGGGATTGGGCGTATGTTGCAGTGTCTTGTATAGTAGAGCAAGGCAGACCTACACCCAAATTCCAGGGCACACGTATCTTGAGATCTGGGCCTTGATGAATTCGGGAGTACCCAACGCCTAAATACTTGCGTAGAATACTGAACACAAGTTGCGCTTAGAGGGACTGAGACTTTAAGGAGAGCAAGGAAAAAAATGGAGCACATTTGCTCCTGGGACAAACCCTGTTACAATACAAGGGGTTCAAATTTGTTTATTATTTTGTATACAAGTTAAATATTAGCTTCTTTTTCATGTAGCACACAAATACATGATAGCTTTATTTTTACACTGAAATGTAAAGTTGATCTAGGACATGCCCTATCCCAACTATAAATCTGTCCCCACATTTTAAATTTACCTCCCCTTCCAATACAACATGGTTTTGCCCAGGTGCAAAGTTACTCCTTTTCAGAGAGGTGGCGGCCGTCCTTTAAGCAGCCGATGTTTGTTTGGTGTAATACCATCTGTGAACAATAGAAAATAGGCACCTGATAGTGCAGTATATCAAATTCATACTGGTGTATATATATATATATATATATATATATATATGTGTATATATATATATATATATATATATATATATATATATATATATATCAGAAAAATAAGAAAATAATGAATGTCATGGGCATAGCGTTCACTGACCATTTTCAGTGTTTTCCCCGGCACTTATTTCCAGAGTCCTATTATAATAGAATAAACAATTGTTTTTCCTGTTTTAACAGGCACTATGTGAGCACTACAACCAGCAGTGTGTGTTAGACCAGGCCTGGCAGGAGTGGGCAATAACCTCCAACATTTTTCAATATTATTGCAAAGTATTATACTGCACCCACCCGGCTGGCAAAATTTTCTGGGAAGAACACTGCATTTTCATACCGTTTTTAAATCAAATGTATCTCCAATGGTCAAGGTCATCCAGGACCATCCATAACAAATGCTTTATTTCAACCTGGCATACTTATGGGGTGGATTAGCAGCTTTGACTTTCTTAAATACTATGAAATAGCACAACTGAGTCACCTTGTTCACTAGGATGATATTGAGTGATCAGAGATTGGAGATCTTAACCACAAACTATGGATCCTGAGATCTAAATGTCCCACTAATCCAATAACATCTCATCCATATAAAATATAGGACACACTTTATTTTGAAAGGTTCTCCATCTCTAGCTTTAATGACTCCAAATATTTGAAACCTGGACCTATTTTCAGCCCACAAGAACTCCAGTTTTTACGTGGAGGAGTGGAATGACCTTTGGGAGGCAGTCAGTACGTGCTCAATTTGCACTATTGTAACAATTCCTACAAAAGACTATTCCATTCATATATTGTTCCCTCAAAATTAAATAAAATGTATCGCTCTACTACTCAGCAGTCTTGGAACCACATAGACTTCTTTCGTCATTCTCTATTGTATATGAAATTCCCTTTTAAATGAGAACTTTTGACCACCAGGCAATTATCCATTAATGTCTCCTCCTACACTCCAAGCTCACTCCTTCTCCCCCTTTTTCCTTATTAGTATTGTTATATAGCCTTTGTATGTCATACCACTAGCATGTCTCACATCACTTCTTTTTTGTAGCACTTGTATCTTTTATGCTGTGTATGATATCCATTCTGTTGCTTCCCTATTGTATTTTCACGTTTGAATTCGCATCTATAATTATAAATATGAAAATTCAATAAAAATAAAGGTGAAACTGACCTGGGAATCTGGGAACACCTGTTGAAGTTTTAAAATAATATATTTCTATAATCACCATTTTAATAAAGACCTTTAAAAATTCTAAATATGTACAAAGGTGTTTTTTTTTTCAATTGCAACAATTTTTACTTGACAATGATTAAATCCTGTCTGAATACTGAACATGTATTTATGTGTTTACACCACTTTCCATGGTGTATGTGGTGTATCACACTCAGATGCATTGTGTGTAAAAGGTGCAATGACTAGTATTAGAGGAGACATGGAAAGATCCGCACAAAGGAGATATTAGATGTTGCAGAGATTCTGGGACAGACAAGCCCTGGTTCCCATGGAAACTATTTTTTCTCCATTTCATCTAAGAGAAAGATGTTGAGCAACTGACCTATGTATTTACTTTGAGTTACAGCTTTCTTTGGAACGCTGAGAAATTCTCTTTAGGTGTCCCTGTAATTGCCTATATTAAATCCACACTTTCTCTGTATATGTGTCCAATATGTTTCTCCACTTCTTAATATAGCCTATGATTGAACAGTTAACAGAGTTATATCACTAAGATATAGTATTCCACATATGTTCATATAATATCTAGCAGGTGTTTCGTAAGATAACATGAAACTGTAATTGCATTGGTTGCTCTGATATGAGTGAATATGTTAATAAGAGCTGGGATAATAGGGGATTTAGAGAAACAGAATCAAAGGTGGGAGGATGTAAAGACTCCTAGATTTCAATTAACTGGAACTAGGGACCAAGCAGCTTAACTGACCACGTCTGTGTATATTATTGTATGCATTGTGTATATGGATATCTAAAACAGCAAATTGTACGCAGAATCTAGCAACAATCTTTGGAGTGTTCTTGTGCGGAATTGTATTCAGAATGTAACAAAAAAACTCTGTTGTTACTTGTTATTAAGAGTGGAAGGGTAAATGAAAACTATTGAGATCCAGTAATTGTACCAATGTCGAGAGCCCAACTGAGTGGCATTCGGCCTCCTTACCCTTGCATTGCCAACCTTGCCTACCACTTGGTATGTTTTCTTTAACAGATGTGTGATATATGATAATTCATGTCCATGTGACCCCTCACCACATCACCACTCTGTGAGATAGCAGAGATATGGCTGTGAGCCTGTGATAAGCATTTCTTTGTGTGAGCTCCACTCTACCTGCTGTACACTAAACCTATTGAAGAAGACTACAGGAGGAACTTACTGAAATATCATCTTTATTATAAAATAAAGATAAGGTTTTACATTTGAAACATTATTTTGTATCCATTGAATATTTTTCTACATTGTTGGAAAATGTTTCACATATGTTAAATGTTCCAACATACCTGTTATTTATATTGTGTCACCCTGGTTTTTAGTGCCTACTTTTAAATTATATGGAAATTTGGTTTGTAATAAATCAATTAAAATAAATATAAATAAAACATTAAACTATCATAGTTCAATTACTCCTTAGATTTTAGTCAGAGTACTTGTAGGTTCTTGTATAAAGTACCGATGCTCGTCCAGGGTCAGGCCCGGCGCTCCTATTAGGCAAGGTTAGGCAGTTGCCTAGGGCGCCGGGCTCTGAAGGGCGCCTGGAGGGCGCCACAGATTAAAAATTTCTTTAAAACTGTGCGGCGACCGCTGACCATACCTTTCACAGCAGCCGATTTTGAAAATGTGCCTAGGGCGCCATGGACCCTAGCACCGGCTCTGTCCAGGGTACCTACCACGTTGCTGCTAGGGAGGGGGGAATTGCCCCCCCCCTGGATCCCCCAGTGCTACCACTGGCACATTCCCCCCTGTCTGCTGGGGTCTCACATAGCTATGTGTTAGGTCCTCTGCTCCTCATTGTATCCCTCTTCTCTTGGTGAACTAACTTGCTTATTTGGTATCCAGAGCAAACGCTATGCAGACGACACCTAAATCTCCCACTCCTCCCCTGATTTCTCCCCTTGTGTATTAGCACGTGTGAAAAACTGTCTCCTTGTTATTTCTACATATGAGTCCCAACACTATCTAAGGCTGTGTATACAGTGCAGGAAATTTCTAACAATGTGATAATTTTAGAGATTTTACCAATGACATGAAGAAATAAGTCCTGATCAGCAGCCGATTCATGTGCACACATTATACACGACTTTATACAGTTTACATTCAGATCTGTGCTCTTCTTCTGTCATAATCATTTCCTGAAAAGTTTGTCACTCTGCAAATCCAAGTGATCTCTGCAGTATGGGTGCACAATGCACCCATACCGATCCACTTAACGCTGCAATTTTATTACTGTATGAGAAGCCCATGACACTATATTAAAGTCCAGCATATGCCCAAATGTAATATTGGGCCAAACGGTTGATTATCATCTGATTGGCCTGATAATCAACTGTAAACACAGTAGTGTGTACCCAGCCTAAAACTCATTGAGTCAAAAACAAAGTGTCTTATTTTCCCTTATCCCAGAGTTACCACCGCCCTTCAAATCTCCCATACCATTAATAGCACTATAATTGTCTTCCAAACCCACTACCTTGTTGTCATCCTTGACTTCACCCACTGCTTTACTCCTCATATCATCTCTCTCGCAGTCCTGTCACCTCCAACTCCAAAATATTGCTAGAGTATGTCCTTCTCTTACCCAAGATGCAACACTCTTATCCATTCTCTCAACTCCCTACCCAAGATGCAACACTCTTATCCATTCTCTCAACTTCTTACCCAAGATGCAACACTCTTATCCATTCTCTCAACTCCCTACCCAAGATGCAACACTCTTATCCATTCTCTCAACTCCTTACCCAAGATACAACACTCTTATCCATTCTCTCAACTCCTTACGCAAGATGCAACACTCTTATCCATTCTCTCAACTCCTTACCCAAGATGCAACACTCTTATCCATTCTCTCAACTCCTTACCCAAGATGCAACACTCTTCTCCATTCTCTCAACTCCTTACCCAAGATGCAACACTCTTCTCCATTCTCTCAACTCCTTACCCAAGATGCAACACTCTTATCCATTCTCTCAACTCCTTACCCAAGATGCAACACTCTTATCCATTCTCTCAACTCCTTACCCAAGATGCAACACTCTTATCCATTCTCTCAACTCCTTACGCAAGATGCAACACTCTTCTCCATTCTCTCAACTCCTTACCCAAGATGCAACACTCTCATCCATTCTCTCAACTCCTTACCCAAGATGCAACACTCTTATCCATTCTCTCAACTCCCTACCCAAGATGCAACACTCTTATCCTTTCTCTCAACTCCTTACCCAAGATGCAACACTATTATCCATTCTGAGAGTGCTCGTCCAGGGTCAGGCTCGGCGCTCCCATTAGGCAACTCCTTACCCAAGATGCAACACTCTCATCCATTCTCTCAACTCCCTACCCAAGATACAACACTCTTCTCCATTCTCACAACTCCTTACCCAAGATGCAACACTCTTCTCCATTCTCTCAACTCCTTACCCAAGATGCAACACTCTTCTCCATTCTCTCAACTCCTTGACTACTGCTAATTCTTCCTGGCATTCTGCTCACTCATCTGTCCTCATTTCAATTGGTCCTATATGCTGTGCCAAGACTGAACTTCTTCTCTTGCTGCTTCACATCCGCATTCTACATTTGCTATCCATAGCAGTCAGAAAACAATAAATTCACTGACTCTTATCTACAAAGCCCTCAACAGCACCAGCCCTTTATGCATCTCAAACCTCATCTTGAAAAATGTTCTCCCACCCTCTATGATCTTCTTCTGACCTGTGCCTTCTTTCTGATAACCACCTCTCACTCTTACCTTCAAGACTTCTCCTGTGCCATTTTCCATCTATGAAATTCCCTACCATGCTTAACCAGACGTTACCCCAACTCTACTCCAACCTAGATATCTTTAAGTGGACTTCTTTATTATAGCCTACCCTACTCCCGCCTACAGTACTCACACTGGGACACACTCGCTTCTGTCCAAACCTCCATTCTTAATCCCATGTTCTCCTCTTGTCTCAGCTCTTCTCTTTTCCCACTAGATTGTAAGTTCTCTCACGAGCAGGGACAGCCGAACACTTTGTATTCAAACCTGTACTTATTTTGTCTACCTTTTATGATCCCGTTCTATCCCGTTTTATTCACGCTGTATTCCCAATGTCCTGTACTATGGAACACTGGCACCTTACATATCAATGTCAATAATAATAATAATAATAATAATAATAATAATAATAATAATAATAATAAAGTAGCCCAGTGGAACCATATTTAAAAAGAACAGGTAGCACTGTAATACAATTACAGAAATATATCAAAATATTACTATTACTATATTACTATACACACATTTCACAACAGTAACTGGCATTAGACCAAGATCAGATTGGCAGCAGAAGGAATAGTCTGTCAGCTGCTAACTGGGCATAATTTGTGATATAGCAGATAGTGATGTACTGGTCACATTATGCAATATTTTATATGTCATATCATCTGAAAATAGATCCAGAACAGGCCTCTTTGTGAAGACCATGCATTGCGGTTAGTTATTTTTTTTAACAAGTCCACCTTGGATGACATTTTAGGGGCATTAGAGACTTATGCAGGAAAGGTCAGCTGTAAGAAAAGTGTATTTACGTACATGAATACGATCGTGTAGAGATAGCATAGAGATGTGGCTTTACAGTGTCATATGTAAATGCTAAAGTCACACTACCCTATTTGTACTCCATACATAGGCAAACCGGGGGGGGGGGGGGTTCCTAGTGCCTGGAAACCCCCTCCAAGCCTGGGGCACTGTATAATTGAGGTGGCTGGACCCTGCTCCCGCTTCACACAGCTCTGCTTGAAAAGGGAGAGCTGCGTGCACCTAACAGTAGTGCATGCAGCATTGCCCATGTATATTATGGGGATAGGAAGAGTTTGAGAGCAGCCAAGCACTGTCTAAAATTATAGCCACGCCCCCATGCATGCTGGTCACGCCCACTGGTGGCGTGGTGTGGAAACCCCCCCCTCTAGCCCCCTGGCCTATAATAATATAATGACATAAGAGAGAATACCGTCTTGACAGTGTTATTAATAAATGTGAACGTTGCGGTTTCTATATAAAATGTAACACAAATAGAAAATACAACTACAAATTAAATTAAATGTAATTAAATTAAAGCACCCCCTTTACAATCAAATGGAATGCTTCTTTTCTGCAGCAGTCCAAACTGTCAATTAATAGTCAGCAGTGACTTTAAAGAATATAGCCGCTAATGATTTAAGTACTATTACCTGAAGAGGTTAATATACAATCATCCAATCAGAAGCGGCTAGACAGTGCTACTGATAATTATGACCATCATCAGGTATAGTTGCATGAGCCCTTCAACACCCGCAAGTGAAAAAACTTCCTAAAAGGCATATTTGCACCCATGTCTAATTATTACAATTACCTGAACATGACATTAATGTTCTCTCCCCAGGTGTCGAAAGACGCGTGTTAACGATACTCAAAAAATCCAAAAACTATAAACTGATGTATCCATACGTATATTTGGTGCACATATTTGGTACGCAAAATGAGGGGACGTACGTACAACTGTGAATGAGTCCCTAAATGTGCAAAGTTATCTCAAATGGTATATTTTTATAACAAACTCTCTTCTATGTATAATTGATTGCCAGATACTCTGTCTCATAAAGTGTATCTAACACTTGTTACTTTCCTGAAGCTTCTCCATCTTTATGGTGCTGGATATATGCACCATTCTATCTACAGCTGGCTCAAACCTCTGTAGCGATAACAACTGTGGTTTGAATTGAGCAGTACAAAACGCTATATGCTCCTCTTGCTTCAAGCGAAAGCTGAGATTGTGACGTGCTGATGAGGGGCAGCTGTAAACAAGATGCTACATATTCTGGATCCCAAAGATGGAGAAGCTTCAGTAAAGGCAAGTGCTAGATTTACTCTATTCAGGAGAGTATTAAGCAAACAATTATATATTCGACAGGGTTTATATTTGTAAATTAGAGAGTGTATCTAGCAAATGATTATACATAGGATTAAGTTATATTTTCAAAATGGATTGTTTGCATCTGTTTCTCACATTTAACCAAAAAAAGGCCACAAAAACTGACTTAGGGGTATATGTACTAAACTGCGGGTTTGAAAAAGTGGAGATGTTGCCTATAGCAGCCAATCAGATTCTAGTTGTCATTTATTTAGTACCTTCTACAACTTGACAGCTATAATCTGATTGGTCGCTAGCTATAGGCAACATCTCCACTTTTTTAAACCCGCAGTTTAGTAAATCTAGCCTTTAATCTTTAAGCTATACACACAGTGAAGGCAGTCATTTTGTGGGCTGCACCAATACTAATCCTACCAATCACCTAGGAACTAGCGCCATGACCATACTTGTCAACTTTGGCAATTTGTCTTCCGGGAGGTCCGGGGGACAGGTGAGTGTGTGGGGGCGGGCTTCACAAATCGCCTCATTTGGCCCCACCCCCTAAACTGTCATGACCATTTTTGGCCTATAACAACAGAGGGCGGGGCCATGATGACATGTGAATCATGTCCCTGGAGTCCGGGAGCACTCCCAGAAATTTGGGAATCTCTTGGACATTCCGAAAGAGTAGACAACTATGGACATGACTTAGGCATGAAAACAAAGCGTTCTAGTGAATTGATATGTTACATTCACATACATATTGATCCAGCACACAAAACGACTCCCTCCACTGAGTGTAGGTGACAGGTACACTTTAATAGTTTATGCCGCTGATTATTATTTTTAACCACAAAGAAAAAGCAGCAAGAAGTAGGAAATACTTACCAGTCCTGTACTGCATTGAATGATTCCTCATTGGTGATGTCATACATTAATATAAAACCCATGGCACCTCGGTAATAAGCTGTGGTAATTGTACGATATCTCTCCTGTCCAGCTGTATCCTGAAATAACAAGAAGAAATAATTATACAATCTTTCCTTTATTTTTTTCATACTTATAACATTTGTCTAATCCTGGCTTATGAGGTACAGATGTCATGACGCACAGATTTTTTTGTTAGTCGTAATAAATAAAATTTGCATACGGTAGAAAATAATCAGTCACCACTATTAGAAATGTACAGCATGGGGGTGTGAAATTTGGGTCTCTTAATCTAATACTATGGATGCAAAAGTTCTTATAGAAGTGTGCAAGATAACATATTGGGCCTGATTCATTAAGGAAAGTAAAGCAAGAAAAAGGAGTAAGTTTGCTCCTGGACAAACCATGTTACAATGCAAGGGGTGCAAATTAGTTTATAATTTTGCGCATAAGTTAAATACTGGCTGTTTTTTCGTGTAGCACACAAATACTTGATAGCTTTGTTTTTACACTGAAATTGTAAAGTTGATCTAGGACATGACCTACCGCAACTATAATCTGTCCTCACGTTATAAATTTACCTCCCCCTCCAATGCAACATGGTTTTGCCAAGGTGCAAAGTTACTTCTTTTTTTTGCTTTCCTTTCCTCAATGACTTCACCTCTGTTCCTCATGCCTTGTATTCCAGAGATCAGAAGTTTTACAAGCTGCCATCTCACTTACTTCCTGTATTTGCAGCCATAATATTTTTTTAATTCAGTATGGTTTCTTTTCTAGTGACAAATGCAACATTGTAAGATGGCTGTTTTGCATAATTATTATTGTATTCCTGGAAATCTAAGGAATGAGGGTAAAAATACATGAGGAGAGAATGTCAGCCCTGCCTTACCTTTCAAGCTATAACTAGAAAGACTAAGAGAAATGGTGTTTGTATGGTGTTTGTCTTAAACAGAAAAAAGACCAGAGTTAAGAATACTTGGCAGCAATGAGATATGCATTGGGAATGGGAGCATATTAGAATAGAATGCAAGTGGTTGTATGTATTCATTTATTAAAATGATAACTGAATAATTTAATTGTAACATTTTATACAATATATTTTTTTAAAAATCCAATACATCTGTTATGACTAAATCTACTGAACTTGCAACAATAACTAGTACAAACAGGATACTTATATATAAGAAGAAATCGGTTTTATTGTTTTTATATAGTAAACCACACAAACTATTTTGGAGCACCAGGTCTAATACTAATATGTGTATACTCTGTATGAGGAAGAAATAACAGGAAATGTACAACACTGCACCTTTCAGTGTATTATAGGTATATTAGAGCTAATTTATCCATTACACACCTATTTCTGTATCACCCTGTTTACATTCTGCATTACACAAGAATAGCGCAGAACAGTACATACAATTCCTGTGTTCTATGGGTTAATGTACACATTTTATTATTGGCGCAGAGCAGCGCCATATTTAACATCTACTTATTACACACAGCTCCACTCCAAAGACTGAGTAGAGGTGATGGGGGATTTCAGCGTAGGGAGGAGAGGAAGAGCAGCGGTAATGATTATTATCAATTAGGGGTGTCAAGAAGGGCAGATGGGCAGGAACAAGGTACATGGCCTGCATATGTAGTGGGAGGGGTCACCAACCTGGTGTGGCCTGCCCCCTTTGGAGGCTCTGGAAGGGGCCCCAAGAAGTCACTGTACTGGGGCCTCAAACCTCTCTTGGCGGCCATGTTATCATTACCATACCTGCATGCCCTCCCTCTGCCCTGACTCCTCCTCCAGCCACACCCTCCAGATGGACACACAAAGCAGTTTTGTGTAGGTCAATGTGGAGAAAAGAGTGGGGATGAGCCACTCTTCCTCCATGTTTGCCTTGATACATGAAGTCCCACGCCTTCATCTAACACTGCCATTCAACATGATGGAATGTGTGAGCATCTTCGGTTTTTGTATACTATCTGTCAATCAGGCCGAATGGCTTCTGGAGATTAAATTGATGTGACATTTAAGCAGTGCAGTACATGAGAACATGAACAAACACAAACCTGAAGGGCTATTGAGCTTTATATTGAGCTGTCATCCCATCTATTCACATACCCCTTGTGTGTACCGATCCATCCTATCCACACATTAACTATTATTTGCAGTTCATACAGCAACTTAGATGATAATAACAGGTGTGCCAAGCCTTGAAAATACTTTAACTGACAGTTTTATAAAAAATTACTGATGGCTAGTACTTTTTACTGACAATTATAATACTGTTACACCAATATATGTCCAGATCTAGGTCTGACTCAGCGATGGTAAGTATGGCATTTACAATCATAAATATTGGTGTGACACTTCTGTGTGTTCTATAATAGTGTCACCCAGGGTAAATGATTTCTATTATTTTTTTGTTCTTACTGTAAATTTGGCTTTGTTTATCGACTGTCAGAATAGTTCTTGACTTTGTAAATTTCTGTGACTTTTGGCTCAGTTACTTTGGTAAGTGAAAAATCAAACAGAAGGAAGAAGAAGGAGAAGAAAGACGAGTTAACACTTCAAAGGGGCAATGGATCATAGCGGATTTTGGACATAGCTGATCAAAAGGAAAGTCCTCTGACATTGCTGAAAGATCCACAAACACCTCTATTGGATGAGGCAGTTTCTTGAAAATAATCTTTAAAGAGCCTATTTATGAAAAATAAAAAATAAAAAAAATAAAAGCCTAAATGATATGCAGAACTCTATAGGACCTGTCAGGTAGACGCCACTGTTATTGAGTTTGTAAATCACAGAGCCTCAAGTTGGAGCTAGACACAAAATTCAAAACATTTATTTTAAACACTGTTCAAAAGGAATTCACTTAACATAGCCTATGGAGCTAGGGGGGCAAACCCAGCTAAATCAGGATGTGTTGGTGTGAATCAGACATGTGACCTGGACAGACCAGGCTGGAGATCACTGGAGGAGCTACAGACACTGCATTGACTGCTCAGGGGGGAAGGTGGGGGGGGGGGGGGGTTCAGCGATGCTGGTTTACTGCTCTTCTTGGGCAGTACAGTGGCTTAGTGGTTAGCACTTCTGCCTCACAGCGCTGGGGTCATGAGTTTGGTTCCCGACCATGGCCTTATCTGTGAGGAGTTCGTATGTTCTCCCCGTGTTTGTGTGGGTTTCCTCTGGGTGATCCAATTTCCTCCCACAATCCAAAAGCATCCTGGTAGCTTAATTGGCTGCTATTAAATTGACCTTAATCTCTCTCGTTCTGTGTTTGCTCGGAAGTTTAGACTAAGCTCCAATGGGGCAGGGTCTGATATCTAATTAGGATATAGTTAATAGTGTAAGTAGAACACATACTGTAACCTATAGCAATCCATCAGAGTTATGGATTCATTAAATTGATTGCACTAATCTGTAAAATATATCTAATTATTTGCTATGGTTTATCATGGTATTAAATAAGCCCTAATGTTTCACTGTTACTTTTATCATCTTAAAAAACAATCAAATCACAGAATCCTTGATGCTTATAATAGGCATTATGACAGTTAAAATATAATTATCAGCTTTCATTGTAACAAAGACAATGAAGATTCCCGTATTGCAGGAAGTTATGACAAAATGGGAGCTCATATATATCAATGAAAGTATGAATACATACACAGAACATGCACCTGTCACATCGTCACTGCAATCAATACTTTATAGTCATGGCATAGAGACCGACAGGAAGGTTGGAGTGGTGATGGATCTCTCAGGGTAATTGGGCTGGAAGCTCGCTGATGAAAGCTATTTTGGTTGATTGTGTGAATTGTCTGGTTTATGGTTATATAAGATGCAGGTGATGACGAAGGGCCTTTATTATGAAAGTCACACCAGTCTTCACAAGCTAACGGTGCAGTTTCTAAATTTTAATGGTATTTGACACCTGTGTTATGTATAGGAGCGGAGTAATGTTTTCCAATTTACTGATTTCTCTTTCATCTAAGAAGCATACATAGGAAGACCATTGTTTTGTTTATCATAATAAAATACAAATAAATATACTCTAGGGGTATCAGTTGTCTTCAGAGGTTGCTTAATTCATTGCATGGAATCTACCACTGTACAATTAAAGTGTTTCAGCTAATTTCAAAATAGTTGGAAAATTTTACATATAAAATGCAATGAAATAAAAACACAGATACAGATTAAATGAAATACAAACATCTTCTGTTTTCCCTCTTTAAAAATCCAATGACAATCTTCTTTCCTGTTGTAGACCAAATGGAAATAACAGCTACGTAATTCAAATAGTGGACCATGACTTCATATAACATTAGCTATACGCTAATGAATTAAGTACAATCAGCTGGAAGCATCAAGGTGCAATCACTCAGTCAGAAGCATCTAGCTAGTCTAGCTGATCGTCATCTAGCTGATCGTCATCAGCATCATTGTGCTGTTGTAGAGTTTTGTCTCTCACCAGCTACATCATGATTCCTGTATCTGATCCCACGTCTCCCCCACAACTGCTCTACATATCTTGCTGCCAAGAATCTCTGCTCCATCCGAAGTTGCTCATGGGTCTGTTAGCCTGGTGATCCTGCTGGAGTAGGGATACTGGGGTTCAGATCCTTTTCACATTGATAGAGAGCACGTCTGGAACCATTACGTTTTCAAGAACTACTGCAGCAGTTTGACTTGAGCACAGCGTTGTTCGGGAGCTTTGAACTTACCACGGGGATCATTTGACAAACAGCTTGGCCAGGAATTTAAACTTACTGCAGGGACAGTGAAAATACAGCTTGGTCAGTATTTGGAACTTTCTGTGGAAAGTTTTAAACTGCTGCTTGAACACGAAACTGTACGATCCATTCTAGCCTGTAAAACAAAAAGACTGTTTCTTTATATCACTGTTACTTTGATAATATCACTGTGAGGTTTTTTCTGTGCTATTTGGATGTTGACTTTACCATTATAATTGTTTATTGACCATTGGTCACATTGGATTTTATCCTGTGTAATAAATATACCACTGTATCCATTCTCTCTCTTTTTCTGTGCGATCCTAAGAGCCTCTAGATATCAGAGTACTAAGGGGCTTCTGCCCTAACAGACTGGTGTCCACACACCTATTACATGAGTCCAGGAAATATGATTATTACTGAATAAACTCCTCCGTTCTGTGCAGAATTTTACATGAGCATATGGTATATTCTACAGAAAACTAGAATTGAAGTAAATCTTCGAATCCAACCCCAATAGAATGCTAAAATGTATCTACTCTGAAGTACAAATTTGCACTCTTCTGAGGAGGTGTATCTTTATTTTTCAAAATCCATATATGTGCATTATTCATTATGGTCTTGCCAAATGAAACCTGTGTGATCATTTCAATATTTGTAATATGTGAGAAGATTTAGACATTTCTGTTTTTGAACATTTCTTTTCCTAGTTCAAGGGTCTATTATTTATAAAGTGGTGATAGGTCTGGTTTCTTATTATTGAAACAATAGAAAACGTCCACTCACCATGACTTACCAAGAAAATATCTCCGCTTCAGCTGAGTGATACTGGTTGACAGCGGTAAGAGCAGTCTTACCGCTTTGGCTGGGCCAGTGTTGGTGGGTTTACACATGAGTGACCCTGAGTTGGAATTTAAGTTCCACTTGTAAAAACAATATATTACTGCTGCAATCCTTGTACTTCCATGGGGAAGCATCTCTTTCTGCCGGTGGGGAATAGCGTTGGCAACAGCCATAGCGGTAGCCATAGATAGGTAGAAGCTCTATCTCTGGTGAAAACACTCCTCGCAGGCTTTTCCCTGCTTAATAAATAGAGTCTTCCGTGAGTATGTTTTAAACTTTGTCAAATGATCTTTGTAAACATATCATGGGCTGTTATATGAGTCTATATGTCTCCTCTCATAACCTGAACTTACTACAAAGCTGTATAACTTACTGTAAGCTTGTATTTCTGTATCTCACATCTTATCACACTCCAGTGATACTCCATATAACAGAGGGTGGGAAAACAAATCATCTCAGCACACTACTTACAATAGCCTTACAGAACAGAGAAACTCAAATGGATCCTTTCCATTCACACCGTAACAAATAGGTTTCTCAATTTTAAAATCAGGTCTATGAACACCTTCATTTTCTCGTCAGTCACTGAAGATAAGGAATAGCTGCTCCTAGATGATGTGATGGAGATCTGAAAGCTTTGAAGCTATAATAATTTGTTTTATCTGCAGAAAAAGTAATTTAGATCTTAGGCTGACTAGACTCGCCGTAAGGTAAACTATAGTGATGGGGAACATGAATGGCACTACAAATACAGTAACCAAAATGACTATTGTCATTAATCCTGGAAATCTCTCAGACACAAAGAAGGTAGAAAGACTGGGAGAATTCAGGACACATGATTACCTATTTGTGAGAGGCATTGTACTGGTCTGGCTGGTAAAGCATTTGTGTCAGTGTTATTAGCAGGACAGGAGTATTACAGATATAGGAAGGTTGGTATTTATTTGTCTAGAAGAGTTGGCACCCTTGTATTGTAGAGAAGGACATTCCATTCGTTTGAGGAGTATTTTAATGTAGTTTATTGCAGAGATTCAGCACTGCCTCCTGAAAGTAGATGTACCAGAATCCTCAGGTACACCCAGGTTCTGTCATACTGACTGTCGTGAACATAGAGAACTTACAGTTATTTATAAGGGTTAACCCATCACACAATTGTGCGGATTAAAGCCTAAATCATAACCGCAGTGTAAATATTGTATATCAATTGAATCCATTGATAAGTTGAGCTACTAAAGTGTAAAATGCGAAGTCAGAAAGTCTGTTGTATGTGTATTCGGTGACTCTGCACATACTCATGTTAGAAGATAGCAGTGTCACCTGTGGCAGCTTCAAAGAGCCCCTGCTGTGAGCTATATCCTGACACTAGTTAGTTTTTGGACACGATAATAGACTTTGTGGGACCAGTCACAGCTGGACATCCTTGCAGCCAAAGGCAGCATTTGAAGGCCTATACAGGTATATAGAAATATGAGCTTCAAATGAAAATGTCATCATAGTTAATATTTTGGGAAATCTGGGTGGCACTCCATACTAAGGAGCAGAAATCACACCAGGGTTGTGAACGGGAGGTGCTGGCGGTATCCAGGAACAGCTATAATCACATGTCTGTAGGAAAAATGTAAAAGGATTTCCTCCTTTGAGGGGTTTAAATACCCTTAATAATCTGGCAAATTTTTGGGTGACCATTTAATAATGTTATATAAGACTATTACCGTCTACCAACTCTTCGCAAAGGTACTTATAAATTAACCTAAGAAATATAATTATTATATTCCCTTAAATCCATAGGGCCAATATTCATATATTAGCTTATGCTCATATCTTCAAGAATAACCACAGCAAGATATAACATCATTTAAAGTGTGTTGTATTATATTATAAAACAGTATATAGTATAACAATATTTTACAAAAAGTATAGATTTTGTTGGCATATATTATACTTATTGGCTGTAAAATAAATATATAAGTCATTGTGTGTGCGTAAGTGTATGTGTGTGAATGTACTGTGTGTGTTGCAGGGGGAGGAGGGGGAAGAACCATCTGACCTAGGGGGTGGGAGACAAAACAGACACAATCCATTCAGTTCACATCTCTCATTCAAAGTCCAACAACCATTTTAACACATGGTATTTCAACCACATACTAGATCCATTTCCTCTACTTTCCCTTTAAACCAACAGTCTAATAAAACGTTATATTTAACAATCTGACCACTTCCTAATCACTTTATATGCATTTACACTAAACTGCATAACATGGTATTTCAACCACATACTAGATCCATTTCCTCTACTTTCCCTTTTAACCAACAGTCTAACAAAACGTTATATTTAACAATCTGACCACTTCCTGAATAATCCATCACTTTCTATGCATTTACACTGAACTGCATAAAGCAAACTATTTCCATACAAAACTCCATTACAGAATTAAACCAACACAGAACCACAGAACTATGTATAACACCAATGCTTTCATGACTCCATTACAGCACTAAATCATCTGTAAAAATGATAATTCATTCTCATGTACTCTACACATATGCGTCCAGATTCGAAGTCCATCTTCCATTCAACAACTCATTACAACATTTATAACTTTTATGTATACAGATTCTCTCACCTTTCTTTCATTCCATTCAAAAACTTCATCATTTCTACTTGTCAGATAACTTACTTCCCTGCATGGCCGCATGTCTGGTCAGGGTAGCAGCAGCTCACCAAAAGGAAAGTGTCTCCTTGTGTAAGTGTCTGAAAAACCTTTCTTGTGGGTGGAGTTTACCTTTCACACGAACCAGGCTACAGTCTTTCATATGTTAATTACTGACCAAATGAAGACTATTTTTTTCCAGTGGGGGAAGGAGGGTTTTGTTCCTAATCAGTGTGCTAATTCAATTGTGGCTAAATTCTGATATATGTTATAAAGTGAAACATAAATAATAGATTATTTATGTACTCTTCATCAAAAGGTATGTCACATTGTCATAATTTCCTTATGTTTGGTATTTAAATGTGCAGAAGATTATGACCGGTTTATTGCAGGGGGAGTTATGTCTCTGGGATATATCTGTGAAGAATCACCAAAGGTCAAACTTTTGGAATATTTGTGAGCACACTATAGTGACACCCAGGGGACATCCCTGCCCCCCTATTAACATTTAACACTGCCCCTGTGAAGACCATCCCATTTCATTTTGCTTAAAAAAACCTGTGTTGGGAAGTGACAAATTGTCAGTCTTTTGGGAAAATCAATCCACATTGATAAGCTGTCCATCTTCCTAGCCAATTTCCCATGGCACAAATTATACAACTCATGTAAATTATTCTCTGAATGAAACCCTTTTTATTTTTAAACTGTTTTGCTTGTGTATGTTATGTCAATTGTTTATTAATTTATTTATTTTTTATATCTGAATGCCCTGTACCTTTGTATATTAAATCTATAAAATTTAGTAAGTTGCGTCCTTGATACTCTAACGAATCCATTAGCCTGTTAAGAAGAATATAGCTCAACCAAGTTAACCCTTTGAATGCCGGTGTGTGATTTGTTCATACATTTGATTAACAAGCTTAGTGTGTTTGCAATTACATTTCTGTAACAGTCTGGAGGTGTGAAGAGTTAACCCTTTGTTTGCTGGTGTGAGCCTTGCTAGCCTGTGGGTAGCCAGAAGCCTTGTGTGCCAGGATATTGGGGTCCTATTGCCCATATTCAAAAGTGGTGGCAAACCTGAAATGTGTGGGGGCGTGAGAGCGCTGTGGGGGGGCGATTCAGTAGGTCTATAACCTGTGTGATAGGTAGAGAGAGACTGCAGGCTGGAATCGTGTGTAACCTCATACAGAAAACACCCCAAATTCACGGCAGCTGGGAGCGTGCTCGGGACACTGACTAAAAGCTTCCTACCGACTATCAAAGGGAAAACAGATGTGAAACTACACATACACCCTGTGGGCCTTACCCAAAGTGGAACGAGGTCAAGTGTAACTTGTGTTTGAAAAAGTTGCATGCATAGTGCGAAAAAGCGCAAAGATGCGCTATGCAAACAGGTGTACGTCTCACTCTAATCAATTACACAGCAGAATTTTCCAAGCCTGTGAAATAACCACATTTGCACAAACGTAAGAGAACTCCATCTTTTGCAGTTAGCAAGTTAGGGACTGACCACAGGTGGAACCTTTCTTTCGGTCAGACCAGATTGGAACCAATCACAGATAACCAGCAAGCCTCCTTGCCACTATATTCTGTACAGTCAAGAGGGAGATGCAAACTAGTTCTTTATGTTAGGGCAGCTGAACATGGTGACATAACTCACTTTATCACGGAGACTCATATTTATTCTATTTTACCCTTTGACTCAACTGGTGTGGAAGACTTGTTTTACCTAATCAAATTTACTGAGCCCTGTTTAAAAAGCAAATGGAAAATGTCAGTCAAGACAAACAGTTCTCTGATGAAAATGGTTATCCATGTAATGGGAAATCTAAATATCTGAAACTATCGATCACATAATGAATCAGGACATAAATTTGTAATGGGCTATTGGCACCAAAGGTCCTTAAGAAAGTTCTAATGGCATGTGACTGGACACAAATCATTTCTGGACAGCTCTGCTAATTAATTAGAAGCATCATTGCAACATCAAAAAAATTGTTTTCATTAAACATCATTGTTGATTGTCTGGAGAACCTCGGGCAAAGACATCATCTAAATACTGTTTTTAGATACTAATTTAGCAAAATGAACTGAATTAATCCTGGTGATGGCACATATAGTATTCAATGAGTCATTTCTTTCTTGAACATATCCTTTTTTCATATTGTAGTGTTCATCCCTCCATGCCTGTAATGTGCACACCCCTGACAAAATGTGTTACGCTACAGAGAGAGGGAGAGAGATACACTGATACAGAGAGAGAGAGAGAGAGAGAGAGAGAGAGAGAGAGAGTGAGAGAGGGAGAGAGATACACTGATACAGAGAGAGAGATACACTGATACAGAGAGAGAGAGAGAGAGAGAGCGTGAGAGAGGGAGAGAGATACACTGATACAGAGAGAGAGATACACTGATACAGAGAGAGAGATACACTGATACAGAGAGAGAGATACACTGATACAGAGAAAAATACACTGATGCAGAGAGAGATACACTGATGCAGAGAGAGACACTGATGCAGAGAGAGGGAGAGCGACACTGATGCAGAGAGAGATACACTGATACAAAATCACAGAGATAGAAACACTGACACCAACACAAAGAAACACAGATACATACTGAAAAACACAGAGAGACACACTGACTGAGAGACATAGAGAGACCCAGAGAAGGAGGGTGAAAAGGACAAATGGCTCTGTTTATGAAATTGAGAAAAGCCCAGTCTCTAACGTAAACAGAGGAAAATTTCATACAAAATTACAATTGTAAACTAATGGACATCATGTCTTTTATGCTTAATGTTATGAGGATTGGTCTGTGTCACATCACTTGGCATTGAATTGGCTCCAATGAGTGACATTGATCTAAAAGTTCCCAGACCTACCACTTACACAAGAAACCAGTAAGTATTTTCATCGGTCATACAGTAATCAAGACTCCTGTGATACAAACCCTATAAATGTTTCAAACTTTAATAAAATGTACTTAATAAACTTTAAATATTTAAACTTTAAATATTCCTCCACACCTCGCAAGCCACTACCCTGAGACGTCTTTTTATATGAGCAAATCCTTCATCTCAGTTCTGAGACTTATGAGACGAAAAGTATGTTTTAAATAAATATCCTATTGAAAGTATCTCTGGACCATAGGAAAGTATTGCAACATATGTAGCTACAGGGAACTTTCTTTGCTCCATACAGGTTATATTTACATTTTTATTTGAGACTTGTATGAAGATTTAAATGTTATGATCGTTTCCATTCAAATATACCATAAGCAAATAAAAGTGTATGATTATATACTCTAATAGCTCTGTTTTTAAAACGATTGTGCAGCATTTCTAATTTTGACATTAAGTCTAATATTTCTGCATAGGGTTTTAATACAAATATATTAGGCATTCTAAAGGTCAATGCAATTGTTTAGTTTTTCTATTCCAGGAACACAATCTGTAATTTTCAGCCAAGTGTTCTGAAGAGACATCAGCAACAAAAGGATAAACTCTGAGTCTGACCTTTACCAAGAGGAATAGAAGTGTTACTATGGTAACTACACAAGAAAGTAGCCCAAATGGCTCTGTTCTGTTGCAGCACTGATATCATAAAACTTAATTTGCCAATCAGTTATTACATAAAAATACCACTAAAAGTAAATGTGTGCATTAGTTAGCTATTTCCAATACATTTTTATTATTTTAACACTATCGTAGCTTGCAATGTTTACAAAATCGTAAACAAATGGTAATAAACACATTGACAAATTTACAGATATTAGAGAGAGGAGAAAAGAAAAGTACTACTAATACGGAAGGCACACTTGATAAATGACTGCTAGATCTAATAAAGAAGGAACACTCTACATCAATTCAAGTAAATATAGGAGTGAAATAATAAATTAGATAATTATGGAAATAATATACTAATGTAACACTCTAAGCCCTGTGTAGAATCCTATGCAAAACATAATGGATAAAAAATACTTTACATAAGAGAAGACCTCTGTCTAAATTTGTACCCACTGGAAGTAGCCAAATAAAATGTGCTTCAATGACATATACAATCCCCATAAGGAACCTACAGGCATTATGTTTCTCTCCAAGGAATCAATATAATGTAATCATGTTTTATATGTACAGGCACAAAAATCCTACCAGGCATAGTGGAATTAATGCCATATCTCTATGTTCCAGAAAGAGGGTATATAGTCCATAAGCATGATCTATTTCAAAGCTGGTATCTGTAGGCATTGTACCAGTGGTGCCCTATGCCTCAACTAATAAAAGGGCTAAATACTTTTTAGGGAATGTTTCTTGACCTCTTACTGCACTTAATGTGTCCCCAGTAATCAAATCAGACATATATGCCCCTCCATTATTATATACTTCTCTTATGCAGTATGAACCATACAAATAAAATTAATTGTTAAGAAATGCCATAGATTTGGATCAGCACCATCAAGAAGTTATGTAGTTTTTCAAAAATAACACGAATTAATACAATGCAAGGGCAAAGTAAAAGGTCTTTAGTACAGGTTTAGTGGTCATTTATGTTCTAGAGTTAGGGTTAAAGTTTCTCATGCTAAATCTTCCTAGCTGAAAAGTATAAAAATCTTAAGATATGTTCATTTTAGACTAACAAGGATATCCCCCAGGCCTATATAAACTTCTTCCTATAATTTACTCACACATGATGATTACCGTGCATTCCTGCTCCCTGGAAGGGATGTTCTCCTTAATCCTTATTTCTTATTTCCTGAGTTGGCTTACCCATTTCTATGGTCATGATTTGCTGGTTCCAGACTTGTTTTTCAATGTTGTGTGACTGACAAGGATTGTCTGACCCTGCTCTATCTGGCATCTAAACTGATCCTGGCTTGTTTATGAATCCTGAACCCTATAATACCTTCCATGATTGTGTATTGCCTGACAACAGCTCTGTCTCTCCCCTTCACATGGCACTTCCACAGCTAACTTACACTTCTTCTATGATACACAGCTCTTACTCCACCTCCAGGTTTTACTGATACTGTACAGCAATACAGACAAGGCTACTGCCTAATTTCAGGTACCGTGCTGTATGCAGTATATGGTCCTCTTGTTACTTACACTCTATGCACGAGGGAACCCCCACAACTAGGCTTACCACCTGTTACTCCAGCTACCCTGATGGAGCCTGACAATAGAACTGTAAAATACTAAACTAAAGGAAACACATAAAACCAGACTACATTAATGCCTGGGGTCATATGGAATCAAGTGTAAATGTTTATAAGATTATTAGATATGGACATGATTATTATTATTATTATTATTATTATTATTATTATTATTATTATTACCATTTGTTTATATAGTGACAGCAAATTCTGTTGTGCTTTACAACTGGGAACAAGTACAGTAATAAAACAATACTGGGTCAAACAGACAGGCATAGAGGTAAGAGGGCCCTGCTCCCAAGCTCACAATCTATGGGACAATGGGAGTTGGATACATGAGGTTAAATGCTACATATTGCATATTGGTCCAGCCAGATTAAAGGTGCTTAGTGGCCTATATGATCCAGTCACACAGCAATGTTTGTCAAAGGCTTGTTGCCTTGTGTGAACTGTGTAAAGAGATGGTAATAGGGCAACTAATGAAATAATACGGTGAACTGCACACCAAATATGATGATACCTATGGGAATCACTCCATGTGTCATATCTGCATTCACCCCAGCGGCGCATGGAGGATTGTCGGGGGGAAGGTTTCCCCCCGCCGACAAAAAAAACACAAAAAAAACCCAGAGAGCTGCTGCGCATGCGCAGCAGCTCCATTTCGCCAGCGCTGTCCTATACAGCAGCCGCGGCGCTGTCTAAGAAGTGTCTGCGGCGGTGCTGTATACAATACAGCACCGCCGCGGACGCTTCTTTGACAGCGCCGTGGCTGCTGTAAAGGACAGTGGCCACTTAGTTAGCGCAGGGGGGGGTTTCTAGAGACTCAGAAACCCCCCTGCGTGCACCACTGCACCCTTTGCTGAGCCTGATCTGCTCTCACCACCCCGATACCAATGCAGCTCAATCATATCTTCAGCCTCCAATGAAGCTTCTTACTTCTGGAACTCAAAAACTCCAATGTAACCTAATTGTTCTCGCACAATACCTTAAAGCTGCCTGATCACCTAAGTGGCAGAGTATTTACATTTGGATGTGGAGAGGTGGGTGATTATACTTCATTATACTTCATTGATACCTTTCATTCTGCTTCTCAGTTTGTGAGATGAACCAGAAAGCCCCAGGTGCAGCCCCTGGTCTCTGGGGAGGGGAAGGAACAAGTAATCTGCACATGGTAATACAGCTTTATAGGGGACGGAAACCCTTCTCCACAATATTTATTCCAGTTCGCTGGGGGACTAGTCAGCGGAGGGCGTTCAGTGATAGGAGGTGAACTGATCAACCCATGTCCACTCCTGGGATGCCTTATTTGTCCCCTCCTAAACAAATATTGCTGTCACGATTTATAGGAATGCGGCAACCTGCGGATATTGGCACTGCTACACCAGGTGGCGCGGAGTCTAACACGCCGTTGGTCTTCACCAGGGACCCCCGCAAGGGAGTTTGGGTTTTGCGGCAAACGACGTGCAGGTCGCGGCCCTCCCAGGACGCTATCCGTGAGATGGCGATGAGAATCGTGGTCGTACAGACTGGGGTCAGGAACCGTGCGGGCAAATGAAGTACCAAATCAGGAAACAGAGAGTAGTCAGCAAGCCAAGGGTCAAACCAGAGAATACAGCACAAATTAAGAGGGGTATCCAAAACAGGGTCAGGGAAAGTCGGGTCAGTACACAGAATATCAATCAGGAGGCTATGGAACATAGGAGTGCTGGAGGCTAGTAAACTCGTTGCTCTGAGCCAGCAATAAATAGTAGGAAGTCAGCCCTCATTGGTGGGCAGTGGTGCGGCGGTCAGAAGCGCTGACCGTCCGACAGGAAGTCAGGGCGCGGCAACGGACGCACATCCACCCTGACGACGGGGCACTTCAGCGGGGAAGGAAAAGGAAGACATCTATCCCCGGCCAGCGAGGAGGCGCGGGGATGGCGTCTGACAATTGCCAAGTGAATGGGACTTTCTAACCCCTTTAATATCTCAAACAAAATATGATCTTCATGATGAACAATTTGTTTCTCACGGAGTAGCTATAGTGAGAAACTCCGAGGGAGGTTTCTGTCCTCAACCTCTCTTATACCTAATTATTGTAAACTCCTCCATGCAGGCCATCTTACTTTTACTTTTATTTATTAATACCTGTTTAGTTATCTTCTTAAACGTGCTATATGAATAAATATATACATGAATACTTTAAAACTGCTCATTGCATAACAGAGTAACTAACTACTATTTTCCATGATCAGATGCAGGTTTTACCTATGATGTACATAACACTACCTCATACAGGAATCAGAGGGGGCCGAACGGGGCCCACCCTATCAGCACACTACATACATCTGCCTGGCAGCCATGTTTTACACACAGTCAGAGCAGCTGGGTAGCATCCTCTGCTTGTTTCTTAGCCACAAGGTTCAATCAAAGTGAGGGAGGGGTTGGTGCCCACCAATCAGAGTGATGCACAGTGGGGCTGTGCTAAATATTATTTTCTGGGGGCAACTTACAGTACTATACACTTATTTCCAGTTAGGAGACAATCTAACTGGAAAGTGTAATTTCCACTTTGGCAAAACCAAGTTGTGGGGGAAGGGGTGTTCAAAATGTACAGAGAGATTTACAGTTGCATCCTACCTCAACTCCAAATTGCTGTGTAAAAATAAAGCTGCCCAGTATTTGTGTGCTAAATGCAAAATCAGACAGTATTTTTCCGTGCATGAAAAAACAAATTTCATTTGCACCCCTTGCATCAGAACATGGTTAATCCAGGTACAAATTTGCATCTTAACTGAAAATGAGGACCAATAAAGATAAAGAAACAAAGATTTCATGCTGAACTTCCCAGTGCTAAAACCAGATTTTTACATTATTTCCCCTGTGCCATAACAGTATGATCCTCTACATATTCATGAACACAGCAGCAATGGGAATACGATGACGGAGCAGTATTATATTAGCTGGAACGGCTAGGAAATTCTAGCCATCTATTTTCCTAGGATAGATTAAGTGATTGTAGTCATTATATTGATGGATAAGGCATATACTATGTCGCAAAATTGCAAAAGGAGGAAAAAAAAATACTCATCTCTCTCGAAAATTTGAGTCATTATATAAAACTGTCATCAATTAATTAAAAAATACTGCATAATACTTTTCTTTATTACTGTTGTAAGCTAAATTGGAACATGAACAAGCAGTACCAGAAGAAGTGTCTTCTGTGGAACCTAGACCTAGAAGAAAATATGTACCTATGGCTACTCAGTTTGCCTCTGTATTCATTGAATCACTATATATTGTTACAGTATAAGATTTGTAACACCTCTATGTCTATGTTGTCTATATTTTGGGATGGAACAGTACAAAGTTAAAGGGTAGATTTATCAAACCTTCTAAAGCAGTGTTGCTCATAGCAACCAATCAGATTATAGCTATCATTTTTTAGAATGCACCAGGTAAATGATAGCTAGAATCTGATTGGCTCACATTTCCGTTTTAAAAGGCCTGCTAAATCTACCCTAAACTTGATCTAGAGTATGAGTGCTGGGTGACTGGGTGAGAACTAATATCTTTGGGCTACTCTAGTGAGGTTTGGACTTAAAGGCAAAGACGTGCAGTGTGATGTTAAGAAAAAATATTTTGCAAACATTTTTCCTGCAAAGGGCTGAAAAGAACATTGAAGCTGGTGGTAACATCTGTGCCCTTCCCATACCTGACAGTGTCATTTTCCCTATATTACATCTACCAATATTCGTGAGATCATTCATTTGTACTTCCATAGCCAGAAAGTTCACTTGTTTAAGGAATTCCTTACATTTTGCATATGCCCAAAATTTGATGCCTACCACGGAAGGAAGTCAACATCAGCCATGTTCAGGAGGCACCAACTCTTCTGAGAGCAGAGCAGGGACCAAGAAGGTTGGAGGGACATCAATGGGAACTTTTCTAACTTTTGCTATGGAACCTGTGATACCGCTCTCTCAGAAGATCATAGCAGGAGCTTATTCTGAGCATGCATGGGTACAATGCATGTGGAGTGAAGCCCCCACCTCCGAACATTGCTTCCTAAGCCATTGGCCTCCGTTTTCCTCATTTTATTTCAGTAATGCAGACAGAAATGAATGAATGCTCACTTATGGTTCCCCCATTTATTGTATATTTCACAATAGTATATATAAAATCACACAGTGGTTAGCACTTCTGCCTCACAGCACTGGGGTCATGAGTTCGATTCCCGACCATGGCCTTATCTGTGTAGAGTTTGTATGTTATCCCTGTGTTTGCGTGGGTTTCCTCCAGGTGCTGAGGACTACTGGTAGGGTAATTGGCTGCTATCAAAATTGACCCTAGTCTCTCCCTCTCTGTTAGTCTATCTCCCTCTCTGTCTGTCTGTGTGTGATTGTGTGTCTATATTAGGGAATTTAGACTGTAAGCTCCAATGGGGCAGGGACTGATGTGAGTGAGTTCTCTGTACAGTGCTGCGGAATTAGTGGCGCTATATAAATAAATAAATGATGATGATGATGATGATAGAAAATGTGGGATTGTGAGAGATACATTTTCCATGTGATTATTTCCATTCTGCATAATAATGTCATTATTTTGTATCAGGAAGATAAATATAATTATTATTATTATTATTATTATTATTATCATTCATTTGTTAGGCGCCACAAGGTGTCCGCAGCGCCGTACATAGTACAAACAGTAAACCATACAGGGTTAAACAGTACAGAACAGTAAACACAAAGTACCAGTGCTTCAGAAACTCTGGGACAGACAAATGGAGTAAGGACGGAGCAGAAGAACAGGTATGGAGACACGAGGGAAGAAGTGCCCTGCTCAAACGAGCTTACATCCTAAGAGAGGGTAATAAACAGTTAAACAATAATAAAAGTGCTTTTGTTTAAAATATATATATATATATATATATATATATATTACTAAAAACAAAAACACATACATTATTATTACAAATTAAAACTGTTCCTGTATCTTTTTAAATGATAGGACACCAATATACCCCACTAGCAGTATAGCTTATACACCATGCAGAATATAAATGTGAAAAGATTATCAGTAAAAAGACAGTTTAAGATGCTGTGTAAAATAATTATCAGAAATATTCTTCCATCATTAGAATATGTAATTCAATAAGCTAAAATATTTCTCCTGAAAGTTAATAGTTCTGCTTTAACAATCTTACTTTTGTTAGAGTTTTGGAAGTACTGTGATTTGTGGCTATAGATGGAATAATAACCCACATTATACTTAATATACCACATTTAACAGTCATCCACTTACTAGGATGTTGTAAGGAATACGTTTCACACAGAATTACTAAGTCTGAATATAATAAATATTTGCCTCCATAAAGGAACTTTACAATTCTCTACAACCCTTCCCATATTTCTGTTATTCTAAACTCCAGATGGTTCTCATGCATTCTCCTGTTTTATGCAGCACTTACAACGTGCAAAGAAATAGGTTAGAATGTTCATTTAAGGCTCACGTATTACACAGATGTAAATGCTGATATACCCTAGTTGCCCAAAACATGTCAGGAGATTATGAGTAGAGGTTAACAAAAATATAATATGGTGTTAGAAGTGCTATTATAATATTTATATACATATCATTATTATATTGCATGGCATGCAAGATAAGGTGTTTACAATGTGTTTGGTGTCTACATAGTCACATTTACTTGGATTTACTGCAGCCCCGAGGGTGGAGAACAGTTTAGTAGCGCAGACTCATGAAAGGAGTTGACAAATTTCTTGATTTCCTCGTATTGTCGGCAGTCTCAAGTCAATTTAAAAATGCATGATGTATTTCCTTAGGGGATTATTACGTAAGTGAAGCTGTTAAAAATGGTCTTGAAATGTAATTTAAAGGATAACTACACCCAGATTCAAAGATTTCCTTTTTTATGTGGATTTAGTAAAACAACACATACAATACAGAGTTATACTTAACTTCGGTGCAGTTTTACCCCGATAGCATAGCCGGATTAAGGGGGGGGGGGCACAGGGGGCACGTGCCCCGGGCCCCCCTCTCTCTGAGGGCCCCCCGCAGCCTGGGAGGAGAGAAGCTGCTGCATGTTTTTATTAACTTTCTTCCCCCCCCACCTCCCGTGGGGAGTCAGTGGTAGCTACAGGCAGCCAATCGTGAGGCTGATTGGCCTCAGACAGGAAGTGCTTGTTTCACTTCCTGTCTGAGCAGCGCAGAGTGACGCACAGCAGAGAGCAAGGTAAGTGTGTGTGTGTTGACACGGGGCTTGTGGCAGTCTAATGTGTGTGTGAGGGCAGCAGGGCAGCTTGTGGCAGTCTAATGTGTGTGTTAGGGCAGCTGGGGTGCTTGTGGCAGTCTAATGTGTGTGTGAGGGCAGCAGGGGTGCTTGTGGCAGTCTAATGTGTGTGAGGGCAGCAGAGGTGCTTGTGGCAGTCTAATGTGTGTGTGAGGGCAGCAGGGGTGCTTGTGGCAGTCTAATGTGTGTGTGAGGGCAGCAGGGGTGCTTGTGGTAGTCTAATGTGTGTGAGGGCAGCAGGGGTGCTTGTGGCAGTCTAATGTGTGTGTGAGGGCAGCAGGGGTGCTTGTGGCAGTCTAATGTGTGTGTGAGGGCAGCAGGGGTGCTTGTGGTAGTCTAATGTGTGTGTGAGGGCAGCAGGGGGCTTGTGGCTGTATAATGTGTGAGGGCACAGGGGGCTTGTGGCAATGTAGGGTGTGTGAGGGCACGGGGCTTGTGGCAATGTAGTGTTTGTGAGTGTGAGGTAGTAATTAATGGGTGTTATTTTGCTTGTAGGGGTGATGGTGGGGCAATTTAATTTAATAGTGGGGTTGGTGCAGACTTATCAATGTAGGGTGGGATGATTAATTTAATGTTGGGGTTGTTTGGGGGCAATGGGTCTTTTTATTAAAGATGAATAAAATTATTTTACAGTTGGGCTGGTTACAGGAAAGGAGCACTAATAATAAAACATGAATTGTTTTGATTTAATGTCGGACTGCATAGAGGCATGGAGGCCTACTGTGTTCACTTATTGCTGATATTTCTATATGTCATATACCTATTCTATTTCCAAACAGGGAACCAACATTACAGGATCCAGACAAGCACAACTGAGCTTAGGACCCAAGCAGCAGCAACAAGTATTGAAAGAGGGAAGAACAGGTAGGAGAGAGCAGGACATTCTGCCAACTGTCCTGATTCTGGTGGGACAGTCCTGAGTTTGGGGACTGACCCACTCAGTCAGGAATTTTTCCGAAATACAGGGACAGTTGGGAGGTATGTCCCACTTCACACTGCTCTACTCATGAAGGGGGAGCTACCTGCACCTAACAGTAGTGCACACAGTATTGTCTGTGTATTTGTCTAAAATTATAGCCATAGTACACTTTAGGGGCCCCCCTGTCTAAAGTGCCCAGGGCCCCCCAGAGCCTTAATCCAGCTCTGCCTGATAGAGAAGGTCCCACAATACAGTCCAGAACTGCAACTTTCCCATCTACTAAGGCAGTCCTGCTTCATATAGGCTGATCGGGTGTCAATGTCTCAGCTCAATGAACTTTTCTTTTGCACAGAATTCAAGAAGGAGGGGCATCGACAACACCGCTGGATATCCCATACTTACCTACTTTCTCTAATCTGTTTCCGGGAGATGGGTGTGACTGGAGGGCGGGAGGGGACGGGGCAGGTCAAATCGCTTCATTTTGGCCCCGCCCCCGTGGCGGGAATGATATTTTGTCGCGGGGGCGGGGCCAAAATGACGTGATTCACGTCATTTAGTGGTGGCTGCAACGAGATTTGCCAGCTCTATCGGGAGTCCGGGAGACTGACCCGAATTCCGGGAGAGTTGGCAAGTATGAGCTATCAGAGTCAAGTAAATTATAGTAGGAGAGAGAATCTTAGCGCTTGAACATACAAGCCTTTTGAATCAATACTGCAACTAAGGTGAGTATAACTTTATAATTTATCTTTATAATCACTATCAAAAACTATTTTTTAGTTTTGTGTGGAATTTTTTTTTTAAGTGGAATTTTTAAATGCTAAGTGCTTACCCACTGGCATTGCCTGTGCATGCAAAAACAAATATGTGGTTTACAGTTGATATGCACTGGGTATGTATGGTAGCATGTATAGGGCTTTTCCCATTCATATCAATGTGGTTTCTTTACTTGTAATCTAAGGAAATCTTTATTTGTAATCAATGGGAAATATTCTTAAACTGTAATCAAATAGGATCTTCTTGTAATCCAATGTTCTTTATTTGTAATCAAGGTAAACGCTTCTTATTTTGTAATCTAAGGGAGTTCTTTTTGTAATCTACAGGAAATAAAAAAACTTGAACAATACAAAATATAAAAATTGCTTAGCTAGGATCCCCACCGCAGATTGACTGTGTACTGAATTGACAAGGACTCCCCGTAGCTGATCAGCCAATCACAAGTGGTTTCCGACACTAGCTATGATGTGATTGGCTGGTGATGAATACTGTGAAGCTCCATTCATGCCACAGCCCATTCATTTAAGACTATTCATTCAAATAGAGTTTCTACATATATGACACAACTCCATTGAAATAAATGGGCCATTGACATGAATGGGACAATATACAGCACAATTCTAGTGTAGTGTTTACATAATGTACTGTCATAGAGATGAATGGATCTTTGGACACTCTGAAATGGAGAAAGCAGCATTCCAATAACCACAACGCAGACACACGAAGAGCAAGTTTGAACGAAATTGGCAATGGACACATAGGGGCATATTCAATTGTCGCCGTTTTCCACGGCGTTAAAACTACTACCGTTATTACGGTAATAGCTGGATTTCAGCTCGCGGCTCAGGGAGCTGCAAGCTGAAATCCAGTGAGAAAACTACCGTAATAACGTTTTTTACGCGCACGATAATACATACTTGCCAACTCCCGGAAACTTGCTTCCGGGAGTTGGGGGCATGACTGGAGGGCGGGAGGGGGCGGGGCAAGGGCAATTGCGTCATTTTGGCCCCTCCCCCCGTGAAACCGTGCTGTACGTCACGGGGGGCGGTGCCAAAATGACGCGATTGGCCTCACCCCGCCCGCTCCCTCCAAAATGGCGTGATTCACCGAGAATTGCGTCAAATAACGCGATTCTTGGTGAAATCTTGGATCCGGGAGAAATGCCAGCTCCCCCAGGAGCCCGGGAGACTGACCCAAATTTCGGGAGTCTCCCAGACTTTCCGGGAGAGTTGGCAAGTATGCGGTAATAGTGTGCGGAGCGTGAGATTTACGGTGTTTCTGCCGACAATTGAATATGCCCCTTAGAATAGAATGCAGACTTTAAGCATCAGCTAATAAGGGGCCTAAATGTTTGACTCAAGAGTCTTTTCAAACCACAATGTAAAAGTTTCAAGGATGACTTGATGAAAAAGGAACTTTGATCATATAAATCACAGGCAGTTAACTCATCTGTAGTCAAAAATCTCCAACTGAAGAGCATTTTCAAGACTGGAGTTAATGTACATTTCAGTAAAAATGAGCATGTTCCGAAAAAACTAAAAACTGGACTAAATCCCAATATCAAATCTACACCGTAGGCTGAAGCTCAGAACTCCTCCAGCAAATTGCTGCTCAGCAAGCGGTTTTCATCTACTCAGGGATGTACTTATAATGAAATAAACTGCAGCAGCAATCTCAATCAGCAGGTTCGGGACTCAGCAAAACGTAGGGAAGTCATTTTAAATAATGAACATTTTCATGCAGCCTTAAAATGTTCATTTCCCATATTGTGTTCCCTTTTGGACAGTCCCTTCTTAAACTAACCTTCCCCCTAGTACAGTGTTGGCTAACCTGTGACACTCCAGGTGTTGTTAAACTACAAGTCCCAGCATGCTTTGCCAATATATAGCAGCTTACTGCTGGATGGGTATGCTGGGACTTGTAGTTTCGCAACACCTGGAGTGTCACAGGTTAGCCAACACGGGCTACCAGCTCCTGTGGCTCTCTCCTATGGGAAATACGTAGAGAAAAACTAGTTTAAAAAAGGATGTCCAAAAGTAGGCAACTGCTTTAGGTGTCAGTATTCCAGTTACTACTTCAGGCAGCAGCATTACTATGCCCAACCCTGATGCTATTTAATCCAGCACTGTACCACAACAGTCCAAATAAGAAGCCTGATAACACCCTATATTTATGTCATTAGCTATTATCCTCAGGGAAACAACTGTAGGTTAGTGAAACGCAACATTTCAAAGACAGTAGAGGTGCCTGACTACAATACCAGAGTTACTAATAATTTCCATTAGCAATAATTTCCATTAGTAATGTATACAAGTATATCTGACACATGAATCGAAGAGCTCCAAAATCACTGTGCAGAATTGATCAACACGTACAGGGAATGTTTAGATTACATCAGTGCTTCCCAAGAATGTGACACCATCTTATGTATTAACCACTTAAAGAGTGCTGGGTTTTAAATCTTTCACGACCAGACCAAATTTCACAATTTACGATAAGTCGAACCAAATTGGGATACAAGCTGTATAGTTTTTCAGCATAGATAGGGCTAGTAGAAGATTATTTTTATATTTTATGGGTATTATATAGTGAAAAATAGCTTAACATCTGAAAAATATGCTTTTCCTTGGTCCTTCGCATATATTCACATAATTACAAAACCCCCAGTTATTCATCTTAATGTTTAATCCAGTCCCTGGGAGCAGTGACAACAGATATGTGTACTTTATACAAGTTGTAGGGCCAGAAATCTAAGGTGTATATTATAGTTCTACACCCCCACCCCCCATTCTTATGATATACTGCAACTGCCCACTGACACTACCTGTGCACACGAATTCTTAGTTTGGCCGGGAGCGGGGTGGAAGGCTGGCGTATGTGGGGCCGGAAAGAAGAAAAGTGTTTTTTAAATTATTTTTCTGATACCTTGGGAAACCCCACTATTAGACTCTCAACTCCAGTCCAAAGTATCCCCAACTGGTCCAGTTTTGAGGTTTTCCCTCTGTGGAATCAAGTGTTCGGTATCATGACATCATCAGGTTACTCGTCATGACATCATCAGGTTACTCGTCACCGCGCTGCACACAGAAGGGCTTCACAATTTTTACATTTAGCACACTGTGTTGACTTTGCATGCAGGGTAGTCACGCAATCCAGAGGCAGAACTAGCAATCTGTGGGCCCCAGTATAGAGAATAGAGGAGGAGGAAACTGTGGCCCACAGCTCACTAGTTCCCCTGTGCAGCGGGCCCCATTATATTCCATGGGCCCCGTTGGACCACACCTGCTGCACCAATGGTAGTTCTGCCACTAACACAATCCCTGTTCCTACCCATTCAGGAGATATTCAGCTGACAGTGAGAGCCTGGGTTCAACTATGATGTCAGTAAATATATATGTCAGGGTAGGTACATAGACTATACTGATGTTAAGGAGCAGATTAAAGGGGGGTGGAGGGTCCACTTTTGGTCATTTCCTGCTTCCAGATCCTACAGGAGATGTAGGTACCCAGACAGCAGTGAGTTGACTCTGAACTTACCATATCATCCTGCTGAACTAGAAGGTCTGAAAATTCCAGTGTCAACATCGTACAGGAAGATGACGGGTTGGTTTGACTTTGTACCACAGACAACTATTGTGTTAACTGTAGACTTCTGGAGACTGAAACAGTTTAGGGATGTGCTCGGAGCAAAGGATGTCTGATGGTGGATATCCACCTTAAATCTAAAGGCTTAAGTAACAGTAAATTGTCTATCTAATGGTTTGAAAATGTTACATTTTGTATACTATCTTTTTAATCCTTATATGTTATTACAACTTAGATTAAGTTCAGTTAAAATTTTAGGCTAAATAATACTTAAAAAATGATAGTTTGTCAGGGTTCACAAACGTTCTCTCACAACCTTATATATGATAGTTTCTAACATTCTCTTAATTAAAAAAAAAATAACAGTGATATAACCATTTAATGATGCAAGGCCAGAATTCTTTCTTTTTCCTGGTAGCCATTTCCAAAGGATATTTTTTTCTGTGCAAGTGTTAAATAACCTGCGGATGTATAAATCCAAAGCATTCAGTCCACATAGCGTGTACTATGGGTGATACATTTTAAGTACGTTCCAGTATGTTATCAGACCTGTGCAGCAGGTAACCCAGTACTCTGCAGGAAGTAGAGTAAATGGGAATGAAGATTACTGAACCAATTAGAGATAAGAGGAGATACAATAGTATTAAACTTCAAGGGAGACAGACAACCAGACTAGGGAACATTGTAATTATGTTGCAGAGACAAATGCTTATCACACAATACAGTAAGACATTGCAGACTTTAATCAAACTATGCCATGTAGAAATTAATGAAAGTTATTATTAATGTTCTTGCAATATAATTACTGTAGAATATTGCAGCTAAATTGAATTTTTGTTCCATTTATAATAAAAAGCAGTGCACCGCTGACAACTTTTACCCTGTGGGGCAAATCAAAGTAAATGTCCTAGGTTCTTTTTGAGAGTAGCAAATCTAAGTTAAAATCTGAGTGTCTTTATATGAAAGAGGCTTGTTGTAGCATCCACAAATACATAGCTACCATGGCTAGGAACTTGTCACCAGATGTGGATTTAGCACAAGACACAGTAAAACTATCCAGGAGTGGAAGAGGAAGGTCTATTCCTGCACAACATGACTACATTTCACTAGCAAAGAAAAGTGACCTTGGTTCTGCCACCATGCACTGTGGTAGTGCCAAGGTACGTCTCCACTGCTGCTTTCTATATCCAGGCTGCTTGCCCAGACATCCAGGCTGTAGAGGTTGTAGAGTGCAGAGCGCTATTGAAATGTTGTTAACTTCCGATGCAGCTGATTGTAAGGACGACTGTTGAATATGACTATATGCTCTCTATAGCTTTAATGCCCTTTTCCAGCTGGAGGACTGGGTTAGTCTGATGGGAATTCTCTGTTAATTGTAGCTGGGGGGATGGAAAGGATAACCTGAAGCACATGATTTAACTGAAATGAATGTCAGTTTCAATTGGTAATGTAGCCTTGATTTATAAGCTTACTCTTTGTCATTACCATCTGTCAATAATAATGATATAAAATGCACGTAGAAACGACTGATAGTGGTATATCATATATGATTTAATATTATTCCCCTTGTATATCTGTGTCCTCCATGAGAAGATGGAAACCCATGATACATTTTTGAGGACCTTGGGCCAGCCTGGGTACAGTGTAAAGGCATCATGTGAGGTGACATAAGGGCATCACTGGCTTTTATTTTGCCACAGTGTTTAATAAGAAGCAGAAGTGCCTTTGTGTCTCTTCATGTGACATGGAACCGTGGCTGCCTCACAGGGTACAGAAGGAAGCCAGGTCAGGAGATCAGTGGCCTTCTTGTTGCTAGGAGAAAGGAGATGCCAGTAAAATTTAGCAGACGGCTACTAGCAGTCCCTTTCCTCTAGCACTGAGCAAATGGCAGTATGGGGAATAGTGGGCACATTATTGGGTGGGGTTCTGGTCACCACTAGTCCCCCGATGGGTGAGACCTGCTCCACACTAGTCCCCTGATGGGTGAGACCTGCTCCACATTAGCAAACAATTGTATGTGTGTGTGTGGGGGGTCTGCTCTACTCTACCCATTAGATTGAAATTGACCACTTTTTATACTAGCCATAAAAACTGCTTTGCTTTGTATACAAGACAAGATAATTGGATTGTATAGTTGCCACTACAGTGAACTGTGTGGAAGAGCTTATATGTGTCACAGGGACCTGAATGAGAGACATAGAACAGAAAAGGGGGCAGTGCATTCTGAGCAGAGGTAAGTGCAGTTTGGTACATCTCAAGGCATCCTACTGGACACAAGGCATCCTACTGGACACAAGGCATCCTACTGGACACAAGGCATCCTACTAGACACAAACATCCTACTGGACACAAGGCATCCTACTGGACACAAGGCATCCTACTAGACACAAGGCATCCTACTAGACACAAGGCATCCTACTAGACACAAACATCCTACTGGACACAAGGCATCCTACTGGACACAAGGCATCCTACTGGACACAAGGCATCCTACTAGACACAAGCATCCTACTGAACGCAAGGCATCCTACTGGACACAAGCATCCTACTGGACACAAGGCATCCTACTAGACACAAGCATCCTACTGGACACAAGCATCCTACTGGACACAAGGCATCCTACTAGACACAAGCATCCTACTGGACACAAGGCATCCTACTGGACACAAGGCATCCTACTGGCCACAAGGCATCCTACTGGACACAAGCATCCTACTGGACACAAGGCATCCTACTGGACACAAGGCATCCTACTGGACACCAGCATCCTACTGAACGCAAGGCATCCTACTGGACACAAGGCATCCTACTAGACACAAGGCATCCTACTGGCCACAAGGCATCCTACTGGACACAAGCATCCTACTGGACACAAGGCATCCTACTGGACACAAGGCATCCTACTGGACACCAGCATCCTACTGAACGCAAGGCATCCTACTGGACACAAGCATCCTACTAGACACAAGCATCCTACTGAACGCAAGGCATCCTACTGGACACAAGCATCCTACTAGACACAAGCATCCTACTGAACGCAAGGCATCCTACTGGACACAAGCATCCTACTGGACACAAGGCATCCTACTAGACACAAGCATCCTACTGGACACAAGGCATCCTACTGGACACAAGGCATCCTACTAGACACAAGCATCCTACTAGACACAAGCATCCTACTGGACACAAGGCATCCTACTGGACACAAGGCATCCTACTGGACACAAGCATCCTACTAGACACAAACATCCTACTGAACGCAAGGCATCATACTGGACACAAACATCCTACTGGACACAAGGCATCCTACTGGATGCAAGGCATCCTACTGGACACAAGCATCCTACTGGACACAAGGCATCCTACTGGACACAAGGCATCCTACTGGACACCAGCATCCTACTGAACGCAAGGCATCCTACTGGACACAAGCATCCTACTAGACGCAAGGCATCCTACTGGACACAAGGCATCCTACTGGACACAAGCATCCTACTGGATGCAAGGCATCCTACTGGACACAAGGCATCCTACTGGACACAAGCATCCTACTGAACGCAAGGCATCCTACTGGACACAAGCATCCTACTGGACACAAGCATTCTACTGGATGCAAGGCATCCTACTGGACACAAGCATCCTACTAGACGCAAGGCATCCTACTGGACACAAGGCATCCTACTGGACGCAAGGTATCCTACTGGACACAAGGCATCCTACTGGACACAAGCATCCTACGGGATACAGGGCATCCTACTGGACGCAAGGCATCCTACTGGACACAAGCATCCTACTGGACGCAAGGCATCCTACTGGACCCAAGCATCCTACTGGACACAAGGCATCCTACTGGACACAAATCAATCTTACAGGAATCTTAGGTATAGATCAGGACATCTCGCTGGGTATATAACTTGATGTATTACATCTCATTTGACATGTGTATATCACATGGCATGCTACATCAAGCCGGGCATATTATTTTGCATATATGTGATGGCGCAAACACAATATTAAAGCTTCTATTCAACAGTCCTCACTTTCTTATATCAAATCATCAAGTTCCAGGATAGAGTGAAATATAAATCTCAAATCTTTGTGTAATCTCAATGTTTCTTGACAATAAGAATGTAGACACCATAATGATGATAGTCATAATGTCGGCATGTTCATTAGGTTGACAGGGTTGACAATTTGTAAAGTCGACAGTCACAACGTCGACACAATGCATTAGACCAGCATTACCGCCGCCAATACAGTAAAAAAGTAAATAAAATGGAACTCAATGCAAAAAAACCAAAGCCCCCCCCCACACACAGCTTAACAAACCCTAGTGCTGCCAGCAAATTTGGGGGAATGAAAAGCATGTGCTCCCCTGATTTTACTAATACCAGCACTAGGCTTTGTCAGCCAGGGCTAGTGAAACTACAGCTAGGGAACTGTCACGGGCACTAGGAGTCTTTACCCAGGGATCACCAGGTGGTAGGCTTACCAGAGCAATGTAGATGGTAATAGGGTACTCTGGTAGTTGGGTGATCACGGAACAGAAGATGGTGGATGATGAGATGCTCAGGAAAGTCTATGACTAGCAACACTGGTAATATGGAGGTAGTAGTACACGAGGAACTGTATGGACAAGGACACGTGAAGGTAGTCAGTGGTCTGCGATAGCAAGTTGTACCACTGCTATAGTGAGGAGGAATGTCCAACAGAAACGAGGAGGTGAGAGAGTCAGCGGTCTGCGGATAGGAAGTTGTACCGCTGTCTGAGTGAAGGAATGGAATCCAAGTGGAGGTATCCGGGGAGTCAGTGGTCTGCGATAGCAAGTTGTACCACTGCTGTGTGAGAGGATACGGGAACAGGTGATACTGGAAACAGGGATCAGTGGTCTGCTACTAGCAAGTTGTACCACTGAATATATATGTGAGGAGGTGCACGGGGAGAGGCTGCAACACAGGATATACACAGGCACCTTATACACAATCCACAGTAACATGCACAATATATATAAATGACTGAACAGCTCTGCAAATATAGAAAGTCTCTTGAAGTAGTCCAGCACAAGTTAACACAGTCAATGATGGCAATAGACTCAGCGGCTAGCAGACTCCAGAGGAGAACCAACACAGTCCAGCAAGATATGCAATACACCAGCACAGTCAATGAGAAGTATGCATACCGTGGTTCAGAAGCAGGCAGTCAGATAGGAGTGCAGCGATACCTGAGCGGCCAGAGGCCGGCTGGATGAGAAGTCCCAGGATAGATGAGGCAGCGGTCTAGTAGGTGCAGCGCACAGGTAAGTAGACCAACAGGGACACGAATCCACAGGAATCAGTAACACGTGGAACTGGACTCATGGAGGACCCAGGAGAATGGAGATGATCCAGCAGAGGAGTAGTTGATGAGATATAAATCCAATGCTGACAGGAGGGTAGAGACCAGCAGGACACGTGAAGGCGTGGAGAGCGGATCAGCAGTAGATGGGTGATAGCGCGGTCAGCAGCAGCAGGACTCTGCGGCACACGGAGGTAACCAGTAGCAACCAATAGGTGTCAATAGCGATGGAACACGGGAGAGCAGAGTAGACCAGGAGCTGTTGATCACGGAGAGTAGCGGATGGCAATGAGAGCAGCAGTCTCGAGGAAACACAGGAGAGCTGAGAAGAGACTGCAGTGCACAGGGCAGCGGATAGGAATCAGCTAACTTGTCACGATGATGAACACAGGCGAGTTGCAAGCTGGGGGCTGTAGTGCACAGAGACAGCGGATAGGAATCAGCTAACAGTCACGATGATGAACACAGGCGAGTTGCAAGCTGGAGGCTGTAGTGCACGGAGGCAGCGGATAGAAATCAGCTAACAGTCACGATGATGAACACAGGCGAGTTGCAGGCTGGAGGCTGTAGTGCACGGAGGCAGCGGATAGGAATCAGCTCACAGACTTGATGAGGAACAGGTGAGTGGATGTGAAGTAAAGGCTGGAGTGCACGGAGGCAGCGGGTAGGAACCAGCAAACAGTCACAATGAAATATAATAGCGAGATGTGGTTTAGAGAACTGTAGTGCACGGAGGCAGCGGATAGGAATCAGCAAACAGTCACAATGATATGTAATAGCGTTGAAGTGGTTTGGAAGACTGTAGTGCACGGAGGCAGCGGATAGGAATCAGCAAACAGTCACGATGATACAGTTGATGGTAGAAGTGGTATGGGAACCACAGTAGTAGAAGTGGTTTGGAAACCACAGAGGTAGAAGTGGTTTGGAAACCAAAGGAATCAGCAGCGCTGAAAACACGAGGAATACAGGAACACCTTCAGAGACTCATAGGGAATGAGACTCCAAGATCAGGCAACGTGGTGTTGACCACAGGTGCTTAATATAGGGAGTGTTGCCTGATCTGCCAATTGAGTTAAAGGGACATACACTGAAGTATAGAAAAGGGCTGCGCATGCGCAGACCCTCAGGATGGAGGACGGCCACGGTTCCTAAATGTCCGGGAAGAGGCACTCACAGTACGGTGAGTGACAGTACCCCCCCTTTTAAAGGTGGGCACAGAACGCCTGGAACCGGGCTTGTCCGGATTTTTGGAGTAGAACTTCTTCAAAAGGGCAGGAGCATTAAGATCTTCAGCTTTGATCCAAGAGCGTTCCTCAGGACCAAAGCCCTTCCAATGAACGAGGAAACGGAGTACTCCTCGCGAAATTTTTGCGTCTAATACCTCAGTAATTTCAAAATCTTCCTCCTGATGAACTTGAACTGGCTGCGGAGCTGAGGGAGGTTTTGAAAAACGGTTGATAATAAGAGGCTTGAGTAAGGACACATGGAAGGCATTAGAAATCCGAAGATTCTTAGGAAGAAGAAGTTTCACACATACTGGATTGATTACTTGAATGATCCTATATGGACCAATAAAACGAGGGGCGAATTTCATAGATGGAACCTTCAAACGAATGTTTTTAGTAGATAACCAGACACGATCTCCAATTTTTAGTGGTGGAATAGCCCGCCTCTTCTTATCTGCGAAAGATTTATATTTGATAGATGTCTTCTTTAAACAGGTTTTGACCTGAGACCAGATATTTTTAAAGGTCTGACAAGCAGTCTCCACCGCAGGAACTTGGGTGGGCGGGAGGGCAGGAAATTCCGGAAAAGACGGATGGTGACCGTAGACCACAAAAAATGGAGTTTTGGATGATGACTCATGGTACATGTTGTTATGGGCGAATTCAGCCCAAGGAAGCAACTCTACCCAGTTGTCTTGATTGGCTGAAGAGAACATCCTTATAAAAGTCTCAAGATCTTGATTGACACGTTCAGTTTGTCCGTTAGATTGCGGATGGTAAGAAGATGAGAGTGCTAATCGTATGCCCAAGGTTTTACAAAGGGCTCGCCAGAATCTGGAAACGAATTGTACTCCTCTATCCGACACAATCTCAGAAGGACATCCATGGATACGGAAGATCTCTTTAATGAAATGTTCAGCCAGAGTAGACGAGGAAGGCAAACCAGATAGAGGAATGAAATGAGCCATCTTCGAAAATCTGTCCACCACCACCCAAATAGTGTTATGATTCTTACTAGGTGGTAAGTCAGTAACGAAATCCATACTAATATGGGTCCACGGTTTGGACGGAATGGGTAGTGGTCGCAGCAACCCTGCTGGGGTTCTGCGGGAGGATTTGAACTGGGAACATAGCTCACAGGAAGCAATAAACTCTTTGACGTCTCTCCTCATTGAGGGCCACCAGTAACTTCGAGAGAGAATCTCAAAGGTCTTGTGTTCACCGGCGTGTCCAGAAAAACGAGAGGCATGGAACCACGAAAGGATTTTCCTCCTTAGAGTAGGAGGCACGAGGGTCTTCCCAAATGGTAGCGTTTTGGTGGATGAAGCAGCCAGTGAGATACATTTGGGGTCTAGAATGGTATGGTTGGAAACCTCTTCTATATCAGAGGACGTCACAAAAGCTCTAGATAAAGCGTCAGCTTTTTTGTTCTTGGCAGCTGGTTTGAAGGTTATTATTAATTCAAAACGGGAAAAGAAAAGAGACCATCTTGCTTGACGAGGGTTCAAGCATTGGGCAGACTGGAGATATGACAAGTTCTTATGATCCGTGAAGATCGTCACCGGATGGCGAGCTCCCTCCAATAAGTATCTCCATTCCTCTAATGCAGCTTTGATAGCTAGTAACTCCTTGTCCCCGATAGTATAATTCTTCTCTGCGGGCAGGAGGCCCCGAGAATAGAAGGCACAAGGATGGAATTTTTGCTGTTCCGAGCGTTGAGAGAGAATAGCTCCTAAGCCCACATTAGAGGCATCTACTTCCAGGAAGAAGGGGAGTGTCACATCAGGCTGTCGAAGGATTGGAGCCGAAGAGAAGGACTCTTTTAGTGTTTGAAAGGCTTGAAGAGCCTCAGGTGACCATTGCTTAGGATTAGCCCCCTTCCTAGTCAGGGCCACAATAGGAGATGCAATGGAAGAAAAGTCTTGAATGAAGCGTCTATAGTAATTGGCAAAACCTAAAAAACGCTGGATAGCACGAAGAGTAGTTGGCTGGGGCCAATGTAGTACAGCATTCACCTTGTCTGGATCCATCTTCAGGCCAACTCCGGAAACTATATACCCCAAGAATGGAATCTGGGGTAATTCGAATGAACATTTTTCTAATTTACAGAACAATGAATTTTTCCGTAGCCTGGAGAGGACTTCTGCCACATGTTGGTGGTGAGAAGGCAGGTCCTGTGAAAAGATCAATATGTCGTCCAGATAGACGACGACACATACATATAATAAGTCCCGGAAGATCTCATTGATGAAACCTTGAAAAACAGCGGGGGCATTACACAGCCCGAAAGGCATTACCAGATATTCGTAATGCCCGTCTCTGGTGTTAAACGCTGTCTTCCATTCGTCACCGGAACGGATTCTGATTAAATTGTAGGCACCACGAAGATCCAACTTAGTAAAGATACGGGCTCCCTTGATGCGATCGAATAGCTCAGTGATCAGCGGAATGGGATACTGATTCTTGATAGTAATGGCATTGAGTCCACGAAAATCTATGCAAGGGCGTAAAGATCCATCCTTCTTTTTAACGAAGAAGAACCCAGCTCCAGCGGGAGAGGTGGAAGGTTGGATAAACCCACGCTGGAGGTTCTCCTGTATATACTCAGATGTAGCTTGAGTTTCAGGTAACGAGAGTGGATAGACCCGGCCCCTGGGGGGAGTCTTGCCAGGTAGAAGGTCGATCGGACAATCCCAAGAACGATGAGGAGGAAGACGTTCAGACTGAGCTTTATCAAAAACATCAGTAAATGAAGCATATTGAGGAGGGAGTCCCGGTGAGGTAGATGAGATGGAAGATTGCTGTACTTTGAGAGGAATGACTTGGGAAAGGCAACGATGGTGACATTCAGACCCCCAAGACGTGACTTGAGGGGTGCGCCAGTCAATCTGGGGAGAGTGACACTGAAGCCATGGAAGGCCTAAGACAATTGGACTAGTCGTAACAGGAAGGATTAAAAACGATATTTCTTCATGATGCAGGGCACCAATCAGAAGGGTTACTGGAGACGTACTCTGGGTGATGAGACCGTTGATGAGACGTGATCCATCTATAGCCGTCACAGTAATGGGTGTTTTTAAGGTAATCACTGGTAGGGACCATTGATTTACTAATGATTTGGAAATAAAATTTCCTGCTGCTCCGGAATCAATCAATGCCTGTGACTCAAAGGTTTTGGTAGCACAGGAAATTGTAACATCAAAGGCGCAGACTTTAGATTTCATGGAAGATGGAGAGGACTCCAGGGACCCTAACTTCACCTCTCCAGAACTAGTTAGGGCCTGGCATTTCCCGATCTCTTAGGGCAAGAGCTGAGAATATGAGTGGAATCAGCACAATAGATACAGAGTCTATTCTTTACTCTTCGTTTCCTCTCCTCTGAAGATAATTTGGAACGTCCTATCTCCATGGGAATCACAGAGGGTGAAACTGGACGAAATTGAGGGTTAGAATGAAGAGGTGCTTTAGCAGAAGTTGTTTTCTCAGCCTCTCTTTCACGAAATCTCATATCAACACGATGGCATAGAGAGATCAAATCTTCAAGTGACGAAGGAAGCTCTTGAGTAGTCAGTGCATCTTTAATTTTATCGGAAAGCCCCTGCCAGAAGGCGGCAACTAGGGCTTCAGTATTCCACTGAAGTTCAGAGGCTAAGATCCTAAATTGAATGACGTACTGGCCTACTGTATGAGATCCTTGTCGTAGACGGAGGATGCTGGAGGCAGCGGAGGTCACACGACCTGGTTCATCGAACACACTTCGGAATGTGGAAATGAATTTGGCACTATCTTGTAATATTGGATCGTTTCTCTCCCACAGAGGGGAGGCCCAAGCCAGGGCTTGTCCTGAAAACAAAGAGATAAGATAGGCCACTCTGGAACGATGGGTAGAAAAATTTTGAGGTTGGAGCTCAAAATGGACTGAACATTGGTTAAGGAAACCCCTACAAGTTTTGGGGTCTCCATCGTATTTTGACGGAGTAGGCAGGTGAAGCGTGGAAGCTGTAGACACCTGGGATGGCACTGGGGAAACGGAGGAAAGCACAGGAGCTTCAGTTGTAGCTGTCACAGTCTGTCCAGATGTTCCTTGGGAGGTTAATGACTGATAACACTGAAGTAACAGCTGTTGGCGGGCATCCTGTTGCTCCACACGGCTGACCAGATGCTGCAGCATCTCTTTAGCGGTAGGTTCCGTATCTGGGTCTGTCATGGCCTGATCTTACTGTCACGGGCACTAGGAGTCTTTACCCAGGGATCACCAGGTGGTAGGCTTACCAGAGCAATGTAGATGGTAATAGGGTACTCTGGTAGCTGGGTGATCACGGAACAGAAGATGGTGGATGATGAGATGCTCAGGAAAGTCTATGACTAGCAACACTGGTAATATGGAGGTAGTAGTACACGAGGAACTGTATGGACAAGGACACGTGAAGGTAGTCAGTGGTCTGCGATAGCAAGTTGTACCACTGCTATAGTGAGGAGGAATGTCCAACAGAAACGAGGAGGTGAGAGAGTCAGCGGTCTGCGGATAGGAAGTTGTACCGCTGTCTGAGTGAAGGAATGGAATCCAAGTGGAGGTATCCGGGGAGTCAGTGGTCTGCGATAGCAAGTTGTACCACTGCTGTGTGAGAGGATACGGGAACAGGTGATACTGGAAACAGGGATCAGTGGTCTGCTACTAGCAAGTTGTACCACTGAATATATATGTGAGGAGGTGCACGGGGAGAGGCTGCAACACAGGATATACACAGGCACCTTATACACAATCCACAGTAACATGCACAATATATATAAATGACTGAACAGCTCTGCAAATATAGAAAGTCTCTTGAAGTAGTCCAGCACAAGTTAACACAGTCAATGATGGCAATAGACTCAGCGGCTAGCAGACTCCAGAGGAGAACCAACACAGTCCAGCAAGATATGCAATACACCAGCACAGTCAATGAGAAGTATGCATACCGTGGTTCAGAAGCAGGCAGTCAGATAGGAGTGCAGCAATACCTGAGCGGCCAGAGGCCGGCTGGATGAGAAGTCCCAGGATAGATGAGGCAGCGGTCTAGTAGGTGCAGCGCACAGGTAAGTAGACCAACAGGGACACGAATCCACAGGAATCAGTAACACGTGGAACTGGACTCATGGAGGACCCAGGAGAATGGAGATGATCCAGCAGAGGAGTAGTTGATGAGATATAAATCCAATGCTGACAGGAGGGTAGAGACCAGCGGGACACGTGAAGGCGTGGAGAGCGGATCAGCAGTAGATGGGTGATAGCGCGGTCAGCAGCAGCAGGACTCTGCGGTACACGGAGGTAACCAGTAGCAACCAATAGGTGTCAATAGCGATGGAACACGGGAGAGCAGAGTAGACCAGGAGCTGTTGATCACGGAGAGTAGCGGATGGCAATGAGAGCAGCAGTCTCGAGGAAACACAGGAGAGCTGAGAAGAGACTGCAGTGCACAGGGCAGCGGATAGGAATCAGCTAACTTGTCACGATGATGAACACAGGCGAGTTGCAAGCTGGGGGCTGTAGTGCACAGAGACAGCGGATAGGAATCAGCTAACAGTCACGATGATGAACACAGGCGAGTTGCAAGCTGGAGGCTGTAGTGCACGGAGGCAGCGGATAGAAATCAGCTAACAGTCACGATGATGAACACAGGCGAGTTGCAGGCTGGAGGCTGTAGTGCACGGAGGCAGCGGATAGGAATCAGCTCACAGACTTGATGAGGAACAGGTGAGTGGATGTGAAGTAAAGGCTGGAGTGCACGGAGGCAGCGGGTAGGAACCAGCAAACAGTCACAATGAAATATAATAGCGAGATGTGGTTTAGAGAACTGTAGTGCACGGAGGCAGCGGATAGGAATCAGCAAACAGTCACAATGATATGTAATAGCGTTGAAGTGGTTTGGAAGACTGTAGTGCACGGAGGCAGCGGATAGGAATCAGCAAACAGTCACGATGATACAGTTGATGGTAGAAGTGGTATGGGAACCACAGTAGTAGAAGTGGTTTGGAAACCACAGAGGTAGAAGTGGTTTGGAAACCACAGGAATCAGCAGCGCTGAAAACACGAGGAATACAGGAACACCTTCAGAGACTCATAGGGAATGAGACTCCAAGATCAGGCAACGTGGTGTTGACCACAGGTGCTTAATATAGGGAGTGTTTCCTGATCTGCCAATTGAGTTAAAGGGACATACACTGAAGTATAGGAAAGGGCTGCGCATGCGCAGACCCTCAGGATGGAGGACGGCCACGGTTCCTAAATGTCCGGGAAGAGGCACTCACAGTACGGTGAGTGACAGGAACCCGGAGCAGTAGATTTATTATTTCTAATGATAACAATGAATCTATTGAACAACTATGTTTATCCCTAAAATGAGAGGGTACTGAATGCAAGGCAACTTAAATATTTTACAAGTTAAGGAGAGAAACGACAATGCTGGTCGCCGCGCGGCCTGCATATCACATGACCAGCACCAATACAAGCAGAGCTTCGGGCCTTCTGGAGCAGAGTCATTGAATGTGTCATTAGCTGTGAAGCCCTGTATTGGTCCTCCCTGACAGGAGCCCCCACCTGCCGTCGTATCCCCCAATGGGTGGCCCTACATGGATGGTTCAAATTGGCATATTTGCTGCTGGCCCACAATTTTTCACTTTTGTAAATAACATTGATGTATTGCGGCTAGTGGCCTGGTAATAATATAACTAACTAAGGATGTGCTCACCCACAGGTAACAGGTAATATTCCCCAGTCACCTGCAATGTTGTAAATCAAAATTTTCACTGTCCCTTTAAGGAAATGTCTTAGGCTCAACCACAAAATTTGGGAACTTGATCACGGTGCCTGAATCATTTAAAACGTTCACATTTCAAACAGTGCTGGATCTATTCACTCATCTGTGCATGTTGGGCTTCATGGAGAGAGACTGCAGGAGATAAGGATAACCAGCAATTTCATATAATGGATAGTTTTGTAGTGAAGTGATATGTGCTCTATTCAAAACAGCTGCAGATTTAACTTCATTTATATGTAGAGTGTTATTCCCCCGGGACACAAATCCCAGGAGCAAAAATATTTAGAAGATTTATGAAACATGAAGCTATGTCTCTAATTATAATATAACACTTCTCAAGCTTCCTACTTTGAACTGCAGGAAAAGATACTCAGATGTCAGAATGACATATCGTAAACACGGATTTGGGAACATATAATAAATGTCCCCTGACAAAGCCGATCCTAAGTGGAAAATATTAAGAGAACAACTTCTACCATGTCATTTTACCCTTTATCCCCAAGGGTAGTTTTTATTTTACTTTATGAGGAATTTTCATGTTTCACCAGTGACTACCCAGCTGTTATTATTTTTATTCATTAATTATTATGGTTATTTTTTATTTATTAATTGCAAACATATTACATAGCGCTGTACATTGAAGAGATCATTATGCAAACAAACTACATACATGACATGAAACAGAAAGTAAAGACAGTCCTGCCCAAAGAGCTTACATTCTAAGGGGTATTAGGAGCACTTGATACATAAGATAGTGAAATAACATTTGTAGGCGGCAGTGGGGAAAGTGTAAATCGCTACGATGAGGCAGAGCTGGCGTAAGATCAGTGATTATGGAGAGAGGCTTTTTTGAAGAAATTAGTCTTCAGGGACAACTTAGGGCTAGATTTACTAAACTGCGGGTTTGGAAAAGTGGAGATGTCTATAGCAACCAATCAGATTCTAGCTTTCATTTATTTAGAGCATTCTACAAAATGACTGCTAGAATCTAACTGGTTGCTATAGGCATCATCCCATTTTTTCAAACCTGCAGTTTAGTAAATATACCCCTTAAAGTTGAGGAGAGTTTGATAGGATGGGCTACATAATAAGACATGCCTGGGTGGAGGTTATGAAAGGGGAAAACATTGAAAGCATTGATTTGTGAGGTAGGGCAGGAGTCCTGGAGGGACAGGTACTGCTAAACACTTGAATTTATTCTAATGCTAATAAGAGGGTTGATAGAGAGTGGTATCAGATGAAGAAGAATGGGAGTGTAGATGAGCCTTGTAGCTTCTGTGGAAATACATGTCCCAGCCGATGGCTGACCATTGTGGTACCACAGTCCACTATTCATTTTTAATTTATGCTTACTAAACAGGTAAAATATATAATAAATGCACTTCTTCATGATTCTTCCCTTTTTATTCTGTGGTGTCTACTATTAAAATGGATATAACATATGGGTACTGTACTGGAGGTTTGTTTTAGGTTTAAGGCCATAATATGAATATAGTTTGGTAACATTTAGACACCTCTGGTCAAGTAACATGTTTTACTGAATCCCTAAGTGAGAATACGTACAGAACAACCTCTGCAGGTTAAGACCTATACGTCACATACTTATGTATATTGTAATGCATAATTCCTATGTGTAACAGATTGAACAAAATAAAACAGTGGAAAGATTATAGGCTCTAAAAGCTTTTTGTGTGGATGTATTTATTTGAACTGTTTTGAGCTTTACTTTAATTATGTTAATTGTTTTCTAACTTTTCCCAGTTGTTTGTGACAACATGTACTACCATGGCCTACCACTTGGGGCACTGTGGCTCTATACCCAGATTATATTTTCAAACAGGAAACACCCGGGAAACCAACTGCTGTGTTTCCTGCTGTCTTGGACAGTGCTATCATGAAGATAGCAATATTTGTGTGATAGCTTTTCCCATATGTCTTATTAGCAATTTGTGCCTCTCATCCAGAGTGCAAGCTCTGTGGGCGTCATTTGTGGTGTCTCTCCCACCCTAGAAGTGACGCCACCTTCGGGTGTTGCGTCAACAACGCCGTATTATCTGAAAGAATGGAGTCCCTCTGGAGACTGAAGAAGTCTACAGACAAAACATGCAGGGTGGCCTTGCACAAGTTGTTTCTGTATTTTTATTTGGTAAAGACATGAAACGTTCTGTAGAGATTCCGGGCATCCTGTATTGTCACCTCCTGATCCAGACCCAGTGGCCAACGCTTTTCTCCAGAGGGAGCCCATTCTTTCTTAAAAACCAGAGTACAAGTTTTTAATCCCATGTTTTACTATATTAATAAAGAATCAACTACATATAAGTGGCCTCTGAGGCCTTCCTTTGTCTCTGGTGGTGGTATGTTCCAGATCCAAGATTGGAATATCACTTAGTGATTCCATCCTGTCATGATTCTCCCAAGTTGTGACAGATTGAGAATTTATGGTCCAGTGTTTGGGTGTTTACCATGTATGCAGCATTTGATTAAACAATTATTTACGCTGCTCAAGATGCTACACTATCAGCACTCTCCTGGCTTCTTGTGTTTTTCTATAACTGGTCTATTTCTCTGGTTGAGGACTATACGGGAAAATCAGCAATCTTTCCCAAGATATTTGGGGCTAGATTTACTAAACTGTGGGTTTAAAAAGGGGAGATGTTGCCTATAGCAACCAATCAGATTCTAGCTGTCATTTTGTAGAATGCACTAAATAAATGACAGCTAGAATCTGATTGGTTGCTATAGGCAACATCTCCACTTTTCCAAACCTACAGTTTAGTAAATATACCCCTTGAACTTTTTGGGTCAGATTCAATTAGCCGTGATGTTCCTGAGAACATACTACTAGGGTATAAATTATACTAGGGTATAAATATCCACTAATTTTTCCTCACACCTCTATGGGGCGCGAGGAAAAATTAGCAATATTTCTGTAAAAATATCCGCCGCAAAGTGTCTCCGGAATGCCCGTGAGACACTTGGTGAGTCTGCCCCATTGAGAATTAACATTCTTAAGGTGATGTTTAATACTCAACAGAGCAGTCTCTCTCTCTCGCCACAAGTTTAAGCTACATAGAGACAGCGCCGGTGCTAGGGTCCTTGGCGCCCTAGGCAGAGTGTGAAAATCGGCGCCCCCCTGTCAAAATTGGCACTGCGCTTCCTTCCCCTCAGCTCCCCATGTCTTTCTTTAACTTACCTGCATGAAGCTGCTCCTCTCTGCTCTGTCTTCTCCCCTCCACTCACAGACACTGTCGGGCCGTGATGATGACATCATCACGGCCTGTCACTGTCAGTGAGCGGAGGGGAGGAGACAGAGCAGAGAGGAGCAGCTTCATGCAGGTAAGATTCATAGCCCCTTCCCTCCTCTCCTCCCTGTGGATTTCCGTTTTAAATGACCATAGTCATTTTTTTTTTCATTTCGAGGCGCCCTGCAGAGCCCGGCGCCCTAGGCAATTGCCTAACCTTGCCTAATGGGAGCGCCGGGCCTGCATAGAGATAGCAGCATAAAAATAAGTGGCACTTGAATTCATAGTAGTGGAAATAAAACTGTGCATCTGTGGGACTTACACGTGATAACAAGTGACCTTTTCCCCTGTGCACAGACCTTTATGTACTGCCTTTTCAGCCCTTCTTTTTAGATCCCATCATGTACGATTAATGTCTGCCAATGCATTTATGAAAAAATAATTTATTTGGGACTATGTAACGTGGCAAGGAGCAGCCATCAGCATTTTTTTCTTTTTTAATTGTGCATTTGCATTGTTTTGCTACTTCTGCTGAAACTAGTGCTTATTCTACCGGAAAAAGCTGCTTTGTCACTTTGTTTGGCTTGCCTGGTGGTTTCTTACAAGTTCTGTACCAAACGGAACATACAGAAGATACATTTTGTATCATATCTGTTTTGCTTTTTATGCTAATTACAGATTTGCAGAACATAAAATACCAAGAAACCGGTAAATAAAGCAAATAATTATGAGAAGTGCTATGATCTTGCCCATTTTCCCCTGGATCGTACAGTGGTAGGGGACGAATGGTACCATTATATGAATGGGTAACTGTGTAGATTCCGGAAAGATTAAAATATTTAAGGAAGAGCCTGTAGGAATTAGTAGGAAAACACAAAATACTTAATTCACTTTTACATCTGCCTATGTATCTTATAATGTTCAAGGAATGCTCATTGGTGAAATAACGAGCTCTCCAAAAAATGTGGGACCTTGGGGGTATATCTAACGCTGAAAGAATGTGACAGCCTTACTGCTTGTTTAGTTATGTTAACTGTACTACTGTGGTCTATTATATTCCCTTTCAGACTAATGCCAGTCTAGATTAGTATGTTTGCAGGACGAGTCTTTGCTTTTCAACCAGTAATACTTCCTATAATAATCTATAACATTTCCCTTTCCCTTGAATTATATAAAATGAATAAAATCATATCCTCCATTTAACTATGATTTATTAATCTTTGCTAGAATTTTATTTGTAAAAAATATTTTCATCTGCTGCACTCTGGTTGAAATAAAGCAGAAATGCAACACCATTGGACAGCCCCTCCTTACTCAACCATGTCCATAGCAAATAGAAGAAAATACTGGGATTGCGAGCAATAGAGCAAATAGAGGAACATATTGGCACGGCAGCTCTAGGTGCTATTACATACAAACCAATCATAGACCTTAATGGAGCTCTACCGAAGAGCTATGGATGGCTTGACAGTGTGCATCATTGCAGAAAAAACTTAGCATGATTCACTGAGAGCCGGGGAAAAAGGAATGGAAACCTCTCAGTTGCTATGTGTGGAGGGCAGGTATAATTAATGAAGGTTCTTCCAACAGTGAACAACATGTCTGCTTGTTAGGGTCTGACCTTTATCAATTGGATTTCAAAAGAAACTCGTTAGAGCCTTCACAGCCTACTTCCCCTCCTACTAGTTCATTCATAAAGACAGACAGCCATCCTTCATCACCCAGAGCTGTCCTGAACACATATCCAATTATATTTAGGGATTTCATGATGACATTAATTCCCTTCTGACATTGTTAGAGGATTTGGATAACCCCACTATAGCCACAAGGAACTCATGTTCTGTGATTGGCGTTATCAGAAGTCCTGCAAGGTCTACAAGGCCTTATACAGATTGTGACCAGATGCCCCTGGTCTTGAGGACAGACCGCATGTTGACAGAGCTGTCAGTGGTTTCAAAGTGCCCTGGATGCTTCCCTAGATTTTGGGTGTACTGAGGGTGTACTGAGGCTAGATGCAGGGACTCTTTCAATGACTGGTAGAGCCCTGGCTACTCTGCCAATAGTCAACTCTGATTAGCTGATGGAGCCCTCGGCTGGCAAAGACTATAAGGGAAGACAAGTAATCATTTCATCGATCAGTTAGTTCTTGTTTCACACAACTTATTTTATAATTGCAATGAGCTAGGCTGAAATTAAATTTCCATTCCAAAAACACATTTAGCACCAGTTAATAAATCAATCTCAGGCTATCGCAATAAGGAAATGATCAGTAATAATAGATTTTTTTTTTTATCTCACTGGTAAAATTAGCCGTGTTGTCAGCACTGCTGCCCGATGACTATGGCTTGATTAGGGGTTCAGGCCGCCCTAGGCTAATATGCTTGTAGCGCCCCCTCGTCTTCATGACAGGCTAATAGGTTGTAGGTAAGAATAAACTTGTCCTTAATTTAAAATCCGACTTCCTTCGCTACCCCTCCCCCAACAATGTTTATGTTCGGATGTTTTTGGAGCTCAGCTCCACTTAACTTTTTAAAAGGGTCACAGCAAACGTAGTCACTCATCATCATCATCAACATCATCATCATCAGGTGTTTATATAGCGCCACTAATTCCGCACTCATTTAGTTTTCATTAAAATCAGAACTGTACAGCACAACAGTGACATGAACGAATGTTACTGAGGGTAAACATGTGAAGGGTGAGGATGAGGAGGATGTCACGCCTGCGCCTGTCACCATCCTTCTCTCTCCTACTGACTTATCCTCAAACACCAGCCCAAGGATGACTCAATGTCTTCTGCCTTTATCATGGGAACACATCAAGACGAAAATCTTACTACAGTTTTCTTTCATGTTTTTGTTTTAGTACTTTGGAGAACAACTCTCATTATATTCAACACCTCTTATATTTAAAAATGATTTTCAGTTTTTACCCCCCCCAAAATGTAATGTATGATCAGACCCTGCCTATGACTGGAGGTACAGGCTGGGTACACACTACAGAACATTTCTCCTGATACAATATCGTTAATGATTTTAGCAACGACTGAAAGTCCCGATCAGCAGCCGAATCATGTGTACACACTATACACGTTTTACAAGATTTACCCTCAGATCTGTGCTCTTTATCTGTCATAACCATCTGCTGAAAAGATCGTGACTCTGTAAACTCTATGGAGATCTATGGACACTGCTGGTTGTGAGTGCGTACATACTACAGAATCTGCCCGACATCGTTCCATCATTGACCAAGATTTTTAGTTTGTTTATAAAGTCAAATGAAACGATACGATGTGTTTTGGAACGTGATTGTAGTTGTTCATCATTAGAGTGTACAAATTAATGCAGAATCGGGCCGAACGGTCGTTTATCGCGTGATTAGCCCGATAATTGCTTAAAAATCCTGTAGTGTGTACCCAGCCTAAGGCTTTTGTGGCCCTAGGTATCAGCTAACCACTGATTTTCCTGCTGATTCTGACTGTTCTTGTTCTGCCTGATACTTTGAGACCACAACCCCAGGTAGTTGGTTAAACAGAAATTATAGGGACAGATCAAGATCATAAAGTTTTATTACACATATATTGTACAGTATATGAAATATGCAATTAAAAAAAGCAATGTGACATATGTAAAATACTCCAATTATTGATATAAAACCAAAGATGAAGGGAGAAAAAATATAGAGGGAGGAATAAACAGCAACACGTATTGGGAGTGTTTTATTACCTGTCCTAACAACTGGACACCTGCTACATGGTTGCTAGCAAACCCTGTTGTAGCTTTATTGTGCTGATTCCCTCTGGGTTACCTGTATCTTAAACACTTTTACCTGATAAGTTACATTGTTAAATGTGGTGACTTGTTTCTTATCAACACCATTCAGGATTTTATTCTAATTCTGTAACTTAATAATATTCCTCATTTTATAAAAAGGCCCCAATATGACCCATTGTTAAAACAAATCCCACCTTTATCATTTAGTTCAGTCAGTGCAGGATACTGACAGCACGAGAGAAGACAGCGTATACAGGTGAATACAATGTTGAGAAGTATATTTTAAAAGGACGGTGTCTGGGAATCCTTGCTTGAAAGGGTTAATACTGTAATAGTAATATTTAGAAATGACTATGCTTCTACTCACACATTGACCAATTGCAATAGTTATCAGATAAGGACTGGCAAGATTCAATTAATTAAATTGGAGGAAGTGTAAACAGGTATTGTACGATCAGCAATTTAGGTTTTTACACAATGAAGCTTCGATCCTAAATAGTTTAATGGCAGACTTACAACTTCCCTATGAGGAGTCAGCAATTAAAAACGACTGACACGGATGAAAAAAATGAAATTCTGTCAATGTAAAAGCATTTGGAGTATCGAAAAAATAAAATGTCTTGGTACCTTTCCATCATTGTGATCAATTAGAAAGTAACCCATTATGGGCAGGTTTAATATAGATTTGCAAATCCTTATTCGTGTTCATTTGTCCTGAATATGCTATTGTGTGTTTTTGGTGTAGTACCCCAATGTGATAAGGCCAAAAATTAGCTGTAGTACTGGGCAACTGAAACACATGTGTCCTGAAAACTGGCGTGGCCATCTTCTGATCACAATAACAGGTCTCAGTGTAAGTGTTCCGGTTGCTTAGTCTGATTGGCTGTATCTGGTCCAATTCCTATGTGCGTTGGTCAATTGGACTAAATTAGTAGGATCAGCCAGTGTTTGGTGACGTTTAGCAATGCTGTTAACTTTTCTACCCAGCAAAGTGCTAGGATTATAAATAGTACCAGGGTCGTAATGGCCATTTGGCAATTCTGGCAAAAGCCAGATGGGCCGGTGGTCTGATTGGTCGCTCCTGGGTTACATTGATAGATGACAGCTGAACTGATAGCAAAGAATCTTATCCATACTTATCAACTTTTCTCAGTTGGTGTCCGGGAGACTCTCTGTGGCAGGTGGGCGTGCGGGGGGTGGGGCTCCGAAATTGCATCATTTTGGCCCCGCCCCCGCGACGTAATGACGTCATTTGACAGTGGTGGCGGGGCCGAATGCCGCATTTCCCGGAGAATCGCGGCATTTTGGCACTAATTCGGGCAGATGCGGGAGATTGCCACACTCTCCCGGGATTCCGGGAGACCCACCCGAAATGTGGGAGTCTCCCGGACATTCCGGGAGAGTTGGCAAGTATGATCTTATCACGGAAAATGCTGCCAATGGAAAGAGTAGGTGCCACACAGCACTGCAGGCTAAGGGTCTAACAGTATAATTCAAAGGTGGAATAGTGCATTACAGGGCCCCTTAGCAAAATTTGGGTTGGGGCTCCCCACTCTACTCTTCTATGCATACATTGTAATGTCATCACCCCCCACCTCTCCTTGCAAAAGTCCTTGGACAGTTTGGCAAGTATGCTTTTGGCTATATTTTTCTGGTAAAGCTGAAATACAAATAAAGAATATATACACAGATATGAATGTACGCACACAGATATACATTGGATACTTAGATGGCTTGTCTACAACCTTCCGCTGTTAATGAACTTTTCATACACTTATGCCTGACAAAATGAAAAAAAGGCTTCCTAGGGGCTCATTCCCACCACTGTGGTTTAAATTTTAACAGCACATTAACATTTCAAAGTGGCATGACTTATCCCTCACACAATAATGTGCGTTACCAGTACATCAGATTGTAGTGGTAAAAGTACAAAGTATGAAAAGCACATGCAGAAATTAGTTATAACACATAAATTAAATACTTCAAGCTGGCATTAGTTTTCATGCACTTTTATACATTAAATAATTTGGAATGCTTAGAATTGAATTCAAAGGTGGTTGAGTGGATACGATATTCGATGAAGGGTAGAGGACAGGGTTATAGCAACTGGAATGCATTTTGAAGATGGAGAGGTTACCAGTGGAGCGCCCCCAGAATCTGTACTTGTTTTAGTCCTCTTTAATATATTTTGGCTATAAATAATATTGATATTCAAAGGGAAGTACGTATTGTTTAATTACTAACAGAAAGAGAGGAGGTGCTGCCACTATATAGATCTTTGGTATGCCCGCACCTAGGGGAAGATTTACTTAAGCTTCTAAAAATGAAAATAGAGGTGTTGCCCATAGCAACAAATCAGATTTTAGCTATTATGTGTCTAGTATAGTCTAAAAAATGATAGCTAGAATTAGATTGGTTGCTATGGGCAACAAACTCTTTTAATTTTTAGACACTTTAGTAAATGTACCCCCTAGAATATTGTGTTCAATTCTGGAGGCCATATCCCAGAAGGTCTCTGAAAACCCACCTATTCAGACAAGCTTATAATATTCCTCAACCAGCTTCTTAACCTCACTACATTACCCTATTACCACCCGTTACACAATTTCACACAAGACAACCACCCTCTGACTAACATTGTTGTGTGACAGGATCATTTAGCTTATGAGTCACTTTTACCTTTGCAGTCTGGCTGGGCCGAAATGCAAAATGTAGACTTAACCTCATGTGTCAAACTCCCATTGTCCCATTGATTGTAAGCTTTCTCTCACCTCTGTCTGTTTTACCCAGTTTGTTTATTAGTTTACTATGTTTGTCCCCAATTATAAAGCGCTACGGAATATGTTGGCGCTATATAAATAAATGATGATGATGATAATGATGATGATGATGAAGGAATACTGAAACGGTGCAATGACTAAATCCTAAATTGCACCAGGAAAGGCTGAAGGACCTCAATATGTATAGCCTAGAGCAGAGAACGGAAAGGGGGGATTTGAAAGAAGCTTTTAAATATATTAATGGATTTAACAAGGTACAGGAGAAAAGTGTTATACAGAGGACGAGAAACATTAGGATAAGAGGACATGCACTAAAACTGGAGGGTAGCAGGTGTAGGGGACATGTGAGGAACAATTACTTTACTGAAGAGGAAGTAAACAGGTGTTATTGCCTTCCAATGCATACTGGATGTGTGAACAAGCCCTGGATAAAAAGTCAAGAAAAATATATCAGTATCTGGACCGTTTTCGCAAAAACATGATGTGTGCTTTTAAAATTATTTTAATAAGCCTTTTTCCAGCCATTTTATTTTAGTCACTTTCAGTCAGTCACAGTTGGCCTCGGTTCAACAGATCTTAAAGCCCTGTGACTAAGCCGGTTAAAATCTAATTTAGATTCCTACCCCGAAATAATTTTTTGTGGCAAATGATAACATGCAGCTAAAAGTCCAATGTTATCATTGATTTTCCAAGGTTCTAAATGATGTTATTTTGTAGCAGTATAAAACAAATGGAAACCACTTAAAGTAAATCTGCATTTCTGGTTTGAAAAATGTAACATTAATTCTGAATCTTGAGCAAAGTCTACTTTGAATGTACAGTTATTAACATATATACAGTAACATATTCATGAAAAATGGGCTTGAAACCTTCTCTGTCTTGTGCCTTTGTCCCCTTTATAACGAGCATTCCGCAAGCAGAATTCTCGTTATATGTAAATAGTACAATAGAAATGTGAAGTCCTCCTTTTCATAGTAGGTGTAGAAGTCAGTATAAGAGATCCAGTCCAGCAAATAGGGTTCAACTATATAATAAAAGTAAATCATCAGTTTGTCCGGCTCTAAGTAAACATTTAGGGCTTGAGTCATTAATGCATACTGAGCGCATTGTGTGTTTGCTTTAAATCGCTCGTAAATCGACTCTGTATACTCCAAAAATCGGCAAGGAACAGATCTAGAAATACGTGTGGTGTTGACTACGGGTGTAGTTTACTTTGCACTACAAGACCAGACATGCAGGATACATACAATACCTATGTAGAGTATAAAACCTCAAAAGAACGTACTGAAAAAAAAATATTAATCAAATGTTACCTGTCAATAATATGCTCATTTATGATTATACATGGAAATTTAAATTATATACATATATATATATATTTATTTGCCCTTTGAAAAACATTTATTAAGCTGTCCTTAACGGCTACTGTACATGAAATACATTTTTACGCTTGCTCTTGATTGCAGACACGTTTTTGCATACATACTCAGCCGTCAGAACTAGTATTCGGAACTTAAACTAGCCCCCAAGATATATTGCAGAAAACCAGTATACTTCTATGTGCGACTGAGTTTGACTTGGAGACGGCTGCACAGGAACACCCTTACTGTATATTGCCATGAATTCACCCGTTTCCCACCCCTGTTCACTCTCCTAAATTGTAGTCTGCAGTAAGTGTCTTTGCGCTTGGAGGTGACATGGCGTTCTATTGCGTTCCGTCCGGTTTTGAGCATGTGCAGTGTATTTTGTGCAGACGACACGCACACATACGTGGGTAACGCTCCTTAATGACTCAAGCCCTTAGAGTGTCTCTACTACCTAGGGCCTATCTCACACAAATTAGCAATCCCAATAACCACATTTCTAACTTGCAGATCAGAGGTCTCTCACTCAGGTCTACATTCTCATATTTTCCTTAGGCAGTTGCCCCAGCGAGAAGGCTGTCCCACCCTTTTATCAATGCAGAACAGGGCCATCTTTTCCATTGGGCACGATGGGCAGCTGCCCGGGGGCCCCACGGGCAAGGGGGCCCCATAGGCACGGCTCTTAATGAGAATAAATAATCCTGCAAAAGAAAAAAACCTGCAAAAAAAACCTACAAGGGTCACCGAGCAAGTACATCTATCTATCTCTATCTCTATATATCTTTATCTATATCTGTATCTGTATACATCTATATATCTATATCTAGGGGCCCCGGTGCACTGCTTTGCCTGGGGGCCCATAATGTTGTTAAGATGGCCCTGATGCAGAAGAACTTGTAAACCTGCAGTCTGTTAGATGACTGGACAGAAACCTATTCAATATCAACTATTCACTCCAGGGACCCTTTAGACCAGTTTTTAATTGAATTACCACATCTTTCCCATACCTTTCAATTGTCCCAAATTAGGTGGGACAGTCTTGATTTTAGGGGACTGCCCCACTGTGTTGACAATCAGGACATTTGGGACTGTTGTGGAGATGTAGTGTACATGGCAATGCAGTGTTACAAGCTAGGCTGTTGCCATGATGACCGGGACGTCACTTTCTCTTCACCCCGACCATCACCTAGGCCATGGCCAGGATGCTCTATCAGCTAGTGCCTCGTCCCGGCATGAGGAGGCAACCGGGTGTTTGTGCAAATATTCACAAATAATTACCAGCTTTCTGAGGCTGATTATGCCGGGTGTGCCTTATTCCGTTTGATTGGTCCCCCTATGTATTTAAGACATGGAGGGCTTAGTCTCCCTGCCGGTTATAGCATCTATGCTGTGCATTGCTGACCTGTTTCTGTGTTCCTGTGTCTTCTGTGGATACTCTGCTGTTTTCCTGATTGACCTCTGTTGTGACCCCTGGCTTGTTTCTGGACCCTGCTTGTTCTATGGTTTTGACCTTTGGCTTTGTTGTTGGATATCCCTGTTCACTGCCAGCCCTGACTCTTTGGCCTATTCTTGACTACTCTACCTGCTACGTACCTCTGACCTCGGCCTGCTTCTGATCATCCACTTCTATCTTGGCTACCACCTCCTATTTACCTGCTGCGGCTTTGAATATAAGCTTCCACTATCTGGGGGCATCCAAGTATCTGTCAGCGCGACAAGCTCTATGGGAAAGTTGACAGCTATAGGCGAAGACCTCTGTCACCTGTTCTGGAAGCTTATGTCAGTAGCCGCTAGCCGTAACATGCAGGAGTTATTTTGGGGAGAAGGGGAGAGAGATGAGGGTGCCCTAGTCCTTCAGTAGACTTAGTCATAACCCTGAGAAATGAAGCAAGCCATGCAGGCTATTGTTTATAATTATCAGCCATTGCAGGCTGGGGAGAAGCTGGGTACTGTGTCATTCAATAGGATGACTGGTCAGGAATTGTGCTGAGCCCATGATCACACGTTTAACTCAAATATCTGATATTAGTAGCTCTTTTATGTAGCCGTGGTCCATTTTGGGTCAACCACTTAAAAAACATAAACCCTTTAGATAACAAATAGGGGCATCTTTCCCCCACCTGGTACCTAAGAGAGTCAGATTGGCTCTGTCAGATAGTTCCATTCATAGTTCACACTAGAGCTCTACTGCAGTATCTTTAAAGTAATTTGCTTTCTCTGTGTCCTATTTAGAATGTGATGTGAGCAACTTGATTGCTCACATCACCGCCAAATTTTATTTTCCAGAAATAAGTCACTTAGGTAAAATACATTATTCCGTGGTAACCTGACAGTCCACTGCATCTGTGTAAACTTCTACCTCCCCACTCTACTCTACACTTACAGACAGTTTCCTAAGCAGATTTTGTACACATATTTCATTCATTTAAAAATGTGCACCTCGGTTTCACTGATTTCTATTTTGTTTTGGGAATCAAAAAAAATACTAGCAATAGTTTTAACTGTAACCTGAGTACACTTGCTGTCACACGGGCTAGGGTCTCACCCACAGGAAATGCCTTGACGTTGGCAGGTGACATTACCCTTAAATATCTGTATTGTGCACAAATTTCTCCAACTTATGTATATGCTGACATACAGTCATTTATTATTTGTTTCAAGTGCCTGACTATCTTTTTCACAAATGGATCTGATACAGATGGAAAAAACAGAAAATACAATCATCTGATTCTGTGTATGAATCAACCAATACCCACAATGCATTTCTACCAAGCTGTCAGTCACTCTGGATCTGCCATGTTAGACAAGTATCCTAACATCACAACCTGCCACAGAGACATAACACTAAGCATTTTGGACTTATTTAGTTAAGTATAAACACTCCAGTTTTTTTATGTATATTATTCTGCTCTATAATATTGAAGCAGTAACTGGCTACTGACAGCCATAACTAGGACTGTGAGAGAGGGGCAAACACTCATGGCTTAATGGCCTTGTGATGGGGGTGGGGTTAAGGGGTGCTGGGAATTTAGTATTTTAGGTTAATTTGATTCAACTGGAGTGCCAGGCATGTCAGTTTTCTTTCTTGCCCCAGTCGCTAAAATATATAGTAACGGCTCTTACACAGCGTTCGATAAATATTAATAACAAATACTAACTGATCTGTACCTATAGCTACAACTGTTGTCCAGCTAAGTATAAGCTAATGTTCAATAAATTTCTGATCACCATCATTACACCTCCAGTCATTAAAATCTGAAACTGTAGACCTCTTGTATATCATTATATATTACTAATTTGTGACTTTCATGTATATGAATATATGCCTCTTGTGAATGTATTTTTTAAAAATACTTTTCATTTATTGAGCCATTTCCACTTTAAAGATAAATCTGCATACCTGTACCCTACTTTAACACTGAAGCTATTCCGTAATTACCTCTTCCTCAGCCATCAATTCCTTAATTATTTTTTAGCATTAGAATCTTCATTAGCTTAATGATCCAATGCAAATGTGAGAAATTGCATTCAACAAGCAAATTTTATATAACACAGAAGAGGTTAGAACGTTGTGCATAGAACTCTCCAAGACAAATACATTGTCATTTCGCTAGACAAATGATGAAGATTACATTCTATTTACGTGACATCATCTCATGACTTTGTAATCACAGTGGTTTGTGCTGTAATCTAGAAAAATGACTTGGGAAAGATCATAAAATATTGATACCGCACAAGCAGTAATTTGAATCTTTAGCAGTAACTGGAAGAGGAGATGTGAGATTTTGTAGCAAGTCATTATCTGGCAGAGTTAAAGCAATGCCATGTAAATGTTACTTTGTATCAGTAATGTTTTAAAATACTTCCTATAAAACACTTGAGTTACATTCTCCCAATTGAGTTTCAAAATGGTAAAAAAACAACTAATATGTCTCAGAGAATTAAGGGCAATATTGATGCCCTAACAGACCCACACATAAGTGGCATATATGGTACAAGGAAATCATGGGAAGTCCATTATGTACATAAATCCACTAGATTGTTGGATATTTATTATATGAATTGTGTGTGTTTGGAAATGGAGTTAGTGGTGGTCCCTGCATACCATAATCCGATAAACACATACCAAGACAATATTGAGGCGCCTCGGTCACAAGGTTAGTAGTCTGTAGTTAATTGGTCATTCTCCCATTTTTTTTCCTGCCTATGGCAATGTGTTTGTATGACAAACAATTCAGTACGGCTTGAATTTAGTGCATTTAAAGGACCTCAATGACATACTTGGAGTTAACCTGTTTAAACCATTCAGTATCCTGTTTCTGATTAAGGTTTGTTGTGAAAGTTTCTGCATTACAGTTCTATGTGTGTCCAGACTAAACGTTTATGGTTACTGCTTTGATCTGTTCCTATGTTCTGCCTATCATTCTGTGCTGCCTGCTCTGACCGGCACCTGTAAACCAACCAAATTCTGTGCTGTCTTCCTTGATCTCAGGCTGTCCCCAAATTAAGTACTATCATACCCTCTCTGACCAGAACCCTAACCCTGCCTACAGTTCCGGGCTGCTGGCTAAGACCAGCACCAATAACCCATCTAAGTTCTGTACTGCCTGCCCTGAACTCATTTTGTACACTATGATTCTGTGCTGGCTGCTCTGACCCTCACCCTGACTATAATTCTGTGTTAAATGATGCTAATTAACAACACACCAGCTAAATTCTGCATATATATGTACCACCCCACTCAGATCAAATGTACATCTATATATATAAAAGAAGAAGTTTGTTTGTTTGTTGGCATTTATCTTCAACACCCCTGCACCGATTGGAATGAACCCAACTCAAGCTTGTCTAGTTGGATCCTGGGGGGTTAGGGTCTCAGTCGGACCTCAAGTTGGTGTATGGTGGGCAGAACTTTGACCCAGGGAACCTGTTCTGAGCCTTTCACTGGTTGGATTTGAACGAAAATTCAAACTGGTAACATTGGATCACAGAAGACATACTAGGGGGTTGAGCTCCCGGGGAGCCTGTACTGGGCCTCCCACTGGATGTATTTGGTTTGCATGTCTGTTCGGTTATGCATTCGACACCCCAGAACCGACTGAGATGAAACCAATGCGAGGTGATCCAGTTGGATCCTGGCCAGATTTTAGGGGGGTTAGGGTCCCGGTCGGACTTTCTGTTGGTGTACTCTGGGTAGAACTTTGACCCGGGAGCCTGTTCTGAGCCTTCCATTGGATGAATTTGGACGAAAACTTCACAGACTGGTAACATTGGATCCCAGAAGATATACTAGGGGGTTGATGTCCCGGTTGGACCTCCCATTGGTGTATGCTAGGCAGAACTTTGACCTTGGAAGCCTGTTCTGGCCTTCCACTGGATAGATTTAAATGGCATTTAAAAACAAAAACAAAAACACTTGGCAGCCACCTCATGTGTGTATTGGAAGAGCTGCTAAGCTGCTAATTATTTTTAAAATATTGACATATATCATATACATCCAAATCATTGATAACTTAATAACTTGAAGATTTAAACCTGGGCAACGCTAGGTATTATATATAAATATATATATATATATATATATATATATATATATATATATATATATATATATCTCAAACACAAAGGAAGCACTTCCATAGTGTATTGTCAGATATAAAAGATTTATTCATAAAGCGTAAAATCATGCACGTACCAGAACAACAAATATTCACAGCATATCAGGTTACAATTCAGCTTCCTCTTCCTTCTAAAACTCCCACTTGTAATCAAGCATCTACTTCCTCTACGCTAGACAAGCCCCTAATTATGCACAGACATGCCCCCAATCACATGACCACATCCCTTTGACAGCATGCTGAGAGTATGGCACATAGAACATCACAGCACAGAGCCGCAATTTCAGCCTGACAAAGAGGAGAAGAATCTGGGGGCTACATCAGTTACATCTTTTGAAACAAAAAAGTCATGTAGGATTACCACCAAAACATTAATGTGCATGCAACAATAATAATAAATATATGTAGAGAATACTGGTGTTCCTATAAGCTGGAGGAAACTAGTGTTCCTATAAGCTGATTTTGCATAGCAATCATACTGTGCTGCCTGCCTAGACTCCGGCTTGTACTTGATCCTCATAATGTAACCCATGTCTGTCCCACATGTATGAAAAGTCAAAATGAATATATAACAATAATAAATTCACATATATTCAATTTATTGGCAGGTACTAAAGATTTAATTTCTTTTAATTATACTGCACTGTTAAAATATTTTAAGTACTTTCTTGAATTTAGTTGTTCCAAACCATTTACATTTAATTCACAGTCTTTTGGATAAGCAATGTTGTGGGAAAAATATACATGTAAAAATATGTGCTAGTGGAATATTTCAGTTTTCTGGGAACATTTTCCACAACTTCAACAAATTATTCACTGTAACTTGTGAATGAGAAGCCAAAACTTGAGGCTTCTGGCGTTAAGACAAAAGGTGTTAATTAGCAGAGAAGATAATTTGTTTCCTGACCTACTTTTCCACAGAATAGTTTATCCTGGATTAACAACACATTTCTGGGTGCAATCATTCAAGTGCTCTAGGGAAACGTCAGAAAGTGCAGTACATGGATGTGATGACACGGAGGACCTGAGTCATTAAGGAGAGCACAGCATAAAAAAGGAGTAACTTTACACCTGGGCAAAACCATGTTGCATGGGAGGGGGAGGTAAATTTAAAATGTGGGGACAGATTCATAGTTGGGATAAAGCATGTCCTAGATCAACTTTAAATTTCAGTGTAAAAATTAAGCTATCAAGTATTTGTGTGCTACACAAAAAAACAGCCAGTATTTAACTTATGTGCAAAGGAATAAACTAGTTTGCACCCCTTGCATTGTAACATGGTTTGTCCCGGAGAACATTTACTCCTTTTTTGCTTCACTTTCCTTACTGACTCAGGCCCAGAGACTTTTGATTTCCACACACTTGCTGACCCTGAATATTACTGAGAAAATGACGATGTTATCTGCATCCTCTACTTCAGGCCTGCACAACATGTGGCTCTCCAGGTGTTGTGAAACTACAAGCCCCAGCATGCTTTGTCACACGATAGATGACAGGGTATGCTGGAACTTGTAGTTTCACAACACCTACTTTTAATATACCCCAGAGCACTTTCTAGTCCATCACTTGTTAGGGAGGCTACCAAGAAGCCTATGGAAACTCGTACAGATTTAGTCTTCTCTAAAAATATTCCATATTTACAATATTGTTCTCTACCTATTGTACTGCGCGTTCAGTAAAATACCTGGGAATAGGGTGTTATGCATTGTTTTATTAATATGAGTGAAAGATACCATACTGGTTATTAAGACCAGATTCAATGACATTTGAGCACTCAGTGAAGTAGGAGATACAAACCTGTAGGTAGCCAGGTGCATGGAGACAGAAGCTGAAGCCAAGACTATGAATCCATTACAGTAGAAGATTCTGCAGAACACTGGGCTTAATGCAGACAATACACCGTGATAAAGACACTTTAGTGTATCAAAATGTGAGTTGAAATGTACTTGGACATCTTCTGTTGTACTGGAAATGTAACATCAGCCATAGACATTAGCGGAACATAAAATATCTTGGAAAGTGATACGATTCCTATATGGTCATTATCAGAACTGTAGAGATGGGTCTCCACATCTCACATAACTATGACTTTCAGGAGCTCCGCTGCAAAATGTACAGCTCTGCTTGATCCATAAACCACCCTATACTAGTACTCTAAAGCTCTACTACATAATGGTATACAGTGTTTTGAGATTCTGGAGCATAGGACTTGGACGTATTCACACCCCCTCCATCCCTGGTAGTTATGCTGAAAGACTTTTGTTTCTTTTGTCACCAGATTAATGACATCACTGAGGTCTTAGCCCACTTGGTGGTTCAAGGTTCTATCTATGTTTTGGGGTCAACATAGAGCAGCTCAAAGTTATGTTATTAAAGCAGGGCTGGAGGTCTCACTGTGACTGAGCATTTTAAGGTCCAGCCCGGTAATAATCTCAGCTATATTAGCCCCTCTGGCAAATGCCAGTCCAGGCCTGTATGCCGCTCTACTGTGGGTTCCAGGGAGAACGGGTTTGCATTAAAAGCCTGTTCCCATTAACAACAGGAAATGTCAAATTACTCTTTGTGTACATCATAAAGCTCGATGACAATCAAAACCAGAAGATAATTTGGTATTTTGCCTTTTAATGTAGTTATGGAACGAGTGTCAGGCAACAGGTGTGCTCATTGCATTAACATGTCATGTTTCACAGCCTAGCAGGAAAGGCAGAAGATCAAAATGCTGAGATTTCACAGATGCATTTAATTAGATTTTAAACAGCACTTAAAAAGGGAAACAGACACAGATTTAGTTATGTTGTTTGTCTGGATAATTATCTAAAGTAAAGCAAACCAGTGGCAAACAGTGCAATCGTTTAGTCACAAGATTTAGTTAGAATATAAATGCAGAACCCATGGTCCCTCTATCAGTTTGACCACATACACAGGTGGTCATGGCTGCACCAAGGATGCACCTTGAAGCGCACTGGGCAGACCAGACAGGTGCATCAGATCAAATTAAGTGCATCGGGTGTGCGCATCAGGTGGGCGCACTGGGTGCGTGCATCAGGTGCACTTTGTACGTGACCTCCTATACTTTTTAGCCATGTCTTTACAACCTCACCCAGAGCTGTTTTATTCTTCTTGCCCTGGGATAAAGCTGATAGTATCCAATGCAGAATAACACAAAAAATTCATCTTGTTCATTTAAAGACATGGCTAAAGTCATCCATCCGAAGATGAACAACAAAATAGCATATATTACATACAATAGCTCTATATATATATATATATATATATATATATATATATATACACATTATATATACAGTAATGGGGGGGGTGCGGTGGTAAACCATACCGCCACTTCTCCTACTGACTTCATTAACCAACTATTACATTCATGTCACTTACATTTCCATTACATTTTTCATACCATCAGTTCTCACACAATTGTATCCAGATCATTGAGTGAATATTTATTCTATCTGATGTTTTTGGACTATAGCTGCACATGCAATTAAAACACCTGTTCACAGTATATCCCATGTCCTTAAAATGTCCTTACTGGTACTATTAGAACTGCATTCTAAATACTGATTATGTAAAAATGTTATATCTTTCTTTCTATACTACTATTATTTTTTAACATGATATTATTGCTCATTTAAGTCTGCTTTAAAATGATATTATAAATAGTTTGGGATGAGAGAATATTAAACACTTAATATCGTGCTTAATGCATTAATTAAAAAAGCTTTTAACTTAAATCAGAGATATAATTCTATACCAGGAAACGGCAAAGGTTGCCAAAATGGTTGAGGTTATAGAAAGGTTTAACATAATCATTTTAAGTTTCCTATTAAAATAAGTCCACAGGGACAATACGAGTAAAACTGGTAAGATTTGCAACCCGGATGGTTCTTTAATATAACGTAAGTCTAAAAATAATGTACAAAGGGAAATTAAATATTTTGTGATCTTGAGCCTGATTTGCATTTGCAAATACCTATACAGTGTCTCCAATGGCCAAAAGACTGGACCACCTAGAAGAATGACAGTATACGCCTATGTTGGCATAAGCATCTATATATGTCGCAATGAATGTGCTCTAAAGTCGGTTAGAGTTTTGGACATAGATAGTTACATAGTAAGTTTAAAGTGATTAACATCATTGAGCAGTGGTGGGCTTTGCATTATGTCATATGCCATGACATTAAGCATACTTGCCAACTCTCCCGGAATGTCCGGGATAGGTCTCCCGGGATCCCGGGAGAGCAGGCAAATATCCCATATGGCAACATGCTCCTCAAAATGACACGATTCGCGGTGAATTGCGTCATTTTGGCCCCGCCCTCCAGGGGAGAAAATGGCATTTTGTTGTGGGGCGGAGCCAAAATTACGCAAATTACCGTGCCCCGCCCCTACGGCCCTCCAACCACGCCCCCCTGCCTAGGATCTCCCAGAATTAGCTTGCCAAAGGTTCGCAAGTATGCATTAAGTTCCCCCACCCCCTAACTACACACATCTCCTAGAGGGGAGTTCTGAGAGTTGGTAGCTATGTTTTAAATTGACAATCATTATGCCAGATAAAAAGGTGAATTAGGATAACTTCCAGTCATCAGAGAGAAGGCCCTAAATGTTCATTTACACAGAATAACAGTCAAATAAGGGACAATTTGCAATGTTATATTATTTATTTAATTTACCTGTGGACACCTCTATTTATAATCTGCACTTAAATCACAATTTGGATACACTTTCCAGAGTTCTATACCTCCAACACTTCTTGTCTATTGCAAGCAAATGTGTGAGAAGATGTGGGCTCCTTAATACTGATTGTAATAGCTGCTTTGTCTGCACAGTCAACATAATGAGTTCACTTAGCACTGTCAGTGGTTTTACAAAGCTGATCACACACGCTGCCAGTTTTCTAGATGTGCAGATGTTGAGCAGACAGAATGATAGGGAAGAAATATTCAATTGGAGGTTTTGCTTAGATTGACTAGAGACCGAGACACAATCCAGATGCAAAGACATCTGCAGCTGTTTTTGTGCACATGTTCCCCAATTATATACAAAGTGCATACACTGTGCACATGAAAATGTGTCTGTGCTGGTACAACATGTAGCATGATAAGATAAGTTGTGCACCCACATGCGGAAACAATATTTTGTTTTCAAGGACAAGACTATTTTAATGAGATATAAAAGTGTATTTACAGTCTCTCTCTCTCTCTCTCTCTCTCTCTCTCTCTGTTTAGCAGTTGATGGAACCACAGAGCATTTTTCTTCCTGCAAAAAGACTTGTTGTTTACATGTCCTTGTAGGTGGTGATAATAACCAGGGGTCTACAGTATACTTTCCATTGGACTCTGCTTTTACCTTGCAGGTGTATATTATACGGTGAAGGGAATTTTCTTTTTTTCAATCATGTGTTTTTTATTGGAAGATATTATAACACAAATAATAATTATTACATAAAAAACCCCCAAAAAACTGACATGTTATGCTAACAAGTATTTGCTAATCTAATCAATGAATTGACATATTAGTTATCTAGGTTAAATACAGCGTTGGACTGGCCTACCCGGGGGCGTGGTATTCCAAGGTGGGTCCCGATGCCTGATCACTCCGCCCTCTTCATTGGTGGGGTGGAGGCTGCAGTCAGCGCGGGGGGAGGCTGGGACATTTTTATAGACTGCACTCTTCAGCCGTGCGCTGCGCGGTGCCTTAGGTAGGCTGAGCACAGTTATTTACATTACACAGGCACAGTCTTCTGTTGTACACATGTGAATGCCCCATCCCCGCTTCCATCTATTTGACCACATGTATCACAGAGAGCTTCTCCACCTACTTCTTTCCATCACTATTATTGAGTGGCCTCATCTGAGCTGCGCTGGGGCGCATGGTGCAGTAGAGGAGGAAGTGCTCAGAGGCTCCTTCAGAATGAATGGGTCATTGATGTGCAAGGTATGGTCCCCCCCTTTCCTTCCCTCCATGTTTGCCAGTCTGTCTTACTGCTGCTTGTACCCTAATTTGGTTTCTCTATCACCCCCTGTCTCCCTTTTGTTTCTCTAACAATATATTGAGATGCTTTGTATAAGCAGCATTTATATATAAATGTTTAAATGTGTCTTCTAAGATATACACACAGTGTGCCAGGCATTCACTATTATTATACACAGGCCAAATAAATTCATAAAACACACCCAGGATTTGCCATGTCTCCACCGGCAGTGCATCGCCTACAATCACTCCTTACAACAAGTGGGCGCGCCAGTGTTCTGGTATACGGTGGTATACCGCCACATCTTCTAGTGCTCTTATTGTAACACTATCACACTCTAGTCACTTACATTTTACATACCGCTGCTATATATATATATATATATATATATATATATATATATATATTTAATTTCTTATTTTATAACGCCAATATCATGATAATATTAAAAGTAATGGGACCAACAAATAAACGTTCATGTTATGCCACACAATAGTGCCCCCAGTTCATATTATGCCTCATAGTTGTGTCCCAGATCACATTATCCCTCATAGTTGTGCTCTTAACTCACTTTAATATCCGTCATAGTTGTGCCCCCAACTCATGTTATCCCTCATAGTTGTGCCCGCACTTCATGTTATCCCTCCTAATTGTGCCCCCAACTCACATTATTACTCATAGTTTTGCCCCATTTCATATTATCCCTCATCGCTGTGCCCTCAGTTTATATTATGCCCTACAGTTGTGCCCCCATTTGCATATGTTATCCTCTGTGGGCTGACCACATCCCCTTTAATGACTGACCACACCCCTCTTGCAGTTGGCCACACCTCAATGTATTGGGCCCCTATCACTGCATTCCCCCGGTGGGCCCTTTATGTCCCAGTCCGACACTGATTAAAAATATAGCAACAAGTTAAATAAATGGTTAAAAATAGTATATAAACAATTATTAATGAAAGTGCTGACATAATAGTAGCTGTTCCAATAAAGACATTTGAAACATATATATATATATATAGTTGTGTCAGTGGATAAATTAACATAGCATATAAAACAGAATTTCTGTAGCTCAGGATAGAATCATAAATCGGTGGATGCTCAGGACAATGCCAACCAGGGACCCAGAAAAAGGCGTCTGTGGATATACTAGTCAGGAGGCACATAAACATCCTGGTACAGTGTCACAAATACATCTCTACACATCTGCCCAAAACCTCTGAACTGCTGTACAGTCCCGCAACAGATGCCAGAAGTCACCATCACTAAAACCACGCTTCGGACAGTTAGTGTCTTGTCTACCAGCCGTTTTAAACAGAGAAGCTGGTGTAAGATATCCCCTGTGAAATACATATGAGTGAATCTGTTGGAATCGGATGCAGGAGGTGGTGTCTTGAAGGCTTTAGAGTGCTTGAGTCCAGTCTTCATCAGAGAGCAGATCCAGGGCAGCCTCCCATTTAATTTTGAGAGAGAGTAATCCATCGGGGTCAAATTCAGTATTAAGTTCGAAGTATATGGTATAGGGCAATTCTAAGCACATTTTGGTTAATGTGAAGCAAAAACTTTCTAACACATAAAAGGGACACGTAGTAAAGCAACTGTGCCGACTTAGACAGGAAGTCGAGGGCTCTGTACCGCCATCCCGACTGGTAGAAAGTTGGGGGGAGATTCTGTCTACCTCCTGCAGAGGAGTGGTGAAGGAGTGCCATGTGCACGCGCTAGGTCCCCAGGGATGTGGCCACACCCCCAGTATACAATGATCACGCCCCCATCCCACTTGCGGAGACAAAATCATTGGGAGGTATGAGTAAAGACCCCTCACATTTAAGGCATAAATGAGACTACACTGAACAATATTGTAGGAGAAAAATGGAAAGGTTTAAATTAATGGAGGGTGGGTCCCAAAATGATTGTAGGATATAGATTGATGGAATATCTTCCCTCTGAAAATTAAAAGTATAATTGAAGCTGTACACAAGAAAAATAAAAAAAATGAAAATACAATAATATAAAAAGGAAATTAAATTGATAAAAAAGATAGAAAACCAAAAATTGGTGAATGGGGATATAAAAACATATATACATATATATATATATATATATATATATATATTATATATAATATATATATATATATATATATATATATATATATATATATATACAAGTTAACCCGTGCATGATACTCATGCATTCTAGTCAAATCAAGCTACTTAAGATGTTAAAAAGGTTCTTGTCATGCATTTGGGCCTAGCCCAGGCCTCCTCAGGGGAAGAGCGTTACTTCCCGACGTAAGCGCCCCTTTTTAACGTGGTTTTCTCCACATGTCACCACCTCATCATTTTTCTCCATCACCTCATCCTTCATCTTTATCACCACATCTATCCAGATGTCTATCGAGACACAGGGATCTCTCTCAGCGGTCCTGAGTATCACACTCCTCTTGCTCTGTCACCCCCGGCAACCACCAACCACTCCCAACTGTCACCCCCGGCAACCACCAACCACTCCCAACTGTCACTTCTCCGTCAAGAAATATATATATATTTTTTTAAAATCTTTATAAGCACTTTTAACAATTAACAAATTAAATTAACAAATTAAAAACAACTTAGTATACCAAATTTCAGCCCTTTCTGAGTTTTTTTTCCACACACACTAAGAATTCAGTAGGTCAGTGTATAACTCCGCCCAGCAGGTGGCGCTGCAGCAAATTTAGCCCTTTCTGAGTTTTTTTTTCCACACACACTAAGAATTTAGTAGGTCAGTGTATAACTTCGCCCAGCAGGTGGCGCTGCAGCTTGGTTTTTTTTTTTTCACACACAGACACACGCCACCTGACTTTTATATAGTAGATATATATATATATATATATATATATATATATATATATTAACAGACTGACCTGATTCATATAAAACATTTTTTAGTTTAATGACAAATTTAATCATATAAAGATAATTCATCAGTTAAATAGTAAATTATACACTTATAATATAATTATAATATACTAATAATTCCACAATAAGATCACTTTTTCTGGCTACCCCATATAGATTGATTTTCTTACTAATATTTTCATTTGAAAGTGAATGGAATATTTTAGGAATACTATTATTAAATTAATTGCTATCTTTATCATATTTTAAATTACTGCAACACAAATGATTTACTACTTAACAAGTCCATTGTATATATCATTGTATGCCCATGTTCAACTTTTTTAGCTTCCTATATCTTTTCTAATATTGTTTTTTTCCTTTTTATTTTTTTTTTATTTCTTTTTCTTTTTCCTTATATAGGTTCAACTATAAATTAAATTTTCATTAGGATCCATTGTGGGTAGACTATCATCAGATTGAGTTTTGATATTATTAATATTACTATTTGTTTAGCCTTATCTCAGCTGATTACGGATGTCTGGATCCCAAATATCATTTTGGCTTGAAGTGCTCATAAACTCTCTGTTTGTGGATATTTTCTGAATTGGTAATTATTTAAAAAAAACATCCAGAATCTTCACTTTGTTTTCCTCTCACTTTACACTGCTAGAAATAGCATCAGAGAACATAGATGGGTGTTTGTAGTTAGAGCAGACTTTTCAGACTATGACAAAAAGCAATATCTGGTGAATCTCCAGAGACTCTTAGACACCTTTGCTGCACAGCTCTGTCACTAAGGGGGCCTAGAGGAATACAAGGTGTCAGAGAAAGTTGCAGAAGGAAGTCTGATTCTTTAAGACACTTCGTAATTTTAAATAAATACCAATTAGGAAAATTATCTTGTCAGCAATACAGAGACTATACTTAATTTTAATTACTCATTATATACAAAATATAGCCGTCCTTCCTCCCAGAACAATGCTATTTCTTCAACTACATAGGGTATCATCATCATCATTACCATTTATTTATATAGCGCCACTGATTCCGCAGCGCTGTACAGAGAACTCACTCACATCAGTCCCTGTCCCATTGGGGCTTATAGTATAAATTCCCTAATATACACACACAGAGGTCAATTTGTTAGCAGCCAATTGACCTACCACTATGTTTTTGGAGTGTGGGAGGAAACCGGAGCACCTGAAGGAAACCCACGCAATAACGGGGAGAACATACAAACTCCTCAGATAAGGCCATGGTCGGGAATTGAACTCATGACCCCAGAAGTGCTAACCACTTAGCCACCGTGCAGAACGCCCCATTCTGATTTTTGGAAACTACTCTGTATGAGATCGCAAGTCGATCTAGGTTAGATGGAGTGAAGATTTATTTAAGAGAAAATACCTGAAGATTACGGCTCCCATATATACTACATTTCACATTTTCCACACTAAAAATCGTTGGTTCACGTTAGTTGTTTTCTCATTATACAGATTCCAGATACACCCAAATTAACAAGTGGGACAGATTACTATAACAGGTGACTATATGGTTCTACCTTATGTGGGATGGTTTTATATCCTGACTGTTCTGTGCAAAGTTTAAATCACATTTGTGTCCTGGTTTTTCATTTTGAAATGATGGAGGCTCTACTGAAGGGATCTGGATGTTATCACTATGTTACTAATCTAGCAATATAATGCCACAAATATAAGACACCCCAAAACACTCATTTATGAACACAGAAAACTGCCTAGGTGAAGTGCGTATTTTTATGAAAGTCCTCATATTTTCTTACTTGATTTCTAAATACAGGAGCAGAACATTTTGAAACAGCGACAAACGGGCATTTTCCACATTTATAAATGACCCTCTTCAGACTTCATTTTTAAATGAAAAAATAGAGTCCTTCTATAATTAAAAACCTATTGGTTATCAGCCTTCATAAAATTAAAAATCCAATTTATTCCTTTGTCCATGCATTTGTCATTTCAGGTATAAGCTAAAAGAATTAAACTGTTTATATTAAACAAATCACTCTGTATAAAAGCATGTTACACAGTATTGAAAAATACCTAATGACGTTTAAAAGCAGTGGAGCAAATTGTTTTGACACATTACATTAAATGTCAGGTTACAACACATAATGTCGTCTCTCACTGTCATCAGCGATGACAACTTCTGGATTACAGTGCAATGGAAACACCCTTCACATGATGGCAAATGAATGACAGCCATCATGATGTATATATGCTCGGTACATAAAACAAATTCCTCCTTTGGAACTATTGTTTTATACACTTAGATATTTGGAATAACTGTTATTTTTCAAAGATAAAAAATCTGTCATTAAATATTTTATTAGCTTTCCTTGGGCGATAAAAACTCCAGTTACAATAAAGAAGGAATGTATGAGAAGTCACGACTCCATGTGTTGCCTGTGAGGCATTGTTTAATGAAAAAACATCCCCCCACCAAATCAGAAAGAGGAGGGTGACTTGACTATAAGCCATTAGGTAGTTTGATTGGGGGACTGGTAATTACTGTACTGACAAGTTTAGTATTGGAGACTGTAGCAGAGAGCGGAAAGTTAAAGCCTAGCTGTAAATCCAGAAAAAGCAGTCTGGTAATTGTTTTCCCAGCATGCCACTATCTTCCATTATGTATTGTATTTTTATAACTTTGATACTTATTATTCAGTCAAGGGAGAACTATTACTGTCTTTTCATTTTAGGTAAGGCTGGGTCAGGGCTGGATTAACCTGAGGTCTAACTGGGCTACAGCCCAGGGGCCTCGGGCATCCAGGGGGCCCTTTACAGTGCTCAGCGGCATTATTGATCGGTGCGGGAGCGTCCCCGGCCTAATCAATGCTGCTGAGCCTGTCACTGTAGTCTTTCCGCGGCGCTCAGTGATCTCCTTACTGAGGAGATCTTGTGAGTCTCACTCTCACGAGATCCCTTCAGTAAGGAGCATAGAGCGTTCCGCGGAAGAACTACAGTGACAGGAGGAGAACAGAAAAAGGTAAGTGCCTGGGGAAGGGCGGCGGGCGGCTCACAGGTGGGGTGCACAGGGGGGCTGGCAGATCTAAGCGGGGAGCCTCACGGGGGAATGGTGGCCCCCTTAGCCCAGAAGTCTGCATTCCCTTAAACCGGCACTGGTCTGGATACACACTAGAGTGTTTTATTGGACCAATCAGACGATAAACGACCGGTGTCACCTGCCGTCACAGACTTGTTTTATAGGCTGGTGTTTGTCCAGGGCTCCGCCCATTTGCTGGCCGGACTCTTCAGTTTTTTCATCCTTAACATACTCTGTTGTAATATTATATATCAATAAATGGTACTTCATTAATTTTTTCCAGATCTTCAAGATGAGCAATAACCTATATACAAGGAACCAATGACTTCAGAAAACAAAAAGAGTGTTATAATGCAGGCAATGTCCAGCGTATAACTAGGAGCAGGCCAGATTCTTGGAGAAGTTAATTGCTGGGGGCAGAAAATGCCCACAGTGCACCCATCCTAAGACCACACTAACAGGACAATTAAAAAAATACAATAACAAAGGCTACTGCTCAGATGGCATTTCTCCTCCTACACCAAATAATCTACCAGCTGCACAGCAATGTCTCCCCCAAGTTTTGTTCAACTAAATAGGCAAACCTGTAAGCGTTGACTCCACTGGGCCAGTGTTTGCAGATGGTATGTGAGTCAGTTGTTGGCTTGCCCATGTTCAGTGGAGCTGAAAACCAAGATTTTTGGATATATTTACTAAACTGCGGGTTTGAGAAAGTGGAGATGTTGCCTATAGCAACCAATCAGATTCTAGCTGTCATTTTGTAGAATGCACTAAATGCACTAAATATATGATAGCTAGAATCTGATTGGTTGCTATAGGCAACATCTCCACTTTTTCAAACCCGCAGTTTAGTAAATATACCCCTTGCACTTAACTGGCAGCAATCTCTTTCTTGTATTGGGCAAAAGGAAAAGGAGGCCTATTGTTGGCAAAACACCCGTTTTTGCAGGCAATAGGTTTTTTTCCCTTTAATAAAATCTGCTCCGAAGAGAGAAAAGCACTAGTAAAAACATATATATATATACATACACACACATACAACGGTGACAGCTCACACAACTAAAAACAATGAAGTGTAGCCATTTTTCCTTCTCGGTGAAAACTGTGAGAGTTCTGTCTCCAAGCAGCAATGAAAGGGTTAACGTCGCTGCTGACACGACACAATGTATCAGAGAGCGAGGGTGCTGAATTTTTCAGTGTGGAATTGACAATGTACTTATAAGGGGATTTTCCTACATTTTGTTTTTGAAGTGAATTAAGGATAAGCAGCTTAGTCCCTGCAGTTGAGGATTCATCACGGTTAGGAGCCGCCGAATGAACAGCATTGTGGATCAATTGGTGAAGTATCTCAGCAGAGCTTCACCAAACAAGATTGCACTGGCACCCAACTGGCAACTCCCATCGGCAAATTTGTTTCACATTATTAATCATTACATTAAATTCTCTTTATAATAATGCTCATATGAAAATGGAAGAGTTATAAATTGCACCCGAAAGCAAAAATCTTTTCTGGAGGATCACAATGAATAGAAGATACGTCCTTCAGGGGAGAGTGAGGATGCAACTCATCTATGTCCAGATAGCTCATCTTAGATGCAGCACTGTTTATTGACATTCATGTTAGGTGCACAATTTGCCGTTAACCACAGCAAACAATCAGACACTTGATTTCTTTTTTTAACTTGTACTAGATAGATAAAAGCTAATTGTTAATTGGTTATTGTGCACCAGTGCACATTTTGCACAAAATGCAATGATCTAAATGAACCATAGTTGCCTACTCTCCCGCATTGTTCGGGAGACATTTTTTAGCAGTTCAATGTCCGAATTTTTAGGAGTTCTTCCGGACTCCCGAGAAAGCAGGCAAGAATCCCGGATCCAGATTTCGGCGTTGTTGAAGATGGCGGGGGGAGGGGGCTAAATACATCATCGTGGGCCCGCCCCCTGTTGCCTGAGATTGTCAGGAGGCTGAGCCTAATGGTGCACTGCGCATGGCCACGCCCCCCTCGACAGACCTCCCTCCCGGAAAGCTGCCTGCAAAAGTAGTGAAGTATGAAATGAACCCTAGTGATAATTTTACTGCCTCACAGCCATATCAGTGTTGATTGATACCTTGCATACCTACAGAAAAAAGTACTTTAACAGAAAACATTACAGTATTTGAAATACGTGATTGTAACACAAATATTATACAAGTCACATAAACACTTGTTTAATAACAGTTACTAACACAAAACTATATTGCTTTATTGCATCAAGGCAGACAGGCCTTTATCCACATTCGGGGTATAAAGGGATTTTTTGTGATCTAGTGCACTGCTAATTAATTCAAATAAAACCCATCGTGCACTATGTCAATTTGAGCATGTTCACACTTCTTTCCTTTTAGTCTGTATACCATGTGTCAATGCTGCCTGTATAAACAGGGGATGTCTGTTGCTATAGGGATGAATGGTCCCAAGGGCTGTTTAGTTTTCACTGCCGTTTCCCTCCGTCTGTGTTCCATTTACAATACAATGGAGGAAAAGCTAAAAAAAGAAAGCTGCCTTGTCATGGTACAATTTTTCCTCTGTAGATGACGGTCTACAGTACAAAAGGATGTAGGAATCTGTGCTATACCTGGTATTATTTTCAGAAGTGTTACTGCATCCTCCACATTTGAAATACTCAGATGATGCTGTGAGTGTAACCGTGGTACAAATACATAATTATGATCTTGCAAAGGGGGTTTTCCTTTGCATTCCATTATTGTTAAATACAGTATAAAGCTTTGCTATATTCAAGCGTGTGTATTTAACCTTTATGTCTTATTTTATAATTTATCTAGGAGTTTACTTCAGTGTCTCACAGACATATTATAATTGCAGTTAATTAGGTAAGCTACTAATGTTTTAATTTTAAGTGTTATGGATATAATTAGAGGAGAGAATACACAGTATGTTAGGAATGGTCAGGTTGGATCTTATGGATAATGCAGCTCAAAGAAGAACTCTGCACAGAAATGGAGACAAATGAGTTAATATAAAGAATTAAATTGTATGCTCCATAGATACACCTTCCACGGGATCTGTCAGTTCACAATGAGTCCACAATGGCTGTAACTGCCCCGTGCTGCTCTCCTCTCTGCCATTACTGCTCAGCCTGTTCCAGTAGCACTCGCCGAGAATGTCCCCTGGGGATAGGGAGCTGAATGTGCCATGGGAACATTACAGCCAGAAGAACAACAAGAACAGGTACTTTAACTGAACAGTGGACATGAGAAGTGGTAATGTGCACAAGTCCATATATACAGTGAGAATAGAGAATGATAATTACACCCTGAGCATGAGAAGTGGTAATGTGCACAAGTCCATATATACAGTGAGAATAGATAATGATAATTACACCCTGAGCATGAGAAGTGATAATGTGCACTACTGTCATACAGTGAGAACAGAGAATGATAAATGCACACTGAGAATGAGAAGAGATGATGTGCACAAGTTCATACATACAGTAATAAAAGATAGTGAGGATTGCACATAGAACACGACTAGTGATACTATGTACAGGTCCATGCATACAGTGAGAATGAGAATTGCACATAGAACAATTGTCTCCAAATTACGTGCATCATATTAATTTAAAGAATTTTAAATATTAACTTTTTTTTCTCCCAAAATACTGCTCATTTGACCCTCATTTGTGTTTCATATAACTCTTAGCAGTAAGGAGACAACAGGACATTATTTCAAGCAACACATATCATAACTTTATTTTTATAAAAACATTCATTTATATGTGCATATTTATATATATGTGCATTGTGCCTTACTTGCAAAGTACCTAACATCCATGGTGCAAGTGACCAAACTATAACTGAATGAATAGCAGTGACTTGTAAACTAGGAATCACTCTCAAATATGCACAGACCCGACGAGTTCATATCTTGTTCCACTAAAGGACATCTAGTGCAAAGTGAGGAGCATTATGCATTGATCCCATGCTGGTGATCCATCCAGCTCTACCCATTGTCTTGTGCAAAATTATCACTTCTCATTCCACATAGTGCTCTGTGGTTTCAAAGAAATATGATCCTGGTCCGCAAATAGAAACGGCGACACAACAGCACTCATGGGACACTTAGACTCGGCTCTGGATTATAAGTTACCCTTCTTGACCCAGTGACTGACAGAGGCATGTTTTATTTGATACGCATCTCTATTGGATATGTTGTGTTATGATGCATTGCTGTAGTATATTTTTTCTTTGTGTAACTCACCAAATTAGCAGTAGCATTGTCAGTCTTTTGCATAAAAGGATGTATGTAAGAACCAGTACTAGACCTTCTTCCATTGTCTAAATGTCACCATAACGGCCATATCTGAAATAGAGTCAGTCTCCGGGAACCATATGCCAGATGTTTCTGTGAACTAAACGCTGCTACAAATCCATAATTATCTTCTGTGCTTTCTCCCATTGCAGTCAACGCTGTTAAATATGAATGAGGCTCCCAACAAGTCTGACTCACATACATCAGTTACTAGGAGTCTAATGGGTACCACTGACACATGTCTAACTAAACTCAGGGAAATCCTCTATGCTGGATCTGGCCTTAATGAGATACAGCAGTAATGGGCTTAATAATTCAAAGCTGTTTGAATGGCTTCCCTTGAATCATTTTGTATATGTCTATGTAAGCATTTTTGTCTTGAAATGCAGAATGTCTGCTCTTAGATGCTAAATATTCATAGATCAACGGTTCCGCCTGACGAGTTTACAGCGTTAACAGATGTAATAGATTTACACAGGCTACCAAAGAACATGTATGAACAATGTATGTAAAGGTAATCACAAGAAAATGGAAATGTCTGGGTAAACGAGGGATACCAAGCATATTGAAAGGAAGAGCTTCCACATAGGTGTGGTTCATGTGTTAATAAAGCAAATAGCAATCCATCATAGTAAGGGTCATGTATAAAACTACTGGCTGCAAGAGGGGATCTCGGTGACTTTGAAAGAGGAGTGATTCAGACACGTTTGGCAGGAGCTTCATTGGCAAATATAGCTCAACCGGTTAATGTTTAAGAAGCAATGGTGTCCAAGGTGATGTCACTGTGGAGCTACAGAACAGGATATCATAATTGTATTGTAGTGCATAAACCGCTCACCATACCTGGAAATGGAAGATTATGAGTCCGTGATGCAAAGACCACAGGCAATGGGCTACCGAGCAGTGAAAAATCTGATATGTTCATAGACTTGACAAATGGATAAGTGTTGCACCAACCTAAACAATTCTACAGCCCTGAGGGCTTGTTTCCAGCAGTCAAGGGTTCTGGTTTTTACGTAAAGTTATGGGGCACATTTTCTGGACATCGTTTACGTGCCTTCATTCCCTGGATATGGTTCAAGTGCCTTCAATCCCTGGGTATGGTTTGGGTGACTTCATTCCCTGGGCATGGTTTGGATGCATTCATTCCCTGGGTATGGTTTGAATGCCTTCATTCCCTGGACATGGGTTGGGTGCCTTCATTCCCTGGACATGGTTTGGATGCATTCATTCCCTGGGTATGGTTTGAATGCCTTCATTCCCTGGGCATGGTTTGAATGCCTTCATTCCCTGGACATCGTATCGGTGCCTTCATTCCCTGGGCATGGTTTGAGTGCCTTCATTCCCTGGGTATGGTTTAGGTGCATTCATTCCCTGGGTATGGTTTGGGTGACGTCATTCCCTGGGCATGGTTTGGGTGCATTCACTCCCTGGGTATGGTTTGAATGTCTTCATTCCTTGGACATGGTTTGGGTGCCTTCATTCCCTGGGCATGGTTTCGGTGCCTTCATTTCCTGGGCATGTTTTGGGTGCCTTGATTCCCTCGGCATGGTTTGGGTGCCTTCATTCCCTGAGCATGGTTTGCATGCCTTCTTTCCCTTAGAAGGCAAGGTTAATACTAAATGCTTCTTGGTACTGAGTGATAATATTCACCATATGTAGCAGCATTTCTGTCCTGATTGGAGGACAATGTTCCCATCCACAGAGCACATATGGCTGCCCAATGGTATAATGAGCATACCAGTAATGTTATCCATATGTCATGGAATTCCCAGTCACCAGATCCAAGTCCAATTGAGCTATTCTGGAACTACACCTGAGACACCATTTTCTATCACCATTAACAAGCTTTCCATTGCGGGATCTTCTTGTGGTGGCATAGTGCTACGCCCATCCTGCTTTTTATTTTAAATTGACTCTAAAGATGCAAGAAGCATCATTTTAGTGCTGTTTTTTGCATAAAGGCTTTATGTCTGATTTAAAGTTTTAATTTTACAGTTTCTCCAAATCATGGATAAGCTGTATTTAGCAATGATTGTATAATATTGTATCAGGGTGAAGCAGGGCAGAGTCACTAGCCAGAGCCAGACTATTATTAATCTCCCTCCTGCCCCTCTTCCAGTCAGTACAGTGTATACCCATCCTTTGCATGTGCTGGCTGCAAGGGCATGGATACTGCACTTGTGCAGGCCAGGTAACCACTTTGGTCAATGAAGTTTTAGCAGCGAGAGTTCCCACAAGATATTTGCCTTTACCTCACAAATGTTAATTAGGATCTATCACTAGCACTGCTGGCCCCAAAGGAAGAACCATGGTCCATTTGCTATGTCCAGTGAAGTGGACGGGTGTAAATATCCTCACTCTTCTCTCCTCCTCTTTTTCTACAACCTGTCCTCTTGACCATGTCCCCTCCAAGTTCCTCTGCTCCTTCTCTCCCAATGCCTGTTGTCACTTTGTTCAACTCTATAACCTCTCTCTCTCTCCACTGGTATCTTCCCCTCAGTCTTCAAGCATGCTCTCATCTCCCTTATTCTCAAGAAACCTTCCCTTGAACCATCTTCTCTCTCCAACCCTAACCCAGTATCTCTGCTTCCCTTTGCTTCTAAAATTCTCGAACAACTTGTCTTCAAGTTCTCTCTTCCCACTCTCTTCTCTTCCGTCCCCTTAACTCAACTGAAACTGCCCTCGCTAAAGTAACAAACAATTTACTCTCAGCTAAGACCAAAGGTCACTTCTTCCTTCTTGTACTCCTCAACCTCCCTGCTGCTTTTGACACCGTCGATCATTCTCTTCTCCTCGTCCTCCTACAAGCCTGCCAAGCTGTTATTCTGTAAGCCTAAGTACTTTATTTTATTGCTTCAACATTTGAGTTTACCTGCACCCCTGTGACTCTGGCTCCTGTGATATTTTGTCTCTGCTATTATTTTGTTCCATATCCCAGACTGTGTGTTATGCAGAACTATTGCTGTGTTTTACTCTCCAGCCTTTAAGGGCTTCTGTAACCTGCCATCACACGTGTTGAAAGAATTTATCATTATTTCACCTACTTGTAACTCCTCTTCCAATTGTTCAGTTAAACATGCAGTGATTTATAACAATGTTTTCTCTTATGATGTCATGTTATTCTCATTTCAGGAAAATATAATTTCTATCTAGTCTACACTATCATTTGACCATAAACACATCTTGTGTATCCTCATTGAATTATAGTTTTACTTCATTATGATTCATTGTTTGCTATGATTACTTGTGTTAAGTCTAGTGTCAGCGGTCTGTCCTACGGATGCAGTGAAAACTGGAATGCAATGATTTTGTAGTCATTTTTTTCCCAAACCTTGAGTTGTTCTGTACTCTGTACATGACATGTATTACTGTATATATCGCATATGCTAAATTATACAATATAAAAATTGCATGAGCTCCTGTTCACCAATGGGTGTCTATGCAATCGTAGCACAGAAACCACATGAATTGCCCCTAGTAATGGGTGACATATAATTTATTACTACCAATATTCCTTTTTATAACCCATAACTTGTTAGGACTTACAACTAACAACAACTAACAACAACTACTGACAAACAAAACCATCATCATCATCATAAATGCTGATAAGGCGTCAAAAAATTCTGTAGTGCCAATCAGAATCATACAGAAAGCAAATGAAACCTAGAAAAAGAACAAGGACATTGGAGATTGATGTAGAAGGTGGAAGCTTCAGACAGAGGGTAGAGAGGACCCAGCTCATGAGATCTTACAATCTGGCTTTATATATGGACTACACTAACCTAACGGAACCCTGGAGGCTCAAATACCAAATTATACTTTACAGGTTACAGAAGCTGTGGAGGGACAAACAAGTTATCAACAAAACAATATATAGTCAGCTATATTCAAATATATTACATCCTCCTTAACTTCTGTTATGTTCATTAATATGTTTATAGTCCTACTTTTTATAGTCTTAGGTTTCTGGATTTGAGAAGTCTAACTGCATGGGAAAACTTTGCAGTTCTCTATTAGCTTGTACAACTTCATAGAAAATACATAAACCAAAATTGAAAATGTCCTTGAAGTTGTTGTACGTTGCCCTTAACCTGCCTGGTTTCACTTGATTAAATAATGTTCTCTGGTGGCAATTCCTGTTGTCTTCTTTTCACGGCTTTAATAAACATTGGTGGGCACAAACTGCCTCTTTTTATCTCAGATCAATGAGGTTTCTTCTTATTTTTTTTTATAAATTGGCATTTTGATATAGTAAGAGCCTTGTGTTTCTACTTTCCTTTCCATAGTTGCTTGTAGTTCATTTTCAAATCTGTTCTCTACTTTAATATGGGAACTTGTCCCATTTCTTTTGCTCTTTGTGAGTATGTTTACATACTTTTCCACCAATCTGTCTGACTGTAGGAAGTATGGAATAAGAGTTGCTTGTTTCAATCACTATTCTATTGTGGACTTTGCGTGATGCATATTGAAGGCCATTGTCTGTAATCAGCTCATCACATGTAGCATGACTTCCCAGCGTGACTTGAGATGTCATATCACTGTGCCTCAAAATATCTGCCTCAATAATCCACTACAACTAGAAAAGTCTCCTATCTCCATGTGAACAGGTCATGTCCTTTATGAGATTTATGGAGACATCAATGGTTCTTTAATGTTTCTCTTTGATTTGCTTGACATGTTTGACAATTTGATATAAACTTCCATATTTATGTATAGCTAGAACATGGCACTGCTGGCATAGCTCTTGGTCAACCTTGATGTATTTGTGTTAATATTTCACTGAATAGACACTCAGGAATTACAATCCCCTGATAAGTGTGCATACATTTGCCTATGACAACAAGTTTTGCAAGTGCCAATAGTCCTTGATTACTGAATGTCCTTTTTCCTTTACAATCCAACACACAATATTGTCTATCAGTTTATTTAGCACTTCACCCTCCATTGTTGCTTTTGGCTTTGTACTTGTCACTGAAATGTGTGCTGTAGTGCCATGAGTGTGTTGCTCCAGTTCTTCCTATTTATCCAATTTGGGTCGGAATACACTGGATAATGTTTCTCTATTGGGATGTCTTTGCTATGTTTGTATTATATGGATAAGTCATATGATATTGTAATCTCAACATCATCACCCATCAGAGGTGTTTGAAGTATGTGTTGCATTGCTTTGTGATTAGTGTCAAGGACTGTTGTGTGACTTGTAGTGATGGAGCTTATCCCATCCCACTACTGGAGCCAACATTTCATTCTCAATTTGTATACAATTAATCTGTGTTGGAGACATGGTCCTTGAGACATAAGATATTGGCTGCTTTTTTGATTGAGCAATGTCCCAGGCTCTGTCTAATATGCAACTATTTTATACCAAAGAAACATAATTTTGATTTATGAGTTCTGAATTTTCTGACAGTCTCAAAGGCTTTCTGAGCATTAGAATACCATAAACCTATGTGTTCTATTGTGGAGAGCAGTATCTTGTGCTAGAGCCTTAGAATATGTAGACAAATAGCCGAACATGTCTAACATAGCTTCTAGCTCCTTCTGGGTTTTTCTTGCAGGCAGCTCCATGGCTGCTTTTATTGTCTTTGAATTTCAGTGCTTATTATGTATTATGTGCTTTTGTTTCATTACCCATTGTTTATATGTGTAGTTCAATATGCAGCTGGCTTGTGGCAGAATTATGGCGAAAGCAGACCATGCGGGTGGCGAGGGACCTGGCACTGAAGGATATCTGGCTACTGAGGCATGCTCAGTGACATATATATATATATATATATATATATATATATATATATATATAGAAATTGCAGTTCTCAATCTCCTCCAAATGTGCAGTGTGTGCATTGCTTTGGTTTTGCAAATGACATTCGCTGGTTGCTAAGCAATAGCTTAGCAACCAGTTTAAACGTATCACAATATAAAAGAGAAAACATCATTACTTCAGCATATATTTTGTAAACACAATGTACTGTCTATACAATATTTCCTAACAAACTGTATAATAATCAGTTGCATTGGTCAGTGATAAAAATTAACTTCTGTATAGAGATTGAGTCTAGAATGTGCTTCTTTGCCGAAATTCAACATGGATGTGCAGAATGGGTCTCATTAAAAGTAAAGGACTCAATCTCTGCTAGCTCTAAACTGGTGCAGAGTCCTTTTGCACATTTTATCTTATTTTAATAATCTGCGCAAACTGAGGCAAGTGGTGGGATTAAAGTAGATGTTGTACTGTGCATTGGATGTTTTGCGATTCAAAACTGGCCTTTGCTGCAGGAAACCTTTTGTCACCCGATCGAATATTTTCATCTATACAGCTTATCAATACTCAAAGAGAGAGAGAGACAGAATATTGGTTCAGCCCACAAAGTTGTTGCATATCTCGCAACAACAAGAGGAATGATCACATGACAATGAAGGCGTGGCCACGTCGCGATGAAGCATTAGGCTGCGCAATACTGCCCTTCTCTTCCCTCCTAACACCCAGTCATTGCCGTGTGCATGAGCCAGAGATACCTTCCAACGTCCTGACCTGTCCTGATCAGTGTGTTCCTGACCTGTCCTGTGTGTAAGCCACAGGTATACTGTACTGTAACGTCTAGGGGCCTGATTCATTAAGGATCTTAACTTGAGAAACTTCTTATTTCAGTCTCCTGGACAAAACCATGTTACAATGCAAGGGGTGCAAATTAGTTTTCTGTTTTGCACATAAGTTAAATACTGACTGTTTTTTCATGTAGCACACAAATACTTGATAGCTTATTTGTACACTGAAATTTAAAGTTGATATTTGTGTGCTACATGAAAAAACAGTCAGTATTTAACTTATGTGCAAAACAGAATACTAATTTGCACCCCTTGCATTGTAACATGGTTTTTGTCCAGGAGACTGAAATAAGAAGTTTCTCAAGTTAAGATCCTTAATGAATCAGGCCCAAGGTGATCATCTGTCGGTAGCTGGACAATACCTTGTATTTAACAGTATTGTATCAAATTATGTTTGGAAGCATTGTACAAAAGTAATAGGCAAGAGCAGTAGTCCATAGAGCAGACAGGGCCCAACAAGGAAAGCTACACCATTCTACTCTGATTGTGTTATACCATGATTCATAGTTTAATTGTTCACTGATGGGCTATAACTAATGTTATTTGCAGTACACAGACATTTTAGGCCTGATTCATTAGGGCATCTATCTGCTGATTTTGAGGGTATCGTGAGGCAAAATGACTCTGCACATGCCCAGAACAGAGCAATACGGTGGAGAAACAGAGAGATACGCTTATGTACGCAAGCAATGTCCGTGCGAAAGCGGGCGTATGACAGCGAACGACTTCGAGGCATGAACTGGGTGGGGAAAGGGCGTGTTGCCATATTCGCTGCAAAATAGGGGCTTGCCACACCCGAGCGCATGCAAACAGGGGCGGATCAAGCTTCACGGCTGAGAAAGTAACTAGTCTTTCTGACGTATCTCTTACACCAGCTTCGGGGTTAGTCTAAGCCCCCATCACTAATGATAACAGTATCATATGCATGCTGTAACATAATTTTGCAATCACAAGCAACTGTAAAATGTATTTTTATCTTCAGTGGGCATTAACAACATTCTAATAAATGTATTTCATGCAAAAAATATCATTAATGCTTTTATTATTATACCTTGTGACAGTAATTACATATATATTTTTTCCCCTGTGCCCTTTTTAGAATTTTTAATCCACATCAGTACATTCTGTTGTTTTTTTGGTGTACATTTATCCAAGGCTTGCAACATAGATATATATATATATATATATATATATATATATATATATATATATATATATATATATATATATATATATATATATATATATTTATTTTTTCTTAAAAAAAAAAAAAAGGATATTCCTCTTATTTTTTACCCTAAAGAAGGGACATTTTTAACATAAAGCAATATCTAATATATATATTTGTCCCTTTCTAATGATTATTAACTCCCATACATTTTTAAAGAAAAGGAAGTTTGTGATGAGGGTAGCAGGACATGAAAAAATGACATCATCCCCTATCACTGTAACAAACGAGGTAATCGTTTCCTTTCCACACACACAATATGGCCTAAAAGCCAGTATCATCATATGGGATCCAGTCACAATATTGCCATAAATCATTACATTGTTACAGACAAAGTAAAAAAAAAAAATGGTGGGAACCTCAAAACAGCTGAAACAACTGTAGTGCAACCTAGACATGGACTAGAAAAAGATGGTGGGCCAAATAGCGTGGGTTAACCTCAACTTCACTATTACCAGCACTAGACTATGCTACCCGCATAGGGCCCCCTGCCAGCAACTAACCCCAGAGCAGTCAGTATTGGGCTGCATTCACCCCCACCCCACCTCCCTAGGGGTACCCACCCCTGTGTGCGGTAATAATAATAATACAGGGATGTATTTTGTCCCTGGTGCACTACAGGTCCCAGGATGGGCAGGGTGACATTAAGTAGAACTAGTACTACAAGCACAAGTATACTCCATGGCTCCATGGCTGCAAGCCCGGAAGGGCTGGCAAATTTTAGCCTGGGGGGAAAGACCATACTTGCCACCTCTCCCTGAATGTCAGGGAGACTCCCTGAAATAGGGGTGATCTCCCTCACTTCCTGAAGAGTCTGGCATTCTCCCTGATGCTGAGCCAGTACAAGACGTGGTTGGCTTCGCCATCTGTGGCATGGTGACACAGTTGAGAAATTGTGTCCTATGTCAATGTATTGATGCCTATGGAGGTGGCCATTTTCATGGAGACCAAGATTTAATCAAAAACTGACAGGTAAGACAACATGACTTCAGCAATGGAGACATTAATGTAAAAGACACTTCAGTCTCTAGAGATTCATTAGCTGCTTTTCTTTAACACATAGTTGCCTAGTCTCCTGGAATGTCCGGGAGACTCCCGCATTTCTGGGAGACCTCCCGGGCTCCAGGTAGAGCAGGGCAAACTCCTGGTTCTCGCCCCCGCAATAGATAAGTGGCGGGAGGAGGGGGGCTTAATTTCGTGTCACAATTGGCCAAAATTGTGACAATCGTTTAGGGGGCGGGACCAAAATTATGCGCTTTGTCAAGCTCCGCCCCCGCATACCCATCTCCTCCGGGATCTCCCTGAAGTCAACGAGGAAAAGTTGGCAAGTATGGGAAAGACTCATCTCAGCAGCCTATTAGGAACATTTTAAAGGAAATAAAATGCAGGTGACCCAGCCCAAGGTAGCCCACTATGGGATCGGCCCGGGGGAGCAGATGCCCAGCCTGACGCCAGCTGCAAGTCCATGCTGGGACCTATAGTACCCCAAAGAAACATGTAAATACAGCACAAGAGTAAACATCATTTTTAATGCCTTAAATGCCCCACATTATTAGTCACATGAAGGGTTTGTCACCTGTAATACATTGTGTGATTCAATAAAAACCCAAAACCCAGGTAGATGATGCAAAATCAGCTCCCCTGCAAAGTAAGCTCTTTGTAAATACATTATTTATATTATTTAAAATGTATTTTACTATACATTATAATACATTGAAATAAATAAATACTTGAGTTGCGTTGAGTTGAGATCATTTTCTAATAAGTAACTTTGAGTTCTTAGGTAAATACAACATTCTGTACATTCTGTATATATACTTGTAAACCAAATCCTTAAATAATGTTGTATTTACCTAAGAACTCCCTTGCAAAGTAAACTCAAAGCTACTTAATAGAAAATGATCTCAACTCGGAACTCAACTGTGCTAAACTATTTATTAATAACACCAATGCATCTCACATGCGTGTGCCGTGCACCCGGAATTGGCTGGATTCTGTCATCGGACGCAGGAATGTGTTCAAACCTGTTTGACATTCTCAGTTTCTTAACTAGTTCAGGACAATAGTCCCCTATTTTTCACCCACAACATCTATCACACAAAACTTATTTTACCATAATATAAATTCCTGAAACTCCAAAATTAAAATAACAGTGGAAATAGGTTCTTATAAATATTTTACCTTATTTGGAACTTAAAAGGAAATATGAGGTAGGTTCTACAGACTGAGCGAACGTCTGGTAACATGAGTGTGCCAATTTTTCATGTAAAAATGATGGCACTCCTAGATATGTTAGACATAGGGGCATATTCAATTGTCAGCGGAAACGCTGAAAATCCCGCGGTCTGCGCACTATTACCGTTATTACGGTAATAGTGCGCGGAAAAAGCGTTACTACGATAATTTTCTCACTGGAATTCAGCTCGCAGCTCCCTGAGCCGCGAGCTGAAATCCAGCTAACTACTACCGTAATAACGGTAGTAGTTTTTACGCGGCGGGACTTCCGGGACAATTGAATATGCCCCATAGTTCTATACAGGCTATGAGCACACTTACTCTGTATGTTTATTTTGCTCTCTGACAATTTTAGTCCTTTCTGAACATGACCTTGTCTACATTTATATTATACCATGTCCACAATCATATCAGACATGTCCCTAGCACACAACCCAGCCCATTGTATTGTGAGTGGATTACCATTCATGAATACCATTGACAGAAGGGTTTTAGTAGAAAATAGTGACATGACGTACAAAGACACCACAAGACAGTTTTGTACGATGTAGGCCTAGATACCTCTCTAAGGAAGGTAAATAAATTGTTGTCACATACGTTTTATATTTTATTCTCCTAATATTTATATCATACATAACACTAGTTATACTTTAAAAAGTCATTGTATAGAGAGGTTCTCTGACTATAATTACTCAATCTCTTTTATTTTACTAGACATTTATATAAAAATAAAATCAACATAAAGAATACTAAACATATCGTAGTTCCCTTCAAGTTCTAGAAACATTAAACTGATAAATCATTATTACTGGAATTAGATAATAAAATGTTAAGATGGACATGGAAAAACTACCATTAATGGGAAATGTCATTATTTTTTCTCTTGCATAGATAAGTTGGGAATTAATTTTTTAAAATGATATACATTCTATATATTTTTGGATATACAGCTTGATGGATCCTTTATTGTTGCTGTGCCAGGATACTAATGAGGGTCGGAAACCAAGAAATTCATTATTATAATACATAATCAATGTTTAGTTGACCAATCACATTCAACTAAGACTTGAATGGCAAATGTCCCACGGAAATGTTGTCTAAACGCATGCAGATTATTATTATTATTATCATTTATTTGTTAGGCGGCACAAGATTTCCGCAGCGCCTTACACAGTACAAACAGTAGACTATACAGGGTGAAACAGTACAGAACAATAACCAAAAATACTAATACTTCAGAAACTCCAAGCAGGCTGCTGCAATAAGCACGGAGCAGAAGAACAGGTGAGGAGACAGGAGGGAAGAGGGCCCTGCTCATGTGAGCTTACATCCTGAAGGAGGGTAGACAGAACCAGGCACAAGGGGAGCCAGAAGAGAGAAGGGAGAGCGAGTGGAGGAGGTGAGGTGGTTAAGTAGATGGTTGGTAGGCTTTGCGGAAGATGTGAGTTTTGAGTGCACGTTTGAAGGAGCACAAAGTAGGAGAGAGACGGATGGAGCGAGGGAGGTTGTTCCAGAGAAGGGGGGCTGCACGGGAAAAGTCTTGGATTCTGAAGTGGGAAGAGGTGATAAGAGAGGAGGAGAGGCAGCGATCATTGGCTGAGTGCAGGGAGTGAGCCGGAGTGTGTATGGAGAGGAGGTTAGAGATGTAGGGGGCAGTAGAGTGGGAGAGAGCCTTGTAAGTGGTGCTGAGGAGCTTGAAAAGGATTCTATAGGGGAAGGGAAGCCAGTGTAGGGCAAGGCAGAGAGGGGAGGCAGAGGAGGAACGGCGTGAAAGTAAGATGAGTCTTGCGGCCGCGTTGAGTATAGAGTGGAGGGGGGGAGAGATAGGAGTGGGGGAGGCCAGTGAGGAGGAGGTTACAGTAATCCAGGCGGGAGATGATGAGTGCGTGGAGATCCGACTGTTTGCTTCATGTGTGAATAATTGGATCCCTCTCCAATTTGAACACATATGTGGAGGGCCAAATCTTTAATTTCAGTCATTTAGCAATCAATTGCCAAAGTGATGTAGTTGTCCAATAATATATATAGACTGAGGAGCAATGTTGTGACAATATGGCTGAAAATATCTACATAACATTACCTGATTGCTGTGTCGGTATAGTTCAAAACTTGTACTGCACATACGGATGTGTAATCATCAACCAAGCTCTATCTTTACACTGGGTAAAAGAACCTTCGCCCAGGTCATTCCTGGGGATCAATTAATCAGACAAGTTATTTTAGGTAGCATGATACATCATCCCAGATGAATGAGACAGCATGAAGTGTTATAACCTAATCTGAGACAATGTCATGTCTCTCCTTCAGTAAACAGCAGTCACTGCTTAATAATCTCCCCTCATAATTTTCACCTTCGTACACCTAAAGCCATCGACCTAAACAAAGACTCACTTGTGTATGAAAGAGACGCTTCCTTAGACTGACCTCTGTATGTAACCACCATCAATCTCCTCATATTCTGTTGTATACGTAATTATTAAGTAGATTGTTTGTCACGGTGTAATTGAATCTCTTTCTTACAACAAGCCTGGAATCTGTCCCAAACACTTTACTCTGATTGTACTTATTGAGCGTGCCGTGACCTGGTACAGACTGTAAGCGGGAGCTTATGTTTCCTGTCAGACTCTTTTACATAATTTCATAATATTTTTAGACTTGTCTTTCGCCCACCTCACCTCAGACATGGAAATATATGGAAATACACAAAGACATGAACTAAGGGACTGTGAGAAAAAAATGCTCTATAAACCGTGTTTATCAAAGTGGACCACACATTAAAAATCATATCACAGGGTGTCCAGTTGACTATGCTTTAAAGAGCTAAATATTTATATTGACCCTTATACTGTAGATGTATAGAAGCTCCGATTCCCAAACCATCCTCTGACATCAGGGCGAATCTCTAATTGCGCTGGCAGTTTGAATTACCCAATGACAGCGTCCTGAGAGTGTCCGGCTCGGTCAGTATGAATAAAGACTTGCGCTGACAGTGTGAATTCCCCCTGGGAATTATGGGTAGGTAGCATGAGGTGCACTTCTACTAGTATGTTAATTTGCAATGAATTCCTACACACCCATGTGACATGGACTTAGCTCTGTGGTGGTACAAATTCTAAATTAGTAACCTGGCCGTCATTAAATTACTGTTCACAACCTGCCTTCCAGTTGCAGTGGAAATATAATCACAGGAAGACCACCTGAAAATGGCAGCCCTGGACAAACGGCCTCTCTATTGTGACCTGAAATCATTACTGAATAAGTAGACAGTCAAAAACACTATTATATTATGCTACATTATATTATTAATAATACATTTATTATAATCTACAATTTGCACAGTCTGAGATCACAGTGAGAGGAGAGTCCATTGAAGTCAAGGGTTTGGAGTCCTTACATTAAATTAAACTAACTACAGTAACAAAGCCCACATACAAAATCACTCGGAACACACAATGGTCGACATTGATTGAAACTTTCCTACAGGATTTGTGTAGAAAAGGATGTTTGTCATCCATAACAACCAATCAGATTCTAACTGTCATTCAATGTAAGCAAGCTTCTGATTAATTGTTATGGGCAACCAGGCTTGAAAAATATGCAATTAAAATTAATTTGCTTAGACATCCAATTCGTGGAGATTAAAAATTACATGCAATAAAGCACACAAGAAAACATAAATCAGAACAAAGCATTTAATATAAAATCAATCTGAGGCCCCACGTAAGTATATACAAACTCTATAAAAATTAATTAATAATATTAAGACTGGTCTAAAGTAGATTAAGACAAGTGTCAATTGTAGCTAATAAAATATTCCTGAAACAAATTAATTACAGCATAGCAATTGAATTGTATCCAACCAAAAAAATTAGCCTTTAAAATTGATTATACAATTTAAATCACAATATTTGCAAACCAGCATATTAAATCTGTGACAGCTGTGTCTTGCTTACACAAAGGTGGTGGCCTGATTCCTTAAGGAAAGTAAAGCAAAAAAAATGAGTAACGTTGAACCTTGGCAAAGCCATGTTACAATGCAAGGGGTGCAAATGGGTTTATTATTTTGCGCATAAGGAAAATACTGACTGTTTGTTCATGTAGGACGCAAATACTTGATAGCTTTATTTTTACACTGACACTAAAAGTTCTAGGACATGCCCTACCCCAATTATAAATCTGTCTCCACATTATAAATTTACCTCCCCCTCCAATGCAACATGGTTTTGCCAAGGTTCAAAGTTACTCAATTTTTTTGCTTTACTTTCCTTAATGAAGCAGGCCCAGTATGTTTAAGTATGGAATTCAGCAATCAGTTAATGAATCTTCCACAGTAATATTTAGTCATATATTGATGTCATTTCAAGGTGTATTAAACATCCATTTGTAAAATTACACTAAACTAAAGGTATTTAGTAAGAAGAACTCACAAATGGACAAAAAACGATATCCTAATTGCCATCCACATGGCAAGACTTCACAGATCCATTCATTCAATCATGATACTTATATCCCTCACCATGCATGCGATGCAAAATAAAAGAAACTTGCTACCAAAATTAATACACATATATAGTGCACTTTGTTTTTACCCTGAGGAAGAAAACGGGTGGTTCCGAAACGCGTTAGCGAGATTCTGAGTGGATCTCCTACTAATCTGAGGCTCATAGCATAAAAGTAAATATACCCAAAAGAGCCAGCTTTCCTATTTATAAGTGTTTAACGATGTATTAATGAATACTTATTGCTGAGTTCTGTGTACAATGATTTGATATTAAAAGATTTGTTAAAATTTATATATAGTAATTTAATTGTTCTCACATATTCGTTCTCCAAATATATAATTACAATGACATATTTTCCAAGTCTAAATTTAAAATCAATTACTGTATCTTCAAGAATTTTAGTAGTTTATGAGTACGGCCTCGGAGGGAGGGAACAATTGTCACAGCTCCCATGTATCGATGATATTTTCTTTATTAATTTACATTATGCAGTGGTGAAGGCTGTAATCAATGATATCCCCGTTGTGCACAGCAGACAAAATCTGGATTATGGCAGCAATCTGAGTAGACTCTCTAGACTGGAGAACAGAGGTTGTGATCACGAAGGAAATGTGATCATAACAGAGGCCAACAACTTACATTTAAACATTTAAGATATAAAGGAAAAGATTGTATAGCCAACATTAATAGCCTAATAAAATATGTTGATTTATTATATAATTGATTTAGCTTTTAAAACATCCCTTTACTAATACATAGTGCAAATATGTAATTTAAAGGGAAAGAAACCACAAATGTAGCTTAGAGAGTACAACAAAGTCTATTAATTAGTAAAGAGCAAATAGAACACTAAAACAATAAGTAATTCTAAATAATGATGTGTCAATGTGCACATTAGGTAACTATTGGACTACTGACCACATTTTGTTCTGTATTTTAAATAAAACAAATGCATTCAGCGATTTTCCCCCAGGTAAGCTGTATTTAAAGTACAGTGGCACAGTGGTTAGCATTGATGCCTTACAGCGCTGGGTTCATGAGTTTGATTCTGACCACGGTCCTGTGTGTATGAAGTTTGTATGTTCTCCCCGTGTTTGCGTGGGTTTCCTCCCACACTCCATAGACATTCTGAGAAGTTAATTGGCTTCTGACAAAATAAACCCTAGTGTGTGTGCGCGCGTGTGTGTGTGTGTGTGTGTGTCCATGTAGTAGAGAATATAGATTATACATTTTGGGTGGAGTTCTTTATACAAGGGGCCTGATTCATTAAGGATCTTAACTTGAGAAACTTCTTATTTCAGTCTCCTGGACAAAACCATGTTACAATGCAAGGGGTGCAAATTAGTTTTCTGTTTTGCACATAAGTTAAATACTGACTGTTTTTTCATGTAGCACACAAATACTTGATAGCTTATTTGTACACTGAAATTTAAAGTTGATATTTGTGTGCTACATGAAAAAACAGTCAGTATTTAACTTATGTGCAAAACAAAATACTAATTTACACCCCTTGCATTGTAACATGGTTTTGTCCAGGAGACTGAAATAAGAAGTTTCTCAAGTTAAGATCCTTAATGAATCAGGCCCAGGATCTTTAAAGGGTAATCAAAGCATTGTGATTCTAAGAATGTCCTTTCAAGCCTTCCTCATGCTCAGCTACATATCATAAATGCAGACATCACGAGTAACCATGCAAATTACAATTCAGACAATGAAATAGCTTAATGCTTTTATGGCTGTTTGTTGTTTCACAAAATATATCAGTCTAAGTGTTCTGAATGGTAAATGTGATTCTCGTCATCCTATCGCTTTGCGAGACCTGCACTACACGATGAAATATGAGCAATACCAGCATGCATTATTTATTGGGTTATGAAAGGCACCATTACATCTAATCTTAAAAGATGATGTATGTGTGTTAGTGCTTTGTTTAATAGTGAAAATTCATGTTCAATTTTCTTCTCATTTATTTTTTAATTCACGGCCTCTAGATAAAATTACAAAAGTTTTATGAAAGACAAACTAGATAACTCACCCAGATTTGCAGCTTAATTCTCTTTTCATTCTTGAAGACGGTCTTAACCTTGAAATCAATCCCAACCGTGCTCACAAAAGCAGACGTGAATGAATCATCGGCGTAACGGAACAAGAAGGAGGTTTTGCCAACACTGCTGTTCCCGATGATTAGCAGTTTGAACATATAATCAAAGTTCTGATCGGAAGTGTCTTTCTGTCCATATCTGGAGTCTTGTACAGATGCCATCTGGAATAGACGAAGTCGGGCAGATTACTTGGGGCTCTTTAACTGAACTTTCAACAATTAGATCTAACAACTAAACAATTGTGCAATCTGTCTTTATATAATATATATAAAACTTTGACATACTGTATATTTAAAGGAAACAATCATAGAGATCTATATCAATATAACACATACTTGGACTATTCAGTGTGTATTAATAGACAAAGTTCTATAGTTATGATTCTATGAAGTGTTTAAGGATACCTTCTCTTTTGTTGCTATCTGAGGAGGTTATTAAGCCAGCTAATCCTCTATGCACAGTAACAGTGATACATTATTTTTCAAATGGGAAATTCAGGACAGTTTATACACCACCCAGACCATAGCACCAATCTACCCAACCACGTACTGTATCGGACAAAGCTCCTATCAAATATTGATAGGCTCCATGCCCAGAGATGTACTAATCGGCGGCTTAGTATATGGTTTGCAGACCGCTATACATCGGATGACGGTTTTGAGATTTTGAGATTCTGCAGTTTGAAGCACCTGTAAAAAACAATATAAAGAAAAATGTCCCCTTAGTCTGAAAATAGATAGTAGTGCCGCTTGTATAAATTACTAAACTAGTGTTGCGGCCTTATCTAATAAGTTATTATTGCCACTATAATGTCTATGTAAATCTTACCTCCCTAATAAATACCGACCTAAAATCTTCTTCCTTTCTTGTTCCAATGTAATCGAAAGTGAAGATAGATAATAGGAAATAAAAGAAGAACCGTATGGACCATAAGGACTACTGCCAAGGAGCACCCAATGCAAAATTAGTTCATCTCCGCTGAGCTGGGCAGCCAATCAGGAGCAGTCTCTTACACGGCTTGTCCAATCACATATAGAGGCCACTCCTGGTTAACTGCCCAGCTATTAAGTAGTCAGGGTCACCAGAGATTAACAAATTTTATGTCGGGTGTTACCTTGGAGTGGTCTGCTTAAAAAAAATTAAAATAAAATTCCCATAATGATTACCCATCTTCAGTTTGGATTATATCAGAACAAGAAAGGAAGGAGAATTTAGGTAAGTATTTATTAGGGAGGCAAGATTACATAGATATAATGAGCAAAATAATAATGTATTAATTAAGGGCATCATTTCAATGTATTATTTTACACAAAGGACTAATTCTTTTCATTCTACTGTGGGCAATATTATTTATTTTTCGACTACAGGGGCACTATCATTTATTTTACTTTCTACCGGGGCTCTACTCTTTATTTTAGATTTTATGTGGACACTAATCTGTCGTTTATTTTCTACATCATCAACACTTGTAATGCAGGCTCTTGGGGCACATGTGCATGCTGACATGCATGCACTCTATGGTGAGTATTACCCTGGTACATACTGACCAGAGGTAGCAGAAGGGGCCCAATGCTACTCAGCATTGGGTTGAAACTCTCCAGGTATGGGGTCCAGGTCAGTTTTTCAGGCCAACCCCCACAGGACCAAACCCAATGCCGAGTAGCACTGGGTATATAAAAAATGGAGCCCCTTCCTTGCTTCCCAGTTTCAGCCATCACTTAATACATTGTGCGATCTGAATGCATCCCATTTGAAAAAAAAAATGAGGATTCTGATTTCAGATTGGGCGGTTTTGTTTGCTGCGCTTTGATGTGCGGTTTGGCCTTCATTAAGTTGTATGGTTTACAAACCGCACGTCAAATCACATTAAAACCTGAGGTTTGATCAAACACAGGGTAGTAAATTTTACCCCTCACGGCTGCACTTGCAAAAGACTGACAAAAACTGATGTAGTCCCAGAGGCATCAGTAGTCGCTGCGTACCCCAAAGTCCAAAGAGACCAGGGGGTAAATGTATCAAGCTGAGAGTTTTTCAGCAAGTTTGAAAAGTGGAGATGTTGCCTATAGCAACCAATCAGATTCTAGCTGTCATTTTGTAGAATGTACTAAATAAATGATAGCTAGAATCAGATTGGTTTTTCAAACCCGCTGGAAAACTCTCAGCTTGATACATTTACCCCCAGATGGGGTACTATAAGTGGATCACCACTGGGCTTTCTCCCAGCCCCCTAAGTGCCTAAGTATTCTCAGAGTTTGGGTGTATGACAATACAACACATCTGCTGCATTAACTGATCTGTTCAATTACATTAATGGAGTAAATTTACACTTAAGTACATTTTCAGACTACCAGATAACACAACATATACCACAGACACTCTGAATGTGTGGTCCACATAAAGAGGACATGTGCTTTGTGACATTATAAATATAAAATCTGTTAAAAATCATGTTATGTTTGTTTCATAACATCTCCCGAGCTAATGATATGTAAATATTTATTTTTGGTACATATACTTTAATGTATTATGGACTATATTTGTATACACTGTTGTACAGGAAATTACTGTACAATACATGCAGGAAATTAGGGGTAACTTTGAATATGGACAACGGTGTCAGACAGTATATATCTCTGACATGCTGTACGTCATCTACACTCATATCCATAACTCCTGAAGACGTGACATGTCAGCATCTGTCATCCCTGCCCTGTATTTGTCAGTGTGTTCTCATTAAGATGCACAAAAGACTTTACAGCCAAATCGAACGTTTTAGCTGTCGTTTGTTTTAGTAGAAGAACATTTTTATTGTTTTACTTGTATGAAATAGTAATATGTTGTCTTTTTATTAGGTTTGCACTACCAGCCTGTCTATTTTGTATATTACAATTACGGTATCCGTTTTTCAATATTGGGAATTCTGTGTTTATTATTCCTGTTTTTCTGATGCAAAAAAAATCTATATTTGTCAGTAATAATGAATAAATCTACCCTAAAAGCTGAAAATAACTCTATAGAATTTGGTGCTTATCTTGTATTTTGTAAAGTGAAGGGGGTCAGGGGACAGGAAAAGGGAGAGGGAAGGATGTAAGGGGCTTGGGGGATGAAGAGGGAATAGGATGTCAGGGGATAGGGGACTTGTTAAAATGTCAGTAGAGATTGCGGAAGATTCAATAATCTGGCAGCTATCACATTCTCTGACACTTATTCAGCCCCCAACACATCTTTCATATTTTGTTGTCTAAGATTCTGAATTTGAAATAGACTGAAGCATGATTTTATTTGTTACCATGTATAATAAACAACCTTCTTTTCGTGAGGTCCGACAGCACGGTTTAAATTCTCCAAAACCAAAAATAAGTCCAATGAAGATAAAAGAACATTTCAAAATAAGTCGGAGATATTATTAAAAAGAGGCACAAATCTGTAGGATACAAGAACATTGCAGAAGCACACTACCTAGATCAGGCTACCCCTAAATCTACCTGCCGGTCAAGAAGAGCACTTACTATGGCAGCTGCAACAAGGTGAACTGTGAGATTGAGCGAGTTAGAGAAGTCAGTGGCTATGATGGAAGATGATGTAAATGGGTCAACAATGTGGTCCACTAAAGGGGTCTTAATGGGAGGTGGCAAGGAAGAAACCCTGGCTGAGAAAAACATTGTTGTGGCCTGAATGCTAAGAAGTGTCTATGGTCCAAATCAAGAGCTGTGAAATAACGTTGTGGTAGCATCAGGTAGTTGGGATGTATTTCAGTGGCAGGGACTGATAATCTCGACAGGTTTGGTGGGGAGCCAAAGAGCTCAAACACTGCAGGAAGTCTGCTTTTCAAAAGGACAATTACCCAAAGCACACTGCAAGAGCAGCACTGGAGTGACTCAACATAAAGTAACTAGATGTCCTCAGTGGCTCATTCAGAGTCCTGACCTTAATCCCATTGAATATCTGTGGCAGCTGTCCACGGCAGCTCCACAACTAACCCCACCCAGCTTGAGACAAATTCAGTGTTCAAAGCAAATAGGGACTTAATCACAGAAAAAAACAAAAGGCAACACACAGATTGCATTGTGGTAAGGACATGCGCCAAGAAACGTTTGCTGACATATCTCTCTGCGCTTGTTATAACCTTCCTGGTTATTACAGTTCCTGGTTATGATATTACAGTTCAGGTGAACTGGAACTCATTCTGTATGCTGCCTTTTGCTTTTCCTGTGTTTATGGATTTTTGCAGTGGGTTTGGAATACCTACAGATCCTTAAGGTTCAGTATTAAATTATTTATTTCAAGTTTCTATGTATTTAATGTGTGTCTTGTCGTCTGTTTTTTTTTGTTTTTTTTAACAGTGACTTATCCAAAATGACCACTATATAATTGCCAGCAATGATGTAACCATTCTTGCCTACTCTCCCAGCATGTCCGTGAGACTCCCGATAATTGGAGCAGACTGTCCTTCTGCGTCCTGTCCAGTACCCACTTGAAGTGGGCAGGACGGGAACCTCTATGACACAATTTGGCAGAAATTGCGTTATTTTGGCCACACCCCGCAGCGTGATGATGCTATCACGGACACTTAACTTCCCCTCCGCATTCTCCTGCAAACCGAGCTTGCTAAGAATGGCCAGTGTGAGTTCAACTAAATATTGACCGAGGAGTATTCATTTTTATTTTCTTATGGATTATTAATATCTTTAGTTTTCTGGGGACACTATGAAGATGACACAGAAATTAAAAATCCCCCCTTCTAAAAAAACAAAATCCCAAAGCTGTGAGATCATTAAATCTGAAATAGGGATGGGGTGTAGGACCACACACGCCCTTACTGCACTCGTCTACGCTCGCCCGACCCTACACGCCCTTACTGTACTCGTCCACGCTCGCCCGATCCTACACGCCCTTACTGTACTCATCTACGCTCGCCCGACCCTACACGCCCTTACTGTACTCGTCCACGCTCGCCCGATCCTACACGCCCTTACTGTACTCGTCCACGCTTGCCCGATCCTACACGCCCTTACTGTACTCGTCCACGCTCGCCTGACCCTACATGCCCTTACTGTACTCGTCCATGCTCGCCCGACCCTAAACGCCCTTACTGTACTCGTCCATTCTCGCCCAATCCTACACGCCCTTACTGTACTCGTACACGCTCGCACGACCCTACACGCCCTTACTGTACTCGTCCATGCTCGCCTGACCCTACACGCCCTTACTGTACTCGTCCAAGCTCGCCCGACCCTACACGCCCTTACTGTACTCGTCCACACTCGCCTGACCCTACACGCCCTTACTGTACTCGTCCACGCTCGCCTGACCCTACATGTCCTTACTGTACTCGTCCACGCTCGCCCGATCCTAACCGCCCTTACTGTACTCGTCCACGCTCGCCTGACCCTACATGCCCTTACTGTACTCGTCCATGCTCGCCCGACCCTAAACGCCCTTACTGTACTCGTCCATTCTCGCCCAATCCTACACGCCCTTACTGTACTCGTACACGCTCGCACGACCCTACACGCCCTTACTGTACTCGTCCATGCTCGCCTGACCCTACACGCCCTTACTGTACTCGTCCACGCTCGCCCGACCCTACACGCCCTTACTGTACTCGTCCACACTCGCCTGACCCTACACGCCCTTACTGTACTCGTCCACGCTCGCCTGACCCTACATGTCCTTACTGTACTCGTCCACGCTCGCCCGATCCTAACCGCCCTTACTGTACTCGTCCACGCTCGCCTGACCCTACATGCCCTTACTGTACTCGTCCATGCTCGCCCGACCCTAAACGCCCTTACTGTACTCGTCCATTCTCGCCCGATCCTACACGCCCTTACTGTACTCGTCCACGCTCGCCCGATCCTACACGCCCTTACTGTACTCGTCCACACTCGCACGACCCTACACGCCCTTACTGTACTCGTCCACGCTCGCACGACCCTACACGCCCTTACTGTACTCGTCCACGCTCGCCCGACCCTACACGCCCTTACTGTACTCGTCCATGCTCGCCTGACCCTAAACGCCCTTACTGTGCTCGTCCATGCTCGCCCGATCCTACACACCCTTACTGTACTCGTCCACGCTCGCCCGATTCTACACGCCCTTACTATACGCGTCCACGCTCGCACGACCCTACACGCCCTTACTGTACTCATCCACGCTCGCACGATCCTAACCGCCCTTACTGTACTCGTCCACGCTCGCCTGACCCTACATGCCCTTACTGTACTCGTCCATGCTCGCCCGACCCTAAACGCCCTTACTGTACTCGTCCATTCTCGCCCAATCCTACACGCCCTTACTGTACTCGTACACGCTCGCACGACCCTACACGCCCTTACTGTACTCGTCCATGCTCGCCTGACCCTACACGCCCTTACTGTACTCGTCCACGCTCGCCCGACCCTACACGCCCTTACTGTACTCGTCCACACTCGCCTGACCCTACACGCCCTTACTGTACTCGTCCACGCTCGCCTGACCCTACATGTCCTTACTGTACTCGTCCACGCTCGCCCGATCCTAACCGCCCTTACTGTACTCGTCCACGCTCGCCTGACCCTACATGCTCTTACTGTACTCGTCCATGCTCGCCCGACCCTAAACGCCCTTACTGTACTCGTCCATTCTCGCCCGATCCTACACGCCCTTACTGTACTCGTCCACGCTCGCCCGATCCTACACGCCCTTACTGTACTCGTCCACACTCGCACGACCCTACACGCCCTTACTGTACTCGTCCACGCTCGCACGACCCTACACGCCCTTACTGTACTCGTCCACGCTCGCCCGACCCTACACGCCCTTACTGTACTCGTCCATGCTCGCCTGACCCTAAACGCCCTTACTGTGCTCGTCCATGCTCGCCCGATCCTACACACCCTTACTGTACTCGTCCACGCTCGCCCGATTCTACACGCCCTTACTATACGCGTCCACGCTCGCACGACCCTACACGCCCTTACTGTACTCATCCACGCTCGCACGACCCTACACGCCCTTACTGTACTCATCCATGCTCGCCTGACCCTACATGCCCTTACTGTACTCGTCCATGCTCGCCCGACCCTAAACGCCCTTACTGTACTCGTCCATTCTCGCCCGATCCTACACGCCCTTACTGTACTCGTCCACGCTCGCCCGATCCTACACGCCCTTACTGTACTCATCCACGCTCGCCCGACCCTACACGCCCTTACTGTACTCGTCCACACTCGCCCGACCCTACACGTCCTTACTGTACTCATCCACGCTCGCCCGACCCTACACGCCCTTACTGTACTCGTCCATGCTCGTCCGATCCTACACGCCCTTACGGTACTCGTCCACGCTCACCCGACCCTACACGCCCTGTTCTGCCTCGTCAGTCACAAGTAGCCTTAAGTATAAGATGCAACAAAATCCCCATATGCATTTTTGGTGCACATGCGTAGTACAGAAATGAATATTTTGCACAATAAAAACAGACATACATCTAACACTACATGAGCTCCCACATGTCTATTTTATCTGTCAAGCAGGCCTATGGCGTTTGCAAGACTCACTTCTGAAGGATGTTCTTATAAGCCCCTTTATTGACAAATAAATTAAACATCATTTCTTTCTAAATGATACTGACTATATTTCCATATTCCCTCTCTGGTCAGCCTTTAAAATTACTATTATAGGTGTTAATATCTGAAGCACCTTTTACTAAGAAGGAACAGAATAAACACATTTATTGCTGTAGAAAGTGTAATTTCTCACGTTGACTCAACAATCCCCAGGCTCTGAATAGATGTTCAAAAGAATTGGGAATCTTAAATAGGGAAATTGAGGAGAAAACCATTGCAGGTTTAAAATAAAGGGGGAACAATCTTGACTTGCTGCAGGCGAGTCAATTATAATATAAGATAGATATATTATAATAATAATAATAATAATAATAATACAGTCTTGATTAGGTGTGTTGGCATCTGCCCCCAATGATATTCAATCAAAATTTGACAATTTTTACTTCGCTCTCCATAATAACTGTAAATCTCTATTGTCAATTCTCCTCAAGATCTCTTCCTTTTTGCAGGAATCTATGTCCTAAATGGGGGGAGATTTGAAGGAACTTGTAAGTAAGGAAGAGATCTTGAGTGTAATTAAAGGCCTCAAATCAGCAAAAAGCTGGGTCTAGATAGATTCACAAATTATTTCTGCTAAAGGTATGAGAGACTGGTCCTATATCTCAACAGACTCTTAATGCTTTGCTGAAGGATAAAAAAAATCTGAGTCTGTTAAAGGCCATATAGTTCCATATAGTACTGGTTCATAAACACCTCCTTGTCTGTTTTACCCAGTTTGTTTATTAGTTTATTGTGTTTGTCCCCAATTGTAAAGCGCGACGGAATATGTTGGCGCTATATAAATAAATGATGATGATGAAATGATGATGAGACATTAAGGAGTGCAAAGAAAAAAAAAGGAGTCAGTTTGATTCTGGACAAAACCATGTTACAATGCAAGGGGTGCAAATTAGTTTATTATTTTGCACATAAGTTCAAAATTGGCTGTTTTTCATGTAGGACACAAATACTTGATAGTTTTACTTTTACATTGAAATTTAAAGACAATCTAGTGCTCTATCCCAACTATAAAACTGTCTACACATTTTAAATTTACCCCCCCCCCCCCTCCAAAATATCATGGTTTTGCCCAGGTGCAAAGTTACACATTTTTTATGCTTTGCTCTCCTTAATGACTCAGGCCCTGAGAGTTCAGATCATTGACACTGATTTGATGATATATTACAAGATTTTCATCAACTCAGTCTCTCCCCTCCTGCCAAGCTTTATCGCTCATGTGTGGTTCATTATGGCCAGCCAGGCACAATAAAATAGACTTTTCCTATTCAGTGCACTAAATGAAATCACATGTTGTCTGTAATCTAATTTTCAGATGCGCATAAAGCATTTAATAGAGTAATTTGGCGCTTTTTGCTTTTAGTGTACTAGAAGCTTTTGGATGCCCCTTTGAGTTCATGAAGGGTATTCATTCTCACTATTGAAACTTGGGTTGTATGTTGGACCCTTTCTTAATTTAAAGTGGAACCCACCAAAGTTGCCCCTTTTTTATAGAACCCCTCCCTGCCAAATTAATTCTTCTTGTAACAATACAGGGATTCAAGTGGGAAGAGATAATTGACAGGTACATTTGTGCATGAAATCCTACTAATTCTGACTAAGACACCAATCTCATTCCCCACTTTATATGAACTCTTTGTTTGGTCTGGTTATTTATCGTAAAATTCAAACATGTAATTCAGAGGCCTTAAATAATAACACAACTTTTAGTATTAACAAAAGCCTTAAAATCCGATTTGTGCTTCAAATGACAGAAAGATAAATTAGAAGGACATATAAAAACATAATTATACTCACAGAGACTTAAAATGCTGGAATATTGTATTTCACGGTGGATAATAAGCCTTATTCCAAGACTGACTTATCTTTTTTACGCCTTTCTCATTAAATTTCCATGCTTGGGGGAACTGCCTATGCAGAGTCAAATAAAATGCTTTATATGGAAACATGATTTCCATATAAAGACATTCTACATTACTCTAAAAATAAATGGTGGGTTAGCAGTACCCAATGTCTGAAAATATTATTTTGCTTTTCAAATATTCCCAGTTGATAGAATGCAATCCCCAAAGCTGCCTTGGGTAAATATAGAAGACTTAAGTTCAGAACAAGATATAAGATCCTTACCTTAGGTTCATTCTAGACTGCAATCAATTTCTGCTTCTCTAGTACCAGAACATTCTCTGGAGAGTTGAGACTGAATGTAGACTGAATGCAGCTGAATGTATCATTTTATATCTAAGAATTCTCATATGAGCCCAATTTTTTTGGCAACTTCAGACTTCCCTCAGGACAAATTGTAGGTAGATTATTTGTTTGGAAAAAGAAAGGTATTTTTTTCTTACAGCGGGGGAAATCAATTCACTTTTTTACCTTACAAGAACTAAGAACACCTCTCTGTGACTGATGCCAACACATATCCTAATTCTCAATTATTACATTATGCTGCCTCTCTCTCCCCCTCTTTCTCTCCCTCTCTCTCTCTCTTTCTTTTTCTCTCTCTTTCTCTCTCTCTGTCTTCATTGAGCCCTTTTAATGATCACACATTGTTTTGAGAAATGGTGTACTAGATGTATTTCATTAAAAGGATGGCAACCTGTTTATATGAGGAATTCAATGCTTTAAATGTAGATATTAAAGTGTTATACTGTATGTCCTAATGACAGAGCGATATGGGTAGAGGTATAAATACAATGGGGTAAAATTGAACAGAGTGCACTTTAGAGTGCAATTCAAGTTCCTCTTGTGTAATAATCACCTATAAGTTACTGTATTATTATTGTTATTGTATTATTATTATTGTATTATTATTGGTTTTGGACACCTAGGGGATCAATAAGAGTTGAATCTATATAATTCCCCCCCCCCCCCCGATGCAATTACCTACTGTGTAGGCACACCAAAAAGTGTGTGCGTATGTTCATATGTAGACTTTTGCATGTAATGAACTTGCATCCTCTTAAGCCTGAAGAAGTGTAACGGAGGCAATCAAGCATTGAATGAGTAACGTAATCATGATATAATTAGGCATGGATGCTTCCACAATATGTCTTTAAGGAGGCGTATCTCTTGTGGTAATGGAGGACTGGTCCAATGATGATTATGAGCAGCCCTATCTAGTCGCTTCTGATTGCCTGATTGGTATTGCCCCTCCAGCTAATAGCACTTCATTATTATCTGACGTCACAGACATCTAATCACGTTTAATTGATATTTCCATTAAGACTACGGCAGGAAAGAAGAGTTATAGTCCTGAATGCTGATCACCGCTGGGCTTCATAATATGGACAGACGATTTTCTTTTCAGCGATGTGATAACATACACAGGATCCCAACAGCCGAAACTTAGAGCTCAGATGAACACGGGAGCATGTGAAATATGGCCGCGCGTGCTGCTCTCAGTCTTCTCCTTGATGCGTCCAACTACCTCTGCATAGTACCGGGGGGCGCAGATTGCGGGTGACCGTGAAATCCTCTGCAGAGTTCGGGGCTCGTCAGGTTGAGTAAGTGTGCTGGTTTGAACAAGGAAAGAGAATGACCATTCTTTTTCTCTGAGGAAGCCCTGTTACTCACTGGGCGAAACGCGTTGGAAAATACAAAGCTAACACACATCCCAGATGCATGTTTGAGAGTGCTACAAGACTGCTGCAGCACACCTTCTTTCATTTAAGAACAGCGACCCGGCATTGGCCGACAACAATCACAGCTATTCAAACCAGCACACATGCGCATGTGCAACCCAACCTGACGAGCCCCGAACACTGCCAACGACTGCACGGTCACCCGCAAGCTGCACCCCCCCAGTACTATGGGGAGGTATTGGGAAGCATCAAGGAGAAGACCGAGAGCAGCACCCGCAGCCATATTTCACATGTTCCCATGTTCTTCTGAGCGATAAGTTTCGGCTGTTGGGCTCCTGTGTATATTATCACATCGCTGATAAGAAAATCGGCTGTCCATATTCTGAAGCCCAGCGGTGATCAGCATTCAGGACTGCCAATTGATTGATCCAGTATTCAGACGCTATTTCATTTTTCTTCTTGCGAGTATCATCATATGGGGACAGGAATCAGCAGGAAGAACATAGTCGGGATTATTTGAAAATGATTTTTAAATAGTTTTTACTATCGTTTTTATGTAATGTTTTTAAAGACTGTATTCATTATTTGATATATTTGTTCCACTCATTTTATTAAAGAGTCTTTTATTCCTATAGGAAGCGCCATAATTCCACTCCCTATTTTTTTTATGTATATCTTTTCGAGGATTTGGTGTACTCCTTGGGTGAGGATAGGTCAGCATCCTTTTGAAGCGCCTATTTTCTCTGTCATTACTGTATAACTTCAGCTGGATTTAATTTCCAGATTTAACATAATGATTATGCTTTCTTACAGCTTGTTCACAACTGCTTATTGTTTGCAAGAATTATATATTATGATAGTATTTACATGATGTACCCATGGTAGATAGACCTTAACAGGCGTGCATTTAAGGGTTTTCCAGCTGCCCGGAACCCCCCTCCTGCCCCGGGAATGGGGTGATGTACCGAATTACAGGATGCACCTTACTACAAGTAGCCGCGGATCTTACAGATCCATTCTGCCTCTCTCTTCCCCTCCAGATTTCGTATGACACGTGGGGCATCTAACAAACAAGCCGTCCCACATATACAGGGAGGAATACCAAATCTGCAGTTTGTATTAAGTCACGCCGCTCTTCAGCCGACTTGAAGACTCGTGTAGGCAGTGAGTCGCCGCTAACCTCTTCAATTTCTCTTTCTCGACCTTGTAAGTAACAAATGCGTGTGAGAGCCAGTGTGTGTTTCATGTGTTTAATGTTGCCAAATGAACTGACATTGCTTCATTATAGCCTTCTGATTCCAATATTTCCCAGTGTTTGAAAAGGTTAGCAGGTACTGCCAGGTGTTGTCTGTATTGAACAAGTTCTGTTGTTGAAGGGAGAACTAATAGGCAGCACGGTGGCTTAGTGGTTAGCACTTCACCCTCACAGCACTGGGGTCATGAGTTCGATTCCCTACAAAGGCCTTATATGTGTGGAGTTTGTATGATCTTCCCGTGTTTCCGTAGGTTTCCTTCGGGTGCTCTGGTTTCCTCCCACACTCCAAAAACATACTAGTTGGTTAATTGGCTGCTATTAAATTGACCTTAGTCTCTCTGTCTGTCTGTGTGTATGTTAGGGAACTTAGACTGTAAGCTCCAATGGGGTAGGGACTGATTTGAGTGTGGAATTGGTGGTGCTATATAAAAAGCTGATGATGATGACTAATCTCCAAAGATGAAGATCTGTGTCTCATTCCAGTGCTGTTCCCTGACATGCAGAAGAATGTAAGTGTGGTGGGGATGGGTGCTCTTACTGTTATGTGTGGTGTAGGCTAATTATTTAATGGTGAGGGTGTAAGCATTCATTTATTAGTGTCCACCTAATTTTATAGTGGGGTCATGTTAGTGCCTATAAATTTAAGGTGAGGTGATGGGACTATTTAATACAGAGGTTGATGGCTATTTATTGAATTTGGGGAGCAGGGCTTTTTATTAAATGTGAATATTAATTTAATTTTGGAGCTGTTTGGGTGGAAAATATGTGTATTTATTACATGTGAATACTATTAATTTAATGTCAGGGCATGTTGAGGGAAATAGGCCTATATATTGATTCTAAATGCTAATAATTTAATGTCAGGGCTCGGTGGAGGGATATATGTCTAATAAATGTGAATGCTAGCAATTTAATGTTGAGTCTGGTTAGGGAGAAGGAGTGCTAGAGTTCACTCATTGCTAGGCTTTTCATGTTTCATGTACCTATCATTTTTTCAAGCAGGGCCCTAACATTCCAGGATCCAGACAACCAGTAACTGAGCTTAAGACACCAGTAGCCAGGTAGTGGAAGCTGCAAGAACAACTAGGAGTGAGCAGGACAGTCTGTCCTGATTCTGGTGGAACAGTCACAATTTTTGGCTACTGTTCCGCTCAATCAGGATGACTGCAGGGACTGTTGAGAGCTTTGAGAGGTTTGAAGGGGATGGGAAGAGTTGGAGAGCAGTCCAGCACTGTCTAAAATGATAGTCACAGCCCTTGCTTGCTGGTGATGCCCAATCTTGCAGCTTGGAGCGGAACCCCAATTTAGAAATCCTGTGTTTGCTCCTGCTTAATAGCAATTTTTAAAAAAGGAAGTTGAATACTCTTTCTAGTGCATCTGACAGTCCTTATGATAACATTAAAGACAAAGGTGTCAAAATTCTTACATCCTCTGTACCAAATTCACTAAGAGACATGACCCGCAACTTATTCCTAAACTTTTTTCAACCTTCCCTGCATGTCTACTTCATTTTTATTGCATGTAAATAAAATGTATTTCTGAGAATTCAATAATACTCTTTACTCACAGCGCACCCTGGGTAGCGAGGTGCAAAAGGTGCTGAAGTATTTGGTAAAGCTGGTATTGTCTTGGGCCAGTACCAAATTCCTAGGTCGGATCTCCAACAACAGTTGTCCGCCAACAAGATACACTGGATTCTCCATATAATTTATTGTGAACCTGATGTTATCTGAAATAATTCTAGATTCTGAATTATTGAAGACAGAATCCACTAACTGTTTCCTGTCATTGCTCTCTTCAAATGACCAGCTTCCCCTGAATTTTAGGAGGATTCTGGGATCAGCTTATGAGGAAGATCCACCTGGTAAATGGATTTCCACAATGTTTTCAGCAAGGAGACACACCGATCGAGCTCCTGTTAGCTGATGCTGCACGTCCTAATGAAAGTATTGAATGCATTTTTTTTTAAAGAATATATATATAACATGGCTTTTTGTTATAGAATTCAGGAGGAATGATGACCTCACTGACCGGCCAGAGACATCCGTTATAGTGCATCAAAATCAGGAAGTTGGATGTTTTTCTGTTTTTTATTTGTAAAATGATGTGGAGCGCTATCAAACTGGTTTTAATACGACGGTATTACTAACTGCACTGAAATTTCCTTCTGCTCCACGGGAGGTTTCTGTCCTCCCTGAGTACGCCTTAGGACACCTGCGTTACGGTTTGTGGCCTTAGTTAGCGGCTTCCAAAAGGATGGAAATTAAGCCATTTAAAAGTGGGGAAAAAAGCCTTTACTAAAGCAGACTCCTTCCTAAACTTAACAATTATGCTATTGTTACAGTCTTCACCCCAACATTGTTATTTCTCAATTTGAGGTGCTATATAGTTCCAATTGTTTGTGAATATCATGTCCTATGTTTTGTAGCAGTGCTGTTCAATTGTAATGTTTGTGCTATGTTCTTGCTACAATATTTGGCATTTATTGTGCCCGTTTAAACAATATTCTTATATACTGTGTGTTTGCATCTGGTGGATCACATTGATCACATGTCTTTCTAAATGTAGACTACAGTTTCAAGGAAACTTCTTGCAATTGCTAGGTACTGAGGTCACTTGTAGTATATGAAAGAAAGTGTTCTTTTTTAAACACCTTTTTATGCTCCTTTTTTTAGTACATCTGCCCTTCTGCTCCACGGGAGGTTTTCTGTCCTCCCTGAGATCAACAATATATTTTCTGTTTACGTGACCTTCAACTGAGTTACCCAAACATGTCTATGAAAGCAATTTTGTACATTACTAAATATCTACCTCAAGCTCTCTGCTCTGTACCATTTACAGACCAATGGATTAACTTAGTAGTTTGTGAAATACCTAGAGCAATACATCAGAATGTCTGTCTCTAACTCATAGGACAATGTTCCGTCTTACCCTCAGCTGAGTTTGCTTAGAACATCTTCACACATTCCTCCACTGAAATATCTCCATTCATATATATAAAATTCATTCTAAAGCATTTCCAGAATTACTATGTTATTGTGTACCAGCAAAGTTTCTACTTTGGTTAAAACTAAGCTTTGCGAGAAGGTTGCAACCAACAAACTCTGCACCATAAAGCTAATTAGCAAAATAGCAGAACAAAAATATTCATCTCATTTTTAAAAAAGTTGTGTTCCTGGAATTTAATTCCTTAACTGACTGCTGAGATCCTTGGTTCTCTTGCTATACATCTTGATATTCCTAGTAATATGATGATAACCAAATCTTTTCATGTATCTCTTTTTGACCCCTTGACTGAAAACAGAACTCTTACTCCCAGGTATGTTTTTCCACACCTATGTTTGTGAATATTATCTTACTTAAAATGTACAGAACATCAGCAGAGATCTCTCGGTGCAGGGGATTTGGGAGAAAGAACTAAATTTAGATATTTCACCAGAGGTCTGGTCGAAAATCAATCAGAATATATACAAAATGTCAAAGTGTATTAACCAATCAGAAATGCTTATTAAAATGATTCACAGGGTGAATCTCACGCCAGACAAACTGCATAAAATCTGGCCGTCAGAAACGAAGTACTGTTGGAGAAATTGTGGGGAAGTTGCTACGCTTATACACGTTTTTTGGAACTGCCCTAAGCTACAACCTCTTTGGGTTGAAATTTTCCAGCCAATCACCCAGGTCACTAAGGATGATTTATCCCCATGTCCGGCTATGGCAGTTTTACACCTTTATCCCCCTTATCTTCAACGTCATAATCACTATGCGGCTGGGCACATACTCATATCAGCCAGAGCCGCAATAGCTCAAAGCTGGAAATCCCCCTTGGTTCCATCTCTTACCAAAATCATCAGCAAAGTACAACACAGCTATGAGATGGAAACCATAGGCTTTAACTTCTCCTCAAGAGCTTCCTCGCCCCCGGTTAAATGGTTCACATGGTACGAATTCTTTTCAAAGTATAGACCTGTGTCTGCCACCTAAATCTCCCATGCTGTATACCCCTCTGGAGAGTAGATGTCCCGCTCTCAAAATGTGCCTTTACGGTTGATTGCGGTCAATAAGGCCAGTCTCCGATTCCTGCCCCCCTGTCTGTCTCCCTCCTCCTCCCCATTGAAGTCTTTGTCTTATGTGTACTTGAATGTTTCCTGTGTTATTGTTTTTTGTTACTTTTTTGATGGTTTATGGGCAGTTCTGACTGATTTATTGGATCTACATTATGCACTGTGTTTGTTACATATTCTTTTACTAAAAACTTAATAAAAACCTTTTGAGAAAAAAAAAATGTACAGAACATCATTGACCCATGGTAAATTGCACTGAAAAGGATATCAACAAATTGTCTCTTTCCTGGAACTATGCTTGATTGTAGCATTCCGTAACCGAGACCTACCCTTCATTAGCCTGTTCATGTGGTATGCACAGTCATGGACAAAAGTTTTTTAGAATGACACACTGCCTCAGTTTTTATGATGGCAATTTGCATATACTCCAGAATGTCATGAAGAGTGATCAGATGAATTGCAATTGATTTCAAAGTCCCTCTTTGCCATGACAATGAACTTTATCCAAAAAACAACATTTCCACTGCATTTCAGCCCTGCCACAAAAGGAGCAGTCAGTGATTCTCTCTTTAACACATGTGAGAAAGTTGACGAGGACAAGGCTGGATATCACTCTGTCATGCTGATTGAGTTAGAATAATAGACTGGAAGCTTTTAAAGGAGGGTGGTGCTTGAAAGCATTGTTCTTCCTCTGTTAACCATGGTTACCTGCAAGGAAACATGTGCAGTCATCACTGCTTTGCACAAAAACGGCTTCACAGGCAAGGATATTGCTGCTAGTAAGATTGCACCTAAATCAACCATTTATCAGATCATCAAGAACTTCAAGGAGAGAGGTTCAATAGTTGTGAAGAAGGCTTCATGATGCCCAAGAACTTCTAGCAAGCGCCAGGACCGTCTCCTAAAGTTGATTCAACTGCAGGATTGGGGCACCACCAATGTAGAGCTTGCTCAGGAATGGCAGCAGGCAGGTGTGAGTGCATCTGCACCACGCACAGTGAGACAAAGACTTTTGGAGGATCGCCTGGTGTCAAGAAGGCCAGCAAAGAAGCCACTTATTTCCAGGAAAAACATCAAGGACAGACCTATATTCTGCAAAAGGTACAGGTGTTGGACTGCTGATGCCTGGGTTAAAGTCATTTTCTCTGATGAATCCCCGTTCAGATTGTTCGGGGCATCTGGAAAAACGCTTGTCCCGCGAAGGAAAGTTGAGCGCTACCATTAGTCCTGTGTCATGCCAATAGTAAGGTATCCTGAGACCATTCATGTCTGGGGTTGCTTTTCAGTCTAGGGAGTGTGATAATTTTGCCTAAGAACACAGCCATGAATAAAGAATGGTACCAAAACATCCTCCAAGAGCAACTTCTCCCAACCATCCAAAAACAGTTTGGTGACGAACAATGCCTTTTCTAGCATGATGGAGCACCTTGCCATAAGGCAAAATTGATAACTAAGTGGCTCTGGGATCAAAACATTGAAATTTTGGGTTCATGGCCAGAAAACCCCATTGAGAACTTGTGGTCAATCCTCAAGAGGCAGGTGAAAAAACAAAAACTCACAAATTCTGACAAACTCAGAATTGATTAGGCAAGAATGGGTGGCCATCGGTCTGTATGCGGCCCAGACGTTGACTGACAGCATGCCAATTGCAGAGGTCTTCAAAAAGAAGGGTCAACACTGCAAATATTGACTCTTCACATAAACTTAATGTAATTGTCAATAAGCCTTTGACACTTATGAAATGCTTGTTATTTTACATCAGTATACCATAGCAATATTTGATATAAAGGTCTAATAACACTAAAGCAGCAAACTTTGTGAAAACCAATACTTGTGTCATTCTCAAAACTTTTGGCCTTGACTGTATTATTGTGTTGATTCAGCCTGACATGACTGACTATTTAATGTCCAATCTCCTTACTGTTCTGTGTGTCCATTCCTCCCATAGGTTTTCACAGATCATGGAAGCCTGACTGTAGGTGGACCTAAAGTATTCATCATCATCATGATGATCATTTATTTATATAGCGCCACCAATTACGCAGCACTGTACAGATATGTGCCATTCACATCAGTCCCTGTCCCACTGGAGCTTACAGTCTAAATTCCCTAACACACACACACAGACTAGGGTCAATGTGTTAGCAGCCAATTAACATACTTGTATATTTTTGGAGTGTGGGAGGAAACCAGAGCACCCGGAGGGAACCCACGCAGACACGGGGAGAACATACAAACTCATGGATAAGGGCCTGGTTGGGAATCAAACTCATGACCCTAGTGCTAATGCCTAGAAGTCCATAAGATATTCAGTATGGGACACCAGTTTGCAAAGTGTATCTTGCATGAAATCGTTCTGTGCAGGTCCAAAAGTTTTGCCGACTTTGCGTGATTCCTGCACTTACGCCCAGCTGCACCTAGACAGGTTGGACGAGTACAGTAAATGTGGCTTATATAGACCTACCTATACACTTGTTAGTAGGCGTATCTTTTGCACCTGCTAAATGGCAGGTGCAAATTCTTGTTGGTGACTTGTCGCAGGCGCACATGATGCCGGTGCAGTGTGAGCGCCTCTAGAGCTACATGTGGGTGGAAATTTTTTCTATGCTATTTTTTTGTGCTCTTGTTTAAGAGTAATTTACTCTCATTTCTCGACCAGCTCTGCCCTTATGTTTTCTCTTCCCATCTGTGACAGGGATTATTCCCGGTTGGCATCAAGCAGCAAACTATAATGGTCTAGAACATTTTATGGCAAATATATTTAGCAATAATGCACTTGAGAACTGTCACAGAAAACTCAACAAAGGTGGAAAATTATTTCACGCAAAATGTCTGCCATTGGTCAAACAACAGCGAAACCAATTGACTTCACTACTGTAACAATTTTATGTACAATAGGAAACGACCTAAAACCAACGGTCCCTTTCATATTTTTTATATTTTTATGAGAAGGTGACCCCAAAATGTCCTATTGCAACTATTGTATTTTGTTTGCATTTATTCAGTAAACTGAGCAAAAAGAATGTTAATGCTAAATCTGAAATCAAATCTGCAGCCCACAGCTGTATCTAGCCAGTGATAACACAACACATCTTGGTTTAATAACACAGCCTCCCATAGGGCTCAATGACTTTGGCAGTGAACAAGAACAGCTAAAAGACAGAAGCTGTACAAGAAATTACTATGACAAAGTCAGTCCCCATTAAAGTGAACGACCGATGGAATTTCTCTTATTCTCTCGAAAAAGAGAATAACAGAAATGTGTTTACATTACAGCAAAGGTTACGATAAATAAGGTTATAGATCTAGAAAATGGTGGATTTTGTGAATTGTCTGTAGGGTTAAATTGATGTTAAGAAATCATATAACATATTTTTTATGTCCAATGCATAGCTTACTATAGGGTACTAATTAGAGAAATGTGACTTGTGTCTGGCTGTTTAATCAATTAGATTATTTTGACAAATTTATCCACACCAGTTCAAACATTGTGATCTTTTAGTTGTTTAATCAATTAGTAATTTACATCAGCTGACACATAGAGGGGTACTTACTAAATGATATGATGCACAAGTGGGAAGCTGCTCATGGGAAGCTGGGAGGCAATTCATTATAACAACAGTTAAAGATATTAATAAATATTTTATATACATTTATATATATATGCATATACTACATACACACTATAGACACACGCACACACACACATATATATATATATATATATATATATATATATATATATATATATAATGTGATAATAAATAAACACCCTTGCACATATATAATATAAATGGTCAACAGATGATGCTTAATTTATTACATGATTACATTACATCATTTTCCTATTCCATTAAAGTATATTAAATGTTCCTCATTTATCAGTTGTGATATTTTGTAGAATGAATATCCAGAATATCCATCCAATAAATGGAAAGGCAGCACATTATTGATGTTAGAGATGCTATACAGTATCTTATCTGATAGAGTACTTAAAATATTCTGTATTGTCTAAAAGACAAGGAAGACTGTTATTAGATGTTCATATCATATGAAAAATAGGAAATAGGAAAGATAAGCTCTTATGAACAGTTCATTTCCAGCAGCCTGCCAGTCCCATCTATTTATGCAAAATCTTTCCCATCTATATTATGTACAGTTCAATGTGTAGAAATAGGGAGATATTTGAATCAAAATCAGCAGGTACAGTATGCAAATAATATCGGAAATCACTATGCATGGATTTTTCCTTTCGTTTTCCTGTACCTCTAGTGGGATTTAAAAGCTTACTTAGGGTTTCCTTATGTAAAAACACAAACCATGAACTGTATGCAGTATATATATATATATATATATATATATATATATATATATATATATATATGTATAGCTTAACAGAGCTTGATTAGAGCAAACATGTAAAGCAAAACCTATGAAGTGTGGTGCAGCAGAAGTCATTCAAGCATTACAGACAGTATATCAATTTTAGGAGCAATATGCAGCTCAGGTCCTGCATTTGCAATAACAGAGCTGTCTCTGGAGATTGCTGAGACTTGCTCTATATCAAATGTATTCTGGACACGAATGGATAAATTAGATATTTTCAATTCCTATTGAATGCTAATTTTATTTTTCAACCCATATTTATACCAACCTGCATGTACATAATATAATTATGTACAATGGCCAGTTGTATTAATACCACATAGACTTACAGATAGCTGCCAATCCACTGTGCTACACCTTGGGATAGCAAGAGTTGATTGCTAAACCCATCCACCACCCCACAGACACTCTGACATACTGGACACAATACATGAGGACTTGGTTGGTGTATGACATTTGCATTGTCTTACTAACCTGCACAGGGGTTTCGTGTCTCATGGTGAACGTGGCTCGCCCTTTGTCTTGCTAGAGGAGACTGACACAACACAACTGGAGAAATGTGCTGTGTCTACGACCAGCGCCACCAAATCAAACACACACCACGCTCGATGCTCTGCTTCCTGACCGGCTTCAAGATCAGCACCAGAGCTGTCCCCTTCTTTCATGTACTGCCTGGTTGCCGCGCCCCCTCTGGTACTTGTAGTCCTACCCTGATCTACGTAGCCGTGCCTATGGATCTAACATATGCTTGGGGAAAACTACAACTCCCACAATGCAGCAGTGCATTTATTCCATCTGACAGTCTTTTTACAATAGTGTTAACCTACCCTGGAAAAAAGTAAAACGTATCTCTAAGATGTTATTGATATTTCAACAGATAACTTCTTGTTAGTGATGTACCAGTAATACAATCCACCAGGTTTATTACTTGTTTCATTTTTAATGCATTCAGTTCTGCCTGCCTGTTGGAATACATTAATATTTGAATGCAATTGATAAAGATAACCTACCTTTCCGTATAACTCCATGCAATTATGCTATGCTCCACTGTGTAACTGGTTATCTGCACTGCTTGGGTTGGATCTTGCCTGTTGTGTTGTATCTTCAGACTATAAATGGAAAGGTGGCGTCTGCTTCGTAGCATGTATCAGCTCACCCAGCAGCTGGAGAGCAGAGCACTGTACGCTGTGCAGCAAGCAGATCAGGGCAGGCAGGACAAAGGCAGCAGGGCTCTCATCATCAGCCACAGGAAGTGTCTAGTTACAATGCAAACACACTACGAGTTAATTACCTCAATGCTTCCTCAGCAGCACGATTGTTTGTGCTGCCAGTGAGTGTCTAGTGAGATTTTATGTTAAAAGCTGATGGTTCATAAGCTTCGATGTCATTGCTTAGTAAAAACACATAGTCCATGTCTTTCAAATGATTTTCATGTATTTTCAATGACTGTTCTTATAGGTATTAGTCAGGTACTGTTGATATGTGACTTTCGATGGATAGAGGTTGATCACCTATCTTGTCACTGTATTTGAGATCCATTTCCTGGGCAGGTGGAGTATACCATAGCGAGATTGTGGAGGGGGGTAATTTGGTTTTGGTGGGAGTCATAATTCCAATGTCGAAAATGCCGACACATACAATGCTGACAAGTAAGGAATGCCGAACGTTATAAACAGCGACACGCAAGAAATTCGGCACCATAAATACCTACATGTCAGAAATGCCGACACACCTAAAATGGTGACAGTGCGATTGCTGACAGTGAAAATGCTGACAGTCACACTGCCGACATTAAGGGGACAATAAGAGTGGGTTAGGCGGCTGTATAATGTCAAAAATTGATGGGGGGGCCCGAACCACGTGGTTTATATGTAGGGGTATGGATAGGCAAATGAGGGCATTTGAATTGTATGTATTTCATTAGACATTGGCAATTATGGCTCCATAGTTATGTACACACTGTGTAATTATTAATAATAATAATAATAATAATAATAATAATAGTCATAATCATAATAATAATGATAATGATAAAACAGACAATATGTCAAGTGTGCTATGTCTATTTAAGCAAGGCTTTCTTTCCCTTGCCTCTTATTAATGATATCTTCTGTTAGGGGTTCATCACAGTATGGTATTAAACCTTAAGTAAGTCATCAGCATCAATGCCCAGAATCTCCCAGCCAGAGAGTAAAACAGCGGATGTCAGCAGTAGAGATACAGTATTAGTGATACAGTTCATGTTAGATTTAGTATCCACCAATGATGTAGTTAAATCAAGGCTTCTGTCGTCATTGCAAGTATTAATCAAGGAAAAGACATTGTGAGGGCTGATTACCCGTCTAAATAATTTACTTTAGTTCTACTATAAATCTTCTGCATGACTTAGTGTATGACGTCTAACTATAGACTAATTTATTTTAATAACTTTGTAGGAACGTTCAGAGTAGATGTGTCTTCATGGTAACAAAAGACATAATATGATTTGCCAATAATATATAATATAAGCTGTTAATGAGCATTGGATATAGTTAATTTCCTTTTCATATATAAAGTTCCCACACAATCCTATTAGGCCTGGATTTGCACAGGTACAGGAGTTCTGACAAAGTGCATGGATTTGAAGAGCAAGTTGGTGGTGTTTGCAGAGGAGACAAAATGTACAGAGACTAATGGGAGAAGTTGAGCAGAGAGGGGGCGCTACTTACAGAATACAGAGTAGGCACATGGGTGCACCTAGTTTTACGGAGCACGGCAAAAACAAGATTTTGTTTGGCAGGGAGAGATTATGAAACTTGATGAAGAGGTATAGAGGGCAGATTTTTAGGAACTGTCCTCGCTGTGCAGAAGGGTGTGCAACCATTTTCACTCCCCAATGAACTAGTTCTGAGCTGTTGCATGGGCAGCACAGTGGCCTAGTGGTTAGCACTTCTGCCTTACAGCACTGGGGTCATGAGTTCAATTCACGACCATGACCTTATCTGTTAGGAGTTTGTATGTTCTCCCTGTGTTTGCGTGGGTTTCCTCTGGGTGCTCTGGTTTCCTCCCACACTCCAAAAAACATACTAGTAGGTTAATTGGCTGCTAACAAATTGACCTTAGTCTCTCTGTCTGTGTGTGTATGTTAGGGAATTTAGACTGTAAGCCCCAATGCAGCAGGGATTGATGTGAGTGAGTTCTCTGTACAGCGCTGCGGAATTAGTGGCGCTATATATAAATAAATGTTGATGATATTGGGTCTTGACCCCATACTTATAATGGAACATGGTAGAATTTGTACATCTTCAGATTTTTCTACTTCCTGCACACATAGTTTGCAGAGGCATCTCTGAGATCAAAGAGTAGACATGCTCCTTTAAATGTGCTCAGTGAACCATAAAAAAAAAACATCCTAAAACTGTGCCCAGTCATGAAAAAGCAATATGATTTTGCATCATTAATGTTCTGTTTCTTTTTAGTACTTCGTGATCCCAGTGAATTCCAGAAAGCTACAGCCTCATTCAGTTTAAGTCTAGTTTAGGACCTAAACATACAAACTATGTAAATAATTACAAGTTAAAAGCGGACTGGGATGTGCCAACGAGAGCAAAAAGTAGCCTGTTGGAAATGGGTGTTTCAGTAAAGGAACATGAAATTACATATTGTTTTTTTGCTCTAGAATATGAGTTGGAGCAAGAAAGAAAGGCTAAGGAGAGGAATAGGAGTGTGATTTGAGGAGTGAAGGGGTTAATGATGGGGTTGGGGGAGGGAAATAAAATCAGCCATACATTGCATACGCACTGGTGGACAAAAATCAGCCCCAGCGCAGCCAAATTTGGGGAGAACACCAAATAGAGGGAATGCAGTCCAATTGAAGTGAAAAGGGGAGGGTTCCCCACCAGATAGAAGTACTTTTCTGGACCAGGTATTTGGATTGGAATTGAGGCCAAGGATCTCTTTACCTGTATTCACCCAGTGGGATCTGTTGAATGTGACATAAGTTTTGAGACCCTCTATGGTCTTCAGAATTTCTGGGCATGGTGGGGAGTGTCAGGAATGACTATCTTGGTACGCAATGAATCCTTGCTAGTGGAAGATCTATCCTATTGGATGAAATGGTATCCGACAATGGAATCCACCTTACCTAAGGTTCCAGATTCGGAGCAGCATGTCTGGGGTGGGGCCTGGATGGCTGTTATTAGACTGAGGCAACTGGATTCTGCACCTTCCATCTGCAGCCTATACAGGCAGGGACAGAATTCAGTGCTTCTATCCTGGCCTGCCCAGACATGTTATCGCTGTGCTTGTTTTCACTATTCCAACAAGCATTGTGATGTTGTCAGGTGTTGCCAAGAACTTAGACATATGGCAAAAGGTTGCAAAGTAATTAGATGTAACCTGTGCGGTGAAGTGGGATTTTCTTTAGCCAACTGTCCCCGTGCGCACCTCAACAGGGAAATTTAATGTAGAGATGGCGGAAAAGGCTGAGTAAGTGGAGAGAGAACAGAGGAGGCCTCCAAAGGCAAAAACCAAGAAACAGGGCTTGTTTTCAACTCAGCCTCAGTCAAGACTTAGGTCTGGGCTGTCTGCTCAGCTAAATAGTGAGAAACCACAGTGTAAGCCAATATCGATGGTGAGTTCAACCCAGCCTAGTACTAGTAAGGAAAGAGGGGAGGAGGATATGGAAGAAGGTGGAAGTTGGAAGGTGGTTAGAAAGCAGTGGTGAATACCCTGTCAAGTGATGAAGAGGATGGGGAAATTGTGATTACTCCTTGTGCAAAGATGGTCATGAGGCCCAAAGTGAGAGGAACAGGGCAAAGGTTAGTATAAGACAGGCTGATCCCTTTGTGTATAAGGTGATGAGCGGTGAGGCTGGATCTGGGTGTAAGAGGGGGGGTGGCGGGGAGATCAACATTGTCCTTGTAAGCCTGTAATTCAAGTGGGTGGGGAGTCCACAAAGGTGACAGAGGATTCTGATACTATTACTTAGGTGGTTCATAGTTTAGGGGGAGGGAATCTGCAGGATTGGGAGGAGGATAGGAGGGAGGTGTGTGCGTTAGATCCAGAGGGGAGAAGGAGGGAATAGATCCAGAAGGGGAGGACATGGGGGGGTGCAATCCCTAGGGTGGATGGTGTGGTTCTGTTAGAAGACACTTTTGTTATAAGTAATGGTGTACAGGACCCGCTGATGGGGTTAAAGGTCTTATAGGGAGTTAGTTGATGCTGAGAGGAAATGAAGGAGATGCCCATGCCTATAATCTTAAATGATGGCTCCCCAACCCATACGGTGGCATCTATGCGTTACGATCAAGCTGATTATTTGCCCTTTGATTTTTTTTAAACATTTTTTTGCCTTTGCAAGAGACTAGGGTTGGGCACCTCGGTGAGGTCCCTCCGATTGGTCTCTTGTGGACGAGCCATACGGTGGAGTGGTAGTCCTTTTTACTTGTATGTTAACCATTCAGTTATGGATGTTTCCCAAAGGAGGCAGATCTTGGGGCTGATAAATATCTATTGTCCACAGACCCAATGGGGAAGGAAATGTCTTTTTAGGGAAATTAAATCTTACTTTTTTTTACGGGCTGACAGATTGATTTCCGGGGTGATTTTAACACCACTATTAGGCCAAAGGTTAGGTAAGGCTTGTGGACGTTGCTGGGCTATGATACAGGTTTTTTAGTTAGTATGGTAAGTCACGCTGGACTGGTAGATGTGCATATTCAACACTCTCCAGGCCTCATGTGGTTCACCTTTTTAGAAGTAGAAGTGGGTCCAGGATAGATAGGCTTTTTGTTAAAGGGAGTTTTGGCACATCATCTGCAAAATTGGTGTCGGTAAAGTTCTTTGATCACCTTTGTCTTTGCGTGTCTTTGAACACTTTGGACACCCTTCAGAAAGGCAGGGGCCTGTGGTGTCTGAACTCCGGCATTCTGGAAGACGAGGAGGTTAGACATATCCTTTAGGGACTTCTATGAAACCAAAGAAACACTTTTGGATGCAGGTTGGGTTAGGCAAGAGTGGTGGGAGGAACTCAAAGGAAGAACTCTGAGGTTTTTTAAGGAACTGGCAGCTCTGAGGAATTGGGTAAAAAGGAATGTCTGCCATGCCTTGAGACATAAACTAGATTTCCTGAGGCTTCTGAGAGGGGTGTTTGCGCTTGTTGGCCACCAGGCTTCTCTTGATCTCTTGGATTCTGAGAGAACAGAGGACGAGGTTAGGAAGGCAATTTTCTGGCAAAGGTAAATTTTTACAGGATTATGAAGATTTCAGGCCTGTTACTTTGTCCTTCTCAGCACTGGAAGGATCGAAGCATCTTTGATGCTGTCCTTGGCGTCCAGGAGGACGGTCTACAGGGGAGTGTCCCATGCCTTAAGCCTTCTGTGTCTTTCGGGGCTTAGTTACACTGAGTGGGTGTATGGAGCACTCAAATGGTGTGGGGATTTTGATTTAAGCACTTGTTTTTTTAGTTTGTGCAGTTGTTAAATTTTACACATGGAGTACAAGGTGTTTAGTGTCCATTAGAAGCAAAATCCTTCCATGTAGTGAGGTGGTGGATAGTATTCTGAATGAGGTTTGGAAAATAATGCAAATGTAGAGGGGCCAGATGGATGCTACAAGCTAGGGTAGATTCTGGCAGGGGTTGAGACCTCCCTAAGTGGCAGCTAGGATCCGCCAGTCTCTCAATTCTTGGTCTATTCTGTTCTTTCATTATTAGATTTTGTGGAAATACTTATTTTTTTCTTTTAATTAAGGTTTGCATACATTTAAAGTTTGTTTTCATTTCCTGACAGTAAAGGCTGTGTGGGTGGTATTATAGATTGGTGGCCGTGGCCGTGTGCTCCGTGGCTCCCTGGAGTGCCGCTGCAATCACACAGGGGTGCAATGACCAGGGCCGGCGGTGAGCGGAGTAGGCAAGGCAGAGGGGGACGCCAAGCTCTCCTGTCTGCCTGCCAACACCCGTTTGTCTGCCAGCCAGTCCAAAAAAAACAAAAAAACGTTTACGGCGCCCAGGTTCCCTCCTCCCTCTTTCCCCTCCCTTTTCCCCTCCTTCTTGCTCCGTTCTTACTGAATGTCGAGTGTGACATCATCACGCCCAACCTTTTCAGTGAAGATCGCGGTAGTGAGGAGCCTGAAGATAGAGGACAGAGGAGAACAGAGAAGATAACAAAAGACAGAAGAAAGAAGTACAAGTAAAAGGTAAGACAAGAGGCACAGAGTGAAATAGACAATGGGCACAAAGTGAAACAGAGAAGGGGCACATGGTGAAATAGAGAAGGAGCACAGGATGAATAGAGAAGGGCACAGGATGAAAAAGAAAAGAGGGACAGAGTGAAATAGAAAAGGGGCACAGAGTGAAATAGAGAAGGGGCACAGGGTGAAATAGAGATGGGGGCACAGCGTGAAATAGAGATGGGGCACAGGATGAAAAAGAAAAGAGGGACAGAGTAAAATAGAAAAGGGGCACAGAATGAAATAGAGAAGGGGCACATGGTGAAATAAAGAAGGAGCACAGAGTGAAATAGACAAGGGGTACAGAGAGAAATAGACAAAGGGCATAGGGCAAAATAGGCAAGGGGCCCAGGGTGAAATAGGCAAGGAGCATCGAGTGAAATAGAGAAGGGGCACAGGGTGATATTGTGAAGGGACACAGGGTGATATTGTAAAGGGGCACAGTGTGAAGGGGCACATTGTGATGTTGTGAAGGGGCACAGTGTAAAGGGGCACAGTGTGATGGGGCACATTATGATGTTGTGAATGGGCACTTTGTGAAGGGGCACATGTGATATTGTGAAGGGACTTATTGTGAAGGTGCACATGTGATATTGTGAAGAGGCGCATGTGGTATGATGAAGGGATAGAGTGTGATGGTGAAAGGGCCTAAATACTTATTACACTATTTTGACCCAACTACTTAAAATACAGATCTACCCGGTAATTATTTTGGCTTAGGGGTGCCTTGAAAAAATTATGGAGACCCTAAGAGTGCCTCGAACTGAGAAAGTTTGGGAGTCACTGTGTTAGGGGATGTCTTGCTTCTTTAGTGTATATAGCTATCTCATTTGTGATGTGATGTTGTAGTTTTTGTGGAGGGATTGTAGTAGAACTGGGTGTTATGATATTGTGAAATTTTGTTCCTTTTGGTCCTTTTTACCTTTTGATGATGTATATAGTCTATTTTATTTTGGAGAAAGTGATATATTTGTTTTGTTGCAATTTTTTAATAAAAACATTAACCCATGTGCTCAGGGAACACATAGGCAAAGTGATATCTAAACACTGATTGCATGCGTTTTTATGGACAATTCATCTCAATAAACCAAGTTTCTCAAATGACTGTAATGTAACTGCTGTTTTACTCTCATATTGTGATTAAAACACTCAGAAAAATTAAAGGATAAATGAACCATTTGACATATATGTGTCTCCTTTCTATTCCAAGTAACCCATTCACTGCCCAGCAGAACTCTGTATATACCAGTAAAGCTACCATATTTGAAAACAGTGCCACAATCTTTATGAGCATAAGCAGGAGAACAATAGAAACACAGATGTAGTTAGGTCACAAGCTCTCTAAAAATTTGCTTACGCACTGGGTTTGTTTGCCCATCCTAAAATGATCACAGATACACTAAAATGGCAATATGTTCACAATAAAGCATTAAGCTAAAAAACCCTCCTTGCATAGAATAGAGAATTAATTGGTTTTCACTGATAAATAGCCTGAAATTGGTCTAGTACATCATGTAATGGATCAAGGAAAGTACTTATTTTGATAAGTATTCTGAAGTCCTGAATTGCTGTTTTTAATTTTGGAATTACTTTCCTTCCAGCGCTCTGCAGCAATACCTTATAAGCATGTGAACACAGAAATTGGATTCAAAAGTGACAAATGACAAAAATATAAATTTTTTTATTTTTGGACATATTCCTTCATCACACTGAAACATTACACTCACCATCAGAATCATACTCCTGTGAGGAGTGAGTATAACAGGTGACACATGATAAGGGTGTAAGGTAAATAATACTCATTGTAGGTTCTGATTAAGGGTTCAGGCCGCCTTGCGCTAATATGCTCATTACGCCTCCTCATCTTCCACAACAGGCTAAAGGTAAAAACATCCTTAATTTAAAATCCAGCTTCCTTCACCCCCCACCAATGTTTACATTAGCGTGTTTTCGAAACTCAACTCCACTTGGCATTTGAAATGGGTCACGGCAATCTATGTCACTCATTTCGTTTTCATTAAAATCAGAACTGTATGGCAGAATGGAGGCATGAACGGGTGATACTGAGGGGGGAGATGTGAAGGTAGAGGGCATGCGAACTGTCAAACCAGCGCCTGTAGCCGTCCTTGTCTCTCCTACTCACTTATCCTCGAGTACCCGACTGAGAATGACTCATTTTCTTCAGCCTGTACTAAGGGAATACGTCAAGATTAAAATGACTACATATTTCATTCATTTTTCTTTAAGGAACAACTATTCTCTTATATTTTAAAATTCATTTCAGTTTACACCTCTCCCTGTCAAAATTTTGAATCTCCCAAAATCTTGCGCACCTGAAAAGCCTTGCGTCCTCGACTGCAGTCTAGCCAGCCTATTGGATAACGAGGCCCTTGCGCATTGGGAACTGAGTGATTTGTGATAGTTGAGTGTGAAATGTGATGATTATTTAAGTCATTTCATAATTTATAACTGCCTGATTCATTAAGTGAAGTTAAGTAAAAAAATTGAGTAAGTAGTCTCCTGGACAAAACCATGTTACAATGCAATGGGTGCAAATTAGTTTTCTATTTTGCACATAAGTTAAATAATGTCTGTTTTTTCATGCAGCTATGGGTTATATGGTCCAAACAATCTCACCATTAGGACTTATCACTATAAATGTTGCTTAGCAACCAAACTACAATTCAATAGGATTGATTTTAATTATTCTTATGGATGCTTTCTCTTTACACAGCATAACCCGTTGAAAGACAACGGTAGTGTACTATACATGAGTGATCTGTACAGAGTGATCATTTTGATTGAAATGGGCTTCTTCTTTTCTTTTTTAATAGAAAGTCTTTTCTCATCCGGTGCCCATTGTTGTATGTTGTCTAAGAATGGCTGTCAACAATAAATCTTAATAACTGGCATAAATGTATTGATGGCTCCTACCACAATCATCAAAGGTAACTCCAATATTGTTAATTGAAGTCATATGTAATCATCTATAGAAATCTTTTTAAAAAATGTTACAATGGTCCCAAAAGCCTACCAATAACAGTGATTCTTTGGTATCAGGTTGGAACTAAAAAGAAGTAATTGACTTCATCCAAAAGTAAAGGGGTTCCAAAAGTTACTAATCTGACCAAACTGAGTTAATTTCCAGATCAAGAATCCTCTATTATTCCTCAAGTATTGTATGCATTTAGCTTTCCAACCAGCATTCAGTAGATGGCTATTATTTAATTCATCACTATATGGAAACATCTTTATATGAAAATGTTATCAAGATCTTGTCTTGTCCATAAAAATACACATACATAAATAATAAAATAGCGCTGTAAATTTTATATATATATATATACGGTATATATATATATATATATATATATATATATTATATATATATATATATATATATATATATGCTGTGTTAACCAATATGTTAAGATATTATATGAGTTTAGATTTTGGTTCATGTATGATCCGTGTTTGTTATATAATATATTGATTTTCAGAAACAGATTGTATATCTTTATTATTTTTATTGTGTAATAAACTTTTTTTTTAACCAATTCCAGAGTATGAAATTTGCCGTCTATTAATTAATATACAAATAATTAAATTTGTCAATTAGATTTCTATTTATAATATCCATTTGAAATATATATATGAAATAAATATAAATATATTTAAATACATATATATATATATATATATATATATATATATTTATATATAAATATCTTTATATCAATTACAGCGCCATTTGCTTACTTGTGTTTGTGTATTGTTTTTGTTTGGAGACTAGCAACTTTTTTTCCCTGCAAATTTTAGCTGCTCGATGATACTACTATTATTAGTGCCAGTGGTCACAATTTTGTTAATTTTTTTTCTGTATTTAAAAATAGTTTTTAGGCTTTTTTCTCCTATAGGCCCTCATACAGACTTTTATCAACGGGTCACTCTGTGGAGTCGCTCAGTGGTTCTGATTGCAAAAGAGTTAAACTGAAACCCCATTTAAAACTTGCTTTGACTCCTTTATATTCCCCAATATTTAAAAACAACTTCCAGGGAAGCTATGCTACTCCACAGCTGAATTTAGGCAAAGTTCATATAATATTATATAGGGTATGTAGGCACTACTTCCCAATATAACAAACACTCCATGCTTGACCCTTGTCTTGTCTGACTACCTCCTCTAGTGCCTGACCCTTGTCTTGTCTGACTACCTCCTTCAGTGCTTGACCTGTGTCTCGTCTGACTACCTCCTCTATTGGCTAACCCTTGTCTTGTCTGACTACCTCCTTCCTTGCTTGACCCTTGTGTTGTCTGACTACCTCCTCCAGTACTTGACCTTTGTCTTGTCTGACTACCTCCTTCAGTGCTTGACCCTTGTCTTGTCTGACTACCTCCTCTAGTGCCTGACCCTTGTCTTGTCTGACTACCTCCTTCAGTGCTCGACCCTTGTCTTGTCTGACTACTTCCTCCAGTGATTCACCCTTGTCTTGTCTGACTACCTCCTTCAGTGCTTGACCCTTGTCTTGTCTGACTACCTCCTTCAGTGCTTGACCCTTGTCTTGTCTGACTACCTCCTTCAGTGCTCGACCCTTGTCTGTCTGAATACTTCCTCCAGTGATTCACCCTTGTCTTGTCTGACTACCTCCTTCAGTGCTTGACCCTTGTCTTGTCTGACTACCTCCTTCAGTGCTTGACCCTTGTCTTGTCTGACTACCTCCTTCAGTGCTTGACCTGTGTCTTGTCTGACTACCTCCTCTAGTGCCTGACCTTTGTCTTGTCTGACTACCTCCTTCAGTGCTTGACCCCTGTCTTGTCTGACTACCTCCTTCAGTGCTTGACCCTTGTCTTGTCTGACTACCTCCTCTGGTGCCTGACACTTGTTTTGTCTGACTACCTCCTTCAGTACTTCACCTGTGTCTTGTGTGACTACCTCCTCCAGCACCTGACCCTTGCCTTGTCTGACTACCTGCTCGATTTTGGCTTGCTCTGACACTTGACCATTGGCTTCTTTCATTTTGTTTTTGACCTTTTGCCCGCCTCTGACTATTCTGTCTTGTATACCCAGGGTTCCACTACTGGATTATTTCCATTTGCTACTATGTCTGTCTTGTATATCCCTAGTCAAGGATTCCAGTCCCAAACAATCACATCTTATCTTCTTGAGGATATTATATCGTAACCTTTAACAAATCCTTCTCTTCCAATGTCGCAGGCACCATAAACTAGATTTTGAGCTCAATTAAACAGGGAATCAGCAAATATATATAAATATTGTTTCCTATTTAAATTGGCTGCAATGTGAACATTCAATGGATGCCTAACACACTTAATATAAGGCAACAGAACAAATTGTCTTGATTGAATCTGATTTTGCTATTTGCTAATAACGTAAGGCCATTTTTATTTGCTTGTTCAGTGTGCTCAGAATTCACTGCATTAGTTAAGATAAGGAATTCTCATTCCACTAAGTGAATACATAAGAGCCAATTTTTTTCAGGAATTATTGCTAATCCGATGCCTTGCTCAGATTTTCAACTATGGCTCCCAAATCATGCAAGAGCCAAGAACAAATGGGACTGGATAAGATCAGATGTTTTCAAATCTTCGACTAAGGTAACATTTAAGAAACAGTAACCACTAGATTGCATTCAAATAAGAAGTTTTACTTAGTCAAATAAATAATGTGATTTATCTTTATTTAAGTAATATTATAGTTAAAATGTAAAATGCCCCTATCTGAAGGAAAGATGTTCTACCAGAAACATGTAATATTGACGTTATCAAGGAAAATGGATAACTTTGTGGGTCTTACTATATTTAACCTTGTTGACTTAAAGGGGATGGAATCCTCTTTCCACATTGCAATATTTATCGCAGGGTGTTGGCAGAGGGAATCCAGGCCGAATGGGTTGTCTCAGATCAGGATGTGAGACCCGATCACATGACACTTACATAATAACTTTTTCAGACACGTATGCCCCACTATTGCCAAATCCCTCTGCCAACTGCAGTAACTTTTGTGATTGGGTTGAGGGTTTCTATCTCCATTCATGAAAGCGTGTTAACTAGAATAAAGTGTCCATGTTTTTCTGTGAAGCTGCCAATCACAAGCCTGCTTAGTCTGATGTCTGAGGCTCTGAGCTAACAGAAGCTCAGCCCACACGTTTAATGTACGTAATCAACTGTAAAAATGTATTTTATGTATAGTAGACATTAATAAAATTCTAATAAATGTATTTCATGAAAATTTAAAAAATATATATTTGCACATGACAATGCTTTGTCATCAATGTTTATATTATTACCTGGTGACATTAATTCAATTTTAAGAATTTATTTTCCCCATAGGTACATAGGTATTTAACGTATCTTGTAGTAGAGCTACACTTCATCAGTGCCTGTATCTTCAGATCCGCTCCTTGTTGAATTCGGGCGTGAACAGACCCGTATTACATGTGTTCAGATACAAACACATTGCGCTCAGTATGCGTGCCTTGATGAATCAGGCCCGAGATGTCCAAGCCAAGGATAGCAGGACGCATAAATCCCACCCAGTGCTCCTAAGCAATAATAAGCTAAGTACCTGACTCCAGCTCCTGTTTGGAAATGGATTGTCAGTATCTGTGGCAGTTTGACTCTCACTTTGTGCTCTTAAATGGAAGATACTCAAGTAAAGATCTTTTATTGTATTCTACTGTCAGAGGAACAAGCTGTGGAATCTTAGACGGGAGTCAGCTTTGGTGATGGGAGGAAAAGATATATGTACTATTTTTGTTTTTAGCGTTTGTTGATTTGGGGTTTGTATTGTGTTTTGGGGATATTAGGATGTATGATGGTAGGGTATACTATTTTTGTTGGGATGTGATTATTAGGGGGTGTACTGTGTTTTGGCCAGTCAGGGCTTGGGACTGACCCATTTCTCTTACCTGAAGGTCAACCACCTTTTCCTCTGTTTCTTCCCTACTCTCCTCTTGTGTTTCACTCCTTCTCTCCTGATCCTCTCTTTCTCCTCTTCCCCTCCCCTGCCACATGGGCCAGCCCCCCTTCATCCTTCAGCATATGAGGAGCTGGGGCTGGCTTCCCAAGTGACAGAGGAGTCTGCCTCCCACATCATTCAAGTTCTGACTTCAGGGGGTAAATGTATAAAGTAGTGATTTTAGTAAATTGCCGATATTCGGCGACTTTGCGGCATAATGTTTGCCTTTAAACCCATTGTCGTTTTAAACGATGGTAGCCACTTTAACAATGATAGTAACACCGACAGCAATGACACCGACATAAAAATAACGATTAATATCAGTGCGACAGTGAGTATATCTACATACCATAATTTAGATGTACAGCATCTCCGACAGTTCTTATACCCTCCACGTCTAAATTGTGAATAAGCAAAAGGTGACGACTGGTGAGCACGTGATTGCCGCTTTTAAGGCAGCAATGGGTGGACCCAGCGCCAGATTACATTATAAAGGCGGCGGGTCCACCCATTGAGGTTCAATCCACCTAGCTCCTTAACTTTCTCTCCTTTGACCTTCTCTTCCTCATCTTGGGAGACTTTAATATCCCAATAAACAATCCCTCAGATCCTGCTGCTTCCTCCCTTGGTCTCTCTCAATGGATTTCCTCTCCCTCCCTCTGCAGTGGTTACTACCTTGATCAGGCCTTTTCCCACCTCTGTACTTTCTCAGGCTTCAATAATTCACCTTTCCCTCTCTCTAACCATCATCTGCTTTCTTTTAGCATCGCCCCAGCCCTCTCACCTTCCCCATCCCCCAAAGTTACTCTCACCAGGCATAACTTTGACACCATTGATCCTACCATATTTTCCTCCTCCCTGGTCTCCCTTCTCTTCCCCATCACCACTCTTTCTTGCTGATCAGGGTGTCTCCTTCTATAATTACTCCCTTACCACTGCACTTGACTCTATCGCCCCAGGTGTCACCATCAAGTTTCCTCAGTCCCCACCAACTGTGGCACTCCTAAGTGACTTGCTATCTTAAAAAATGCTTCTGGTAGTGCAGAACTGCTCTGGAGAAAGTCACGCACTCTAGCTGGATTCCTTCACTTCAAGTTCATACTCACTTCCTACAGTTCTGCCTAATCACTCCCTAAACAATCCTACTTTAAGGCTTTCATTTCCTCACAATCCTCCAACCCCCATCACCATTTTGCCAAATTAAACTACCTCCTCTCCCCACTCCCACTACCACTCCCCTCCTCGCTCTCTGCTATCAACTTTGCTACCCACTTCATCTCCAAAATTGAGTCAATACATCCTGACATCTCCTCCCACCAATCCCTGCTTGCCCCACCCTCTCCTCCCTCCTTAACCATTTTGCCCCTCCTTCCACTTGTTAGCCCACCCTCCTTCTCTTCCTTCACTCCAGCATCTGCAGATGAAGTCCACATCCTTCTATCCTTCTCACCCCTCTCCACCTGCCCACTTAACACCATTCCTTCACATCTCTGCTCCCTCTCTTTTGAGGCCTTTTGCCACATTGCCCTCCTCCTCAACCTATCCTTCTTATCTGGAACCTTCCCTATCTTCTTTAAACATACTCTCCAATCTGTCTGGACTCCCTCTACAACACGGAAACTGCCCTCACTAAGGTCACTAATGACCTACTCTTCACTATATCTAAAGGACACTTCTCCCTTCTTTTTCTTCTCCACCTCCCTGCTGCCTTTGATACAGTTGACCACTCCCTTCTTTTGCAAACTCTAAAATCTACAGGCCTCTTAACATTGTCCTCCCCTGGTTTTCCTCCTACCTTACCAACTACTCCTTTTCAGTCTCTAAACTCCACATCCCCCTTGTTTCCTTACCTGTTGGAGTTCCCCAAGGATCTGTTCTTGGACCACTGCTCTTCTCCCTCTAAATCTCCTCCCTTGGTGAACACATCTGCTTCTTAGGCCTCCAATACCACCTGTATGCTGATGACACCCAAATCTATCTTTCATCCCTCGACCTTTCCCCTTCCCTTATGTTTCATATTTCCTGCTATCTCTCAGCCACCTCATCTTGGATGTTCCAGTGCTACTTAAATTCAATATTTCCAAGACTGAACTAATCATCTTTCCCCCTCCAGGGCTCCCTCAACTAGCCCTCTCTCTCTTTCTGTCTGCTGCCTAGTGGTCATCCTTGACTCCTCCCTCTCCTTAAAACCTCATATTCTGTCCCTCTCAAAATTCTGCTACTTCCTTCTCCGGAATATATCTAAGATACTGCCCTTTCTCACCATGCGAGCCACCAAAAACTGGTATTCACTGCCTTGGGATCTCTCACCTTGATACTGTAACCTTCTTCTCTCTGGCCTACCCGACTCCCACCTTGCCCCTATTAATTCTATCCTCAATGCTGCTGCCCACTTATTTATTTCTCCCACCACTCTATCTCTGCACCCCTCTCTGCCAGTTGCTACATTGGCTCCCCATGGTCTACGGAACTATATTTAATCTCCTCACTCTCGCAAAGCTCTCAACCAATTCAATCCCCCTACATTTTTCAATCTCATCTCAGTACAGTGGTTGCAATTTACATAGCAACTAGCTGACTCAGTGAGCCACTGGCTGAGTAAGTGGAGTACGTAGAGCCCCAGCTGCTAGGCAACAGCAGGGACTGTGTCAGTGTGAGCCATCATGAGTAGGGTGGCGGCTCATAGCAAAATATGAGAGCTAGAATAAACAATGTCCACATTTTGAGTAATAATTGGATATTCTAAGGCAGAAAACAAGCTAGTTTACCGATGTTCAGATGACTAGGATGACAAATAAAGATTAAAGTCTGTTTATTAAGGAATTTCTGTAACAAATTCCTCACTGGGAGAACCTGTGACCTCTGCAAGGGGCCTGCTGACTATGTGAGGAATAAGGGGGAATGATGGGAGCCCCTCTACAAAGCAGGTCCCAATCCAGAGACAATTTGTAACCTAAGCACCATCCTTGTGGTCCACCCTACACTGTGGGAACCAGACGGGTGTTATATAGGAATGCTTTCTGGTAAGAGATTCTTCTACTTTGGACAGTGCCGACACTGCACTACCTCCTACTACTCTGTGATGTGCTACATGATATCCCTTCACTGGTTGGAGGGGGTCACATGATGCAGGCGCTAACTGATTTATAACACACAGAGCTGCTGCCAGAGTTCTTATTAAACACTAGCTAGGGTTACAGGTAAAGCTCAGTGGTAAATAAAGTATATAAAAAGTTAGAGCAGAGGCATAGAGCTGGGGGCTGCAGATGAAGACTTGCTGGGCTGTCTGTTACACATCATGTTTCTAATCACACTTTGTCCTATTCTACAATAGTTGAGAAATATTAATATACCCTCTACAGAATCCTTAGTTAGCTTACTTTCTCAATGCTCCCCTTGTGTGCACCCAGACACCTCTTACAAAACTGATACTAACTGTCTGTGATACCCTAAATCAAAGGGAGTTTTACAATTTGTTAACAATGATGCAGTTACGGAAAATTTGCCCTCCAAATATAAATACCAACTTCTTAGGGTGAAAGATCTCAGTTTAGGGGGGCTGAATTTATATATCAATTTTCAAAACTTCCTGTAATGTGCTGATGCCTTGTTACATTGTCACCTCAAATATCACCCTGAAAATAGCTCTCTGTGTTTTCGTGGTTGTGAAGGAGAGAGTATATGATTAATGATATGATGAGCTTGCCCGAAGCCTAAAGACTTTGGATCTTTCTATGGTGGACTCAGTTTTACATATTTAACTCTATGTTGTTCTCAGCTAATCTTCCTTAATATACCTCTGGAGAAATTGAATAAATATGAAAACAAAGTAATTTCTCACATTTCTTTGGTTGCTAGGATTATCTTGGGTGAGATCTTAGAAAACTCATTGGTCAAGTTAAAGACAAGTTTAATTGGATTCTGATTAACGAAAACAATTTCCACATCCATGGATCCATTTAACATTTGATCCTGTTCTCATCAAGGTTTGAAATACATTTGATATATTCTAGAATGCACTAGATACATAATAGTTAGAAGCTGATTGGTTACTTTGGACAACACCTCCACTTTTCATTTTTAGAAGGTTTAAAACATCTACCCTCTGGTTTCCTTAGTCTTGATCTTCCTCACTTTTGTTTTTATCTTTCTTTTTTCTTCCTATCTTCTTTCTTCTTATGTTTCTTTTTCTTATTACTTCTAAAGATGTTAAACCTTGATTGTACTTTTATTGTTTAAATCCAAGAAAAATGTATCGAAAAAAAACCCCAACAATGCTCAAATTAATATTTGTGTTATAACAAAAAAAAAAAACAGTTATAAAAAAAACAACCTGTTTTAAGCCAGTGTGCTGTCATGGAATTATTCTGTGTGCCACATTATTCATTAGTCCCATTATTAGAAAACATGCACCATCTGTAGTTTACAGAGCATGGTTAAAACAAAACAGTCTTACAGCTTAACAAGAGAAGCTGGCGCCAGAGTTTTTAATCTCATGCAGACTGCTTAGAATCAGCACAAAATGATTATTATTATTCACTGTTTCCAATGTACGGGATATAGCCACTTCAATTTCTTGCCATCTATTTCTGATGCAGCAGCATTGGCTCCTAGTGGAGCGTGACTAAATATTTAGTATCAACCATAAAGTCATACTGTGTTCAGGCAAAATAAATGGCTTGCTTTGTATCACCCCATTTGTATGGTGCCTTGGTTAATGGTATGCCTATTTGCATTTGGAGAAATATCTGTTTTCTGTAAAAGGAAAATAATCCTGGTTTCTCATGACACATGTTGGGAATTACGAGGGGATGTGAAAACACCATATTGCATGTTTTTTTATATACTCGTGCCTATTTTAACCCCATGCTGTTGTACTTGCTCATCAAGATAGCGTTTGAGTGCTTGACGTTAACAGCTTTACTACTGCGGAAAGAAACTGGATGACAAAGTGAATTCCTGGGATACAGAGGGAAACGTATAGGTTTCTATCCCATATGGCTTCAGGCTCAGCTTGTTCCCTGTATTGCTGGATTTTTTTGAACGCAACAATGCACTGTGTTTCTAGGAATACAACAAAAGGACTTTCGCACATTCAAACACAAGATCCTTCAGTGGCTATATGAGTTCACTGTGGTAATTATTTGTACTTGATACTTATAACATAACTATTGACCAAGTTGAGTCCTCCCAGTGTATGAATTAATGCACTAGTGCAGTGGTTCCCAAACTTTTCAGCTCGCAGCACCCTTAGAGTCTCCATAATTTTTTCAAGGCACCCCTCCAAAATAATTACCGAGCAGTGCCGTTTTATAAGTAGTTGGGTCAAAAAAACGTAATAAGTATTTAGGTCAGAACAGAAATTCTTATTTAGTTGTATGCAAAAATAATACACATAAATCCAAGGGAAAATAATATTTTTATATATTTTTTTCAATTATATTTCTGTTAAAGAATAATTTACAGCTAACTCACACTGTGCCCCCTTCATCCACACACTGTGCCCCTTCATCCCCTCTGTGTCCCGGGGGCCAGGAAGAGGAAAAAAAAATAAAAAAAAAATACTTACCAATCCGGAGACGCCCGGGACACAGCATCCTCCTCTCTCCTGCCGCTTGTCACTGACTGTCGGCTGACGTTCAATGAGAAGCGAGGAGGGAGGATGCTGGTTCCTGACGCTGCCAGATTGGTAAGTATTTTTTTTCCTTTATTTTTTTTTGCTTCCTGGTCGTGGCACCAAAGTTCAAAGTTACTCATTGTCTTTTTTTTTTTACAAGGAATAAAAATAACAAATAAAGTCTAAAACAAATTAAATAAACCATAAAGAACAATCTGAATGGAAATTATTTCCCATTATACCATTTAATTTTCTCCCCTGTCTTTTAAGTAGGTCAAAATGGGTACAGTATAACTCGAAAAATGTATTTCAATTTCGTATTTAGTAAAGCCACTATATGATCGCTGCCTCTCCTCCACTCTGATCACCGTTTCCCACTCTAGAATCCAAGACTTCTCCCACGCTGCCCCCCTTCACTGGAATGACCTCCCTCGCTCCATCCGTCTCTCACCCAATCTGTGCTCCTTCAAGCGGGCACTTAAAACTCACCTGTTCCTTAAGGCCTACCAACCATCCACTTAACCTCTCACCTCTTCTGTTTCTCCCCTGGCCACTTTTTTCTTTCCCCTTTGCTTCACTGGCTCCCTTCTGTGCCTGATTTTGTTTACCCTCCCTTAGGATGTAAGCTCGTATGAGCAGGGCCCTTCTTCCCTCCTGTCTCCATAACTGTTCTTCCGCTCAGTCTCTACTGTATTTGCCTGCCTGGAGTTTCTGAAGTATTGGTACTTTCTGTTTATTGTTCTGTACTATTTTACCCTGTATAGTCTAATGTTTGTACTATGTGCGGTGCTGCGGAAACCTTGTGGCGCCTTACAAATAAACGATAATAATAATAATAATATATACCTGGTTGATGTTTCCAGAGTACATAGAAACAAGCATTTTACAATAGGTGAAGAAAGGGCGAACTGTGCTGCCAAACTGATCATTTATAAATTCACCCCTAAGAATGTAGAACTGATAGAGGTAGATAGGAATTACTGCCACTAACAGCTGGCTGTTCATATAAGTACTATTTTGTGTATAGCAATTCAGGTAATGTGTTTAAATCACATTTTTCCTTTCTTCTAATCCTAAAGCCTATTTTGTATGCGATCTTAAAGTATGAATATTTAAAAATACAGAAATGTAGGTCACAGCAGTTGCCTCTGGACGTCTGACATTGCACATGCGTGCTATTCTAATGTGCCGTGTGAAATCGAAGTGACAGTGTTGCCTATCTCTCTTAGCTCGAAGGTAAACTCTAGCAGAGATAGCATCTTCTCAGCTTCAAGAGAGAACGTTGTGATAACCCCAATAATGTAGTTCTGTAAAGGAGAAAGAACAGAATCTTACCATTTTTTAAAATTATGTTTATGTAAATATGTTTAAATGAAAATATCTTTTTGAAAGTCTGTTGTTTGCAGTTATTGATATGTATTCTAACTTGCATCATTCAGGAAACAAATATCATTTTTCTGTACAGATAAATGACATATTTGAGAGATAAATAACATGTTAAAGATTACATGTCATTCCCATGTAACATGATATTGGTGTATTTTAGACTTGCTCCAAAATAAGGTTTTGGCCAGTGATATGAAAACATTGTTACAGGAGTATTTTAATATTAGGGTGTTTTGGGCCCACTTGTGCCGGGGGTCTACCAAAGAGAGGACTTAACAGAGCTGCTTTTTCAGCCTCTGAAAGGAAGACAAGAGACATGTTATTTTAAAGATGAAAATCTAAGGGCCGATTATTAGTATGACAGCTGTGTATACATGCTAGGACAGTGTTGGCTGACCTGTGACACTCCAGGTGTTGTGAAACTACAAGTCCCAGCATGCTTTGCCAATATATAGCAGCTTATTGCTGGAAGGGTATGCTGGGACTTGTAGTTTCACAACACCTGGAGTGTCACAGGTTAGCCAACACTGTGCTAGGACATGTGTTTGCAATGTAAAAAATTTATTTTATGTACAGTAGGCATTCATAACATCCTAATAAATGTGTTTCATAGAAAGCAAACTAAAAAACTATTTTTTGTAATGTTTTATCAGTAATTCCTATATTATTAACGTGATATTCAGTAAATATTTTATTTGTTTTTGTTCTGTGCATTCCTTTTTAAGTTTATATTCCACGTAAGTATTGGACGTATCCTGCAGTGTCTTGTCTAGTAGAGTAGAGCAGACCTAGACCTATATTCATCACAACACGTATTTTCAGATCTGCTAATTGTTGAATTCGGGCCGAACGTAGACCTGATTTCTGTGCGTTTAAAAACAAACGCACATCGTGCTCAGTACGCGTTTCTTTATGAATCAGACCCAATATGTATAAACTAGTTGTATATACATATCTGTACAGCGCAGCGGAATTAGTGGCGCTATAAAAATAAATGGTGATAATATATATATATATATATATATATATATATATATATATATATATATATATATTAAAATTTTTCAAACTGCGCTTGCCCGGACTTTTCAACACGAATGTGTTGTCCGTACAAGCAGGGGCAAACCAAAAGGTGAAGTCTTTAGCCACTAGTGGTGAGATATCACTAGGGGGATCAGTCTTCGCTGGGACACCACTTTTCACTGGCACTGTCCCGGCTACACTAATTGTAAAGCGTTTCTAATTGTAAAACTGTATCCAAAATGTCATTTCTTATCGCTGCGATGTGCTGCAGTAAGAAATGATACTTAACGCCCTAATCGACACCATATTCCCCATAAACTTTATAAGTAGAGCAAAATGGATCAGGTTCCCAGAGTTTAAATCATTAATACGAGTCAGAGGTTTCCTATATAAATGTGTTCAGAAACAAATAGATGTCTACTATGGCTTCTATTCTCTTCCATTGTGTTGGGTGAAGCTGCAACGTGTCTGATTTATTATTTATGTCTAACTAATAATACAATGGATTCTTCACAGCAATCCATTAATTATTTAAGTGTTTATTGTGGGCACATCAGTAATTACTCCATCTGCTTCACTTTAAAGTTGGTTGGATACATAAACGGTGGTATAACTTGATGACGATCCTGCAGGTAGAGATGCACAGTTGGTTGGATACATAAACGGTGGTATAACTTGATGACGATCCTGCAGGTAGAGACGCACAGTTGGTTGGATACATAAACGGTGGTATAACTTGATGACGATCCTGCAGGTAGAGACGCACAGTTGGTTGGATACATAAACGGTGGTATAACTTGATGACGATCCTGCAGGTAGAGACGCACAGTTGGTTGGATACATAAACGGTGGTATAACTTGATGACGATCCTGCAGGTAGAGACGCACAGTTGGTTGGATACATAAACGGTGGTATAACTTGATGACGATCCTGCAGGTAGAGACGCACAGTTGGTTGGATACATAAACGGTGGTATAACTTGATGACGATCCTGCAGGTAGAGACGCACCGTATATCTGGCATCAGAGCTTATTCTGGGGTCATATAAAACATATCGCACTTTATGGCTATTTTAATATAAGGGACTAATGCTCTCTGAGTATTATGATCTGAAGGGTCAGTTGAAGCCATATTTGAGAAATCCAGGAAACTTGGTTAGGTTTGCTGTCTGCACCACCAAAATTTTTTATACTTGCTGAATTGAAAAAAAAACCACACCAGATATACATGTTTGATGGTGTTTATTTTAGGACGCCAGTGTACAGATCTAATAATATACTTATGTTTTGTGGCTAAAGAAATACAGCAGATTGGATACCTTTCCTCAGGCATCATCCAGAGATATGAAATTTTGTAAGACGTACCGTAATTGATTTTCGTGACACATAAGTGACAGCCCATAATAAGGGATTACAAATTGCTCCCCTAATTTCTGAAGCAGAAACTCTCTGATCACAAAAGTTCCCAGATATAATTCATATGGAATCTTCCCACCACAAAGCTCAAGACTGTACTTGTTACAATGTATCAGTTGTCCGGTCAACCTGAAAGGTTCACCAACTGCCTGTACGGTAAAAGCCTGAGTATGTAAATCTATCTAGAATATTACAGACATTGGCAAGATGACTGACATAGATATGGATTTGAAGAACGTGAGAGTATAGGATCCTGTGAATGAGCCCCACTTTTGCTGTTTGCTTGTATGCAGCATAGGATAAGAAACATATCTTAAAAAAACAACTATTCCTAACATTTTTCACTTTACAAATATAGGGCCTGATTCATTAAGGATCTTAACTTGAGAAACTTCTTATTTCAGTCTCCTGGACAAAACCATGTTACATTGCAAGGGGTGCAAATTAGTATTCTGTTTTGCACATAAGTTAAATACTGCCTGTTTTTTCATGTAGCACACAAATATCAACTTTAAATTTCAGTGTACAAATAAGCTATCAAGTATTTGTGTGCTACATGAAAAAACAGTCAGTATTTATGTGCAAAACAGAATACTAATTTGCACCCCTTGGATAGTAACATGGTTTTGTCCAGGAGACTGAAATAAGAAGATTTTCAAGTTAAGATCCTTAATTAATAAGGCCCATAGTGCAGTACAGGCTGAGCAGACAATTGATACCCTACACTAATGAACACCAAACAGGGCAATACAGTCTGTCTTCTAGGTATGGTTTGATACTGCCTTGGCAATCCCTAACGTAATGCTTTGAATATTCAGTAAAGCATCGATGTGTTGCCATGAGACAAGTTACCATGTAAATGACATCTTTCAAGTCACAGTTTGTAAAGTAACGATGTTTATCTGCATATAACCATTAGGGAGGAACTCTAAAGTCTTCATGAACCTAATAGGCATAATACTGTACACTTGGATGTCAGCCTCTATTATAATTTATTTCAAGACAGTTATTATCATTTGTTCTAACTCTTGGGGAGGTATTCAATTGTTTGAATTTCCCGCGGCGTTAAAACTATTACCGTTATTACGGTAATAGTAAGCTGGTGTCACAGTGGAGGTTTCAGCACCTGCAAGTATTGGCACAACTACACAGAGAGGCGCAGAGTCTAACACGCCGCCGGTATTCACCAGGGACCCCCGCAAGGAGGTTTGGACTTCGCAGCGAACGACGTGCAGGTCGCGGGTCATTCTGTTCCCACAGGGGAGAGGCCCAGGCTAGAGCTTGTCCGGACAATAATGATATAATGAAAGCCACTTTTATGCGCTCCGAGGAAAGGATGCTGGATTACACTCGAAGTGGATGAGGCACTGATTTAAAAATCCTCTGCATTTTTTGGGCTCTCCATCAAACTTATCCGGCGGGGAAAGTCTCAATGAGGCAGAGGATGCCACAGCAGGAGAAGATGAGGTTGCTGCTACAGCTGAGGTCGTCACGGGAATGTTCTGAGCTGATGTCACAGATGCCTGAAGGGACTCGTGACGTGCAGCGACCCCTTGAATACATTGAAGCAACTGCGCTCGGATTCCTGTTTCTCAACTCTGTGAGCCAGGTGGAGTAGAAGGTCTCGGGCTGAAGGTTCGTTAGGTGTTTTTCGGTTGACATGGCCAGAGCAAGCTGTCACAGTGGAGGTTTCAGCACCTGCAAGTATTGGCACAACTACACAGAGAGGCGCGGAGTCTAACACGCCGCCGGTATACACCAGGGACCCCCGCAAGGAGGTTTGGACTTTGCGGCGAACGACGTGCAGGTCGCGGCCCTCCCAGATAGCTACTTGCGAGATGACGGAGAAATACGTGGTCATACAGGCAGGGTCAGGAACCAAGCGGGCAGATAAGGTACAGAATCAAGAGACGAAGAGGAGTCAGCAGACCGAGGTCAAACCGGAGTGTAGTGCAGGACAAAAGGGAGATCCACAAAGCGAGGTCAGGAAAGCCGGGTCAGTAACAGGAGAAGTCAGGCAAAGGTAGAATATAAATATGGAGCTGGAACTCTGGAGACTAAACAACCAGTTGCTCTGGCACCCTAGTGGTGTCAGAGCAGGCTATTTAAAGGAAGTGACCAGCCCTCATTGGTGGGCAGTGGGTCGTCGGTCAGATGCGCTGACCGCCGACAGGAAGTCCAGCAGCGCGTCCCATTGCTATGGCGACGGGCGCGCATGCGCACCACGCCGCCGGAAGAAGCGTCCCCGTTGATTGGCAACGGGGCGCTCAGGCAGAAGAAGACGCCCGTCCCTGCCTAATGAGGAGGCGCAGGAATGGCGTCTGATAGCTGGGTTTCAGCTCGCGAGTTGAAATCCAGCGAGAAAAGTACCATAATACCGGTATTTAGGTGCAATATTACAGTAATGACGGTAATAGTGCGCGCGCCGCGAGGATTTTGGCTATAACGCCAACAATTGAATATACCCCTTGAACTATGTTTGGCAGGGCCACGTAGTCTTCATGTATGGAAAATGGTTATCTACACACTGTATTCTTAGTAGATTCTGGATTTCTGGTACATCATCATTTTACTGCCAAAAATATAAATTAGAATGGGGAGAAATAAACACTGCATTTTATTAGCTGTAAATAGATGGTATTCTGTGACGTAAATGGGAATTATGTGTCATACATCCTCACCCAGAGTATTTAGTACATATGGTATCACACACACAGTGACGGAGCCACTAACATTGTAGGGGAAACACCAGAATCGATCCCTTTCACCCCAACTTTTTCTATCGGCCCAGCTTTGTAATGCTCCACCTCTGATTACACACTATGTACATGGTTGTTTTATCATGTTACACTGAGGGGAAAATTGCTCTATGGCTCCAGAAATCATTTCAATTTAGATTAAGTAATCTCCAGTCTGCTATAATTATCTTATTCATATGTTCATACCATACTTTACAGGACTCTACAGCAAAAGGCTTAGGACAGTACTAAAGCTGGGTGTGCTGATGCCCTATGAAGAGAGCACAAGGGCTTACGGTCTATCTACAGAACTGTAGATCTCCAGGCAGCAAAGTAGATGCAATGAGTAAGAACCTGCATTAAAAAGCTCTGTCCTGTAGGAATCTGACTTCTAATCAATTACCGCATGAGCAGTAACAAGATTAAAAAGGGTGAGTTAATTAATCGCTGACAATGATGCAAACAGCAGCCCCGGATGAGAATGTGTAGCAGTAATTAGAAAATGAACAGATGACCGGGTCACTAGGGTCAGAGCTTGTAGACTATAAATAAATCAGCTCTCAGATACTCAATGTAAGAAAATAAGTGAGTCAGTAAGAATAAGCCCACAATCATTGATAACAAACACAAGCAATGAATTAGATGATGATGCTGGAGCCCAGATGAAAGGATGCCAGTGACTGAGTGACTCAGGCTTTGTACTCACACTGTATCCTACACAACTGATTTCATATGCAGCTGTTAGGACATTGGGATTGAAGGAAGTTGTTGATCTGTACAGCTATTGTATGACGTCAACAAAGGCTTTTACTGGAAATGATGTCTCCAGTGTATCACCCACCTGCAAATTGGGACATTTCAGCCATATGTCCATTAGGTTGTTTGTGCACATTACAAAAGAGGTGTTATTGGCTGAGACATAAGATGCAGTTTCTCATGTTCCAATGTTTATCCTCTATTCACATATTTAGTTAACAGTTGTTTAGTATATACAAACTACACAACTGTTACTAGCTAGCTAGCTAGACAGACAGACAGACAGACAGACAGACAGACAGACAGACAGACAGACAGATAGATAGATAGATAGATAGACAGATAGGGAGAAAGACAGACAGATATATAAATAGATAGACAGACAGACAGACAGATAGGGAGACAGACAGACAGACAAATATATAAATAGATAGACAGACAGATAGACAGACAGATAGGGAGACACACAGACAGACAGACAGACAGATAGATAGATAGATAGATAGGTAAATAGATAGATAGATAGATAGATAGATAGATAGATAAGATATAGATAGACAGACAGATAGATAGATAGATAAGAGATAGATAGATAGATAGATAGATAGATAGATAGATAGATAGATAGATAGATAGATAGATAGATAGACAGACAGACAGATAGATAGATAGATAGATAGATAGATAGATAGATAAGAGATAGATAGATAGACAGATAGATAGATAGATATATATGTAACACCCCCCTAGTGGTGTTTTAGTTAAACCTTTACCTCAGTGAATAGAGGAGGGGTCACCTAGAGGGTAAGATAGAAGTTTCTGAAAAGTTACATAAACTGGTTACCATGGTGATAACCCAGCCCAGCCTGTGAGACTAAGTGAGAGGAAGGAGGGGCTGTCATTAAGGGGGGATAGGAACTGAGAAGGGAGACACAAGAGGAGAGTTGTAGCTGGGGACCTGGGGTGGAAGCTCCCAGGCTCCCCCAGCATTGCCTGGAAGTCTGAGCATGGTGACTGAGCCAGGGCAAGGAATGTGTGCACTGGATGAGGGGGAGAACTCCATGCCACTATAGAGAACCCAAGAGAGAGGGGGACACTTCGCATGGAAGAGGCCCTGGAGTGAGGGCTGCTACAAGAGGCCTGGTAGCTGTAGTGTCAGATCCTGAGGCTGAGAGTACACAGAGTGACGTGTCAGAGCACAGGAGACATCATCCCCGCAGAGGAGGGGTGAGCTGCAGTTGAGAGGTACACAGAGTGTGTCAGAGCTGCATGGAGGAGAGGCTGCCTGCCTATTAGCATCCATGCATGTGCCCCTGCAGAAAGGGTATCTGCAGTGAGTATGGAGTGTAAGAGAGACCAATGATTTATGTTACATAACATCTGGATATCATTAAGAACTGTGCAGGAGGAGTAATGAGATATATTTGCAACCATATTCGTATTGCTCATTAAGAACTGTGCTGGAGAGAGTAAGGAGCTGTACATATATTTCTTTATTGCTGCAACCATTATGATTATCGTGCTGGAGGAAGAGTGTAAATAAAGAGTTGAGTTTGTTATAGAGATGGTCTGGCGCCCAAATTATTGTGACTTCTATTACACTGCACCAAAGTGACATTACCTGTGTCCCACTAACTACAAAGAAACACCTGCATGTGCAGGGACCCCCTGATCATTTACACCCATGCCCATCAGCTAGCCAGGGCTTGAGAAGGAGGTGCACTGTGTACCCTTTGCACCCCACACTACACACAGTGACAGGGGGTTACATATAGATAGACAGATGATATACAGACAGACAGACAGATAGATAGATAGATAGATAGATAAATAGATAAGAGATAGATTGATAGATAGATAGATAGATAGATCAATCAATCATACTTTCCAACTCTCCTGAATTGTTCGGAAGACTCCCAGAATCCGTGTAGGTTTTCCGGACTGCCGGGAAAGGGGGCAATTCTCCCCCGTCCTGCCCTCCTAGTGAGGTGGGCAGGATGGTAGCCTCAATGAATCACAACATTTTGTCCAGCCCCGGCGACAAAGTATCAATATTGTTGTGGGATCCGGGTCAAAATGCTGTGATTGTCCCGTCCTGCCCTTACACCACGCCCACTGTCCAGCATCTCCCGGGACTCCACAACGAAATGTTGGCCTGTATCAGACAGATAGATAGATAGCTAGCTAGATAGATAGATGGATGGATGGATGGATGGATAGATAGATAGATAGATAGATAGATAGATAGATAGATAGATAGATAGATAGATAGATAGATACTGTATGTATTTAAGCAACTGTTGCATTCAGATGGAGTTAGCCATTGGGGTCAAGCTTTGATAAGCTAAGGTTTTGGAGTTCGATAAATTTGCTCACACCACAGTCCTCAGTGAGTATTATGAGGACTGCGGTATTGTGCGGTACTTTGCCTAATGCAGGAGAAATCTCTGATATCTCCTGTGTTAGGCTTTTGTTAAATAGCAACTATACTTAAAAAAATGCCTAAACCATGTGGAAACAGCCCTTTCTCGAGGACGGTGCCTGGTGCTGAGTAGGGTGTGATGTTATGGAATGTAACTGATAAGACCAAATGCCTCACATCCACTATTACAATGCGGTTTAGCCTAAACCATGGGACTTAGGCGTCTGCAAACCGTCGCACATTGCCACACTTAATGTTAATTGCCCCTGAATGATTTGTATTTTAACAATCTGCTTCCAATGTGTTGCGCCAATGTTCTCGTAGCCATTGATTGACCTACTGTACCACAGAAATACATTATAGAAAAAGATTAGACAGCTGTAAAGGAGCAAATAAGGAATAGTTAAACAAATTGTTCGTTAGGGAATCAGAATTATTTTTATTTAAAAACCCCATCATTGACATCATCCTAATACAGTGTTCTTTATGACATTCATTTAAATTTGATTCTCACAGGAAATTTAAATTGATAAACTGTCAGTGTCATGCTATAACCAATGGAGATTTAGCTGCATGAAAATAATACACAACCTTTCAATACTGCTTCAGGGTTTAATTTTCAGCCCTTTAATGCATGACTGAATTTCCAAGTGAAAACAGTTTAGGAATTAAACACAACAAGATGTTTATTCGGGTTCATTTTTATATCTAAGCATGATTGTTTTTGCAGTGATTAGGTATCTACTGTCGTGTAGGAAATATTTTAAAATATATATGACTTCATTCCTATTGAGTGCAGACAGACATATTGACAGATGGATCAGGTAAGCACAATAAGTGTAATTTCATACTGGACAAACACACAGAAAAAAATGCTATGATATGCAATTGTTGACAGACATATATGCAGCATATTTTCATATGTTTATGTATTTGTCCTTCAAACCTGTTAGGGTGCGGATGTAATGTCATTATGGGGTTGTTGCAGAGTGAGTACTATGCTAATTTGCGTAACGTAACTTGCGTGAAATCGTTCTGCACATGTCCACAAATGAGCTGCACGCATATGCACCTACGAAGGTGTCTGTGATTCTGGCACTTACACCTGCTTGCCCTGCAGATGCAGGACGGGCTGGGAGGGGGCGCTCTAACATAGGCTGCATAGAGTTAGGACATGTACATGCAGTTATATACAGATGCAGACTGGGACAGAGCTGCATATATGCTTATACAAGCCATAGTTGTTGATGGTCAAGGGTCAACGGTCTTCGGCAGTAGTGAGACGCTTTTAATTTCCTGTTTGTGAATGCTCCGACGATGCTGCTAGGTGTTTTCTTCATTGCACCTGCATATATTATACTTTGTGTGTGTGTTTAAATGTATTTATTTATTTTTTCACATATGTGAGACAGGGAGTTATATCTCATGTAGGGGCAGGTAAGGTTTTTTTTTTCTAAAATTACTTTTGGGCGGTGTCTGCAGGGCCGGTGCTAGGGTCCTTGGCACCCTAGGCACATTTTCAAAATCGGCACCCCCCCGTCTTTTCTTACCTTAACTTGCCTCCTCTCTGCTCCGTCTGCTCCCCTCCACTCATTGACCCTGTCGGGCCGTGATGATGATGTCATGGCCCGACAGTTGCAAAACTCTGATCATGTGCACAATCTTGGTGTTGTACTTTATTGCAGCAGTCAGGCTGTTAACTAACCAACCTTGTTCCTGCCACATAACACCTGCTGTCCATTCCCTTCACTGGCTGTCTGTAAAATGGCAAATCTGTTTCAAGGTTTGCTAATTGACTTTCAAAAACCTACATATCCTGGGTCCTGGGTATTTGAAGCAGATGCTCATTCTCTATACTCTCATCATTCACTTTGATCAGCAGTTGAAGGACTACTATCATTACCAAGAATCTCATAAAATATATATACAGTATATATATATATATATATATATATATATATATATATATATATACACAAGTTAACCCGTGCATGATACTCATGCATTCTAGTCAAATCAAGCTACTTAAGGTCTTAAAAAGGTTCTTGTCATGCATTTGGACCTAGCCCAGGCCTCCTCAGGGGAAGAGCGTTACTTCCCGACGCAAGCTCCCTTTTTAATGTGTGTTCATGAGGTAAAATTACCTCACGAAAATGAGTTTGACCCCTCAACTCGTAAATTTAGCCTTTACTACCCCTCCCACGGGGGGGGGGGGGAGGGGGATGATGGAAGTTAATTGACTTCACTATTATAATTTTTTTGTCAAATAATGTCAGTATACCAAATTTCAGGTCAATTGGATGAGTCCTTTCTGAGAAAATAGTTTTTTCCACACACACACACACACTAACACACGCCGCTAGGCTTTTACTTTTATATATTAGATAATGCTAAGAATTTAGTAGGTCAATGTATAACTCCACCCAGCAGGTGGCGCTGCAGCTTGTTTTTTTTTTCCACACACAGACTAACACACGCCACTAGGCTTATATATATTAGATAGATATATATTATATATATATATATATATATATATATATATATATATATATATATATATATATATATGGTGAGGTCCCAGGGAGTCTGTAGACAGGGTTAGTTCTCCGCAGAGTAAGACTTGTAGGCTGCACACACAGGTGGAGAGTAGGGCCTAATGGAGTAATTAGACCACAGGGAGGAGTTTTGTGTATTTAAACCTGTCCTTTTCCCTTGCCGAAGTGTGACCGATGCCAAACAGTGACCGGTGTCTAGAAAGGAGGTGTTCGGGTATGCATCACCAGAACAGTGCCTGTGCCACAATGTATGTATATATTAATAAAGATTGCTTTGGTGGCAGAAACAATTCTCTTGGTTGGGGAAGACACAGCTTGCGAACCATTAAAAAAAATAATTTCACAACTTGTTTGAAGAGAGCAGATGAAGCAGCAATCAACTATTTTAGTCTCTATTATTATCTCAGCAAACTAGAAGAGCCTGGAAGGAAGATTTCCAAAACTGTGTACTTTTTCACTCTTGATTCTAATTTCATTGCAGAGTTTGGGCGTTGCACTATGTAATGACATCAATGTATTACAGGAGCACTATAATCACAGGAAAGTATGGGAATAATTATACCTGCACATCCTCTATAAGCTGTACCTATAGTATCATCAATTTTCATTGCTCATTGTCCTAGGAGGTTTGCAGGCTTAAGCTGGCTCTCCTATTCAATAAGCATGATGCATACATGCTTCGGTCCATTGTTTCAAAGGTTCCCAATTGATTACATGTGATTATAAGGCCAGATGGAGAGTGATAGCACATACTGTAATGTTTTAGTCTATTAGAAATCTCATTACACTTTCCACAGCAGAAGTAATTATTTGCTCTCTCTCAAAGAGCACAACAGAATAACCCATTAATGTGCATGTAAGAAAGTGATTTCTTTAAAATTCTACCACACTTTCACAAAGTTTGCTGCTTCAGTGTTTTTAGATCTTTTTGTCAGATGTTACTATGGTATACTGAAGTAAAACTGCAAGCATTTCATAAGTGTCAAAGGCTTTAATTGACAATTATATTAAGTTTATAAGAGCCAATATTTGCAGTGTTGACCCTTTTTTTTTTAAGAAGGGTCAACAATTCGCCCCGGCATGCTGTCGATCAACTTCTAGGCCACATATTGACTGATGGCTGCCCATTATTGCGTGGAGCTGTGACGGTCTGTGGATTGCAGGAGGACAGCGTGGAGCTATGACGGTCTACGGATTGCAGGAGGACAGCGTGGAGCTGTGATGGTTTGTGGTTTAGCAGGTGAACAGCATGGTAAAAGGAGACGACCACTAGTAAACTTCCCAAAATGAACCTAAGAACAGGCTCAGAGGGGAGGAGGAGGCTGCTTTAAATAGGAGAGGGAAAGTCAGCATCCAATAGAGAGATAGGGAAGTCTTTATAGAGAAATCCGTATCCAAGATGGCGGCCATCAGCGGGGAACAGATGGGGCCGGCAGGCAGGTGAGTGAGCCGGGTCTCAGTCTAGAGATACCGAGGACCTGGCGTATGACAGTACGTCATCAAGTCGCAGCGGCTTCTTCATTCATCGCGATTGCTTCCAGTCGGTTGCCACATCAGTCGTCATCGAGCCTCATCGGGAAGGAGCCCTTCAGTGTGAAGATGTCGGGGTTAGTGTTGTCGGAATAATCAGCATCATTATTCCGTACCCCACCCTATAGAATATACAGTAAAGTACATTTTGTGATCACTACATAAAACACAATACATACTAATGAATACTATTCAGTGCCAGCCCTGTACTGAAAACCTCTATAAAATACAGACCTTTTAATCTATAGTGGCCTTACCATGCTGGCCCCTTAAATCTCATGTGGTGGCTTTAAAATGCAGACCACCCTAAATCTCTGGTGGCTTTACTGTAGAGACCCTAGATTTTGGTGACTTTATGATTCAGATCCCCATCTCTTGTGGTCTAGCTATTCTGTAAAGTTAACCCAGCAAAGATGGTATCTTTACTTTACAGACTCCAGTTCGAGAGTAGCTTCACTATACAGACCCCAGGGGGTAAATGTATCAATATGCGGGTTCTTCAACACCCGCGTGTTCAGCCTCTTCCGCGATTAAATTTCAAGCGGCGCTGCATTGTAAAGGGAAGTTAACCCTTTACAATGCAGCGCCGCTTGAAATTTAATCGCGGAAGAGGCTGAACACGCAGGTGTTGAAGAACCCGCATATTGATACATTTACCCCCAGATCTTTGGTGATATTAAAATGCAGCCCCCCCATCCCCAATTTATATTTTTGACAAAATGCTGAGCCCACAGTGCATGGCTGCAAGAGACTCACTGAGGATTCCTGACCTTTCATATTGTGATGACTCCCAGCCCCCGGCATAACCTGCGGGATGTCAGCTGTGTGTTCGTCATGAAGTGATCAAGCCTGTATTTGTTTAAACACCACGTAGGCCAGGTCTAGGGTAACAGAGTGGCAGTGGGGGCGGTGGGAGAGAACTTTGGTCACTTAGCAAATATGCTTTTATTTTAATATTATTTCTTAGTAAAATTATATTTAATATTAAAATATTTAAATATATACTCAATTAGGACTAAATGATTTCCATGTATTTGTTTTTATAGATGGGCTATAGTACAGGAGAGAATCACAGAGAGTTATAGTGGTACCGGATGGGTGGAGAGGACTTGGGGGAGGTGCAGAATAACTGACAATAATTTTGGACTGAGGCGTGGATGTGACGTCATTAGTGATAAGTTATTTATTGGTTCAGCTCACAACATGGCTATGTCCTATGTGTGTCCAGTAGGTAACACACTTCAAAATAGAATTGAATTAAAAATAATAAATAGGGATTACTGCTTTTTAGGACACAAAATACACAAAGACAAAAGGTTCCCTGTTTAATACCAAAGATAAACTGGTCCAACTGGTCAACATCAGTAAGTGGCCAACAAGAATGGAGGCTTTAGAAAGATGTGTCAGGCAAGATGGTGATTCATGATAATGTGAGCATCTGACTGCTTTCTAAAGCTGGGTTATTGGGATTGACCTACTGCTGAAGTCCACCTTTCCTAGTCAATCTTTCCTAGGTGAGGTCTTTAAGAGACACTATCGTATGATTTTGTTTGTGTGTTCTGTATTTTTAAATGCAAATTGGATAGTACCCTATCATTTTATCAATCAAAAATAAAGCATCAGGTTAAAGGAGAGCCCCATTCTACATAGTCATTTTGTCCAAACCCTTCTTTGCGCCCAACAAGTTATAGCAAGATCTTCACAACCAAAATGAAGATACCCAAAAGACTAGTCAGGTTTTGCTGGTAATGTTCACTTTTCTGTGAACAAATACATTTCATATCACAATCCACTCCTAGCATTTTTGATTCATAAATCTCACATAAAAAACAGAGTGAAGGGTTAACCTCACAGTAACACAGGTATAATACTGTTAATATTTTGCAGCATTATATTATACTCTATAATATGAAGTTATTGTCAGTGGTTTGTACACAGGGCTAATAATGTACTGGCTACTAAATATGGATTATTTGCAGTATTGATGTTGCTTTATATTTAATTATGGTTTGCCAAGTGGTTTCCAGTTACACAGGCTTCAGTCTAATCAGTGTGAAATAGTGAAAAGCAAGGTTGTCGTTCTAGCAGGTTTTTAAAAGTTTTCTTGTAGCAAATTATCACACCGAGCACTCCAGAAGCAGGGGATGCACACAGATTATACAATCCTGCTTTCTGCATATGGTTATCCACATTACAATTAAGTTCAATTGTTTTGGGTTAGACAAAATTAAATAATTGTTGCAAATAACAAAATAAGTTTTTGTCCCCAGTGCAGTAGACAGAAGGCACAAATTTGCTTTAAACAAACAATGCACACGTCTATAGAAAACACAACACACGTTGGTCTAGAGCAAACACACCACGTTACCCAGCACTATCTTCATCCACTCAATTCATTGTACATGTGAGTGCAGCGTGTCTGCCTCATGCCGTAGGTATAAATTAAACTCTCTCCATCTGTAGAACTACAGGAACAAAGACTAGAAGAGGGAGACGGTAGAAGGAAAAAAATTCCTGTTTTGCTGCTTAAATGACTCATTTACAGACAGCCAAGCAGTTCTCAATCATCACAGTCTAAACAACTTCTATTTGAAATATAGGAAGTACAAGACAGATATACCCTCCTGCCTATACGGACGCCCAGACAGACCCACCAGGTTAGGAATATCCCAGTTGGAGATACCACAAGGAAACAATGGGGCAAATCTCAAAACTGCATATTGAGACCCAATTTAGACTGGCTACAACAAACTTCTGTATCCCCACTAAGAGATAAGGTAGTTGGGTCTTTCCATAGGTCCCTTAAAGCGATTGTGGTCTGATCCTTGTATAGTGTACTTTCCTATGCAACTAGTAACCTGTACTGTCCTTTTCATTGCCTTTGGGCTGCTCTGCGTACAAGGAGGAATTTGAGGGAGATAATAGAGTGGGGCTCTTAGTCTTAGACACAAGGGAAATAACTACAACCTAGAACACAGGAGAGCCACTCATGTGACTGGGTCTATTCTCCTACTACTGCAAGTAAGGGACAGACATTAAACATAGGCAGCGCCAGGAACACATAGTCAATGTATCTGCATATTACCGGTGCACACATCTCCCTCCTCTAATGTAGGGCCAATTAAATGTGCACTAATAGGCTCCAAGACACACCGCTGCAGATGGATATGTACACCCATCTATGGGGCCTATTCAATTCTGCCACGAATAACACGGCGCTAGCAGTATTACCGTTATTACGGCAAAACTGCGCATAATTACCCTTAATACGGTCATTTCAACGCTGGATTTTTACTTGCGGCTCCCTGAGCTGCGAGATAAAATCCAGGTTATAATTACCGTATTAACGGTAATACTATTCGCGGCAGAATTGAATCGACCCCTATATGTGACAGATTTTACTACACCGCTTCTGAAAGTGCAGATACATTGATGCTCCTATAACCTAGTGATGCCTCTATAATTATATAGTTTATTAGATAGGTAGATTATATTAATATGAAACAAAATACATTTTATATTTGTAAGAAATGAACTACACCAGACTTTCCATGAAAGTGCTGTAGCCACTTCTAGCGTGGGTGAAATGTGCCAACATTTGAGAAAAGTTATGTATTTTCAAAACTGCTACTTAATAAATTTGCAGTGTGGATCTAGTTGTTACATATTTAGTGGTAAGAACATGTAACGTGGCACGTGGCCCATTTCTAGCTAAACAAAAGCACAGGGTGCTGAAACTGAGTTGGCAAAATCCAAGCAGGGAGTGTTTGTGATGTGATAAATGTAACTAATTTAGAATGGCACAAGTCTGAAAGTTATCGCACAGGACAGATGCCTTGACGCACATATTGTTCATTTGCAGAAGGTAAATAAAATGTGTAATATAAAATCATCATTCAGCGGAATGAAATCTGCTGGAAGTGAGTTTGTAACTCTGAAATGAAAAGTTTCTGGCTGTGAAGCTAATCTGTGCTCAATGCAGAGGCTTAAATCTCAAAAGGACAATTAAAAACAAACCCCTTATCTCTACTCTAGGACTGGACACATAACCTTTTACATTTCTTATAGAATGAGCACCTCTATGATAAAATTCTGCTAAAGGGTAGTTTATTATTCTGCTTTCCTGGCTGGTGTAAACTAGCATAAGAGGACCAAGGTTAATGAAGGTTAAAAACAGTTTTTAAAGGACAAGCCACAACTAATTGAGTCTATATTTACCTTCCACTATATGGTTGGATGCATCATTCCACGCAACATTTATCCAGGCAAAATAGGTACAAAAGAAGCCCTGTCCCCAATTTACACAAACCACACCCCAAATTCACACAAACCACACCCCATATTCACACAAACCACACCCCATATTCACACAAACCACACCCCATATTCACACAAACCCCACCCCATATTCACACAAACCACACCTCCATCTGCGCAATCACTCACTTTCTGACAAAGCCTCACCCACTTCCCCGTCCACTATATGGGTGTGAATCGGTGTTCATTTATGTTTACACAGAGAAAGCGTTCCTAAATTATTCTCATTTTGTATTCTTTTTTCAGTGTAGTGGCACTTTTTAGGATAATTGAGCTGTGATCTTTTGGGTGCTGAATAGCCATATCATTGTCTTGTGAATCGGGACTGTCCCTCTGAAATTGGGATATCTTTACACCCTAAAAGCCAACAATTACATTTAGAATAGGATATGGGCCTTTTTCAAAATTAAAGCATGTTGCAAAGAGCAAAGTCCTGTTACTCATAATGACTTGGAGCCTCTTCGGGAAGGAGCTCTTCTGTGTGAGGACATCGGGGTAAGTCTTGTCGGGGTAGTCAGCATCGATATGCTGACTACCACCGATCAAGTTAGGGATTGGTGTCTTATTTATTACATGCGCATGTTCTACTCAAGCTACACACTTCATTAGGCTTTGTCCAGGGCTGGCTTCATCCATGCAGCTCCCTTGCTTCCTGTACACTACCAGGGCTGGGAAGCTGTAACCATTCACATTACACCATTTTGTGGTACATTACTCCCTTAACAGCACCAATAACAGCGTTGCGTTGCGGTTCCCAGTGACGTCATCAAGTCGCGCCGGCTTCTTCATTCAACGCAATTGCTTGCAGTCAGTGGCCACACCAGTCGTCCTGTAGCCTCATCGGGAAGGAGCCCTTCGGTGTGAAGATGTCAGGGTAAGTCTTGTCAGAATAGTAAGCATCTCTTCCCTTCTGTCTTCTCTTTTCTGTCTTCTTTCTTCTTGCTGGGTCCTCTCTGTGCCGCTCGTCACTGAATGTCGGGTGTGACTTAATGACGTCACTCCCGACATTCAGTGTGAATAGAGCAGAGAGGAAGGAAGATTGATGCCGACGCCGCAATCACGTGAGTATATGTTTTATTTTTTTAACTACCCGCTCCCCCCACCAATGAAGGGGCGGAAGCTGAGCATTGTCTAGAGAAAACAAGATCAAGGCAATGGCCATCCGAATGAGGAGAATGAGGAGACTGTGAGAGGCTCAGGGAGGAAGTTAGAGAGCAGTTTTGAAGCAGCATTGGAATGTACATTATCAATGAGGATGTTGAAATCACCCATGATGACAATGGGGATGTCACTGATAAGAAATGAGGGAGTCAGGCAGAGAAATGTTCAAGAAATTGTTGGTGTGGTCCTGGGGGATATTAGATCACAGCAATAACCATAGAGAATGGGTTGAAAATCTGAAAAGCATGTACTTCAAAGGATGGGACATTTGATAGAACTGTGAATGTGCAATATGGGGAAAGAAGTAGTCCAACCCCACCACTTGGCCTGCTTCCAGGTCTGCAGGTGTGAGTGAAATTATATGTCTTACTCTCATTATGATATTGTTCTGTGTTCTTATTACCTCTGTGTTTCCCTACTTCCTTAGGTGCAAATTGCTTTACATAGTTATGAATATATATGTAAGGAAACAATTTGGGTGCCCATGGTGTATTCTCTTCATCAGCTTACATTGATCTTTTTGGGAAATACAGGAAAACTCACAGCCGGTCATGCATTAGAGAGTGACTTTGGAGTGTTCTTTAGTAATCAGAAAAAAAATCTTGTTATCTCATAGACAAATGCATGGAAGGGGTCGGGGGATTACAGAGGTTTGGAATTCCATGTGCAGATCAGTAACTCTCAATGGCCTTCTCTAACAGTGTGGATGGATTTGTATTATTTCGCCTACAATTACAGTGTCATTTAAAGTATCTACACATTATTACCTACACTCCTATGTCCTTAATATTACTAAAAAAAATGTTTAAATCACATGCATTCACCTGCACAGAAAATACAAGTATATTCTAGCAGTATACAAATGAAAATACAGCAACACAGCAAGTATTACAGGAGGGAGGGTACTCTGGTGCATTTCAGCCTACGTCTGGGATATGTTTGATTAACGGAGCGCAAACAGATATTGAATTATTGATCATTAATTCTTGCCAAGAAGGTATAGTCTACTACACACCAGCATTAGGGAAAATGTGGAGCTTGTGCCATGCTCTCAGACACAGACTGGTACACAGTTATAAGCACAACACACAGAGTTACAAGAAATCACACAACACTGAAGACACAGCGTCAATTATCATGTTTGTAAGTGATGACATCACTAAGCAATGTTTATTTACTGGAAACGATACAGATGGTATGGTGTAAAATAATGTCACTGGTTTATTACACATAAATTAATTTCACATAAACACATTGGGTCTGAGTCATTAAGGAGAGCAAAGCATAAAACAGGAGTAACATTTGCACCTGGGTAAAACCATGTTGTATTGGAGGGGGAGGTAAATTTAAAATGTGGGGACAGATTTATAGTTGGGGTAGGGCATGTCCTAGATCAACTTTAAATTTCAGTGTAATAATAAAGCTATTACGTATTTGTGTGTTAGATGAAAAAACTGCCAGTATTTAACTTATGTACAAAATAATAAACTAATTTGCACCCCTTACATTGTAACATGGTTTGTCCCAGAGAACATTTACTCCTTTTTTGCCTTAATGACTCAGGCCTATTATGCCTGCAGGATAGTCGGGTCTGGATTTGGGGAAAGGCCTCCTATTCATATATCATTAATACATGTAATTACAGTGCATTTTTTATACAGATCAGATGTGATAGAGGTTAGGGCCAAGGACCTGTAATGGAAGGCTGGGCCTCAGCAGGGAGGGGCAGGTATTAAGTTGGGGGGGCCCAATTTTAATTAACTTTGAGGATAATGCATCTTCAATGCATGGTATTTACATTGTTCAAACAAGGCATTTGCCTTTGTCTGGTGGTTACACCAGATCCAGTGTGATCCAGTCATTATAAATCTCATACATTATATTTTTCCTTTGATGACAGCCAGGTCTTTTCATGTAATAAGGCAACTATCTTCAGGCAGTAGATTTCGGGTAGAGCCTACCAAAATATATGGAAGCATATCATTGAAAGAATTAAGTGGTCTTGTCCTTATTGGCAGGTTTAATTATTAAAATAACTGTAAATGTATATAACTATGTACACCGCACTAATACAAATGTTTATGTTAGGCCATGTATGTGTTGGTAAAAGAATGCCCATTCCTGTTTACATTGTTCTCTAACAAGAGACATGACCATCAATGTTTCACTTCCACCTAAGCTTGGTAATCTGATTGTTCCATTCTTCCTGTCAATGTCAGAGCACATATCAAGAAGGAACAAGAAGAGTGAGTTAGAAAAGGTCGCCCCAATGACTCCATGCAATCTTTACACCCATTTCTAGCGTAGCTGTCAAATTCAATATATTAGTACAAACTAATGTGTATTCAAGAGACAGCAGTTAGTCCATCCAATATTGGTCTTCTATACATTTTTATAATACTTATGTATAACACAACCCAAGTATTTGTAAGAACACTCAGGCTTATCCTGTTACAACAGGTGACAGAACATTAGAGTAGAGCAGAGTATGGATAGCTGCAGAAACAATGCTTCAAAGACTACAGTGCTGAGAGTCCACTTATCCTCAACATCTGGCTCAGATACAGTGTGCAAGGTCTGCACACACTCATAACACACATTTAAATGTGAGTCTTGTGTGGGTGAAGACTACAGTATTACTTTATTGTGATTTAAAAGACAGTACTCCCTACTCTATCCTACATACACAGGGACAGAACAGTAAATATTGGTGGAACATTTTTAACGTCACCAAGGAAGCTCTGGACCAACAAGTTTTCTAGAAAGTGTTATCTCTAGAAGTGTTAATTTTTTGATAGAAAAATAAATAAATTAAGATAATCAAATATTTATCATTTAATTAGTGGTGTGATCTTCAAGAAATGTGTGTGTCTTAAAGTATTAGTATGAAAGGGATTGTACTAACCTTAAGTTTTAGCAATTACTGAATCTATAAATGCATCTTGTATTCAAACGTGATTAATGTTTAATTATTTTTGTCAATTTCTGAGAACATTTTGTGCTGAGATTTGGATTTAAACCAAAGTTCTCCCAGTCTTCTCCCTACCACCAAAATATATATATGTATTACCTTTAAATATTTAGTTATTCTTGGGTGTTTTGGTTGGGGAACTCAGCTATTAATGTGTTTGGGGTTTACAGCAACCTCTCTGGAAGAAGTACAGTCCCAACCATGGGCTAGATTTACTAAACTGCGGGTTTGAAAAAGTGGAGATGTTGTCTATAGCAACCAATCGGATTCTAGCTGTCATTTTGTAGAAGGTCCTAAATAAATGAAAGCTAGAATCCGATTGGTTGCTATAGGCAACATCCCCACTTTTTCAAACCCACTGTTTAGTAAATCTAGCCCCATGACTCTAACTACACACATTGCAACATGATATGACAGGTGAACATGGACATAATGTCATTTTATTGTATTTTGAGTATTCTTCTTCTATACAAATTACTGCAAGAAGCATGCTGAATACCGACATCCACATTACAAAACAAGATAAGCTACAATGCAAATAGGATACAAATCCTTTTTTCCTTTGTCCTTCAAAATTGTATCTCCTTTGGGTTTCCAAAGATATGTGGTTCCCAAATTTGTAATGTCACCACCTTGCATTGTACCTCCCAATAATCTAAAATGCATTGGGGCCAAAAAATGACCAGTGCCCCTATCCAGACATCAACATTCTGAGACCACACCCTCAAATTGGTAAGCCCCACCCCTTTTTATTGCCAATGATCAGTACAATTGGGGTAATGCTCTTTATTATTATTATTATTATTATTATTATTATTATTATGTATTTTAGTGACTTGTGGCGGTTTAGTTGTAAGCAGCAAACTGCATTTATGATGAAGCTATATGGGTGTGTTCAGGGCTGGCCTTTGCCAATGAGGGGCCCTGTGCGATATTGCATTGCGGGGCCCCCACCGTCCTACTGGAGGGAGGATTTATGGCTAGGATTATGGAATTGTGGAAACTAAAAAATGTTACCTTAGAAATACATTTAAATAGATGTGCAAGGAGGTCAAAAGCCGCAGGAAACACCAAACGGTGGTCAGCAGCAAGGACAGTGTTTGTTGGTCACCTGTAATACCACAACAAGTAAGAGTATTGTGAGTATAGCAGTAACACAGAGCATGCACCGATCCCGTGGTGAGTCTTGATGACAAACAGCCTGACATGGCTACAGGCAAGACTGCTGGACCGAATACCAAGTACAGTAATAGATTTGAAAATAAATTGTATTTTTACTAGAAATTGACCTTTACAGAAAAGAAGGTCAGTTCTCTCCCTTTTAACCCTCATATAATGCCGCGCTCAACAAATATTTTATATTTTTATATGGGATATACTAATAAATAGCAGACTATACACATAGTCCCACCCTCTTTACACACAGCTCACCCCTCTAACGGACATTGTACCCTGTTTAATCCACTCCTAACCCTTCTCTACCACCTTCTATCTCCACCTCAATACTGTTCTTCCTCTATCCCCCTAAAGTCCATTTACCCTGCTCCCTCTCATTCCACAAGAACATTCACTCAGCATCATTATTGCCCACTCAATTCACTTCTCCATGCCATTGACAGCCTCATCTTCCCCTCATAAGCCCACAGTCCAGGCACAGCAGGATCTCACCCATGGTTCTCTCGGAGACCCCCTTCACGGGTCTCTGTCCCCTACCTCTCACAGATGTCTCAGCTCTTCAGCCCCCCTTTAATATATTTATTTCACCCATGTCACTTCTCTCACCCCCCCCTCACCCCCCCAATTTCCTCTCTCCCTGCTGTTCCAGACCAACAGGCCAAGCACGAGTCCTCTCCTCTTTAAAGCATGTAACTGTTATGGGCGTGACTTAATGAAACTTTAAGGAAAACAAAAAATAAAAGTTTTGAAATAAAAAGCTGTCCCTGGGCATCATTCATTATGAAACTAAAAGCACTTATTAAAAAATACCCGTCATGCAGATTGGAAAATCTCGCTATATGCAGGCCCGGCGCTCCCATTAGGCAACCTTAGGCAGTTGCCTAGGGCGCCGGGACCTGCAGGGCGCCGCTGACTAGATTTTCTAATCTAGTCAGCGGCTCAGGAGAGGGTTGCAGCGGCGGCACTCCCGCCGCTGTTTTCAGTGTCCGCGGCGCATCAGTGAAGTATCACACTGTCTGTCAGACAGACAGTGTGAATAAAGTTCTTTCCCGGCGCCCCCCTCCCCTTCCAGAATGCATCACTCCGCCTCCTGTGTGAAGAAGGCGCGGATCAGCTAGAGAAAAGGTAAGTAAAATCTACCTTTTTCTTTTAGTGTGTTCGCGGCGGGGGGGGGGGGGGCAGCGAAATTTTGCCTAGGGCGCCGTGAACCCTAGCACCGGCGCTGGCTGTATGGCCTGAGTAAAATCCTATTGGCAGTGTACAGTTATGAACACATATACTATTTGTGAGAAAAATCACAAATTCAACCATGCTTTGGTAGCCATGGGCATGCTGATACTTGTAGTTCTACAAACACCAGCATGTCCAAACAGTCAATGGCTGCCAGTGATTGCTGGGACTTGGATAATTTTTGGACAATACACTATTAAGCTGGCAGAAACTCCCAAGAGTGCCAGGAATATTTGCAGTGGTATTTTCCAGAGGGCTGGTTTGCCCTGGGGTGGGAACGCAAGTTTTTTTCCAACATGTGGACCAGTTTGGGGCTGGTATCACATTATCACCCTAATAGTGGGACCAGTCTGTCATTGCCTAGTGCTGATTGCCACTTTTGCAGGGCACCCCACATTCATTGTCCTATTGCTTTGCGGTAACCAGTCCAGCTACAGTACTAGTGCTGGATGAGGCTTGTGTTCAGCTGCTCGGCCATTGAAACCCAACCCATGAAGTTCCTGATGAACAGTTCTTGTGATGATGTTGCTTCCAGAGGATATTTGGAATGCGCCTCAGCACTCATTGCTCTCTTTCCGTGAGCTTGTGTGGACTACATCTTCATGGGTGAGCTGTTGTTGCTCTTAGATGTCTTCCCTTCAAAATAACAGCACTTACAGCTGACCAGGGCAGTTCTAGCAGAGCAGAATTTGACAAACTGACTTGTTGGAAAGCTGCCATCTTATGACAGTGCCATGATGAAAGTCACTGAGCTCTTCAGTACGTCATCTACAGCTATTGTTGTGACTATGGAGACTGCCTGTATTCCTCATTATATGCACCTGTTTACCCTGGGTTTGGCTGAAATGACAAAGCACACTAATTAGAAGGCGTGTCCACATACTTTTGGCCATGTAGTGTAGAATATACATATAGGTGAATATGCTGTAATATTGGAGGAATCGGAAATTGTTTGTAAAAATATTATTATTTTATATATATTTTATTGGAACAACAATACAGCTTGCACCATATTTTATTTAAAATGTAAAAATGTCCTTTTTATATCTTAACAGATTTCTTGCTGTGCCTTTATAGCAAAATATATTTTTTTGCAACAGTTCTCTACTGTCTTCAGACAGTAGTTCCTACAATTCCTACTTTTTTAATATAAAATGTAAATTCGTCTGGAACTATTAAAAATTTTAAAAGATGCTTATTGTCCATTAACTAAACCACGCCCACATTTTACTCATTAACATAAGAAGACATTGAAGTGGCAGAAAAAATGCTGATATATATTCATAGGATATAAAGAACAAAGAAAGACTGTATTAAGATAAGCTAAGGCTTCTATTCCACTTCCCTGGAGCTCTCCATTGTGCTGAAGGTTCTATCACTGTTTAAAAACCTCCCACTGAGCTGATTGGTCTCTGGTGAAAAAGAGACCTCTGCTGGTGATCAGATCATATTACATATATACAATCCATCTTGTGCAACGTAAGTGGCTTATTCCGTTTTCAATATTCACTATTATGATATGAAAACAATCAGGCATATTGATCTATAAAACAGCAAATATATTTTGCAATACAACTGAGAATATATTAGAACTTTGTACACAAACAAAACAAATCATTGGAGTAAAACTACCACAATGTTTTATATACAGCTACAGCCATATATCATTTGCTATTTATGACATCCCTGCAGGTAGTGACACAGCTGTAGTTTGATCTTTGCGCCCAGTGGTATAGATAGAGGTCCCTGGGCTCTGGTGTAAAATCTGAGCTGGACACACCAAAATGCCCCCACCTTTCATATCAACCACTAGCATATAATGCTGGTAAATATTGTGCAGCATAAAGACCACCAGTTGTGTATCATATTATATAGCCTCACTGCTGAGTGGCATACAATACAGCCTCCAAATCGTGCCACATATCATATACTACAACCCCCCTAATTGTACAGTATATAATAGCCCTGCATCGGGTAGTAGTATATGATGCATCTAATACATCCCTTGCTGTCCAGCATTTAGTGAAGATTATTTTTTTGCATTTTTTAATTCTCCCAATTGTCCACTATATAACATAAAAAGTCCAGAAATAATCCAGCCCATAATGCAGTTTTAATTGTCCAGTATAATCCATTCATAGGAACCTACTGCTGCTGGTTTTCATTCTATGGACCAGGTACACATTGGTGCAGTTATATGAGCAATTCTTGTTCACTGGCTCTAACACTAGCAGTGTGGCCTCTTCTCTGAACTTCAATTAGGGTTCGGTGAGCACAATTGACTCTCTGACCAATACTCCAATCTGCTGATCTGATGTGTGATCTGACCATAACTAGCCCATTTTTTTCATATATGACACAATTCTCTGAACTCAACAAGCTAAATTTGCTCAACTGTAACCCTTTGCTTTTTAACTACGTTAATTCTCTTTTTTTATAAATACTGACATAGGTAAGTACAAAAGAAACAATAAAAAAATTTGTCTAATCCACTTACAGCAGGTAAAACTTACAAACTGATGATTAAATAGATGTTTACGCTTATAAAGTCGAGGTGTAGTGATAGATTCCACATCCCCTCAATTAGCAGTTGCCTGTAAGATTTGTTATTTGTCAGCTTAAAGTTATAAAAGGGAATTGGGTAAAAGCTGAGGGATCGGCTTATTAAGTAATATTGTTGGATCTGCAGGTGGCTGAATTTCCATTACTTGGTGAGTTAGGTTAATGACCATGAGTCAGAACTGGGCTATTTGGGAGCATTCCCACCAAACATACATATTATCAAGTGTTTACACAATTTCTCCAGCAAATGTCAGAAGTCTGGGGATACATATTGTGTAGCTTAGATGGTACAAGATACCATCTAGTATATATTTTATACACATTATTTCCTTTACAGCTACATTGATTGAAGCTTTGGCTATTCTGTGTCCGATGTGTTTCCAGTTCTCTTCATCTAGTGTTATGTTTAGGTCCCTTTCCCAACTAGCACACTAGTTTCATCATCAGTATTTCATATGCTGAGTCTATTTGAGAGACCAGGATGTCCAGCTAATCCTTTTCCAGGAGAGATTTTTCAATTTCAACCCATTTTTACCTCTAGTGCTTGAATTCCATGCACCTAGGTGGCTCAGCTGTGAGGCCTGGAGATATTTACACAGCGGGGGATCCAAAAGGTCCTGATGTTGTCGTCTTTGACAGGATTTATATACTCCGTCTGTGTCCCTACCACCTATATAAATTTACTGCACTGGTTCTGGATGAAAATTTTGTTTTAATATAAATATGGGATGGGATTGAAAAAAATGTGGATAGGGTGTTCATTTTGATTGCATTAATTTTACCTATCCACAAGATGTACATGGTGTTTCATAATTTTAAGTCTTGTTGTGTATATTTAATTAGTGGGTGAAATAATTGGTTATTATCCTTAGTTATATGAGTATCTTCTTGATTTCTAGTAGGGTTTTGTGTGGGCATGTAGTGTGAATTAGTGGTCTTCTGATGTGGAGTTATTGACTTTGTAGCCTGATAGGGTACCGCAGGTGTTCAGTTCTTGATAAAAATTTGGGAGGAGATTTGTGGGTTGCTTAAGGCTAACAATACGTCACCAGCAAAACGCAAGATTTTGTTGATGTGGATCTAGTTGAACACCTTTAATGCTTGGGTTGGATCATATTCTGACTGCCGGAGGTTTAATACATAAAGCATAGATTAAAGGTTAGGGTGGGCAGCCTTGTCCTGTGGCAACTTGGACCTTGCAGGGCTTAATTATTCTTCTTCTTTATTTATAAGGCGCCACAAGATGTCTGCGGCGCTGTACAGATCACAAACAATAGACCATACAAGGTATAACAACACAGAACAATAAACTAGTAAAACTCCAAAAGCCCCAAGCATAGCTAGTACCAGAGTAGCTGGAGCTGAAGTAATAGGCAGTGAGACAGGAGGGAAGAAGGCCCAGCTCGCAAGAGCTTACAATCTAAAGGGAAGGCAAATAGACAGCAGACACAAGGGAATCAGCAGAGGGGATCAGAGCAAGAGGAGGGCAGTGAGGGAGGGAGGATGAGAGAGGGTGAGGTAATCAAGCATAGGGAGATGGTTAGGTGGATGGCTGGAAGGCTTTTAAGAATAAGTGAAATTTCAGAGCACAGACTAGGGGAGAGTCTGATAGAATGAGGGAGGTCGTTCCAATGGGTGGCGGGAGCCCGGGAGAAGTCTTGGGTTTGGGAGTGGGATAAGGTGATCAGAGGGGAGGAGAGGTGACAGCCATTGGCCTCACGCATAGGATGGGAGAGTGTGTATGGAGAAGAACTTGGAGCTGTATGGAGCAGTGAAGTGGGAGAGAGCCTTGTAGGTGAGGGTGAGGAGTTTAAAGAGGAATTTGTAGGGAAAGGGGAGCCAGTGTATGGCTTGGCAGAGGAGGGGAGCATAAGAAGAATGTTGTGAAAGAAAGATAAGACTAGCAGCCGCATTAAGTATAGAGCGAAGAGGAGCAAGAAAGGACCAGGGAAGCCGGTGAGTAGAAGATTACAGTAGTCAAGACGGGTATGGGTTAGGAAGGGCTGGATGTGAACAATGTTACGTAGTTGGAAGCGGCAGGATTGGGCAATAGATTGAATGTGTGGGGCAAAGGAGAGGGAGGAGTCGTGAGTGACACCCAGGCAGCAGACTTGGGGAACAGATGAGATGGTGCTATTTATTTGTCTGACAGAGGAGGAGGGTTTTAAATAGAGTGCCTGTATGGTGTGGAGGAAATCTCCTTTTAAACCAAAATTTTAAGCATCTGCTGCATGAGGGATCAAAATAACCTATTGAATATCTTCTCGGCATCCAGTGCAGGGTCAACCAAGGGCAATTTATAATGGTTAATATAGCGCATGAGGTTAATTGTGCTGTGTGTATTGTCACTCGCCTGTCTAGATGGAATAAAACCTACATCGCCGGGACAATAATGTTGGGCAGGAGAGAGTATTGTCTGTTTGCTAAAGTTTTGGCAAATAGCTTGAAATCTGAATTCAGAAGGGAGGTTGGTTTTTTGTAAGCACAGTTTAAGAGTTCCGTGTTTGGTTTAGGAATAACTATGATCTTGGAATGGGTGGTTTTGGGGTGGAAATAAGCAATGTGTGGGAGAAATAATGAGAAAGTTTCATAATAGGCCAAGGGGCCCTGTGATTTTGGTGGATTCTGGTATTTAAATTTAATCTTCAGTTTTTCTTCGATAATTGATTGAGTTTCGTAATGTTTGCTTGATTCAGCTGGGGAAGTTTGCCCAAATGCAGAAAATCCTGAAATGACGGGTTTGGGTCCCTGAGGGTTTATCTACAATATTATAAGGGGATTTGTAAAATTCCCTGAAGGATTCATTAATTGCGCTAGGGTCACAGACTACTTTTCCTTTCTTGTTCTTAAGGCTGGAAATGTTGATGAGACTCTTTTTGGTTTTAATTTGTTGGCTAGTAGTGTATCTGTTTTATTACATTCTTATGAAGACCACTGCAATAGTTTGCTCAGTCAGTAAAGTTTAGTTCCCATTTAAGATTAGTTGGTTGTCTATACATTTTTGTTGACTGTTTTTAGCTCTCGGCATTTTCTAGAATTTTAATTTCAATTGATAAGGAGGATATTGTTGCATGCTTTTGTTTTTTTTCTGGCTGTGATGCTTAACCTATAATTACACCTCTAGTGATGGTTATATAGGCATCTCGGATTGTAGGTTGCTGAATCTCGTCAGAAATATTATCCTCAAAATATTCCTGTAATCATAACTTGGTTGTTTCTTGAATGTCGGGCAATTTCAAAAATTTAGGGGGGAATTCAATTACCTGTGTGTTACTTGAGAAAGTAACGCGGCTTGCACAGTATTACCGCTATTACGGTAATACTGTGCGTAATTACTGTTATTACAGTACTTTTAATGCCGACTTTCTGCTCGCAGCTCAGGGAGCTGTGATGCTTTTGCAAGTAACGTGGCTAATTGAATCCCCCCCCCAAGAGGGGCATCCTTGGGATAGCCCTGTCAAATCAAATGATGTGGTGGCAATTGGATAATCTGACCATGTGTTGGGGCAAATATTTACCTGGGAGAGGGTCTGGGCTATATGGCTGCATCTTAATATCATATCACTACTAGAGGAGGATTGATGTGGGTGAGACAAGAAAGTAGTACTCTTGTGCACTGTTTTTTACGTGCACAAATGATAAATAGCCTGTTCTCAGCCATATGTCTAATAAGTGATTTTGTGTCCGTGTTAGTGTTAGTAGAAGATGAATGGGAGCTAGATCTATCTAGGTTTCATGATATCAAGTTATTAAAGTCTCCACCCAATAAGATCAATCCTTTGGGGGGAATTCAATTGTGCTGCGAGTGCCGCGGCGCTAAATCTATTACCGTTAATAAAAAAGCCGGCGTTGAAATGACCATATTAACGGTAATTACGCGCATTATTACCATAATGCTGGTAATAGTGCGCAGGCCGTGTTACTTTTTACAGTAACGTGGCCAATTGAATTCCCCTCTTTCTGTAATCTAAGTAGATCTTCAAAATAAAGTGTCAGAAGAAGCCAGCCTGCCTGAAGCATATATAATAGCTATAGCAATGTCCTGATGTTCAAATTTACCAGTCAACTTTGTAGTTAGTTACAGTAAAAATGACTATATTGCGCATTAGGATGGCGACTCTATTGTGTTTCAGTTAATGGGAGGTGTAGAATGTCTTTGAGAACCTTTTGGAAGATAATGAAGGACGATTGGAGTTCTTAAAGTGAGTTTCCTGTGGTTGAGTAAAATTACCATGTAAATTATGAATTTTAGAGAATATTGACCTTTTTGGTGGGGTATTTAACCCTTTACTATTAATTGAAAAAACTTTGATTGTCATGTTTACAGTTATTTGGGCATACTTACAGATCGTGTAAATATCAGGTGGGATGAAGGTGTTTCAGTGTGTGAATATAGATAACGTCTAGCTTCTTTATGTTACGGGTGGGAAAAAGTAGAGAGGTCGGGCAGGGAAACAGTGGTGTCAGTAGATGAAATTCTCTACAAAGAGGAGATGGATGACTAAAGTTAGAGTCTGAAATTCGACTTGTGCCCCTGAAGTCATTGTATGTTGCAATAGGTACTTGGGCCATGTCTTGATAAATCTGGGAGCTTAGAACCTTCAAACAGAATATAGGGTTGGTTTCTACATGCCATTGTTATTTTGACTTTTACTTTGAAAGAGAGCATCTTGATTATTAGACCTTGTAAGGTCTTTATCGGAGGGCACTTTGGATTTGAAATCCATCCTGGTTCTGAACTAAACTTGAGAAAAGATGTGTGAGATATTCAAAGCTTTGTGGTCCCATGGATTCCGTGATCTTGCGGATACATAAGCTCAAGTTTTCACGGTCTTTGTTTTTGTCTCGGAGGTCTTCAGTTCTTTATGAAGAAAGTCCCCATCTTTGATTGTCTTTGTTTGGAATTACTGAAAAGATTCCACCTAGCACTCCAATTAAGTTGTGCAGTTTGCGATGGAGGTTAGTTTGGTTTTAATGTTAACGGTTATTTTCCATTAGTAAATCTTGTAGTGTAAGAATGTCTCTACCACTTTCATACTGCCGCCCCGGCAATATCCCGGGTTGTTAACCCGGGATATTGCCGGGGCACAGGGCAGTAAAGATAACAAGATTCCCGGGTCGGGCGGGTTCATACTGCACCTGCCCGACCCGGGTTTTAGAAAAAAAAAAGTGTTAAAAAAGATTTTAATTAAAAAAAAATACATAAGAAATGTTTACTTAACTTATTTTCAGCCAGCGGTGTCTCCGGTGCGTTGCAGGCTGTCAGGGGGGCCTCTGGGTACTAAAATTACGTCATTTCTAGTCCATTAGAAATGACGTCATTTTAGTACCCAGAGGTCCCCCTGACAGCTGGCAACGCACCGGAGACACCGCTGGCTGAAAATAAGTTAAGTAAACATTTCTTATGTATTTTTTATTAATTAAAATCTTTTTTTTTTACTTAACAATTTTTTTTTTTTACAGTATGAATGGTGAGACCCGGGAATTACACGGGTTGCACCATTCATACTGCAGGCAAGCGGGGTCCAACACGGGAATTACCCCTCGCAAAATCCTGGGTCTAAGTCCCAGGATTTTAGACCCGGGATTTTGTGGTTGGACTATTCATACTGCACCAAGACCCGGGTTTTTCAGCGTGCCTCTGCAAAAACCCGGGTTTTTGGTGCAGTATGAATGGGGTATTAGTAGCTGGGAGACTTTCAGAGTTGACTTCCTGATCTGATATTGATAGAGGCAATGCCGATGCGTGATCTCGGAGGTTGCCCGTTTTTATTGCTTTTGATGATGATTTGTGCATTGTAATTAATATAAAGACAAAAAACAGAGATATACAAATAAAAGGTTTAAATCTTTTTGCTGTTTTACTGTAGATCTTGGTGGGTGGATGGCATATGGTTACTCTTGTGTCATAAGAAGCTTAGTGATAAAATTATTCGTCACTGTTGTCTTAGTATAGAACATTGTGAATTCATGGCCACTTGGGGGCAGCAGATTTCCGTTATTGAACTGCAGTGGGAATATCAGATACTACTGTGCACCATGGTAACTATCATTGTAGGTGATTGGCTAAAGGGCAGCAATACACTAACTAATGGAATCACTGTGGTAAGTTGTACTTCAAGTGATAAACTTCTTTATATAAAATAATTAGCAGATCCTGAAAAATTGTGTTGATGTTAACAGTCCAACTATATGTAATTAATAAAAAAGTAACTTTTGGGGAAAGTGGCAGGTACTGTGTGCAGGCAGTATAGTTGTATTCTGCAGCAAGTCTATTCTATTACCTGCAGAAACAATTGCTAGACATGGCAGTGTCCCCGCACTTACTTGTGATGAGGAACAGATCTTTTCAGTGCCTGTCAGGGATGAGATGCTGCGGTCTGTTCCTTGCTGCCTTTTCTCTCCCCGGGGTCTTAGTTAGGAGATCACAGTTTGCAGATGGTTGGAGAGCTGAGCACCTACGAGGGAATTTCCAGGGGCTTAAATGGTGCTCCTTCTGGGGTATCGCTCAAATGTCCTTTAACAGATGCTGCTGATTGCCCACCAGGCATGGAGTGGAGCCTTTTCCTGTGGAAGGTAGCATTAACTGGTATGGTCGGAGAGCTCATGTAGACTCTGCAGACTCTAGAGATGGTCAGGTAGGTCCTGCTGTTCTGGGGATATTATGTAGCTGGAAAAAGGGTGAGAACACAGCGCCAGTCACATGACCCTATATGGATCACCCCAACTGAGTGCCAAGAGCATAGGCACGCAGTCTGCTTTCAGTTTTGAGGCCTAGGAGTGGGGCATGATTGTGTCTAAATCAAGCCGCTGTCTTCTGCAACAACCTAAGCTGCAAGCTGTATCTTGTGCCCGGTGAGGATGTTTTGGGTGATCGTGTGCTCAAAGTGCTCCGGGAACTTCTGGAATTTTTATGTGGTGGAATAAATTGCTCAGCGGATGGAGAAACCCAGATGGCAAAGTATTTGTGCCTGTATGCAGTGAGCAGGGGGAACCGATATCTTAACGGAATGGTGGTCAAGCCATGACCTCCCCCCTAGCTTTTTAATTATTTTAATATATTGTGAGATGCGCCTTTGTTACTCCATGACTAGAAGCCTTAATGCCACCATTTATATCAATGCCAGTTGTCAGGATTGGTGTGAGGTTGTTTCTTCAGAAATAACTATATTTGCATTTTTAATTTTTTAAATTTGTTATCTATCTTTTTTCGACAGCTACTTGGGGAAATGGGGCAATTTTAGGTAACATTTCAACAGTCTGCTTTTTGAAATTATTTTTCAGTTAAGGCAAGTACATTAATTTAGCTAAAGGTCTACTGGCTATCCCGAATATAGTGACACAACAATGTGTGTGGGGGAAGGGGGATTTATTTCTATATGAAGAAGTGTTAGGATTATAAATGACACTGGATCAATATACGATGTTCAGATACAGGATACCAGGATTAGCTCAGAAGCATATGATGCTGGATACCAGGCAGAGTATAAGAGGTACGGATACAGGATACCCGAACTGCAGAATACCAGGAGACCAGGATCCAGAGACACCAGGAAACCAGGATAGCAGAATTTCAGGGAGCCATATATTCCAGCAGCAAGACAGACTACAGGACAAAAATATCTGGCACCATCTATCCTACCTAGTTGCCTTAAATAGTTTGGAGAATGAGGGGGAGTGATATTCAATAAGATTATGGTTGAATGCAGGAGATTTTAAAAAGACAGGTCTGTGCATGCACAGACCCAAATCCAAGATGGCAGCCACCATCGGGAAGGACGCGGTGCATCAGTGCCTGGAGATCCGGCAGGGGAGGCCAGGTAAGAACGCTGAACCCCGGTAGGCAAGCCAGAGTGTCCAGTGCGTGATACCGTGACCTTTACTGTGACTCACAGCGGTATCACCGACTCCTTCTGCCTCCGTTTCACAACTCAGGATCTCTCTATTAGCGGTACTTAAGCCCACCTCCAAGTAAATGAGCCTCCCTTTCTCACATTCAACACTCAGAAGCTGGCCCAATCCCTCACCCCTATATCTGTAGGTAAGGCATTGGGGTAGAATGGGTGGAAGTACCCTCCCCCAATATAAATTTTAAAAACAAAACTTAAGGGGTTTACACTGCCGTTGAGTTTTACTCTTTCTTGAGTGGATATTTAAATGCTATGGTCCTACCCAGTGGTCGAAGTGGAAATTTAGAACTGGGGGTATGGGATGCACTGATAATTATATACATACATATATACAGGCATATAAGGGGAATGTTATAATCATTGAGTAATTTGAAAATGTCTCTAATGGAAAAACTATACAACTATCAAAAGTAATTATAAATAAATTATGATGATGATGACAGCAGTATACTATACTAATATATGTTTTCACAATAAATAATATTAATAGCTATTAGATTATACAATGAATAAAATAAATTTACAGGTGTCGCAAAAAATTTTAGGACAACAATTTGCCCCAAATCATCTTGCTTCATTTGCACAAAGAAAGGTCCTACTAAATACAATTTCATGAAGTAAATTAAAATTACAATAAAATTAAGTCAAGTAGACAAACAGCTGTAAATAGATTATCAGATGTGAGCCATAGAGATGCCGGTTTTGGTAACATATTCAGATTATCCTCCGTGATAGCAGCCACCTCATGTAAGAGTAAAACACGTACCGTATCCCAGAGGCAATATCCCTTCTAGCTGCCTTACAACAATTACATATCAATGTGCAGGGATCTTACAACTGATAATCTTGTGCTGTCAATGACCTTCGTACTACATAATAAATGAAATACCTCATGGGGCCTATTCATCAATACTATTTTTCATAGACGCATATTTAAGGAACGTTTAATTTTATTATTAGGGCATCGCAGCAGATATCTCCAAAATCTGCTGCGGTCTCAGAAGCATCCTATGGGGACTGCTATTTTGCATTATTAAACAAGATCAAATATTTTCGGATAATGCCAGCTTCAGACGGTATGACACACTGTGAGCACTGGTCCTACCAATAGACTACAGACCTGTACCAGTCGTGGTTTCATTCATTCCTACATCTTTCAGGCACATCCATACAAAGGAGCGTTACATTTTTTTGGTTAACAATAATTCTTGCATGTTGTTAAACAGTCTCCACAACATTAACTAATAACTGTATAACACATACAACAACAAGGCAAATAGCACATTTGTTTTCTACCAAGCTATCACAAGTACTATTGGCAAGACAGCATAACAATCAATTGTAATAATTCTATATATTTTATTTGTGTAATGTTTAAGTGTGGAGAGAAATTTGCTTAATGTATAGACTTGGCTTTAACTCTTTCAGCTTATTTTTTTTTTATTTTTTTTTTGTTTTCCATGTTATGGGCAATTTTCCATAGTTTGCCACGTTCAAACATGGCTGCCAAGATAATTGCCACTTACTCATTGCACTCTAAACTGGCTCTGACCTTTTGAGCCCCTGATGGATATTTTAAGAGTACAAAGTTCAAATTCAAATTTGCATTAAAAACTGTTAAAAAATACCATACAATGAAGCTCAATCACGATTGAACCCGCTCACCTTGCTTGGAACTGGCTGAAATTTGTTTGAAGAATTTATAGATAATCTTTGAACTTTATGGGGTCAATTCAATTCTGCCGCGAATAACGCAGCGTTAAGAGTATTACCGTTAATTTTAACCTGGATTTCATCTCGCAGCTCAGGAAGCCGCGAGTAAAAATCCAGCGTTAAAATTACCATATTAAGGGTAATTATGCGCAGTTTTATCGTAATAACAGTAATACTGCTAACATCGTGTTATTTGCGGCAGAATTGAATCGGCCCCTATAAATGCTTTAACAAACCGGTTTGAGAACCTCTGTGAAACAATTTAGAGAATCTCCAGTTAGTCACGAGAGTGTTGGCAAAAAGTAGAATGTCTAGACATAGAGACATTCACATATATATTTATGAATCTTACAAGATGTCTTTTTCTATTGGACAATACTATATTATAGGTTTGGTGTTTGGGGTCAATAATATGATTAATATAGCAAAAAACAGTGATTTTAAGAAATAAGTTGGTTCATGTTTTTAGGACTGCAAGTTACTGAACCAGGCAACTGTACAGATTTTAAAACGTAATGAAGTCATTTCAATAAACGTGTGTAACATTTAACCAGAAGCTGCTTAATTCTTACCTGAATGGAACAGGCACATTCCATCCATTATTAAGTAATTACTGACTGCAGCTGTACAGGTCTTGCCTTAGTTGTTTACATCTACAAGGCTATTAGGCCATGGAATATTAACTAGCTACTGCGGTGTTTACAAACAGCAGCTTGTCAGGGCCCCTAGCAATACACGTTTTAATGCTACTCTCATAATGTCCACAAGTATACACCTTAGGGCTCGTTTTTGTCAGAATTTGGTCACACTACATTCCACAAGAAAGACAAATCTGGCAAACCGCTGTAAAACTACTGCAGGCATCAGGATCGTTGGTCTCGGTGCCTAGATATCACAGAGCTCAGTGTAATGATCATGCAGGATCTTACTGTGATTTATGGTTTTTGTAGATCTGTGGTTCAGACTACCAGCAGCACCAATGATCCAATTACCTGAGCTCACATTCTGCTACAGGTCATCGCTGAATGAGCCCTGGAGTGTACCTACAATCATCCGCTCCAAGTTTGTTAGTTTTCATGAACGTAAGCATCATATTGAGGCATTAATGCTAGAGTGCATTAAACGGAGTATTCTTGGACGTAGCGCTGTGCAGTTCTGGCACCATAAGGCAACCAACAGAAAAGCTGAATTCTATATCTAGTCCGCAGTGATGTTAACATGTATTATTAGTGGGAAGCAGTGTGGCATGAATTTGTGCCCACTGGAAAGCAAGGAAATATAAATAATATGTAACACCCCTTTGAAGTGCTAGGTCGTATATATATATATATATATATATATATATATATATATATATACACGTACCAATGTGTGTGTCCTGTCTTTGGGTGGCCTGAATGTGCTGTCTTCCACCTTAGTAAAATCACACCAGGGATTGTGTTGGTAGTGTCCTGGAATAAGCAAAACCAGAGGGAGACTAAAGAACCCTTTACCCCCTTTTCTGGACCACAGACACACACATAAAATCATATCACACTGAATTGAAGTTAATTTGACATAAAGATAGACTACTATAGTGTGAAGAATACATTAGCATAAACTCACTATAACATTTTGTACATAACAGCTAAAACAGATCCCTCTAATGTATTATGAACTAGAGGTACCTCTATTACCATTTATATAATACTTATTATACTAGAATATTGCTATAAAACTGTACACAGATATCTACCTAAATAACTTTAAACATCCATGAACATTTAAAATAGCAGTAGAGTTGTCAATAAGCAAATACATATATCTATATGGATATGGAGCTTTTTCAAAATGCAGTTGGAATATAGGTCCCTTCATCTATCAGATCCAATATAAAGCAGTATGCAGCCTTTAGTGCAATGTCATAATCCGTATAATATGCTCCTTGCCAAATAATTGATGTCCTCTCTGTAAATATTGCTTGTATGTCAGAAGACTTTCGCTTAATTTGATTTAGTCCAATCACTCTAGCTAGCTATCCCTATCCTCACCCTTAGTAATAATATATCAGTCCTGCAAAAGGGGGTAAGCTAACTTTCTTCAGGGCTCCGCACCAGAACCCTATCTAGCTAACAAATATGTCTCAGTTCAATCATACTTGCCTACTTTCAGTTGGCGATGTCCGGGAGAGGGGCGTGACGCCTCGAATTGCGTCATTTTGGCCCCGCCCCCACAAGTAAAATGACGTTTTGTTGCGGGGGACGGGGCCAAAATGACGCGATTCTCAGTGAATCGCATCATTTTAACAAGGGAATTCCGAGAAATGGCAGCTCTCGCGGGAGCCTGGGAGACTGACCCGAATTTCGGGAGTCTTCCGGACTTTCCGGGAGAGTTGGCAAGTATGAGTTCAATCACATGAACAATATAAGAAACATTTGGTCTGTCAGCCTCTATCTTTGCTCCTCTGTTCAGACCTCTCACAGCAGCCCAGCTTATAGTGCCTCCTGTTATGGCATCTTCCTCTGCCAATACAGTGCTGGTCATCACCGCTGTATCCCTTTCTTAATACTGTTTCCTCTCCTCCATGCTCCCTCCCCCCTTCCAGCTGCTGCCTCTATCTCTCAGTCCCTCTCAGTCCCTTTCAGTCCCTCTCAGAATTCTAACTGCTGCTTTTTTTAACTGGTTCTTCACAAGCTCCTCCTCCCCACTGCATGCTGGGATATGCTGTTATCTGTCTGCAGGGGAGGTATCTAAAGTCCATGCACGACCTGCTCAGGTCACCAGTGCTACACAAACTATCAACAAACATCAAACACTTGCAGATAGCTGTTTGTCACTTACCCCAAATTACTAAGAGGGGAGTAAAATGTGCAGTTAATCATGGATGACTTTGTACTTTTGCCTCTGGCTTGAGTAATGATAGAACCATCTTAAGAGGTCACTGTAAGATAAAAGGTTATCTGAGCTGATATTAAAAACAGATATAGCAGCAGGAGAGGACTACATATCCCAGAGTCCCAAATGGCCGCAATCGCCCAGGAACTGACAAGGGAGTGTGTCAGTAGCGGTGGGTAGAGATGGAATAACAGTCTTACTGAACACCAGGGTGAGGGAGAGAGCAGACAAACCTATGTGAGGAGGAGAAAACTGTGACAGATTTATTAGCTCTGAAGGTATTACCTGCTGGTAGCGGCGCTGCTAGGCTAGGAGGTCTTCGCCAGGGAACCCCGCAAAGGGAGTTTTGAGTTCACTGTAAGAGATGTGCAGGTCGTGGCCCTCCCAGATAGCTACCAGCAAAGTATTAGGTGAGCTATCGTTGTTGTGCAGTTCGAGGTCAAACTGTGCGGGTAATAAAGGTACCGAAGGAGCAGGCAGGAGCAGTCAGGAACCCAGGGGTCAATACCAGAAGATCAATATAACCAGAGGGAAATCCAAAAGCAGAGTCAGGCAGAACCGGGTCAGAAACCAGGAGGACAGGCAGAATGCTAAGAAGCTGACAAGGGTGCTGGAGCATAGGATAACCTAGATACCCTGATGAGCCTGCTTTAAATAGAATAAGGAGCTCTCTCATTGATGAAAGTGGAACAGTTGACCACTGACAAGGGGCTGCTGGCTTGCGCATGTGCCTGCACCGCCTTGCCAAAAAAACGGAAGGAGCGTCCCGTTGCCTATCAATGGGACGCGTGAGTGGGGGCAGAGAAGGCAGCCATCCCTGGCACCTACTGTGCATGCGGGGACGGCGCCTGACAAAAATTAATTGAGACAGATGTGTGAGAAGCCAGATATATTTTATTGAGATTGATGTATTAAGAGATGTATATGTAAAAGGCTGTATTTGTGGGGATTAGCATTTATGAGAAAAAAGCATCTGATAATAGAAATATACAGTATATAAAGAAAATTTACAATAAATCCAAAGTGTCTGTGAGGATAAACATAATTTAAAAAGAAAACACCCTCTGAGAAAAGAAACAGTGAGAAAAGCGGTATTTGTATAAGCAAACCCTGGTTATTGTGAGTAAACCTGAGAATGTCACACCTGAGAATCTGTCCATACCCAGACTGGGTTGTGTCTCTGGAGGTAGGCTGGTGATAAACTAGCAGGGGAAACCAGGCAGGAAGTGGATATGGAACCAGAATGTTGGAAACAGAACAGAACAGTAATGGAGGAACCGGAATTGAGGAACCAGAATGGAACTGGTAATGCTGGAACCAGAACTGAACCGGAATGCAGACTGTACTGTCTGAACTTGAACAACAGAAAGGATTTCAGACTGCTAGGAACAAGGTTGGCATTTGAAATAACAGCATTGCACTGGCAACAGGTAAGGGCTCCAGGGAGTCCTTTTCTAGTAGTTGTTTATTCCTTATTGGGGACTGCAGTCAGCTGGGCAGAAACAGCACTCTGAGTTGCTGAGATGGATCAGATGACCGTATCCAAGATGGCATCACCCATACCCTGATTCTGGAGGGATCTCTGAAGTGAAGACAGACTTGGCAGCATCTTGCAGTGAGATCTGAAACCAGCAGGGCCTGAGGACCGTAGGAACAGCGTTGTGTGAGGTTTGTGTGGTTACAGGGGGTGCCCAAGTCACCCTTGGTGGTCATTATATCCACTTCCATACACACCAAGAAAAAAAAGACTTGGTGGAGACACTGCGCAAGAGAAAAGTAAGTGATACACATCTTACAAAGAGATTACAAATACACCACTTAGCTGGAGTATGGGGGTGTTACATGAAGGTTGAATGCACCTTGAGGCCTCATACACACAGGCACCAATAAGGAGTCTGAGGGGTGTCGAGATAACAGTGCCTTCATCACGCTCTGGATGCTGAAACAAGTAGGACTCATTGAAATCTTTGGCAAAAGCTCATTCTGTGTGCATGGAAGCATGTTGTGATCATGGACGCCTTAGGGGTAACCAGGTGTATGAGGGCTTAATGTTACACGTTTTGCAATATGATACTGTGAGGCAATATTGGTAGTATTGGCTATGAGTTAAATCCCATTTTGATTTCTCAAGCAAGATGTCAAGAATCGCCGCTGAGGCGACTTGTTCACTCACAGATAGGGCCGTATTCATGCTGTTGCCCTGACAACCGGGACATCACTTCCGGGTTTCACGACCCGGCTGTTACCAGGGAAACAGTTGGGACGCTTCCCCTCTCACTGCCGCAGCCCGGCTAATCTGGCAACCGGGTGCATGCACGACTTATCAAACTAATTATTAAACAGCCTGAGGAGGCTGATTATGTTAATAGGATCCTCCCCATTGATTGGTCAACCTATGCATTTAAGGCAGGGATAACTTAGCTTTCCTGCCAGTTAGAGCGCTCACTACCTGTGTTTTGCTGACCTACTATTTGTCTTCTGACTTTTATTTGATCTTCTGTTGTGACCCTTGCCTGAATTTTGGACCTTGCCTACCTGCCTGTTGCCCCAACCTCTTCCTGGGTACTGGATTTCATTCAAATGCTTGTGGCCCTGACTTCAGCCTGACTACTGGACCCCACCTGTCTGCCAGCTGCCTCAGACCTCGGCCTGTACCATGGACTATCCTTGGTTGGTCCTGTCTCCTGGAACTCCTCCTACCACTCCCGCTACAGTCTCCAAACATAAGCTCCTATTAACTAGAATGAAGACCTGGGGGCATCTTAGTACCTGTAAGCAAAATCAGCTCTATGGGAAAGGCGGCTGTGTCACAAAATCAGAGTCTGAATGGGCCTCGAAGTCTGCTCTGGTGGATACTACCCCCAGAGAGGCGAGGAGTCTAACGGAAAGAAAGGTTTTCACCAGGGATCCCCATAAGGGAATATGGGCTTAGCGGCACTCTAACCGCAGGTTGCAGTCCTCTAAGGGGCAATGAGCGAGACTAGATGGAGGAACAGGAGATAATGGTTGCAGTATGGATATGTCAGAGTACTGGAGGCAGGTCCCACAGGTAAGTGGAAGTTCAGGATTGTAGAAGAGAGCAGTCGGCTAGATGCTGATGCACCGGGGTCCTGATGAGCTGGATGGCCCTGGAACAAGATCAGAGGAGAGGCACAATGATCTGCAGCGTAGCGGCAGCATCTTGACTGTGGAGGTAATACAGATATACACAGGTGAGCAATAGACTGCAGGGTGATGAAGCGCTGAGGACCTGATGAGCAGGAAACCCTGGAGAAGGATCAGAGGACATGCACAACGATCTGCAGAGTAATTGCTGACTCCAGAGTACAATGAGGTGGAAGCAATAAACAGGAGCCAAAGGAGGAGACATCCTAACAGGTGAGGAGACCTGAAGATCTGGCAACCATAGTAAGGAGACAGGTGCTTTAAATAGACAGGCTGACAGGTAATTAGCCAATCAAGTGAATGTAGGAAGTTTTGAAAAGACCAGGTGTACGCATGCCAGGGGCGGATCTAGACTTTATGTTTAGGGGGGTCGATTTTGCATAATCACGCCCCTCCTTTGCTCTGATTGGCTGCCCCGCGTTAAACCCCGCCTTCCGCCCGCGATTGGCCCTGCCCCCTCCCATTGTGATCGCCGGCTGGGACCACTCTAATTGGCTGGCCCACATTTAGCCCCGCCCCCCGCTCGCGCTTAGCCCCGCCCCTCCCGTTTTGATCGGCGGTTGGGACCTAGCTTTTTGCTGCTAGGGGGGAGCGAATGCCCCGTTCGCCCCCCTGGATCCGCCACTGACGCATGCTCAGTTCAGAGCAGCCAGAATGATGATGTTAGCTGGTGCGATGTGTGACAGCCTGCTATAGGTGAAGACCTCTACTGCCTGTTCTAGGAGTTACTGTTTGAGACGCTTGCCCTGACACAAGATTTTGGGGCATTAAGCAAAGCTCTTTGTCATGTGTGTGACACAATGGGGCACTGTGCGCACATTAGCACAATTTATTCACTGCGATACTTGTGTTGTAGGCAGACCTTTCACAATACAATAATGTGACTGTGTTTCTGCCATCAAGTGCAGTGAGCATTAACCTCCTATTTTAAATAATGGAAAATAAGTATGTGGCCTTAATTAATCTCTGCTAGTGAGATATTATGCATGAGGCTACAGCGGAGAGCATGTAAACACAGCCTATAAAGTAGTACTAATAGTGTGCTCATTAACAGAGTTGCTGGCTCAGATCTGGGTTATGAGCAGATTATTTTTTTGTCATTAGCTCTCCAATTTTTCCATCCAGCTTTGTACAAAATAACTTGTTTGCGAAGTTCAATTCTGCACACCATTAATTTTATGTCCTGTTTGAATTAATCTAATTGTGCTTTTAGTGCATGTAACAGGTAATTGACAAGCACAAAATTAAACCTCCAGTTAAGTTTGCAAACGCAATTACATGGGTGATGAAAAAGTGGCAAGCAGGCTGTTCTTGATGAGAATATTTCCAGGGACATCTATCAATGGAATTGTAGTTATAAAATGTTGTATTAAAGTCCAACAGAGCGACATATTTAATCTAAAACAATTTAGGAGAGCTTTATCACATATGACGTCTACAAATCCCAGATAGTAGGGTAAATGTGGTCTGTATAAGACAGCTGCAACTCATTTATGGTGAAAGTCAAAACCACTCTCAATTGTTTAAAGGGTCATCATCAACATGACAGTCACTAACAGACTCACAGGTCTATTTACTAAGATTTGGAAATAAGGCTTATCACCGCAATCTATCAACAACATATCTTCGGGGCAGCTGAGCTGTACTTAGTGCTACTGACTTAGAGCTGAACGGCTTAATTTACTGCTTCAATGTGTCAGTCTAACCTTAAAAAATATGCCTCCGGACAGGTTTATCTGTGGGCAGCACAGTGGCCTAGTGGCCTAGTGGTTAGCATTTCTGCCTCACAGCACTGGGGTCATGAGTTCGATTCCTGACCATGGACTTATCTGTGAGGAGTTTGTATGTTCTCCCCGTGTTTGCGTGGGTTTCCTCCCGGTGCTCCGGTTTCCTCCCACACTCCAAAAACATACTGGTAGGTTAATTGGCTGCTATCAAAATTGACCCTAGTCTCTCTCTCTCTCTTGGTCTGTGTGTGTGTGTGTTAGGGAATTTAGACTGTAAGCTCTAATGTGGCAGGGACTGATGTGAGTTCTCTGTACAGCGCTGCGGAATCAGTGGTGCTATATAAATATATGGTGATGATGTTAAAGTATATTAAAAATATTTAAACAAAAAGAAAAACATTTCAAGCCCTTTTACTATTTAAAAACTGCTTTATTTAAGCAATAAAGCCTTTTTCCTAATCAATTTCTCTCTGCTATCGTCGTCCTGAGATAATAGAAGTATTTGTACCTCTGCGATCCTTGTTATCACTGGCAGTGACCCCTTTAATAACTAGACCCCTCAGTAAGGTGCACAAAGTACTGTGGATTTTAAATTGCCATAGTAAATACTAAACATTTTTAAAGTATTTATATATATATATATATATATATATATATATTATTTTTTATTCAATAGTTATGTTGTCAATATTGTATTAATGCAAATTTATATATATTTTCAAAAGAGAAAAAAAGGGGAAAGTTACTCAACCAATTTATAAGTAGCAAAGGGTGCACAGAAGAGAGACTCACTATTACAAATATAAAATGTATGTATGTTACCTAGAGTTGGGATAAGCTGTTAGCGGAAGCAGTGGTGAAACTACCGCCGGAGCAGCACATACGGCTGCTATGGTGCCCAGCGATAGTGGCCCATCCACATACACATGCTCTGCCGTTCTTACCGTGTGCAAGGGCCGATGCATCCGCAGAGAAGGCATGATGGGGCTTTTGGTCCGGAATGGAAAGCTGATTTCATATAACCACAGTTAAATCACCAGCAGCTCTTCACCTTTATGTTTAACCAAATCCTGGAATGCAAATTCAAATGATATACTCAGGAAGAGTTTTTTAGAGTAAAAAATACCCGTTTGATATGCATAAAGATGCGTCTGCACATTTACCTTTCCTCTTCCTTATTTTCAGCTACATGAACCTTGAAATACGCGCAACCTTAAATCTAGCACGTAGGTACAAGGAATGTAATAAAACATGAAAAAAGGAAATTAGATTGGCTAAATTAGAAAATGAAAGGCACGTTGCAAAAGAAAGTAAGACAAACCCCAAAAAGTTTTTTTAAGTATATAAATGGCAAAAGGATTAAAAAAGATAATATAGGACCCCTAAGAAGTGAGATGGGTGAATTGATAAATGATACTAAGGAAAAAGCAGAGGTATTAAACACGTTCTTTTCTTCAGTATTTACCAGAGAGGAACAAATGGCAGGAGTAATACATAAAAATGGAAATGAAACCATGCCATTAATTAATACTTGGTTGTCAGAGGAAGAAGTCCAAAGGCGACTGAAGAATATTAAGATAAATAAAGCTCCAGGTCCAGATGGCATACACCCAAGGGTCCTTATGGAGTTAAACTCGGAAATAGCTAGACCGCTATTCTTAATTTTCAGAGATTCAATCTCATCAGGCTCAGTACCAAGGGATTGGCGAATAGCAGATGTGGTGCCGTTGTTTAAAAAGGGGACGAGATCACAACCAGAGAATTATAGACCTGTAAGCCTGACATCAATAGTGGGGAAACTACTGGAAGGTATTTTAAGGGACAGTATTCAGGATTACTTGGTACGCAATAAAATTATTAGTGGGAATCAACATGGATTTGTGAGGGATAGGTCATGTCAAACTAATCTAATTAGTTTCTACGAGGAAGTTAGTGGGAACTTAGACCAGGGCAGGACAGTAGATGTGGTCTACTTAGATTTTGCAAAGGCCTTTGATACAGTGCCACACAAGAGGTTGGTTTACAAAATAAGGGAACTGGGTCTAGGAATCAAAATTTGTACTTGGATCGAAAACTGGTTAGAGAATAGGGAACAGAGAGTTGTGATAAATGGAACATTTTCTAATTGTTCAAAAGTCTTAAGTGGAGTACCTCAAGGTTCCGTGCTGGGACCACTCCTTTTTAATATATTTATTAATGACCTTGGTGATGGTTTAGAGAGTAAAGTTTCTATTTTTGCAGATGACACTAAACTCTGTAAGGTAATAAAATCAGAGCAAGATGTAGCTTCTCTACAGAGGGACTTAAATAAACTGGAGGATTGGGTGGCCAAATGGAATATAAGGTTTAACACAGATAAATGTAAGGTTATGCATTCAGGGATCAAAAACAAGAACGCAATCTATAAATTAAATGGAATTAATTTAGGAGAATCTATAATGGAAAAGGATTTGGGAGTGCTCGTAGACAGTAGACTTAGCAATAGTGCTCAATGTCAAGCAGCAGCTGCAAGGGCAAACAAAGTATTGGCATGCATAAAAAGGGGCATAGATGCAAGGGAAGACAGTGTAATTTTGCCACTGTATAAATCGTTGGTAAGACCTCATCTTGAATATGCAGTACAGTTCTGGGCACCCCTCTATAAAAAAAGATAATTTGGAACTAGAAAGGGTTCAGAGAAGGGCGACAAAATTGATAAAGGATTTGGAGTCATTAAGTTATGAGGAAAGGTTAGCCAGTTTAGGCATGTTTACTTTAGAAAAGAGGCGTCTAAGGGGACATATGATTACTATGTACAAATACATTAGGGGTCAATACACAGAGCTTTCATGGGAACTTTTTACCCCAAGGACCATACACAGGACACGTGCTCATCCCCTAAGGTTAGAGGAGAGGAAATTTCACAACCAGCAAAGGAAGGGGTTCTTTAGAGTAAGGGCAGTCAAGATATGGAATTCATTGCCAGGGAAGGTTGTGATGGCAGATTCAATAGATATGTTTAAGAAAGGGTTAGACAAATTTTTAGCGGAAAGGTGTATCCAGGGATACGACCGTTAATTTAAAATGAAGGATAGTAGTGGATATAGGGTAAAAATAGGACTGCAATATTGAGTCTGGGGGCATTTTCACAATTGAAACAGATTGGCGGTTGCTTACTCTGGATTAATTTCAAATATAAGTGCAGGATCGCAGGAGATCCAAAATAGGTTGAACTTGATGGACTGGTGTCTTTTTTCAACCTCATCAACTATGTTACTATGTTACTATGTTTAGATGTGCATGGCCGTCATCATCACCAACTTCAAACCTACATCTATTGTGAAGATGCAGAATTTATGCTTGGCAAGGAAGGTATCCAAAGATAGGTTTAACCCAAAATAAGACGCATCTCAAAGGAGTCTCTAACTCTAGCAATTGCCCGCCCACCATCCGCCCCTCTGAATGCCCAGGGATGCCAATGTCAGATACAGTACGGCCAGAATAAAATACTGGCTCTATTTGTGCGCATGCACAGTGCAAATAATTTTATATAATGCACCAAATGACATAGTGCAAAGGAACTTACGGGCAATTCTTAATTACCACTAGTGTGAGTAACATTCTTGATTAATTAGCAATTGATTAAAAAAGAAACATAACTAATTTAGGAGAAAAAGAGGAATGCCCCAAAGAATCAAACAGCATCACTCTAGTCAATGACTGCGAGAGTGGGACGGACGCAATACTGACTGTGGCATTATTTAAGGTGATACAGAAAAATCTCAAGACCGGCATTAAATTTGGCACAATGCCTCCAGTAACTTTATTGACTTAGTAAATGTTTAATATAAAATAAATTAGATAAATAAAAAAGCAATACCAGCAATTGCATAAATCACCCTTAAATCATCAACATCATTAGCATATGCATAATATAAAGGATCAGACCTTCAGTACTGAGGTGCCTAAAAAACATATACATATAAATATAGCCGCGGTATCTAATAGATCACAAAAAAAGTGTGATGTAACAGAAATATCCAATTATAGATTGAGTCAGTCCATACGCGGTTATGGGCTCACATCATGTTAGTAATGGCAACAGTCCGACATCACAGAACCGTTTTTTATTTATCTAATTTATTTTATATTAAACAGTTACTGTGATTATTATTAAAGACCGTCTCTCTTTTTCCTTGGCAGATACCTTGGTTACATTTTGTCTTTTATATACTAAACTGACTAGTTTCTCTGCAGCGTAACCTGGTTTTTCTTTTTTGTTGTACTATTGTTGGTGGTTGTATGCAATCAACCAAGGGTTTTGCAGCAGCTGAGAACTTTATATTTTTACTCTTATTCCTGTACCGCTCATTATATTAGTATTATCTTTTTCACTTGTTCTCCCGTGTGCGCCATTAACCCCTAGAGGGATCTTTGTTATTGACTTAGTGCATATCGATATTTGGGTTTAGTTCCATTTCCACTTTAAAGCAGAAGTATCATTTTTATATTAAAAGCCTTGATTAATACATAATTATTGATGAAATGACATTCACTCTTTTGTGAAACGGCTTGAATAAACAGTAATAGATTAGAGAGCCACTTTAGGCTTTGAAAATATTATGTTCTTATTGTTTATATGGTTTATCATTGTCAATATTTGTAACATCATCTGTAATATTTAAACCTTATGTTTGTGTGGTTAAGGGCTCAATGACATAGAGAGTTTTCCTGCATTTGAAAAAGAATCCTCTTCGCTTATATGGCTCCCATATCAAATTCATGTTATCAGTTCTAATGTTACTCCGGCAAAGCAAAATACTTGTTGCATGTTCTATTTTTTCTACATTGTGTTGTATCCCAAGGTCATGAAAAAAGCTGTAATTGATATTTGATGCAGTCACCATAAGGATCAATGACCCCTTAAAGCCAACTCTAAAGTCAACGTCACAACACTGATGTGTGAAATGCCGTGAGGCAGTGCAGTATCTGTCGGCCTATTCCCTCACACCCAAAATATCAACACAAGACTTGTGGGTTTTTTTCAACATTAATAATATAAACATTACAGGGACATGATCAGCAGGAAATGAATCCTAACAGCACTCTCAGAGAATAAACCGGTGGTAGTCATTTCTGCGAATAATAAAATCCCGACCAGACCTAGGGGTATATTTAAGAAAGCACAGTAGTGCACTATCGTGCACTTACCGTGTAAATTAGGCCAGGATGTACTCTCCGCAAATTTATTAAAGGTGCATCGCAGCAGATATCATTGATATCTGCTGCTTTGCACTCCTGATCGTTTTTGCGAGCAGTCACCATTCAACAGAATGGTGACTGCTCCTGGCCGCAATCTAACAAGTCCCGAAAAAATATTTTTTTCGGGAACTTGTTGTGTTAATGTACGACAGCTGAAGCTGGCGTACATCATAGGAATTACTTGTAAAAGTTGTGCTCTTTGGTATGTCCAGCTCTGCTCCGGAGAGCAGAGTTGGACAGCGCATGCGCAGGGAGTGATCTTGTGATCCCTCCCTGTCACAGCCTCAAGCTCTCCGGTCAGCACATGCGCAGTAGCATGAAGAAGATAAAGTAAGCCGAAGAGGAGGAGATCCGGAGACAGCGCGACAGAAGAGCCAGTGGTGAGTGTGGTTTTTTTTTTATCACAGAAACAGCAGTTTTTCGGAACTGCTGTTTCTGTGATCCATTTTTAATAAATTTGAGAAATACATCAATCCTTATCCATGCGATAAGGATTGATAAGTATTTCTCGTTTTGTCCGATAAATGATAAATGTGCCCCTTATAGTGACACGGTAAACGCGAAGGCTGTTTTAAAAAATAACAGACAACAATTGCGGTACTTGAAGATACCGTCACACAGATGGACGTCAGTTTGAAGAGCGACACTTACATTCCTGCTGTTAAGGGGGCAATGCAAGGAGCCAGCAGGTATACAATGGTTTTTAGAAAGGCTTGTACGCTGTACACCTGCTGGCTCCTTGCATTGCCCCCTTAACAGGAGGAATGTAAGTGTCGCTCTTCAAACTGACGTCCATCTGTGTGACGGTATCTTCAAGTACCGCAATTGTTGTCTGTCATTTTTTTTAAAACAGACTGTATTTGCACTATAAGAAATGGTAGTGACACGTACATCAGGCGCTCATTCATAGACACGAGGAGATTCTAGTCCTTCTCTTATTATAAGAAATGGATGTGAAGGAAACAATGGTCTGTTCTGAGGAGCAACGCACACAACCTCATCTAGCCTTGATAAAGACTTTCATGCATAAGTCAAAACGCGTTGGGTGTTTCATCTTATCGGAGCAGTGGGTATGAGTCCATTTGTTATTCATGGTCTCTGTACTGTTTTTTATTGTTTTCCGTGTTTTATTGTTTTATTGTATATTAAAGAGGTAATGCACTATATATTGTCCATTGCTGTTTTATTTGTCCTTGGGGGACTGGAGAAGCTGTAATACTGTGGGAACATGTGCATGAAAATGGAGTGTTGGTTTGAAGGCTTGAAATCATTTGGAATCTTTTAACCATATATAGATCCTGGTGGGTTTAAATATTAGCATCACGGGTGAAGCCACATCTATAAATTCCTCACAGTGAACAGGACACAGATTTACACAGATTATTACATTTCATCTCTGTGTTAAATTTACTACACTATGTGTTGGTTTCTATGTTGTGAGTTTATTTTCTAGATAAGGTTGTGTGCGTTGCTCCTCAGAACAGACCATTGTTTCCTTCACATCCATTTCTTATAATAAGAGAAGGACTAGCATCTCCTTGTGTCTATGAATGAGTGCCTGATGTACGTATCACTACAACTTCATTTGGTTATGATATAGAGGTTTAGTGGTTCCTTTTGATACGTATTTGGCTGCACATTAAGGGGAGCGCCATACTGATTAGTATATTTATTATTGCATTACAGCTATGTCGGGAACGACAACCTTCGTGTTTACCATATCGCTATAAGTCTGGTTGGCATTTCTCATTTGCACTATCCTACCCCACTCACATAGCAGCCAGCGGGCGGTGCAGTCAGATCACGTTGGCTTAAAGGGGCCTGGTTCGCTAGAAGCTTCTTGACTTGCTTCCTGCACTTTTAAATTATGTCCCGCAATCAAAATAAAATTGTGACAATCCCTGACGCGTGTTTTCACACTCAGTGTTTTCACCAGAGGCACATATGTGTTTATCCATTCTGCTTGGTATTTAAACCCTCTTTAGCCAATCCCTAGCCAGAGTTATTTAATCAGCACCTGCTAATGAATAAAAACAGGTAGGTCTCTCGGAATATAAATAAATAAATACATATATATATATATATACACATACACACAATTAAGAAAATGTCATCAATAAAAGCACTTGCTCACCCATCTGATATACATTCAGGAGCTTATGCAATCTCCTTGGGTTTTCTTTTACCTTACACTTTGGGGGGTATTCAATTAGCCGCAGAGTGCCTCCAGAACGTCCACGTAAGGCCCTCCTCTGCAACGTAACATCGCGGATTTCTCTTTGAACCCCGTAGACTCCTCGCACCCCACTCAATTAGCCGCAATGTTGAGGTACCATAGTACCTGCAAATGTGTGCAGCCGCTATATTCGGTGGAGCATCGCAACTAATTGAATACCCTTTATTTGGCTTTTGAGTCTAAAGAATACATTTAAAGGTAACCTGTATCACCAGCTACAGGCACAGGTTCTTTTTATTCAGAATCGAGTATAATGTCCTACACATTTAAATCATAGGTTTAGTATGATTCTTTCAATGTATTCAATTTGCAATATATAAAGTATAACAATATGTTGTTTATAGTACCTGCACAGAGTATATGTAATGTACAATTCTCTGCTAGGACTGCAGATGACAATACAGGTCTACCTCATTACCAGCCGTAAATCATTATATTATCATATGAACTTTTGGAAACCACCAGAAGTTTTGTGTTTGACAAGATAATTGCAGCTGTTTTGGTTATTAGTCACACATATTTCTGTCTTCATACATTGCTATACTAGAAGATATAAATGGCAGCTCATCCACATTCTTAAGATTGGAGAGCAACACACCAATAATAACCACTCCTTAATGCTTGTATTGTTAAACACAACCACAGAATAAAAAAAGTGTGCACATTTCCATATAGGTTAAAGATTAGCTCCAAGGGTGCAAAAACCAGAGAATTTTCCCACAGTCCTTTATACATTACATGCGTTAAATGTGTTTCCTCACGAAGAAACCCAACAGCAGAAGGTAGAATGCACCTTCGTGTGCTCTAGGTGAAGCATGTAGGTTGCTCTTGAACAGACTGCGGACTTTTATTTATGCTCCATGGAACCACAGGTTTTGATGCCAAGCAAAAACGTACAGTCCGTCTCCTGAAAGCTCCTCTTCAGCAAACCAGGGTACCCTGACCGGGCTATCTTCAGAGATAGAGCTGACATCAGCACAGCCAGCTCCACGGACCAGAAGGAGCCCACTCTCCCCAGACAAGCCCCCTCCGAAAAATGTTTTGGAAAATTCGACCAGAAAATCTGCGAAGTGTTAATCTGCTCTATTATTTCTTGTACACATTACATTTAAAACATTATATGTTTATATAGTTAATTAAATATATACAAGTATTTTCCTGAATTATTCCAGAAGATAGTTGGACTGATTGTAGAATGTTGGGGATATTTATACTGAATAGAGTCTGCAATACAATATATGTAATTTGAAGCTTGATAAAAGTTATGACATGGTTAAAATTAGGAAATTATTATCTAAGTCGGTATCTACTTAAATGTAATTGCAAATCCTGATTAGAGTGCAGACTCTTCAAAGCTATAATTAGTCAATTGAATTACTAACCTGTCGGTGTATTAACAGTATAACAATTTTTTTAATCACTCACAAAATAAAAGTAAGCATTTTTATTAATCATTTTTACACTTCTACCTACAGGTACATTTTCACATAACTGGACATACCTGTGTTTATGTCAATTAATGCTGCGCTTTAAGTTATTTTTTTTACAGAAAATATAAATTGTATGTATTGACAATTGACAGCACAAAACAAATGATAACACTATGCATGAAATTCTGTTCTCAATTACACAACTTCACGAGTAACGATGTGACTGCCACCTGCAGTAGCGCACTCATTTGTTCTACGTAAGGCTTGCCACCTAGCTACAGCTGGTGGTATTGCAAACCTCCCCCTCTCAGATACATGGTCATGTGATCAGACTCCATCCCCCAAGGAGCTTATGTCTAATCACTTCAGATTTCATGGAAGTTCACCGTTGATGACCATCTCATCCTAAAACTTTGAGAAGCAGCTGTAGTAGGGGTTTAGCATAGAAAACCCCATCTAATAATACAGTTATAAGAATTTATTAACAGATCTGAGCAAAAATTAATTGTATGAGAACTCTAAAGGGAATATGTGGTAAATGCATGATGTAACATTTTAGGATCCCAGTGTAGAATCAACTCAAAGGGGTGTATTTACTAAACTGCGGGTTTCAAAAAGTGGAGATGTTGCTTATAGCAACCAATCAGATTCTAGTTATCAATTATTTAGTATGTTTTACAAAATGACAGCTAGAATCTGATTGGTTGCTATAGGCAACATCTCCAGTATTTCAAACCCTCAGTCTAGTAAATATACCCCAACGTCTCTTATGCCTCCACCATTATCTTGGGCTTATTTGTCTCCTATTCTAGTATTGAACAGTGGAGAGTTGTCCCTGTTTGTTGGCTTCTGTCCTGCAATGAATGAGGACATGAACGTGAGGTACTTACATTTACAATAAAGAGCAACAGTCAGGGATTTTATATTATGACGGGAGGGTGGGCTGCTTGTTACTAGGGGGCCATCTCTCCCTTGAACAAATGAGGTTTGCATTCATAGACTCTTGCAAACCCTGCTTTACTGCTGCTGACAACATGGTGGTATTACTGTCTAATGAACTGAGCACATCATAAAAAAACAGGAGACGAAGGCTGAATAAACTTATGAGACTTCAATAAAAGGGGAAGAAAGAAATTCAATAAATTAGAAAATATACTTACCATGCCGTACAACATAAGTATTTATTTAGGGCTCATAACACAAATGCAGGAACATTGCTTATGCCAGTGGTTCGCAAACTGTTACCCAATGCAACCAACTAGATATATGTATATAAAAGTTTTTATGTCACAACTACTCTCTCCGACAAACAATTAACCCATAGACCACAGTTTACAGTCTCTATTGTGAGCTTTCTCCATTTATTTTTTTTACTGGCTGAGCGCTTCATTAAATGCTGACTGTTTACATATGCAGCATAATATAATAATAATAATAATAATAATAATAATAATATTATTAATAATAATAATAACAACAACAATAATAATAACATAAAGTAATTACAAGTACTAAAAAATATGTCAGGCATAAATCACAAAAAAATAGTACAAGTAACTGTTCATAGTGGCAGATTATAAACTTGCAATGTAGCTATGTTAGTTCACTGGAGTCTCACCTATTACAATCCATGGGAAACAAACTGACACCACTGTAGCTCCTTAACACTGTGCTGCTTTATCTAATTAAATCGCTTTTTTCAAATCGCTCACTGCCAGCCTCAAGTCAAAGAAGAAGTCATCACATCAGTCAGGCAGAGGAAGGTTTGAAAACTGTGGCGCAAGTGGAAATGCGATCTACAATGACATCCATATAATTGACAATTAACGGGTACTAAAAGGAAGTAAAAATACTTAATTCACTTAAATACGCTTAATAAAAAATACAAGTTATATGTTATCTATATTTAAATATTATGGAACTTAAATGCTATTTTTGAAAACCTAACAGATAAAAACAATAATATATGTATAATAACTGCAATATATAAAAAATATTGTACATGTATCTACGTATGTCAAAATGCAACCCTTCTTTCTTTTTTTTCTCTCTCCTGTCTTTTTTTTTATCTCTCCTCTGTCTTCTCACTGAATGGTCCACTGCAGCTATAAAAGCTATGAAGCAAGACCAGCCTGGAGCCTGGTAGAGACAAATGGTAGTTGGTAAGAAGGAGCAATGTGTTAGTAGGGCTAGCGTTAGTATTGGGTGACTGACAGTTGGGAAGTGTGTGTCTGGAAGCAGGGACTGGCAGTGTGTAAAATTGGGTGGTTGACAGCAGGGAGTGGGAGGGTGAAAGATGGGGTCTATGGCAACAGGTAGGGGGAGTATAGTAGATGGGGTGTCTGGCAGCAGGAATGAGGATTGTGGAAGATGGGGTGTTGAACAGGGAAGGCGAGTGTGGAAGATGGGGTGTATGGCAACAGGTAGGGGAGTGTGGCAGATGTGGTGTCTGAACAGGGAAGGAGAGTATGGCAGATGGGGTGTCTGGAAGCAGTGAAGGGGAGTATGGCAGATGGGGTGACTGGCCACAAGGAGGGGGAGTGTGGTACATGTGGTGTCTGGAAGCTGAGAGGGGAAGTGTGGAATATGGGCTGTCTGGAAGAAGGGGAGTGTGGCAGATGGGGTGTCCGGAAGAAGGGGAGTGTGGCAGATGGGGTGTCTGGAAGGGGAGTGTGGAAGATGGGGTGTCCGGAAGAAGGGGAGTGTGGCAGATGGGGTGTCCGGAAGAAGGGGAGTGTGGCAGATGGGGTGTCTGGAAGAAGGGGAGTGTGGCAGATGGGGTGTCCGGAAGAATGGGAGTGTGGCAGATGGGGTGTCTGGAAGGGGAGTGTGGAAGATGGGGTGTCCGGAAGAAGGGGAGTGTGGCAGATGGGGTGTCTGGAAGAAGGGGAGTGTGGAATATGGGCTGTCTGGAAGAAGGGGAGTGTGGAATATGGGCTGTTTGGAAGAAGGGGAGTGTGGCAGATGGGGTGTCCGGAAGAAGGGGAGTGTGGCAGATGGGGTGTCCGGAAGAATGGGAGTGTGGCAGATGGGGTGTCTGGAAGAAGGGGAGTGTGGCAGATGGGGTGTCTGGAAGAAGGGGAGTGTGGCAGATGGGATGTCTGGAAGAAGGGGAGTGTGGCAAATGGGGTGTCTGGAAGAAGAGGAGTGTGGCAGATGGGGTGTCTGGCAGCAGGGAGAGGAAATGTGAAACATGGGGTATCTGGAAAAAGGAAAAGGGAGTGTGGCTGATGGTGTCCGGAAGAATGGGAGTGTGGCAGATGGGGTGCCCGGAAGAAGGGGAGTGTGGCAAATGGGGTGTCTGGAAGAAGAGGAGTGTGGCAGATGGGGTGTCTGGCAGCAGGGAGAGGAAATGTGAAACATGGGGTATCTGGAAAAAGGAAAAGGGAGTGTGGCTGAACGGGTTTTTGGCAACAGGTAGGAGGAGTGTGGTAGATAAGGTGTCTGGAAGCAGTTAGAGGATTGTAGAAGGCATTGATTACATATTGCCGACACTTATTCTGCCGACATTAAAATGCCGACTGGATAAATGCCGATATTTCAATTTCACCAACACTGATAAAATACCAACATTGTGATTGCCGACAGCCAAAATGTCTACATAAATTCAGCAATGTCAACGGATCCAGCAGCTGTACAGCTGGCAGTAAACAGTGTTAAAAATAAATAAATTAAAAAAGCGTGCAGCATACCCATGGCTGCCAGGGCATGCTGACACTTGGAGAACCACAAGTGCCAGCATGCCCTGACACCCAGGGCCACTGGGCCCTGGGTGTCACTTAGCCACAGACTGGGATTGCGCCATGTGGTGACCTTATCACTGTGGCATCATGCTCTCAGCCTATCAGTGCAGACCCCTATTTTCATCATTAGTATCCCATGGGTGATATACAATTCAGACCCCCATTCTTGTTGCAAGAATATAAAACAAAAACATCGATTTTGTTGGCGATATCAAGGTTCACAAACTCACAGCAACAGAAGAGAACATTGTTTTTCTGGTAATTTAAAAGGAAACTGTGACTCAGTGGGTTAGTGAGAGCCCACTCTGAGGTGGACAACTTGTATTTCTACACAAATAATACTGTCCTTGTTTTACATAATTTTCCAAAACTCTTAATTTAAACATTTTTATGAATTAAATGTAAGTAGTTATTAGAGTTTAGAAAAACACTAAAGCCAAAATATAAAGAAAGGAATAAACATATGTTGAAGAGCGCAGACCATGCACGGTCATCGCTGCATGGTGTGCCCCCGTCCTATCAGTGTCACCACATCAGGAGAGACAAATTTAACATAATAATGAAAAAAAACCCACATTCATTCCCCCCTCCCCAGGCCTCTTCAAACCCCCCACCCCAATGAACTTACCTAGACATTCTTGGTGTGATGCGGCTGCTCCCAGTCAGTGACAGACGAGAGCACGGTGATGAGGTCACTGTGCAGATTGCTCCCAGCCTAATATTTATAACTTTCTATGAGAAACTGCTATTATTGAAGGATTAAGGAAAGAAATGTTATTGAAGTCACTGGAGAAATTGTCCAGGTTAAATGCAGGGCCAGCGGGACATGATAAGCGCAGCAAGCACGGAGGGGGCGCCATGCCTGAGAGGTGCCCAGTAAAAAAAAAAAATACTGACAGCTGCATTCATCACCTGCAGCGGCACTCTTCTCCCTGTTCCCTTCTCACTCACTGTCGGGCATGACGCCCCGACACTGTCAGTGAAGAGCGGTACCCATAGGAGCTAGAAGACAGGAAAGGAAGAGAAGAAAGAATAACAATTGCTCATAGAAATGTAAGTAAGGATCTGAGGGGGTGCAGTGTGATGACTGGGGCACAGGGTGATGGAGGGGGCAGTTTGATAGAGGTGGCATGAAGGGGAAACAGTTGATGAACGATCAAAAGTGTGATGATGAAGGAGCTCATAGTGTGATAAAGGGGGGGGGGGGCACAGCGTGATGATGGGGCACAGTGTGATGGAGAGGCAAGAGTGTGATGGAGAGGCAAGAGTGTGATGAAACGGACAGTTTGATAAAGGTGACACAGTGTAATAAAGGGGAAACAGTGTGATGGAGGAGCAAAAGCTTGATGATGAAGGGGCACAATGTGATGAAGGAGGGGGCACAGTGTGATGATGGAGGGGGCACAGTGTGAAGAAGAGGCAAAAGTGTTGTTTAAGATAAATTAAAATATCAGTCAAATCAATCAATCTGAATTACTCGTAAGTTGCTTTTCCTGTGTACAATGCGATTACAATTCGATGAGACAAGCGATGGCATGTCACCAGTAATGTGGTGGTAACGGCGAAATGTATCCGCATTGCTTGTTTTATTAATATCACTGTATTCGCATATATACTCATTTTTGCAATAGGAATGGCTAAGGATTCTATTTTAGCAAAGGAATCTTAGGACAATGAGGATTGCTCTCCCATTGTATTAGGTATCTACTCGAAAACAAACATTTTAAGGCTGTACTAACTTAGCTAGTTAGACATTAAATATATTTAAATTGTACCAGTATTCATTTACTAAGCATTGGTAAAGATTCAACATTAGCCTGAGATGTCAAACAAACTCTATTCTACGTGCAGCATTGAAAGTGGTTAGTACAATCCTCATTGTCTCTGTCTGTGCTAAATTCACTAGCTCCTATCCTAAAATCAACATTGTAACAATGAACATTGTCCTGTGTAACCTGTACAATTGAAACTGATGTCAGCATTGAATATAATTTATGACCCTATCTCAAGTGAATGAAATGTCCTACACTGACTATTTTAAAGCTGAGTAAAATATATCATATCGTGAGAAATTTTCTGTATTGTGTACCTAGCTGAAAGCTCTTGTGCTGGCCACACGCGCTAGTCTGGGATATATATCTTTCTGTTCTCTTTACATTTCCTTTTTTCCTGCATCTGATTATTATTGTAAAATATGTTTACTTTACATATGTGATCCCCTTGCATCTTGTCAATAAAGTATTTTTATTCAGATTTTTTAGTTACAACATACAAATAACATATTTAACATCTAATCTAACTAACATCTATCTCTGCCTATGTCGCTATAAACATTAAACAGTGATATCTAGTGAACTTTTAGGGTGATGATATCATCATAGCATTTTCACTACACTCCAGGTCAGATCAATTGATGCTGCACAGGGCTGAGAGCTAAACATCCACCTGGTGAATCCCCAAACCCACCACATCATCCTGATGATCCCCTTGCATCCTAATAAATAGTTATTGTGCTTTGGAACCACAGCGATCAAATTGGACAATCATTTATTTATCTCAAATAGTGTGATGAAAATGGCAGTTTGATAAAGGTGGCACAATTTAATAAAGTGGAAACAGTGTGATGGAGGAGCAAAAGAGTGATGATGAAGGAGGGTACAGTGAGATGATGGAGGTCATAGTGTGATGAAGGTGGGCACAGTGTGATTGAAGAGGGCACAGTGTGATGAAGGAGGGCACAGTGTGATGAAGGGGGGCACAGTGTGATTGAAGAGGGCACAGTGTGATGAAGGAGGGACAGTGTGATGAAAAGGGGGGCACAGTGTAATGAAGGAGGGCACAGTGTGATACAGGAGGGCACAGTGTGATTAAAGGGGGCACAGTGTGATTAAAGGGGGCACAGTGTCATGAAGGAGGGTACAGTGTCATGAGGGAGGGTACAGTGTCATGAGGGAGGGCACAGTGTGATGAAAAGGAGGGCACAGTGTGATGAAAGGGGGGCATAATGTGATGAAAGGGGGGCACAGTGTGATGAAGGAGGGCACAGTGTAACGAAGGAGGGCACAGTGTGATGAAAGGGGGGGCACAGTGTGATGAAAGGGGGGGCACAGTATGATAAAGGAGGGCACAGCATGATGAAGGAGGGCACAGCGTGATGAAAGGGGGCACAGTGTGATGAAAGGGGGGGCACAGTGTGATGAAAGGGGGGCACAGTGTGATGAAAGGGGGGACACAGTGTGATGAAAGGGGGGCACAGTGTGATGAAGGGGGGGCACAGTATGATGAAGGAGGGCACAGTGTGATGAAAGGGGGCACAGTGTGATGAAAGGGGAGCACAGTGTGATGAAAGAGGGCACAGTGTGATGAAGGGGGACACAGTGTGATGAAGGGGGCACAGTGTGATGAAAGGGGAGCACAGTGTGATGAAAGAGGGCACAGTGTGATGAAGGGGGACACAGTATGATGAAGTAGGACACAGTGTGATGAAAGGGGGCACAGTGTGATGAAAGGGGGGCACAGTGTGATGAAAGGGGAGCACAGTGTGATGAAAGAGGGCACAGTGTGATGAAGGGGGACACAGTATGATGAAGGGGGACACAGTGTGATGAAGGGGGCACAGTGTGATGAAAGGGGAGCACAGTGTGATGAAAGAGGGCACAGTGTGATGAAGGGGGACACAGTATGATGAAGGAGGGCACAGTGTGATACAGGAGGGCACAGTGTGATTAAAGGGGGCACAGTGTGATTAAAGGGGGCACAGTGTCATGAAGGAGGGTACAGTGTCATGAGGGAGGGTACAGTGTCATGAGGGAGGGCACAGTGTGATGAAAAGGAGGGCACAGTGTGATGAAAGGGGGGCATAATGTGATGAAAGGGGGGCACAGTGTGATGAAGGAGGGCACAGTGTAATGAAGGAGGGCACAGTGTGATGAAAGGGGGGGCACAGTGTGATGAAAGGGGGGGCACAGTATGATAAAGGAGGGCACAGCATGATGAAGGAGGGCACAGCGTGATGAAAGGGGGCACAGTGTGATGAAAGGGGGGCACAGTGTGATGAAAGGGGGGCACAGTGTGATGAAAGGGGGGACACAGTGTGATGAAAGGGGGGCACAGTGTGATAAGGGGGGGCACAGTGTGATGAAGGAGGGCACAGTGTGATGAAAGGGGGCACAGTGTGATGAAAGGGGAGCACAGTGTGATGAAAGAGGGCACAGTGTGATGAAGGGGGACACAGTATGATGAAGTAGGACACAGTGAGATGAAGGAGGGCGCACAGTGTGATGAAAGGGGGGGTGCAGTATGATGAAAGGGGGGCACAGTGTGATGAAAGGGGGGCACAGTATGATGAAAAGGGGGCACAGTGTGATGAAAGGGGGGCACAGTGTGATGAAAGGGGGGGCACAGTGTGATGAAAGGGGGGCACAGTGTGATGAAAGAGGGCACAGTGTGATGAAGGGGGACACAGTGTGATGAAGTAGGGCACAGTGAGATGAAGGAGGGCGCACAGTGTGATGAAAGGGGGGGTGCAGTATGATGAAAGGGGGGCACAGTGTGATGAAAGGGGGGCACAGTGTGATGAAAGGGGGGGCACAGTGTGATGAAAGGGGGGCACAGTGTGATGAAAGAGGGCACAGTGTGATGAAGGGGGACACAGTGTGATGAAGTAGGGCACAGTATGATGAAGCAGTGCACAGTGTAATAAAGGAGGGGCATTTTTTTCTCTTCTGTATTTCTCACCAAACTAATTTGCCACAAATATAAAATTTTATTACAAAGAATACATATTCTTCATTTATAATATTCATATAGCAATACATGTTTTCTGTTTAATGTATTTATTTAAATGCATTACTCTCTATATTAAAGCTTATATGATTTGTATTAAAAGAAGAAAAGCATTACTGAACGAACAAAAACTTTATAAAAGAGGAGGGTGAAAATCAATTTTTTTTGCAGGGGGGCGCCAGACATGCTAGCACCAGCCCTGGTTACATGGAAAAGAACTTCCATTTAGAGCAGTGTTTCTCAACTCCAGTCCTCAGGACCCACTAACAGTGCAGGATTGCCAGGTGACCAGTGAAATAATTATACCACCTGCTACACTGTGTCAGTCAGTAATGAATACACCTGTGCTCCAGCTAGGAGATATGGAAAACATGTACTGCTAGCGGCTCCTGAAGACTGGAGTTGAGAAACACTGATTTAGAGGGTTGTTTATTTATTTTGTGTATGATATTTTGTCCAGATGTCCACAAGGTGGCGAAGTAATACTATAAAACAAGTATTGCTTATGAAAACATACACAGAAAATCTATTTAGCTACAGTTCATATTTATGTTAAATATTTGGATGTATTTTAAGAGCACTGTTTGATTGAATCCCATATTCACAGCCATAACAAACAAGCATTTCTCATTTAAACTGTGATACCTAATTGAGTGTGGTCAATAAACCCTTTCTTTCTCCTGATTGTATTATGCCTATGATATCCTTACCAGTAGTCAATTATGACCAGGGCTGCCGAGAGGGGGGGGGCGGGTAGATTTTACCCGGGCTTGCCAGGGGGCCCGGTCCAGGCCCTCGCGTGCTAATTTTTAATTTTAATTTTTTAATAAAATGTTTCTCTTTTGTCATTTTTTTTATTATTTTTTTATTTATTTTTTTCCGCGGGGGGGGGGGGGATTTGGCCTGTCGTTGGTGGGGGGAGCTGGAACGAAAAAAAAAAAATCAGAAAAAAAAATCATTCTCACGTGACCATGGCGCCGCGTCCCTCCTTCCTCTCTGCTCCATTCACACTGACTGCCGGGCGTGACGTCATCAAGTAACTCCCGGCAGTCAGTGAGGAGCGCCAGACAAGACCAGAAGAAAGAAGAGAAGACAGAAGAGAAGAGAAGAAAAGAAAGAAGCTAACAAAAGGTAAGTAAAGAAACGGAGAGGCAAGGGGAGGGAAACAGAAAGGGACAGTGCTATAAAGAAGAGGGAGTAAAAAAACAGGGGAGAGAGGCTGAGAGTAATAAAAGGGGAGAGAAGCCCTAATTAAAAAAAAGGGGAGAGAAGCACTAATTAAATAAAAGGGGAGAGAAGCACTAATTAAAAAAAAAGGGGAGAGAAGTACTAATTAAAAAAAAGGGGAGAGAAGCACTAATTAAAAAAAAAGGGGAGAGAAGCACTGTTTAAAAAAAAGGGGAGAGAAGCACTAATTAAAAAAAAGGGGAGAGAAGCACTAATTAAAAAAAAGGGGAGAGAAGCACTAATTAAATAAAAGGGGAGAGAAGCACTAATTAAAAAAAAAGGGGAGAGAAGTACTAATTAAAAAAAAGGGGAGAGAAGCACTAATTAAAAAAAAAGGGGAGAGAAGCACTGTTTAAAAAAAAGGGGAGAGAAGCACTAATTAAAAAAAAGGGGGAGAGAAGCACTCATTAAAAAAAAGGGGAGAGAAGCACTGATTTAAAAAAAAGGGGAGAGAAGCACTGTTTAAAAAAAAGTGGGAGAGAAGCACTAATTTAAAAAAAAGGGGAGAGAAGCACTAGTTAAAAAAAAAGGGGAGAGAAACACTGTTTAAAAAAAAGGGGAGAGAAGCACTAATTCAAAAAAAGGGGAGAGAAGCACTAGTTAAAAAAAAAAGGGGAGAGAAGCACTCATTAAAAAAAAAGGGGAGAGAAGCACTGATTTAAAAAAAAGGGGAGAAAGCACTGATTAAAAAAAAAAGGGGAGAGGCACAGAGTGAAAAAGAAGGGGGGAAAGCAGCATGGAGGGCGCAGTGTGAGCATAAGGGGGCACAGTGTAGTTGTGATGAAGGGGCACAGTATTTTGTGTGTTTAGGGAGAATGAGGTCTATTTATTAAATGTGACTATGAGTTATTTAATGGCAGTGATGATTGCGGGAAATAGGTATTGCTGTTTGGAAGGGAATAGGTTTATTTATTGAATGTGAATACTTATTATTTTAATGTTGGGGCTGGAGGAAGGCCTAATTATTAATCGTGGGTGCTATTGATTTAACGCCGGGGCTGTCTGTAATTTTCTAAATGTAGCCATTTTTTTTTCCAAATAGGTCCTTCAACATTCCAGGATCCGGACAAGCCGCAACTAAAGAAAGCCACAGGTGGAGGAAGCCACAGGTGGAGAAAGTGAGAAGAACAGGTAGGAGAAATGTTGTGATTCTAGTAGGGACAATACCAATTTTTGGTGAATGTTGTACCCAATGTAAGGTGCAGGACAAGACTGAACTCTCTGTGTACACACTGCATTCTTTGTATACCACACTGTGGTGCTAGATGTCCTGAAAGTCAGGAGTGCTTGGACATATGTGACGCTCCGGTGAATTGAGAGCCTAGTGATTTTGATGTTAGCCACGCCCCAATGGTGCATTTGCCACTCCCCAAATGCATGACCACACCCCCGAAAAATGCTCGACTATAAGGGGGGCTCCATAAATTTGTTGTACCAGGGACCTGAATTCCTCTTGGCAGCCCTGATTATGACCTCCAATCTCAGGTGTTTTAGGATTAAACCCCTCCTGACTCTATACGTGGGGAGGGGGGGCAGTACTCTTCTTCGGTGCCCAGTTCCTCTAGGGAATTCCATCACATGCCGACCAGACAGGGGATGGCTCATATTGATAGGAGGAACCATACTTTGCATGTCTCCCTGTTGTAGCACGACTAGCCCAGCCGTGTTCTACACCAGACCAGGCTACAGTACTGGTTACTGCTTTTATGGACATGATTTTTTTAAAATGTATTTATTTATTTTAATCGGCAGTCATCACCATCATCAAGATTATAATAATGACTGTCATATGTTTACTCCAGGCCTCATCAAGATAAGCCTAGTGTGTATCTGGATGCAGCCACAACTATACACTGTATTTTGTGCTGCAACTCAAAATATACATTTTAGGCCGCAATTTTACATTGACGTTCATTCGCAAAATTGCGCCCCGCTCTAATTAAGGCCCTTAATGTTTATAAATGTTTACCAAGTACACCCTGATGTCTGTGAATATTACCATTATTCTTAAAATATTTTATTTTGTAAATGATTTGTCTCTTGTCCAGTATGTAAATTTGGATTAATGTCAATAACTTACCATTATCTCTCTTACTCTTAATTTTATTGGTTTATTATTATTTTTTATATGTATGTATATATATATATATATATATCTATCTATATCGGTATGTGTATATATCTATATATCTATATATAGATATATATATATATATATATAGATATAGATATATATATATATATATATATATATATATATATAGATATATATATATATATATATATATATATATATATATATATATATATATATATATCTATATAGATATTTATATATATATACATATATATTTATATATATATATATATATATATATATATATATATATACACACACAATATTACACTATATGATACCTATATGGACGATATTAATATAAATTTATATGGATATTATTGTCATGTATTATTCCTAAAGGGAGTTCTTTGACAGATCGTTGCCATTTTCTTAAAAACAGTAGTAACGATAGAGAGTCATTATAATAGTTTTCCTAAAATACAGTTCCCCTTTTACAATTGGTGGAATTCGACAAAACAGTCCTATGTTACAGCTTTTATATGCTGAAAGAATTATAGGTAAAATGAAATGAAAATGTTAAGGATGTAGGATAAAAAAAAAAGGAGAGACATTTTTTTCTTCCTATACTTAAGTAGTGTAGGGGTTTAATGAACAGTCTAAGACATTAAAGGTTCAAAATCCCGTGTTGGGCCAAAGTTTTTTTATGTTTCTCTATATTCCTTATTCTTTGCACATATAGCTTTATATGAATGTTTTGGTATGTTATATATATAACTGGATAGATGTAATGAATGATTTTTTTATAGCAAGAAATTAATATATAATAGGTATCTCTGAGGAAACCACAAGTGACTGTGGAGAAACGCATCAGTAATTTATGATTATTTGGGGTTACAAGCCTTCCTGCGCTTATTGTTTCTTCTGTGGATTGAGACAGGTTTGGATTCAGTCATTTGACTTGATTGCTGTGCCTCATAAAGAACAATCACCCACATTACGGACATCTGATCAAGGATGTTACTATATACCTTCTATTCCCGGGAGTGGAGTATATCAAGGCGCTGTCTTCTACTGCTGTGAGATCGGATGATACGTCACCCACAAAGCTGGGAAATTAGTTGGCTGTTTCAGTGAGTACAATCTAATATAAGAGGCGGTTTGTGGACTGCTAACTCCGGGCGGCCACTTTATACAAATACTTCAAGAGGGACTCTCAGTTCCATTATTACCGTAATTTACCGTTTGTCCATGGGATAAGAAGTTTTGTATGGCACAGAAAAATAATTAAAAAAAAAATAATTGGATTGTTGTCAAAGAAGTTTTTATACATTCTACTGATTACCGCGGTAATAGATATTCTTTATTATTTTATCTAAATGTGCACCATCGAGTTCTACAATCAGAGACTGTCATAAGAAACCTGTTTTCTCTCTTTTCATATTTGAGCTCTTAATTCAACATTGGCTTGTTTCTCCATTATTTTGAGAATTACCCATAATATGATTTATGGTTATATAATGTTATGTATATTTTTTCTTAATAAAATGTTTTAATGGGATATTTTGTTGGTGGTATATAATTGTCGAGGAGAGGTTTTGTTTGCGCTTCTACCTTTTAGTTTATCTGATTGCTACTTACCTAGTGTCCAGGGTTCCCCCCTGGATGAGTCCCCTGATCCCTGTAATGGTCTAATATGTTCTTCCTTGCTCGTACTACCACTTTTCAGTTTTAAACAGACAATGCTTTTGTCAATGCTTGCCCTCTGTGAATTTTACTTTTATGCAAGTACTTAGTATGAAAGAGAGAAAGGACTGCAATCAGGGGCTGTCTGTGTCAGGTCACTGGGCCACCTGCATTTTTTTCCCTTTAAAATTGGCTGCTGAGCCAAGTCTTGGCCCCCCCGGGCTAAAATTTGCCAGTCCTCTCCTGATTGTGATTGTATTATGGTGAATGCTGGATAATATTTAATTAGCATGCAATATTATAATATAACTTATATGAGAAGCACAGTGGCCTAGTGGTTAGCACTTCTGTCTCACAGCACTGGGGTCATGAGTTTGATTCCCGACCATGGCCTTATCTGTGTGTAGTTTGTATGTTCTCCCTGTGTTTGCATGGGTTTCCTCCCACACTCCAAAAACATACTGGTAGGTTAATTGGCTGCTACCAAAATTGACCCAAGTCTCTCCCTCTCTGTGTGTGTATGTTAGGGAATTTAGACTGTAAGCTCCAATGGGGCAGGGACTGAGTGAGTTCTCTGTACAGCTCTGCGGAATTAGTGGCGCTATATAAATAAATGATGATGATGATGTACAGCACCCAAAATAGAATTTTAGTTTACAGTGGAGTCATCCTAAAAGAATCTGGGGTAACCCTTGGATCTGACAGAGGATCCCTTGGGGGCACACATATTGGAGTTTATTTACAAGATTAAAGAGAAAGATTTTTCTATTTATCACTGATCAGTTCCCCACCTTCATTGCCTACCACAAGGTTAATGCTAATTTCTATATATTGTCTCACTCAGAGGCTTTGTCATTTATGACATTTTCTAAATTAGATGCAATTTAATACAACTGATGTGTTAAAGTAAAGGCTAATATACACTGTAGAAGAATTACTTTGAAGCGGAATCCTTAGATTTTTAGAAGGTATGTACTGCTTTGATTATCTTAAAGAGGATTAATAATGCCTAGATCTCCCTCAATAACAATGTAACAATATACATTACAGGGTGCTCTCAGTCAGCATTGAACCACATCACTTGTCTCGTCACTGGTGTGGTAGACTCTAAAGCCGTTTGTACTAATATATATTTTATCTGGAATGTCTTAGTCAGCAAAAGTGAAGATAACGTAATTCCCCTTTGAGACAGCATGTCTAGGCAGATCTATGCATTCATGCATCCATGCAGATCTTGCAATGATGTTAAACTTGTGGTATAAAGAGCTCACCAGGAAATCGAAGTATATTATTTTAGTTCAAGATAGTATATGTTATGTTATTTTGTGTACACATTTTGTAACTAGTTTTCCTTCAGTGTTCATAACTTCAGACGGCCACTAGATGTCACCCTGTCAGCTGCTTATATTTTTGGAAAGTAAATAATCTGAATTCATTCCAGTGTTTTATTTTTGCACATCATAAACTAATGTTGTTAAACCATTCTCACATTTGCACTCTTCCAAGCTGTAGTATTCAATGTTGCACTGGCTTATATACTAGTTGTAATGTTTATGATAATAATTGAAAATTTCAAATTGCATACATTGTGATGTTAAATACTTTTGTGTCAAAAAAGACAAAAGTATTATAGGAGTCATACCTTTATTGGCTAACCAAATAAAATATTATATTTGGTAGCTTTCAGAGCACAGAGGCCCCTTCATCAGGCAAGTTTACAAATAAAAAAATATTTTTTGCTACACAATTGGATATATTCAAAACTAGTACATTTAGGGGGGTATTTAATTGTTCGGCTTATTTCATTTTAAAAAAAAACTATAGGCAGATCTTGTCTAGTAATGTATAAATTATGGTTGTCGTCATTAAAGGGACTCTATCTGAGTAAGTAATGTATTGCTTTATGTAAGGCAAAATCTTCTTGCAACAGGTTTTACCTGTTATCTGTTATAAGTAATGTTTAAGATGCTAAAAGAACTGGTATTGGTCATTCAGAGACTTGTCATCAACACAATACGCATCGTAAGTGGGCTAAAACAGAACTACATTTATTTTGTATCAATTTCACTTTATTGTACCTCACCGTATGTTAATATTTCAAATAAATAAAGTTTTTAATTTCAGGTTTGTGTGGATCTCTGTGGATTACTGAATATTGGAAGAAGCTGATTTTATGTATCAATTGCTTTATGCACTGGGTTAGCTGCAGTGAGTTTGCCAGCCAGCCGTTGAATGCATCACCTCCAAAGGAGGTGAGAATCCGTGCTGGATGTGTTTGTTTTCTATTTAGAAAAACAGGTGGCATGCATTAATGAGATAAACTGGCTCCAAAAATACTGTGTATCACTATCTACCAGGAACAGTGCTGTAATAAACTAATTGCTTATATTAAATATGCTTTGCTTGTGGTGAACACATGGCATCCAAATGCACATAGGTGAATGTGTAAATACATTATAATAAAGCTATTTGTTATGTGTTTTGATTAACATGTCTGATCTGATGACCCTGTTGTATGTGTTACTAATAGAGAGGCATTGCTCTCCCCCCCAGAGAACTGGGGAAGAAGCATTGACAACAGGCAGGTAGTATTACAACCTTTGGACCTCACAATTCTTTAGATCTAGTCCCTGAATATTGAGCTAAACTGAATTCTGCTATAGGTGAATGCTCTCTAAATATGATGAATAGCTCAATAGGACAAGTCACTCATTCTACATTATATTTACGACTTGATTAATCAGATGCAGGAGCTGGCTGGGCTGGGCTGGGAAGCAGGGGGACAAATGCCCCCTGGGCCGGTCCTGTTTCTCAAACTCCGTCCTTAGAACCCCTAGCAGTGCATGTTTTCCAGGTAACAAAGGAAATAATGACACCACCTGTGGATCTGTTACAATGTATCAGTCAGTAATGAATATGCCTGTGCTAAAGCAAGGAGATATGGAAAACATGCTGTTAGGGGTCCTGAGGACTGGGTTTAAGCAACATGCCCTAGTGGGCTACCTTGGGCTGGGTCACTGGACTACCTGCATTGCCTTTCCTTTTAAAATGTCCCTAATAGACTGCTGAGCCCCAAAAAAATAATAGATCATTTAAAACAATATATTGCAGGTTTAGACAGCCTGCCGCTCTATAAGTGAGGTGGAACCATAAGGCCCAGCATGCCCTGACAGCCACAAGTTACCTCTCATTGCTCTACAGCAATGCTATGTGACATCATACATATATTACTATGGATGACATACATTGATATACCTTGTTTTCAGCAGCTCTGGCACTGCATAATGGCCAGGGATACCTTTATAATCACCAGGAATGTAATATGAAATACCAGCATAGATATTCCCTGCCTCATGCTGCCTTCCTACTAATGAAAGCATATTTAGGGTTACTACTTTCTGTAATTACCATAAACAATAGACATTTCCTACCCATGAGAACAGAAGACTCCAACTCTCCTACATGAATCCTTGATTAATATTATAACCAATTACTGCAAATATCATATCACCCATGAAGATTAAATCGTAGTAAAAAAGCCATAGAGCATTTGTCTTAATATTTAAAAGGTAAGATCCGTTTTGTAGAACGCAGACTGGAGGAGAATCTAATTAAATATGCTAATCTCCTCTAAGTGGCGTGCTAAGCACAGACTGATGGATGCTGCTGCTACTCATTTGAATATGTATATCTGTCATTGGGTAATTGCCACAAGCCTGGCTTTCATTGGCTTGAAGAATGTAAAAGCTTTTATTACACACCCTATCTGCTGCTGTATACAGGGTCACGAACAGCAACAGTGTATCCTGGTAATTGTTTTACAATCTGGGCAGATAATAGTTTACCTGATGCTTTCTCACAGTGAGCGCTGCTCTGATCAGCAGATCAAAGACATCACCTTTGCTTTACATTTTCTGGTTTGACAGCTGAGAGGTGAGGACAAGTCTGAGCTTGTCACCTTGTCACCCAGGGACTATAGGAAAAGAGCAGCAGTCAGACCAACTCTGTGGGAGATCTGTCTGCTTGACATCAGACGATTCATGTCAAGGACAAGCCCCCCCCCCCCCCTGATTCCTCCTACCTGCATTCTGGCTTCTAGACGTGCTCTCAAGTAATTTCATTACATGCTGGTGCTATTGGTCATGTGTGGGTGGATATATATATATATATATATATATATATATATATATATATATATATATATATATATATTGTAATATATTCACGCTGGATAAATAATAAATAAGGACAGCTTGGCATGGATGCGGGATATTAGTCAATATGGAAGCCCCCTTTTGTTTAGTTAGTGACATGTATTATTTTTAGTAATTTAGCCTCACCTGTGTACATAGCCTAGCTTTGCATTGAGAGGCGTGTATATGTGTGTGTGTGTGTGTGTGTGTGTGTATATATATATATATATATTAATATATATATATATATATATATATATATATATATATATATATATATATATATAACCAGCTGGATACAGACAATCAGATACGTTCACGTTCGAACTCTGGGTAATGCCTACATTATCCAGCCGCACGTGGATAATGTAATATAAAATACATTCAGTTGTAGCACTTGCTTAGGGCTGTGTTACCATTTACCCTCAACTTTAACACTCGTAGCTGCAGCGATCTGGGGTGAATGTAAATGTAATAAATGTCCCATCAGATTTTATTTGAGATAAGGAAAAATGCATGCAAAACCAGCAATTGTCTGGATACAGTTGACATTAACCAGAAAATATGTAAAACACAGATAAAGTATAAATTATGTTACGTTAGGAACCCCTGTCCCGAAAAGCTTACAATCTACCGACAACTATTAGACTGTGTGACAGTAATTGGACAACAGACACCGTCATTGAAATGTAAGGTTATATTTGAGCACTCTTTATCCTTTCTATAGCCCCACTAAGTAAGAGTTTAACTTGTGAATATTATGACAGCAAAACATATAATACATATAAAATAGTTCTGCTGTACTGAGCCTGGCACTGACTAATGTATTACTGCTCCCTCTTTCTTACAATGGTTCTTTCTGACATTCTCAGTAACAATCTGTTCATTCACATTTGGTGTTCTGGAGGCTCCACCACTGCTCCCATAGGGGTGACAGAGCCCCAGTGGAGCAGGGATATGCCCAGGCAATGACCAGGGGAAAAGGCAGGCTTGCTGGGTGACGTCACGAGTGGGCGTGCCCATGGGAGCTTACATAAGGAGGTGTCTGCAGCGGTGCTCCGCAGACAGCGCTGGTCCCTGACACTAGGAGGTTGCGGGAGGGAGTTATGGAATTACTGAGGACTATCACATCACAGCCAAACAACGGGAGCAGAATGTGCGAGCAGGCATTGGGCAGAGTCTGTGACTCCAACAGGAGATGGAAACTGCCGGCCGATGGGGAGCAGCATGTTCACCACACCTGCTCCAACCCGGCTGCCGAAGTGTCCAGGATTATTACAGATCCCAGCACCGGGAGACGTTACTGCAGGGGCAAAGTGCTTGGCAAGGTAACGCAGCTGGCTCCGGGCAGACAGATCCCTGCTATACATATGTGTCAGTGAGGTGGATATACTGGATTTACTACATACACCGTTGCGGGTTAATTTCTGCAATCAGTGAATGCTGTTTGCATGCTGTCATAGAAGCCTCTCCATGCTGGATATGTTGCCTGGCTGGACATCTTACTGTGGTGTCTGCTCTGCTGAGCCCCAGTGTTCAGAGCAGCCGCTAATAAGTCACTGCATTGATAAAATTCCATTTGTAATGGCATCTGTCATTGACATTTCTATCATTCACCACTAAGACGTGTATTATGGTTTTTTTTTATAGCCTGTAATTGACAAAGCAACAAGTTAACATGTAACAGACTTGAGTCTGTATAGATCTATATATATATATAATCAATGTGTGTATTGATCTGGGCATACCTGGTTTATTGTAATTCATGTTTAATATAGACCAGATTTAGTTCCTTACCTTAGTCTACCTTTTTTAACTTTTCTTATTTGAATTCCTGAGTACTTAAATACCTTTGTTGCCAAATGGTTAAGCTTTTTTCCTTTTAATGTTGCAACATGTACATTATAATTTTGTGGTTTAGATGGAGGAATGCATTACAAGGCTATTGTTTAAGCTTCTTGGCCCAACCCGTATTCATTATTTGCTCTCACTTCTAGGGAGGATTTGCAAAGTGCTATGAAATGACTGACTTGACAACCAACAAAATCTATGCTGCCAAAATTATCCCACACAGCAGGGTGTCAAAACCTCACCAGAGAGAAAAGGTGGGTATTTTTGTCTAGTGCTTGCATTTCAGCTTGTTGTCTTTTCCATAGGTATGACCAAGTTGTGTTTTTGTACCGTTGTTAGGAATAAAAAAATGATAAAAATCCTCTTTTTTACAGATTGATAAAGAAATTGAATTGCATCGTACTCTGAATCACAGACACGTTGTGCAGTTTTATCACTATTTTGAAGATAAAGAGAACATTTATATATTGCTGGAATACTGCAGCAGACGGGTGAGCATCCATGCGTTTTAGTTGCTTTGTTTACCCGTAAGCCTGCAATGTGTGTGCGCCCTCTTATCTGCAAAATCACTCCTACACAAACTAATGACATCTCCTTTTCATCCAGTCTATGGCACATATCTTGAAGACCAGGAAAGTACTGACAGACCCTGAAGTGAGATACTACCTCAAACAGATTGTCTCTGGCTTAAAATACCTACACGAGCAAGAAATTCTCCATAGAGATTTAAAATTAGGTAAAGTTGCGTTTTTTGTTTTATTATATTCTGCAGACAGCTATTCTGACTAATTTGCTTTATTATAATTTTATCTGCTGGTAATGCATTTTATAATGTATGTAGAAAATAGCATATGTGTATAGATAATTTAACGCTAGGCTTTGCCCAGAACAATAGCTGTGAGGCTTTGGTGTATATTGCTATTATATTTGTGGCTTTTTTTTTTTTTGTAGGAAATTTTTTTATAAATGAAAACATGGAGCTGAAAGTGGGTGATTTTGGCCTGGCAGCAAGATTAGAACCTATGGAACAAAGGAGAAGGTGGGTCTGTTATTATAGACTCTTGTCTGTAACAGTTACTGTGTAGTGCTTGCATCTTATGTGTGAGACAAATTGAGGTTTTTGGGGAAAAAAAATCTCAATCTTCCTTTCTTGATTTTTTTTTTTCCAGAACAATTTGCGGCACACCAAATTACCTCTCGCCTGAAGTGCTTAACAAGCAAGGGCACGGTTGTGAATCTGACATCTGGGCTTTGGGCTGTGTAATGTAAGTATTTCTGCTAGTTAAACACCCCCCCCCCTTTTTTTTTTTTTTGGAAATATGCACTAGAAGATTAATAGCTATATCTCTAGGCTGACAGTTACTACCAGTGAGATATATTGGGGTAGTGAAGAATTGCGAGTTTAACAAAGCTGCCTGTCATACCATGGGGCTAAACAAATCTGCCCAGTTTGCAATCTGTATAGTCACTGTCTAATCTGACTGTGACTTAAATATGTCCTGGACACTTGTAGTGAAGTATAATACTATATAGTCACATGGCTTTCTATTACCATGTATGGTATTACATTTATGAAACTCATGATGAAGCACCAGTGACATATGATGGATATAAAGGTTTTTTTTCTTTTTCACTAAATATTTCTATTGTCCTTTTTAAAGGTATACCATGCTGCTAGGAAGACCTCCATTTGAGACCACGAACCTTAAAGAGACATACAGATGCATCAGGGAGGCTAGATACTCCCTGCCATCCTCGCTAATGTTGTCTGCAAAGAATCTCATTGCAAGCATGTTGTCCAGAAACCCAGAGGACAGACCCAGCCTGGAAGACATCATCCAACATGACTTTTTCTCCCAGGTTTGTAATGAGCAGACTATGGAAATGTATCGTTGCATCTTCCTTGTGTTGAATGCAGTTAGTAATTCTCTCTCCACTCTCCAATCAGGGCTTCACACCAGACAGACTCTCTTCGTCCTGTTGTCACACCGCACCTGACTTCCACCTATCAAGCCCAGCCAAGAGCTTCTTCAAAAAAGCTGCTGCAGCTCTATTTGGCGGAAAGAAAGAAAAAGCAAAGTACTTGGATAATCACAGTAAGTTATTTATAAACCCCATTTTTTATTTTTTTTTAACTAGTTTAAATTTAAACTGTTTGCTCCTTTATTTAGCTTGTGTTCTGTGACTGCTTGTTAACCAGGCTGAATTTTTTTGCAGATAAACTAGCAAAGGAAGAAGAGAAAATCTACAAGCTGAGACAAGAATTAAAGAAAACATACATATCTCAACAGACTCAGAATCCCAGAACAGACGAGGTTGGTTGAACTTGCAAATTACCGGGGGTGGGAATTGTACACAGGGAGCTTTTCATGTACAGAAATAGAAATGATTGTTTTTAGAACACTTTGGCCTTTTTGCTATTTGTACGATTCTTATAGTCTGTTTCTTGCCTTTTAGGAGTGCAAAACAGTCTCCAAGACAAATGTCCTTGACAAACCTGACAAACAGCAGATGGGCGACACTATCCGAATGATTGTTCGAGGGACCCTGGGTAGCTGTAGCAGCAGCAGTGAGTGTAAGTATAGCAATCACTGTCGACAGTCACAGCTAACGACTACTGTTGGTCTAAATGTCAGCTTGCAGTATTAAGCTTCCAGCTGCCTTGGCACTGTTACTAGTCAGAACACTGGCAGTACAATTACCATATTGTGTTCACTGTTCGGAATAAACCAGTGCATGATAATTGCAGAGCTCTTTAATACTCAGGATGATAGTATAGACTTTTGAATGTGCGCCAAGAGTTCCTAAGACTGGGCCAACTTGCATATAATTGGTAGTAATGTATCTCTTCCTTTCTTCCAGGTCTAGAAGACAGCACAATGGGCAGTGTGGCAGATACAGTTGCCAGAGTCCTCCGAGGCTGCCTAGAAAACATGCCAGACTCAGACTCTATTCCAAAAGAACACATAAGCACCTCATTTCACTGGGTCACGAAATGGGTGGACTACTCCAACAAATACGGCTTTGGTTACCAGCTGTCGGATCACACAGTTGGCGTTCTGTTTAATAATGGAGCACACATGAGCCTTCTGCCTGACAAAAAGTAAGTATTGCAGATGAACAGTCTGTTGTAATGCTCTTATCTGTACTGTGGTTTAATTTCCTTGGCCTGGTCAGTTGACTTACACTTGTGGCGTTTGCCTTTGCAGGACTGTACACTACTATGCTGAACTTGGCCAGTGTTCCATATTTCCAGCTACTGAGGCTCCTGAGCAATTCATCAGTCAAGTTACTGTTTTGAAATACTTTTCTCATTACATGGAAGAAAACCTTATGGATGTAAGTATATTTCATTTATCTAAATGCATGCTCAGAAACTGGGCACTCATACATAACTATTAATAGATATGTGAGGAGCATGGAGTAGAGAGTCACATGTTATGCTGAGTTCCTCAAGCTTTATGAAATAGTGTTGAAGAAAGGACCAGTGATCTAAACATTCCATAACTTACACTGCTGGACCTGATTCATGGATTAGGTCACTGTTACCTCCCATTCATCTGAGCTTCAAACTAGTGACCCTTTTAATTAGTTTAGTCAAGAAAGAACTTGTATTACTGGTGCCAATTTATAGCAAAAAAAAAAGTTGGTTTTTCTTTTGACCATGTATTTATTTTATTGTCATTTTTCCTTTTTAAGGGAGGTGATTTGCCTGGTGTAACAGATGTGTGCAGACCCCGCTTATACCTTCTCCAATGGCTTAAGTCTGACAAGGCCCTTATGATGCTCTTCAATGATGGCACATTTCAGGTAAATGACTATTTTCCTTATATTTCATATTGCACCTGATAGGAATGTGTGAAACCCGATAATGACAGCACAAAACGTGGTAGCATAAGTTAATACATTCTTTCTTTCAACAGGTTAATTTCTACCACGATCACACAAAAATAATCATAGCCAACCAAAGTGACGAATATCTGCTGACTTACATCAACGAGGATCGGATGTCTACGACATTCCGCTTGAGTACTCTACTCCTGTCTGGTGGCTCAAATGACCTGAGAAACAGAATGGAATATGCACTGAATATGTTATTGCAGAGGTGCAATTAATGTGGTATTGGTTTATCAGGAACCTAGAGGAGATATCCTTCAGTGTGAGGAGACCTATGAAGCTTTGGGACCTAGCATGTTGACAAGTGGAGGTGGTACGAAAAAAAACTTCCTACGTAGCGCGCTGGGCTGGAACCAGACTGTGGATCGATTCATCCCGCTTTGTTGGAACCAATTTTGTGTTCTTTTCAAGGATACTTTGTGGAAAGTAATTGTGAGGACTCGTGAACCGTCTTCTGGTGGCGGAAAGAATCTGTCAAAGTGGGGTGACCATGCGTTTTGCTCCATAGAGCAATTTGGTGGACGAGGATTTGAACTTGAACATTTTTTACGATTCTGAAACGAATGTTGGCTCTAAAGGAAAAAAGTCACGTTAGAATCGCTGTGATCAATGCAGCTTACTGCTGCTCAACTGTGAACTATGGCCATATATAATATTGTTTAATACCCACATTTGTGGCTGGACAAGTGCATTCCTAGTTAACAAATAATTTATTACAGCCCAAAAGTGAAGTATTTATGACCATTTTGGACCTTAAGTATACATTGTATACATTGTTGGCAATAAACACATGAAATTATAATTTTGAGCTTTTATTTTCATTTTTCACTTTTCACATTAGAGGGAAAATGTGTTAAACATATGCAACATTTCTAGGATTTACCAAAAATCTGAAACTGGTTAAACAGGTAAAGTCAAATACGTACTATAAATAAATAAGAACCAACTATTTTACTACAGGTGATTAAAGGCACCAAGGTTACGTTTATCAGATGTCAGAATATGGACTAGTAGAGGACTGGTTGGAAAGAAACTGATTCACTTACCAAAAGCTTTGTGTGTTTAAAGCACAATTACCATGTGTCTCAGCTGCTCTGGTAGTTACGGCTCAGCCTGTTACGGAACTGCCTGTAGTTTCCCTATAGTACGTTACTTTTACTTAAACTATATTGATTGCTTGTATTTGCAGCTGTTTAGAGGAGACAAACTCCCCAATTTACAAGCATGGTTTTTGAGTTCATAAAATATTTACAAACCTACAGGAAGAACTTGAATATTGGCTTACTCATTAGGAATTGGTGAAATCACTGAGGCATGAGAAATGGTTTCAAGCCTTGGGGACAAGCTGCATTCTGAATATAATCTATGAATATATGTTCAGCCCATTAAATAAGATTCCATTGGTAGCAGTCATTTGGGTACACATTTAAATGTCAATTCTAAGTATTGTATGACACTCAAGGCTGTGGGTTCATGTGTGGAGATTATTAGTGTAATAAGGTTCAGAATAATTGCTTTAGTAATTTCTACCTCAGATTGTTCCCAAGAAAAATATCAAAACCTGTATTTAAACACACAATCTTCAGTTAAACATATTAATGAATCTTCGTGTGATTCCAGTGCTTTTATAGAGGTATTGGAGGTGAGGAGGTGGGGGAGGGGGTGATGAGGACCAAGGTAATGGGGGTGAGGAGGTGGGGGAAGGGGGTGATGAGGATGAGGTGATGAGTTGGGCTCCCTTAGCTTTCTGGGAGCATATGAGCAGGGCATGGGATAGTGGAAAAACAGCTGGAGAGAACTGAATTGCCATCGGTGATGTCGTGACTCCATGTTGATGCAGTTGCCTATTTTTCTGACCCATGTCCTGGCATTACTGGTGGCACGTGAAAAGCTGACAATACATCTAAATGATCAAGAAGTTCTAAACTGAGAACCTGTAACCAGGGTGACTAAGAGGGAAGCAGATATCACAATGAGAGGAGGAGTCGGGTTGGCATGTAATGTAGTCCTATTGATATCTGGATGTGGTTTTAGCAGAGCTGTCTAATGATAAAGAACCTAATGTAGTGTCAACTTGCCTATTGTGCTGTGTGAAAGGAGGACAGTTTCAGTCAGGCCCAGCAGTATATGCTGATCACAAAACACAATATAAAGTGATAGAGGACATCTGGGGGACTTGTCTGACAGCTTATGATCAAAATGTCAGGATCAGATCCTCCATTTTACTTATTTTCAAACATGGCCAAAATTAAATATACTGGTTTAATTGTGTATAAACAAATATACTTATTTTTCTTTCTAATTAAGGCATATTTTGACACTAACGGGAATAAATACATTTTTTTTCCATGCTAGAGCAATTGCCCAGGTTTGACCCAATTTTGGAGTGCCAGACAGTGTTTCATATAAATGACCTCAAAATAAATCCCATTCGCTAGGTAGAGATTAAAAAAAGCAGGCCATTTGAACGGCACCCCTACAAAAGATTGGCTGCCATCCAAAATACCTGTTACTATCCATTTCAGTTCAAAAAAACAGGAGGCTCCTTTAAGTGATCTTAATAAATATCAAGAACAATAGACAATCCAATCACATATCAGTTGGGTACTTGATAAACACTGATCAATTACCATGGAGTAAAGGATAACTCCTCAGGTATTCAATTCAATTTTGTACCGATAATTCCATTTGGGGTTTATTCAAGACCTCTTCATACAAGTTACCTTGGGTCTAAAAATAGCCAAATTAACACTTCATTAAAATCTTCAGTAAACTATGTACATAATTGACAAAACCTGAACATTTATCTGTGAACCTTGATCGTGGTTTCAAACTGGGATAATCTGTATCAATTGCACAACCACTCCATAAGACCTCCCACATCAGAGGCAAGAGAACTAGTCTACCAAGGTATCTACAGAGAGAGGCACTGCAGACTCCTCCCCAAAGTGTTTTTCAGGCAAGGCCCCAATGCATCCCACTACAAGACAAAAATATCAGAGTTGATGCTCCAAGAAATTGCAAAGAATCCAAAAGCTAGATCCAGGGATTTGCAGGGCTCGGTCAACATGGTAAATGTTAACATTCATTATACTATAGGAAAATAGACTAAATATAGATTTCATTGAATGATGGCTAATAGAAAAAGTCCCTTCTCTCCCAAAAAAAACCCATGCGCTACCCCTCAGAGTAGGTTTCCAAAGTTGTCTCAACAAAAGATGACTTCAGGAACAATGTCCTCTGAACAGATGAGGCCAAAGTGTAGTCGCTCAGTCTTAATGCACAACTCCATGTTATATTAGAAAATTATGCCCTGTGTTACCACAAGAACCTCATACTAACTATCAAGCATAGTGAAGGGGTGGTGATGAGTTTTTTTTGCCGCCGCGTGTCCTGAATGCATACACACACATTCAGAAATCGCGTCAGAGTGGGATTGTCCATCGAAATTAGTGACACTTGGTCAACATTTGAGTTCCAGGTGAATATACAGCATGCACAATAACTGTTTAAGTAGATAACATCATTCTAATTTTTTTCAAAACAAATATAAAACCAGAGGTGCCAGTCTGAGAGTGTGAAATTGTACCCACCAGAACCACCATTACCCTTATGCCAAGTAAAATGCACAATAATGGCCAATAACATGCCAAGCAGTTGTAATATATCGAGCTGTAATAGGCTCAATTAAGTGCCCAGCAGAAGGAAAATATCCACTGATATGTCTAGCAATTTTCTAAGACGTATTAAAATTAAATAAAGTGCCCATATAAGTATTGTGCTTAGTATTAGTATTGTAAAGCACTTTTAACAGTTCATGCCCAAAGATGGAAGCATGTACCTCCCATTACTCTCTGACCAAGGACAGCCAGCATGTAAAAACCTCTGCATGTATATGGTGCTGTCTGAAGCAAGGTTCTCACCTCACACCCTGGGCAGCACAGTGGCTTAGTAGTTAGCACTTCTGCCTCACAGCCCTGGGGTCATGAATTCAATTCCAGACATGGCCTTATCTGTGTAGAGTTTGTATGTTCTCCCTGTGTTTGCGTGGGTTTCCTCCGGGTGCTCTGGTTTCCTCTCAAACTCCAAAAACATACTAGTAGGTTAATTGGCTGATAACAAAAATTTACCCTAGTCTGTGTGTGTATGTTAGAGAATTTAGACTGTAAGCCCCAATGGGGCAGGGACTGATGTGAGTGAGTTCTCTGTACAGTGCTGTGGAATTAGTGGCGCTATATAAATGATGATGATGGTAAAAGGTGAACCCCAGACTGCGCCTTCCAAAAATGACATGGCCCTGGGATATACATTGCTATACATTTATATTATGTACAGACGTAGGACCACTATACCAGGGGCTGGCTGGGCAGGGTGACATCTGCCCCCAGTCCCCATACCTTAGACTGGGTCACTGGGCTACCTACATTTTTTACCCGAGTCTCTCTGCCCGGGCTATAATTTGTCAGCCAGCCCCTGCACTACTGCTCCCCAACATGACATTACAACTGGACATGATCATAATATAGTTTTGATAAACTCCATACAAACATAGTTCACTACACTTACAATACATGATCCGACCACTAGACATTGATATACTGTTTTACTTATCAATTACCCACTATTTTGAACAAACTTCTTTCACAAGCAATTATGTATTGTCCCTAGAAATGAGTGACAGGTGGTCATTATACGGACCCATTTTCTGGTCTAATTTTAAACAAAATTTCATGAGCTTTCAATAGATGTATTTATTTAAAAATATCTGGTTTGCAAATTGTTCATATTAAAATAGAAATGATACAAAAACATTGTATCTCATCACTGCATCCAGCAGTGTCCATCATGTATAGGAGGAACCTCTTGGCACTTCCCCCATGGTTACTGGTGAGCTGGGCCTGGAGTTTGTGGCCTGAGCTTCCTCCGTCATTATACAGAGGTACTATGGTGCCCCATACTGTGTAAGTATTTTTATTGTATAAATATACAAAATGTAGTTTCATTAATGTGTTGGCTCTCACTTGTAAAGCATTATGGAAATTGCTGGTGCTATATAATTAAAAGTTGATGAGGATGATGACAATGTCAGATGGAAGAGGCCTGATAATGATCTCTCAATGATCTCAAACTCTCTAACTGGCCTTAATGAGCTAAATGCTACAATACAGTCTGATGTATCTGTATATGTGTTAACACAGTATTCAGTAGTATTCTACAGTCCCGTCACCTAAAGAACACAATTATCAGACAGAGATCTATAGGCAGTTTGCTGGAGGCCTCCAGACACATGAACCGTAGGGGACTTGAGATGTCAATGCTGAATACTTCCACAAGGTGAGTCAAAGTAAAGTAATTGAAAAAAGAAATGTAATTAGAACACGATAGTTGTACAGGGAATGTCCATGTTTGGTGGAGGAACTTTCTAATAAAGTTTATTCATTCTTTTGTAATTTCACCAACATCCAAGACAGATAAACTAACCTGATATACTGTACTTAATAAGCTGTGGTAGGTTATAACAAGGGCATTTTGAATGGTATCACAGAGCCCATGGCTGTAAGGGAGCCCAGATCTGCCTGATTGAAACTCAGCTCTAAAAATATGACCTTGACATTGGGTATTATGACCTTGACAAAGGTTAGTATGAGCTTGACAAAGGGTAGTATGACCTTGGGACGAAGGGATCGCTGAAGGATATACTTCACATCTTACAGCATTACTCCACACATACATAATACATGTTAATACATTGCATCTAGATGTAGGTAGCATGATCGTGGTACATTGTGAGTGTGTGTCTATATTAGGGAATTTAGACTGTAAGCTCCAATGGGGCAGGGACTGATGTGAATGAGTTCTCTGTACAGCGCTGCGGAATTAGTGGCGCTATATAAATAAATGATGATGATGATGATAAGTACTAGAATGCATCACAAGGCTTAAAGATTATCGCTTCATCTGTATGTATAGTTGGGGGGTCATTGGTGTTATTGTTGTGTAAGTTGCATTATCATTTAACATAGATTAGTGTTCTTTAGTTACAATATTATAAAGTATCACAGCTATTCAGCTCTGCACACTTTAATGTTACCTTTCTGTTGCGTTCTGTGCACGCTTTGTTCCAGTAATCAGAACACAATGCAGAAATGTTATTCAAAATCCTCCAATTAATACATATAAACAGAAAGGAAATGTCTACTGGGTAACCTTCATAAGAGTGCATTAGCTGATCCATACAAGATGACACTCCTAAAACAGACAGCCGGTAAAAAGCATGAAAGCTGCAGCTGCTTTCATGTAAGAAGAATGGATCGTCTCACACACGTTGTTAAGCATTGTTCAGGTAAAGGATACTTCAGAGGCCATTCATGTCAATACACTCAACCGAGTCTGCAAATATGTCAATCACTGATGGGTATAAATATAGTGTCATGGATTTTACACAATGGAATATTCTGTCTTTAGCTGTCTGCTTGTCAAGCCCCATTTCCCATACATTTGTGCATCATATAGTGCAGAAGAGAAAAAAGTACTTCAGCAGACATATGGGTTTCAGAATAAGATTAAACACATCTTTACTTTAGTTGTAAGATATTATTTTATTATCACACAAGTTTAAAAATGCAAAATTAAGTACTTATTTAGCTACCTCTGCTCTTAAGTTACAGCTACTTGTTGGTAGCTGTAATCAAGACCGCCATCAGGTGGGTACGGCCAGTACCGCTGTGAGGGGCCCGGAAAGACTAGGGGGCCCGGACAGTTCTCTCCTTCTGTCCGGACTCCCTGGACTGTCTGGGCCCCGCAGTCACCGACCGTGCCTCCCCTTTTTTTTCTTACCTTCTCCGCGATGCTGTAGCTCTGCCTCCCAGACTCTGATAGGCTGGGGGCGCGGCCGGCGCGGTGATGTCATCACCGCGCGCCGCGCTCCCAGTGTGTCAGTGACCGGGAGGCAGAGCTGCAGCTTGCGGAGTACGTAAGTAAATGAGCTACTATTTTTTTTGAGGGGGGGAGGGAGAGCCCAGGGGACCATAATTGTGATGGGGGGGGGAATAGGGAGAGCCCGGGAGACCATAATTGTGGAGGGGGGAACAGGGAGGGCTTGGGACACCTGATCTGTGGAGGGGGGGGGAAGAGGGGGACCTGATCTGTGGAGGGAAAGAGGGGGAAGAGGGGGACCTTACTTGTGGAGGGGGGAAGAGGGGGACCTTACTTGTGGAGGAGGGAAGAGGGGGACTTTATTTGTGGAGGGAGGGAGGGGGGAAGAGGGGGACCTTAACTGTGATTGGGGGGGGAGAGGGGGACCTTAACTGTGGTGGGGGGGACATTAACTGTGATTGTGGGGTGGGTAGAGGGGAACATTTACTTTGGGGGAGGGGAACATTTACTGTGATAAGGGAGTGGGGGGGGAATGTGCTGTGATGAGGGATAGCGGGTGCATGTATTGCGAAGATGGAGGGGTGCACGTGTATGGGCAGCGGGGCCCCCGCCAGATTAATTTGTACTGGACCCAGGGAGGGGTGCGGGGCCCACCAGATTAATTAGTGCTGGGGCCCACAGTTTCTGATGGCAGCCCTGGCTGTAATTGTTGGTAGCTGTAATGTGACTTTCCCTTGTTACCAGGAAAACTTGTTCTCACACCGTTATTTGTTACATTTAGAATAATTGTACATAGCAACACATAGTTTTACTAAATGAATGAATGCTGCATTTTTCCTACCAGAAAACACCACCTTCTGAAGCGTGTGGCCCCATAAGTGTGACAGCTAAAGATTATGTCGCTTTGATTATAACGTGTAATAACTGGAGAGATTCAAAGCTTCAGAATGTCATTTTTTTCTTCTCAATGGAAAAGCCTAAATTACAGTGTACTCTGTAGCACCAGCCTAAATTACAGTGTTCACAGTAACAATGAGGTTCTATGAAGAACAGCACCGACCAAATAAGTAAACATCACAAAGGCACAGAGGCAGCCTCCAGAGGTTTAGTTGTCAGTCTCATTTATTTAGTACAAAATGACAGCTAGAATCTGATTGGTTGCTATAGGCAACATCTCTACTTTTTCAAACCTGCAGTTTAGTAAATAATCCCCCTTGTGTTGCAGATCTAAATCTTAAAGGCCATTAGTCCTGATATATGGATGAATAATTTCTAAAAAAAAAAAAAAGCATATATCATATATCTCTGTAATGTTACACAGGGTTTTCTAGTACTCGTACATAACTGATAGCAGTACTGATCTGGAAATTGGCAAAATTTAATACCATGTTCCCAATCTGCTGAAACCATGTCTCCAAATTGTGATGTCCTGCCCCTGAATCACAAAGCCACACCTCTTTTGCAACAGATATTGGGATTGTCCTGCCAAAATCAGGTCACAATAGTGTCCTCAACTTCGATTTAATATTTTTGGCACCCTAGAATTCTTTTACTGCCATCCTCCCTTCATTATTACAGAACACTATTTCCCAATTGTCAGACCTGTCCCAACTGTATGCAAGAAATAAATGTATTCTACTAGTAATCAGACTATTTATAGAGTCAGTTAAGTATGCCTGTGCACACTGACACCCCCATGCAGGAATAAGGATAAATATATAAGTAAGGATATAAGAAAAGGATTATAAACAGCTGATTGTTGCAGTATCAATCTCAGCAATTCAGCTGCTTAAGGCCCAAGCCCTCATATATCCCTGTTATTTGCTATTTGCACCACCTCTGACACCGCCATCTTGGCCCACAGGTTCATATGCTCCCTTCTAAGATCAGAAGCAACTGTGCAAAAGTAGGCAGTGATATCACCAAAGAGCATTTTATCTGCAGTCTTACACTTTGTGGTTCATTAGACATCCTTACAATGTATATCTCGTGGAAGTTGAAGTCTTTGGCAATAGACAGAGGAGACGAGCAGTATAGAAAAAGTGGCCTAAGGGAGAAATATGTCAGTTCTGGGTCAATGTGTTCCAGAGCACTAAAATCAGTCCGGTTGGGCGGAATTACAGACTACAGTAAAACAACTCATCTCTGACCATAGGGAAACAAATGTTTCCTGTAGGCATCTCTGTAGCAGAATATCTGACCCCCATGATTGGCTGCCTGACCTACAAAATATGAATGGACAGCACAATAACCTTAACAACTATATATCCATGGAAACAGAGAACCTTGTTTCAAATCATTGCTACTTACATTGCATTAATTACTGATCAGACACTACATTATTCTCCTCATTTATTGAAGTATAGACACAGTGCACTCTTGTGCCGTTACATAAAGTACTAATGTATCTCATTTCCTGTATCAAGGCGTAATATGTGCTCTGAATCAACAAACAAGTGACTCTACTTCAGGCAAAAATATCCATTGACGACAATGACTGCATACCATGATGTGGGTAAAAGCATTACCGAACTTTGCCTAATCAATAAAGCAATACACATAAAGAAATAGTGCACACCCATACAGTACATTATATGCAAGTGACCTCTACTAGAAACAAATGTGTTTAAAAATAAATAAATAAATAAATAAATATATATATATATATATATATATATATATATATATATATACATATATATATATATCTAAGTATGTATATATATATATATATATGTATGTATCTAAGCATGTATGTGTGTATATATATATACACACACACACACATACACACACACACACACACACACACACACAGTATCATACTATTGTATGATACTGTAGTATAGTATTTCATAATATAGTAATAAACCAAAGGATTATTATTTTTTATACTTTATACATACAAGTCAATTTCTACCTGCTGCCGTTGATTAGAAATAATCTCTGATGTGAATGATTAAATAGTCTTTATAACACATATGTAAATAACTTTTAATAAATAAAATTAAATAAATCTTTAGCAGATTGTAGGTTATATCTAAAGGTGGCCACTGGCATCACTTGTGTTGAGTGGAAAGATTGTCATTCAATTGTCCACAGGTAGGTGGCCAAATAGGTGGAGATCTGGAATTTGGGGACTGATTTATTAAGAAATATTGATGCCAACAGTGTTGTATTTTGTGCAAAATTGCTCTACGCATACTCAGAAACAGGCTCTGTGCTAGTGAACACAAGTGCATCCAATTCATCTTCAAATTCAAAGGACACTTCGAACAGTCAAGTGCGGAACAGGGAAGGGAAGGGGTGCATGCATGTAGTCAATGTATAGTAGGGTGTGCCAAGGTCATTCCAATTTAAGCTCAGGGCATCTTTCAGATACATAATCTTTGGCTGTATCACTTGCACCAGCTATAGTGCAGGTGTAAGTGCCGATGGTGGTGAGGGGCCCGTAATATTTTTTGTTATCTGTGCATTCTGATGGCACTTATATATATATATATATATATATATATATATATATATATATACACATATGCATTGTGTGTATCCTGCAGTGTGTTGTGTCTATCTGCATATAAGAAGTGCCGTATAGGCAGAGCACACTTACACCCAAATTCCACTTGAAACATTTCTTTAGATTCGCTTGACCTTGAATACTGTTGGGCCTGTGAGTAGTTTCCATTCAGGTTAAATCACACAGACCGTACACTTAGATCACTGTATTCCAGTCAAGATTTTCTGACAACATTTTCCACCATGCTTGACCAATCAGCAGTGGACATGTCGGTCATTTTGGGTCCACATGCCCTGCCATAACACGCCAATTTCCTGATATCGGCTGTGCTATGACGGTATTTTGCAAAACAAACTATATTAGTCTTTTATTTTAATTGTACAAAGCCACAAAGGTGGGTTCACCCTTTAATAAATACAATATAAACACTTTATAGGGCAACAGCGTTTATAAACAGTAACAAATAAAAAACAAAGAAAGACTTTCTCATGTATTTTAAACCATAACATGGGAGGGCATCTCAAATCGTAATGTCATTTCATCTCACTGGTATATGTAATCTCAAACTTATACCCCATTCATACTGCACCAAAATCCCGGGTTTTTTCCGTGGCGAGCTCAAACGACCCGGGTCTTGGTGCAGTATGAATGGTACCAGTCAAAAATCCTGGGTCTAAAAACCCGGGTCTTCAACCCGGGATTTATCGAGGGGTAATTCCCAGGCACAGAAAACAAGCTGATTGGCTGTCTGCCTGTCTCTGGAGGATGATGTCATCGGTGGGAGCCCGTGGAAGATTCGAGAAGGAGTTTAGGAGAAATGGTTGGTGGAGTGCAGATCAAGCTGAAGCAGAATCAGAGTTTGTTGGAGAAAATTGCTTTTATTTCACTGAAAAAGTGTGTATTAACAGCAATTATGACACACTGGATGGAGAACCATGGATGGTCAAAAAACCAGTCACCTTTTAATGACATCACCATTTTTCAGCCAATGAAAACTGCTCTGGTGATGACTCCCACAAATTGCCAGGGCACAGACTTGTGCAGTATGAATGGGGTCAACCCGGGAAATTCCCGGGTCCGAGGTGCAGTATGAATGGTGTTTCTGAGCTGGGACGCTCCGAGACCCGGCAAAAACCCGGCTTGAAAAACCCGGGATATTGCCGGGGCGGCAGTATGAAAGCGGTATTATAGGGGATGGGGTTATCCTGTAAGATGGCATATATTATAACTATAGTACTTATTCAAATGAACTCTCGTAAGTTCAGCAAGCATTCATCAATTAGTCCTAATAGAAAATGATCTTTCTTTTCCTCTCCACCATTGTATAAAACATTTACTTTTATACCTATAATCTTCATTTGAATATACTTTATAAATATGCACTGAGCTGTATTGTTTAAATCAAATGCCTGTGAGCAAATTCAACGGCAGAGACAATATTTTCTGGCTCCTGTCACTACCGGGGAAGTACAAACTATGTGGACTAACAAGATTTGGAATGTATTTTGTCCAGGGGAGTTCGGGAGTTTAATGTGTAACTGACAATTAAAATTCTTTCTTTCGCTCTCTGATCCTTTTCATATAGTGCACAGTGAAACGATCTTGTGTATGCCAAGGATGGTATTTTATCATCAATAAAATGTTTATACAAGGATTATTACTTCCATTATATATATGCCATAGTAAAAGCAGCTAAGGATTCAAACCATACACTTCATCATTATCATCATCATCATCACCATTTATTTATATAGCGCCACTGATTCCGCAGAGCTGTACAGAGAACTCATTCACATCAGTCCCTGCCCCATTGGAGCTTACAGTCTAAATTCCGTAACTTAAACAGACAGAGAGAGAAACTAGAGTCAATTTTGATAGCAGCCAATTAACCTACTAGTATGTTGTTTTTTTGGAGTGTGGGAGGAAACCGGAGCACCCGGAGGAAACCCACACAAACACGGGGAGAACATACAAACTCCACACAGATAAGGCCATGGTCGAGAATTGAACTCATGACCCCAGTGCTGTGAGGCAGAAGTGCTAACCGCTTAACCACCGTGCTGAATGGCCGTAAGACTTTTGAATTGATTTAATTCTAGCTATTTATTGCCTATTTTCGGAGGGTGCACATTTCTTAATGCACATCCGTGACTGTGAAAATTACCTTGTGGAAAGAAAGATGATTTTAATTCTAATTATGAGATCTTAGAAGAAAATGCATATTTGAGGGTGGAATCTTGCAATGTCGTTACCTTCGTACAATGTATTTACATTCTTTCAGTATTCATTGTCCAAACACAGTATAGTAAAGCCAATAAGATTTATTATCTCTTTGTTTACATTAATAGTCATTTTGTTATACGTGGTAATTATTTTTATTTCTTTATTAACATTTTTTTATTGTACCAGCAAACTCTGCAGTGCTTTACAATTGGTAATAAACATAGTAATACAAGACTGGGGGTAGATTGATCAAACCTTCAAAAAAGGTAAAGTGGAAATGTTGCCCATAGCAACCAAACAGATTCTAGCTATCAATTGTACATTCTAGAATATGATAGCTAGAATCTGATTGGTTGTTATGGGCAGCAACTCCACTTTTCCCATTTAGAAGGTTTCATAAATCTACCCCAGGGTATTAACTGACAGACAATGTGGTAAGAGCGCCTCAAATAGGCATTTTTATGTTTAGTGCATGCACCAGGTCAGAAAAGCAAATAAGTAAATAAATATGATGTCCAGCCAACAGAAGTTTTTATATTGTTAAAACAATATGGAACATATCTTTTCTTTATAAAGGTTAGTTCGTAGATCTTCTTTGGAAACTCTTCAGCTACCTCTCTATAGAGGTGCTAGGCATGAATTGATGCAATGTGCTTGGTCTTTGATAACTGATCCCTAGTGTGTGCGGAAGAGAACTCAGTGGTGGAACTACCATTGGTGCAGCAGGTGCGGTACACCGGGGCCCATGGAGATAATGGGGCCCGCTGCACTGGGAACTAGCGAGCTGGGAGCCACAGTTTCTTCCTCCCCGCTTTCCTGCACTGGGGCCCACAGCTCGCTAGTTCAGCGTCTGCCGGAGCTAAAATATTCTACAATGCAAAGAAAGTTAAAAGACAAAACAAAAAAGCAATCTTTAGATTATTATTATTATTATTATTATCGTAGATTTGTAAGGCGCCACAGTGCTCCGCAGCGCTATACAGAAAGGAAGACATGGATATATGTAAAACAGTACATACATAAACAAGAACAGACAAGGCAGACAAAATGAATGGAGACATTAAAATAAAGGGTATGGAGGACCCTGTTCATTCTAAGGGGAAGAGGGCACAGCTAAAACAAATGGAGTGAGTGTGGCTCAGAGTGGAGATTGGGATAGTTGTGAGAGTGCATTAGTGTGAATAGTGTTATCGTGGAAAAGGTCACCTCCGGAAAAGGGATGGTTTTCAAAGAACATCTAAAGATTTGAAGGCTGTGGGGAAGTCTGATTGGGTGTGGTAGGAAATTCCATAAGTGGGGAGCAGCACGGGAGAAATCTTGCAGACGGGAGTGAGAGGTGGTTATCAGAGATGAGACAAGGCACAGGTTAGAGGTAGATCTAAGAGGGCAGGAGGGAGAGTATTTTGATATAAGATTTGAGATATATGCAGGGGTGTTGCTGGTGAGGGCTTTGTAGGTAAGGGTGAGTAATTTGAAGTTGATTCTGGAAGACACAGGGAGCCAGTGTAGGGATTTGCAAAGTGGTGCAGCAGATTTAGCAGATCAATCCAGCATTTAGGATGGATTGAAGTGTGGATATATGGGTGTCAGGAATGCCAGATAGCATATAGTTGTGGTTGCAATAGCCAAGACGGGAGATGAGAAGAGAATGGATAAGAGTTTTGGTAGCATGTTGAGTAAGAAAAGGGCGTATTCTTTTTAAGGTGGAATCTGGATGTGAAGAATAAAGCAGAGGGCGGAGTCACGTGTGACACCAAGGCAGCAGACTTGGGAGACTGAGTAAATTGTGATGTTATTGACAGTGAGGGAGATTTGAAGGCAGGTGGTGACTCTGGCAGGAGGGAAAATAATAAGTTCTGTTTTTGACATGTTGAGCTTTAGGTAGCGTTGGGACATCCATGTGGAGATAGCAGAAATTCAGTTGGTTACAAGAGATAGTATAGAAGGATAGAGGTCAGGTAAAGAGATATAGATTTGGGTGTCATCAGAGTAGAGGTGGTATTAGAGGCCGGAAGAGCGAATTAGTGCCCTAAGAAAAGAGGTGTACAATGAAAAAAGTAAAGGGCGAAGAACAGAGCCTTGTGGGACCCCAACAGATAACGGAAGTGGAGGGGAGGATGTGCCAGCGGTAGAAGCACTAAAGGAGCGGTTCAATGGGTAGGAAGTGAACCAGGAAAGGATTGTGTCACAAAGGCCAATGGATTGAAGGGTGTGTCGGAGAAGAGGGTGATCAACAGTATCAAGTGCAGCAGAGAGGTCCAGGAGAATGAGTATGTAGAAATTACCATTAGAATTTGCAGTAAGTAAATAATTGGTCACATTTGTTCAGTTTCAGTGGGTGTGGAAGCCTGATTGCAGAGAGTCGATAATTGAATGAGAGGAGAGAAAGTGAGACAGGCATTTGTACACTAATCGCTCAAGTAGTTTTGAGGCAAAGGGGAGAAGAGAAATAGGGCGGTAGTTGTAGAGAGGCTGGATCGAGAGATGGTTTCTTTAGAATAGGTTTGATGAGCGTACGTTTAATGGAGGATGGAACTGTGCCTTTGGGGAAAGACATGTTGAAGAGGTGAGTAAGAGGTGGGAGTGCAGTGAAGGAGAGGGAGCGGAGTAGTTGGGAGGGAATAGGGTCGAGTGGATAGGTTGTAGGGTGAAATAATAAGATGAGTGCAGAGACTTCGTCTTCAGTTACTGGAGAGGATGAATTAAGGGTGGATTGGAAAGTGTAGGTAAAGGTGGGTAGAGTGAGTGGAATTTGGCATGAGGAAATATCTTGTGAAATGGTGTCAATTTTGTCTTTGAAATAGGTGTCAAAATCATGGGCAGTGAGGGAGGAATGAGGAGCAGATGCAGGTGGGAAGAGAAGTGAGTTGAATGTGGAAAAGAGGCGACGTGGGTTAGAAGTCTGGGTGGATATTAGAGATTTGAAGCATGTTTGTTTGGCAATTGAAAGGGCAGTGCTGTAAGATGATGGGATGAATTTATAGTGAAGGAAATCAGGATAGGAACAAGATTTCCTCCAGTGGCGTTCTGCAGTGCGGGAGCACTTTGGCAGGTAGCGGGTCTGTTTATTGTGCCATGACTGGGGTTTGGATTGTCAGAGACTATATGTAGTAGCTGGAGCTGCATTGTCTAGGGCTGAAGTGAGTGTTTTGCTATAGAAAGTAGCAGCCTGATTAGGACAGGACAATGCTGCCATTGGGGGAAATAGTTGTTTTAGTGAAAATGAGAAGTGAATTGGTTTAAGAGTACTTAGGTTTCGTTGTGTACGTGTGTATTTGGGTGCAGTGGGAAGAGCATGAGGCAAGGTGAGGCTGAAGGAAAGGAGGTTGTGGTCGGAGAGTGGGAAGGATAAATTGAAGAAACTAGTGATGGAGCAGTAGCGGGAGAAGACAAGGTCAAGGGAGTGCCCATCACAGTGGGTGGGAGATGAGGTCCATTGGGAGAGACCAAAGGAGGAAGTAAGTGAAAGTAGTTTAGTGGCAGAAGAGACAGTGGGATCATCAATGGGAATGTTGAAATCACCTAGTATGAGTGTAGGCAGGTCAAAGGATAGGAAATAAATGAGCCACGTTGTAAAGTTGTCAAGGATTTGGGAAAGTGGACCTGGGGGGCGATAAATGAAAGCAACACCACGGTGGAGAGGATAAAATAGACGGATAGTGTGGACTTCCAAGGAAGAGAATGAGAGGGAGGATTCAGATGACTTGGAAGGTGCAGCTTGGAGAGAGTAGAATGCCTACTCCACCACCTTGTCTCCCATAGGAGACAGCTGCAGGGGATTTAGTGTCAGAGTAGGTGAGCCAGGTTTCTGTAATGGCAAGGAGGTTTAGGGATTTAGAAATTAATATATCATGGATGGATGTAAGTTTGTTACAAACAGATCTAGAGTTCCATAGTGCACAGGAGAAGGGAAGAGAGGGTAGTGGAGATCTGTGGATAAGGTTGGTGGGATTGGAGGTACGGGAAGGATGGAAAGGTTTGGGGTGCAGCGAGGAGTGTGAGCAGATAATGGGGATTGTGTGGGGCCCAAGGTTAGGCGAGAAAGAAAAAGAGTTTGGACAGAAGTATGGTGACAGTAATTTGAGTAGGTGCATGATGGAGAGATGTGAATGAATGTGTATTATATTAGCTAGGGTAGGTAATGAGAGAGTACAAAGGAACAATGATCCAAAATTGTGTGGGGCAATGGAAGAGGTGAAGGATACATTACTGCCCCCTGGCTGGGGTTAATGAATAGGCAGTTTCTGCATCTCTGGCACAACCCGGTCCAGGAGGATGCTGACAGTTGGGTGCAGAGAGTCCAGAAGCCAAACAGAGATGGTAACAGCGATCACAATTGAGCTCGGTGAGTAGCTGAACAGATATTGAAACAGCAATGACAGTTGAGCTCTGTGGGTTCTACAGCTGGAAAGAAATGGTAGCTCAGTGGATCCTAAAACAGCCTTGTGTTTCGGTATGAAGTCGATCCTCAGCGCAGCTGTGATGTTTCCAATAATGTTATATTTGTGAGAATAAGGAAAAGTGGGAGCTTGGCCTAAGAGCTGAGCCAGTGTACAGCTTACTCCAACTGCCGTCCATATGCCACAGATTCTGTTTTTCTTTATATCCTGTGCCCACAGTACCAGATTTCAGCAACCAAAATGGGCATGATCTACCAGAAAAGGGGCACGGTGTTACACAAATCTAGTGGGGTTTGGGTGGATCTGGGGGTGGTTTTGGCTTCTGGTACTCATTTTCTAAACTGGAATGTTGGCATGTGAATGGTATATGAAGTGCTTATGTTAATAACACAAAATGTTGTAACAGTTTCCATGAGTACTGTTGGAAGAAATGAATAAGGGGCATATTTAACAATCACTGCATGTTTGGCATGATCATTTTTATTCATTATTGCAAAGGAAAGGAATGCAAGATTGTGGCCATTTCTTAAAAGTGTTCACCCGGAACAGCACTCCCGATAAATGGCTGTTCCACTGAACACAGTTCACCTGACTGCAGCTTGGTTCCTGCACTCGCCATAACAGCCTTCTGTTGCTGCAATGCAGCCGCTGCTGATATTAGATCTGTGCATGCTCCATTCGAATACCTATGGCTTGCGCAGAAACATACAAGCAAAGCACAGGCCGCTTCCTGCCAATAAAAGAACAGGTCACGTCAGAGAATTTAATTGTAGCATAATTTATTTGATTATATTGTGGTCCGAATTGGTGTTTATTACTGTTGCAAAAATGTTATTTTATTAAATAATAATTTCATGGATCAAATAGTAGGACATATGCTATCATGGCCACCATACACTATTTACATTTTTAAAATTAATTAAAGGTACAGTGTTCTGATTTTAGCATTTGAGTACAGTGGGAAATGATTGTAATATAATAATAATATTAAAATGATGAGAAAAACTGTTTAAGAATATAGAAGCTTAAACTTGAAATGGTTTATTGTAATAATAATGCTATGATCCCAACACGTTATTAAATATAGTGGACTGACACATACTATTTAAAATTTATAGAAACTATATATATATATATATATATATATATATAAAACATTGTGATGGTTTGTAATGTAAAATATTCTGATAATAGAACAATAGTGTGTGGGGGATGAGTGTCATTTGGTTGAAGATATTAGCTTCATGTTTGTCGTTATCTAAAAGGTTTATCTCTTTACTTTAGGGTTGTGTAACTTTCTTGTCAGCATAGCCTTGTCACTGAGTAGATATGTTTATTTTATTAAGATAGTGCAATCCTAAAGCTAGCTACACACTGAAAATTTTTCCGATGGATGTGTTATCTCAGACGATTGTACCTACAACTGAAGGTCCAATCAGTCTGGCGATTCATGCATACACACTGACACGATTTACCTTCAGATCTGTGCTCTTCATCTGGTCCTCCATCTGGTCCTCTAGTCTTTAGAGATTGACAGCTCAATCTTCATTCATTTATTCTTTATTTATACCATATGTGGACATTATTCTCAAGAATCACTTTATTAGCAAAAAAAAACCTTTAGACATAAAAAAGTTAGATCTTCTTGTATTACATTATATACAAATGCCTATATGGTTTGCATATGTAATCCCTATTTTAAATCACAATTTATTTTAAAATAAAATAAACATTCAAAATAAACTTAGTACAGTACATTATGTTGCAAATCCTCTTTATGCTTTATATTATAAAATAACTAGTTTGTACTTATTGTCCCACATCTATTGTACACACATGAGCCACTGAATTCTTAAAAACAATGTACACATAATTTAAATTGTATTTTAACTTTTTTTAGATATCCTTATACCTAAGCAGCGTGGAGGAGTCTGAGAGTACACCCATGGAAATAAGTGTTCCCCAGGATTCCTAGATCACATCAAGTACTGAAAAACAAAAAAAAAGGTGCTGTGCTTTTCTCAAAATGTAAATGACGCCTTAGTAGACAGAAAACTTCTACACTACATTGTACTATTTGGAATACCAATTTGAGCAGCACTGTGGCTTAGTGGTTAGCAGTTCTGCTTCACAGCACTGGGGTCCCAAACATGGCCTTATCTGTGAGGAGTTTGTTTGTTCTCTCTTTGTTTGCATGGGTTTCCTCCAGGTACTCCGGTTTCCTCCCACACTCCAAAAACATACTAGTAGGTTAATTGACTGCTATTAAATTGACCTTAGTTTCTCTCAGTGTATGTATATTAGGGAATTTAGACTGACTGTAAGCTCCAATGGGGCAGGGACTGATGTGAGTTCTCTGTACAGCACTGCGGAATTAATGGTGCTATATAAATAGCTGATGATGATGAAGACCAACTGGCCATAGAATCGGTTTGGAGAAGGATAGCTGAAGAAGTGACTTCAGCGTGCAAGTGCAGACAAAGTGTCAATGTTTGTAAAAAAGGTTTCTCGATCATTCTTTGCAGTGTGCATCCATTGCTATTCTACAATATTATAATTAATATTTCTGGTTGGTCTGTGCTTCCGCTAGGCTAGCTTGCGTGAGCCCCATGAGATTCTCTAACCAATACCTAAGCTTGATCACATACTTAGTCAGTAAGGATCTCACCAAGAAACCCTACTCTGCTAAGGATTCATAGCAGCACATCCGCTACGTTTCCGCAGTGATAGCAGACAGAGCCACAACCTCTGGATACCGGGAAGCGTAATCCACCATAGTGAGGATGTGCCTCTTCCTCGACCTACTGGGCGCAGGTAGGGGACTTACTATGTCCACAGTCACTCACTGGAAAGGTTCCCCAACTATTGTCAAGGACATGAGAGGAGCATGAGCACTGGGGCGCCCAAGCCACTGACACACATCGCAGGACTTACAGTAGTGCTTGTTGCTTGAGCATTGATCTCTGCCCTAATGTGTGAGGAGGAGATCAGAGGTACCTGGAGCTAAAATATTGTATAAAAACAATGCAAATAACAAACAAACAAACAAAATGAAACAAACAATGAAACAAACAAAATTTCATTACCATTTGTAATATCTTTAGATTTTGTTATTCTTTATATCCTATGGTATATATGTGCCAACAGTACCAGATTTCAGTAACCAAAATGGGCATGATCTACCAGGAAAGGGGCACGGTGTCACACAAATCTAGTGGGGTTTGGGTGGATCTGGGGGTGGATTGGATTCTGGTCCCTATTTCCCAATTTAGAATGTTGGCATGTATGTATGGTATATGAAGTGCTTTATGTTAGTAACACAACATTTTGTAACAGTTTCCATGAGTACTGTTGGAAGAAATGACTAAGGGGAATATTTAACAATCACCGCATGTTTGACATAATCATTTTCATTCATTTTCACAAGAGAAATGAATGCAAGATCATGACAATTTCTGAAAAGTGTTCACCCGGAACAGCACTCCCAATAAATGGCTGAACTGGTGAACACCGTTTACCTGATCGCAGCACGATGACATCCTTCTGTTGCTGCGATGCAACCATCTGCTGAAATTAGATCTGTGCCTGCTTTGTTCTAATACTTCTGGCATGCGCAGAAACATACAAGGAAAGTACAATTAACTTGCACCCAAGCAAAGTACAGGTCACTTCCAGCCAACCATAGCACAGGTCACGTCAGAGAGCTGGGCAGCAGAGAAATCACAGTGAGGACCCAGCAGCTCCCCATGACCCTCCAAAAAGCATCTGAAAATTTTGTTAGTGTTCCATACTTAATAAAGTGAACAATAATTATTTTACTAATATGGTGAATATTAATTATTTATTTTTAGAAGCACAGGGCCAAACAGAGGTGTATATATATGTTATTAGTAAGTGTATAATCCACACGTACAAGAATGTATTAAAATATACAAGTTCTAAATATCTTAATTCTAGTGTAATTTATTTGATCATGTTATGGTATGAATTGTTGTTTTTATGTTAACTTTATTACTGTTGCAAAAATTTAATTTTATTTAATAAAAATTTTCTTTGGTCAAATAGTAGGACGCATGCTATCATGACCATCATACACTATTTATACTTTTATAATTAATTAAAGGTACAATGTTCTGATTTCAGCATAATAATATTAATATGATGAGAAAAGCTGTTTAATAAAATAAGAGCTCAGACTTGAAATGGGTTATTCTAATACTAATGTTATAGTACCAAAACATTATTGAGTGTAGTGGACTGACACTTACCATTTAAATTTACCGAATTTATATATATATATATATATATATATATATATATATATATATATATATATATATAAATGGATAAAGTATTAAAATGCAAATTCAAGATATAACTCTCACAGATTTTACTTTATCCTTTACATCATTACATTGTATTGGTTTGTAATGTAAAGTAGTCTGCTGAAATATAACAATAGTGTTGGGGGATTATTGTCATTTGGTTGAAGATGTCAACTTCATCTTTGTCATTATCTAAAAGGTTTATCTCTATACTTTAGGGTTGTGTAACTTTCTTGTCAGCATGACCATATCACTGAGTAAATATGCTTATTTTATTAAGATAATGCAATCTTAAGAGACAGGTGATGGTGGATGTTGTATTGAAGACACTAAGGCTGGGTACACACTACAGAAAATTTCTCCTAATCTGACATCTTTAATAATTTTACCAATGACAGGAAACAAAAAATCCTGATCAGCATACCGATTCATGTGTACACACTATATAAGTTTTACACGATTTACTGTCAGATCTGTGCTCTTCATCTGTCATAACCATGAGCTGAAAATATCATGACTCTGCACTCTGTAGAGAGATCTATGGACACTGCCGGTCATGAGTACATACACACTGCAGGATTGGAACAACATCGTTCCATCCTTGAACGTCATTTTTAGTACGGTTTAAAAATCAAATGAAACGATACAAAAGGCTTTGGAACAATAACCATTCATTGTTATTGTTGGTACGATAATCGGCTGAAAACACTGTAGTTTGTACCAGTCTAACACTGCGATAATTTTGTTTGTTTATCCTTATCTCATTACTTTTTACCTTTAATATATAGTCAATGAGCCTGATTCATTAAGGACAGGGCCATCTTAACAACATTATGGGCCCCCGGGCAAAGCAGTGCCCCGGGGCCCCTAGATATAGATATAGATATAGATATATAGATGTATACAGATACAGATATATATATAGAGATAGAGATAGATGTACTTGCTCAGTGACCATTGTAGGTTTTTTTTGCAGGTTGTTTTCTTTTGCAGGATTATTTATTCTCATTAAGAGCCCTGCCTATGGGGCCCCCTTGCCCGTGGGGCCCCCGGGCAGCTGCCCATCGTGCCCAATGGAAAAGATGGCCCTAATTAAGGAAAGTAAAGTAAAAAAGGAGTAACTTTGCACCTTGGCAAAACCATGTTGCATTGGAGGGGGAGCTCAATTTAAAATATGATGGCAGATTTATAGCTAGGGTAGGGAATGTCCTAGATTAATTTTAAATTTCAGGGTAAAAATAAAGCTATCAAGTATTTGTGTGGTACATGAAAAAACAGCCAGTTTTTAACTTATGTGGAAAATAATAAACTAATTTGCAACCCTTACATTGTAACATGGTTTTGTCCAGGAGAAAACTTACTCATTTTTTTTACTTATTTCCTTATGAATCAGGGCCAATGTCTTTTCCTATTAATTACAATCTATTTTTTGTTTTCAAATTTGTATTTCTAGATTTTTTAGAAGCTATATCTGGACGTTATTTTGAATAATAACTGTACTAGCAAAAATATATCTTTAGACATAAAATAAAATGGTTAGTTCTTCTTGTATTACATTATATACAAATGTATATATGGATTGCATATGTAATCCCTATTTTGAATCACCATTTTGTTTTAAAATAAAAAAACATTCAAAATAGATTAAGTATAGTACATTATGTAGCATGGATTGATGTGAGTGAGTTCTCTGTACAGCGCTGCAGAATTAGTGGTGCTATATAAATAACTGATGATGATATCAAATCCTCTTTATGCTTTATATTAAAAAATAACTAGTTTATACTTATTGTCCCAAATACACACATGTGCCATTTATTGTTTGCAAAAATGTGAATATAATTTAAATTGTGTTTTAAATGTATTTTTTTTTACTTTTTCTTTAAGATGTCCTTATACTTAAGCAGCGCAGAGGAGTTTGAGGGTATACCCATGGAAATGAGTGTTTCCTAGCATCCCAAGAACACATCAAGTACTGAAAAACAAAAAAACGTTTCTTGATATTGTATAGTTATTTAATATTTGATAAAATATATCAAAAACTTAAAAGTTTATATTCATATTTTGTTTTTCAAATAAAGGTTTTCTACATTTCTTACTAAAACAAAGTTTTATTTATTTATTGAAGTCTTCTTATACTTATAAACATATTGCTAAAATGTTAAAAAGTCAAGATGGTAAAATATTTTATAACAATGGTGTAAAGTTGTGTGAGATTCACCATAAATTATATTTATATTACACTAAAAAACTATTGATACATCAAAAGTTTCAGTGATAAATCTGATTCACAATTTATTGTTCTAAACAACAAAACATGCATATGTAATTGGTTAAAAGTTTATTGGTCATGTCCAAAACACATCACAATACTAAAAGTTATATTTGTTTGTTATGATGAGTTTTAGTAAAAAATAAATAACAGAATTAGGTCTTTAAAATTGTTTATAATTATATTATATATACATAAATCATTAATCTATTCATGTTGCTCAGAAGATCAGATCTTACACATATTAGATTACATCTTATACGCATTATATAAAAGTTGAACATAACCTGCCAATATAGTCTTTTCATAATATTTTTCAGTTATAATGCTGTTATACAGTGGTTATCTGTAAGGTAAATAAAAACATTTGTAGAAATTATATACCTTTAAAAATAAAAAAAAAACAGATGTGGAATGGATATAGTGATAAATTTTGATATCAAATTTCACTTGTTTCCTCTATCTTCATATACTGTTTTGACGTTTTAAACTGCAAAAATATACAGTTCACTATTGTAGAGATTTTATTGTTTTGTTTCTAATAAAATAATTTGACAAAATACATTGATTCATAATGAAAATCCTAATAATCATATATAAATTTTTATTTTATTTCAAAAGTTATATATGAAAAAATAAATAAATAAATAAATAATAAAAAAAAAAAAAATATATATATATATATATATATATATATATATATATATACACAGGTTAGAATATAAAGACTGTAAAATGCAGTCTATATTTATATATCTTTTTAGAGCAAACAATTTATATATTAATAGATTTTTCATTTTAAATCTGGCAGTACAAAGCATAATATTTGTGAACACAAGTTTTCATAATTAATTCATAATAAAAAATATAAATGTGCCTTGTAAGTTTTCATGTGTTGCTGTACACATAAAATGTAAATTATTAAAATATAATCAGAAAAATTGGGGTAAATAATATATGTTATACACTAATAATTTTTTTTTATGTAGGAAAAACACCCAAATATGTGTCCCTGGGAGTGGAGATAATCTGTAGCAACAAAAGCAAATCGCCAACTTTGTCAATTCTTAGCTAATGCGCTAACAAAAGGTCTTTAATGTTTTAAATAGATCTCAAACACTTTTACCCTTTTGAATTCATAGAATGCCTTGAGAGATATATTAACAGCCCTGAAACATTGTTTGTTTTCAAACAATAGATTATAGGAGATAAATAAAATCATTTATATAGCTAACTTTGTAGTCTCACACATGTCTAGACAGCATAACGTTATCTGTTGTAAAAACAAAAAAGTTATATGATAAATGTTAAACGTATACCGTTCTTTTAAAGAAAAAATAGTGTTAAAAAGGACAAGAGGTAATCCATTTTAGAAATATAATACGTAGAAAAAGATGATAGATGTAAAAATTAAATGTTAGATTTAAAATAAAATTATATATTTTTTTAAATAAAACCATATATAGAGCAAATATAGGGAAAGGCGGTCTTGTCTTGTGTATTAATAATGAAAGACAATTAATTTTCCATATTATTTTTGAAAGTGTCGATATAGTATTAAAGATCTGAGTAAGGATGTAGTTCTATTCCAATAATATGGAGCATAACCAAGGGTTAAATAGAGAGTGGAGTGAACAGATATATAGAAGATGCCACCAACAACAAATACAACAATAGGTATAAATTGAGGTAGTCCTAGATTTTATGATATCTGAGAGAAATTTCAATACCTTACAGTACTTCAACTTACATGCACCTCTTTATGCACTCACTTTCACATACACTCTATTACTGCTCGAATAGTGAGCATGGTAAGAAGTCACAGCTGTGATTTGACATCCCAATATACATGTATAGCACCTCAAGAGTGCATCTTCTATGTAGATTTAATTTCATAATATCATTGTCATGTTTTTAATAATTTATTATAATCTTTTATTTATAAGGTGCAACAAAGAGTTTGCAGCACTGTACATAGAGCATCATCATCATCATCATCATCATCACCATTTATTTATATAGCGCCACTAATTACACAGCGCTGTACAGAGAACTCACTCACATCAGTCCCTGCCCCATTGGAGCTTACAATCTAAATTCCCTAACACACACACACAGACAGAGAGAGAGACTAGGGTCAATTTTGATAGCAGCCAATTAACCTACTAGTATGTTTTTGGAGTGTGGGAGGAAACTGGAGCACCTGGAGGAAACCCGCGCAAACACGGGGAGAACATACAAACGCCACACAGATAAGGCCATGGTCGAGAATTGAACTAATGACCCCAGTGCTGTAAGGCAGAAGTAATAGCCACTTAGCCACCGTGCTGCCCTCTGGGACAAAACAAAACACGGCATACAGGGCAGTACAAAAACAGAAACGAAGTGCAAGAAAAATTAAGAGATATATAGACTAGAGATCAATTCTAGGTTTTATTATCTTTTTTCCTTGATTAGTTGTAATGCTATAAGATTTATTTTACCAGAAGAGGTAGATTTTGGATTTGCAGAGTAAGCAGAAAGGAATGTGAGGTGGAGTACTGGTAAAGAGTAGGAATGTTCACTGACCCCCGTATTTTGGTTTTGGATGTGTATTAACTTTGTGTTTTGGTTTTGACAAAACTGACCTCACGTGTTTTGGTTTTGGATCTGTATGTTTAAAAAAAAAAAAAATTGCTAAAAAATGCTAAAACCACATAATTTGGCTCTTTTTTTTAAGTTCCTACATTATTATTAACCTCAATAACATTAATTTCCAATCATTTTCAACATTGCCCTCCTGTTTTTGTATGAGCAATGTCACTGAGCAATGGCACTGGAGAGTGACAAGAACACTGCTAACCTTGTTTCTGTTTGTGCAATGGCGCTGGATCTCTTGGGGAGGGAGGTACTTATGGAATCCAAAACCCACGAGATTCGACAACGCAACAATGGCGTTTTGCTTTGATTCAAATCCGAGGGAGCGGGAAAGTACCAAGGGTCTGCAAGAGGAGGGTTGTCCAAGGAGGATGAGCAGGGAGAAGTGACACCCTAGATTTAGCCGAGAGAAGGTCGTTAGTAATTTTTTCCAGGGTGGTTTCAGTGGAGCGGAAGGGGCCGAAGCCGGATTGGAGAGGGTCTTTCTTCTTTTTTCCTCTAGGTTCAGTGTTTGCAGCATGCTTGCCAAGGGGAGACGCAACAACGTACAAGTTTTTAGTTTATTTGATGGGGTGATCATTATATTTCAATAAATCCTAACAAGTGTACAGTTGTGAAAGGAGTTGCTGAACGTACACTTTATACAAAGCTAATTACTGGAATGAATGGCGATGATGGTGTTTCCTGTTTCTGGATGTATGTCTGTGGGTGTGAACACGAGAAACAGATGTTTCGTCTATAATAGCGGGGTCTGCACCCGTGGGATAAACTGTGGCATAATGTCGTGGTTCCCACTCAGCAAAGGATTGCTCCCGTCCCACCACCACCGCTAGTAAGGGACGCGGTGGTCCCCCTACTAGTTCTTAAAGACTGCTCCCCTATTCGTGAAGAAGAGCTGAATCTGTAGTTTAGGCTCTCTCCAATTGCAGAATTGGTTTATTTTCTGCGGGATGGCTTTCAGTTTGGTTTTAAACTTCCAGTTAGCAGAGAAGTTAAGGCTTGTGTGTATGGAATTTACGTTCAACACTCAATTTAGTTGTGGCTGACAAAGTTCACAAAGTTAATTTAGGTTGCATCTTAGGTCCATTTTCCCTTCCACTCATACCAGGGTTAGTAATTTCACCAGTAGGATTAGTCCCTAAAAAAGAGGCCGGGAAGTATAGATTTATCCAGCATTTACCACCCATTAGGTGGTTCTGTAAATTACGCCATTGATCCCAGACAGAGCTCCTCTTCATACCAATCGTTTGAGACTGCTCTTAGTACAGTGCAATCGTTTGTGAAAGGCTTGCTAAATTAGACGCTTTTCGTCTCCTTTCAGAGTATTTTCGATTCTTGTGGTTTCGGCAGCCTGACGGGTATTACCTGGACATATGTCTTCCCATGGGTTGTTCAGTCTCGTGTGTATTTTTCTAGAAGTTCAGCTCCTTCTTGCACTGGTGTATCCAGGCAGAATCGAGTAATGGAGGTATGGCTCATTACTTAGATGACTTCTTGTTCATAGGCCCGGGTGATTCTTCATTATGTCAAGACATTCTTAAGTCAGTTTAAGATCTTTAAGACAGAAGGACCAACGACCTATCTGTCGCCTACCCGAAGATAAGATAGATAAATTTTGCATCACGATAAACTCCGCTCTATACTCCTGCAAGTTCCCCCTCCGTCGGATACAGACCCAATATGGCCTGTGTCCGATGGATACATTCAATTTTTGGTGTCGGTTGATACCTATGGGTCGAGTGTTCTGCAGGAAACTTCAGTTGGCCACCGCGGGTTGTACACGTCAGCATGCCAGGGTACCACTATCAGACGAGATTAAAAGAGAGTTAGCAGTTTGGTCTACTTTCCTTGAGTCTTTTAATGGTATCCGTATTGTGCCCCAAGTCCTGTATCCAATAAAACCCTGGATTTACATACAGACGCATCGGGGTCCTGCAGTTTAAGTGCTTATTTTTAAGGGGCATGGTGTGCGTCCCGCTGGCCCGAGTCCTGGTTCAGAATGGGTTTAATCAATAACTTGTTAGGCCTTGAGCTTTTCCCCATCATAGTTGCGGTAGATCTTTGGGCTTCCCTTCTCTAGGGACGCGATATCATATGCTGGTGTGATAACTTGGGAGTGGTTCAGTGCATCAATAAACAGAGTGCATCCTCCCCACAAGCAATCCAACTCTTGCGAAACCAAGTGCTTTCGATGTTTAGAATGTGATATTTCTTTTAGGGCTTTACATGTGCCAGGTGTCGACAATAAAATTGCAGATGTTCTTTCACAATGTCAATGGTGACGCTTCCGTGAGCTGGCTCCTGACGCCCAACTAACCGGTACTCTGTGTCTGCCTTATGTTTGGCAGATCAATGAGCTGGAATATAAGGACTGGTGGAGTCTTCATTAGCCTCCCACACCAGGAGATCCTATAAGACAGCTTGGCAGCAATGGGTCACATTCTTGGAGTCCAGAGGGAGTTTGGAGACAATTAACAGCGATGACATGTTGGTGTTCATTTGGTCAAAATTTCAAGAAGGTATCACTAAATCATCTGTGACAGTGCTGTTAGCCGGTATATCCTTTATGGCCCGTCTGTTAGATAAGAGCGACCTGACAAAAATTTCTTGAAGGCACTTACGGGATGGAGTAAGTTGCAACCCCAGGAAGCAGACTTCAGACGTCATGTGTCCTTAGCTATTTTGCGCCAACTAATCCAGTCGGTTTCACAGGTTGCGCATGACGAATACGAGACAATTTTATTTAGCAACACATTTTCTTTAGCCTATTTTGGTGCCTTCCGTCACAACACTCAGTAGTTATTGCAATCTTCACTAGGTATGTTAATATTTCAGTTTATCAGGTTTCCTGTAAAATCCTCAGCTCAAAAACGGACCAATTGGGCAGAGGACGCTGGATTACTTTGCAGTCTCACAACGATAAAGTGATATGCCCAGTGACATTATGCACACGTTTTTCTGACTTATGCCCCACAATCAGTAGCCCCTGGTTGGTACACGCTGAAGGAATGTTCATGACAAAGTGCGAGTTTAATTCCATGTTCAAAAAAGCCCTATGACATGTGCAACTAGATCCAGCCTTGTTCGGCACCCACTCCTTCAGGATTGGTGCAGCTACCGCCGTGGCCGAGTCGGGGGCTTCTATAGAGTGTATTAAGTCTCTGGGGCGCTGGACATCTGATGCATATAAAGCTTACATTCGCCCCTCACATGTGTAACTTATTTTTATGGTACTGTATCTCCCGGCCTTGCGTTAACCCAGGGTTCGCCTGCTCGTCTATTTTAGCGGGGGCGTACAGGAATTTTCCCACTTTCTCATGGATCAAGGCCTGATTAGTGGTGCTCCTCCAGAGTCTGATGGGTTTTTCGCCTTTATATGAGTTACCGCAACACAATGCCCCCCCCCCCTTCAATGTATATAACACCCCACCTTTATTCAGTGTGTGTTTAACTTCAAAGGAAGGCAATGTAAGGTCAGTGTTAGCCGGTTTCTGATGTCAGGTCCCGTTGTTTCTGCTTTCAGGTGTTCAAGGTGAGAAGATAAACGTATGGGTTGTTGGACACTCATATATTCATTTGGCGGCCACACACCATATTGCTAATAAGTGCCCCCGCTTCTCCCATCCAGTAATTGAGTTGGCTGGGTAGACAAGGTTTGAAATGGTCCTTCCTGATACCCTTCCTTAAGTCTTAAATCGGGCAATCCAACCCCCCGAACATATTGGTAATTCATCTCGGAGGTAACGACTTAGGTCACAGCAAGTCACTAGACCTTATTACAGCCATTACAGAAAACTTACGATTGATAAAAGCACACTGGCCAATAGTAACACTGTGTTGGTCAGAAGTGATTCCCAGGTTTTATTGGAGACGCCCTGGTTATGCCAGGCCTGTTAAAGAAATTAAATAAATCCATTGGTAAAGTACTGCAGTCCCTGGGAGGTTTTAGCATTAGGCACCTGTTAATCACTTTAGAACAAACCCACCTTTATCGTAGGGATGGGGTTCACCTCACGTAGGAAAGTTTGTTCTACTATATCACGCAGAACTTTTGGAAGTTGGGGACAGTAATTAGGTCCCTTGGTGACAGGCTGTAGGCCGTTAAAGGCTACAGATTTGGCACAAAGGTGTTTGTGAGCTAGTGACCAGTAATACGGTGCTATCTCTGATTGGCTGCAGGTCACTGCCCTCCTTGAAGTAGCTTGGCTCTTGTTCCCCAGGCCAGGGGATCTCTTGATAGGCCTTGTGTGGGCACGGCATTGTGAGTCCAAAGGAGTCGCAGCCACTCTGCTGCCAGGTTTAGCACCGGCTAAGCGTATAGGGCTTTGGTCCTGGGACCAGTGGTTAGTACCGTATGGCCATACACTGTTTGGTTTTGTATATTGGTTGTGCCGTCTCGCAACTTGCCTTCTCCACCACCATTTAAGTTAATTTATTTTCAATAAACTGTGACCTATTATTTTGCCAAAACATCTGTCTGGTGTCGTTATTTTAAGGTTTAGCAAGTAGGTCTTAAATTTGTGTGAGGTGTAGCAGCAGTAAATGGCACATTTTCCATCTGCAGTTTAAGGAGGACCTATGGGGACTGCATCTGCTTGTATGACAATGTTACTTAATAATGTGGTTATCCCTCGAGAAATTGGAGTTTGGTAAATAGGCCCCTAGGTCACAGTAAAATCAGTAGAAAAAGCTTAACTTACATATAATCCGAAGGTTAAAAATCAACAATTCTCTTTATTACTCTGAATGTAGTAATCTGCATTCCTGCATTCCTACTTGTGCTCTTAAATGAATGTAATGTTATGAGAACCCCGGGGACAGTCCCTGCATGTCCTTGCCCTTGTTATAGGGAAATACACTCAGATGATACTTGGAAAGAACCTGTAAAATTTCTTACATTTCTGAAATACTACAGTGAAATTGTTTCTTAGTGATTGTTTTACTGGACAAATACTTATTTGATTTTGCAGATTTTTTCCATGTGATAAACGTAGATCAAAATGAAATCAAAATCCATTTGAAGTGTAATAATTACATAAAAACATACAATTTGACATCAGATAAGAACCACAAGGCTCATCTAATCTATTTTTATTCCTAAAACCTTCAGACTCTTCATCCTTGCTTTTTGTGCCATTAGTGCCAATGGATTTTTTTAGCTGAAGTGCATGATTGTGCAGTTTTTTTACATTGAACTGTTGTTGCCACACTTTTGACCTTTGCTCTAATCTAATTCCTTATTCATTTTGGCTACCCCTCATGATGTTTCTACCCTGTTAAAGAACATTGTTCCTGATTCATCAAGGCACGCATATTGACCGCAACATGCGTTTGTTGTAAAACGCACGTAAATCGGCTCTGAGCACTCCCAAATACGTGCTCTGATGAATTGGGGTGGAGGTCTGCTGTGCTCTGCTACACAAGACACTGCACAATACTTCCAATACCTATGTGGATGATAAATTTGCAAAGGAACAGAAATAAAAATATATAGAATTAATGACACCAGTTAATAATAAAGGCATTAATGATTAAACAGTAAAAAAAAAAAATCATAATGAAATACATTTATTAGAATGTTCTTGATGTCTACTGAACATTTTTACAGTTGCTTCTGATTGCAAGCACGTTATAGCATTTATACAAGACTGTCATCACTAGTATTCAGGACTGAGACTAGCCCTGTAGCTGGAGCAAGAGATACGGCAGATAGACAAGTAGCTTTGCCATGTCTAAAGTTTGATTTGAATGTGGCTGTGTCCGTTTGAGTGAGCCACATCATTGCTGTAAATTGACTATGGTAAAACACATAGATGTAGTCTGGGGGTGGTGCTGGCAGTATTGCTGCTATGTGGGGATGTTGCTGGAGGTATTGCTGTGGTGCTAGTGGTATAGGTGTAATATGTGGGTGGTGCTAGCAGTATTGCTGTAGTGTGGTGGTGGTGCTGGTGGTATAGTTGTAGTGTGGTGGTGGGGCTGGAGGTATTGCTGTGGTGCTAGTGGAATAGTCATTAGCCATCAATAGTCATCAATATTTCATTAGCACTTATCGAGTGCACAGGTACTTTCATCAACAAGTTGCAGTTCCCTATCCTTTGGGAAAATCTTCCCTTAATATTCAATCTGGTTTGGCACTTATAGGTCTAGATCTGGCTTGATTATATATCCACCTTTATTGTATTTATTGGGCTTTAAGATATTCTCAGTTCCAGTCACATATGTGTGTTTTTTTGCATATTTAGCCATCGACATCGGATTCACTGTCATAAGGCTTTTCATAATTCAGTGTGTATTTGGCTTTTAATCCATGGCAATTTTGACTCTGATTGTTTGTTTTGTTGATTTGTTATATATATGTATTAAATTTTGATGTTTTATTTCTATATGCCGTTTTTTTATTGATTTTTATATATTACTTTATTACCATCTTCTCCTGATTGTATTTTTGAGCTGGTTTTTCTCATTCTATTGTCTTCACATTAGTGTGGGTTTGCCAATTCCCACATCCAGCTGCAGCTACTTCAGGTACACGTTATTTTTATTACTTTAGCGCCTGAACACTGTTTTGCCTAGTGGAATAGTTGTAGTGTGGGGGCGGTGCTGGCAGTATTGCTGTTGTGTGGTGGTGGTGCTGGTGTTATTGCTGTAGTGTGGTGTTGGTGCTAGCAGTATTGCTGTAGTGTGTTGGTGTTGCTAGTGGTATTGCTGTAGTGTGTTGGTGTTGCTGGTGGTATTGCAGTAGTGTGGGGGCTTTGTTGGAGGTATAGCTGTAGTGTGGGGGTGGTGCTGGTAGTATTTCTGTTGTGTGGGGTTGGTGCTGGAGGTATTGCTGTGGTGCTAGTGGTATATTTGTAATGTGGTGGTGGTGCTAACAGTATTGCTTTAGTGTGGGGGTGGTGCTGGAGGTATTGCTGTGGTGCTAGTGGTATAATTGTAGTGTGGGGGCAGTGCTGGCAGTATTGCTGTTGTGTGGGGGTGTTGCTAGAGGTATTGCTGTGGTGCTAGTGGTATAGTTGTAGTGTGGGTGCGGTACTGGCAGTATTTCTGTTATGTGGGGGTGGTGCTGGAAGGATTGCTGTGGTGCTAGCAGTATTGCTGTAGTGTGGTGGTGCTGCTGATGGTATAGCTGTAGTGTGGTAGTGGTGCTGGTGGTATTGCTGTAGTGTGGTGATGTTGGTGCTAGCAGTATAGCTGCAGTAGGGTGGTGCTGCTGGGCTTGTGGTATAGCTGTATTGTGGTGGTGGTGCTGGTGGTATAGCTGTAGTGTGGTGGTGGTGCTGGGCTGGTGGTATAGCTGTAGTGTAGTGGTGGTGCTGATGGTATTGCTGTAGTGTGGTGCTGGGCTGGTGGTATAGCTGTAGTGTGGTGGTGGTGCTGGTGGTATAGCTGTAGTGTGGTGGTGGTGCTGGTGGTATAGCTGTAGTGTGGTGGTGGTGCTGATGGTATTGCTGTAGTGTGGTGGTGGTGGTGCTGGTGGTATAGCTGTAGTGTGGTAGTGGTGCTGGTGGTATAGCTGTAGTGTGGTGGTGGTGCTGGTGGTATAGCTGTAGTGTGGTGGTGGTGCTGGTGGTATAGCTGTAGTGTGGTGGTGGTGCTGGTGGTATAGCTGTAGTGTGGTGGTGGTGGTGGTGGTGCTGGTGGTATAGCTGTAGTGTGGTGGTGGTGCTGGGCTGGTGGTATAGCTGTAGTGTAGTGGTGGTGCTGATGGTATTGCTGTAGTGTGGTGGTGGTGCTGGTGGTATTGCTGTAGTGTGGTGCTGGGCTGGTGGTATAGCTGTAGTGTGGTGGTGGTGCTGGTGGTATAGCTGTAGTGTGGTGGTGGTGCTGGTGGTATAGCTGTAGTGTGGTGGTGGTGCTGATGGTATTGCTGTAGTGTGGTGGTGGTGGTGGTGGTGGTGGTATAGCTGTAGTGTGGTAGTGGTGCTGGTGGTATAGCTGTAGTGTGGTGGTGGTGCTGGTGGTATAGCTGTAGTGTGGTGGTGGTGCTGGTGGTATAGCTGTAGTGTGGTGGTGGTGCTGGTGGTATAGCTGTAGTGTGGTGGTGGTGGTGGTGCTGGTGGTATAGCTGTAGTGTGGTGGTGGTGCTGGGCTGGTGGTATAGCTGTAGTGTAGTGATGGTGCTGATGGTATTGCTGTAGTGTGGTGGTGGTGCTGGTGGTATAGCTGTAGTGTGGTGGTGGTGCTGATGGTATTGCTGTAGTGTGGTGGTGGTGGTGCTGGTGGTATAGCTGTAGTGTGGTAGTGGTGCTGGTGGTATAGCTGTAGTGTGGTGGTGGTGCTGGTGGTATAGCTGTAGTGTGGTGGTGGTGGTGCTGGTGGTATAGCTGTAGTGTGGTGGTGGTGCTGGTGGTATAGCTGTAGTGTGGTGGTGGTGGTGGTGCTGGTGGTATAGCTGTAGTGTGGTGGTGGTGCTGGGCTGGTGGTATAGCTGTAGTGTGGTGGTGCTGGTGGTATAGCTGTAGTGTGGTGGTGGTGCTGGGCTGGTGGTATAGCTGTAGTGTGGTGGTGGTGGTGCTGATGGTATTGCTGTAGTGTGGTGGTGGTGCTGGTGGTATAGCTGTAGTGTGGTAGTGGTGCTGGTGGTATAGCTGTAGTGTGGTGGTGGTGCTGGTGGTATAGCTGTAGTGTGGTGGTGGTGCTGGTGGTATAGCTGGTATAGAATCTGAACTCCTTGCTAGACTTTCCATATATCATGTACCTTTCCTGTTTCCAAACAGAGCCAACATTTCAGGATCCGGATAAGCAGCAGCTGAGCACAAGACAAGTGCAGCAGCAGCAGCAGGTAGGAAAAGTTGCAAGGCCGGTAGGAGAAAGGAAGACAGTCTGCTAGCTGTCCTGAGTCTGGTAGCTGTAGTGTGGTGGTGGTGCTGGTGGTATAGCTGTAGTGTGGTGGTGGTGGTGCTGGTGGTATAGCTGTAGTGTGGTGGTGGTGCTGGTGGTATAGCTGTAGTGTGGTGGTGGTGCTGGTGGTATAGCTGTAGTGTGGTGGTGGTGCTGATGGTATTGCTGTAGTGTGGTGGTGGTGCTGGTGGTATTGCTGTAGTGTGGTGCTGGGCTGGTGGTATAGCTGTAGTGTGGTGGTGGTGCTGGTGGTATAGCTGTAGTGTGGTGGTGGTGCTGGGCTGGTGGTATAGCTGTAGTGTGGTGGTGCTGGTGGTATAGCTGTAGTGTGGTGGTGGTGGTGGTGGTGCTGGTGGTATAGCTGTAGTGTGGTGGTGGTGCTGGGCTGGTGGTATAGCTGTAGTGTGGTGGTGGTGCTGGGCTGGTGGTATAGCTGTAGTGTGGTGGTGCTGGTGGTATAGCTGTAGTGTGGTGGTGGTGGTGCTGGTGGTATAGCTGTAGTGTGGTGGTGGTGCTGGGCTGGTGGTATTGCTGTAGTGTGGTGATGTTGGTGCTAGCAGTATAGCTGCAGTGGGGTGGTGCTGCTGGGCTTGTGGTATAGCTGTAGTGTGGTGGTGGTGCTGGTGGTATAGCTGTAGTGTGGTGGTGGTGCTGGGCTGGTGGTATAGCTGTAGTGTAGTGGTGGTGCTGATGGTATTGCTGTAGTGTGGTGGTGGTGCTGGTGGTATTGCTGTAGTGTGGTGCTGGGCTGGTGGTATAGCTGTAGTGTGGTGGTGGTGCTGGTGGTATAGCTGTAGTGTGGTGGTGGTGCTGGTGGTATAGCTGTAGTGTGGTGGTGGTGCTGATGGTATTGCTGTAGTGTGGTGGTGGTGGTGCTGGTGGTATAGCTGTAGTGTGGTAGTGGTGCTGGTGGTATAGCTGTAGTGTGGTGGTGGTGCTGGTGGTATAGCTGTAGTGTGGTGGTGGTGCTGGTGGTATAGCTGTAGTGTGGTGGTGGTGCTGGTGGTATAGCTGTAGTGTGGTGGTGGTGGTGGTGGTGCTGGTGGTATAGCTGTAGTGTGGTGGTGGTGCTGGGCTGGTGGTATAGCTGTAGTGTAGTGGTGGTGCTGATGGTATTGCTGTAGTGTGGTGGTGGTGGTGCTGGTGGTATTGCTGTAGTGTGGTGCTGGGCTGGTGGTATAGCTGTAGTGTGGTGGTGGTGCTGGTGGTATAGCTGTAGTGTGGTGGTGGTGCTGGTGGTATAGCTGTAGTGTGGTGGTGGTGCTGATGGTATTGCTGTAGTGTGGTGGTGGTGGTGCTGGTGGTATAGCTGTAGTGTGGTAGTGGTGCTGGTGGTATAGCTGTAGTGTGGTGGTGGTGCTGGTGGTATAGCTGTAGTGTGGTGGTGGTGGTGCTGGTGGTATAGCTGTAGTGTGGTGGTGGTGCTGGTGGTATAGCTGTAGTGTGGTGGTGGTGGTGGTGCTGGTGGTATAGCTGTAGTGTGGTGGTGGTGCTGGGCTGGTGGTATAGCTGTAGTGTGGTGGTGCTGGTGGTATAGCTGTAGTGTGGTGGTGGTGCTGGGCTGGTGGTATAGCTGTAGTGTGGTGGTGGTGGTGCTGATGGTATTGCTGTAGTGTGGTGGTGGTGCTGGTGGTATAGCTGTAGTGTGGTAGTGGTGCTGGTGGTATAGCTGTAGTGTGGTGGTGGTGCTGGTGGTATAGCTGTAGTGTGGTGGTGGTGCTGGTGGTATAGCTGGTATAGAATCTGAACTCCTTGCTAGACTTTCCATATATCATGTACCTTTCCTGTTTCCAAACAGAGCCAACATTTCAGGATCCGGATAAGCAGCAGCTGAGCACAAGACAAGTGCAGCAGCAGCAGCAGCAGGTAGGAAAAGTTGCAAGGCCGGTAGGAGAAAGGAAGACAGTCTGCTAGCTGTCCTGAGTCTGGTAGCTGTAGTGTGGTGGTGGTGCTGGTGGTATAGCTGTAGTGTGGTGGTGGTGGTGCTGGTGGTATAGCTGTAGTGTGGTGGTGGTGCTGGTGGTATAGCTGTAGTGTGGTGGTGGTGCTGGTGGTATAGCTGTAGTGTGGTGGTGGTGCTGGTGGTATTGCTGTAGTGTGGTGCTGGGCTGGTGGTATAGCTGTAGTGTGGTGGTGGTGCTGGTGGTATAGCTGTAGTGTGGTGGTGGTGCTGGGCTGGTGGTATAGCTGTAGTGTGGTGGTGCTGGTGGTATAGCTGTAGTGTGGTGGTGGTGGTGGTGGTGCTGGTGGTATAGCTGTAGTGTGGTGGTGGTGCTGGGCTGGTGGTATAGCTGTAGTGTGGTGGTGGTGCTGGGCTGGTGGTATAGCTGTAGTGTGGTGGTGCTGGTGGTATAGCTGTAGTGTGGTGGTGGTGGTGGTGCTGGTGGTATAGCTGTAGTGTGGTGGTGGTGCTGGGCTGGTGGTATTGCTGTAGTGTGGTGATGTTGGTGCTAGCAGTATAGCTGCAGTGGGGTGGTGCTGCTGGGCTTGTGGTATAGCTGTAGTGTGGTGGTGGTGCTGGTGGTATAGCTGTAGTGTGGTGGTGGTGCTGGGCTGGTGGTATAGCTGTAGTGTAGTGGTGGTGCTGATGGTATTGCTGTAGTGTGGTGGTGGTGCTGGTGGTATTGCTGTAGTGTGGTGCTGGGCTGGTGGTATAGCTGTAGTGTGGTGGTGGTGCTGGTGGTATAGCTGTAGTGTGGTGGTGGTGCTGGTGGTATAGCTGTAGTGTGGTGGTGGTGCTGATGGTATTGCTGTAGTGTGGTGGTGGTGGTGCTGGTGGTATAGCTGTAGTGTGGTAGTGGTGCTGGTGGTATAGCTGTAGTGTGGTGGTGGTGCTGGTGGTATAGCTGTAGTGTGGTGGTGGTGCTGGTGGTATAGCTGTAGTGTGGTGGTGGTGCTGGTGGTATAGCTGTAGTGTGGTGGTGGTGGTGGTGCTGGTGGTATAGCTGTAGTGTGGTGGTGGTGCTGGGCTGGTGGTATAGCTGTAGTGTGGTGGTGCTGGTGGTATAGCTGTAGTGTGGTGGTGGTGCTGGGCTGGTGGTATAGCTGTAGTGTGGTGGTGGTGGTGCTGATGGTATTGCTGTAGTGTGGTGGTGGTGCTGGTGGTATAGCTGTAGTGTGGTAGTGGTGCTGGTGGTATAGCTGTAGTGTGGTGGTGGTGCTGGTGGTATAGCTGTAGTGTGGTGGTGGTGCTGGTGGTATAGCTGTAGTGTGGTGGTGGTGCTGGGCTGGTGGTATAGCTGTAGTGTGGTGGTGGTGGTGCTGATGGTATTGCTGTAGTGTGGTGGTGGTGCTGGTGGTATAGCTGTAGTGTGGTGGTGGTGCTGGTGGTATAGCTGTAGTGTGGTGGTGGTGCTGGTGGTATAGCTGGTATAGAATCTGAACTCCTTGCTAGACTTTCCATATATCATGTACCTTTCCTGTTTCCAAACAGAGCCAACATTTCAGGATCCGGATAAGCAGCAGCTGAGCACAAGACAAGTGCAGCAGCAGCAGCAGGTAGGAAAAGTTGCAAGGCCGGTAGGAGAAAGGAAGACAGTCTGCTAGCTGTCCTGAGTCTGGTTGAGCAATCTCAATTTCTCGTGACTGTCCCGCTCAGTCAGCACTTTGTCCCAAATGCAGTGATGGTTGGACGGTATGTCCCAATCCACACTGCTCTGCTTCTGAAAGGTTAGCTGCATGCAGCATTGCCCGTGTATATAGCCACACCCACCCGGGCAGCATGTCATGGAAACTCCCCTCTAGAAATCCTGCGTTTGCCTCTCTGTCAGGCCCCTGGTCTGTAGCTGCCGCCTCTACTCTATTTCCACTTGTGTGAAGCAGGAATACACTTGCTCTTTTCCAGTCCTCTGAGGCTACTCCTGTTAATAGTGACTGGTTTAATAATTCAGTTAATGGCATAACCAGTACCAATTTAAGCTCCATGAATATTCTATGATGTATCCCATCTGACCTCATTGACTTGTCTACTTTCAGTTTTAAGAGTTCTATCAGGATCCTCTTCTCTGCAAATGGACTCAAGTCTACATTCTTTGCATCAGTATTCTGTCTACGTAACTACTATAAATACTGCTTATATAAATAACTACTTAAAAGAAATACTTACTAATCTGCCCTTGTCTCCCTCCACAAGGAGTTCTCCCTGTATAATTAGTCTTACTATTCCTCCTTTTGTTTGTTTTTCTTCTGACTTTTATATTTAAAAAACGTTTTGTCCCATCTTACTTACCAACTGTGCCATTTTCTGCTTAGCCTGATCATTTCCACATCTAGGGCCTGATTCATTAAGGATCTTAACTTTAGAAACTTCTTATTTCAGTCCCCTGGACAAAACCATGTTACAATGCAAGGGGTGCAAATTAGTATTCTGTTTTGCACATAAGTTAAATACTGACTGTTTTTTCATGTAGCACACAAATATCAACTTTAAATTTCAGTGTACAAATAAGCTATCAAGTATTTGTGTGCTACATGAAAAAACAGACAGTATTTAACTTATGTGCAAAACAGAATACTAATTTGCACCCCTTGCATTGTAACATGGTTTTGTCCAGGAGAAATAAGACGTTTCTTAAGTTAAGATCCTTAATGAATCAGGCCCCTAATTTCTTTCTTAGCCTCCTTCTGCTTAACCAGATATTAAATTATCAACACCTCATATCATCCTCATCATCATTTATTTATATAGCGCCAACATATTCCGTAGCGCTTTGCAATTGGGGACAAACATAGTAAACTAATAAACAAACTGGGTAAAACAGACAGAGGTGAGAAGGCCCTGCTCGCAAGCTTACAATCTATTGGACAATGGGAGTTTGACACATGAGGTTAAGCCTACATTTGCAGTCAGCCCAGCCAGACTGCAAAGGTAAAAGTGACTCATAAGCTAAAATGATCCTGTCACAAAACAATGGTGATCAAGGGGTAGTTGTATAACAGGTGGTAATAGGGTAATGTACTGAGGTTAAGAGGGTGGTTGAGGAATATTATAAGCTTGTCTGAAGAGGTGGGTTTTCAGAGAACGCTTGAAAGCTTGTAGACTAGAGGAGAGTCTTATTGTGTGAGGGAGAGAATTCCATAGAGTAGGTGCAGCCCGGAAAAAGTCCTGTAATCGGGAATGGGAGGATGTAATGAGTGTGGATGAGAGGCACAGATCTTGTGCAGAACGGAGTTACCGAGTTGGGAGATATTTTGTGACAAGAGAGGAGATGTATGTTGGTGCAGCTTTGTTGATGGCCTTGTAGGTTAGTAAGAGTATTTTATATTGGATTCGGTAGAAAACAGACAACCAGTGTAGAGACATACAGAGTGATTCAACAGAGGAATAACGATTTGCAAAGAAAATCAATCTTGCCGCAGCGTGCAAAATAGATTGTAGGGGTTTGAGTCTGTTTTTGGGAAGACCAGTAAGGAGGGAATTGCAATAGTCAATGTGGGAGATGATAAGTGCCTGAATTAAGGTTTTTGCTGTGTCTTGTGTGAGATATGTGCGAATTCTGATGTCGAGAGATCAGGAGAGGATAGATGAATTTGGGTATCATCCGCATAGAGATGATACTGAAATCCAAAGGAACGTATTAGATTTCCAAGCGGTATAGATAGAGAACAACATAGGACCTAGCACTGAGCCTTGCGGTACTCCAACTGATAAAGGAAGCGGAGCAGAGGTGGCCCTAGAGAAATTAACAGTGAAAGAGCGATTAAAAAGGTAGGATGAGAACCAGGATAGAACATTGTCTTGAAACCCTAGGGATTGCAGTGTTTGTATGAGAAGAGAGTGGTCAACGGTGTAAAATGCAGCCGAGAGATCCAGGAGAATTAGGAGAGAGTAATGGCGTTTAGTTTTAGCAGTGATCAGATCATTGACAACCTTAGTCAAAGCAGTCTCTGTGGAGTGTTGAGAACGAAAGCCAGACTGAAGAGGATCCAACAGGTTGTTTGCGGAAAGGAAGCGTGTGAGGCGAGTGTAGGCAAGTCTCTCTAGAAGCTTGGAGGGGCACGGCAGCTGAGAGATGGGACGGTAATTTGAGAGAGAGTTTGGGTCGGAATCTTGTTTAATTAGAATAGGAGTAATCACTGCATGCTTGTATAGTGACGGAAAGATGCCAGTAGAGAGCGAGAGATTACAGATTTTAGTTAGAGGTGAGATGAGCACAGGAGACAGGGATCTATGAATTTGCGAGGGAATAGGATCAAGAGGACAGGAGGTAGAGTAGGAGGATAAAAAGAGAGTAGAAATTTCCTCTCCATTTGTGGGGTCAAATGAAGAGAGGGTGTCAGAGGTTGGTGAGAAGAAATTGAACCAATTGCTTGTCGAGGAAAAGGATACAATTTTTAGTCTGATCTTATCAATCTTGTCCTTGAAATAGGAAGCAAGATCCTGGGCACTGATAGTGGACGGAGGGTTGTATATGTGTATATTAATAATACGTAGAATCTCCTCATTTGTGTATAGGATATAGGATTGTGTATAGGATTTGTCAGAGGATCAACAGTTTCAAAACTGTTCCTGGAACAATTACCTTGTTTCACATTTGTCCATGACATTTTTCACATTCCACTGGCAGAATTTGGTAAAAATATAGTGCAAAATGGCGTTCCACACACACAGCTAGGCATATGATGCCTGTAAAGCAAATTACATCTTATTGTACTACATCCAATTAACTATTTCTCACAACTTTTTTTTCTGCCTACAGGTAGTTATTTCCTCCAGCAGATTGGAATAGTCATGGGAACAAAGCTTGCACCAAGTTTGGAGCTGCTATGTGTGGGGTACACAAACGGTATAACAGATAAAATATATAGGTTAGAACCTCCAATAATTGTTTCATTTGCAACATTTTAAATGTCCTGGCACTTCTAGTTTAGAATTTGGCATCTAAATAATAATGATATATGTACCTTGCTTTCGCTCCAATTATCAGTATTAGTCAAACTTTATAGTTAGATGGTCCCGAATCAAATCAAACAAACAAACACCAACTTTCTAAATGGTAGCAGATTTATTCACTTTGACTGTAGTTGTTGTTTGATCCATTCTGACTGCATGCTAAATAAATGAATCACTGTGTACATTCCCATACTGCATAGCCAACAACTCCACCTCCATGGTAATGTAACTGTTTTAAGAGCCAAAAAAATTAGTTATACATGGTAAAAGTAAAGAAAATTACCATAAAGACATTTTTCCTGCCTACTAAAACAATACAGCTTTAGACTCAGATATCGGAAATAGAGGAGAAAATGCAAAATTTGCTTACTTTCCATTACAATATCTTTAGTTTTACCTACATAAATTGTGAAAAAATCCTAAATCAATGTTAATATTAACAAAATACTAAAATCATCAGTTAAATCCTGTGACATCATATATCAACTATCTAATCTGATATACATGATATCACAAGGTTATTATTTCATTGTGTAATTTCTTGAGTGTGAAACAGTATCTGACTCTGCTAACCCACAGGAAAGATCAATGGCTTGATAGCCATTAAGTGTGTTTATACTCAGCACAACGCTGGGCAGGATGTGAAAGCCAGTGTATTTAATTAAACCTGAAGGACACTGCGGTCCAACTTTCTTTAAGGATATCCAATTCTCACACACCCAAAACATAGGAAATGAGGGCTGCGTACTCCTCTTGAGAGTCTTATTTCAAGAAAGTCCCAAATGACAGACATAAAAAAGCTAATGAATAAGATGTACTGTAAAACGCCCGGGATGGAAGGGAGAAAGCAGAGGATCCATTAAAGTTTACAGAGAAATAATCTCTGCTGCACACATTTAAGTATCAGTTGCAAGGTTGTTTGATTGCTTAAGCTTCCTGCTTGGGGAATAGTGCAGGTCCAGACAGTACAGTAAGGAAAGGTGAACTTTAGACACATCAGTGTTTGTGTATTGTTCTAAAACCATCTCAAACAATCTTCAAATGAAATGTCACTATAGAGAGACTGATATCGCATTCGTACCAGTGTGGTCAGTTAGAGAAAGGCTATCATAGGTCATAGCCTAGAGTAGGGGTGGTCAACCAGTCAGAGACAAAGATACAACAAATATCTATCAAACATTGCTAAAATGTTCACAATAATCAACCAATCGGCACAGCTCTGCACCGCACAGGTCTTCCCTGTCTGCCGTGTCCTGCGGAGGTGGGTTCAAAGGATTACTTACAGGCTCTTCACAGTAGCTCATGCTGCTACTTCATCCACAATCTCTATGGACGAAATTGTAGAAGATAAGGAAAAAAGTTATTAACGGCCAACATGCCCCTCAGGTCTCTTCATATGCCCATCAGATCTCCCCAAATGTGATCAGATCTCCCCACATACCATCAAAGCTAACCAAATGCCACTTGCATTTCTCTTCAATCTTCAAGCACCTCTAACCTCATCACATGCCCCTTACATACCCATCAGATCTCCACACATGCGTTCAGATTTTTCTACATGCTCCTTACATGCCCATCAGTCTCCCCAAATGCCACTAGATCACCTCCTGTGCCTCTTATATGCCTCTTATATTGCCACATCAGAGCACCATCACATGCCCTTATGTGCCGTCATACCTCCCCACATGCCACATCAGACCATTCAACATGCCCCTTATATGCCATCAGACATCCCCACATGCCACAAGATCACCCCACATGCCCCTTGTATGCCATTAGTCCACCCAACATGCCACACCAGACCAACCAACATGCCCCTTATATGCCATCAGACCTCCCCACATGCCACATTGGACCAACCCAAATGCCCCTCATATGCCATCAGAGCTCCCCACATGCCCATCAGCTCTTCTGCATGCCATCAGATCTCCCTAAATTTCATTAAATCTAACAATATGTCCCTTAGTTACCTGTCACACTGTCCACACAGCTGCTGTAGCCCGTGCAGAGGAAGGAGTGTGAGAACGCTACACTGTCTCCTCCTTCCCTGATTGGGTTGCCTGACACTGTGACTTCCCTGCTTTGTGCAGAGGAGGTCACATGACCAGGGAGTCGGGCTGGCTAGGCACCAATCTGCCCCTGCCGGGTACCATGTTCAGGTCTTGCTCCCGGCTAGAAGCCACATTTTAAAGCTGCTCACTGTAAACATAGGAATGATTCATTGTAGCACACACAGTGACACAAAACAGGAGAATGAGTCCTTTTCTTTATTTAATGTTTATTCTTGTTTAAAGATACTTCCCACAGATGAGTTCAGTTTGTTTCAAAGTGAAGGAGAATCATCTGCTTGAGATCTAATTAATTCTAACTACTTCTAAAAGTGCCAATAATTTTGTGTGGCCCATTTAATGATTTCTGTGTGAATATAAGTGACAACTTAGTATTTTCGCTTTTTCAAAGAAATACATATATGGATCATAAAATATGTTTTAATTTCAACAATTTTCTAGGAGAAATGGTGCAATATTTGAAAAAAACCTGTAAAAGTGCCAATATTGTTGGCTACAACTGTAAAACATATTAGATCCATGACCAACTTTACACACAATACCAGGCCATGGCAAACCATCAAATACATGATAATGAATAATGATAGTAATCAAGACATAGAACATAAAATACACACTTAACCGCATTGCTTAAACTACAGACTTTAAATGGTGTCCCTGCTGCAGCATGCCGTGCTGTCTTGCTGGGCAGGTTCCCTCCATATCTCTGACCACCAGTGGCAACAGCTGTCTCTTTCAGAGGAGCCCAGCATTTACTGCTCTCTGATTGGTCCTATAATAACATGTGACCTGTGCATGGGTTTCTGGGAGTTGATGTTGTCTTTCTGATATAACATTATACACAGACACTTGAGCAGGACTACAATTCCCAGAAAATCAGAAGCCTGGGTCAGCAGCAACTGAATCTTGCAGAATACAAAATCTGACTGAATCAGAGGCTAAACAAATATAATATTTTTTCCTGCCGTTGAAAAGCCTCCAAATCGCACTGCTGTGCAAAACATAGACACTGCAAGTGTTCATTCAGTGCTAGACATGGTGTCTCTTTATATTGGAATTTAAAGTTTGGTCTTGAGAAGGGATTCTGGGCACCTGTACTACATTTTTAAGCATTATTCTGCGGTGCGGCACATCACATATGACACAAAAAAACTTTATAGTGCATGAAAGGGTTAAAGCATAAATATTGGTATTGGAATAGCAAGTCTCCCATTGATATTGTAATAGAGTCAATTAACTTGTCAAACATGAGGTGTATGTTGCAGTGCTTCAGAACTGGGCTGAGAGGTTAATTTCCTAGTCAGCTTACTGTACCTCATTTCTACCTGGTCAACCATCAGCAATAAGATATTTCAGAAAACACACCTTGATTGTCTTTATCAAACAATCAATACATACTTTCAAAATTGGATTTCCAGTATTCAAATCTATAAGTGTTTAATGGGAGGAACGAAAGTTAAGATAACACACAGCGTCTAAGAATTCTTCCTTCTAAAAGGTTTAATATTGCAAAGCAATATATAAATTATAAGGACATTTGGTCTCCAGTACATTAGTGAATTCGAACCACAGGAAATGGATGTGAAATGCATTAGCACAACCTTAATCTTAACCATATCTTATAAAAGGAACTGTATTACATAGACCCGGAAAATCATTATCTTTTTCGCATCTGTCCTGCCACAGACATTTCCTTAAAATGGTTTTAACTTAATTGTTGCTTAAAATGTCATCATCTGACAATTGACTTTACAACCTGCAATTGCTGACATGGAAACAATGCATATACAGCAACATAATACACTGATAAAGTCATCCAATAACCGTGGTTTACTGTTCCTTCAGTGGGAACACAAGGGTTAATCCCAGTCATTGCCGCAGGAACAGTTGATTATTATTACTGTTATTATAAGAAAAATCTTCACTTCATAACCTTTTTCTCTTACCCCTAACATAAGAGATCCTTAGTCACTGTCCCTCTCTTCCAGCCTCTCTCGCCACTGAAGCCCTGGACAGATCACTGGGACTAGATCCACCAACTGGGGGCTCCATGGTACTGGGGCAAATGTTTTTGTGGAACTATAATGTAAGTCATTATGGCTGGATGACACAAGCACAGTACGTCCCTGTAATAGCCGTACAGATATAGGTGATCTCTTATGACATTAGGTGGGATATTTAAATGCCTTAGACTTTGGGTCATTCTTCTGCAGCTCAACTATTGGTGGTCTGTCCTGAGACAGTTGACTGTGTGGTTCTGCCTGACTATAAGTGCTCCCGGGCTTTATACATGTAAAGAGATGATTTGTGGGCGCACTTCTTCTTTAGCAGATAGCTCGTCAAGCCCGTGATAGCCAGGCATTGGTCAAAATTCAGAGCTAGTTCCAGAGGTTGAATTTAAAAGAGTTCTTACCTGTCATTAATATAGACAGTGCCTTATTGTTTGTCTCTGTTGGGGAATCTCTTTATGACAGCTTGAGGAAGAGCGGCACAGAAGATGATCTTCAAGGAAAGACTACAATTACTACCTGTGGAAGATATACCTAGAGGAAAGAGAGACTGTCAGGCCAGTCTTAACACTTTCACTAACACTAGTTCAGAGAAATAAATGTCCTTTTTAATAGAGAACAATGTTTGTACAATCCATGAGGTTAGTAGTTGCCAGGATCACCAGAAGTTGGTTAATTCCCTTATGTAATACTCACAAAGAAAATAATAGATGAAAATAGCATTGTCTTATGTGGTATACTCTGAACTTGGAGGAGGAAGCAGGAAGGACAACCACAAGACATCTACTTATGTTTCTCTTGAAAATGTGGAGCCCCTCATTACGTCCTTATGGAAGATCGGAATGTGTAACCTGAAGTGTGTTAACTAATTGTAGATAATAGAATGTTTGAAGAGCAAACAAGATATGAAGTAATATTATTTATGCATGCGATAGACACAAACATTATTAACCCCTTATAAAAACCTAATGACTTTTTATGGGCTGTAAACCTATGCACTGTTATCAATGATTTCTGCACAACATTGAAAAGAACACTGTAGAGTATATAATTATTATCTATTTGTATAGCGCCACTAATTCCACAGCACTGTACAGAGAACTCACTTACATCAGTCCCTGCTATAATTGAGCTTACAGTCTAAATTCCCTAACACACACACAGACACCTAAATTATGAATAGAACAGTAGCCCCACGCAAACACGGGGAGAACATACAAACTCCACACAGATAAGGCCATGGTTGAGAATCAAACTTATGACCCCAGTGCTATGAGGCAGAAGTGCTAACCACTAAGCCACAGTGCTGCCCATTACTAATGGTGATCACTTTATCACTGGCTAAAGTATTCCCAATGCGATTCAACATCTCCAGAGGTTGTTGAAGAATTTCTGCATTCAGGACAGATGAAACATTGTAGTTTGAGGAGTCTAATGGCCCAAGTCTCTTCCTTGTCAGCTTATGCTGAACAAAGGTGGTTTCAGATCCCTTTTTGTAATTAGGTTTCTACATGCAGTAAAGCATCTGAAATGCCAGATTCATAACTGGCACTGTAGGCTCTGAGAAATCTCCATTCCATCTAACACACTTGGCTGAATTAAGAGAATAGTCCTGCAAAATTGTGTTCCTATTGGCAATCACTTAGGCAGTGTTAGGAGATTCAGGTGGTTAGCCCTTCTGAGACTTGTGTTCTAACTCAGTCAGACAAATTAAGGCATTATTTTGCTACAATTCTTTGAGGACCTGCAGAATGCAGAAGAAGAAATATGGCATTCTGTGGATGCCACGTGATCCCTGAAGACATACCTACAAAAAGCACAGTCACTTCTTATTTTTGTATAGGAACCAAGAGTGGGACAACTAGCATCCAGAGCTTCTCTTGCCAGACAGGTTAGTTACTATGATAGAGCAGCATAATCCAAGAATGCAGTGGTAAAACCTTCCGTTATAGGCGTCACTTTCAACTTTATGGACATTAAGGGCGAAAGAAACATCATAGGAGTTACGCACAGCTTCAGTGTGGTCATCTCTTTGTTTGTGAAGCATTACGGCCCCTTTCCAGCCTAGTGTATAAAGCTCTTTTAACTGTTTCTTACGGGAAATAAATATTAGCAGCATTCATCCACTCTGGTGTGTATATACATCTGTGATATCTCCTTGCTGTACCCACCACAATGTTGAATGAACAGGATTCCCCCCCCCCCCCCAGTAATTAACGCAACAGATTGATATCAATGAAGTGGATTGTCCTAAGGTGGGTGTAGACAAGACTTCCTCTGCAATGGACAAAATAGATGTATTTGTACGTAATGCAAGAGCTATGTTTTTATGGTTTGTAACTTAGCACCAAAGAGTTGCTTTACTGTGTACAGAAAACATCCTGGCTCCTTATACTGTATTTGCCCGAGTATTACACAAGACAACTATTGTTGATTGTACTCTAAAAGCTGATTTTAAATAAATCTTAACTTACATAGTCTAACAAATCGCACCCCTCTACATATGGTAATTTATCATCCACTACGCTGTTCCTTAGTTCCTTATAGAAAACATAACTGTTTTAATATAACATCTTTTATCATGTTTTACACATTCTAAGCTTCATCTTATCCCCTATCCGAACTACCTACTAAAACTCCATTCCCTATATTTCATGGCTGTGCCTGTGTGTCAGAGAGGCAATCCAATTAGGATTCATAGAGAACAATTCCCTGGTAGCTTCTTGCTATGGTGTTCACAATATTCACACTGGAAAATGTGTTATAGTCACTCAATTCCTACAATGTAAGTTGATATACAGTGAGAAACATAGATTTACTCAGTGTCTCCTGGAATACATTTGTATGTGTTAGACTGTTATTGATTCCAGGAGCTTATTGCATACACAAGTAGCACCCTGACCGGCTTCCATGAAGCAGCTGAAATGATAAATGTCTGTTGAAGTAAACTCTGCATAGATTTACATATATATGCATGCAAGTAGCTTTTTCCTCTATATCTAGTATGTTGGCACATACCCAGGAAGAACAGCTGGTGTCGCATAGTGCAATTGTGTTATGTAAATTGGTATACATTCTGTTTTGTCTATGACTTCACACATTGACCACCTTAGTGTTAGACAACTTGGGGAAACAGCTGTAATACTGGTGTTTGTAGTCAAACAGCGGCAGCAGGAAAAACACTGTCAATCTTCCATTGCCATAGATGATAAAAAAAACATGTAATGCCAGCATATTTGTTAAACATATATGGGGCAGCTTCGGTTGACCGCGAAGTTCCTGAGAACTGTTTATATGGCAAAAGTAACGTTCACTTTTGCTTGCGCCTCTATGGAACGCGAGCAAAAGTGAGCGGTACTTTCGCTAAACAAAACGTAGTGTCTCGCGGCCGTTCCGGAATACTACGCAGTGATTTTTTCTAGAATTGAATCAGTCCCATAGTGTCTGTATTAGTGGTTAGCACTTCTGCCTCACAGCACTGGGGTCATGAGTTTGATTCCCAACCATGGCCTTATCTGTGTGGAGTTTGCATGGGTTTCCTCTGGGTGCTCCAGTTTCCTCCCACACTCCAAAAACATACTAGTAGGTTAATTGGCTGCTATCAAAATTGACCCTAATCTCTGTCTGTCTGTCTGGCTCCCTCTCTGTGTGAGTGTGTGTCTATATTAGGGAATTTAGACTGTAATCTCCAATGGGGCAGGGACTGATGTGAGTGAGTTCTCTGTACAGCACTGCGGAATTAGTGGCTCTATATAAATAAATGATGATGATGATCATGTGTCAGAGTCAAGAATTAGAGTCCAATTATTTGTGGTTAACTTAACTTGATTTTTTTTAGTGGGATCTTAGATCTGGAAATATGATGACTTTAAATGTGAAGTCATATGTCATGCATATGAGTGATATTTGATAAATGGGGAGTGATGAAGAAAGAAAGAAAACTGATACTTGATGAATGTCAACCTGAGGTGACATTTGATGAAAATGAGAAGTGACATTTGATGAATGAAAATGAGTTAGAAATGGTAAATAACATTTAATAAGGTTAAGATAAAAAAAAAAATGCGTTTTGTAGTTTCTCAGTGTAATACACCAGTTAGCATTTTATAAAGTACATTACAGTCGATGGATTTTGGATATCAGACATATAAATTATGAATAGAACAGTAGCCCAAAAAAAAGATATGAGGTATGTTATGTGGGGGATCCAGCACATAATGTGGTATAATAGATGGCATGGAGACCATTGTTTGAGTTCTGCCCAGAAACACAGGTCATCTTAAACTGACATTGAATACATTTTAATTTATTTAATACGTTACTGGATTGGAATAAAATCATATATTTGATGTTTAACAACTCATGAAAGTGGAAGAAACTGCACATTATGAGTTCAAATATCGTCCTGTGAGTCATATAAAGAACAGTTGTGGCTTTGGAATGCAAATTATGCTGTGAGATAAAATATCCTTTTCTCTCGCCTATAATAAATAACATGTGTAAGCTGCCTAACTACTCATACAAGTTTGTCAAGCTTTAGTACTGTCATCTATTGCTACTTAATGAATTGAACATTTTAAAAATGCATTATCATTTTTTTTTTTTCCTGGCTATTACTGTCTCTATTAGATTGGGCTATTGTGCTTACAAAGTGCATACCCTTGAGTAAATAATGCCCTGTTTTCAGAATAAATGTCTTGTTCATTTTCCTAAAGCTTTGATATTGAGAGCAATTAAATGTAATTTACAAAAATTGCAAAACGGCTGCACAATTTTTTGGCCATTACTAGCATAGGGTCTCTCATTGCTACTGATATTCAAACCATCGGAAATATATCAACTGGTTGCAATGTATTAATGATCACACATAATAATTTGCAGCACACAGCGCCAAAAAATAAAATGATAAATAAATTATAACTTTATTTTACAGACTACAAATATCTGTGATGATCATCATGGATGTTTACACCAGCTCCATCAACCTTAAAAAATATGCCTCCGGACAGGTTTATCTGTGGGCAGCACAGTGGCCTAGTGGCCTAGTGGTTAGCATTTCTGCCTCACAGCACTGGGGTCATGAGTTCGATTCCTGACCATGGACTTATCTGTGTGGAGTTTGTATGTTCTCCCCATGTTTGTGTGGGTTTCCTCTGGGTGCTCCGGTTTCCTCCTACACTCCAAAAACATACTGGTAGGTTAATTGGCTGCTATCAGAATTGACCTTAGTCTCTATCTGCCTGTCTGTGTGTGTGTTAGGGAATTTAGACTGTAAGCTACAATGGGGCAGGGACTGATGTGAGTGAGTTCTCTGTAAAGCACTCCAGAATTAGGGGCGCTATATAAATTGATGATGATGATGATGATGGTATTTCCCTGCAGGTCTGCATCTGTCTTATTTTGCGCTCACTGCACTCCGCCTACGTTAGACCACCACCTCCCTCCCCCATTCCGCCACTCTAGTTGTAAGCAGGCTGAGGTGTCAGACGCGAGCAAATCTGCCTGCGTAATTCTCTTCATGGGCATGTGAAAATGTGGCTAATTTTCACTATGCAATCAGGCGTCAGTTCAATTCAGCATCGAGCTCTACATTTCCATACATTCTGTTTTCATTTCTCTATATCCCTGAGACGATTCATGGCATCAAGTGTTGGCCTATATAAAAGACTCAATCACAGTTATAATAGGATTACCCCTCAAATCATATGAATAAAAAATCCTTGTTCCTTACTGCTTAAAGGGACTCTTCTCGCCTTTAATAACCGAGTATAAAATTCTGCACATTACTAAAAAAACACTATAGCTCAAGTTTATAGAGCAATATATTTAGTCTTTTTTGTTGGAGTCCAATTTACCAAGGGAACTGTGTACATACCAACATTGTATTCTCTTTGTCTGGACAGAAATAACTGCTGATTAAAAGTAGTTATACAGTCATATGTATGGTACATGATATATTTTTAGCTGGTGTGTGTGTGTGAGAGATCATTCACTGTACTTTCCCTTGCTCTGCTTGCTTATGATTACATAAGGTCTGAGTGAAACTTTAGAGGACAGTTCAGTTAAAAGATCCAGACTGTTGCTGTCGTTTCATGCCAGCACGGGAATATTGCATCAGCTGAGATGCTGCAGTGATGTAATTTCAGTCACAAGCCGTTCTTGTAATCACAGAAAACCGTAGTGTGACTTCCTAACATGTGATCGGCAAAAGTGAAGCGAAACAAAAATCATATGGGAGTAATGCAGTAATGCTTCGAAATACAGATTGGGCAATGAATATAGATATAATACCAAGCAAGTTAGTTCACAATAGATTTTGTCTCTTAATTTCACAGAAAATATTATTGTCTGTAGCAAAAGAGTAAACTTATGTCATGTAAAACAAATCTACAGCTGTATACATACACAAACTATATGGACAAAAGTATTCGGACACTTGACCATTACACCAACAGGGACTGTAATGACTTTGTATTCAAACACATATACTTTAATATGGAGTTGGTCCCCCTGTTGCAGCGATAACAGCTTCCACTCTTCTTGGAAGGCTTTCCACAAGATGTTGGAGTGTTTCTGTGGGAATTTGTGTCCATTCATTCTGTAGAGCATTTATGAGGTCAGGTGCTGAGGTTGAACGAGAAGACCTGGCTCGCAATCTCCGTTTCAGTTCATCCCAAAGGCATTCAAAGGGGACTCTCTGCGGGCCATTCAAGTTCTTCCACACCGAACTCATCCAATCATGTCTTTGTAGTCTTTGCTCTGTGCACTGGGGCACAGTCATGTTAGAATAGAAAAGGACCTTCCCCAAACTGCTGCCACAAAATTGGAAGCATAGCATTGTCCAAAATGACTTGGTATGCGGAAGCATTAAGATTGACCTTCACTGGAGATAAGGGGGCTAACCCAAACCCTGAAAAAAAGCCACATACCATTATCCCACCTCCACCAAACTTCGCATAATGCAGTCAGACAGGTAAAGTTCTTCCGGCATCCGCCAATCCCAGACTCGCCCATCTGACTGACAAACAGAGAAGCGAGATTCGTCACTCAGTAGAACACGTTTCCACTGCTCCACAGTCCACTGTCGGTGTGCTTTACAACACTCCATCCAATGCTTGCCATTGCTCTTGGTGAAGTGAGGCTTTTGCAAATGGAGACTGCATGGCTAGGTGCTTGCTTTCAAACACCTCTGGTTGAAACACCTCAATTCAATAATTAACAGGTGTGGTCAAATACTTTTGTCCATTTAAAAATAGACATTATCTCCGGCAGAGGCGCAAGCACGATGGCACCCAAGATGACTAACTTCACTCACTGGAAAAATTAAATTTCTAAATACCAGTGTGTACAAAGTATTGGCTGAGATCACGGGATATCTGCCAATCTTTGAGGGTTTCTAGCTATTGATTGGTAGGTTGAATATGAAATTAACACAAGAAGGAGAGGCACAAATGGAAACATATGTCCAGTGCATAGAGGACAGCAACACCAATGGCTGTAAAAGTTATGGGTCTACAGTTGTTTTTACCCCCATGTGTTAGGACTCTGTCCTTATTTTGAATTAGGCCTGCAGTACCTATGTGCTACCAGAGGTGCTGCTGTCATACCTGGACAGTCTCTCCTTGCCTGCAAGAGGTTAAGCACTCATCATCTGATCAGGATCGTGATCACCTGTGGCTGGCCTTTATAAGACTGCCTTTTCCAACACTACAGTGACAGTTCGTTTGCGTTTGCTGCTGTTTGTTTCTGCGATACTCCTGTTTGGATCCTGACTTCTCCCTGGCATTTAACTCCTGCTTTGTTCCATTGTCCTGCACATCAGCTTGTGACCCAGACCCCAGCTTTGTTTGACCTTGTTCCTGCTCACTCCCTGGTATATTGTGGATCTTCTGACTTCTGATCCCTGGCTTGCCTGGACCTTCTTTTGCTTTATTCTCCCGTGGATCATCTAGTGCCTTGTGCCTCCTTGCTAACCTGTGCCTCATACCTCCTGACTAGACCAGGTAAGCTGAATCTACACTTCACCTATTGTGCCTAGTCTTCAGCTTATCTGCTTATCCTGATAACCAGAATTGTCAAGCACGCTTGTTCCTGTCTGCAATATATCTTACCAGCGTTGTCAACTACTTTTGTTTCTGTCTGCATTATATATGTAGCCAACATTATCAAGTACTTTTGTTCCTGTCTGCAATATATTTAACCACTGTTATCAAGGGGCCTATTTATCAAAGTATTCCCCCCTTGAAAATCCCCGAAAACAGCGTTTTCGGGGCTTTACCGGTAAAATCATTATGTATTAAGCTAGCATCGCAGCAGATATCTCCGATATCTGCTGCTTTGCACCTATTATCGTTTATCTGAGCGCTCCCCATAACAATGTATGGGGAGCGCTCAGTATCGCTATGTATTAAAGTCTGGCAATTGAAATGTTTCTCAATTTCTACATGAAAATGTACACCATCTGAAGCTGGCGCCATCTGAAGCTGGCATACATTTTCATAAGTGAAAGTTTTCTCACCTGTCAGCTCAGCAGAGCTGGTCGGCGTCTGTGTGCAGGGCCCTCTTAAGAACCTCTAGGGCCCCCTGGGCACAGCAGTGCCCCGGGGACCCTATATATACAAATTTTTTTAAAAATGATTATATATATGGGCCCTGCAGCCCAGGGGGGCCCTCCGGAGGCAGGAAAAAAAAAAACCCTGCAAAAAAAGAAGAAAATACTTACCGTGCTGTCAGCTGGCTCCGCAATGGATGTCGGGTGGGCGTGATGACATCACGCCCGACACGCACTGCCAGCGCGACGGAGGAGGAGACCAGGGAGGGAGCCGGATCGCCAGCTGACAGCACGGTAAGTATTTTCTTATTTTTTTGCAGGTTTTTTTTTTTCTGCCTCCGGAGGGCCCCCCTGGGCTGCAGGGCCCCCGGCCCAGCGTGCCCAATGGGAAAGACAGCCCTGTCTGTGTGGAGGGGTGGAGGGATGTGATCCCTCCCAGTCACATGTCAGAGTTCACCAGAGTTCACTGTTCTGGTCACTGATGCCGAGAGACGGATGAGAGACAGATTACCTCTGCTATTAACTACAAGTTGTAAATAAGTAAAGCATTCATTTAGTTAACTTTATGTTATTTTCCCAGACCTTTATTTTTTTTTTTACCATGAAATATAACCATCTAGTTTAATGTACATTTTATTAAACATATATATTGTAGAGATTCATTCATTAATTTACTGATTCTTTAGTAATGCTGTCCGTCTCACAAGCAACATAGACAGTGTGAGATGAAATGCCTGGTTTACAGTCAGCGCATGGGCAGTAAACAAAATAAACATAAGAGAAGATCACCGCAGCTTTCAAGAAGGAGATAAGACTGATACCTTGGTGGGTCACTTCTCAGGGACAGCAGGTTATCGGCACTGCTGTCCCTGAGTTTTTTTTTTAATACATAGCCGTTACTTTTCAATCCTTATCAAGGAGATAAGGATTGAAAAGTTTCAACTGAAAAAACGAAGGGTCATAAATAGACCCCCAAGTGCTTTTGCTCCTGTCTGCAAATATATCTTACCAGCATTACCTCTTGAACCTATGCACTTGTGACAGCTGTGTTACCATTGCTGTGTTTATAACCTGTGTGACCGGTGTTCTAAATAAAGATACTCTGTTTGCATTCACAACTATAGTCCTTGGTTTTCACTCATTCTTAATATCATTAAGGCACGAAGCCTTGCTTGTGGAGCATTACTCAATGATGTTTACAGCAACCTAAAGAATAAAAGTTTGACAATCATATGGTTTATGGAAAGTCCATGCATATTTCCCTTTGTTTTTCTCTTTTTAACTTCATATTCCCTCTTTTTTTTCTCTGTAAAGCGATGAGTACAAGTACATTAGTTTGTCTGATGTCGGCGAATGGTTAAAATTAATTCCCTTAATAAAAAGGGGCTTAAACTTATGACAAAACCGTGCCTAGCTGTTAGTTTAATTAAAACCTTGCACTTAGTTTTAGCATTGGCCATGGATGTCCTATTATCTTTATAATATGCATGTAACTTCTAGGGGTAAATGTATCAAGCTGAGAGTTTTCCGGCGGGTTTGAAAAACCAGTCAGATTATAGCTTTTTGTAGCTGTTGTTCTGCTGTCACTTAAACAAATATTATCCTGTTACCAAACTTGCACATCAATCCAAACATGCACTAATACAAGAATTTGGTTATAAAGTAAAAAAATCCCAAAAATGAAGAACCCCCAAATGCAAAAAAACATAACACTGTCATTTTATTTTGTTCATTTACAAAAACAGAACTGCAGTTAAACCATCAATGAAAACAAGCAAAGGGCATGTCTGAAATTGCTTGTGACAGTTTGAAATGTCTGGAGTAAGATGTTTTCTATTTTAGAAAAATTATGTTTTTGTGAGTGAACAGCCCTATAAATCTCATAAGTCAGTAGGGCGACATCTTGATTGATTTAGAAACTGCTGTCTGTAATATAAATTGTTCTGGCATCAGCTTGCGCAAGACCTATCTATGTGAGCAGAATTAAAATTATGCACTGCCAATACAAAGAGACAGGGCACAAATGCAGTGATGCCATTTATATTGCTGTTCCTTGCTGAGTTAATGCTGAGTAAGTGAATATGAATAAAAGATACCCTAAAGAATATAGACAGTTTTGTTAAGGGATACTTACTTATTGTACATATAAAATACTTCATGATCTTTTATTTTATAGGTATGTTGTCCCTGTTTGCTCTTCAGTTTGACATATATACATTATGACGGTTATGTAGTATATCTAATTATTGATTTTTATTTTCTGTTGAATTCATGTATGACAATGTATAATGTATGTAACCTTGTAATGTAATCTCAACGTGGGCTTAACTAGTAAGTAGTGACTCTGATTTTATTTCCTATTTTATTTTCTGAAATTTATTTGTGCAACATATTGTATGTCTTGTTATTAAATTTTGTAATGAAACATTGGAAACATTTTTCAGATTAAATAAATTTAATCTAGTGTTTTCTCCGTGATTCTTTGTGAACTTATGAAGCCCAGGGAGGCTCATGCTACATGTGTATATGATTTAAGTGTGAAACATTAATAAGTTTTTCTGGTGAACGTAAGAACACCATAATAAATCCTTTGTGGTGGCAGAAATTGTGTATTAATTTCTAAGTGACTAAGGTGACGCAAGTTAGGGCTAGCTGTTCAGATTGCTGTATCTGGGACAGGCTGACACACATATATCATTAATAAAGTGTTCCTGTTGCCATCAGAAATTGTGGAGCTCAATACAGATGAAAGTGCCCCCCCCCCATTCTTCTTTATCTCCCCCACCCCCCATTTTTCGCTAGCACTATTAATGACAGGAATGTATAAACTCTTCAAAAAAAATCCCTCCCAAGAACGGTGGCAGGGTTTACAGGTTTACACCAGTGTCTGGCAGGTTCAGCTGCTTACAAACACTTGGGACCTGAACTACACAGGGTACACCTCCAGAGCAACTGCCAACCACAGTGCTGGATATGAACAGAGACCAGGGCAGGGCTTCAACTAGCAAGATGAGAGGCGTTTTAGGATATATGCATATTAACTAATACATCCACTCTGCTCAGTAACCAGAGGCAGCGCAGTATGCAATGAATGGGCTTGTGATGTATATAATGTAAAAGGATTCCCACATCCAGAGCATTAATTTACCATACAATATATAAAGTCCAGAAAACTCTTGTAGAAGAAGTATATATTCACATATAACTTCTCAACTTATCTTAAAACCACAAATAACCTATTTTTCCAGTTACCAATTTTATTAAACTTCAGCAAATAAATAGATTAAAACAAGACAAAAATACTCAATAAATATTACTAAAAGTATTAGTGCCCAAAAATTCATCATAGTGGATAGTTCAAAATTATAATATCCATTGTTAATAAATACTCATTAGAAAAACAGCAGCCCCCTCATTGCTGCCCCCTCCATGCCACCCTCATTGCTGCCCCCTCCATGCCTCTCTCATTGCTGCCCCCTCCATGCCTCTCTCATTGCTGCCCCCTCCATGCCTCTCTCATTGCTGCCCCATCTATGCCTCTCTCATTGCTGCCACCTCCATGCCTCTCTCATTGCTGCACCCTCCATGCCTCTCTCATTGCTGCACCCTCCATGCCTCTCACATTGCTGCCACCTCCATGCCTCTCTCATTGCTGCCACCTCCATGCCTCTCTCATTGCTGCACCCTCCATGCCTCTCACATTGCTGCCACCTCCATGCCTCTCTCATTGCTGCCACCTCCATGCCTCTCTCATTGCTGCCACCTCCATGCCTCTCTCATTGCTGCCACCTCCATGCCTCTCTCATTGATGCCCCATCTATGCCTCTCTCATTGCTGCCACCTCCATGCCTCTCTCATTGCTGCCACCTCCATGCCTCTCTCATTGCTGCCACCTCCATGCCTCTCTAATTGCGGCCCTCTCCATGCCTCTCTCATTGCTGCACCCTCCATGTCTCGCCCATATTTTTTATAGAATGGGTATCAGAATTGTCCCGGTAACCCCCCTCACTATATTTTTTTAGAGGTTTGGCACCAGAATAGTCAACAGACCCTTCCACCTATTTTTATGTAATACATTGCTGCCACCTCCATGCCTCTCTCATTGCTGCCACCTCCATGCCTCTCTCATTGCTGCCACCTCCATGCCTCTCTCATTGCTGCCACCTCCATGCCTCTCTCTTTGCTGCCACCTCCATGCATCTCTCATTGCTGCCCCCTCCATGCCTCTCTCATTGCTGCCACCTCCATGCCTCTCTCATTGCTGCCACCTCCATGCCTCTCTCTTTGCTGCCACCTCCATGCCTCTCTCATTGCTGCCCTCTCCATGCTTCTCTCTTTGCTGCCAGCTCCATGCCTCTCTCTTTGCTGCCACCTCCATGCCTCTCTCATTGCTGCCCCCTCCATATCTCTCTCATTGCTGCCACCTCCATGCCTCTCTCATTGCTGCCACCTCCATGCCTCTCTCATTGCTGCACCCTCCATGCCTCTCACATTGCTGCCACCTCCATGCCTCTCTCATTGCTGCCACCTCCATGCCTCTCTCATTGCTGCCACCTCCATGCCTCTCTCATTGATGCCCCATCTATGCCTCTCTCATTGCTGCCACCTCCATGCCTCTCTCATTGCGGCCCTCTCCATGCCTCTTTTATTGCTGCACCCTCCATGTCTCGCCCATATTTTTTATAGAATGGGTATCAGAATTGTCCCGGTAACCCCCCTCACTATATTTTTTTAGAGGTTTGGCACCAGAATAGTCAACAGACACTTCCACCTATTTTTTGTAATATATTTGGCGCCAGATTGGTCATGTCAGACCCATTTTTGCATAGATTGGGCACCAGGATATTTATATTAGAGATGGTCACTGACCCCAGTGTTTTGGTTTTGTATTCGGTTTTGGATCTGGATTACCGTCGTGTTTTGGTTTTGGTTTTGCAAAACTGCCCTTGCATGTTTTGGTTTTGGTTTTGTTTTGCAATTTGTTAAAAAAATTACATTTATTGGTGCTAAAATAACATAATTTAGGTATTATTTTGTAGCTACATTATTATTAATCTCAGTAACACTAATTTCCAGTCATTTTTTTATTCAATTTTGACCACCTCCTATGTCACAATATGATTTTCATACACTTGAAAAGAACAATTCCTGCAGTTCTTGCCAGTGATAACAAAAAGGCCATTGTCATGCCTGGGTATAACACCGAAAATCCACCTCTTAAGTGTGGAATTATTTTTACACAAATCCTGGCAAGAGTTGTCGATCCATTTGTCGCGTTTTTAAAGCCACACTCAGTAGAGGTAGGGACCTTAACCATCTGGGATCCTCATCCATGTTTCATAATTTTTCAGCGAGTTCTTGGAAAACTGTTGGAAAAATCAGAAACTTAGGTTAAAAAAAATAACAACAAGCAGTCCAGCATAATCTACCTCCCTTCTCTCATCTACATCCCAGCACCTGCAATCTTTCCCCCAAACACCTTCATAATCAATATCCCCTGAACGAACAATTTGCAGTTAAACAATCCTCTGCAAGAGGAAGCAAGAATGAATCCTCTCACCCAGTCGCAAAGCGGATCACAGACGCCCTGGGTACTATGCTTGTGTTAGATCTGCGTCCAATGTCCACTATTAATACAGTTGGTTTAAGACATTTAATTGAGGTGTTCTGTCCCTGTTAGCAAATGTCATCACTATACCATTTTACTAGAAAAGCTAATTCTCTCCTGTACCGGAAAGTCCATAAAAATTTAATTATTGGGCGACTAAATGGCATTCTACCCACTGTACAATTAACCGCAGATATGTGTACAAGAGGAACTGGGCAAACTAAAGATTATATGACTGTGAAAGCCCACTGGGTTGGTCATTCGCCTTCCCCAGCATGGACAGCAGCAGCATGTACCCAGGTACGTCACATTTTTGAGAAGTAGGCTACTCTGTGTATCAGGGGCTTCAGTAAGAGGCATACAGCTGACAAACTGTTCCAAAAACTAAGGGATGTCATTGAAAGATGGCTAATCCTGTTTGCACTCTCCTGAGGATATGTCATTTCTGATTAGGACCCCAATATTGGTCAAGCATTACAGCGGGGTTGAATTCCATCACATTTCCTGTTTTGCACACACTATCAACTTGGTGTTTCAGAACTTTTTAAAAATGACATGCAGGAGATGCTGTTTGTGTCCAGAAATATTTAGGGTCAATATCTGGTTTCTGCAACAGCATGTAGGAGAATGAAGCAGCTGCAAGAAGACTAGCATTTGAGGGGAATATACTTTAGTCCAGCGAAGTAGTTACCTGTGAAGAAAGTGCAGACACGGTTAGCTTGAGTCAAGTGATTGCCTTAATAATACATTTTGAAAAGGTGCTACAGAAAATTATAGTGTGAAATAAAACAAAAAGTAAATGTGCTAACTATATTTTAATTGTCGATTAAATACTTAATTTTCGTTGCAAGGATCCCAGAATTATCAACATCTTGTTTGGACGTTTTCTCCTTCAGTTTCTCTGGCAACTGCTCGTTGTAAAAAAAATTGCTTTCCCAAGACACCCAGTGGTGATGCAGATGAGTCCGCACAACATTTTGATATTTGCTCTGCTGTAAAAGAATTGTCCAAAAATCGTGACAGCTCTGCCCTAAAATCAACTAGTCATTCCCTTTGGAAGGCCATTATCGCCAATTACATCTTACTACACAGACTTCTATGAGGGTGGGATGAATTAGTATTGTTTGAGGAAGATTATCACTAAACCCTGCCACCTCTCCTGTTTTGCAGTGAGCTATGGTACAATAAAATGTAACTGCAGATTTAGACCAAGACTGTCAGCCCTATTATTTCTATTTCAGCAATTACAATTAGCAATGGAGCAATGGAGCTCTTCTCTTTGGGTGTTACCTGTATAACGCAGCACAATTTGCCTGCAAAATCTACAGACAAGCCTGCTTGTCTTCCTCTTCATCAATGAAGTGATATGCCCTTCTGCTCCACGGGAGGTTTCTGTCCTCCCTGAGCTTGCCTTAGGACACCTGCGTTACGGTTTGACAGTTGTACCGCCCCAGTCAAACTCAAAAACTAAAAATTATTTGGTAGATACTGCTGACAGATAGTAATTTGGACAGCCAGAAATATTTAGGCAAAATAATGGGGGACACCCAAAAAGCACTTTGAGTGCCAAATATTGAAAGAAAAAAAAAAACTCCTCTATCCTCCTCTCTTCTCTAGCGATTTTTGTTAGCACAATTGGAATCAGAATATTGTATTCTCTGTCCCTGCTCTAATCAGCCTGTGACTACACCCTGCTCTCTCCCTCTGTCAAATGGCGGTGGATTGCTGTGGAGGCTTGTATTTATAATCTTCAATTATCGCGAGAACCGAGCCCCGAGATCCGACAACGTCATGATGACGTTCGGCCTCGATTTGAATTCCGAGCGGGCGGGAGAGTACCGAGCCGAGATACCCAAAGTTCAGGTGGGTTCGGCTCTCGGGGAACCGAGCCCGCCCATCTCTAATTTATATCAAACACCCATTAGGAGCCAGAGTAGTCATATCACACTCTCCTATATTTTTAGGAGCCAGAATAGTCATATCAATTATCAGCCCCCTGCTCCTATGTTGTGTATAGATTGGAAGCCAGAATAGCCATATCAAACACCCCCTAAATTTTGTTATAGGTTGGGCACTAGATTAATCTAGTAAATACATCCCCCATCCCTCCCTCCTCCCACTCTTTCCCGCCCCATCCCCGTCTCCCTCCCTGTACTTTACTTACAGCCTCCTCTTTTGCCTCTTTCCTCTTCTTCTACTTCTTTCACTTCTCTGTGCTGGTGCTGGCAACTCTTGTCGGCTTCTCTCCATAGTGTCATGATGTCATGTGAACGGTGCCTCAGGGCAGGGGGCAGGGAGCAAGGGGCTGGAGACATTTTCCGCACTTGATAAGAACTTGCATCAGAGAGAGGGGACCTGGGGCATGACTTGAGCTGCAATGTGGGCCACCTCCCCTCCAAACCTTGCTAAGCAAACAGACCTGGGAGTCAGGTCATGGCAGGCCCCCTGGTTATTCTGGGCCCCAAACAGCGGCACCCGCCATATCCCCAATAGCGGTGCTGGTCCCTCTCACCTACACAAAGTGGTGGCAGTTATTTTGTGGGCTTAACCAATATTTTTGCGTCCTATCCATTCTCTAAGATCTAGTGACATCAATAAGACATGAAGCACACAGTAGCTGACTCCCTATCCACATAATGCAGCCTATCATGTCTCAGTTATGTAACTTGTTCATAGAGTATTAATAGCATACTTGACAGCATTACTGAAAAGTCGGGACAAATTAGGACAAGCCTGATAATTCCCCTAACCATGCACAATCTATGCCATGACCATGTGAGCACTTATAATAGCTTTCACCTCATCACATAAGCAACAGATGCACTTTAAAAGGGGAAGTCCTATCAAACTACTGTAAAACAGTTCCTTTTTATGTGCCATTTCCTAATATTAGATTAGATTATTTTTTATAATAAAATCTCTAATTTATGCTGACCAGTGTGTACAAAACATGTGGAAACTGCACTCGGAATTTAGATTTTCCTCATGTTTCATATATGATATGTTTCTGTTTTTTTTAAATTACCTTCCAAACCTTGTGACTCATCAAGGTTTCATTTATATTTTGTACAAAAAATGTGTAATCTAGCCTTCCCACGCTATGTTTTGTACAAAACATGTCAATGAAAAATGTATATCTTCATTTAAATTCATAGGAAAGTTTTTGATATTGATTGATAGTTGCAATAAAATGCAATATATTCTTAAGTGGTTACGTGCTGTCAAATTTTTGCTTTTCTTTTTGGTTCCTCTTAACCTCATGATTAGTTTGTTGGATAATGTGGTTGATGAAATGTTGCAGACATACAATCCTGGGGATTTTCCTATTTAATGTCACTGGATTTAATCGAAAATCCCCATAAAAAAGGATTAAAAATAAATGCTTTCACTTTCGCATCCCAAAAGCTTACAACTTTCCCACAGAGCCTGGTATATCATTACGAATCTTACAATGTTTACACAACTATCATTGTCATCCAAGGTGATATATTCAGTGTGATCTGATTGCTGTCTCTGAAATTAATTGACCTTGACGGCATACAAAATCCATACTAACTGCAAGTTCCTTAGAATATCAGTATAGACCTGTCTTGGTTTAGCAATGTGATGTGACAGGGGCACATCCTGTTCTCATTTAAGTGGTTTCATAATTGTGGTAACATAAATAGAAGGAGATCTGTGGAGTATCACCATCTTCCCATTTTACTAATCGGTGATCAGAAAAACATCTCAAGTGACCGCAGTTTGAATAGAAGCAAATATGCTTGTCAACTACAGACAGTGGAGGCGTCAGGATCTGACCTGCACCAACACTAGAGACTGTAGCCTTTCGGTTCACAAGGAAAGTGAAATAACTGAGCACTGTAGAATATTATTATTATTTATTTTTTTATAAGACGCCACAGATTCCATAGCGCTGGATACAGAAGCAATTAACAAATAGGTGAGGTAATACAGTAGCACAGATGAGTGTGAGTAATGCTATGGGGACATAGTGCAGCAAAAATCGTGACAGGATGTATGAGGGACAGAAGACAGACGTAGGACAATAGGTAGAGAGGACCCTGCCACGAGGGTTTACATTCTAAAGGGAGGGTTGGTGAGAGACAGTAGGATAAACTTGGAGAAAAAATTTAGATGACAGATGAAGAAAAGGAGGTGATGGATAGAATGGTAAGGAGGTGGTAGGATAGACGAGCTTGAAAAGGTGAGTTTTGGGTGAGCGTTTGAAGAACTGAAGGTTAGGGGAGAGTCGAGTGAGACGGGGTAGGGAGGCAGATTAGAGGCAGCACGGCAGAAGTCTTGGAGGCGAGCATGGGAGGAGGTAATGAGAGGTAAATTAAGCTGGAGGTCAGAGGCGGAGCGGAATGGCAGGATAGGTATTTACCTCGAGACAAGGTCAGAGATGTAAGGGGGAGAAGTGTTGGTAAGGGCTTTATAAGCTTAAACTGAATTCTGAAATGGATAGGGAGCCAATGAAGGGATTTACACAGAGGAGAAGCGGAAGAGGTGCGGTGAGAGAGGAAGATGAGCCTATTTGCCGAATTCTGTATGGCTTGAAGTTCAAAAGTGCGAGAACGAGGAAGGCCAGTGAGAAAGAGGTTGCAATTGTCCAGACGAGAAATGATGAATGAATGGACCAGGCTTCCTGAGAGAGGAAGGGATGGCTTTTAGTAATGTTCCAAAGGCAGAAGTGGCAGGATTTGGTGAGGGACTGAATATCAGGGGTACAGCTGAGGGCTGAGTCTAGGGTGACTCCAAATCAGCAGGCTTGGGTGCCAGGAGAAAGAGTGATGTTGTCAACCAAGAGGGAGATATTGGGAGAGATAGCAACATTGGTAGGAGAAAAGATGATGAGCTTGGATTTGGAGATGTTGAGTTTCAGGAAGCACTGTGACATCCAGGTAGTTAGATCAGAGAGACAGCTAAATATATGGGTTAGGACAGCAGGAGAGAGGTCAGGGGAGGAATGATAGATTTACATGTCATCTGCATAGAGGTGGTATTTGAGGCCAAATGATTGAATGAGTTCACCAAGAGTGGTGGTGTAGAGAGAGAAGAGCATAGAGCCAAACACAGAGCCTTGTGGGACACCAGTAGAAAGGGGAAGAAGGGGAAAGTAAGAACCAGAAGCAGACACACTAAAAGAGCGGTAGAGAGGTAGGAGGCAAATCAGGAGAGAGCTGTTTCACGAACACCTAGGGAGTGAAGGGTGGAGAGAAGAAGAGAATGATTGATTGTGTCAATAGCAGCAGAGAGGTCGAAGAGTAGGAGAAGGCAGAAGTGACTTTTGGACTTAGCTGAGAGTAAGTCATTTGTTACTTTAGTGAGGGCAGTTTCAGTTAAGTGAGGGGACGGAAGCCAGACTGGAGAGGGTCAAAAAGAGAGTGGGAAGAGAGAAAGTGGGTCAGATGATTGAAGACAAGTCGTTTGAGAATTTTAGAAGCAAAGGGAAGCAGAGATATGGGGCAATATTTGAAGAGAGAGGATGGGTCAAGGGGAGGTTTCTTGAGAATAGGGGAGATGGGAGCATGCTTGAAAGTGTCACGAGCCGCGGCGGTACTCACAGCCGCCGCGGCTCGCTTCCTGTCGTCCCCGGCGTCCCGGCCGTCACCATGATGACCGGGACGTCACTTCCTTACAACTCCCGACCGTTGCCTAGGCAACGGACGGACGCTACTTTAGGGCGGCGTCCTGGCAGCCGGGCGCGCACGCGCATATTGTAACTATAAGATTCAGCCTGTGGGCTGAATTAGCAGGCATTAGCCTGCAGGTGTGTATTACAGGGCAAGCCCTGATTGGTCCATCTGGGTACTTAAGGCAGTGAGGTCTGCTGCCTCATTGCCGGTTATAGCTTCTGTTACCAGTCTGCTGACCTGCTCTGTGCCTTGTTCCTGTCCATTGAATATTCTGTTGATTACCCGTGTATGACCCTTTGCCTGGATTTGGACCCTGCCTTTGTTTCTCGTGACCCTGACCTCTGGCATGTTTACCGACCTTCCTGTCTGCTCGTGACCCTTGACCTCGGCCTGTTTATTGGAATTGCTATCTGCTGCCGGCCCTTGACCTTTGCCTGGACTTCACTTCGCTTACCTGGGTTCTCCCCAGCCGGTACACACTTCACGACCCTCTGTCAGTCTGCAGCCCAGTCTGTCCCCACCACTAGGGGCTCCAGTGAACACTTGACTGGCAGAGTAGATTCCGGGTTGTGTTGTACCGGCTAGAGGGGTTCCTAACAGAAAGCCAAGGGGAAGATACCAGTGGAGAGAGAGAGAGAGGTTAAAGAGGTGAGCAAGGTGACAACAGACATTGGAAAAGAGGGAGCGGAGGAACTTGGAGGGGACAGGAACGAGAGGACAGGTTGTAGAAGAAGAGGAGGAGAGAAGAGAGAGCATCACAGGCACAGTTACAGGAGGATAGGAGTCAAGGGTGGCAGAGTGAGTGATAGAGAGCTGCACATGGTGTTGGTCAAATTTGTTTAATCTTCACAGGCAGTTAGCAGTTGGCCAATTATCAAACAAACACAACGAAGAACCCTGACGTGAATGAATTTCTTCTATAGAGGTGTGTTTAATACCACGCTTTTCCTTCTATTAGTTTGTTTGGAGTCGTACATCACTGCTCTGTGCTAGTGGGGAATCCTGCTCTTTAGACAAACCAACTTCCAGGGATAAATGTACAAAAACTTCTAAAAAGGAAAAGCTGAGGTTTTGCCCATAGAAACCAATCAGATCCTAGCTATCATTTTCTACTAAGTACTAGCTAACAATAATAAATAATAGCTAGAATCTGGTTGGTTGCTATGGGCAACAACACCACTTTTCATTTTTAGAAGGTTTTATACGTTTACCCCTTAGTCTGTTTCTTGCCATTGTCTGCCCCCAGGCTGGTCCCATTATCTGCCCTCTGGGTTGGTCTGCCTTGGGTCAGAACAATGGGCCACCTTCATTTTTGTCTCTTTAAAATGTTCCTAATAGGCTGCAGGGTCGAGTCTCATTCCTCCCAGTTTAAAATTTGCCATCCAGCCCCTAAGTGCAACTATGACCTTGACAATAGATAGGATACGATGGAAAAAAATAAGATAGAGAGAAAAATCCATATATTTTAGTGATCTTGGGAAGATGTTCTCGCTGTTTGCTGCCGTTACTTTGAATGCAATGATTGCTGTGTATAATAATATATATATATATATATATAACTGATAAAAAAGAAATAATATTAAATAATTATTACTTTTTAGTGGGTAATCATGCATAATTAGACTGTGGAGCAGGGGCAAATAATTTGAGTACTCCCCACGGCCCGTGGTAGATTTATGGGTCATGCTCAGACCCTGGTCTGGTCGGATCAGAACATTTCTTTTTGTCTGTGGGAAAATAGATTTTCCTAATTATGCTCCTGCATGTAAAAATTATATTTAGTTTTGCAGGAAAATATTATTTAAATGACACTCAAGTATTTGCTATGGTAAACAGGTCATACTGCCAAACATTTTAACAGTTGCAGCAAAGGTGCTGGCGGTCGGTAGGACCCCTTTAAATCGGGACTGTCATGCCTAAATCAGGACAGTTGAGAGATGCTTTTAATGTAAAAGTGCAATTCAGCCAATGTAATAAAAACATTTAAACCCTTAAGGGTGACACGTGATAAAGCCACCTATGGTATACTCTCATTTTTAGGATTAATTTACAAAATAAATGAGGCTAAACTGAGCAGTATTTTGAGAAAAAAAATCTTAGATGTAGAAATTAGTGAAGGGCTCATATATTTTGCAGTTTAAAAGAATCGCAGGCGCAGCAATAGCGCCGAAGAGGAATAAGGGAGGATGGTCGCTAGGCGGCCCGATGCAAGTGACATGAAGAAAGGGGGTGCAGAGAGCGGAGTCCGTCCTATTTTGTTACACCTGAGCAGTGCAGGTAGTCACTCAGGGAAGGGAGGGGGCAGGGGGCGAGACAAGAGGCAGGACAAGGTGAGAGTAGTTAAAGGAGAGGGGGAAGGAAGCTAATTATACATAGTTTTTCAGTCTCAATTGCTCAAATTGCTTTGTCACAGTTGGAAGGACGGGAAAGCGGCGAGCAAGGCATAGGAAGTGGGGAGCCAGCAGGGCCGGGCAGTATCACCCAGGGAAGACAGACGCACGCCTGGTTCCAAGTTGAACGGTTGGGCCAATACTGGCGGCGTGCCAGGTTTATTGGAGGGTGATTTATGCCAAGGGGGCTGGTCTCCGGAGGGCGTTGTTGCGGTGCCTACATGGAAGTAGGCAGAACACGCCCTATTTTTCCAGATGGAACTGGAAAAGGTGGTAATATTTTTGTAGAGAGAACGCCAGGCAGTATCACCCTGGGTAGACGGCCATATGCCTGGTTCCAGCTTCAACGGTTGGGCCAATACCAGCGGTGTGCCAGGTTTTAAGCAATTGGAGGGTGATTTATGCCAAGGGGCTGGTCTCAAGAGGACGTTGTTGCGGTGCTTACATGGTAGTAGGCAGAACACGCCCGGTTTTCCAGATGGAACTGGAAAAGGTGATAAATTTTATGAGCCTTGCACGCCGCTTGTCTGCCAAGTTTGGAAGTGTTTAATAAAGCTGTGGCCAAAATTATTTTGCCAAATACTTGTCTCATAGTCTTTCTTTATTAGCTCACTGAGTGGGACGCTGGTTAGTCGACCTATATCCCTTATAAACCGTTTTACTGTGCGCTGTCACATCAGGGCTGTGTCTATCACTTGTGTTACTAAATACAATAGCGGCTTGTTATAAGGATGATTTTTATTGCAGCCAAACAGATTTGATATATTTCACCTCCTGACATAATATTACTTTAAACAATTTACCTTGGGATATAATTTTTTACCAGTCCATTGCTTCCTTTCTATGTATAACATTTATGTGCATAACATGCTTTATATAGTCTCTGTTCCACAGCAATGGTGCTTGTTGGGTTTAAATAAACTTCTTCTATCAGGTGACATTCCTTACCAGCGCCATAGATTACTGGGTAACTTTAATATATGAAAATATAACAATTATCTCTACAGTCTCTGTTGCACACATAACAGTGCCTGATGCTTAAAAGGGGACTTTACCTGTCAGTTTACTCTCCGTACCAGTGTCACAGCTTACTGACGACTTATATCATAAAACCAGAGGTCGAAGTTGAAATTTAGAAGTGGTGATATGGAAGATGTAATGGCAATGTAAGTGAATGGAATACAATGAAGGCAGTAGGAGAAGTGGCGGTACCACCATATACACCCCCACTTCCACCACTGCATAAAACTATAACATTATCAATACAGTCTCTGTTACGTAGCACAATGGTGCTGGATGCCTCACAGTATACTGTTCCTGACAGGATATGTATTTTACCACCGCCACAGTCTACTGGCTCATGTTACACTTTCCAATGTTTACATTGCAAGACACTTATCTGCAGTGCTTTCTTTCCTGATCACTTACCAAAACCCACTCGCAATTGATGTCAGCAGCAGCTCCCCAAACCCAACCCAACCCAACCAACCACTCCCCTGTAGCTTGCAACCACAAAGTAAACACTTCAATCCTGGCCCTCCTCCAGGATAGCCAATACATATACATTTACAAGAATAGACACACATTGTCACATGCACAATATGGAACAAATAAAATCTGTGAAGAGCAGACAGCCTCATGCCCACCACATCAAGCCCCCTGACCACAATCTACAGTCTAACATAGCCCAGTATAACAGCCTCATGCCCACCACACCAAGCCCCCTGACCACAATCTAAAGTCTAACATAGCCCAGTATAACAGCCTCATGTCCACCACACCAAGCCCCCTGACCACAATCTACAGTCTAACATAGCCCAGCACAACAGCCTCATGCCAACCACATCAAGCCCCGCTGCCCACAATCTACAGTCTAACATAGCCCAGCATAACAACCTCATGCCAAACACATCAAGCCCCGCTGCCCACAATCTACAGTCTAAAATAGCCCAGCATAACAGCCTCATGCCCACCACATCAAGTCCCCTGACCACAATCTACAGTCTTACATAGCCCAGCATAACAGCCTCATGCCCACCACACCAAGCCCCCTGACCACAATCTAAAGTCTAACATAGCCCAGTATAACAGCCTCATGCCCACCACACCAAGCCCCCTGACCACAATCTAAAGTCTAACATAGCCCAGTATAACAGCCTCATGCCCATCACATCAAGCCCCCTGACCACAATCTAAAGTCTAACATAGCCCAGTATAACAGCCTCATGCCCACCACACCAAGCCCCCTGACCACAATCTACAGTCTAACATAGCCCAGCACAACAGCCTCATGCCAACCACATCAAGCCCCCTGACCACAATCTACAGTCTAACATAGCCCAGTATAACAGCCTCATGCCCACCACACCAAGCCCCCTGACCACAATCTAAAGTCTAACATAGCCCAGTATAACAGCCTCATGTCCACCACACCAAGCCCCCTGACCACAATCTACAGTCTAACATAGCCCAGCATAACAGCCTCATGCCAACCACATCAAGCCCCCTGACCACAATCTACAGTCTAACATAGCCCAGCATAACAACCTCATGCCAACCACATCAAGCCCCGCTGCCCACAATCTACAGTCTAACATAGCCCAGCATAACAACCTCATGCCAAACACATCAAGCCCCGCTGCCCACAATCTACAGTCTAAAATAGCCCAGCATAACAGCCTCATGCCCACCACATCAAGTCCCCTGACCACAATCTACAGTCTTACATAGCCCAGCATAACAGCCTCATGCCCACCACACCAAGCCCCCTGACCACAATCTAAAGTCTAACATAGCCCAGTATAACAGCCTCATGCCCACCACACCAAGCCCCCTGACCACAATCTACAGTCTAACATAGCCCAGCATAACAGCCTCATGCCCACCACACCAAGCCCCCTGACCACAATCTACAGTCTAACATAGCCCAGTATAACAGCCTCATGCCCACCACATCAAGCCCCCTGACCACAATCTACAGTCTAACATAGCCCAGCATAACAGCCTCATGCCCACCACACCAAGCCCCCTGACCACAATCTACAGTCTAACATAGCCCAGCATAACAGCCTCATGCCCACCACACCAAGCCCCCTGACCACAATCTACAGTCTAACATAGCCCAGTATAACAGCCTCATGCCCACCACATCAAGCCCCGCTGCCCACAATCTACAGTCTAACATAGCCCAGCATAACAGCCTCATGCCCACCACACCAAGCCCCCTGACCACAATCTACAGTCTAACATAGCCCAGCATAACAGCCTCATGCCCACCACATCAAGCCCCCTGACCACAATCTACAGTCTAACATAGCCCAGCATAACAGCCTCATGCCCACCACACCAAGCCCCCTGACCACAATCTAAAGTCTAACATAGCCCAGTATAACAGCCTCATGTCCACCACACCAAGCCCCCTGACCACAATCTACAGTCTAACATAGCCCAGCATAACAGCCTCATGCCAACCACATCAAGCCCCCTGACCACAATCTACAGTCTAACATAGCCCAGCATAACAACCTCATGCCAACCACATCAAGCCCCGCTGCCCACAATCTACAGTCTAACATAGCCCAGCATAACAACCTCATGCCAAACACATCAAGCCCCGCTGCCCACAATCTACAGTCTAAAATAGCCCAGCATAACAGCCTCATGCCCACCACATCAAGTCCCCTGACCACAATCTACAGTCTTACATAGCCCAGCATAACAGCCTCATGCCCACCACACCAAGCCCCCTGACCACAATCTAAAGTCTAACATAGCCCAGTATAACAGCCTCATGCCCACCACACCAAGCCCCCTGACCACAATCTAAAGTCTAACATAGCCCAGTATAACAGCCTCATGCCCACCACACCAAGCCCCCTGACCACAATCTACAGTCTAACATAGCCCAGCACAACAGCCTCATGCCAACCACATCAAGCCCCGCTGCCCACAATCTACAGTCTAACATAGCCCAGCATAACAACCTCATGCCAAACACATCAAGCCCCGCTGCCCACAATCTACAGTCTAAAATAGCCCAGCATAACAGCCTCATGCCCACCACATCAAGTCCCCTGACCACAATCTACAGTCTTACATAGCCCAGCATAACAGCCTCATGCCCACCACACCAAGCCCCCTGACCACAATCTAAAGTCTAACATAGCCCAGTATAACAGCCTCATGCCCACCACACCAAGCCCCCTGACCACAATCTACAGTCTAACATAGCCCAGCATAACAGCCTCATGCCCACCACACCAAGCCCCCTGACCACAATCTACAGTCTAACATAGCCCAGTATAACAGCCTCATGCCCACCACATCAAGCCCCCTGACCACAATCTACAGTCTAACATAGCCCAGCATAACAGCCTCATGCCCACCACACCAAGCCCCCTGACCACAATCTACAGTCTAACATAGCCCAGCATAACAGCCTCATGCCCACCACACCAAGCCCCCTGACCACAATCTACAGTCTAACATAGCCCAGTATAACAGCCTCATGCCCACCACATCAAGCCCCGCTGCCCACAATCTACAGTCTAACATAGCCCAGCATAACAGCCTCATGCCCACCACACCAAGCCCCCTGACCACAATCTACAGTCTAACATAGCCCAGCATAACAGCCTCATGCCCACCACATCAAGCCCCGCTGCCCACAATCTACAGTCTAACATAGCCCAGCATAACAGCCTCATGCCCACCACATCAAGCCCCCTGACCACAATCTACAGTCTAACATAGCCCAGCATAACAGCCTCATGCCCACCACATCAAGCCCCGCTGCCCACAATCTACAGTCTAACATAGCCCAGCATAACAGCCTCATGCCCACCACACCAAGCCCCCTGACCACAATCTACAGTCTAACATAGCCCAGCATAACAGCCTCATGCCCACCACATCAAGCCCCCTGACCACAATCTACAGTCTAACATAGCCCAGTATAACAGCCTCATGCCCACCACATCAAGCCCCCTGACCACAATCTACAGTCTAACATAGCCCAGTATAACAACCTCATGCCCACCACATCAAGCCCCCTGACCACAATCTACAGTCTAACATAGCCCAGCATAACAGCCTCATGCCCACCACATCAAGCCCCCTGACCACAATCTACAGTCTAACATAGCCCAGTATAACAGCCTCATGCCCACCACATCAAGCCCCCTGACCACAATATACAGTCTCACATAGCTGGGAACACCCTTGCATTGCCACTAAGCACCCACTCACTGCCTTAGGAAGGATGAGTGGTATGCATACATCCAAAACACCTGGCAACAGATAAAAAGCACATAGGTTTGAATGAACCTTCATATACAATGACAATCTCATACATTTATCATTATTTATCATAATGTTATCACAGATATCATAAACATTGGTTACCTCTCCCGCTATTTAGACAAAATTGTCTCCTTCCTACACACAATGAACCATTCTGGCTTGCAATATTCTTGGCATAGCCTGATTATACAATAACCTGGACTGAATTAATCAACTGGATAGAAAAGCATTTTAATATCAGTTAATTAATTCCAGTTGCAATCACAAACTTAAGTGAGAAGAGCAGCAGAACGGTATTATCAGATTGTGAGAAATAGGCTGGCAGGGATTTAAAAATGTGCAACACAGTAATACAATTACACTTGAGATGTGGTTTATAGCCAGATAAACTGAGAAGTAATAAAAACAATAAGTACAATTAGGCAAAATGAATTCATATGTTGTAGACACTCTTTATTAATTGCCGCATTTTGGAAAAAAAAAAAAGCAAAACAAAACAATATTAAATTGAAAGTTATAAAGGCCAAATAGCATAATCAAAAAACATAACTGTTACATAATTTATCTCTCTTGGGGATTTCTCATTTGTATGCTGCATGGGCAATGAGGATGGGGTTAACAAGCAGATTAAGCCTTGAGAACAAAATTGCTTCAAGAAGGACATTCGTAATACACTACTTCTGAACGAGCCGCAGTAAAGAATTACAGAACAAGAATGATTATTCTCCACGGAACAGCAGGAAGCCTAATTTTACACTGCATCAAGTATGATGAGTGTTCTCTCATTTCAAGAGTTCATTATGTTTCTCTCACACAGACAGGTAGAAGGTTTGTCAAGTGCTGTCTTCTTACCTCCGGGCACCGGGTCGCTGGAAAATACATATAAGGGGTAATGGTTACATAGTTCTTAATATTAAAAAGACAGTACATAAAGCATACCCCCCCAACAATGATCTTTTCAGGACAATGGGAGCATGGTCACGCACTTTAGGAGTGTGGTCACCCACATTGGGGGCATGCTTAGCTCTTCAGAAGTGCTAGACCCCACTCCCCCCCGCCCCTACTTCTCCTGAAAATACCCTTGAATAGAAACGTGTGCCCGTGGCAGGTGTCAGGAACATCCCTCATAACTTCCCAGGAATTGAGACAGATGTGCCAACTTCTAGGATAATAGGAACGTGCCATCAGATTGTGACTGTTTTGCCTAAATCAGGGCAATAAGGAGATATGCATGAAAAGCTACCAAGGAGAGCACTTAGTATAATGTCTTCTGTAAAACTTTAAAGACAGTCTGTGCCAAAATCTTCTGTTTCTACAAACAACGGGGTAAAATAGTACCCTATACTCTCTCACCCAGCCAGGAGAACTGTGATGCATAGAGGATGCTGGCCCATCAGTGAGCTCTCTACTTTTACAGTCCAACTAGGCTTCCAATCCAGTGAGCCTAATGGTTTAGTAATGATGTCACTGGTTCAGAGTAAATTGATAAACTGAATTCTCACAAATATTGGTTTCAGAGTTAATATTGCTGCCTCTTTCCAGTTCCAGATTTGCATTGTTTGCCTCTATAAGCTATTATTTTTGGCGCTGCTCCAAATCCATTAATCAAAGCGCCCTAGGTCTCCATGGCTCCACCCCCTATTGCATCCTGCGCGTATAAAATAAATTAATGTTAATATTAGCCCTTATTGAGTCCATGGTTAAATGTTTGTAAAAGCTAAGTAATAAAGTATTAATAAATAAATAAAAACATGTGGCCAAGGGACGTAAACTGAGACTTTGTGCATCTAATCTGCAAAATCACACGGCACATAATTCAATAGGGAGACTAACTTGTGACTAGTTACAATATATGTTGGGGGCAAAATACAACAAAAAAACAGGCATAGCCCTTTCCAAATAAAATAATCAGCTTAGTGCTCAAAATCACAAATAATTTGTCCTGTCACCTCTGGGGCTTCGGGGAGGGTGACAGGTTAATACATAAAGAACACAACATTTTACATTAGTCTGTGTCTAGGTGGAAACTGCTTTGCATACATAGCGGGGCTGTGAATCACTTCTAAGCTGTTAATCATCTTTAATGTTGGTGGGGAGGCAGAAAAAAGGTGACACTGAATGTGGAATTGTATACTGAAGAGAAGGTGTCACATGATAGAGTTGTGGGAATCTGTAATGTATTTATTCCTTTAATATTTCAGATGAGCATTTAAAATACAAACATAAAAAATATTATAACCAAGTTTAGCAAACAATGTGTGTAGTGCATGAAGGTCAGGAGTGTCAGTATGGCGCTGCCACGGTGCTGGCAGCTCATAGGAAAGAACCAATTGGCTGAGGACACACCATGTCCGGCTAAGCCGCTTAGTCCTGAGAGGACTGGTCGTGAGCTACAAGCTAAAGTCAAAGGTTTGTAGATGGTAGAAATAGTGATGGACAAAGCCAAAGTCAAAGGACTTGAGAAAGCAGAAAAGGAAAACAAAACAAGACTACTTCATAGTACAAGCAGAGAAATAAAAAAAAGTTTGGTAGAACTGAGTGATATTATAAAGGCTGTATACAAACAGGTGAGATAAATGTTCTGATTGACTTGACCTTGTCACTGAAAGCTGTACAGTAGTCCAGGTGAGGAGACTAGCTAGACTGCTGTTCTTGTTGATTACAGGATTTAAGAGTAAGGGCTAGATTTACTAAGCTGCGGGTTTGAAAAAGTGGGGATGTTGCCTATAGCAACCAATCAGATTCTAGCTGTCATTTTGTAGAAGGTACTAAATAAATGAAAGCTAGAATGTGATTGGTGGCTATAGGCAACATCCCCACTTTTTCAAACCCGCAGCTTAGTAAATCTAGCCCTAAGTGTTTGTAGCTGTCATTTGTGGACTATTTTCTGACAGGTGTCTTCTAGAGCTAATGTGGTATCCTCACAGGTGCATCGTGTGCTTAGATGAAACAGCTCAGCAGCAAAGTGACCCTGGAAATGATAAAATGTTGTGTGATTGAAGCAGGTTGGCTCCACAGCTGGATTCTCAATGTTCTAGTCATATATCAGATACACAGTGAAGGTCTTTCATAAGCACAAAACGTCCTTGATTTCTGCAAGTGCACCTAGATTTCAACCAAAAAGCATACTTGGCAACTCTCCCGGAATGTCCGGGAGACTCCCGAAATCCGGGTAGGTGTCCCGGACTCCCAGGAGAGCAGGCAAGTATCCCGCATACTGCAATTTACTTGGCAATATGACGCAATTAGATGTAAATCGCGTCATATTGGCCCCGCTCCCCGCGACAAAATGACAATTTTGTCGCGGGGGTGGGGGCCAAAATGACTCGATTGACTGTGACCCGCCCCCTCCCACCCTCCAACCACGCCCCCTGCCCGGGATCTGCCGGAATTCACTACTCAAAGGTTGGTAAGTATGCCAAAAAGCATGGCTCTATGGAGCAGGAAGGTGGAGCAGGTTTTCACAGACAGAGGTGAACAGATGGGCAGAGTGATGGCGTCCAAGTAAAGCACGGAGTAAACACATTGATGCGCATATATTTAGATTTCCTTTTGTGAACAGAGATTATTGCAATGAGATAAAACACTGGTAAAGGCACATTTTTTGGGAGCGTTCCTTGCTATGTGGAGGGGCTCATAGCCATGTACAATCCATGACTTCAGTTTATTTTATTGAATTTATTGGGCCTGAAAATCTTTCCACTATTCGGAAGACAGATACATGGGAACCCAGGACAGAAATACTAGAGTAGTATTTGTGTCCTGAGTCACCAAGCGTTAGAACGTTCTCACATTGCATAAGCTGCAATGGTAGAGACTCCGCCAGTCCCCACACTTACAGCCGCGGTGAGATCCTTCCGCTCATCAGTGAGGTTTAGCTGTTACTGTCTGGAAGTTATCTCATCCTCAGCACAAGTGACAGGTGAAATAAAGTGTGTATATGTGTTTGTGTGTTAATTAGCATTAATTGAATGTTATTTGCAATCATGTTCTGCGGGGAGAAGGGGTTGGGGGTTAAAGGAGGGGTGTCAAGACTTGGATCAGTTTTGACCAGGGGAGAACAAATTTGAGAGGGCTTGTGAACTTGTAGAGGATCAAATGAGGGGGTGAGGTCATGCCCTGGTAATGACCGCTATGCCAACACACCACAGTCTAGCCGCTGCGCACCAGATTTTATTCTGTTTTGCTACCTGAAGGATTTCCTGTGAACACAAATGTAGGCATGTAACCTAATGTGCATTAGATGGACCATTCAGCTGCATTCACAAAGAGCTTTTATGGCTAATGACCTCCAGAGTAGTGTAAAGTCCAAGCTACCTATTTATACTCGGACATTGCCTAACTACACCGTTCTTTGATGCTTATTCTGACTGTACTGCACCGCTTCACATGGTGACATAATCCTCGGCGGCTTTTAAGTTTCCTGTGCTGAATCATCTGACTTCACTATGAAGTTTTACAGCTGATAACTTAGTTTACAAGACAAAAGGGTGTGTCCCTCCCTAATACATATCATTATCCCTTTGTAATAGCTCTGTCTGTATTGAATAAACTGAGGCACAGGAGCAGACTGGCTGCAAGTCCACACACGTGAGCTACAGTGACAATATGTGACTGTAGTAATAGCAGCAGCTACAGCCGGATTACACTCCAGAAAAAACAGAGAACCAATAGGACTTAGAGGCCTCTGGGTTATACAAATTCTATATAAGTCACTATTATAGGCAGGGGCGGATTGGGAACTGAAAGTGGCCCTGGAAAAAATTATTGAAGTGGCCTCATGTGGGCGGGACCAAATCAACTGTAGGCGGGGCCAACACAAAAGTGGGCCATATTTGGATGTACTGGAATTTGGTTGTAATAATACTTAGGAAAACCTAGATGTGATAACTTAATACACAGTGGGTCATTTCTAAAGCAATGCAGGGAAAAAGCAGCCAGCCCTGTGTTATAAAATTACATTAATCTTTTTGCATGATCTGTGACTGGTTTATACCTCAGTGCTCCAACTGGTTTAGTTGCCTACTAACACATCCTTCCAAAATTCCCTACATAGAAACATTATTTTCAGACTTTATTTAAAAAGTTTAGCTATTATGAAACATGTTGGCACAATCATATTTGATCAGTCTGCCAGAGCAACATATGAGCACCTCACGCACTGTTGCACCTTTCCCCTGACGTCATGAGATAACAGTCAAATCTCTCTCTATACAGTATATTATATATGTGTACTGTGTGTTTCAGAAAAATGCATTTAAAGTAATTCCTATAATAAATGGCTTTCTAGGTGTGATAAAGGTGAAATGCTTTAAGCATCTGCAACAAAACACTTCTTTTGTGACATTTGATTATTAGCTCTAAATGTGCCCTGTGATTGGGGATGGTTTTAATTAATAACAGTGCAGGGAGCGTTGACAATGAGATCAGTACAGTGGGGACTAACAATGGCATAAGTGAAGGGGAGAGCAAATATCAAGGGTTTGCTGGTGATATACTAAGTACAAAGGAGGCAGGATTAATGATATTGTCAGTGCAATGGGGGCTGCCATATGTTCTACAAAGTGAATTGAGAATGGGACCAGTGCAAGGTAGAAGGCAGACAATGGGATAAATGCAAGAACCAATAAAGTATCACCAGAGCTGGATTAATTTCAGGCAATACAGTGTGCTCTACTGTAAAGTACACGCAGCTCTGCCTTCTCAAGCAGTACAATACCTCCTAACTGTCCTTGCAGTCGGACCAAATCCTGAATGTCTCACTTAGTCACACAAATTCTGGATTGGCCCGACAAATTCAGGACAGGTGGCAGACTGTCCTGCTCTCTCCTACCTGTTCTTGTCACTTACATCATCTGTAGCTGCTGGTGTCTTTAGATCAGTTGCTGCTTGTCTGGATCCTGGAATGTTGGGGACTCTATTTGGAAAAAAAATGAATATATGAAATGTAGAAAACTCAAACCAGCCCAAGCATTAAATCAATAGCACCCATATTCAATAATTAGGCCTCCTTCTAGCCCAAACATTAAAATAATAGTACTTACATTTAATAAATAGATCTATTTCCTTCCAACCAGACCTGATATTAAATTAATAGTATACACATTTATTAAATAAACAGACCCAGCAATAAATGATTAGTATTTACGTTTAAAAGATAACCCTCATTTAATAACACTATACCATCCCAGCATTAAACTAAATGTCCCGCCCCCCCGCCTTAAATTTTTAGGCCTTAATATTAAATTAAATAGCCTCAAAGATAAAATAGCACTCATTAAATAAATAGCTCCCACCTACACTCCACCATTAAATGTATAACCTCCCACACACTCACATATTAAGACCCCCCTTCCTTTACGTTACACATTTTAGTAACATAGCACCCCCAATCCCTCGCACATTGTAGTAATATAGCAGCCTCCCCATTCCCTCACATCTCTCCTATTGCCCCCTTCATGTCTCTCATTACAGTCCCTTACCATCTATAATAGTGTATATATATATATATACATATATATATATATATATATATATATATATATATACACACATATATATATATATATATATATATATATATGTATATATAGATATATATAGATAGATAGAGAGAGAAGCCCCTTCCCATCCATAGTGTGTGTGTATATATATATAGCAGCCCCTTCCCATCCAGAGTAGTTTATGTATATATATAGATAGATAGAAATAGAGAGAGAGTAGCCTCTTCCCATCCAGAGTAGTTTATGTATATATATATATATATAGATAGATAGAAATAGAGAGAGAGTAGCCCCTTCCCATCCAGAGTAGTTTATGTATATATATATAGATAGATAGAAATAGAGAGAGAGTAGCCCCTTCCCATCCAGAGTAGTTTATGTATATATATATAGATAGATAGAAATAGAGAGAGTAGCCCCTTCCCATCCAGAGTAGTTTTTATATATATATATATATATATATCAGCAGGCTCCCCTCACTTACCTGCCAACGCGCAGCATCGCTCCTCTAATTAGACAGGAAGTTCCTGTCCGACCTCACAGCATTGTGGACCCCAGTAAGCAACAGGCAGCCTCGCGATTGGCTGCCTGCTGCTTTCCACTGGCCACCAATGTATTTGATCGGCGCCCCGTTCCCCTCTGTAACAACCCCACCGGCAACTCAACGCTCCCCCCCCTTTCCCCTCTCCCCTCCGCCGACTACCATCCACCCAGCGCCTGCGCGCGCAGGGTGTACTTTGATTTTTTTTTAAAATAATAATAATTCCTTAGTGCAGCGGCCTGCGAGCGGCCTCTTTAGGGTACCGGCCTACCGGGATTCCTCCCGGTAAAGCCAATAATTTCTAGTCCATTAGAAATGACATCATTTTAGTACCCAGAGGTCCCCCTGACAGCCGGCAACGCATCGGAGACACCGCTGGCTGAAAATAAGTTAAGTAAACATTTGTTATGTATTTTTTATTAATTTTTTTTTTACTTTTTTTTTACTTCACAATTTTTTTTTTTACAGTATGAATGGTGAGACCCGGGAATTACACGGGTTGCACCATTCATACTGCAGGCGAGCGGGGTCCAACACGGGAATTACCCCTCGCAAAATCCTGGGTCTAAGTCCTGGGATTTTAGACCCGGGATTTTGTGGTTGGACTATTCATACTGCACCAAGACCCGGGTTTTTCAGCGTGCCTCTGCAAAAACCCGGGTTTTTGGTGCAGTATGAATGGGGTATAAGTCTAATTTGGCTGTATGTGCAGGGATGTGCTAAACTCACATGTACACACCCTTATTGTGCTCATCTATTGCTTGCTCCGCCACGTTTCGCTCCTTGGAGTAAAGAAGATGGAACTCCCAGCTGTTTGCCTATAGGTCAGCCCTAGGGCAGACGCAGCATACCAAATACAATTTTAGAATTGTAAAACTACCGTGTGTTCAAGTTATTCATTTGTATATATCATTTATTTATTATTATTATTATTATTATTAACATTATTATCAATTAACTGCCAGTAGGTTTTTGGACTGTGAAGGAAACCGGAGCACCCAAAGGAAACCATGCAAATGCCACACATATAGGGCCATGGTCGTAATAAAACCTGTGATCCCAGCAATGCTAACCACTGTGCTGCCCTATAATGAGTCATGATTGCATTGTGTGAGGATACAGAATATTAAGATAATATTAGTTATTGTGTAATATTATATTCCAGATGCCACTGTTAAATCTTAATTTGTTTCTCTGTTGTTTTTTGCTTAACTTCTAGTACTGTAAATTAATCTTTTTTTTTTTTTCAAACTAATTGCTTTTCGTGTAGTATAGTACTATATACTTAATGCAACAAAAAAATGACGTGAATTATGTTTCTTATAGTATAGACATCTGAAATCCTTGGTTTGTTTGTATTCCCTATGTGCCACTTCCAGACAATATTGTTTTGAAAAGGTTAGTTTACAATAACTGGATCACTGGGTAGTTGACTAATATCCTTTTGATATTTAATAGTAATAATTTGCTCTTTCTTAGCTCCTCTGTCTTTGCTTTTCTCTCATGACTTCAAGAGCTCATATAATGGTCACATTAATTTAAATGCTCAATGTCGTTTTTGACACATTAAAGTTAAGTAATATATTATATATTTTTGCATTTTTAGCTGCCTGATTACTCCTCTGTCTTTTTTCTCTTTAAAGCTTCATCTCAGAGCAAAACAGGGGTGTCAGGGAGCATCAGATGGGGTACTACACAGCATTGAGGGGCCCCTCTCCTTCAGGCCCCATAGTAATGCCACTGTATCTATCTATCTATCTATCTATCTATCTATCTATCTATCTATCTATCTATCTATCTATCTATCTATCTATCTATCTATCTACCTATCTATCTATCTATTTATCTATCTATCTATCTATCTATCTATCTATCTATCTATCTATCTATCTATCTATCTATCTATTTGTCTATATATCTACACAGTTGTGGAAAATTATAAAGTGAATATCACAGCAGAGCAGACTGCTTCAACAAAGCACAATGTTCTGGCAATCCAATCTTTGAGCTTTGCTTTTGGGCCACCATTCTGCATTCTGGCCATTTTGGTCTTAGTTCATGAATAGAGCTGTGATGAAGATGGTCAGTTAAATATGCTGTGCGGTGTGTAGGGTTAGGACTGAGACACTGATCACCAAATACCCCTGGTAAAATGTGCAAATGTGGAATGCAGTGGATAATTTGTGGAACAGTATCTCAAATTTTGCTCATCTCTAATTCCATTGATAAATAGGGGTTTGAAATGTTTCTTATCTTCCTCTCTGTGGGCCTGATTCATTAAGGAACTTAAATTAAGAAGTTTCTTATTTAAGTGTCCTGGACAAAACCATGTTACAATGCAAGGGGTGAAAATTAGTTTTCTGTTTTGCACATAAGTTAAATACTGACTGTTTTTTCATGTAGCACACAAATATCAACTTTAAATTTCAGTGTACAAATAAGCTATCAAGTATTTGTGTGCTACATGAAAAAACGGTCAGTATTTAACTTATGTGCAAAACAGAAAACTAATTTTCACCCCTTGCATTGTAACTAGGGGTGTGCACCGGGCACTTTTAGTGTTTTGGGTTTTGGGTTCTGATTTGTTTTGCCAAAACACCTGACGAAAGGTTTTGGTTCTGATTTAGGGTTTTGGGTTCTGATTTATTTTTAAAAAAGCATAAAAAGCGCTAAAATCCATTTTTTATTTTTTTTTACACTCCTACGCTATTATTAACCTCAATAACATTCAATAACAATCATTTCCACTAATTTCCAGTCTATTATGAACACCTCACACCTCACAATATTCTTTTTAGTCCAAAACATTGCACTGAGGTAGCTTTCTGGACTGCGTAGTGGAGTGGGCCCGGTACCCAATTTGGTACCAGGGCCCCAATATATCACCCTCAACGGGTCTGAATTCTACTGCACAGCTGCCTGCTCCTACATCCTCTGCAGCATATACAGGGTGTAGTTCGAGCGCGTCAATACTTCTTGTTTTTGACGATGACAGGTCATTTTCATTCATTTTGGATTTGCCCCCAACACTGAATGTAGTTGATACGCATCTATCTGGACTGCGTAGTGGAGTGGCCCCGGTACCCAATTTGGTACCGGGGCCACAATATATCATCAAAGCGTACGAAGGGCTTCATCCACAAGAGCTACATGCTTGGTGGAATCGCAATGGTTTACCAGCTCCTCCCTCACTTTCTCTTGTAATATAGATTGCAGTACCTATTCTCTTGCACTGCTTAAAAATTGAACGTATTAAATGTAATATAGATTGCAGTACCTATTCTCTGGAACTGCTTAAAGAATGAACGTAGTAAATGGAATATAGATTGCAGTACCTATTCTCTGGAACTGCTTAAAGAATGAACGTAGTAAATGTAATATAGATTGCAGTACCTATTCTCTGGAACTGCTTAAAGAATGAACGTAGTAAATATAATATAGATTGCAGTACCTATTCTCTTGCACTGCTTAAAGAATGAATGTAGTAAATGTAATATAGATTGCAGTACCTACTCTCTGGAACTGCTTTAAGAATGAACGTAGTAAATGTAATATAGATTGCAGTACCTATTCTCTGGAACTGCTTAAAGAATGAACGTAGTAAATGTAATATAGATTGCAGTACCTATTCTTTAGAACTGCTCAAATATTTTTTTTTTATTAATTTTGTATAATTTTTAAAATAAATTGTTTTTTTGTATTTTTGAAGAGATTTTAATAATTATAAAATTTTTATGGACTTAGCACAACTAAGCACAGGACTAAAGCACCACTGGACTCAGCAGGACAGACACTGGCCAAAGCACCACTGGACTCAGCAGGACAGAGCACAGGACAAAAGCACCACTGGACTCAGCAAGGACAGAGCACTGGACACAGGCATAAAGCACCACTGGACTCAGCAAGGACAGAGCACTGATCACGCAGGAGCACCACTAAACTACACACCCTCCCTCTTCCCTGATGTCAGGCGAAATGAAGATGGCGGCCGCAAGGTGAGTATTTATGACATCCGAGTCTCGTGAGATCCGACGCGAGACTTGGATGTCATAGCCTCGGTTTGGCTTCGTTTGGCGCCCGGAAGTTCCCGAACAGTGCTCGGATCCCGTTGGATCCGCACTGTTCGGGTGGGCTCGGATTAGCGGAATCCGAGCCAGCTCATCCTTAATTGTAACATGGTTTTGTCCAGGAGACTTAAATAAGAAACTTCTTAATTTAAGTTCATTAATGAATCAGGCCCCGTATTATTTTGTGATTCTTCTGTATCTATTGTGATATGTATGATGTACACACAGTAATTGCTTTCCACTTTCTGTACCCCTGAGTAATCTATAGATATACATAGCGTTATTGCTTATGGGATTATGAAAACATGCCACTGATCATCAACCTGAATATATCACGGTATCAGTTGTGACATGTAAAAGTAAACATTGTGGAAAGTGAATGAGAATAATGTTTTATTGTGAATTAGAGGAATAAGAAAAAGAAATCTATATCTTCCTTGGTTAACACATACTATTGCAGTATTTCCTGGAATTCAGTTGACTCTGTTTAGACATGTTTCAGTTTCCTTCTGAACAGCTACAGGTATATATGATATATATATATATATATATATATATATAAATATATATATATATATATATATATATATATATATATATATATATATATATATCATATATATATTAAAAAATCCTTGCTCCAGGCTTCTTAAGCAGTAGCTGTTTTATTTGCAGCATAAAACAGCACATCACAAACATAAATAATCCATGACTTCCTGACACACTATCTCAGCCCACAGTCCCTGACCATCGTCTGGCTGCTTGTCAGCAACGGAAGTCCCGCCCACCAGATCCCACAATCCTTTTATACACATACACACACCACAGCAATCACACCCATGTTGGGCACCTGTGTGTCTGTGTGCTGTTGGAAGGGGGGTACTTTCACACATCGGGGTCTTAACCGCATATACCACATTCCCCATTGTCATATCACAGCTACCCGGGTCTCTCCTGGTTGTCTGCAGCATTCCCGTCCATCACATTTCCATTTGTAAACAAACACATGGGGGTAAATGTATCAAGCTGAGAGTTTTCCGGCGGGTTTGAAAAGTGGAGATGTTGCCTATAGCAACCAATCAGATTCTAGCTATCATTTTGTAGATTATACTAAATAAATGATAGCTAGAATCTGATTGGTTTTTTTAAACCCAACGGAAATTTCTCTGCTTGATACATTTACCCCATACTGTTTGTTCTGCTGCATGGGCGTGGCCATCTTGGATGCAGTCAGGTGATCATTCCAGACCAGCCAGATTCAGCAGCTGTGATCACATGAACTGTGCAGCCAATAGTTGTTTGGAACATCCTATTTAAACCTGCTGCTGAGATCTATTCATTGCCAGAACACCACACTTCTCTCCTGAGGATAGTTCTTGGCTCCAGGTTCCAGTTGTTCCTGCATTGTTCCTGATTACCCTGTTTTTACAGTTCTAAGACTCCTATACTGCTTGTGCTACTCTGAGTACTCTAGATCAGCAAAGAGATCATCAAAGCCTCCAGGTTCCGTTTCAGTTCTGCTTCAGCCAGGCTCAAGGGTCCCGAATCGGATCGAGAAATACAGACGAAATTATTTGGCATGCTGAAGCATTAAGATTGCCCTTCACTGGAGATAAGTGGCCTAGCCCAAATTTTGAAAAACAGCCCAATAGCATTATCCCACCTCCACCAAACTTCACAGTTGGCATATTGCAGTCAGGCAGGTAATGTACTCCCAGCATCCGCCAAACCCAGACTCGCCATCTGACTGCCAAACAGAGAAGAGTGATTCATCACTCCACAGAAAATGTTTCCACTGCTCCACAGTCCAGTGTCTGTGTGCTTCACACCACTCCATCCGATGCTTGGCATTGGTCTTGGTCAGTGCTTTTTTTCCCATTGAACGCTGGGAACGGAGTTCCGGCACCTTTTTTTTAAACTTTTTTTTTTCCTCTGCGGTGCTGCTACAGTGCAGCACCGCATCTGTGTGTGTGTGTGTGTGTCCTGCTTCCGTCGGCCGGAAGCAGGGCAGCGGGAGGAGCAGCGATCGAACTAAGAAGAGTGAAAAGAAGTATGCAGAGAAGGTAAGTAATACTGACTACAGAAAGCGGGAAGGGGCGAAAGTAGAAGAGGGCTACAGAAAAACAAAGGGCGAGCAGAAAGAAGGCTACAGAATAGAGGGGGAGCAGAAAGAGGGCTACAGAATAGAGGGGGAGCAGAAAGAAGGCTACAGAATAGAGGGGGAGCAGAAAGAGGGCTACAGAATAGAGGGGGAGCAGAAAGAGGGCTAAAGAATAGAGGGGGAGCAGAAAGAAGGCTGCAGAATAGAGGGGGAGCAGAAAGAAGGCTACAGAATAGAAGGGGAGCAGAAAGAAGGCTACAGAATATATATATATATATATATATATATATATATATATATATATATATATATTATATATATATATATATATATATATATATATATCATTTTTTATTTTTTTTCATAAAAGATTAATAAGACGTGAGTTCCGGCACCTTTTTTTTTTACAAAAAAAGCACTGGTCTTGGTGATGTCAGGCTTGCATGCAGCTGCTCAGCCATGAAAACCCATTCCATTAAGCTCCTGCCGCACAGTTTTTGTGCTTATGTTAATGTTAGTGAAAATTCAGAATAATTCAGCTATTGAATCAGCAGAGCGTTGGCGACTTTTACGCACCATGTGCCTTAGCAATTGTTGTTCCCGCTCTGGGATTTTTCGTGGTCTTCCGATTCGTGGCTGAGTTGCTGTTGTTCCTAAACGCTTCCACTTTCTAATAATATCACTTACAGTTGACTGTGGAATATCCAGCAGGGATGAAATATCACAAACTGCCTTATTGCAGAGGTGGCATCCTATCACAGTACCAAGCTTGAAGTCACTGAGCTCTTCAGAGTGACCCATTTTGTATCACAAATGTTTGCAAATGCAAACAGCTTGGCTAGGTGCTTGATTTTATACACCTCTGGCAGGGAGCCTGATTGAAACACCTGAAATCAATAATTAACAGGTGTGCCCAAATACTTTTGTCCACATAATATATATATATATATATATATATATCTATCTGTGACTCATTGGTCTACTCGGTAAAAATAAAAATGTCGACAGACTGCTAACATTCCTAGGTCGGGTCAAACAATACAGGTGTCAATTCAGAATTCGAATTGTGGAAGCAAAACTGTTTCGAAATATATACTGTATAGAGGTGTCTTTAACTGCATATTGCAGTTTACAGACAGAGATGAAGGGGGTATATTTACTAAGCTGCGGGTTTGAAAAAGTGGGGATGTTGCCTATAGCAACCAATCAGATTCTAGCTTTCATTTATTTAGTACCTTCTACAAAATGACAGCCAGAATCTGATTGGTTGCTATAGGCAACATCCCCACTTTTTCAAACCCGCAGCTTAGTAAATCTAGCCCCAAGTGTTTTTATTTGTTGCTTTTTTTTTCTTCTATTAGAAACTATTCTATTTTCAATTTTCATAATTTTTGCCCAGACGCGAATCACAACGAATATCACAGCTTGCGGTTTCACTTCAAATTAGTAGAGTGAATTTCTGAATTGCCATTCACCTCACCCAGTTTTCAACCTTCAAGTCTTTTTTTCCTTCTACAAAGCAAGAAATACTCCTTAGACATGTGCCCCTTTACCCCTACCTACAATAATTCTGCTCTGCAAATGAAATCAAATCTTTGCATTAGTCTGGTAAACTATGTGCATTGATGCGTCTACTCTCTACTTTGCAAGAAATGTATAAATCAGGGCACACAGTGGGACCAAAGATGATTCTGCCCTGTGTCTCTGATAGTTTGCATTTCATGACTGACCTCCTGTGAGCTCACGTATTAGTATGTAGGATTTCTAGCTATGTGAGACCAATTTGACAGACCAGAATGCATTGCATTAGAAACAGCTGTTCTCTGATACCAGGTAGTAGTTTAAAAATAAACTGACGAGTTAATTACACCGAATGCATCTTCTTGTGCATGCAAATGTTTAAGTACAAAACATGTAAATGGGCTTTAATATAGATTTCTAGACCATAAGATGGCACAGTCAGGAATAATTCGTGATAGATAGGAGTACATCCTGCTTCCTTATTTTATATAAAACACAAGTGATGCTAATATATATATATCTATAATATAAAAGCCTAGTGGCGTGTGTCTGTGTGTGGAAAAAAAACCTCTGCTGGGCGGAGTTATACACTGACCTACTAAATTCTTAGTGTGTGTGTGTGGGAAAAAAACTCAGAAAGGGCTGAAATTTGGTATACTAAAATGTTTTTAATTTGTTAATTTAATTTGTTAATTGTTAAAAGTGTTTATAAAAATGTTAAAAATATATATATATATTTCTTGAAGGAGAAGTGACAGTTGGGAGTGGTTGGTGGTTGCCGGGGGTGACAGTTGGGAGTGGTTGGTGGTTGCTGGGGGTGACAGAGCGAGAGGAGTGTGATACTCAGGACCGCTGAGAGAGATCCCTGTGTCTGGATAGACATCTGGATAGATGTGGCGATAAAGATGAAGGATGAGGTGATGGAGCAAAATGATGAGGTGGTGACATGTGGAGAAAACCACGTTAAAAAAGGGTGCTTGCTTAGGGAAGTAACGCTCTTCCCCTGAGGAGGCCTGGGCTAGGCCCAAATGCATGACAAGAACCTTTTAAACACCTTAAGTAGCTTGATTTGACTAGGATGCATGAGTATCATGCACGGGTTAACTTGTATATATATGTATATATATATATATATATATATATATATATATACATCCTCTAAATAATATCTGTATAATCAGTGAGTTCTGTTTAATAAAACTTGTGTATTGTACGAAATGATGCACTCCCTACTGTAACTTATTATGGATGTTAGAGGTCACCTACAAGCAATTAGCTGGTGGCCTCGTGCATTTTTACAATCATGTTACTCCTTAGTGACTTACCTATTGTTCCAAAATATTTCAAATAACTCACAATTTCCTCTAAACATATATTGACATTAACAACAGTATTTGTGCTCCACAATTCTTTCCCTATTAATATACAGAACCTTTGATTCTGAATATAATACTATATATCCCTTTAATTCAGAAAATGAAAATAAATGGCATTGACAAAATTATTGACACCCAAGACTTAATATTTGATAAAAGCCTTTGGTCAAACTAACTGTAATCACCCTCTTCCTATATCCATGGCTGAGCTTCCTGCACTTCTCTGCAGTAGGTTGCTCCACTCTTCTTGTACAATCTGCTCCAGTTCTATAAGGTTTGAAGGTTCCGTCTCTCAGCTGCTGGTATCAGATCTATCCACAGGTGTTCTATGGGACTTATATCTGGACTCGTTGCTGACCATGTCAGAACAGTTCAGGATTTTGTCTTAAACCATTCCTGGGTGCTTTTTGAAGTCTGATTGGGTTCACTGTCCTGTTAGAAGACTGATGACCTTTGAAGGAGTCTCCGTTTTCTGACACAGTGTTCAACACTTCACTCCAAATTGGCCTGGTAATCTCTCGATTTCGTGATACCTTGTACACGTTCAAGACACCCAGTGCCAGATGCAGCACAGCAACCCCAAATTACTGAACTTCCTCCATGTTTGTCTGTAGGGAGGGTTTTCTTTTCATTTTGCTTTCTGGAAAAACAGGCATGATGTGCTTTACCAATAAGCTCTATTCTGGTCTCCTCGGCCCATAGGACTTTCTCCCAGAAGTAATTTAGCTTGTTCAGGTGTATTTTGGCAAATTCCAGTCAGAGTTTCTTATGTCTCTGTCTCTCAGCATTGGTAATGGATGGGGCGAGTTGAAACTGTTGCACTTCGCGTCTGAGGGTCAGTTTGAGTCTATTTGGTAGTTGATCGGCGCTTTCTCCTCCGAACAATCCTACTCTGCAATCTTCAATACAGTTTTCTCACAATGAAAGAGAGAACAAAATTCCTTAACAGGTTACAAAGCCACGTACCACAAAACCAGGACATTACTGAAAGCTCAGATTTGGGCTTTCAGTTCCACTAATGTGGAAAAAAATACTTAAAGTATTAAAGTAGATTTTATTTATTTAATAAAGTATTTGATATAACTACAGTATTAAAAAACACTATCCTGAGATGCTGTGAACACCCTCATATGACGTTACATCATCGGATTGCACCGTCATGAGACTGAGCTAACAGAATAGGTGTGATGGCCGTACTACTTGTTAAAGAGGTCTAACCATGCAATGTCATGGGGAAACCTTTTACAGCGGTAACCCCTTTCCTGTATTGCCCATTTTGCCATCAATATTAAGTGAAAGAGGGGGTTATGGATTGGCAGCATATCCAGTTACAATTTCACTACAGGCAGAAATACACAAGAACATGAGCAGGAAAAGATATCAGTGGACAATGTCGATACTTTTTCCCACTGGTCCAGATTCTTCTGCCAATATTCCAGCAGATCACGATCTGGTGGATGCAGTATTAGGCAAGTCAGGTCTGCTGGTGATATGCTCCCACCATTCTCTGTACATAAGGTGCAGATTTGGGTGGCTCTTTATCCTGTCTTTGAAAACCTATCAATAATATGACAATTGAATCTTGTGTTTTTTATATTTTTCTCTGATATAATTCCTTTTTCTGCTTTATGAATCATTGAAGTGTTTGTGTGGTGTTGACTCTGCATTGACTCTGGGCAGTGTGCAAGCATTGACTGCTGTTTAGATGCTGTAACACATTTGCCCATTTTCTTCTTGCAAGCGTTGTTCCAGCAAGGTTGCTGTGTTTTATATATATATATATATATATATATATATATATATATATATATATATATATATATATTATATAAATATGTGTTTTCAGCACGCTTTTCTTTTGCATTCGTAGCTGCATCCTGTGTGCAATGGCTGCTCGTTCATCACCACCTAAACATGATCTTCTGTCTTTCCTTATTCATCATCACCATTTATTTATATAGCGTCACTGATTATCCATGAATATACCGTTACAGCCTACATTCGATATGAGTATCATTAACGTCTTCTTATTATACTTCTTGTATTCACCTGAAATATACAAATAAATCAATTATTTTTTTAAAAGAGCATCTGCCACTTTCTTATTTTCTGTTTATAGTTATTCATTACAGCATATATTAATAGTAACATTGTGGTTATGTTTTAAATGCTGATGGCAACTCTCTATAGTAGTAAACAACTCTCCTGCTCTCAGAGCAAGATGTGATTTATGTTGTTCATTGTAAGTACAGCAAAATCCTTTCATGTCTGGAATGTCAGGTTCATGAGGAGTGTTCATTCGCCTGGTTCTTTGTCTGTAATCTGAAAGTGCATCTATACTATTAGCAGCAACCAGTCCAAGATGGATTTCAGACTACCATCATCATCGTTTAATTACTGTGCGCCCCAGATTGTAGTTCTGGACAATCATTTTATAAATATGCATCTTACAGATATGACGTACATGAATATAATATTCATACAGACAGATATATGAGTAAAGCATAATAACACATACATGCATAGTAATGAGATAGCAGGTATACCTGTATGGATTCCATGAGTGTGAGTAAACAGCAGAAGATTTAGCATGAAGAGGTGAGTTGTAATCAAGCTTTTGCAGGATTGCAGTCTGGTTGGGTGAGGCAAGAAGTTCCATAGGCGGGTTGCAGTTTAGAAGAAGTCTTGGAGAGGGGATTAGCAGGAGGATATGATAGGGGATGAGAGTTGAAGGTAAGAGAAGGAACAGAGTGGTTTAGCTGGGATGTATCGGGTGATGAGGTCAGAGATGTACGGAGAGGAAGCATTAGTGATTATGTTGTTGGACATGGGGGAGATGAGGGATTTGTAGTAGGATTGTTTGGCGAGGCAGAGGGCCATGTAGTTTGAAGAAAGGATGAAGTTAAAGTGTTGGTAAGTCGGCGTCTGAGCTGGATTTTCAGATTGGCGCTCAAACATGTTTGGGGGTGGAGAGTCTGTGGGGATTGCTAGTTTTGGGTTTTGGCATGGTTTAGACAAGTTGGGGTAGCTGGGGTTGTAGTATCAAGGGCATTATAGAGTGTGTTGTTGTAGAGAGAGATGACAACATTGGGGCAAGACTGAGAAGTAATTGGAGCCAGAAGAGGTTATAGAGAGGTCGAGAAAAAGAGTGGGCCAGGCCGTTAAGGTGTTGCTTAGTGCGCGTGATTGTGGGTGGGGGGGTGAGGCGGTAGGGAGAGGAAGCAAGGAGATTATTATCATAGGTGTAGTGTAAAGGTGAGAACACAAATGCAGCATAAGTAAGAATATTTTAAATGAATACAAAGAACTTCTTGGCTAAATTGTTCCTGACTGTAATATTGTGCACTTCAAGGTTCTATGAACAATTGTGCACCCCAGGATTTACAGTGAGGCACTGTCTTTATGCTAGGGAAATATTTATTTGGTAATTTCACTATGACATGCTCATCCTGAGAGAGTCTCTAAGCTAATTTTTAAAATAATCTTATGCATATAATAATTTATTAACGATCATTTACTTACATTAAAGAGTACTTTCCTAAGGGCATTAATTCTCCTGAAAGCTCATTATTTCTCTGCCTTTTCATTTGTAAAAAAGCGTAGTTCCTATTTTAATGTTTAAAGCTACACTAGTAAAAATGGGATATGTGAAATATGTCAATGTAAGTGATTGATTTATTCCAGAATAAAAATAATTTACTGCTTCCACTGTAAACTTGTATTTAGGTAAAATATGTTAGTAATTAGTACCAAGAAGAGGTAATTTAACAAATTGGAACCAGTTTTAAATTTGTTTAACTATCTTCAGTTCAATGGCCACGAACATGTTAATGATAGGATCAGCAATTGACCTGGATTTGAATTTGTGGTTTGAAATTAGCGGGTTGTATTCGACATTCACACCTTGCACCCACTGATCTCCTTTGAGGTTCGTCATACGTGTTTGAGGTTGGCTATTCACGTTAAAATTAGTGTTTTAATATGTATTTTTTAAAGTACTATTTAGATAATATTGTGAAATAATTAAACGTATTTGAACATTTTTTTAATTCAAATTGTGAACATTACTGTGTTTGAAGTTTACTGTTCATCCCTCACGTTCAAAGTTTTCGTTCTCAATTAAAAGCCATTAATATTTATCAATTGAAGCTTGAACATAGTCAAACATGAATGACCATGGTCAAACGGGCTCGAGCATGTTGAACCTGTTCATCTTCCTCAAATTTAGCTAAATGTTTTGATTGGTCAAAAATTCAAGAAACTCTGACAAATGTATTACTTTTTGCACTGATTCAACAGGTTTGACAAACGATACAAGGTCAGTTTGATAATCTTTAGCAACAGGAAATCAGAACATTTTGATTCTGATGCGGTTGCACCTGTCACAATGGGCATCATTTCCTTTTTCCTATCTAGTTAAAGTTTGTGTCATGAATCCAGACCAGAGGTGTCATCAAAATCTTTGAATAACTGGTGACAAATGTTAAGTTGAATATACAGTATGCCTTTAACATTAAATGGGTGACACAGATTTGGCCAGGAGATGGTAGCTACTTGCCAGTATTTCCACTACTGAGTTAGGAGCCGCGGAGTCCCGCAAGGGCTGGAACGACGCCTGGGGAGGAGGGAGACAGGAGACCGTCCATGCGCGGCAGCAAGGCAGCAGGGACGGCGTCTGGGGAGGAGGGAGACAGGAGACCGTCCATGCGCGGCAGCAAGGACGGCGTCTGGGGAGGAGGGAGACAGGAATCCGTCCATGCGCGGCAGCAAGGCAGCAGGGACGGCGTCTGGGGAGGAGGGAGACAGGAGACCGTCCATGCGCGGCAGCAAGGCAGCAGGGACGGCGTCTGGGGAGGAGGGAGACAGGAGACCGTCCATGCGCGGCAGCAGGGACGGCGTCTGGGGAGGAGGGAGACAGGAGACCGTCCATGCGCGGCAGCAAGGCAGCAGGGAAGGCGTCTGGGGAGGAGGGAGACAGGAGACCGTCCATGCGCGGCAGCAAGGCAGCAGGGAAGGCGTCTGGGGAGGAGGGAGACAGGAGACCGTCCATGCGCGGCAGCAAGGAAGCAGGGACGGCGTCTGGGGAGGAGGGAGACAGGAGACCGTCCATGCGCGGCAGCAAGGCAGCAGGGACGGCGTCTGGGGAGGAGGGAGACAGGAGACCGTCCATGCGCGGCAGCAAGGCAGCAGGGACGGCGTCTGGGGTGGAGGGAGACAGGAGACCGTCCATGCGCGGCAGCAAGGCAGCAGGGACGGCGTCTGAAATCGTGAACAATATTTTAATTCTAATGGTCAAACAAGCTCATATTCAGCGGTATTATTCAGTTTAAGTTACTCTACTCAATGAGTGGACTGATTTGCCAGCTCATGCATGTCATGTGCAGCTGAAAGTGTAGATTTGCTGAAAATAATAAAGTATAAAGAAACACAGACACATATAAACATTTTATATAATATATGATTTATATTATATAAAATGTTGTTATTTTTTTTAAGTATATGACCAAGCATTAATTTATTTAAAAAATAAAATAAATATTAATTAACCTGTACCGCATTAAAATACTTTATTCTAAATGCACATACATAAAAACATGTATAATATATAATATTTTTTTGTTACATAAATAACTCAACTAAATTGCAATAACGAGTTGTACCACCAGCAAAAAAAACACCAGTTAACACAGGTAATAGGACTCTTCGCCCGTTGGTAAATAGGGGTCTCAGTTCCATCTATAATGCTATAACGCGTTGATGCTTGTTGATTGGCTTGATTTCTTTATATCCCGTGATTGGCCTAATTCTCCAGTGGGCGCATTTTATTAAGAGATTTGATTTTAAGTATAGCAAATGAATCACAAATGAATATGCTGATCATGTATCTCTGAAATCCGGGCAAATTTAAGAATCGACAGAACTGATTCCCCCATATGTAATAGATAAATAAGGTCGACTATAATTACAATATGCTGACTAAAGTGTGTTATATTGTAGCTCCCACAACCTCTTTACCATAACTGCTGCTTCCAGGAGACAAACATATATTATGTATTCAAATCATTTCACATTTTCTAGTATTTTTGGATGCTTAATCTCCTGAGACCCAGGGACACTTAGGTTAAAAAATACCTCATACTTTGCATAAAATTATGCACAGAAGTAGCGCCAGAGTATACACTTCATTAAAATGCAACAAGGCCCCTAGTAATGGATTTTACAATTCATCATCATCATCATTTATTTATATAGCGCCACTAATTCCACAGCGCTGTACAGAGAACTCATTCACATCAGTCCCTGCCCCAATGGAGCTTACAGTCTAAATTCCCTAATATATGCACACACTCGCACACAGACTCAGACACAGACAGACAAAGAGGGAGACAGACAGACAGACTAGGGTCAATTTTTGATAGCAGCAAATTAACCTACGAGTATGTTTTTGGAGTGTGGGAAGAAACCGGAGCACCTGGAGGAAACCCACGCAAACACAGGGAGAACATACAAACTCCACACAGATAAGGCCTTGGTCGGGAATTGAACTCATGACCCCAATGCTGTGAGGCAGAAGTGCTAACCACTAGGCCACTGTGCTGCCCTAATTCAAAATCTTGAGCTAAAGCAATCTATTCGTTTATAAAAGCACATTTTTCACGTTCAAAATAAGCTTGAACGGACAATGAATATTTCTCGCTTAATTCCATACAATACCATTTGCAATAAAAAATATACCTGCATATATATTTACTGTAGACCATATAATTGTTGCTGTCCGTGGGTGAATTATGCACATTTTCAGACTAACAAAGCTGAAATCCTACTAGCTTTCAATAACTGGAGGGCTAAAGTGCCACATTAAGAGAATATTTGAGAAGTCAGGCTAGCCTTGTCAAGTCTCTTGTGCGTAATTAAAATCAGCAACAAAAGAGCAGAGGTGTTTGAAGCAGTTTCCACCCTCTCTTAATGTGCAGTTTGAACTTGCAGCTCACATTCCGCAGAGAAGGAACAGGATGAATACACCTTTTCCTCTTCTAACAGCTGGAGTTAATTTCAAGATCACCCGGCGGTCACTCTGCAAAAAAATGCTGCTGCTGCAAAGAAGAAGAAAAAGTCACTCTAACAGCGGACTGTACATTAACAGAGCAATATATAATATATATAATATAACATAGCAGAGGACTTTAAGGTGGAAAGTTGTTATTTTGTCTTGTGATAGTGATCAATTATGACATTGAATCAGTTTATACTGCATCAGGGGAGAAATTTAATATCTTGAAGTTAAAAATCACTTATAGTCTACTCTAGGAGTGCCCAGACGTTTGTGGGATGGGATCTACATTTTCTACATTCTGTCTATGTTGATCTACCAAATTGTTTATTGGGTCTAAAGCAATAAAGTCATATAGTGTAACCAGGGCCGGATTAACCCGAGGTCTAACTGGACTCAGGGCCATCTCTTCCATTGGGCACAATGGGCAGGTGCCCGGGGGCCCTGCAGGCAAGGGGGCCCATCTGAGGCAGTGCTGAAAAAAAAATCCTACAAAAAAAAAACCAACAACTTACCTTGCGGTCACGTCAGCTGGCGATCCGGCTCCTTCCCTGGTCCCCTCTTCCATGCTGTGCTCGCAGTGAATGTTGGGCGTGATGTCACGCCTAACATTCACTCAAGCACAGCACGGAGAAGCATGAGAACAGAGAGACTCAGTGCAGAAAAAAGAAGAGAATGGGATCGGACTTAAGGTAAGTAAAGGGGGCTCCTATATATATATATATATATATGTAATCAAAAGTTATTTTATATATATATATATATATATATATATATATAATCACTTTTTTTTACATACATATATATTTTTTTTACACAGACACTATTATATATATATATATATATATATATCTATCTATATATCTATATCTATATATATATATATATATATATATATATATATATATATATATATTTAGGGGCCCTGGTGCACTGCATTGCCCGGGATCCCATAATGTAGTTAAGGTGGCCCTGACTGGGCTACAATTGCTTGTAATTTCAATCTCAAATACACTTTGACTAGTGGCTACTGGTTGTTGTTAATGCATTGCATTGCATATATCTAATACTAACAGACAGTATATACAGTTAGATAGATATCATTCTGACTTCATACTAACTAGTATATTCTTTGAGAAAAACAGATTTCTTTATTTTAAAAGTGAAAGTTTTTCTAGTGAAAGTGCTCTTGTGCAAGACAGTGAGTACTGAAATCTTTTTGAAAATTTTTTTTGCGTGTGAGATTCATCAGCAGTTGACCACCCCAAAAAATGCAATATATTATAATCTTTTCTATTTTTCAATCTTTTTAATTCTATCTAATTTGCTGTCGTTATATAAATAAATGAGGATTCTGAGAGATAAAGGTGGCTTCCATACATACTACGAAAATTTAAAAGTATGGCACACAATACATTGCCAGAGTATTCATCGGTTTTCAAGAGCATTTCTTTCATTACCTTACTGCTATATAAATAAATGAAGATGCTGAGATGAAGGTGACCTGCACAGATACTACATACATTCAACATCTGTACCATAATGGTGCCCTTCTGAATCAAACCAGGGGAGGCATATATATTTATGAGTAGGGAGGGCTGAAAAATTATTCCCCCCAGTGAAAACTTCATCCAACCTCAAGGTAAAGGGGATTGCCTGAGACTTGCAGCAGATTTGGTCCCCAAGACTTATGTATATAAATATGGAATGTATATAAATAATATTTATATGTTCTATTAGTGCCGCGTAAAAAATATGTAAAAGAGACAGTTCAGATAGGCCAATAGTTGCACTTCCCACACATGTAAGTATGTATATATGTATGCATATTTGGTTGCTCAAAACCTGTCCTGACAATACAATTGAAAGTCCACATTCTGAGAAATTAACAGGAAAATTTTTGGACCTGGCAAAGAATTCATTGCCCCGGGGTAAGTTTCGTCCAACCCCGGGGTAATGGGTACTGCCCGAGACTGGCAGCAGAGGCGGTCCCCAAGAAGGGGTGTACTCACTCTGATGCAAGGTCAACCAGGACGCCTCAAACCGTCGCTACGTTCCCGTCTAGTGACAGGCAGCCAAGGCTATAAATAGCTGCTGCTGATGATGATGATGATGAGGTGCACGGCTGTAATTAAATTAACAGGCAAAGGTCATTGGATGGACAGTGGTATGAACAAATAGAGTTAGACATTTTGGAAAGTAAATAGACAAAGGTGGACTGCACCTATACTACAAAAATTCAAAGATTAGGCACACAGTGCATTGCCAGAGCATCCATCGGTAGAGCAGGGCTCTCCTAACTTGTTTCTTTATATGTTCTGTGCCATAACACTGTCCTTCTGAATCAAACCTGGGGACTCGTAAAAGCTTATGACAGTTACTAGGAAGCTGTAAGATCGTAAAGGATTATATCCTGGGACCACTGGTGTAATGGCAATTTGACCTTCCATTGTTTGTTTTTGCTATTAGTTGTTTGCTGACTCGCAGTGCTCTCTCTGCCACCATTTTTGTTTAAACACTGTGACCTTTTGACAAAATTTACATCTGTGTCCATGTGGTTATTTTTTTTATTCAATTACAGTAATAGTAAGTCTGAACATGCAAAGAAGGTTTGGGTACAATGAAAGGGAGATATCAACACTATTCAGTTCATTATTTTTTTAATTGAATCAGAAAAAGTAAATGTAATGATGGCAAAGTTACAAAATCCTTCATCAAGACAGCTCACTGCAGACTTTGGTGAAAATTAGGACTATTGTGAAGGGGTTATTAGAAATTAGACCGGAAATGACTGGAAATTAATGTTAATGCTATACATAATAATATAGGAGCAAAAACAGCTCAAAATTACATTATTTTACCCATTTTTCACACTTCTAATTAAATCCAGATCCAAAACCAAAACCTTATGCGTTTGTTCAAAAAATAACGGTAGCAAAGCCGAAACACAAGGTTGGTTCAGAACTGACTCCAGTTTCGAAACCAAAATACGAGGGTCAGCGCACATCTCTACTATATATATAGAATATAAAAGGAAAAAAAATCGCTGCAAATTACATTTTGCCTCATTTTCAGATCCAAATTTAGCACAAAGAATTGAGTCGTGTTTTGTTTATACTCGGATCCACAAATCTCATAGCTGTCGGATGTCTACGAATCCGAATCACTCATCTCTAATAAATATATATACATTTATGCATTTACTTTTGTGGGGACACCGACAGTGTTGGAATCCTCTTTTCTATTCTATTTGATTCCTCTATTATTTCGAACTGCACCTTAGACACTTATGGGTATATTTACTAAACGGCAGGTTTGAAAAAGTGGAGATGTTGCCTACAGGAACCAATCAGATTCTAGCTATCATTTTTTTAGTGCATTCTACAAAATGAAAGCTAGAATCTGATTGGTTGCTATAAGCAACATCTCTACTTCTTCAAACCCGCAGTTTAGTAAATCTAGCCCTTAGTGAGAACCCAATGTGACCTCATATGCATGGATGACTTACAAAGACTAACACGATCATACAGTATATGGTTCTAGTCATTCACTCAGTGCATATATTGGAGTTATACTTTCGCTGATTCTAGACCTATAAATAGATATTGTAAGCTGTTCCTGCTGTCTATTGTTGCTCTCCCTTATACAGTACATGAGCCGTGTTTCTGACATGTAATGAAGCATTACAAGCAAAGAATTGTTCAAAATGTCACAGTGTAATGACGTCATTAACACAACAACGGGGATAGTAATGCTGTAGCCTGGCTGACAGACATTGAAGATGTTTAAATATAGCTCTGCGAGTTAGAGCTCTGCCATTCACATAGGCTATGAAAATCTGAAAATATTATTATTGTTGTTTGCTGTTGTTGTTATTATTAACCTAATGTTATTGCCTAATGTTGCCAGAAAGTCAAGATACCCCCCAAATAGGCAATATGCCCATATAGTTTCCAGGTTGTATATGAAGGCATTTGAGACTTTGGCTCCTACTTATCAAAATGCATGATTTTTTTTTATTGCTGCTTATTGTGGTGATTAAAAATTACTTATCACCGCAATTTATCAAGATATCGGTGATACTCAGCTGCTCCATTGGTGCTGGTCTGGGGCGATATCAGGCACAGTGGAAATGAAAGCCCAGATTTAAAATGTAAAAAGAGTAATTTGTAAAAAATAGAAAATATTACAAAAAATATTTTAAAAAATTGAACATTGAAAAAATACTGTATTCAAAGAAAAAACATTTTTTAAATAATTTTCATCTGTTATCACCATCCTGAGCTATTCTCTGCACAAAGCTACATTATTATGTATTACTTCCATTCAATGTCATAGTCTTTATAATACCAACCTTGTTATGATAACAGTTTTAGTTTTAGCCTGTGTTTTAACTGGGGGGGGGGGGGGCATGATGACACAATATGTACACACAGCTGTGGTAGACATTTTGAAGTCTGAACCAATATCTCTGAAAATGCAACATATAAATTTAATAGCAACCAGTGACATCACCCAGGAATGAAGCAGCCCCCCTGATGGCTGTCTCTGGTGTATCTAGGTGACGAGGACACTTTCAGAATAAATTCAGTTATTTGTTGAAGTTGTTTAAAAACAACTTTCTTACTTTTTACCTTTTTTGAGTTCATATTTTCATCATCCTTAACGGGAACACAAAGTAACCTCATAGGCATACATGACTTACATAGACTAACACTATCATACACCAATCAGCCAAATCATTACAGTCACCTGTCTAATATTGTGTGCATCCCCTCATGCCCCTTGTGTGTCCCTCTCGTGCCTCCAGCTCTGACCTATCGAGGCATGGACTCCACAAGACTCCTGAAGGTGTCCTGTTGTATCTGGCATCAAGACGTTAGCAGCAGATTCTTTAAGTCCTGTAAGTTGTGAGTTGGAGCCTCCATGGCTCTGACTTTTTCCAACACATCCCACAGATGCTCGATCAGATTGAGATCTGGGGTAGGTGGTACGTGTCAAAATTGACATCCACAAGAATGCCTCACACTGCATCACACTGCCTCCGCTGGCGTACCTTCTTCCCATACTGGTGCCATCTCTTCCCCAGATAAATGGCACACAAGCACCTGGCTGACCACACGATGTAAAAGAAAATGTAATTCATCATACCAGACCACCAGCTCCAAGGACCATTTCTGGCACTCACGTATCTATTGTAGGCACTTTCGGTGGTGGACAGGGGTTAGCATGTGCACTCTGACCAGTCTGCGGCTCTGCAGCCCCATACACAGCAAGCTGAGATGCATTGTGTATCCTGACATCTTTCTATCATAGCCAGCATTAACTTGTTAAGCATTCTGTGCTACAGTAGGTCTTCTGTAGGATTGGACCAGACGGGCTAGTCTTTGCTCCCCACCTGCATCAATGAGCCTTGTGTGCCCATGACCCTGTCACTGGTTCCCCACTTGTCATTCATTGGACTACTTTTGGTAGGTACTAACCATTGCTTACCAGGAACACCCTACAAGACCTGCTGTTTTAGAGATGCTCTGACCCAGTCGTCTAGCTGTCACAATTTGGCCCTTGTCAAAGTCGCTCAGATCCTTCCGTTTGCCCGTTTTCCTGCTTCCAACACATAAACTTCCAGAACTGACTGTTCACTTGCTGCCTAATATATCCCACCCTTCACTGGTGCCATTGTAATGCGATAATCAATATTATTCACTTATCAGCAGTTTTAAAATTGTGGCTGATCGGAGTATAATGCTCTAGTTATTCACTCAGTACATACGCTATACCGGCGTTATATTTTCGCTGACTCCAGACCTATAAATAGATATTGTAAGCTGTTCCTGCTGTCTATTGTTGCTCTCCCTTATTCAGTATATGAGCCATGCTTCTGACATGTAATGAAGTATTGCAAGCAATGAATGGTTCAAAATGTCACAGTGTAATGACGTCATTAACACAACAACGGGGATAGTAATGCTGTAGCCTGCCTGACAGACATTGAAGAAAATGTTTAAATATAGCTCTGCGAGTTAGAGCTCTGCCATTCACATAGACTTTGTGAATGTGAAGATATTATTGTTGTTTGCTGTTCTCTGAGAAGATTCTTGCTTGAAATAACAGTTATTCTTTATATAACATGTAAAGGATGAGTCACTGCCGTGTAAAACGTCTACTTTGCACTATAAATCTATAAGAACTGTAAGGCAATATCTTAGAACTATTAAGTACAAAACAGGTTGTTGACGACTTGGTCAGTTGTATTCTGTCATCTGTCCTGAGTTATGATTAATAGTTCTACTGGTTTATAAAAGTATAACAGTGGTTTTTATTTACACAAACTGCAGCAGAAATATAGAATATTGTCAGCAAATTAAAACAAATTAGTCCATCTACAGACCTCATAACAGCTATCATTTTTGCAGGATAGTCCCAAGTAATGGGTGGGATGTGGGCGGATTGGGGTGAGATTTAGTCAAAAAGTGTGGGGTGCCCTTATTTGTCCCAATTTTCTAATTGTGTATGTTGGAAGGTAGCCATCTAATCTGCCTGCCCATATTACTAATGGTGCCCACATATGCTGTGAGTTTCTGTGACCATTAGGCTATTTCAGTCATAATTGGCTTCAAATGTCAGTAATTGATTCCAAAAATTTTGATCAGTATCAAACGTCAACTGGGACGGATGGTAAATGCAGGCGAAAAATGACCACATTTTACTAGGGATGTGCACCGGCCATTTTTGGTGTCTCGTGTTTTGTGTTTTGGATTCGGATTTGCTTGAGGTTTTGGGTTCGGATTTGTTTCGCAAAACACCTGACGAAAGGTTTTGGTTCGGATTTAAGGTTTTGGATTCGGATTTATTTTGAAAAAAACATAAAAAGTGTTTATTTTCACTCCTACGCTGTTATTAACCTCAATAACATTCAATAACAATCATTTAACTAATTCCCAGTCTATTCTGAACACCTCACACCTCACAATATTGTTTTTAGTCCAAAACCTTTCACCGAGGTAGCTTTCTGGACTGCATAGTGCAGTGGTCCCGGTACACAATTTGGTACCGGGGCCACAATACCTCCGCCTTCAAATGGTCTGAATTCCACTGCACAGCTGCCTGCTCCTACATCCTCTGCAGCATATACAGGGTGTAGTTCGAGCGTGTCAATACCTCTTGCTTTTGACGATGACAGGTCATTTTCATTCATTTATGATTTGGCAGCAACAGTCAACGTTGTTTAATATCTGATACGCCTCTATCTGGACTGCATAGTGGAGTGGCCCCGGTACCCAATTTGGTCCCGGGGCCACAATACCTCCTCCAACTTTCAAGTGTAGTGTTTATAATTTATAAAAACTACAGTAGTTATAGCACGACAATAACTCTTGTTTTAGACGACCATGGTACAGAGCATTCATCATTGAGATCCCATCAAGTATGTGAAAGACAGACAGCGTCGAAGTGTTATTTGTTGACTTTGTTAACCAAAAAATTGTCGCTGTTGCAAATATTCGTGCAATGAAGAGTGACTTTTTCATTTAAAGGCTCAAGCTTTCAAGTGTAGTGTTTATAACTTATAAACACTACAGTAGTTCAAGCACGTCAATACCTCTTGTTTTAGATGACCATGGTACAGAGCATTCATCATTGAGATCCCATCAAGTATGTGAAAGACAGACAGGGCATTCAAGTGTAGTGTTTATAACTTATAAACACTACAGTAGTTCTAGCACATCAATACCTCTTGTTTTTGATTATGACAGGGCATTTTACTTTTGGTTTAATTTGTTGAATTTGTTTTAATTTTGCTTTACTTTTTGAACATGACAAACGACTGTTGATTGGTCATATAATGCAAAAAAAAAAGTTCCAAGATGGAATTGTCCTTGGGCCCTCACACCCACCCTTATGTTGTTGAAATAGGACATGCACACTTTAACAAACCAATCATTTCAGCGACAGGGCCTACCAAACAACTGTGGCTGAAATGATTGGTTTGTTTGGGCCCCCACACCAAAAAAGCTATTCATCTCTCCCTGTACAAACTAAACAGGCTCTACTGAGGCAAGATGTCGTCCTCATCCTCAACCTCTGATTCCTCTCCCCCTACAGTGTGTACTTCCTCCTCCTCACACATGATCAATTCGTCCCCGCTGGACTCCACAACCACAGGTCCCTCTGTACTATCTGGAGGGCAGTGCTGTACTTGATTGAGGAATTGATAATTCATTTTTATGAACATCATTTTTTCAACGTTGTGAGGAAGCAACCTCCTTCGCCGCTCACTGACCAGGTTCCCCGCTGCACTAAAAACTCTTTCCGAGTACACACTGGAGGGGGGACAACTCGGGTAAAATAGAGCCAGTTTGTACAGGGGCTTCCAAACTGCCTTTTTTTCCTGCCAGTAACAATATGGACTGTCTGACATGTCTATTTGGATGGTGTCAGCAAAATAATCCTCCACCATTTTTTCTATTGTGGCAGCATCCAATGCAGCAACAGTAGACATGTCTGCAATGGTTGGCAGGTCCTTCAGTCCGGACCAGATGTTATCAGCATCCCCGCAAGCGGCTCTTTTAGGAAAACTGAGCTTTTTCCTCGCAGCCACAGATGTGGAAGAAAATGAGGGTGGAGCTGTTGGCATGTCACGGTCCTCTTAAGAGGACAATCTCCTGACCAGCAGGTCTTTGCACCGCTGCAGACTTGTGTCTGCCGGAAACAGAGACACAACATACGCTTTAAACCGAGGATCGAGAACGGTGGGCAGAATGTATTCCTCTGACTTTAAAATAGTGACCACCCTCGGATCCTGGCAAAGCGTACGAAGGGCTTCATCCACAAGAGCTACATGCTTGGTGGAATCGCAATGGTTTACCAGCTCCTCCCTCACTTTCTCCAGCTGCTTCTGCAACAGCCTGATCAGGGGAATCACCTGACTCAAGCTGGCAGTGTCGGAACTGACTTCTCGTGTGGCAAGTTCAAACGGCTGGAGAACCTTGCACAACACGGAAATCAGTCTCCACTGCGCTTGACTCAGGCGCATCCCCACTCCTTTGCCTATGTCGTAGGTGGCGGTGTAGGCCTGAATGGCCTTTTGCTGCTCCTCCATCCTCTGCAGCATATAGAGGGTGGAGTTCCAGCGCATCACAACCTCTTGTTTGAGGTGATGGCAGGGCAGGTTCAGGCTTTTTTGATGTGCCTCGAGCCTGCGGTAGGCACTGGCAGAATGCCGAAAGTGTCCAGCAATTTTGCGGGCCACCGCAAGCATCTCCTGCACACCCCTGTCACTCTTGAGGTAATGCTGCACCACCAAATTAACGGTGTGGGCAAAACATGGGACGTGCTGGAAATTGCCCATATGCAATGCCCGCACAATGTTACTGGCGTTGTCTGACACCACAAATCCTCATGACAGTCTAAGTGGGGTAAGCCACTGCGAAATAATTTCCCTCATTTTCTCTAATAGGTTGTCAGCGTTGTGCCTCTTATTAAAGCCTGTAATACACAATGTTGCCTGCCTTGGCACGAGCAGACGTTGTGTAGATGCTACTACTGATGCAGCTGCTGCTGTTGCTGCGGAAGGGGATGCATCTACCTAGTGGGCTGTCACAGTCATATAGTCCTTCTTTTGCCCAGAACCACTTGTCCACATGTCCGTGGGTAAGTGGACAGTGGGTACAACCGCATTTTTAAGAGCACTGAGGACACTTGCTCATACTTCTCTGTACATCTTTGGTATCGCCTGCCTAGTGAAGTGGAATCTCGACGGGATTTGGTACCGGGGACACAATACCTACATCAACCCTCTAAATCCCTCTCCACTGATGGCGGACACCGGGCGCACGTCTAACACCAATATAGCAGTTACAGCCGCAGTTATACGCTTTGCAATAGGGTGACTACTATCGTATTTTGTGGTCATGGCAAACGACTGTTGGACGGTCAATTGTTTTGTGAAAGACGTAGCGGTCTTACGACTTCCCCTCTGGGAAGATGACCGACTAACAGCAGCAACAGCAGCAGTGGCAGTAGTAGGCGTACCGCTGCAGGATTCCTCGGATGAATCCCGTATAGAAGAGGACTCAGTCTGGCTGGTGACATGGCCTGCAGTACTAAATCTGATGGAGATCGTGGAGGAAGTTGACAAGGAGGGTGTTGGAGGTGTGTATCCAACAGGACCAAGGGATTTAGGTATCCCTGTACTGATGACGGTCCTAGGCCCAGTTCCTGAACTAACCATTGAACTATGAAGGTTATTTAAGTGACGTAGAAGGGAGGATGTCCCTAGGTGGGCAAGATCCTTACCCCTGCTTATTTGAGCTTCACATAAGCTACATATGGCCATACATTGGTTGTCCGGATTTGGATAAAAATAACTCCAGACTGAAGAGGTGCATTTTTTGGTCTTCTGACCAGGCATGACGATGGGCTTTTTCATCCCATAGACATCAGCTGTTTCCCCCCCTGGTGCCTCATTTACAATAACCACATCACCATCCTCAGCATCAAGTTCCTCCACAGCGCCAGCTACATCAATAGCCTCCTCCCAGTGTATAACATTGACACCTTGATTATCCAAATCTGGATCTACACTGTGGGTGGTCCTTCCAACATATGCAGAGGGTGTGCTGCAAATGCTGGATGGAGTCACCTCTTCCCGTACAGTGATGGGAAGGTCAGGCTTCACAACCACCAACACCCTTGGACTCGCCTTGGGGATTTGTGATGTCATCTGTTTAGAAGGCAGAGTTCTTTGCTGTTTTGTTGTTGTTGCTGACAGCATAACTCTCTTAAATTTTTTGTAGGGGGGGAGGAGGAGGGCTTAGATCCTTGGGTGAAGCTGGACCACTAGTCATGAACACGGGCCAGGACCTAAGCCGTTCCTTGACACTACGTGTCGTAAATGGCATATTGCCAACTTTACGTTTCTCCTCAGATGATTTTAAGTTTCTCTTTTTGCTACTTTTTGAGAACTTGGGCTTTTTGGATTTTACATCCCCTGTACTAGGAGATTGGGCATCGGGCTTGCCAGACGACGTTGATGGCATTTCATCGTCTATGTCATGACTAGTGGCAGCAGCTTCAGCATTAGGAGAAAGTGGGTCTTGATCTTTCCCTACTTTATCCTCCAAATTTTTGTTTTCCATTATATGTAGCACAAGAGAGCGTACCCCTAAGTCACACACACTCGGGAAAGCCTTTAAAAATTATATGCGGCACAGGAGAGTACCACTGGACTTATACTGCTGAATCAGTGAACTTTGTAATATAGCAGTACCACTGGAATTATACTGCTGAATCAGTGAACTTTGTAATATAGCAGTACCAATGGACTTATACTGCAGAATCAGTGAACTTTGTAATATAGCAGTACCACTGGACTTATACTGCTGAATCAGTGAACTTTGTAATATAGCAGTACCACTGGAATTATACTGCTGAATCAGTGAACTTTGTAATATAGCAGTACCAATGGACTTATACTGCTGTCACTCACCGGACCGTGAGTGCCTCTTCCCGGACATTTAGGAACCGTGGCCGTCCTCCATCCTGAGGGTCTGCGCATGCGCAGCCCTTTCCTATACTTCAGTGTATGTCCCTTTAACTCAATTGGCAGATCAGGCAACACTCCCTATATTAAGCACCTGTGGTCAACACCACGTTGCCTGATCTTGGAGTCTCATTCCCTATGAGTCTCTGAAGGTGTTCCTGTATTCCTCGTGTTTTCAGCGCTGCTGATTCCTGTGGTTTCCAAACCACTTCTACCCCTGTGGTTTCCAAACCACTTCTACTACTGTGGTTCCCATACCACTTCTACCATCAACTGTATCATCGTGACTGTTTGCTGATTCCTATCCGCTGCCTCCGTGCACTACAGTCTTCCAAACCACTTCAACGCTATTACAGATCATTGTGACTGTTTGCTGATTCCTATCCGCTGCCTCCGTGCACTACAGTCCTCTAATCCACATCACGCTATTATATTTCACTGTGACTGTTTGCTGGTTCCTACCCGCTGCCTCCGTGCACTCCAACCTTTACTTTACATCCACTCACCTGTTCCTCATCAAGTCCGTGAGCTGACTCCTATCCGCTGCCTCCGTGCAACTACAGCCTCCAGCCTACAACTCGCCTGTGTTCATTATCGTGACTGTTAGCTGATGTCTATCCGCTGCTTCCGTGCACTACAGCCTCCAGCCTACAACTCGCCTGTGTTCATCATCGTGACTGTTAGCTGATGTCTATCCGCCGCTTCCGTGCACTACAGCCTCCAGCCTACAACTCGCCTGTGTTCATCATCGTGACAAGTTAGCTGATTCCTATCCGCTGTTCCTGTGCACTGCAGTCTCTTCTCAGCTCTCCTGTGTTTCCTCGAGACTGCTGCTCTCATTGCCATTCGCTACTCTCCGTGATCAACAGCTCCTGGTCTACTCTGCTCTCCCGTGTTCCATCGCTACTGACACCTATTGGTTGCTACTGGTTACCTCCGTGTACCGCAGAGTCCTGCTGCTGCTGACCGCGCTATCACCCATCTACTACTGATCCGCTCTCCACACCTTCACGTGTCCCGCTGGTCTACCCTCCTGTCAGCATTGGATTTATATCTCATCAACTACTCCTCTGCTGGATCATCTCCACTCTCCTGGGTCCTACTTGAGTCCAGTTCCACGTGTTACTGATTCCTGTGGATTCGTGTCCCTGTTGGTCTACTTATCTGTGCGCTGCACCTACTAGACCGCTGCCTCATCTATCCTGGGACTTCTCATCCAGCCGGCCTCCTGCCGCTCAGGTATCGCTGCACTCCTATCTGACTGCCTGCTTCTGAACCACGGTATGCATACTTCTCATTGACTGTGCTGGTGTATTGCATATCTTGCTGGACTGTGTTGGTTCTCCTCTGGAGTCTGCTATCCGCTGAGTCTATTGCCATCATTGACTGTGTTAACTTGTGCTGGACTACTTCAAGAGACTTTCTATATTTGCAGACCTGTTCAGTCATTTATATATATTGTGCATGTTACTGTGGATCGTGTATAAGGTGCCTGTGTATATCCTGTGTTGCAGTCTCTCCCCGTGCACCTCCTCACATATATATTCAGTGGTACAACTTGCTAGTAGCAGACCACTGATCCCTGTTTCCAGTATCACCTGTTCCAGTATCCTCTCACATAGCAGTGGTACAACTTGCTATCGCAGACCACTGACTCCCCGGATACCTCCACTTGGATTCCATTCCTTCACTCAGACAGCGGTACCACTTGCTATCCGCAGACCGCTGACTCTCATCACCTCCTCGTTTCTGTTGGACATTCCTCCTCACTATAGCAGTGGTACAACTTGCTATCGCAGACCACTGACTACCTTCACGTGTCCTTGTCCTACAGTTCCTCGTGTACTATTACCTCCATATTACCAGTGCTGCTAGTCATAGACTTTCCTGAGCATCTCATCATCTGCTGTTTCCTGTTCCGTGATCACCCAGCTACCAGAGTACCCTATTACCATCTACATTGCTCTGGTAAGCCTATCACCTGGTGATCCCTGGGTAAAGACTCCTAGTGCCCGTGACAGTAAGATCAGGCCATGACAGACCCAGATACGGAACCTACAGCCAAAGAGATGCTGCAGCATCTGGTCAGCCGTGTGGAGCAACAGGATGCCCGCCAACAGCTGTTACTTCAGTGTTATCAATCGTTAACCTCCCAAGGAACATCTGGACAGACCGTGACAGCTACTACTGAGGCTCCTGTGCTTTCCTCCGTTTCCCCAGTGCCATCCCAGGTGTCTACAGCTTCTACGCTTCACCTGCCTACTCCGTCAAAGTACGATGGGGACCCCAAAACTTGTAGGGGTTTCCTTAACCAATGTTCAGTCCATTTTGAGCTCCAACCTCAAAATTTTTCTACCCATCGTTCCAGAGTGGCCTATCTTATCTCTTTGTTTTCTGGACAAGCCCTGGCTTGGGCCTCCCCTCTGTGGGAAAGAAACGACCCAATATTGCAAGATAGTGCCAAATTCATTTCTACATTCCGAAGTGTGTTCGATGAACCAGGTCGTGTGACCTCCGCTGCTTCCAGCATCCTCCGTCTGCGACAAGGATCTCATACAGTAGGACAGTACGTCATTCAATTTAGGATCTTAGCCTCTGAACTTCAGTGGAACACTGAAGCCCTAGTTGCCGCCTTCTGGCAGGGGCTCTCCGATAAAATTAAAGATGCACTGACTACCCAGGAGCTTCCTTCGTCACTTGAAGATCTGATCTCTCTTTGCCATCATGTTGATATGAGATTTCGTGAAAGAGAGGCTGAGAAAACTACTTCTGCTAAAGCACCTCTTCGTTCTAACCCTCAATTTCGTCCAGTTTCACCCTCTGTGATTCCCATGGAGATAGGACGTTCCAAATTATCTTCAGAGGAGAGGAAACGAAGAGTAAAGAATAGACTCTGTATCTATTGTGCTGATTCCACTCATATGCTCAGCTCTTGCCCTAAGAGATCGGGAAATGCCAGGCCCTAACTAGTTCTGGAGAGGTGAAGTTAGGGTCCCTGGAGTCCTCTCCATCTTCCATGAAATCTAAAGTCTGCGCCTTTGATGTTACAATTTCCTGTGCTACCAAAACCTTTGAGTCACAGGCATTGATTGATTCCGGAGCAGCAGGAAATTTTATTTCCAAATCATTAGTAAATCAATGGTCCCTACCAGTGATTACCTTAAAAACACCCATTACTGTGACGGCTATAGATGGATCACGTCTCATCAACGGTCTTATCACCCAGAGTACGTCTCCAGTAACCCTTCTGATTGGTGCCCTGCATCATGAAGAAATATCGTTTTTAATCCTCCCTGTTACGACTAGTCCAATTGTCTTAGGCCTTCCATGGCTTCAGTGTCACTCTCCCCAGATTGACTGGCGCACCCCTCAAGTCACGTCTTGGGGGTCTGAATGTCACCATCGTTGCCTTTCCCAAGTCATTCCTCTCAAAGTACAGCAATCTTCCATCTCATCTACCTCACCGGGACTCCCTCCTCAATATGCTTCATTTACTGATGTTTTTGATAAAGCTCAGTCTGAACGTCTTCCTCCTCATCGTTCTTGGGATTGTCCGATCGATCTTCTACCTGGCAAGACTCCCCCCAGGGGCCGGGTCTATCCACTCTCGTTACCTGAAACTCAAGCTACATCTGAGTATATACAGGAGAACCTCCAGCGTGGGTTTATTCGACCTTCCACCTCTCCCGCTGGAGCTGGCTTCTTCTTCGTTAAAAAGAAGGATGGATCTTTACGCCCTTGTATAAATTTTCGTGGACTCAATGCCATTACTATCAAGAATCGGTATCCCATTCCGCTGATCACTGAGCTATTCGATCGCATCAAGGGAGCCCGTATCTTTACTAAGTTGGATCTTCGTGGTGCCTACAATTTAATCAGAATCCGTTCCGGGGACGAATGGAAGACAGCGTTTAACACCAGAGACGGGCATTACGAATATCTGGTAATGCCTTTCGGGCTGTGTAATGCCCCCGCTGTTTTTCAAGGTTTCATCAATGAGATCTTCCGGGACTTATTATATGTATGTGTCGTCGTCTACCTGGACGACATATTGATCTTTTCACAGGACCTGCCTTCTCACCACCAACATGTGGCAGAAGTCCTTTCCAGGCTACGGAAAAATTCATTGTTTTGTAAATTAGAAAAATGTTCATTCGAATTACCCCAGATTCCATTCTTGGGGTATATAGTTTCCGGAGTTGGCCTGAAGATGGATCCAGACAAGGTGAATGCTGTACTACATTGGCCCCAGCCAACTACTCTTCGTGCTATCCAGCGTTTTTTAGGTTTTGCCAATTACTATAGACGCTTCATTCAAGACTTTTCTTCCATTGCATCTCCTATTGTGGCCCTGACTAGGAAGGGGGCTAATCCTAAGCAATGGTCACCTGAGGCTCTTCAAGCCTTTCAAACACTAAAAGAGTCCTTCTCTTCGGCTCCAATCCTTCGACAGCCTGATGTGACACTCCCCTTCTTCCTGGAAGTAGATGCCTCTAATGTGGGCTTAGGAGCTATTCTCTCTCAACGCTCGGAACAGCAAAAATTCCATCCTTGTGCCTTCTATTCTCGGGGCCTCCTGCCCGCAGAGAAGAATTATACTATCGGGGACAAGGAGTTACTAGCTATCAAAGCTGCATTAGAGGAATGGAGATACTTATTGGAGGGAGCTCGCCATCCGGTGACGATCTTCACGGATCATAAGAACTTGTCATATCTCCAGTCTGCCCAATGCTTGAACCCTCGTCAAGCAAGATGGTCTCTTTTCTTTTCCCGCTTTGAATTAATAATAACCTTCAAACCAGCTGCCAAGAACAAAAAAGCTGACGCTTTATCTAGAGCTTTTGTGACGTCCTCTGATATAGAAGAGGTTTCCAACCATACCATTCTAGACCCCAAATGTATCTCACTGGCTGCTTCATCCACCAAAACGCTACCATTTGGGAAGACCCTCGTGCCTTCTACTCTAAGGAGGAAAATCCTTTCGTGGTTCCATGCCTCTCGTTTTTCCGGACACGCCGGTGAACACAAGACCTTTGAGATTCTCTCTCGAAGTTACTGGTGGCCCTCAATGAGGAGAGACGTCAAAGAGTTCATTGCTTCCTGTGAGCTATGTTCCCAGTTCAAATCCTCCCGCAGAACTCCAGCAGGGTTGCTGCGACCACTACCCATTCCGTCCAAACCGTGGACCCATATTAGTATGGATTTCGTTACTGACTTACCACCTAGTAAGAATCATAACACTATTTGGGTGGTGGTGGACAGATTTTCGAAGATGGCTCATTTCATTCCTCTATCTGGTTTGCCTTCCTCGTCTACTCTGGCTGAACATTTCATTAAAGAGATCTTCCGTATCCATGGATGTCCTTCTGAGATTGTGTCGGATAGAGGAGTACAATTCGTTTCCAGATTCTGGCGAGCCCTTTGTAAAACCTTGGGCATACGATTAGCACTCTCATCTTCTTACCATCCGCAATCTAACGGACAAACTGAACGTGTCAATCAAGATCTTGAGACTTTTATAAGGATGTTCTCTTCAGCTAATCAAGACAACTGGGTAGAGTTGCTTCCTTGGGCTGAATTCGCCCATAACAACATGTACCATGAGTCATCATCCAAAACTCCATTTTTTGTGGTCTACGGTCACCATCCGTCTTTTCCGGAATTTCCTGCCCTCCCGCCCACCCAAGTTCCTGCGGTGGAGACTGCTTGTCAGACCTTTAAAAATATCTGGTCTCAGGTCAAAACCTGTTTAAAGAAGACATCTATCAAATATAAATCTTTCGCAGATAAGAAGAGGCGGGCTATTCCACCACTAAAAATTGGAGATCGTCTCTGGTTATCTACTAAAAACATTCGTTTGAAGGTTCCATCTATGAAATTCGCCCCTCGTTTTATTGGTCCATATAGGATCATTCAAGTAATCAATCCAGTATGTGTGAAACTTCTTCTTCCTAAGAATCTTCGGATTTCTAATGCCTTCCATGTGTCTTTACTCAAACCTCTTATTATCAACCGTTTCTCAAATCCTCCCTCAGCTCCGCAGCCAGTTCAAGTTCATCAGGAGGAGGATTTTGAGATTACTGAGGTACTAGACGCAAAAATTTCGCGAGGAGTCCTCCGTTTCCTCGTTCATTGGAAGGGCTTTGGTCCTGAGGAGCGCTCTTGGATCAAAGCTGAAGATCTTAATGCTCCTGCCCTTTTGAAGAAGTTCTACTCCAAAAATCCGGACAAGCCCGGTTCCAGGCGTTCTGTGCCCACCTTTAAAAGGGGGGGTACTGTCACTCACCGGACCGTGAGTGCCTCTTCCCGGACATTTAGGAACCGTGGCCGTCCTCCATCCTGAGGGTCTGCGCATGCGCAGCCCTTTCCTATACTTCAGTGTATGTCCCTTTAACTCAATTGGCAGATCAGGCAACACTCCCTATATTAAGCACCTGTGGTCAACACCACGTTGCCTGATCTTGGAGTCTCATTCCCTATGAGTCTCTGAAGGTGTTCCTGTATTCCTCGTGTTTTCAACGCTGCTGATTCCTGTGGTTTCCAAACCACTTCTACCCCTGTGGTTTCCAAACCACTTCTACTACTGTGGTTCCCATACCACTTCTACCATCAACTGTATCATCGTGACTGTTTGCTGATTCCTATCCGCTGCCTCCGTGCACTACAGTCTTCCAAACCACTTCAACGCTATTACAGATCATTGTGACTGTTTGCTGATTCCTATCCGCTGCCTCCGTGCACTACAGTCCTCTAATCCACATCACGCTATTATATTTCACTGTGACTGTTTGCTGGTTCCTACCCGCTGCCTCCGTGCACTCCAACCTTTACTTTACATCCACTCACCTGTTCCTCATCAAGTCCGTGAGCTGACTCCTATCCGCTGCCTCCGTGCAACTACAGCCTCCAGCCTACAACTCGCCTGTGTTCATTATCGTGACTGTTAGCTGATGTCTATCCGCTGCTTCCGTGCACTACAGCCTCCAGCCTACAACTCGCCTGTGTTCATCATCGTGACTGTTAGCTGATGTCTATCCGCCGCTTCCGTGCACTACAGCCTCCAGCCTACAACTCGCCTGTGTTCATCATCGTGACAAGTTAGCTGATTCCTATCCGCTGTTCCTGTGCACTGCAGTCTCTTCTCAGCTCTCCTGTGTTTCCTCGAGACTGCTGCTCTCATTGCCATTCGCTACTCTCCGTGATCAACAGCTCCTGGTCTACTCTGCTCTCCCGTGTTCCATCGCTACTGACACCTATTGGTTGCTACTGGTTACCTCCGTGTACCGCAGAGTCCTGCTGCTGCTGACCGCGCTATCACCCATCTACTACTGATCCGCTCTCCACACCTTCACGTGTCCCGCTGGTCTACCCTCCTGTCAGCATTGGATTTATATCTCATCAACTACTCCTCTGCTGGATCATCTCCACTCTCCTGGGTCCTACTTGAGTCCAGTTCCACGTGTTACTGATTCCTGTGGATTCGTGTCCCTGTTGGTCTACTTATCTGTGCGCTGCACCTACTAGACCGCTGCCTCATCTATCCTGGGACTTCTCATCCAGCCGGCCTCCTGCCGCTCAGGTATCGCTGCACTCCTATCTGACTGCCTGCTTCTGAACCACGGTATGCATACTTCTCATTGACTGTGCTGGTGTATTGCATATCTTGCTGGACTGTGTTGGTTCTCCTCTGGAGTCTGCTATCCGCTGAGTCTATTGCCATCATTGACTGTGTTAACTTGTGCTGGACTACTTCAAGAGACTTTCTATATTTGCAGACCTGTTCAGTCATTTATATATATTGTGCATGTTACTGTGGATCGTGTATAAGGTGCCTGTGTATATCTTGTGTTGCAGTCTCTCCCCGTGCACCTCCTCACATATATATTCAGTGGTACAACTTGCTAGTAGCAGACCACTGATCCCTGTTTCCAGTATCACCTGTTCCAGTATCCTCTCACATAGCAGTGGTACAACTTGCTATCGCAGACCACTGACTCCCCGGATACCTCCACTTGGATTCCATTCCTTCACTCAGACAGCGGTACCACTTGCTATCCGCAGACCGCTGACTCTCATCACCTCCTCGTTTCTGTTGGACATTCCTCCTCACTATAGCAGTGGTACAACTTGCTATCGCAGACCACTGACTACCTTCACGTGTCCTTGTCCTACAGTTCCTCGTGTACTATTACCTCCATATTACCAGTGCTGCTAGTCATAGACTTTCCTGAGCATCTCATCATCTGCTGTTTCCTGTTCCGTGATCACCCAGCTACCAGAGTACCCTATTACCATCTACATTGCTCTGGTAAGTCTATCACCTGGTGATCCCTGGGTAAAGACTCCTAGTGCCCGTGACAACTGCAGAATCAGTGAACTTTGTAATATTACAGTACCACTGGACTTATACTGCTGAATCAGTGAACTTTGTAATATAGCAGTACCACTGGACTTATACTGCTGAATCAGTGAACTTTGTAATATAGCAGTACCAATGGACTTATACTGCAGAATCAGTGAACTTTGTAATATTGCAGTACCACTGGACTTATACTGCAGAATCAGTGAACTTTGTAATATAGCAGTACCACTGGACTTATACTGCTGAATCAGTGAACTTTGTAATATAGCAGTACCAATGGACTTATACTGCTGAATCAGTGAACTTTGTAATATAGCAGTACCAATGGACTTATACTGCAGAATTAGTGAACTTTGTAATATAGCAGTACCACTTGACTTATACTGCAGAATCAGTGAACTTTGTAATATAGCAGTACCAATGGACTTATACTGCAGAATCAGTGAACTTTGTAATATTGCAGTACCAATGGACTTATACTGCAGAATCAGTGAAAATTGTAATATTGCAGTACCACTGGACTTATACTGCAGAATCAGTGAACTTTGTAATATAGCAGTACCAATGGACTTATACTGCAGAATCTGTGAACTTTGTAATATTGCAGTACCAATGGACTTATACTGCAGGATTGTTTTTGGATATTTTTTTTTTATTATTTTTTTTTATAATTATTTTTATTTATTTTTTTTTATAACTTTTTTAAATTTTTTTTAGAACTTGGGAATAATGGGGAAAAAACAATGCCCTTAGAAGGACAGAGCACAGGACACAGCACCATTGGACTGAACAGGACACAGCACAGGACCCAGCAGCACCACTTAACTCAGAAGGACAGAGCACAGGACACAGCACCACTGGACTGAGCAGAACACAGCACAGCACAGCACAGCACAGAACTGAACAGCACAGCACAGAACTGAACAGTACAGCACAGCACAGCACAGCACAGCACGAGATATAGCAGGACAGAGGACCACCTAACACAACCTCCCTCTACCCTGATCAATGCCCGAGTGAAGATGGCGGCGGCTAGCGGGGCATTTACACTGTTGTGCCTAATGCTATATGACCGGTGTAAGTAATGGTTTATACCAGTGGCTAACCTGTGACACTCCAGGTGTTGTGAAACTACTAGTCCCAGCATGCTTTGCCAATATATAGCAGCTTATTGCTGGGAGGGTATGCTGGGACTTGTAGTTTCACAACACCTGGAGTGTCACAGGTTAGCCAACACTGGTTTATACCAAGATTACATTACTGTTGCTTTTACCATTACATTTGCTGGGAGTTTGTTCCAAGCATCTCGCTCTCTTTCAGTAAAATACTTTTTCAAACATTACCACTGACATTTCTCCCACCAATTAAAGACTGTCACCCCTTGTTATACAACACTGATTATTAACCTTTTGACGGCCGACGCCTCTTCGTTTTTCAAAGTAAATGCTTGCAAGAAAAATTATATTCAGGTTTTTATATTAGGAATACTAGATTTTTTGCAAACTGGTCTTACATAACTGTTTAGTAAAATTCAACTTAAAGAAAGATAGACTCAATGCACAATAGGCATTTTGCTGCTGCGTATTAATAATAAAATCCTTGAAACTGGCTCTTTTTAGAAATAGCCACACACACGTCACCACTGGCATTTAGGCTGGTATTTGTGTTTATATGCAGAAGTGCTGAAAAGCCCATCTCACATAGATAGGCGATGGTAAATGGTATCAATATAGGCAATGTGGCATTTGTCAGTTGTGCAAAGGGTGCTGAGCACACCAAGATTATTCCAAGTCCATTTTTTTTCCAACTCCACTTGTATTCATGCACTGCAAATTATTTTATTTTAAAAATCTAGCGTGACGACCCAAAAATGTTGTCTGGTATCCTCAGGGGTGCACACGCCCCTGGTTAAGAATCACTGATCTAGAACTAGACGTTCTGAACCTTGTTTAAATCCTTCATATTTAAATATTTAAAGAATGCAATAGTGTCTCATCTTTGTTAATATCTTTTGAGTACTTGACTATGTAATAATTACCCATAAATATGGATTGCGGGGGAATAGAATAACTTGGATTGCTGTTTATCGCAGGTTATTCAGCTATATAAATGGTTTGTGCAGGCTATCACTTCCAATTACCAGATGTAAAAATATCTAATCTACCAAGCTAAATACAGTGCCGACCTCTCAGTGAGTGATATCGCTTTCAGTGAGGAAGGAACTGGAACTCAGGCTGCCTGCATGGGAACAATACAGATCTGCCAACAAAGAGCATTAGTATTCCCAGCAGGGCCTTGCAGGGTTCTGATGTGTTCTTGGTAGTGTTTTGTAATAAGCTGATATTCAGACAGTAAGTGCAGATTATGAATTAATTCAAACAATGTGATGTGTTTTCATTGCACTCACACTCTAACATCTCTAAAATAGAGAGAGAGTAAACAGAGACTGAACCATTGGTCATAGAAAAGAGAATTAGATTATTGCTCACTTACCTACAGTCAAACATGGTAGAATGATAGATATATAATGGGTTAAATATTGGTGACAAGCCAAAATAAATACCTGAGGTTAAGTTCACGGTTCAATCTCATTTTTAAGTTCAAAAAGGTGCGGTCTGATAATCTGCAAAGAGCAATGCGCAGAATGTGTAAGAGTGGAGGTTCACAGGGGAACAGACTGTTTTGCAGGCACAGGGCCTAATTCATCAAAGAACCTAAATGCTGATACAGACTGTATTTTGCGTAAAATCGTTCGGCACATGCCCGGGAATGAACTATACGCCAGTGAGCGCACAAACATCCAACTCATCTTCGAGCACAAAGGATACTTACGACAGCCTATGACAGTGTTGGCTAACCTGCGACACTCCAGGTGTTGTGAAACTACAAGCCCCAGGATGCTTTGCCAATATATAGCAACTTATTGCTGGAAGGGTATGCTGGGACTTGTAGTTTCACAACACCTGGAGTGCCACAGGTTAGCCAATACTGGCCTACGATTTCATGGGCGGAATTTGGAGGACAATGAGAAGCTGTATATTTGTTATATTTTATTGTTATATTTTGGATTAATTCCAGTTTTAGATAACTCACTGCTCCCTGTGAGTAGAGCTCCTCTCTGACGCTAAACCCTAATATGTAATTCTCTCTGTGTTGAAGCAATGATATGCTGTTTATAAGGAAAGAGGTCCTTCACCTTGGCATGGGGCGGCTGGACCGGGGGGCAGGAGGGCAGCAGGCACCCGGGCCGCTCAGTCTAACAGCTGTTCGGGCCGTCCGCCCCCCCCCCCCCCTCCCGGATGAAAAATTAGCTCAATATTACCGGCAGCCGCATCGCGGATCACGCGCCCCCCGGGCTGATACCTGCCAGCCCGCGCCTGCACCTTGAAATGCCAGGAAAAGAATGAATGACGTACTCTCCTAAAGGCCGTGAGCATAGGCCCAGTCAGACCTTGTCCTGATTGTCCCAGTGCAGTCTACCCACTTAGATTGGCCACCCTACGTAAACATCCAATAGGACTGGCACAGGTTGAGAGGGGTTTTAGATCTATATAAGGGCGTATGTTGCTGCATTGTATGTTTCATCTTGTACTGTTGGGGGTTCGCCAGTCCTGGATGTCAGGACTAGTGAGGGGTTATAGCTCCTGCTGGACTGGCTGGAGAATCAGGGGACTACTGAAGGACTGAAAGGATTGGAAAGTCTTCTTCGTTCATCGTGATCACTGTGGGTCTTGTGGATCTGTGTGTCCACCAAAAGAGGAGTGACAGTGAAGATGGTACATTGCCTTGCTGGCGGCACCAGGGGAGGTGCCACCACAGTACTGATGCAAGCCTGGACCTGGTACCCAGGGTTGGAAGCCAGTAAAGAGGATTAACTAGAATTTATTAAAGAGGAGGGTCTGTCTGCCACCCTTACTGTGCGCTTATTCTAAATTTCCATTCTCTTGTCAGCCCTGTATTCATTACCGTGTGCTTTATTTATCATTTCACTTGGGGCCACAGGAGCTTTCTCACCATTTCTGGACCAGTGTGTCCTTCTCTGCATTATATTCGAGCTATCCAAATATTGAATTTCCCCTTAAGAATTCTTGATAAGTAACATAGTTGATGAGGTTGAAAAAAGACACCAGTCCATCAAGTTCAACCTATTTTGGATCTCCGGCGATCCTGCACTTATATTTGAAATTGATCCAGAGTAAGCAACCGCCAATCTGTTTCAATTGTGAAAATCCCCCCAGACTCAATATTGCAGTCCTATGTTTACCCTATATCCACTACTATCCTTCATTTTAATTAACAGTCGTATCCCTGGATACACCTTTCCGCTAAAAATTTGTCTAACCCTTTCTTAAACATATCTATTGAATCTGCCATCACAACCTTCCCTTGCAATGAATTCCATATCTTGACTGCCCTTACTGTAAAGAACCCCTTCGTTTGCTGGTTGTGAAATTTCCTCTCCTCTAACCTTAGGGGATGACCACGTGTCCTGTGTATAGTCCTTGCGGTAAAAAGTTCCCATGAACGTTCTCTGTATTGACCCCTAATGTATTTGTACATAGTAATCATATCACCCCTTAGACGAATCTTTTCTAAAGTAAACATGCCTAACCTGGCTAACCTTTCCTCATAACTTAATGACTCCATACCCTTTATCAATTTTGTGGCCCTTCTCTGCAGGGCCATCTTAACAACATTATGGGCCCCCGGGCAAAGCAGTGCACCGGGGCCCCTAGATATAGATATAGATATATAGATGTATACACATACAGATATAGATATAGATATATAGAGATGGAGATAGAGATAGATAGATGAACTTGCTCAGTGACCCTTGAAGGTTTTTTTTGCAGGCTTTTTTCTTTTGCAGGATTATTTATTCTCATTAAGAGCCGTGCCTATGGGGCCCCCTTGCCCGTGGGCCCCCCGGGCAGCTGCCCATCGTGCCCAATGGAAAAGATGGCCCTGCTTCTCTGAAACCTTTCTAGTTCCAAATTATCTTTTTTATAGAGTGGTGCCCAGAACTGTACTGCATATTCAAGATGAGGTCTCACCAACTATTTATACAGTTGCAAAATTACACTGTCTTCCCTTGCATCTATGCCCCTTTTTATGCATGGCAATACTTTATTTGCTCTTGCAGCTGCTGCTTGACATTGAGCACTATTGCTAAGTCTACTGTCTACGAGCACTCCCAAATCCTTTTCTATTACAGATTCTCCTAAATTAATTCCATTTAATTTATAGATTGCATTCTAGTTTTTGATCCCTGAATGCATAACCTTACATTTATCTGTGTTAAACCTCATATTCCATTTGGCCGCCCAATCCTCCAGTTTATTTAAGACCCTCTGTAGAGAAGCTACATCTTGCTCTGATTTTATTACCTTATAGAGTTTAGTGTCGTCTGCAAAAATATAAACTTTACTCTCTAAACCATCACCAATGTCATTAATAAATATATTAAAAAGGAGTGGTCCCAGCACGGAACCTTGAGGTACTCCACTTAAGACTTTTGACCAATTAGAAAATGTTCCATTTATCACAACTCTCTGTTCCCTATTCTCTAACCAGTTTTCGATCCAAGTACAAATGTTGATTCCTAGACCCAGTTCCCTTATTTTGTAAACCAACCTCTTGTGTGGCACTGTATCAAAGACCTTTGCAAAATCTAAGTAGACCACATCTACTGTGCTGCCCTGGTCTAAGTTCCCACTAACTTCCTTGTAGAAACTAATTAGATTAGTTTGACATGACCTATCCCTCACAAATCCATGTTGATTCCCACTTATAATTTTATTGCGTACCAAGTAATCCTGAATACTATCCCTTAAAATACCTTCCAGGAGTTTCCCCACTATCTTATCACTCTGGATAGATATAAATGGATAATATATGCAGCACAGTGGCTAACATTGTTATCTTACAGTGCTGGGGGTCATGGTTTCGATTTTCGGACCCTAGTCTGAATGATAATCTCTCTACAGCGCTGCGTAATATGATTGGCCCTAAATAAATAAATCATCATAATAAAATTGCAGCAAAAGTCGTCTTTTATCATCATAATAAGCACTGGTTAAAAAAATGATACTTATCGCCGCAAAACAGGTGTGATTTTAATAATTTCATAACAGTCATCATTTCCCAGCCCCCAGCTGTATATAACGGGGGGGGGGGGGTCCTGAGATGTGGATCCACTATTCCCTATTTCCTCTGTATGCTACACAGGGAAGGAGAAAGTCCATCACATTTTTGCCCATATGCATTTCTCACGTTTAATATCCTCAAACAGCGCTCCAAACTGTACAGGACACCATGGTTAGTAAGGACAAAGTACTGAACATTCAGACACAGTGTGTTACTGATAAGGGGCCTTTTGTTCTCTAGATCACATACTCTGATGGTTTTAATGTCTGTCTGCTGGGAATATTTTCTGCCTGAGGTGCAATAGGTTGTTCAGTTGTTGCAGGAAAGGATAAATGAAAGAAAACAGGTGTTAACTGAAGTTCGCAATTCATATGCCTTTAACCCACAGCCTCCATTGAGAAAGCATTCATTAAAGTCAGCCAAACGAGCTTTTGAAGTCTTCTTTCATTTTACAAGTCTATGCTATAAAATTATATTTACGTTGGTTTCACAAGGAAATGTGGGAAGTTAAACAACTATTCACAGCCTCGTTAATCCACTATATTTAACTCACACATTTTCAAACTGTTTAAAAAACGAATAGACACGATCACTTTTGGAGGATTTGGCCTGAATTGGGGCACAGGAAATTTGAAAATCAAGGTATTCTGACACAGCGAGGTAGCGGGTGATTGGTCTAGAGCTGAGGCTAGCCAATCATATGCAAATTTCCACCAAGTTTGAATGTCCCCTCATCGAATTCCCCACTGTCTGATTGGGGGAGAGTGGAGGAAAAAAAAAGGATAAATCAAGGAAGAAAATTTAAGAATGTGAATGCACAGAAGGCAGAGATAACATTTTGCATTTCCATGTGTCTAAAATTCTTATTTTGCTTCATCTGTTAGGAAATATTTTACATAATGCTAAATATAGTTGTTTTATTTATGTTTATTCCAAAACCATAGAGCAGAAGGGATTACTGTGAACTGGGCTCCAGAATTCTTCTATTTGTTATAAGGAATCACTGACAATATCAGCAAAGTCAGGCAAATAAAAGCAACAAAAACAGTAGCTGTCATATCTGGAAATCTAAGACATAATAAAAGCAATGAGATGTGAAGCCTTCGGGTTTGGGCAGGTGATCTAAAGGAATGTTGGTAGATATGAACTACAAGTTTTGATCTGTATTTAAACTCCACTGTAGCAATAACTTATGTTGTAAACCTAATCAGGGTCATTTCCAGATGACCGCAGAAATGACAGTAAAATACTTGGGCTGAGCTGGCCTCTGATGACCATTGTGCCGAATTTACCAAGTTACTTTTATGAGTTGCTTCTTTGCCTTCACTGGGCACTCAATGCACAAGGGACCATTATTATTATTATTATTATTATTATTATTGTTAGCTTTTATTTATAAAGCGCTGACATATTACATAGCGCTATACATTGAGGGGATTATGACATAAACAAATTACATTTGATGAAATGAAACAGAAGGTGAAGATAGCCTTGGCCAAATGAGCTTACAATCTAAGAGGGAATACTTGATAACATAAGGCAGTGGAATAACAATTGTGGCTACTGGTGGAGAAAGTGAAACATGAACCAGTTACTGTAGAAATCTTAAAACAGTCAACTGATGTCAACAAAAATGCTTTGGCTTTGCAGTAATGCACCTGAAGGGGCATACCTACACTTTCATCATCACCATTTATTTATATAGAGCCACTAATTCCACAGCTGTACAGAGAACTCACTCACATCAGTCCCTGCCCCATTGGAGCTTACAGTCTAAATTCCCTAACACACACACACACACACACACACACACTAGGGTCAATTTGTTAGCAGTCAATTAACCTACTAGTATGGTTTTGGAGTGTGGGAGGAAACCGGAGCACCTGAAGGAAACCCACGCAAACACGGGGTGAACATGCAAACTCCTCACAGATAAGGCCATGGTCGGGAATTGAACTCATGACCCCAGTGCTGTGAGGCAGAAGTGCTAACCACTTAGCCACCGTGCTGCCCACTTTAGTTTTGGTTGACGCCTCTGCAACATAAGAGTGAGCCTAATGTGTGGAGAGGCAGAAACATCTGAAGTGCGCAAAGTGTAATTGTCATGTCAAACCCTTTACCACCTAATACCACCTGTTTAATGAAATAAATATTTTCAGTTTATCTCATAAAATGCTGCTTGGTTCAACCTCATTCATGTAATAATAATAAAGAATAATAAGAGTGAGGAGACATCGGCAGGGGCATCAGAAGGGAGCCTGGGCCTATCTGGGGGGCGAGGGCCTTCACTGGAAGCAAATAGCCACGTAATTAATTTTTGTTATTATATTTTTAAATATATATATATATAAATATATATATATATATATATATATATATATATATATATATATATATATATATTTTTTTTTAATGAACTGTTTTTCCTCCAAGCGAGTAGCTCATTCATGTGTGCACACGCACTGGGGTGGGGGTGGGGTGTTAACAGGGATACTGATGATGTCACAAATATACACAGATAACACTAAGACAGTTCTTCATTGGTCCAGGGTTTACAATGTTCCAGTAGACTGCTGGTCATAGGTCAGTTCATTTGGTCTTCTTCCAAAGGAGGGGGAAACTCACTCCAACTGTTGCCTACGTGTCTTCCCGCTGAAAAACCAGTTTAAACTGACCCATAAACAGAGTGCTCTTGAGTATTAATCTTATATTGTTCATAACTAGCAACCGCTAGATGCGATCGTTACTCTGCTGAAACTGGATTTCTGCTGGTAAAATATGGATTAATATGAGACCAAACTCCATATATTTTAGAGGACCTGAACCATAAAAACCTTTACTATAATATTATCTATGTATAACTAACCTTTAAATCATTTATTAAATAATCCAGTGTGGATTGGAACTTTTAGAAAAGTTGTACCACTTACAAGTGTAAGTGTAAATGTAACTGTGTGTGTTATTTACCCGTGTGATTGCGTCATTAGACGTAGCATACTAATCGCAATTGCATGGTAAACCAATATTAATTAATTTAGCCGACTTCATCCAATTATTCGACTTCCACAATGTTTTCATGTATGCACGACATGCGCTTTTAAAGTCCACATTTAAATCCTGTGCTTTATCTAGCAATATTGAGCACTATTCAGTCTAAATCCTTGTGGACATAAAGGGCCTAATTTATAGTTGAATGCAGCATTGCGACTGAATTTGTGTATTGAAAGTTGTATATATATTAAGATGCGTTGGTTGCAAAGATGCGCCTGTCATCATCATCAATACAGAAATGACACCAGGCCTATGATATCCACAAAGATATGCATCCATAAAGGTGTACCTTAAGGCATAGAAATCAGATGCATCTCTAAGGGGTGTGTTGGCGTTACTGGACTAAGCCTACACGTTAATGCCGCTGCCGTGCCTCTCAAGTGCTAGATGACGGAGGTCTGAGATACGTTTAACTTTAAATGTGACTGCAACTGCAGTGTGCCCAAATTAAAGCAAATCATATTTTACAGGCCCCAAATGGACTTGTGCTCAACTCTAAACCAGGCCCATCGTTTGTACTGGTTCATTCTGCAAGGGTTTATGCATTCCTAGCATCTCCTTCAGATCGTGTTCTCTAAGGTTCCTGTTTTAATGTATATACTGTATTTGTAATATATGGTTGATTTGTCTTCCTTTCTGTACAATGCTGTGGAAAATGTTGACATTATATAAGAAATAGATGGTGACTATTTATTTATCTGTAATTATATTTACAAGGAAGATCAATGGCTAATTACAATGACTAATTTATTACCATTCACACAGATTACATTACTCAAGCTAAATAAACGTCTGCAATATGATAATTACTGTGTGAAAGTAAATTACAAAAAAAAAAAAAAAAAAGATCCCAGCGTTCAAAATTTCCCACAATAGAAATTTGGCAAGACATCCAACACTGTGTAATTACAGTTTAACTATTGGATTTTACCTGCTGTAACAATTTGTGTTTAACGGATATTTGAGGTATATATTAGGAACAAAGTTGATCTGTGTTACATCTGCTCCAACACATATGCATTGATATATAAAAAGGAAGAGCTTTGTACAGAGTTAACAAAACATTTATATTCCTCCCTGCAGGGCCTATTTATCAAAATGTGACGATAAGGATGATGTTTTTTTATTGCTACTTTGAAAAATCATCATCACTCTCACTCATTGACCCACAAATAATTTGATCTGCATTAACGTTTTATCTGTACATTTGTTTATTCAGTATGTCCGGTCTATTATGTTCTTCATGCATCATGTAATGTGTAATGGATTACTGCTTTCTGTATGTCATGTAGGGCGTTGCGGACCTTTTGTGGAGCCTTATAAATAAAAGATAATAATAATAATAATAATAAATATTACGGGGACAGCCGAACAATACTCAGCTCCCCTGGAGATACTGGCCCGGAGCGGTAAGGTTAATTTACTGCTGGACCAGTCTTGGTGGACATGCAAAGCCACTTTCACTAATTTAATAAACAAAAAGTTAACAAAGCCCGTTCCTGTATAGGGCTAATTGTAAAACAGCCCTATCACTGACGAAAAAAAGCATAATTAGGGATTTTTGCCCTTTGATAAATCTACCCATGTGACTCAATCTAATAAATTAATTTTCTTCTTCAGTGGCTCAGAGTTGTATTACCCACATATTTGTGCTCTTGCCCCATACCTTCTCTCTTCCATAAGACTGAATCTCAGAACTTGACCCTTACCCACATCTTTAATTGTTCCCAATTTAATTACTTTTCAATTGCATGGGTGGGATACCCTAAATTAATGTATAGTTTCCTTGCTTTAACAGTTAATCTCTGCTTTGTGCAGCTATTGGCAAGGACGGGCCCATTCAGGGGCAGAGAAGGAAGCAAATGATAAGTGGCTGCATCTCACAACCAGAGTCATGTGCTGCCCTTTTCAGAGCTCCCTCTCTTCAAACTTTTTCAGGTCCCATTACAGCAATGAGTTGTTCAATCAAAGGGTGATAAAAGAGTTCTCCAGTCAAAGTAATACTTTTTAATCCCCCTAACCACATTATAACAACTCCCCCATCGCCCATGATTTTATGTATTTGGACATGCCTATCTTGTGAACCCCGCGCTCATAGGTAGACAATCATTTCCAGGCAGCTATGAAGCCTCTCTGATACACTGCAGACTGCTATATGTCAATGCTCAATATGCTGAAATATAGAAGGGCATTGGGGGGGGTGGGGGGTGAGAAATGTATTACATTGACTGGAGAATAAATGTAATTGTCTCCAATTTGCTTAAAGGATTCTAGAATCCCTTGCTTTTTTAGGCTACCCGACACAGGTCTTTTTGAGGTCATGCAAAAAGACAGAAGACTTCTCACAGTGATGAATGGGTATGTTAGGCACTAGCCCGTGGACATGAATACCCAGTAAAATTATTTATGTTATACCAAATCAAGATCAATTGTTTTGAGCTGCTGTATTTATGACTTTTGCAATGCCTAGTCCTCGCCCTACTCTTACCCCAACTACATCACAGAACAGAATGACATGACTGCAACATGCAAATGTATAACTACAGTTTGGAATGGGCAGTCAGCGGAATAGTGACACAAAAGTAGAATTCAACGTATTTATCCCTGGAGCTTCCCACTTTCCCATAATGGCCTGTTGCACTCTAACATTCAATGAAATGAAACTATGCCACATCTTCTCTCATCTCCTTTTCAATGCTCCGTCATTAAGGGACATTAATCGATCATTAATGGAGCACATTACAGACATAACCAACTGAACTGTTATACAGGAAATAAATGTAGGACAACTGGATTGTAATCCCTACAATTGATCTGATCCTGCTCACTGACAAGATGTATGAAGAGCTGATTTGCTGTGACTTACTATTCTAAGCTACTGTATTCTTCTAATTGCATTCTATAATTTACAAAGCAGTGAAGATGTCAACTTACTGCCTTATTTTTACCTCTGTAATAAAGACATCACCAGGAAAACCAGCAACATCTAGCATCAATGAGTATTACAATTTGTTTAAAAAATATATATTTTATTTATCTAACCGAGTGTGATTAATCAGCAACAGTTAGACTTAATGATGTCTCAGTAGAAGGCAAATTAAAAGCAGATCTAACAATGTATTCTGACCTACAGGGCAAGTTTCCTCATTAAAAACAATAAAGTAAATGAATGAAAGATTAACTCTTTCCTTAGGTTCAGTACAATACCCACACCTGGTATTTAAGTCAATGCTTGAAATCATACTGATCTGAATTTTTTAAGTCAGTTCTGTGGGAGCACTGAACTAAAAATTGAAAATCACTGTACCCTCATTGCTAATCTTTTTGTAAATGTGATATATTTATGTACTGTTATTCAGAAATATTACTATTTTATTTCTCTTAATTCTTGTGCTTTAATGAAGGATAAAGGTCCATGCACACAGATATTACTGCAAGCTCGGAATACAGCACAGTAACTAATGACTTAGCAGTGTCAAAGTTTAACTACACTGGATATGTGTTTCAGTACAGGTTAAAAGAACATCTTGTTGACGCTTTTTTGTATAGATGTGTTTTTTATATTAAGTCTGTGATTATTAAACAAACTGTTTAAAAATAAATTTGAATTTCAGGTTTGTTAAAACATAAAAATTCTAGGGGTATATTTACTATGCGAGGGTTCCGTAGAACCACCGATTACCGGCACTTTCAAGGCATTTTTTTAAACCGGCACTTTTATTAACGACGAAGCCCAGCAGATTTTATCTTTAATAAAAGGCCGTTTGAAGAAAATGCCTTTTACGGAACCGCCGCATAGTAAAAATACCCCATAGTCTCTTTTCTAAAGACCGCTAATGTCTAATGTTATATGCAGGACTACAAAAATGATTGTTTAAAAAAAGGGGAATTATTATAATTAGAATTACTTAAGTTTGCAAACAGGCAAAGAGGTTCTCCAGATGAAGATCGGCCAGAGAAAGTTTCAATATTTTCCTTAAAGCAAGAAAACACCAAAAAATGGAGATATAGTCACTATAAGGTTTTGCTGTTTCTGCAAAAAGTGGTGTCTTTTTTAATGAAAGTATGTTAATAAGTGGTGTTATATGGTTTAAATATTTCGCAGGGGCTGCCTTTTGGACAATTTTCTGCTTCGGAAAAACCATGTGATGTTACAATATTTTCCTTTTAAAAAGGAAGCATCACATAGTCTTAACTGGGTGTCCTTAACAACTGAGAGTTGGTTGTCCACATTCTTGTGATAAAAAATCACTTATCGTTGCCATGTACCATAAACTTTTGCTGGGGTAGCTAAGTAATACTGGCCTGGTGTAGTAAGGGTTAACCATACTTGCTTAATCTCCCGGCATTTTCAGGAGGCTCCTGAATTTCGGGGAGTCCTCCCGGACTCCTGGAAGAGTAGTCATTCTCCCGGATTGTTGAGGAGGCGGCGCCATTAAGCCCCACCACTTTCTATGTAATGCTGTGAATTCCATAGCAGAGGGCAGTGCCAATGGCGTCACCACGTGCCCTCCTGCAGTGGTCACATGACCACATGACTTCTACTCCAGGATATCCCAGAGGAAAGGATTTAAAAGTAGGCAAGTATTGGGTTAACGTACAACTTTGCAGGGCCAGTCTGTGCAGATACCAAAAAAAAATAAAAACAAGTTAGTTTTATCCTAACTTAGAGTGAATTATCCCATTACCCAGGGAATGTGGAGGTAAGATCAATTATAGGAACTAAACTAGTTTTCAACCCATTTGTGCGACAAACAAGCAGACTTTTTATGTTTGCATGTTTGTTTAGTTTAAGCAATGAGCAAACCCTCCTTCTTACTTAAACTGATGTTGGTTGTGACTCTAAAATGATTATACTGTAAAATAAATAATTACACCAAATTTTACGTTGTAGTAAAATAACTGCAACTATTTAGTCTAAACAATAACTGGGAAATGTGCCTGAAATCTGTTTATTTATTTAATGATCTTAAAGGGCAGATTCATTATATATATATATATATATATATATATATATATATATATATATATATATATATATATATATATATATATACACACACACACATATATATATATATATATATATATATATATATATATATATATATGCGTTTATATGTTTTATGTGTTTTTAGCATCAGAAGGTTTTAGTATGGTGGCGGGCCGCGGCTCCTAGGGATCCGGGCGTGGCCGAAAAAGCAGTACAGTCGATGGCCAGTGGTTTGGGCGCACATATACGGTATTGGGCATGGTGAACCCGCCTCCCTTCGAGTGAATCGGCTATTAGTCTGGGTTTTCAGTCATTTGTTTGTTAGTTTGTTGGCTAATATCTACCACAGTTCACAAGGTAAGGCTGCTACATCTTACATAGTTATTCAGTATCGAAAAAGTAACCTATTAGACCACATAGCGAACATGCGAAAATGCGACAACTATTGAAATCATAATTTTCTGGTTGTAACCAATTGTTTGATTGCTCGGAGGAAACCTCGCCACAACACGACATAACGACAACGTGACGAAGCAGCGGAATCTTATTTTCTAAATTGCATTTTGGGTCTATTTGCCAAATAATTTACCAAATAATTTGCTAATCTATAATAACGGCTACACATTGCAAATCGGACCTGCACAACACCGGGTTACCCTGCTTGTAGTAATATATATTTGCTATGTTACTCTAACAGACATATCTGTACAATTTTAAATAAAATACAGATTATCTTAACACAAGCACAACCTTAAGTCAAACATTCAGATGTGTCTGGTGCAGATTTGTCAGTTATCATTAACTTCCTTCCTGGGCCAGGCTGTTTGAAGGGCAGGGGAAGAAGTTGATGTTGATGACTGTAATTATTAGAAATGAGCTAAAATGCAGAGCAAGAGCCCCCCTCCCCTAAATTTATTTACCAGTTCAGGGGCAAACGCAGGATTTTGTTCTCCCCCCAAAAAAATAAGAATAAAAATATAGAACTGCTGCGCATACGCAGCTCCATTTTGGCGATGCTGAATTGTACAGCTGTCGCGGCGCTGTCAAAGACGCGTCCACGGCGGTGCAGTATTGTCATACAGCGCTGCGACTGCTGTACAGTACAGTGCTGCAGTGCCGTTTGTTCAGGGGGGGGGTTCTTGAGACCCAGAAACCCCCCCCTGCGTGCGCCCCTGCAGTTGCAGTGCTCTACGGCTAGTTCTTACTATTAACTGGGCAACAGTCAATATTGTAATTAGTGGAGCCTATGCTCTGGGGTTGGTTAAGGATATTGGAGGGTGTGTTCACACTAGCTGAATTTTGAACTATTTATTAAAATGTATATCAATTTTATTTAATTAGACACATTTATTGCATAAAACACATTTTAAATTCCCCACAAAACTCATTAGGATGTGCTATACTATTAAAAAATGTAATTTAACTTTTGCTTTGTTCTAAAACCTCAGTATTTCTGAGGTTATTAATTTATAATCCTGCATTAATATTATTGGGAAACAAATGTACAAGCCTTACTGCTTTATAACAACATGGTATCATGAGCGGTATCGGACACCACATAATGTGCGAATACTGGAAAGACTTTATTTTAACAGATAAGAATAGCTATAGAAAGAGGATTTGATTAATTTGTAAACGGTGGATATCACTATGATTTATTCTGGAACTGTTCTGAGAACACAGAGAAAAAAAAGCAATTAACCAGACTATAGAAAGAGACTATACCATAACAATGAGATCTCATGGTTATGAAATGCATAGGTAACAAGCGTTGTGTTATGTTACTACATCCGATCTACGGAAAGCTCACACTATGCCAGTAGGGGCACTTGGAGGGGTGGGGGTGGGGTTATAAATTACCTGTGATTGGTTCTGCTTTGGGAGCCCATCATTGGCTGATTACAGTTGTGATGGAATAGCCTAAAGCTCTGACCTCATCCAACCTAGGTATGTGCAGAGCTGGGTTATAGACAGGGTGATAAACAGGGGTAACTTTCTTATTGATCCAGTGGTAACTCTCCTATTGACCCAGGGGTATCTTTCCTATTGACCCAAGTGCAGCCTAGGGTAGCGACAAGTAGTTGCTGTACCAGGGACTGAATTTATTTTGGGCAGCCCTTAATGCCACAAGGAAATAAGACAGTGGGTGAGCTACTTACTGGAGTTAACTCCACTCCCACAATTTTAATAGAGCTGCTTGTATATTGGAAGACCTGCTTGAAGATCAGTGCAAGCTGGGAAGGTACTACGGGCCTGATTCATTAAGGATCTTAACTTCAGAAACTTCTTATTTCAGTCTCCTGGACAAAACCATGTTACAATACAAGGGGTGCAAATTAGTATTCTGTTTTGCACATAAGTTAAATACTGACTGTTTTTTCATGTAGCACACAAATACTTGATAGCTTATTTATACACTGAAATGTAAAGTTGATATTTGTGTGTTACATGAAAAAACAGCGCTACAAAGTGACTTCCTGCTCATTTTGTGCCTGCTATTTTTCATCAATGAATATATGCCTTCAACAAATTATTTTTAATCATAAGTTAATTTAAAAAAAAAAAAGTTTAGAAATAGCATTTTGAATTTTCTTAAAGAAATTGTAATATTTTTTTGCCAGGATAAATGTTGTAAAGTCATTCTCTGGCTGCAAATAAATGCATTTCAAGAATCATAAACTTTTCTAAACCCTCTCACTATTAATTGACAATATGTCAGGGTTTCAGTATGGCGTGAAGTTCATTTTTGCTAGCCAACCTTTAGTACATATGATGAAACAGAATACTGGTTTGACCAGCACTTAAATCCATTCGATATTTCCTTTGTGAAACAGCTGAGAGGTTTCATTAATACCCAGATTATTTAGATTAAATATGATCCTGAAGGTATGTGCTCCAACACCTTCTTTGCACACATTCGTAGCCACAGATGTCCTGACGTCCTTACCCCAGGCATATTGCGTTTATTTCTACAGATCTCCAGCTTTTGTTTCATGTGCACATATCACTAGAAAATGCACAAATCTCACCCAGGGCAATCAACTGCAAATACTTGTTTCATATATATATAAATATATATATATTAGAGATGCTTAGGCTCGGTTCCTCGAGAACCGAACACACCCGAACTTAGGGGATCCAAGTACTAAGCTAAGCTGGCTCAGTACTTTCACGCGCCCTCAGAATCGAAAACGAGGCAAAACGTCATTGTTACGTTGTCGGATCTTGGATCTCGCGATTATTGGATTCCTTTTTAAGATCCAACATAACGGTGAGCCCAAGTACAATTCCATCTTGCACCATTTTTCTTTTCTGCCACTGCTGTGTGTCAATGTGTCCTAGATGTGCTAGGAACTGCTATGTGTTTGTGTCATTGCTCTGTCGCTTAATATCCAGCCAGGTCTCTGCAGTATTTTTACGAAAGTGTATGAAAATAATATTGTGATCAGTGAGGTGGTCAAATTTGACTGCAAATGACTTGACATTAGTGTTATTGAGGTTAATAATAATATAGGAATAAAATAAGAGCAAAAATATGTGATTTTAGCATAGTTTAGGATATGTATGTGTGTATATATAGTAGAGATGGTCACTGACCCCCGTGTTTTGGTTTTGTATTCGGTTTTGGATCTGGATTACCTTCATGTTTTGGTTTTGGTTTTGCAAAACCGCCCTTGCGTGTTTTGGTTTTGGTTTTGGTTTTGTTTGGTTTTGTTTTGCTATTTTTGAAAAAAATACAATTTTTTGGGTCTAAAATAACCTAATTTAGTGCTCCACCAGTTTCTTAGATAAGTGAGGTAATTCTAAAGCTAATAAATTATGAAAAAACAGTTGAATCCCTCGTAGGCCGTCCTTAATGCGAACACTTGTCTGCAAATTATACAGTCAAACCTGGTTGTCTACCTCCTCCATCTTTGATTATTGGCAATGTAGCCATCATCTTTGGGTGTATATTAGACCCTACACTTGTAGTTGAATATTAAAAAAGCAGCCTGCACAGACTGTGGAGCTAGAAAGTAGAATTAAATGGACCACGGTACTTTGGTGGCTATCTAAGCCCCCCCCCCCCCCCGCCCTCCACTTGTAGTTGAATATAAAAAAAGCAGCCTGCACAGACTGTGGAGCTAGAAAGTAGAATTAAATGGACCACGGTACTTTGGTGGCTATCTAAGCCCCCCCCCCCCGCCCTCCACTTGTAGTTGAATATAAAAAAAGCAGCATGCACAGACTGTGGAGCTAGAAAGTAGAATTAAATGGACCACGGTACTTTGGTGGCTATCTAAGCCCCCCCGCCCTCCACTTGTAGTTGAATATAAAAAAAGCAGCCTGCTTAGATTGTAGAACTAGAAATTCGAATATACAAAGAAATGGACAAAGGCAGTTTGGTATCTGTCTGCATCAGATCCCCTCTCCACTAGGAATAAAATAGAAAACTATTCAGCTGTTGTATAATCTAGAATATAAATAGAAATTGAGAAAGGCAATTTGGTATCTGTCTGCATCATAATCATCAACATCCTCATTAGCGCCCTCGTTACCTCCATAAATCTCCCCCTCATCCTCTTCTATTTCCAAAGTGGCATCCTCAATTTGTGTATCAGCGGCTACACTCGGGCTGTTCAGGTACACATCAGCAGAACTGCTGAAAGGGCCCTTCTTTATGGGTACACTAACAGAATGCTCACAATTAGACATACCACTGTTGGATGGACTCTCCACAGGGATCGGTGTCATTTCTGATTCAGAGCAAACATTATTCTCCAATGCCTTACTGTAATCTTGCAGCTCGGCTTTGACGGGTAACAGTAGTTGTGCACCACTTGTAGGGTCGGTAACATTTTTGGATCTGCCATTAATAGCCAAAGGTGAAGGCCTCATTCTCTCTTTGCCATTCCGTGTGTAGATTGGCATGTTGGCAATATTTTTTTCATCGCCACTTAACTTTTGCTGAGTTACACTTTTTTTTCGCTTCACCACACTAATTTTTTTGGGGGGTTTTGTTTTTTGCACTGATTTGGAAACACTCTGTTGTTTGACATCGCCTTGGCCAGATGACGTACTGGGAACACTAACATCAGGACTAGTCACAGAACATGGTTGCTCATTCTAATCATATGTGGACTGCTTTGAATCCATTTTGAGCGCAAAGCACTTGTAGTGGTAAAAATTATTTGGTAAGATGCTGCTGACAGATATGACTTTTGACAGCCAGAAATATTTATGCACAATTATGGGGGACACCCCAAAAGCACTGAGGAGTGCTAAAAATTATTTGGTAGATACTGCTGACAGATATGACTTTTGACAGCCAGAAATATTTATGCACAATTATGGGGGACACCCCAAAAGCACTGGGGAGTGCTAAAAATTAGTTGGTAGATACTGCTGACAGATATGACTTTTGACAGCCAGAAATATTTATGCACAATTATGGGGGACACTCCAAAAGCACTGAGGAGTGCTAAAAATTAGTTGGTAGATACTGCTGACAGATATGACTTTTGACAGCCAGAAATATTTATGCACAATTATGGGGGACACCCCAAAAGCACTGAGGAGTGCTAAAAATTAGTTGGTAGATACTGCTGACAGATATGACTTTTGACAGCCAGAAATATTTATGCACAATTATGGGGGACACCCCAAAAGCGCTGAGGAGTGCTAAAAATTATTTGGTAGAAACTGCTGACAGATATGACTTTTGACAGCCAGAAATATTTATGCACAATTATGGGGGACACCCCAAAAGCACTGAGGAGTGCTAAAAATTAGTTGGTAGATACTGCTGACAGATATGACTTTTGACAGCCAGAAATATTTATGCACAATTATGGGGGACACCCCAAAAGCACTGGGGAGTGCCAAATATTAACAAAAAATAATAAGCCTCTATCCTCCTCTCTTCTCTAGCGATTTTTGTTAGAGCAATTGCAAGAAGAATATTGGATTCTCTGTCCCTGCTCTAATCAGCCTGTGACTACACCCTGCTCTCTCCCTCTGTCAAATGGCGATGGATTGCTGTGGAGGCATGTATTTATAATGCTGAAGTATCGCGAGAACCGAGCCCCGAGATCCGACGACGTCACAATGACGTTCGGCCTCGATTTGGATTCGGAACGGGCGGGAGAGTACCGAGCTGCTCAGCTCGGTACTCGGATACCCAAAGTTCGGGTGGGTTCGGTTCTCGGGGTACCGGACCCGCCCATCTCTAATATATAGTAAAAAAGACTATAATAAACAATGTCGCTCAAATCAGAATTGTAAGTCAATATCAAATGTCCAAAACACCACAAACACTTCCTCCATAAGAGGTGGCAGCCTTTTTTCAAAATTCCAGATGGTATCCCGAACAAAAGAAGACCTGTAAAATCAAGCAGAAGGAACAAAAGGGCATCAAATAGTGCAGTATCCTCTGGGAAGTATCCCCAAATCACCAATATTGTGATATATGCGTACCAGATGTAAGAAGACATTAAGGCTCATCACATAATACTGGGTATATCAATGCCGCATAGCTTCCATCATCTCCAACCATATGCAAACATAAAGACAGAGAGAAGAGACCAAAGAATAGTGTATTATAATTATGACACCAGTGATAATTCTATATAGAACACCGTGTAGCAGCGTACCAGAAAAAATAGGAAATGTAGCTTATCTGTATACTGGCTTTGTGTAAACAGCATCAACTCATCCTGGTAGATCCAATGTAGATATTAAGAAAGCTTATCTGTGTGCGTTGCTTCTTGGTCATGCAAAACAGCTCCACTGTTGTTACAGCTTACCTGCTCCGCTCAACAGGTATATAATATGGGAATAGAAATATCATATGGTGTAGAATTTTTGCACAAAGAAATTTATTCAACATAAACCATAAAATGCACACTCACAATATATGATATAATATATACTTATCTGTGCTCCATAAGTATTGGGTATACTGTTAGCAGTACTTAATCTCCAGTAGGTCCATACAGTAGTTTCCAATGGTCTCCACATAAAAGTCCAAAAAAGGATTCCATAGCCAGTGGGACAGTCAGTAACCTCACAATAATATGGATATGTAAACTGGATAGCCTCATTGCGTTTCATCATAAAGAATCTCCTGATGAAGTCTTTATGACGAAACGTACAAACAGTGCAAAAAACATTTTCCGGCACAAATGGTAGAAACACATCTAACAGGAATACGCAACATGCGCCAATTCCATAAGAGCAGATACAATAATGTCAACTAAGTGTTTTTTATGTTTTTATTTAGGGGGAGAGGGGGGGTTAGGGAATGGAGATGAAGGGGAGAAAAGTGTGGTGTGAAGCCCATGGGGTGGAGAAAATGAATGAGTTGGTGCAAGTAATGGAAGAAGAACTGTTTCATATATTTTTTTTATTTCTTTTGGATTAATTATTCACCAGTTGAACAAACAGAAAATGTCAGATTCTCTTGCGGTTTCGGTGATATTGTATTACTGGGCGATTGCATGCAAGGAATGCCAAGAATGTAAACAAGTCATAAGATCCTCCTAATTGGCAGGTTCCAGTTAGTAAATATAGAAAAGTATAATACACTTTCACTGTAGGGGAATCCCATGTCTTACTAATGTCAGCCCCTACAGGCAAGCTTGTCTTTATATGTGGGAGTTTGATGTGAATAGTTTTCCACCCACAGGTTCTATACAGTTATCAACTTGTTCAAGAGGAGTTGAAAATCTTCTCTCAGAATGTGGTAAATAGGCAAAAATGTCCTGTATATAACTCCAGGATAAATAAGGAAGAAAATATCATTATAAATCTCTGAACACACAAGATAAAATGTATAATGTTTTTCATTGCTAGGAGCATTTCAAACTGAAATGCAAATTTTTTTATTGCCCAGTTTACTGAAAGTCCACCCATAACCCACACACGGAGGCTGCCATTTTGTGAGCTTTTCATGTCAATGTAGGTATTCACTTTACAGGAAACCAATGACATTTTCATGAGGTTTGATGGATGAGTCTATTGTGTTTAGGTGACAGGTGACAAATAAAAGGAAGACCATACCGAAGAGATCACATTTTTTTAAGACAATAAGAATATCTTTCCGCATAGCTCTCAATTCTAAGCAAAAGAAACTAATCTTACCTCACAAAGACATTTAGTTATATATTAGTAAATTGCAAGCTTAACACTCTAGCACTATTCTTCCTCTGTTAACCATGGTTATCTGCAAGGAAACATGTGGAGTCATCATATCTTTGCACAAAATGGGCTTCATAGGGAAGGATATAGCTGCTAGAAAGATTGCACATAAAGCTACCATTTATCGGATCATCAAGAACTTCAAGGAGAGAGGTTCAATAGTTGTGAAGAAGGTTTCAGTGTACCCGAGAACATCAAGTAAGCGCCAGGACTGTCTCCTAAAGTTGATTCAGCTGCGGGATTGGGGCACCACCAGCGCAGAGCTTGCCCAGGAATGGCAGCAGGCAGGTGTGAGTGCGTCTGCACGCACAGTGAGGTGAAGACTTTTGGAGGATTGCCTGGTGTCAAGAAGGCCAGCAAAGAAGCCACTTCTCTCTGTTACAAGCTGCGGCGGCTCAGGGAACCGCCGCGACTCGCTCCCCTCTGCTTCCTGGCGTCCCGGCCGTCGTCGCAAATTAAAGTATTGTCAGCTGGCCCATGTTTTCTTCCTGTGCCCCAGACATTCCTATTGGCCAGTACTAGTATTTAAGGTAGGGAGGGGCAATCCTCCCCTGCCGGTTATAGTTCCTGCTTGCTGCTGACTAGCCTGCTTTGTTCCTGGTTGCTGTTACCTTTTGGATTGATACTTGTTGCCGACCTTTTGCCTGATTCCTGACTCCGTTTGATTGCCTGTGCCCTTTGACCTTTTTTCCTGGACTTCTACGCTGCTGATTTGCCTGTGACCTCTGACTCCCGGTTTGTGTACTGGATATTCTGTCTGCTGCCGGCCTCGACCCTTGCTTGGACCTCACTCTGCTATTGCTCCTATTCTCTATGGCTGGGTTCTCCCCAGTCAGCGCACAATTCATGACCCTCAGCTGTCTGCGGCCAAGTCTGTCCCCACCACTAGGGGCTCCAGCGAAAACCAGACCTTTTTTCCTGGACTTCTACGCTGCTGATTTGCCTGTGACCTCTGACCCCCGGTTTGTGTACTGGATATTCTGTCTGCTGCCGGCCTCGACCCTTGCTTGGACCTCACTCTGCTATTGCTCCTATCCTCTATGGCTGGGTTCTCCCCAGTCAGCGCACAATTCACGACCCTCAGCTGTCTGCGGCCAAGTTTGTCCCAACCACTAGAGGCTCCAGCAAAAACCAAACTTCTGAGCAGACTCCGGGTTTTGTGTTGCTGGCTGTGGGGGTTCCTAACATTATAACCGGCCCAAAAATTTATACTAGAGTGAATTGTATCATTCGGTCCCATGGAACCAAGTCCGGCACAAGTGCTGCCAGGACAAATCCAGACCTTGTCCCAGATGGTCCAGGAGCTGTCCCAACGGCAGACTGCCCAAGAACAAGCGTCTAGAGTTTCACAAGCTGCTCAGTCCGCCATGGTGGAACCCAAGATGCATTTAACTGACCGCTTTTCGGGAGATCGCAGACTCTTCCGTAACTTTCGTGACAGCTGCAAGCTATATTTTAAATTGAGACCACTCTCGTCTGGGTCTCCACAGCAGAGGGTAGGGATAATTATCTCTCTCCTACAAGGGGATCCGCAATCCTGGGCATTCAGCCTAGATTCCAACAGCCCTCAGTTGCAGTCTGTGGATGCCTTCTTCGAAGCACTTGGGTTGATTTACGATGACCCGGACCGAGTGGCTTCTGCCGAAGCACAGCTTCGATCTTTATCACAAGGGCAACGTTCTGCGGAGGAATATTGTTCCAATTTCAGGCGTTGGTCTTCAGACTGTGCATGGAATGTCCCAGCTCTTCGTTCTCAATTCCGTCTGGGTCTCTCTGAGCAAATAAAGGACTCTCTGGTCCAGTACCCTACTGCGGGATCCCTCGAAGAACTTATGCAGCTAGCTATCCGAATCAACCGGAGATACAGAGAAAGGAAGGCTGAAAAGGAAAGTTCTTCCACCTTTTCCCCTATGCTTCCGCAAACTGCTCCTATTGACCAAGCCGAACCTATGCAACTGGGAGCATATCGACTATCATCCGAGGAACGAACCCGGAGGCGTACCTTGGGTCTCTGCCTGTACTGTGGAGAGAAGGGCCATCTGCTCCGTTCCTGCCCCATTAAACCGGGAAAAGACCGGGCCAAATGAACATGGAGAGTGTCCACTTAGGCCTACAAATCATCTCTCCAAAAAACTCTTTGCTTGTACCCGCTCAGCTCACCTTTAACGGACCAGATATTTCCGTCCCAGCCTTTCTGGACAGTGGAGCTGGCGGAAAATTTTTGGACTTGGCCCTCGCCCGGTCCTTGGGTTTCGCAGCCGTTCCTTTGGAATCCATCATCACTGTCTTCGGATTGGATGGAAATCGTCTAGATAAGGGTGAAATACATCATCGTTCACCTTCTCTGCAGTTAAAGTTGGGTGCCCTTCACTCCGAGACCATCTCTCTGTATCTAATTAATTGTCCTTCGGTTCCTATAACACTGGGCTACCCCTGGCTTGTTCTTCACAATCCTTGTATCGACGGGACCAATGGTGAAATCATCAAGTGGGGTCCTCGATGTTCTTCCTCATGCCTGTCTCTACCACTCAGAATTACTCAGATCTGTCCTGAACGGTTGCCTTTTCATTACCGTGAATTTTCTGATGTTTTCTCTATAAAAGAAGCAGATGTTCTTCCTCCACACCGGGAGTATGATTGTGCTAGTTACCTTGTCCCTGGTTCTAGGTTGCCCAAGGGAAGACTATACGCCTTATCTATTCCCGAGACCCAAGCCACGGAATCATATGTAAAGGAGAACCTGCAAAAAGGCTTCATACGGTCTTCCAAGTCTCCCGCCGGAGCAGGCTTCTTCTTTGTGGCTAAAAAAGATGGTGGGCTTAGGCCTTGTATTGATTACAGAGGGTTAAATAAAATAACCATTACAAATACTTATCCATTGCCACTTATCTCAGCCATCTTCAATCAATTAAAGGGAGCCAAAATTTACTCCCAAAATCGACTTACGAGGGGCCTACAATCTGATACGTATCCGAAGTGGCGACGAGTGGAAGACCGCCTTTAATACTCAAATGGGCCATTATGAATACCTCGTTATGCCCTTCGGCCTCAGCAATGCTCCAGCTGTTTTCCAAGACTTGATCAACGATGTCCTTCGTGAATTCTTGGGTTCCTTCGTAGTGGTCTATTTGGATGACATCCTGATTTACTCCCGTTCATTAGAGCAACACCAGGAACATGTTCGACAAGTACTTTTGAAGCTCCGTCATCATCATCTGTATGCTAAACTGGAAAAGTGTGACTTTGAAGTCTCCAGGGTCACTTTTCTGGGGTATGTCATTTCTCCTGAAGGCTTTGCAATGGATCCCACAAAGGTACAGGCTATTCTTGATTGTGTACAACCCTCTAATTTGAAGGCCATCCAAAGGTTCCTGGGATTCGCCAACTATTATAGGGAGTTTATTAGCTCTTTTTCCATTCTCATCGCCCCTATCACAGCTCTCACCCGCAAAGGTGCTGATCCTAAGGTCTGGTCGCCTACTGCAGTTTCCGCCTTCGAAGCCTTGAAACGTGCTTTCATGTCGGCCCCAGTTCTGAGACATCCTAATCCAGACCTCCCTTTCATTGTTGAAGTTGATGCTTCGGATGTTGGAGTTGGAGCTGTATTGTTTCAGAAAGATCCTAAAGACCACCGCCTTCATCCTTGTGCTTATCTGTCTCGAAAATTCTCTTCCGCTGAAGAACATTACGATGTGGGCAATCGTGAGTTACTGGCCATCAAATGGGCATTGGAAGAATGGCGCCACTGGCTTGAAGGAGCAAAACATACTATCACAATCTAAACGGACCACAAAAACCTATCCTACATTGAGTCCGCTAAAAGATTGAACTCCAGGCAAGCACGGTTGTCCCTCTTCTTCTTCCGTTTCCAGTTTATTATTACTTTTCGGCCTGGTTCAAAGAACCCAAGAGCAGATGCCCTGTCCCGTAACTTTATCTCTTATGAAAATCCAGTTTCTGAGCCCTGTTCCATTATTCCTGCTTCTTCTATTTTGATTGCTTTCACGCAGGAACTGGGTAAAACCCTTCAGCAATATCAACCACAAGCACCTTCTGAAACACCAGTGGGCAAACTTTTCGTGCCTGTACACCTCAGAAAGTCGGTCCTCTCCCAGTGTTATGACAACAAGGCTTCTGGACATCCCGGTATTGCCAAGACCATTGAAATTGTCTCTCGTACTGTCTGGTGACCATCTTTGTCTAAGGATGTAAAGGAGTATATTTTATCCTGTGACCTGTGCTCCAAGAACAAAGTTTCCCGGAGTTCCCCTTCAGGGTCATTACTGCCGTTACCTGTTCCGGTCAGACCTTGGACCCATGTGTCCATGGACTTCATTGTTGACTTACCTCTATCCTCTGGGTGTAACACCATCTGGGTAACCGTGGACCGGTTCAGCAAAATGGCTCATTTTATTCCTTTAACCAAGTTACCTTCTGCCCATTCTTTAGCCACCTTGTTTGTCAAATATATATTCCGTTACCATGGACTACTGGAAGATATTGTGTCGGACCGGGGCTCACAATTCATAGCAGTCTTCTGGAAGGCCTTTTGCTCGCTTCTGGGCATCAGCCTCAGTTTATCATCTGCCTACAACCCGCAGTCAAACGGACAGACCGAAAGGGTGAATCAATCTTTGAAGCAATACCTTCGGCTGTATATCTCCAAACACCATGACAATTGGGCTGACCTCCTTCCCTGGGCCGAATTTGCGTACAACAACGCATTACACACATCTTCCGGGTACTCTCCTTTTTATTGCAATCTGGGGTACCATCCCAGAGTCAACTCCTTATCCTCTCTAGCCACTGATAGACCACCTGAAACCAGAGCCACGGCCATCCGTCTCAAGAACATATGGAAATCTGTGCACCAGTCTTTACTTCGAGCTTCCTTCAGGTACAAAGTTTTTGCTGATTTACATCGTTCCACTTGTACATTCAAGGTTGGAGACTCTGTGTGGCTCTCCACTCGGAATATTAGACTCCGTCAACCGTGTAGGAAATTAGGACCTAAATTTATTGGTCCATTTACCATCCTTAAGCAAGTCAATCCAGTGGCCTTCAAACTGAAGCTTCCGGAATCCTTAAAAATTCCCAGTACTTTTCACTGTTCTTTATTGAAACCTGCCCGATCTTTCAAAAAAGTCAAACCTCAACCATTTTCATGGATGGACATCAAGAATTTATTGTGGAGAAAATTCTGGATTCAAAGAAGGTCCAGAGTCAGGTTCACTACTTAGTCCACTGGAAGGGGTACGGCCCCGAAGAACGGTCCTGGGTACCACAAAGAAACCTACACTCAGATAGGTTACTCTTTAGAAGATTTCCCGGAAAACCAGGTTGTCGGGGTTCCTTGACCCCTCCTCAAAGGGGGGTACTGTTACGAGCTGCGGCGGCTCGGGGCACCGCCGCGACTCGCTCCCCTCTACTTCCTGGCATCCCGGCCGTCGTCATGACGACTGGGATGTCACTTCCGCCTTAACCCGACCATTGCCAAGGCAACGGTCAGGACGCTCCTGATGTTTAGCGCCGCGTCCCAGCATCCAGGGCAGCCGGGCGTGTGCGCAAATTAAAGTATAGTCAGCTGGCCCATGTTTTCTTCCTGTACCCCAGACATTCCTATTGGCCAGTACTAGTATTTAAGACAGGGAGGGGCAATCCTCCCCTGCCGGTTATAGTTCCTGCCTGCTGCTGACTAGCTTGCTTTGTTCCTGGTTGCTGTTACCTTTTGTTTTGGATTGATACTTGTTGCCGACCTTTTGCCTGATTCCTGACTCCGTTTGATTGCCTGTGCCCTTTGACCTTTTTTCCTGGACTTCTACGCTGCTGATTTGCCTGTGACCTCTGACCCCCAGTTTGTGTACTGGATATTCTGTCTGCTGCCGGCCTCGACCCTTGCTTGGACCTCACTCTGCTATTGCTCCTATCCTCTATGGCTGGGTTCTCCCCAGTCAGCGCACAATTCACGACCCTCAGCTGTCTGCGGCCAAGTCTGTCCCCACCACTAGGGGCTCCAGCGAAAACCAGACTTCTGAGTAGACTCCGGGTTTTGTGTTGCTGGCTGTGGGGGTTCCTAACACTCTCCAGGAAAAACATCATGGACAGACTGATATTCTGCAAAAGGTACAGGGATTGGACTGCTGAGGAGTGGGGTAAGGTCATTTTTTTCTGATGAATCCCCTTTCAGATTGTTTGGGGCATCTGGAAAAAACGTTTGCCCAGAGAAGGAAAGGTGAACGCTACCATCCGTTCTGTGTCATGCCAACAGTAAAGCATCCTGAGACCATTCATGTGTGGAGTTGCTTCTCAGCCAAGGGAGTGGGCTCACTCACATTTTTGCCTAAGAATAAAATCATAAAATCATAAAAGCCATGAATAAAGAATGGTACCAAAACATCCTCCAAGAGCAACCACTCATGTATCAGTCAACTACATTAGATTTAAAGCTGTAATCTTACTGCTTTAAATCTAGCGTAGTTGACTGATACATGAGTGGGGAGTTTAGCCTATTCGAAAGCAAAAAGGTAGATAAATGGAAAATATAACAATTCCTGATGATTTCATGAAGTTCTCCATAGAAGGTCTCTTGGTGATATTCAAGTCTTCATGACCCAGGCTACAGACATGGCCACCTTGTACCTGATGGAAGAGGACAACTATATAACCCTCTCAAAATAAATGTACTGATTATATCTCCTTTAGTCGAAAGGAGGCCAAACGTTCTCTGAGTTTACCAGAAAATAATACGGTAGGTGCGCCGATTAATAAAATTGCTGAAGGCTTTTGAATGTGACAAAGTCAGTTTGAAGGACAAAGGCTGCTATTTAAGGTAGTGATGGATTATATTACATTGTGTTTTCTTACTCTCACAGCTAAAAATAAAACTCATGTAAATAAGAAGTGAGAAACTGTAGCTGCGATAATAGCCAATAGCCAAGCCTACTCTTACACTCGTTGCCCAAACATGTTTCATTTCTATAATCCTATAATGGTCTGAGACACAACATAAAAATAGTCAGAGTATTATTATCTTTCTGTAAATACAGGATGGAAGGTCATTTACACTGTAGAAGGAAAAAGTTAAATATGTCAAAATGATCTCTATAAGGGATATACTGTATGTTCTAGATATAAAGAATTACTGTCAAGTTGGAGAAAGTCTCAACTGCATTCCAAATTATTACATGGAACATTGCCTTTATTATTATTATTATTATTATTATTACTACTACTATTAATATAAATGATATTTGTCTAATTTTTAAATATCATTAAAAAAAAATTAATGCCACATAGTCAGTCCACGTCGCTGAAGGCACAGTTGGGCGACTAACCTGTCTTCTGCAAGCAATTGGTAGGCACAACCATAGTGGCACATTCTAGCATACTGCCAATTGCCTTAGCTATGGATCTGGAATATTTAACTGGATACTGATTTGTTGATGCATTGGCCTGTTGCTGTTCCTGGCCTGACTTTGCCCTTTCCCTCTATGTTTCCTTGGATATGTTTTATGCCTGTGGTCCCTGTGTCCCTGTGTACCTCTGGGTAGTGCATAAACTCTGGGATTACTGAGTACCAGTAAACACAATGCGTTTTAAAGGAAGGGGCTGCTATAGGTGAAGAACACACTAGCTTGGTCACTGCTGTTTATCGACAGGGAAAGGGGCCCACATGTAACACACATGAATCCATTTCATTGAATAAAATGGAAACATTGTGCTGGTGTTGGGTTGATATAATACTGATTAAACCAAGTTGATCTTGAAGATATCCTAAGACCAGCAGATGTGAGCATGGCTTTTAGCGATTCTGGAAAAATAAGCAAGTTTCAGTTGTCAGTAAGAGCACACAGGAGACTGCAGAACAAATCCATTAATGGCCACTGGGCATAGGGTAACTCATCAGTATCACAAACTGAGGCCTCACAAGGATTTTTAGGTAGCTTGACTAAGCTAGAAGGTCGGGGACAAATGCCCACTGTCATTTGCGGGTGATTGTTACAGTAGTTATCATTATGTTTGAGTACCACAGCCCATTGGGTTTGTTAATACTGCAGAAGACATGCCTGAGGCAACATATGATCAACTTCTGGGAGTATAACCAATACTCATCTCAGAAGGATCCTGTTAACATACTGTTTAGACCTTCACAAAGAATAAAGGACATCCCTTGTACATAGAGGAAAGCAAATTTGATGTTAATTTATCAAAAGTTGTTTTATAGTGAAAACATTGACGTTGTGGAATCAGCAAACAGATTATGTTGTTAATGCTTATAAAGTTTATTAATTTGAGATGGTTTCCCTTTCAGGAAAGTATAATCTAGAGGGCTATAGGTTAGAGATGGTCACTGACCCCCGTGTTTTGGTTTTGGTTTTGCATCTGGATTACCTTTGTGTCTTGGTTTTGGTTTTGTTTGGTTTTGTTTTGCTATTTTTGTAAAAAATACAATTTTTTCCTTACATCTTTTTGGGTTGCAAATGTAGCAAAACAATTATAGGATCTAAATGGCAGAAAATGAAACATTCTCAGATAAAATGTCCTTTAAAAATTATATAGATGTTCAAAAGAGGGTTAAAACTGTATTTTGCTATAAATAAAAATATTACCTGTGATTTTTAATCATTTAGATTAAATATATACCATGTTTAGTTTTTTTGTGGTTTTTTTTGGGATAAACAAAGCAATATGAGCATTATAATCAGCATAGGGAAACTATACACTTTAAAATACATTTAAATATTAAAGTGGAGTTCTCAATTCAAAAACTTCATGAGAAATGTGAAAACAATAATTGTTGAACATCATAGAGTAAAGTGTGTATCCAGCCACACATCTCTTATTCTTGATCAAAGCAGAATTAAAGCATTGATATGTAGTGTCTGGGCTCTTCCTTCTAATAATACATCATGAGCTCACTCGCTGGCTTATCCGGTCACATGATTTTCCTGGTAAAGTGATCATAGGTAAGTAATTACTAGGTAAGGTGACTTCATGTCAGTAATTTTACTCTTTACTAGATTATTATGGGTTAAAGCCTTTGATCTTGCTACACCTGAATGTAAATGCTAGTGATAATGTTTGTTTTGCTGCTGTAAGTGGGAGAATAGGATTCCCACGTGTTACAATTTTCCCATGGGATTATGATTTTTTTTTTTTTGCTGGAGAACTGTGAGAAATGTAATTGTTCTTTTCTTAGAACTCTGGCTTTTGATGCATGCTAGAATTAATGTAGCTTTAGAAACACTACTTTAACACTAACCTGCTTTGGGATCTAAAGAAAACAAGGGAGGTTATTTACTGACGGTATTTTTTGTGCAGCACAGGGAATAGATGCACGGCTAGATAACCAGGAAATTTAATTTAATTTTAAAAGTGCACAGCCCAGAGAAATGAATTATCACATAGTCCTATAAGACCAGGGGCAAACATAGGATTTCTAGAAGAGGGTTTCCAAGCCTGTGTTAGCCCGCTCTCCGACCCCTCCCATCCACTTCAAATATATGGGCAATGCTGTTTACACTAGTGTTCGATTCAGTCAGCACCCCCTTCATGAACAGAGCCATGTGAAGCAGGACATAGACCTGATTGAGAAGGCATGAAACCCCAAATCCAGACAGTTATTTCCCGTGAACAAAACACACACAAAAAACCTGGCGCAAGAGGCAATATATTTTAAAGGGGGTAATAAGTAGATCAGTGACTGCAGCTGTAAAGACCAGGGAGGTCTTAATATACGTGGAAACTGAAAACAAAAAAACAACAGCGCTGGAAACTGAACACACTTAGGGGTATATTTAAGAAAGCACAGTAGTGCACTATCGTGCACTTACTGTGGAAATCAGCTCCCGATGTGCCCTCCGCAAATTTATTAAAGGTGCATCGCAGCAGATATCATGGATATCTGCTGCTTTGCACTCCTGATCGTTTTTGCGAGCAGTCACCATTCAACAGAATGGTGACTGCTCCTGGCCGCAATCTAACAAGTCCCGAAAAATATTTTTTTTCGGGAACTTGTTGTGTTAATGTACGACAGCTGAAGCTGGCGTACATCCTCCGAAATGCTGCTAAAACTGTTGTTCTTGGTTATGTCCAGCTCTGCTCCAGAGAGCAGAGCTGGACAGCGCATGGGCAGGGAGTGATCTTGTGATCCCTCCCTGTCACAGCCTCAAGCTCTCCGGACGGGACATGCGCAGTTGCAAGAAGAACAGAAAGTACACAGAAGAGGAGGAGATCCGGAGACAGCGCGACCGAAGAGCCAGTGGTGAGTATGTTTTTTTTATCACAGAAACAGCAGTTTTTCGGAACTGCTGTTTCTGTGTTCCATTTTTCATAAATTTGAGAAATACATCAATCCTTATCCATGTGATAAGGATTGATAAGTATTTCTCGATTTGCCCGATAAATGATAAATGTGCCCCTTATACCCTTAATAATAAAACTGTGGGGTTGTATATAAATTCACAGATTTGTTAATAAAAAACATCAATTGAAATTGTATCCAAACTGTAACACACATGTAAGTGAATCCAATAGGTAAATGACACACTCTGAGTCAAACTCGTGAAAAGAACATAAGATATGCCGATCAGTAATTCTAGATGTTGGAAGTTAGTCTGTAGAAATAAACTTTCGAATTCACACATCCCATGGGTGTAGATAATTGGGTGATCTCCGTTATTGTTCTTAATGTCCGAAATACAAAACTCTCTCCAATCGTTATCAGTGAATGCAAAGTTGAATCTCCGTGTTGGTGTAATCGTGTAACCTCACTGGAGTGAGTGAATCCGTAGGCAATTGACAACACAGTAGGTTTAAATGTATGTGTAAGCACCGATGACACTCACACTGAATAAGGATACAATGTTGTCTCCAATCCCTATTCCATGAGTATGAATGAATGTCTCCGTATAATTTGTAATGATTGTTTCTATATAGCTGAAATCATGTATCGATTAAATAAGCGGAACCGCTAGCAATAGACCCCACGTGTGATATTGGTTCCCCTTGTATGCAAAAATCTGTCTCCATCCACTTGCAATGGTGCTTATGTCCCGGTGTTTAGCAAACTGATATGCAAATAATTACCGTGGATGGGAGAATCTTGGTCCAGCATAAATCACAGTCCGAATCCCCCGCGGTCTTAGACACTGGCATCGCCCCACCCACATCACAATCCAAGCTACTTAGGCTTCCTCCCCAGCACTAACTACCTAAACTAGAAATCAATCACACCCATGTGTTCCACCTGTGATCATGTGCCCTGTGTGTAGAGAAGTTTGGAAGATTATCCCTGTCTGCAGCATGAGCCTGCAGACTCCCAGAGAAAGTATTAATTTCTCCCTTAACAGTCTGTGGCACACTGTCCTTTTTGCCACAGTATGTATATGACATTGTGGGATGTGAAGTACAGAATCCCTTTTAGATGTAATTGACAGCATAGAGGGCAATCAGCGGTGTTTCTATATTCCGGTATGGCTATCTAGTGGTCTTCTCTGCTTTGCCTTTGAAGACAAATGCTTGTCAGTTTAAACGTTTTCTCAATCTCTTCCTTGGACTGCGGATAGATAGGGCTAGAAGATGTCTGCTATTCAAAGGCATTGGTAAATCATGCAAACTCTGCTGAATAATACTGAGGTTGATCGTCTGCTACAGACTTTTCTGGATTCTATGCTTAAAATATTTTATGCTTAATACATTTTGTTTATCAAGTACATTGAATGTCAATGTGTTTTTCAAAGGTTCCAGTTTAAAAAAACAAACAAACCCCCTCCAATGCCTCATTCTGCTGAAATCACCATTGACAGTCAGAGGCTTTCTTTGCAAAAAAAAGCAATGCAATGAGTACCTGCAACATGCTGAATGGTTTTTTCTCATGATCAATTGCTGGAGTTTTATATGTATCTGATTTAAGACATCCAGTGCACAAAGGTGCTTGTGCTCCCTTGCTCTGAGTGTACATTTTGCTGTGTTGACCTTTTTTCTCTGGATCTTTGTGTAGTGGTCCCAAGGATACACTGTGTATTGTGCGTCAGTCTCTGTGTTTTGTGGTGGTCACAAAATTGCCCTCTGTGTTGTGTGGTGGTCACAAGGGTGCTATATGTATTGTGTGGCGGTCACAAGGGTGCTATATGTATTGTGTGGCGGTCTCAAGGGTGCTCTGTACTGACTTGTGGCCACAAGGGTGCTCTATGTTTTGTGTGACGGTCACAAGGTTACCCTATGTGTTGTGTGGTGGTCACAAGATTGCCCTCTGTATTGTGTGGCGGTCACAAGGGTGCCATCTATAATATGCGGTATTCATAATGGTGCTCTATGTATTCTGTAACTGTCACAAGGGTGCTCTGCATTGTCTAGTGGCCACAAAGGTGCTCTATGTATTGTATAGTGGTGACAAGGGTGCTATGTTTTCACTGTATTCTCTGTGTTCACTTATTTCTCAGCTTCCATAGTTCATGTACCTAACAGACCCCAACATTCCAGGAAGCAGACATGATCCAGGACTCTATCTCTCACCTTCCTCAATGTCCTGTCCATCCCGTGCTGTGTTTCTACTTTCCATCTTACTCACCTCCCCCCCCCTCATTTTACCCTTCCTTCACTCCTCATCCTTCAATCTTACCCTCTCTCCACAGTGGGGAACGGTGAGCAGGAGTATTCTCCCCTCTTTGAAGACTAGAAGAGGGGACTGTATTTTACTGATAATTTGAAGTTGCACAGTGCTGACTCTGCCTACTTGTGTTTGCCAGTGCTATTATTTGCCTACTTGTGTGTTAGGTTTACCTACTGGGACAGGCTCCTCCTAATGTGACAGGCTCCTCCTTGCACTGCTATAACTTCACCTGCCATTGCGTATGTCATTAGCCTCATCTACCATTAATGGTGTGCTAACCCCACCTACTTTTCAGTTTGTCCCGCCTACAGTTGATTTTATTTCACGCACGTGAAGCCACTTTCAGATGTTCATGTATAAATTGCAAACACGAGGGCCCTTGGCGTTGGATTGCAAGCTTAAATGTTTTCATCAAAATATGAACTAATACTTCATACTTTCATTTTGCTAGATATATACAGATGTGGAATGGTAAGACTACATAGTGACAAAAGCTGCGTTCTTTGATATCATGCCAGTTTTTCTTTCTGTTCTTAGTTGTCGGTATAAAGAGTTAACTCTTTACTTGCTATTCAAACAAAAGTCTATATAGAAAGATAGCGTGACCTCTTATAAGCGCTTCTAATAAATGCTGCCTTGATATACTTAAGGAAAACACCTATCCCTTTACAAAATATTCAATAACTACAGCAAACGAGAATATCCCAGGCGCATATAAGATAAATCTCCACTCCCACTCTAGTTATCATAGTGTTTGTTTTGTATGTTTTGCTTTGCTGGCAGCAGGTCCTGCTGCTAGCTGCATTGTGTATGTTTTGCTTCTCCTCTGAAGAAATAATCCTAAGGGTACAGAAATGCGTCAGGATGCAGAGGCTATTTCGATTTTCATCTCAGCCAACGGCCGTCACATAACCGGCTGAAAGTGAGTAAACTTGTGACCGATCGATTTCAACATCATAAGAAACATATTCTATGGCTGCAAAAAGGGTCTCATTCCGCAGCTGATCGTCAAGCGGATTCATATGGGAATCAAGATATATAATTGGATCATCTGAATATATGGGATTTCCATGAATAAAAAAAAAGTAAGCAAATTAAAGGGGTCTGTACCGCGATATTACTTTACATGAAAGCCTCACACCCAATCACGTGGTGATTAGGAATAAAATTTCATTTCTAATTTCTCTCACTTATTCCCTAAGGGTTTCCAACTCTGGGCATGTAAAAAATGGTTTGAGAATTGCTACATATATTTCTCGCTTTTTCTTTCTTTCCCTACGCCCGCACTTGTGAATAATACTGGAGAAGTTTTTCGTGACAATTACTGGTTATTTCAAGGATGTCAAAGATTTAAAAGACTTTTATCCAATCTCAATTGGTTTTAAGATCCTGGATATTTGCGGATATTATCTGGACTTTGTAATATTTGGACTTTTAAATATTCTGTTATTGTCATATGACAATTAGTGTTGGAGTGGAGATTTATCTTATATGCGCCCGGGATATTCTGGTTTGTTGTAGTTATTGAATATTCAAACATAAGTATTCTGTAAATTGTGGAGTGAAATGTTCACATGGGGAGTTCTCTGTAACTCTTACTTTGATTATGAATCAGCGAACAGAAGATTATGTTTACCTAGGTGGTGTAAGGAATGTCATCTAACATAACTTCAAGGTTCCTCTTACCCTCCTGGTCTGATGATGCAAGTTACTGATAACTGAGGTGAAATGTGCATGTAGAGGTAACATATGCTAGTATGTGTATTGATGTCACACCCTGGAAACCTTTTACTTATCTGATTGTTTTCCATAATAGAAGATTGCTGTTGCTGTCAAAACAGTGTCATGGAACAGATAAGACAATGGTAACCATTATAGTACATAGAGAAGGACGTTATCTTGAGCTGGGTTGAATATACATAACTACATACTTGTGAGCCACCAAGAGATCTAGACTTCAGCTATTGCTAAACTACAAATCGCTTGGGCAGAGCTCTATTTAGCATTTGGCACAGAAGGTTTGCCCCATGGTGGCAGAAGCTGATGGGATGCTCTTTCCCATCCCAACAGGCACTAACACCTTTTCCCTTTGTCAGAAAAGGGAAAAAAAATGTTGAAATATGAAAAATTAACTGATGCAAATTTGTTAGAGGTGGGCAGTGGTGGAATTACCGTGGGTGCAGGGGGCGTGGCTACTGCAAGAACCTGGATTTAAGGGGGCACAGCATTGGCGATGCTCCATTCCCCCTTTGAGGCCTCAGTGGGGGACCTTTTGTACACATGGGGCCCCTTCATTACCTCTTGATGCTACTGCTCTGCTCTCAAAAGAGCAGAGTAAACTGGAACTCTCTTCACAGTGTGGCCTCATGGCTGGGCCCCTTCCCAAACTTTGTTATGGGGTCCAGCTATACAGAGTTTTGCCCATGGAAGTGGAAATGGGAATCAGTTAAGTGGGGCATTGCTGATATATTCTGCACTGCCAACTCTCCCGGAAGGTCCGGGAGACTCCTGAAATTCAGGTCAGTCTAACGGACTCCCGGGAGAGCTGGCAAGTCTCCCGCATCCCGCAACTTCAGGGAACCAAAATGCCACATTTGACCATGCCCCACCCCCTTCCACCCTCTAGACACGCCCCTCTCCCATATACAACTTGCCAAAAGTAGGCAAGTATGATTAATGGTGGAAATGGTGGCTGGGGCAAGCTTTAGTGCACCAACCTTGTTGTGCCTACAAGCACCAGTGATATAAACCTAACTGGTCATAGGGCTTCCAGGAAAAGCTGAGAACTTTCTAAACAAGCTGAAGAGTAGATTTTATTTTGATTATGATTCAGCAAAATTAAGATCATGCTTTCCTAGCTGGTGTAAGGAATCTCACCTAACATAATTTAATCTTTCATCTCACCCTCCTGGTTTGCTGATGCAAGTTACTGGTAACTGAGGTGAAATGTGCATACAATGATAACACAGGCGTATTGGTGCAATACCCTGCAAACTATATTACTTATCTGATTGTTTTACATAATAATGAATTTCCATCGCAGTGATCATAAGACGAGGCTTTACTCATAAACTCTGAATTAATAGACAGTCTTACATTGGTAATTTAAACAGATATTTATTTTTGAGACTTCAACATGTATGCTCTAACACATAGGTAGGTCACCTGTGTAGCTACAGGTATTGTGGAACTACAAGTCCTAGCATGCCCTGCCCAGTAAGCTCCCTTGGTCTGTATTATCCATTCTTAGCATTTTCAATTCATATGTTTTGCAATTCTGATAATCAGTCCTGTGTGATTTGTTTTATTAAGTCACTTTAGTCTTTTATGTAATGAGACTAAGACATGCTGTGTAGGAACAAATCTATTTTGTGCTACAAAAAAAAGTGTAACAACACCTTCTTCATCAATTTGTTCTCTCTCACATTCAGGTCATTAAGACCTAAAAGTGTAAAAAGTAAGCTTGACGCTGATAATAAAATCATTCTCACTATCGAGATGATAACCCGTGAGCAGCTGTAATTATAAATAAAGCTTACTTTCTGCTTTTAGTATTACAGTTGTCAGCTGACGTTGTGGAGAAGTATGGGGTCAATAGCATATATGGTTATAAAGCTACCCCACCAAGTTAAAATAAGGGCTAACTATGCATTACTAGCATTACTTTTATTAAATGTTCATCAAATAGTCACAAATGCTAAGGAAATAAAAATTAACAATCACTATTATAGTGTTTACACAAGTGTTTGTGGAAAATATGAAGCATGTTCATAAATCTATACGAATTATGCGGCACACACCGCACCAGACAGCAATGAGTTAAAGCCGTTTATAGAAAGTGTAAGGTCTTACTGTTTTGAACACATGTGCACCTGTTCAGTCTCTGCCTATTGCCCCAGATGTGTAGTCTGCATGTGTGGGGCTGTGTTTCTATGTCTCTGCACAAACCTGTAAATGAGAGCGTCAAGGTCGGTGTGCAGTGCGCTTATGTTGGAGCTCTTAGATAGGCACAAATGCACCTATTTAAGTCCAGGCGTGGACATAATAGGCTAAGCTTAGGATGCCGTGGTACACTTTAATCTTCTGCTTTTTGCTGTCATTGTCGATTTGTCTAACTTGGTCCTCGTTTGACTGCCGCATGCAGGGATGGATCCAGACTATTGATATACCCCGGGCGATTTTAGGGGGGCGATTTAGGCCCCGCCCCCTTTCTGATTTCTAAGGCTGCTGGCAGCTGCACACTATGTGCAGATCAGCTCGGCAGTGGCAGTGTGCTGTCTCGCTGCTCTGATTGTGTTTAAAACACAATCAGAGCAGCCGGGCAGTACACTGTCACTGTCGAGCGGACCTGCACAGTGTGCAGCTGTCGGCAGCAAGCCCCCGCTAGGGGTGGCGATCGCCCCGATCGCCCCCCCCCACCCCCCCTGGATCCGCCACTGGCCGCATGTCATGACCTCTGCTTGGAATTTGGCATCTGTTTTGCATTGTGTTGTGGTACCTTACTGCCTGACCTGCTGCTATCCAAGCCTAAATGTACTCCTGTGCAACCACACCATCTGTGGCATAGATAAAACCCAAGCCAAACTTGGCTTGGAGAGGAGAGTTTCAGTTGTGGTCCATCTTGAGTCATGCTAGTTTGAAATTTGTACCTTTTGACTCTAGCTTGTCGAGGAATGCCAAGTGATCCCAACTGCTTTATCGGGCTATCGAGATGTTGCCAATGTTTCAGTGTGTCTCAATTCTGTAAAGAAAGCTAGAATACAGAGAGAGAGAGAGAGAGAGAGAGAGGCTGTTTTAAAGTTTGATGATCTTGGCAAGTTGGAGTGTATCTTCTGGGAGGCAGTAATACTGTCGGTGCACCCTGATGTCATGCCCAAAGAAGTCCGCTGACTGATCCAGTTCTGTATTATTTATGTTGAGGACCTTTGAAAGAGTGGCAACGTGCTTTTGAAGCTTCTTAGAAGCTTCAAAAGCACACTTTGGCCCCACACTCTTAGACAAAACAGATGTATGCAAACGTAGTCTCTGAAGTGTGACAAAGCAGCTGGTTTGGCAAATATATAGACGTTTTGGGTAGCCATTCTACACTCTTCAAGCTTCTCTGCGAGAAGATCCATTGAGCCTCGCATGGCTGGTGTCAGCAGGATGGGAGTTTGTCTCCCTGGATTTCAATCCATGTGACAGCTTCCTCTCAACCTCAGAAAGCACTAGGGCCACATCTTCGTGAAGATCTGAAATATCGCATGAGGATAAAGCAGTCAGCAACATTTTGGAAACTTCCCCTTCCCTTCTTCTAATGAACAAGATCACCTTTTCCAGGGTGACTTTTGCAAGCAGTTAAGTGTTAAGTGTAAGCTCGATGGATAAACTGTTTCAGTAGGCTTGCTGCTTCTCATCGAGAAACAAGTACATCTTTTTCACATCTTCAGTGAAAGGTAGAAGTTGAGGTATGTTCCACTTGGACTCCTTAATAGATCAACTTATTCCATCTTGCCTCATAGATCATCCTGAAGTTGCATGCGCTTTCAATAGCAACGGTGCAGCCCTCCATAATGGCTCAGCAATCTGCTCCTTTTCCTGCTCATAGTGGGACATACGTATGGATGGTCAACTGATCTCTACAACACACGCACCCCTTTGGTTAGACAAATTTGACTTTCGGGGACATGCCCGATTTTTATGCAGAATAAGTTTTGTGGGGACCTCTCTACGTTCAAGGTCCCCATAGTGTCTGTGTGTAAACAGGTCAGTGTCCCCACATGTATGGGAAATGAAGTACACATACAAACACACACAATATTTATGTAAATACTAGGAGGTGACTCTTTTAGATACCAAATGTATGCTCCCCCCTTTTGTAAAATATGTATATTAGTACTGGGTTAGAATGACAGAAGAAGAAAAAAGATAGAAAAAACTCCTGTCAAAAAGTAGTTTTCCCCAACTCCAACAAGCAGTTCTGTGGAAAACCCTACTCTAGAACCCCATCCGTTACATCACGATGCTGGAACTGCCACCGCCGCCACCCTTCTTTGAGCCCCTTCAGGGACATAAGGAGCGGAGTCCCAGAATAAAATCAGTGTCCTTTGTCAACCATTTGCATCTTACCCAGCAGTTTCATTTCTTCAATACCCCTCAGGGTTTATAAAACGCAGGAGTCTGTAATGTTTCCAGCCATGATTGGAAGGAACGAGAAGAAGCTCCACTGTAAGGACAGCAGCTGGATTTCTACTCGGGGGGAGGCTTACTTAAGGAGGAACTTCCTTTTTCACTGCAGATCAACTTTAATACGTGTAGATATACAGTTAAATTTGGTTTTCTATGCATAATAACTTGTCTTTATTGAACTTTTTTTTAAAAAAAACGTAAAGTAAGCCATGCCTATAAATAGAGTCTGTTTTCTCTTTACACATAAACTACAAAGAGTTATACGGTTCATTTGCATTCTTTTTTCGGAAGTTGAAAGACCATTTAGTTCTATACCTGTACTAGACAATTATTAATAAACATTTACAACCCAGTAGGAATTTTAAGTATAGACGCAAAATAGCAACGGAAAATAGAGCTATTTATGTCTTTATAGTTCTTATTGTCGACCATATAAACACTTGCATGGCGTCACGGAGAGGAATACATTTCATACTCTATTAGCCAAACAATGTTCTACAACCCAGGTGTATAGTTTAGCTGTATTCATACTGCAAGTCACAAACAATTGTTTCCCCCAATAGATTTTTCTTTTATTCTATTGTCCGTCACATTGAAAGAGCAAGGATATGGTCAAAATTTTAAAAGCAGGATACAATAGTCTGTGATTATCGCCTTTTGGACGAAACACTCTTCAAAACCATTCAGTTGTGCGTACATTGGCCTTTGTGTCTTACAAGGATGTTTTTTGAAAGGCAACTAGACAAATAACTGACACATTTCTGAAGCAGAAAACATTTATGAGGTAAAAGATACAGACACATTCAGTTATTCATTAACTTTAAATAGACATCTGTGGAATACAAGTAAATGTAGACTCAAGGGATGTTTCCGTGCATTATGCAATAAAACTTATTTGATAATTCAATTGAGACCCATGGTGCTTATAACATAAACATGTAGTAAAAAAGAAACATCTAAAGTGGAACCTGCAAGTGATCAATAGTATGAGAACAATAGGTCTTATGTAATAATAATGTAGGAAAATCATAGTTAAATTAGAATATACAGTTATGTTGCACAGTTAAAAAATGAGTGAATCTAATAAAATGTATTTGATTGTGCATGGAATAGCCCCTGAATTATAAAGGGATGTGGAATAACATTACAATTTTATATTTCTTAGACTCGCAGACAAATCCACATTCACCCTAGTAAATGCAATAAGGAAAATGGATGACCTGCTGCAGTTTGCTATAGCTTGTATATATATGTATATATATATATATATATATATATATATATATATATATATATATATAAATACATATATATATATATATATATATATAAAAAATACATTTATATATATATATATATATATATATATATATATATATATATATAAAAATACATATATATATATATATATATATATATATATATGTCAATGTGTTCTGTACACGGTGGTAAGCCACACCGCCAATTCTTCTACTCTTCTACTGCTTTGATTGTAAAACTATAAAATTCCATCCACTTACATTCTCCATACCGCCACTGCTAAATTTGCACTTCGACCACTGTGTGTGTGTGTGTGTGTGTGTATAAATATATATATACGTTTAATTATTTCTTATTTTATCACGCTAATATCATGATAATATTAATAGTAATGGGACCAATAAATAAACATTCATGTTATGCCATACATTAGTGCCCCCAGTTCATATTATGTCACAGTAATACCCCCAATTAATTTTATGCCGCACATAAATCACACCAATTCATGTAATGCCACATGGTTGTGCCCCCAATTGAAAGTATGCCATACAGTTGCCCCCAATTGAAAGTATGCCATACAGTTGCCCTCAAATCAAAGTATGCCACATAGTTTCCCCCAATTCAAAATATTGCCACACAGTTGCCCCCAATTCAAAGTATGCCACACAGTTACCCCCAATTCAAAATATGTCACACAGTTGTACCCCCAAATCACATCTTCTTCACTACAAACTGTGAGCTGACGAAAATTGCCGAAAATGGAGCTGCTGCGCATGCGCAGATGTTCCGTTTCAGGCATCTTAAGCTTCTTTAGTTTGATAGCTAAGGAGCCCGGTGTGCCAGACAGAAGTGGTCGGCGTGCCACGTCTGGCACACGTGCCAGTTCTGGTCATTCTATTGACACTATCTAGATCGGGGGTCAGCAACCCCTGATCTAGATAGTGTCAATAGAATGACCAGAACTGGGCAAATTACTACATTTTGCCTTATTTGTATATTTAATAACAAGATGTCATCATTTTGCTGAATCGTGAACAATTTCATGCTTTAATGACATTTGTCTTTGCCTTTTTAGTGCAATTATTAAACCAACAAAATTATGAGATGCAAATGACATTAAAATCAAAAAGGTATCACGGGAGATGAGCGACTGTCCGTAAAAACACAAAGTGCAGAAAAGTGATTAAGTGCTACTAAGTGGTTTATTTATCACATACTGAGAACTGATCACCAAGGGGCTCATTTAGATTTAGACATAGGTCTGCTCTTTTGCATAAGATATGCATTTTTGCACTGCGCATGTTCACCGAAAATGTGCATACATCCATATATAGTTTTCACTTATTGTTGACTTGTGTCTTTGCACATCTAGATAGGAGAAGGGTGGGCAGGGGAGGAGTACAGTAAGGGTCTGTTCATGTAAGTGAGCTTAGACATGGATGCATCTACCAGCATAAAAACATTATTGATGTTAATTAATCTGTACATAGGCAATTAGTTCTTCTTCATTAAAACAGCAATTATTTTATAAATAAAAAAGCAAACAATCACATAATACCAAAGGGTCAAAATATGACAGGGCAATATGACATGATTGAAAGATTGAATAAAACACAATTATACTATATTTTTTCAAATCTGATAGTGTATGAAAAAAGGAATTGTATAGCAGACTTGTAACAAGCTAACTAACATATGTAGCAGGACTGCTTTAAATAGGATATGAGTGAGTAAACAATGAGGTGGCAGCACATAGCACATAGAGACCTAAACCTGCCACATAGGGGCAGATCTGATTGGATAATTTGCTGGTTATTGAGTAAATTGACCAGACATTGTGATTTTGTTCAATGTGTGGGCCCATAGATTATAGTCTTGACTAAAAACTTTGCTGGCTGGACAACCCCCATAAAGGGACATGACAAGGGCAGCAAAGAATCTTACATACCATGACTCATTGCCTCGGAGCTCCAGTGGCTCCAGGACAGTGAAACTTAGCATAGAAGCATCTCTCCTTGTCATCTGCCTTCATGGTGCTCTCTTCCACTCTTGCTCTGCTGCTCTTCATGATGTTGTGTGTAGGGCTTTTACCTGGCAAGCCATCAGTAGCCTCTGGTGCCAAGCATAATATCACGAGAGGCAGCAGAAACTAAGGGGATTTTGGGTACCATCAAGTCAGTCATAACCACGAAGTAGAGTGAGGAGTGGTGGGAGCAGAAACTAGAAACACAGATATTAGTAACTAGCAGTGTCAGATCGAGGCATGAAGAGCCCACCGGGGGAAAGAAATGGTAGTGGAAGTGCGTGCTCCGCTAAAGGGACATGGCAAGCCACCAGAGAGGTATGGCCTTCCACTAGCGGAGGGGAGAAAAGAAACGTCACTGCCTTGGTCACCTTACCTGAGTGATTTTCCTTTCCTTCTGGCAGTGTCAGTGACTGTCCTGTCTCTAACCTGTTCTTGAGGTTTTCACTCCCTGTTGCTGCTGGTGCCTAAAGCTCAGGAGCAATTAGTCTGGATCCTGGAATGTTGGGTCCATGTTTGGAAAAAGGATAAGTACAGGAAATATGAAAAGTCTAGCAATAAGTGATCCCTCTCGAACTCCCTTCTCCAAAACCAGCCCTACGTTAGCACCCATTTTTAAGAAATACGCCTCTTTCCCCCAGCATTCTCTGACATTAAACAGTATTCACATTTAATAAATAAACTTACACCCCCCCCCAACAGCAGTCCTGACATTATATAATTAGTATTCACATTTTATAAATATTTGAAGAACCTTTGGTGTCTGTAAGGTGTCAGCAGTGCTGCATATGGATGTCAGTCCACACACGCTTATACTTAACCAAGTTGCTGGTTTATTTGAACACTTGTTACAGTAATAGTAAAGCAGGTACTCACAGGGTTAATGGCTGCAGCAGCAATCAGGTAGTTCAATGGTCTTATGCAGTTTATGTATACTGAGCAATATCCTTATACACATATACAGGTTGTAAGGAGTTTTTGCACACTGCAGTGGGTCTCTCACTTGTATGGACTTGTGACCACACAGCTACTAATGCTGCATCTTTACTTTACAGACAGAACACAGAACAAGCAATATTTCGGGTTGTGCATGCGCAGTAGCACTATACGGATGACGGCGTCACTGCCCCACTATTGTCCCACTAGAACACCGGGGAAATAGTAGACTAACCTCTCACACCCCCACCCTTTCTAATAATGTCTCTGGTCACAAGAAAAAACATAGCACTTTATCAAAACATTTCTCAATAGAGTCTCATTCCTGTAACCAGAAAACATGGGGTTAATATAATAATAAACCAATTTAACTTTGCATTCAGATTTTTTAACACACTGCAACTTTCTGTTTTAGGGCTAGATTTACTAAGCTGCGGGTTTGAAAAAGTGGGGATGTTGCCTATAGCAACCAATCAGATTCTAGCTTTCATTTTGTAGAAGGTAGTAAATAAATGAAAACTAGAATCTGATTGGTTGCTATAGGCAACATCCCCACTTTTTCAAACCCGCAGCTTAGTAAATCTAGCCCTTAGAGTGATTTGTACATATTTATTATCTCCGCAAAAGGGATATAGCTGGAATGTCGACAATTAACATGTTGACATTCACATTGTCTACACCATAAGGTCGACAGTCATAATTTCAACATAGTTAAAAGGTAAACAGTCAAAGTCTCGACAAAAAGCAGTAGATTTAAAACTGCAATAAAGGAATAAAACATAAACGGAAGTAAATGTAAAAAGAAAAATGGTGTCTCCCCCAAACAGCTTAGCCAACCCTAGTGCTGCCAGCTTAGACTTGTACTAGCAAAATCTGGAGCGAAAAAAAGGTGGGGGGTCTCCCCAATTTTATTACTACCAGCACTAGACTTTGCCAGCCTGGGCTGGTGGCACTATAGCAGGGAAACCAGCATCGTTGGGTCCCTGGCCATAATGTCAATCCAGCCCCAGGCTGGTCAGCACAGGGCTGGATTTCCTAGGGAGATCGGGACTGCAAAAAAAAAAAATGGACTCCCCCAAATCTGGGTATACCTAGCCCCGTGTTGATATCAGTAGTACTCTTCCCACACTCCTGTGCGGTGGGTGTGGGGTAATAATAATGTTTTTATTGCAAAAAAAAACATTTTGTCCTTTGTGTACTACAGGTCCCAGCATGCCCAGGCTGCCATTTCGTGTCTGAGCATGCTGGCAGTTGTAGTACTGCAATCACTAGCGTATCCATGGCTGTCAGGGCATGCTGGTACTTGGGAAACCACAAGTGCTAGCATTCCAGTCCTATGAGGCTGCAATATGCAAAAATCTACATATAGACACATTTTTGTTTCATATCTAGACTTCCTGCAATGCAGAAGGGTAAATTTATCAAGCTGTGGGTTTGAAAAAGTGGAGATGTTGCCTATAGCAACCAATCAGATTCTAGCTGTCATTTATTTAGTACATTCTGCAAAATAACAGCTAGAATCTGATTGGTTGCTATAGGCAACATCTCACCCATCTCAAACCCACAGCTTGATAAATTTGCCCCAGAGTGTCTTATGTAATAAAATACTGTAAGCCAGATTATAAATGAGGCCCTTAGCAGAAACATACATAAGGTATACAATGTATGCTATAGAAAATCTGCATATGCAAACCACTTAATGCAGGGATTCAAAATGAATGAAAAGCGGAAGTGTGGAGCTTGTCATGCATTTCATCGCCCACCCTATTATTTGGTTTGTTCCAGACGAGTCTAGACAGGTTCATGGAGGATATAGAAGTCAATAGGGATGCTTGCTGATCCAGCAGGTCGTAAGCTGAGCAGAGAACTGGCATCAATCACTAGATTCCTGCAGAATAAATGTATCTTTCGTTGGTATGATTTGTAATTAATCCTGTTCTCTGCAGACGCGGGGACTGAGAAATCAATACATTAACAATTTATGGCATGCAGCAGTTGTAAGTGGTACATAATAACATTTATTCCAGATAATATATTAAGATTTTCAGTCTCTAAGATTCTTTGATTTGCACCAATAAAAATATAATGATATGAAGTGAAACTTTAGAGGACAACTAAATTACAACAAAATGACATTTTTGCATACATAGTCTTCAGATGCTTCAGATGTTCTGTGGGATGGGATTATAAACATGATAAACATGATACAAAGGATGGAAAAGGTGCATTTACAGAGCCTAATCCTGCTATACGGGAGGAACAGCTTTATCTCCCAGCAAAAGAACTTTAAGGTGAAGGAAATCGGGTCTCGTTCTTTTAGCCTCTTCCAGTTGCACTACTGCAGGAAAGCACATTGTAAGGAGCATGGCGACCAATGCATGAGACGCCGACAGCCTCAGCCACATTTGTGTGAAAACACTTACTTACTGTACGCCTACATTATACCACTGACCACTCCTTCCATCCCTATTCCCGCCTCTCCAGTCTTATGGAGGCACAAGTGTCAGATGTGCTCAACTCTGCATGCACGCATAATCTATTTGTGGGCGCAGCGCAACTTATATAGTTTACACTATGCAAATGTGTGTACGTTCAACTCAGACCAATATGTTTATTTAGTGTTGTGCTTGAAGGCTTCCATACTCCTTTTTAAGTCCGCAATAGTATCAAGAATCAGATGTAACATTATAATAATTCTACCTCCACCAAACCCAGTTTGTTTCAGCAAATACGTGGAGCACTTCTATCTCTCGCTCTTCTCCCTCTCTCTCTCTCTCTCTCTCTCTCTCTCTCCTTTTCTTAAAAAAAGGCATTTTTGCAAAGAAGGATCATAGTAGTGCGCTGGACTCTGTAACAGTATCTTACCTAGGAACCCATGGGGTTTTAATCTGCGCTGCTCTTAATCTGCAATTTTACGCTGTATTTAGTATTTGCGACCATGTGATATTTTCTTTCCTTTTCATTCTGATTGGTTCCTTCAAGACCTATTTGATGTGTGTTAAGCTATGCGAATTAGTAAAGGCAAAATGGCTCATCAAATAGCATGAAATAAAAATGCAAGGTCATACACCACTTGTGCGATTTGCTGGGATACTAATCATCCCATTTATGATGCATGCAGTTTACCAAACCGCAGGGCCTGATCAACCAATAGGCGAAACAGGCTGCAGCCTGGGGCACTGGGACCTGGGGGGGCGCAACGCCGGCAGCATGTAAGATCTTTTTTTCCTTTTTTTTTTTACTATTGATTCTCCTGAACATGGAGCGCCCCTCCCCTCCTACACCTCCCTCCCCTCTCCTCCCTCTTCCTCCCTCCTCACTGGCTGTCGGTCGTGATGTCATCATCACCTGCCGACTGTGTCAGCAAGGAGCTGCAGCAAGAAGAGCTGACTGCCGGAGGAAGAGAAGAAAAAAAGGGGGGATAGAGTGTGTTTATGCAGAAAAGGGGTAGCAGAGTGTATTTTGAGGGGGACAGCGTGCAGAAAGGGGGACAGAGTGAGTGTTTATACAGAAAGGGTAGAGCAGAGTGAGTGTTTATACAGAAAGGGTGGAACAGAGTGAGTGTTTATGCAGAAAGGGTGGAGCAGAGTGAGTGTTTATGCAGAAAGGGTGGAGCAGAGTGAGTGTTTATACAGAAAGGGTGTAGCAGAGTGAGTGTTTATGCAGAAAGGGTAGAGCAGAGTGAGTGTTTATACAGAAAGGGTGGAGCAGAGTGAGTGTTTATACAGAAAGGGTGGAGCAGAGTGAGTGTTTATGCAGAAAGGGTGGAGCAGAGTGAGTGTTTATGCAGAAAGGGTGGAGCAGAGTGAGTGTTTATACAGAAAGGGTGGAGCAGAGTGAGTGTTTATACAGAAAGGGTGGAGCAGAGTGAGTGTTTATACAGAAAGGGTGGAGCAGAGTGAGTGTTTATGCAGAAAGGGTGGAGCAGAGTGAGTGTTTATACAGAAAGGGTGGAGCAGAGTGAGTGTTTATGCAGAAAGGGGGGAGCAGAGTGAGTATTTATGCAGAAAGTGGGGGACAGAGTGTGTGTTTATACAGAAAGGGGGGAACAGAATGAGTGCTTATGCAGAAAGGGGGGGACAGAGTGTGTTTATGCAGAAAAGGGGGACAGAGTGTATTTTGAGGGGGACAGCATGCAGAAAGGGGAACAGAGTGTGTGCAGAAAGGGGGACAGTGTGCAGGGGAGTCATGAATTGGCCGCTGCGGTGTGATGAAATGGCTGGGGGGTCAAGAATTGGCCGCTTGTGGGGGGGTATGATCTCTGCATTGTGTGGCGTTGATGAGGATGCTCTCTAAAGAGCCTAATCATTGAGGGTTTGTAATGTTTGCACATTTCCAAAACAGGACCACAACTTTCCAGAGGATAGCTAAACGACAACAAAACTACAAGAACAAGCAAGAAAGAACAGCCAGAACAGGTAAGAGAACCTGTTTAAATCTGTTTGCTGGAAAATACTCCTGATTTTTCCTTTTAATGATCTGGGTGGTGGTGGGGGGGGCTAGGACGGCCAGAACCCTTAATCAGGCCCTGCCAAACCGTCCCTTAATAGTTGACAAAATGTGTGTGGTTGTGGCACACTAGATAGCAAATATCACATGCTGTTATATCACCTGTCATGAAGGGTTTTTATATATATATATATATATATATATATATATATATATATATATATATACACACAACAGATGCCAAAAATGGGGCGCTCAACCCACTTCTGTATATAGTAAGCAAAGTGAAAAAGTTTTAGTATACACAAAAAAAATTTCCAATTTGCAGACGGCAGCCAATCCTTAAAAACAGAGGGTGAATCCGGAATAACTATAAGGCAAAAAAAGGACAGGGGCGCCACATAGTGTATTACCGCAATACAATATTGGAAAATAAAAGGAGTGTGAACAGTGTGATAAAGTGGGATCACACTGGAAACAAGATATATTATGGACAGAAATGAAAAGCAGAATCAGTGTAATGATTAGAATAGACACTCATGTGCAACACTGTCTAAAATCCCAGATACAAACACCACTGAGAGTGATAGTTCTGCGTACCAGATATAATATCATAAAGTATATTCACGCAGATGATGGTATCTTCAACAGTAGTGTCTTCAATGAAAAACACTCTTCATAGATGGGGGGTCCATAATAGACAGCTGGAACCTCAGATCCACATATAAATAAAAATTGTGATAGTGTAATACTGTATATCACAGATTTATTAATAAAACGGTAAGTATCAAACTTACATAAAACCACATGTAAAATACATATAAAGGTATCTTTGGGTACTCATCTAGGAAGTGGTCAGATTGTGGTGTATAGAATACACAGTTCTCAATGACTCTCCACAACAGTCCTGTTCAGGTCGTACCACGCGTTTCGTCCATATACAGCTGGACTTCATCAGGATATTTTTTACCTCCTGATGAAGTCCAGCTGTATATGGACGAAACGCGTTGAGGACTGAATTTTATTTCTTCATTGGATATCGTGGTACGACCTGAACAGGACTGTTGTGGAGAGTCATTGAGAACTGTGTATTCTATACACCACAAATCTGACCACTTCCTAGATGAGTACCCAAAGATACCTTTATATGTATTTTACATGTGGTTTTATGTAAGTTTGATACTTACCGTTTTATTAATAAATCTGTGATATACAGTATTACACTATCACAATTTTTATTTATATGTGGATCTGAGGTTCCAGCTGTCTATTATGGACCCCCCATCTATGAAGAGTGTTTTTCATTGAAGATACTACTGTTGAAGATACCATCATCTGCGTGAATATACTTTATGATATTATATCTGGTACGCAGAACTATCACTCTCAGTGGTGTTTATATCTAGGATTTTAGACAGTGTTGCACATGAGTGTCTATTCTAATCATTACACTGGTTCTGCTTTTCATTTCTGTCCATAATATATCTTGTTTCCAGTGTGATCCCACTTTATCACACTGTTCATACTCCTTTTACTTTCCAATATGTTATTGCGGTAATACACTATGTGGCGCCCCTGTCCTTTTTTTGCCATATATATATATATATATATATATATATATATATATATATATATATATATTATATAGTATGTATATATATATATATATATATATATATATATATATATATATGCGTATATATACACATGTGTCTATATATATACATATATATATGTATATATATGTGTATGTATATAAATATATATGTGTATATATATATATATATATATATATATATAAATATATATGTGTGTATATATATATATATATATATGTATATATATATATATATATAATAAACACAAAGATATAAGTGACGCTAATTACCACAGCGTACGTGATAGAACAAATGTCTCAACAAAATATGTACATACAATCAGTCCCAAATCAAAAGGTTCACGTCAAACATCACTTGACACATGTAAGAGTGGCAGCCTAGAGAGCCTGAAGCCAGATGGTTGGTCCGGACAGTGGAAATTTCTGAAACAAAAAACAGGCAAGGCGCCTCATAGTGTAGTATCGATTAAAAAGATGGGAATAAGTAATAACATGCGTACCGTGAGGTAAGCGCGCCGTGGGTTTCACAGAGAAAATGGAGTAGCTTCTGCTGTGTTCCTAATCCTCCAAGTCTCCATCAATCAGCAAGTCAATATAGAAAGAGCAAACATAGTGTAACACCGTACTAAAAAATTGTATATAATAGGGATAATACACCAGGGCTCTATAAAGTGTGTGGGACTAATATCCCAGATTCAAATAATGGAACACACATATACGTGCAAATAATAGAGTCTGCGTACCAGATATTATGAGAAATCTCACATCTCAAAGGAATTTTTAATTGTAGGTTTTCACATGTGCCCAATTATTGACTTCTCAATCCCAACCTCACTCAATTGGCGGAAATGAATCAGATTGAGAAAAGAAGGTATATATACGAGATTTAATAAAAAATGTAATAAAAGCACTTACATGAAGTAATAGAATTAGCGCAATATGCCAGAAAATACAGCTCAACGCGTTTCGTCCTGTGACACCATGACTTCATCAGGAGCAGAAAAATTTTGGAGGGCGGGAGGGGGCGAGGCCAATCGCGTCATTTTGGCCCTGCCCCCGCGACCCCAAATGACGCGATTGGCCTCACCCCGCCCCCTCCCGCCCTCCACTCACGCCCCCTCTCCCGGAAACTTGTTTCCGGGAGTTGGCAAGTATGGTGTATGTATATATGTGTATATATATATATATATATATATATATATATATATATATATATATATGTGTATATATAAATGTGTATGCATATATATATATGTATATATATATATATATATATATATATATTCTACTCATTGTCCTCTGTGCAATGAGTAGACAGGCACAGTGCCATGTAGTCTTGTTCCTCCTGCTTCTGGCAAATTGCACCTGGCTACACATACTGGGCTGTTTTAACACTATAGCCAGGGAAACAGCGAATGTGTGTCTCCCTATCTTAGTATACAGCTCAGCCTGTTTAGCATTGACAAGTAAAATTAGTGTCAGACAACGGTGGTGCTACAAGTTCCAGCATGCAGTCTCAGTCCATAACTGTTATTGTATGCTGCCGCTCGTAGAGTTATTAATATATAGTACTGCCACTGACAGTGATAACTAACATCCTGACGTCAAGCAATTTTTAAGAAAAGTAAAATGAGGGGGAAATTGCGGAGGGTAGGAGGGAAAATTGGAAGTGTTAGTCTATTTGTAATCGTTATTAATGGCCTGGTGATAGCAGAATTTCAACTTCCAAAACTGCAACTTGATAAATCCTGTGGTTTAGATCTGAAACCTGCACCCTTGGACTCTGAGTCAGGGAAAGTCCAGTGATTCTCAAAATTGCTTAATGACTTTGCTAATCTCAAGCAGTGGTATTACAGCAAAACATGTCTCAGGCAATGGGAATCCCTGCTCTTAGATTTCATTTTACACACTTAATTGGAATTCTAAGTGATTTAATGAATAGCAGATTCATGGTGTTAGCAGATGTCTTCAACATAACAGAATAATTACAAAAAGATGTTTCTTCTTACAGCGTATTCTGAGCTTGAAAAAGGTATAGTCAACAAATCTAACAATAAGTACAATAAGTATTTTAAAATAAATTATATGAGTTTGATAGGGGGCATATTTCACTGCAGTTGTCAAGAAAGCTAGAGAAAAATGGTATTGCCTTATTGAAAGCATAAGAAGGCAAAACAGAAACAATATAAATATATTAGTTGCCGCCGACTTTGTGAGCCTGTCTGCCGGGAGAAAACAGGTCACGTGACAGGGGTAGGAGGGGCGTGGTGACGTCTTTGCGTCACCATAGCCACACCCCCACTATAAAATATCTAAATTTGCCTCATTTAATAGTGGGGGGCAGGCCTTAATGACACGATTAAGCCCGGCCCCCCGATATTCATTGAGGCCTCTGTAAGTACTACAGATTTAATACAATAAAGAAAATTCCACATGCTCTACGAAGGCTACCAGCTAGCGATATGGAAATAATATTATGGGGCCTGGTTACAGTGCATTTTACTGCATATTGAAAAGTAGCCTGGATTTAAAAATGTTGCCTTTCCTCAGCTTCTTTTGTTGTGCCCACCCTCTTCTACCAGTAATTAAAACTGATAATGTATTTTGTATGCTGGCAGACATGGGTACCATGACCAGAAGTGCAGATATATATTATGCGGCAGATTCAATTCAGTCGCGACTAACCCGGCGTTAAAGCTAATACCGTGGATACGGTAATTTTAAGCCTGATTTGTGCTCGTAGCTCCCTGAGCCGCGAGCAAAAAGCCTGCGTTGAAATTACCATATTAACGGTAATTACGCACACTATTACCGTAATGTCGTTAATAGTGCGCAGGCCGTGTTACTTTTTACAGTAACGTGGCCATTCGAATCTGCCCCTTGTGTATACATATATATTGTGACAAAGGCACTGGATTAGTGTTTGATGGCAGGTATATTTCATCTAGGTTCCTAACCTGCTTGTTTTAAAACTCCAGGGAAATGTTATTGTGTATAAGCTGCTAATGGGCCTGTGGAAAAGACGAAAAAGGGTCCTGGGGTTATGGATGGATATATATATAGGTAAAACAGCATTCATATAGGTATAATGATGACATATATCAAAATACAAAGAAAAATTATACAGCAATATAGAATACCTCTGAGACAGGGAGTGGGTGTGGGGATCAGAGGTTTGGTTAGTAGCCGTAAGATGGTATAACTAATGCAGGGGGGGTGGGAGAAGACTTTTACCCAGTATTAATCATGATGGACATAGAAGGGTTTGCGTCATAGTAATTTGTCCAGGGAGTCCCTACTGTACGGAAATTTGATAGAGCGTCATGCAATGTGGCCGTAATACTCTCCATTCGAGAAGTCGCCCATTGCTTAATTATTATTATTATTGTTGCTTATTTATCTTATGCAAAGCTTTACAGAGAATTTAAATTAATTGACACCTGTCTATGTCTCATTGGAGCTCACAGACAAGGGGGTATATTTACTAAACTACGGGTTTGAAAAAGTGGAGATGTTGCTTATAGCAACCAATCAGGTTCTAGCTTTCATTTCTTTAGTACCTTCTACAAAATGATAGCGAGAAGCTGATTGGTTGCTATAGGTAACATCTCCACTTTTTCAAACCTGCAGTTTAGTAAAAATACCCCGAAGAGTCAGCAGCCAATTAGCACCCCACCCCCACCAGTTCATGTCACATGAATTTATAATGCCTAGACCAACTTTTTGGTAGACTGGGTCCTAGTGATATCAATTCAAAAACAACACGTATATTTTTCTGGCTGAAATACAAGTAACTTAGGTGCACTGTGGACATGATAGATAATGACAGCAATGTTTTAAAATGTAAGGACCATTGTCCTCACTGAGCAGTTTTACTAGCAGTGGTTCCATCCGTGCAGCCCGGGAAGAGCAGTCAGATGAAAACGTGATCACCCGCAATCTCACAGGTAGATCTGCAGTATATTAGAAAATATACTGACAATCAAGCAACACCCCCTACAAATATACAGTCATGGTCAAAAGTTTTGAGAATGACACAAATATTATTTTTCACAAAGTCTGCTGCCTCAGTTTTTATGATGGCAATTTGCATATACTCCAGAATGTCATGAAGAGTGATCAGATGAATTGCAATTAATTTCAAAGACCCTCTTTGCCGTGACAATGAACTTTATCCCAAAAACAACATGTCCACTGAATTTCAGCCCTGCCACAAAAGGACCAGCTGACATCAGGTCAATGATTCTCTCGTTAAGAGTGAGAGTGTTGACAAGGACAAGGCTGGAGATCACTCTGTCATGCTGAGTAAGTTAGAATAACAGATTGGAAGCTTTAAAAGGAGGATGGTGCTTGAAATCATCGTTCTTCTTCTATTTACCATGGTTATCTGCAAGGAAACACGTGCAGTTATCATTGTTTTGCACAAAAAGGGCTCCACAGGCAAGGATATTGCTGCTAGTAAGATTTCACCTAAATCAACCATTTATCGGATCATCAAGAACTTCAAGGAGAGAGGTTCAATAGTTTTGAAGAAGGCTTCAGGGCACCCGAGAACGTGCAACAAGCACCAGGAGCGTCTCTTAAAGTTGATTCAGCTGTTTGATTCGGGGCACCACTAGTGCAGAGCTTGCTCAGGAATGGGAGTATGCAGGTGTGAGGGCATCTGCACGCACAGTGAGGCGAAGACTTTTGGAGGATGGCCTGGTGTCAAGAAGGCCAGCAAATAAGCCACTTCTCTCCAGGAAAAACATCAGGGACAGACTAATATTCTGCAAAATGTACAGGGATTGGACTGCTGAGGCCTGGAGTAAAGTCATTTTCTCTGATGAATCCCCTTTCAGATTGTTTGGGGCATCTGGAAAAACGCTTGTACGGAGAAGAAAAAATGAGTGCTCCCTCAGTCTTGTGTCATGCCAACAGTAAAGCATCCTGTGAGCATTTATGTGTGTGGTTGCTTCTCAGCCAAGGGAGTGGGCTCAGTCACAAATTTCAAAATAGAAGTGGGGGACAAACCGCGCTTCCTATGTAGTGAAGTGTAGATGCTGCCTCTGAAAGTAATTACTCAAAGAACAATAAGGGGGTGTTCCTTCCCCTAATAAAACTAAAAACACATGGAGTATTACCTGGCGCATAGGTAGGACAGTATATACTGTCTATATATATATATATATATATATATATATATATATATATATATATATATATATATATATATATATAGTATAGTACAGTATATATATTCTTTTTACTGTTGAATACATTTAATACATATATTTTCACATACTTCTCATTTCTGTTTATTTTATTACTGTTTATTTACTTATTTTATTTAATATTTTTTCTATTGCATTTTGTCTTTGGTATATACTGTCCTATCTATGCGCCAGGTAATACTCCATGTGTTTTCAGTCACAAATTTGCCTAAGAATACAGCCATGAATAAAGAATGGTACCAAAACATCCTCCGAGAGCAACTTCTCCCAACCATCCAAGAACATCATGCTTTTTCAGGGATGATGGAGCACCTTGCCATAAGGCAAAAGTGATAACTAAGTGGCTCGGGGATCAAAACATCGAAATTTTGGGTCCATGGCCAGGAAACTCCCCAGACATTAATCCCATTGAGAACTTGTGGTCAATCCTCAAGAGGTGGGTGGACAAACAAAAACCCACAAATTCTGACAAACTCAAAGCATTGATTAGGCAAGAATGGGCGGCCATCAGTCAGTATGTGGCCCAGAAGTTGAATGACAGCATGCCAGGGCGAATTGCAGAGGTCTTCAAAAAGAAGGATCATCACTACAAACATTGACTCTTTGCATAAAATTAATGTAATTGTCAATAAAAGCCTTTGACACCTTATGTAATTTTACTTCAGTATACCATAGCAACATCTGACAACAAGGTCTAAAAACACTGAAGCAGCAAACTTTGTGAAAACCAATACTTGTGCTACTCTCAAAACTTTTGTCCATGACTGTATACTTCTTTCTACAGAACTGATCTTTGGTTCATGATCATAGAAAGTGTTCCATAATCCAAGAAGGATACATTCAGAAAGAATAATGGAAGAACTATGTCACATGTAAAGGAGTAATATAAGCCACCTTTTAAATAAACTCATACGTGTCATCTTTCATGTGCAACAATACTGTTACTAAATTACAATCAGTATTAGATTAGTTTTCCTTTACAGCATCTAAATGTTAATAATTGTAGGTTAGCTTGTAAATGAGAAAGCAAAATGATTATTTCTACTGTTTTACAATTCATGTTACATTGTCATTATTAATACAATTTAAACAATAATAGGAAACATATGCCAGCTGACTCTAACTGTTTTGTAAATTAAATATGGTAATATGCACAAAAAAAGATCTCAAATTTATAGCAAACGAGATATCATTAGTGGTCCTAATAATGTCTCTGCAATTATGTATTTTGTTGTCTGGACCCATCTCACAGCTGTGTCCTATTTACTGCATCTACTCTCAGTGATTACTCTATTATTAAAGGGGTTGGACTACTCTGCGGTATATAACCATCATCAATGTCAGTGGGGCTGTCAAAGGGGTCACACAAGGTTGAAGACACTGGAACAGTATATAGAAATGCTGAAAACACCATGGATAATTAGGTTCTATAGGTAAAAGGTGAGATTCAGAAATTAAAGCTGGTCACTGTATTTCACGGTGATCAGCCAAGAGACATTTAAAAGGAGCTGGATGTTGTAAGTCAGACGAGGGAGACGCAGGATTCTTTAACCATACCTCCCAACCTGACTGTCCCCTGCAGCGGCACAAGGGGGAGTGGCCACTGTACAATGGAGGCGTGGCCATGGCGCATTGTGAGATTGGTCACGCCTCCAGTAGATACCTCCGTTTTTCCCTACAATCCCACCTGCGGGATAAACGTGTTTCTGGACAAAGCAGAGCAACAAAATCAGGACTGTCCCGCTGAAATCAGGACAGTTGGGAGGTGTGGTTTAACCATGGCTCCATTGTGGGATACCCTCTTCAACTTTGAACACCCCATTCCTTTCAAGTGTCTCCCTTACGATCGCTGGAAAATACAGCTATCAACTTTAATGTTGGGTATAAACAACGAGGGAGAACGCCTTTAAGTCTTCTCTCTTCTATCATCCCTCTTGCTCTACAGAAAGGCTCAGCACAACAAATCTCACATGCTATCACCAGCATCCACTGACACCTTAATGCATCAGTCGTTACTAACTAAACATTCTAATCATGAGGCTTAGCAGTAACAGAAGTACCTTTTCCTGACAAAGTGATAGATCAATAGGAGAAGTCTAACAGCTGATGTGCTGGAGTCTCAATAGGAAAATGCATGAAACATTTCATGGGACAAATATAAGACAATTGTAAGTGCTGTATTAAAAACAACCCATAAAAAAATCAAGGAAAAAAAAAGAATTAGTTAACAGCTATTTTGTGGATTGAACCAATAGTCATGAGCGGCAGCATGGTGGGGAGTGGTTAGCATTGCTGCCACACAATTCTGGGGCCAGGGTATGATTCCAACCAGGCCTGTCTGTGCGGAGTTTCTATGTTCTCCCCATGATTGTGTGGGCTTCCTCTCTGTGGCTGGTGTAGAGGATCAATAAGTATTTACAAGCCCCAATCAGCTTTTGGCTATGTGTCTCTGGGCTATTTACTAAACTGCAGGTTTGGGAAAGTAGAGATTTTGCCTATAGCAACCAATCAGATTCAAGCTGTCATTTTGTAGAATGTACTAAATAAATGATACCTAAAATCTGATTGGTTGCTATAGGCAACATATCCACTTTTTCAAACCCGCAGTTTAGTAAATCTAGCCCTCTGTCTTAAAGACTCAGGACAAAACATGACTGGTGTAGTGGATCAATGAGTATTTCCAAGCCCCATTCAGCTTTAGACCCATTGCCGTTCGTCCTGTATGACAACTATAGTTCAGCCTGCTCATACCTTTACAATACCTTGTGTGGCAGTGCTCCTCATAGTGGTGGTGGGAGGGGCTTAGTGATCATGTCTGTATGCCTCCACTATATGTATATGTCAGATACACTTTAATAAACAGACTAGATGTACCAAGTTTTCTGTAGGTTTTTCATTTTTTCTCTGGCAACATAACACATTTGGAGCTTTTTTGGACAGTGGTCTTAATTGTCATGTATGTGATCTTTTGCTCTTAATGTAATTTGGCATTTTATTGATTTAACTGTTTTGTTTATTTAACATGCATCACATGATATATGTACACAGTACCGTCTTCAAACACACATGGACCATTTGAACACAATGCTTTGGTGACATATTTCTGTATACAAAGCCAGTTTCCCATCTCTGGAATAACCAGGGTACAGATTGTCCAGAGTTCAGTCAACCATTGTTATGAATCAGCTTGTATGCCCAGTAGCTTGGTAGCAATTAACAGCACTCCAGTGAGCATGCAAATTGCAATTAGTAATGCAGAAAGAATGTGAATGCTGATTAGATGGTATAAAGTAACTTGTTAATTCCTGTGCATGCAAAACAACAGCCAGGCAGATAGAACCGTCACATAGCTATGCAAGATTATACATAATGAACCGTGATTAAAGAATAGGGAGAAAACCACTAGGACAAGTAAGGATACATAACTACACACCCTTTTGTTTTTGTAATGGTCATAATTAAAAATTATCTACCGTAATAAAGATGTATATTACTACTCTAATAACTTATTGCACCTTTGCACAAAGAGGTTTTACATAGTTTTAAATTAAATCCCTAACTTTTGCTCGCTGATCGCGTTTGGAATTATTTATCATTTACACATAGAGCTATTACCAAAACACTTCTCATCTCTCCTTTTTTCTTTTCTATTGATTTATTTACAGTCTTTTTACTGTTTTATCTTTTACTGTACTAACCTGTTGATTCAATTGTCTCCACATCATTCCACTATTTAGACCACACAAAATCGCCTACTAACATGCTCTGATATCTTCCATTCTTTCTTCTGATACATCTCTACATTTCACATTTACACACAGTATTACTTGACATACTTTTCATTTTTTAATACATATTCTCTTATCATTCTAAATTTTTTCTATTCATGTTTTATTCAGTTTTATTCATTTCAGTCATTAGGTTTTTTTTACTGTTCATGTAATACTCTTTAAATCTCTCACAAACTCTTTAGTTTATTACTGTTTTATGACATGCATTTTATTGTGTTGTTTTTATTGTATTATTTCATTGTATATCAACTATTGTTCTTATCAACCTGCTCCAGCATTTTTCCTCCACCCCGGACCCTGAAGTCTCATGTTACACTGCTCTGGACAACCAGATCTAGGATATTCGTAGAATAATGAGTCCAGTCATTGGTCCACGGCAATGGGCAGCTAAGTTTCTTCAGTCAAACTAGTCAACACCTTGGGGTGACTTTTTGGTTCTATGACAGAATGCAATCCACCTGCAAATGTCTGCGTGGACCAACTGCAAAGCAAAGAACAGGGGCATTTATAGGGCCAGGCTGGACTGGGGGGCATCTTCCCACTGGGCCGGTGCCATAGTGGACTACCTTGGGCTGGGGTCACTGGACCACCTGCATTTTTTTCATTTAAAATGTTCTCAATAGGCTGCTGAGTCGTCTTCCCCTATGGGCTAAATTATGCCAGTCCTCCCCTGGGAATTCACCTCTGAATGTACTAGGGCCACCTTAACAACATTATGGGCTCCCGGGCAAAGCGATGCACTGGGGCCCCTATATATATATATATATATATATATATATATACATACATACATACATATATATATATATTTATATATAAACAAAAACAGACATAGGTCCTCTGCACTCACCATGTACAGACTGGGGTGCAAGAGGCGGTTGCCCACATTGTATAGACAAGAAAACAGGGATACTCTGCACTCTCCAAACACATAATTAATGTTATATCAAGTACTGTTCTATAGTAAAAACAGGGAATGTTAGTTCCACATATTGCAATATATGTTAAGCTGACCAACTCACGCCAAAGTCTTCCCATTCTGGTCAGTCCTAACATGATCAAATGCTATACTATTTTATCTGGGCTTAGGGCTTACCTGCACACAGCTTTTAAAGGCAAGTCTTTCCCTAGCACTAGCAGCCATGGGAGACCTGGGACTCACCTGACACAAGTTGGAATTAATTAATGTAAAGAATGGGGTGCAAGAGTCATGGGACCTACATTGTATAAACAAAAACAGACATAGGTCCTCTGCACTCACCATGTACAGACTGGGGTGCAAGAGGGGGTTGCCCACATTGTATAGACAAAAAGACTTTGGCGTGAGTTGGTCAGCTTAAACATATATTGCAATATGTGGAACTAACATTCCCTGTTTTTAATATAGAACAGTACTTGATATAACATTAATTATGTGTTTGGAGAGTGCAGAGTATCCCTGTTTTCTTTCCTATATTTATATATATATATATATATATATATATATATATATATATATATATATATATATATACACACACACACACACATATATATCACTTTTTTTTCAAATCCCCCTATACTTACCTTTCAATCGCCCTGTTCTTCGAGTTGAATCCTCTAGTTATTATAATATAATCACTTTCTGTATTGTTTCCATGCAATATCAATAAAATGCATTTAATCCAGGCATTGTATATCAGGGTGCCCTGACCAGGCCTGCGGTACCTGACATATACACCACTGTGACCCCAAATTGTGACCTCTTTTGCTATTTACACCACTATGTTAGTTAAGGGATAACAACTTATAATGGGCCAAACAGAATAATATATAATGCCCCATTAGTATTACAAGTAGAAGTATGTAGCAGGGTGATAAGGTCCGTGATGCTCCAGGACCAGGTGATTTTTATGCACTGGTCAGTGTTACTTGAAATAATAAAAAAAAAATATCCCCATTGTTTTAAACACAATCAGAGCCCTTGGGCAGCACACTGTCCCTGCCTGTCTCTGCCGAACAGACCTGCACATAGTGTGCAGCCGCCTGCAGCAAGCCCCTGCTAGGGGGGGAGGGGGGGAATCCGCCACTGATTGGCTGGTACTATATGTTTCTATAGAGGTTGATTTTATGATGATGTACTATTAAAGTGTATTTTTGTTACATTTCTGGAGTGACCATTGTATGTATTCTGCCTTGGTTTTTGGTAGAGGTTAATAGTTGTTTTTTTTTACAATTTATGTCTTGAACACCTACTTTGATATCACACTCTTGCGCTGGTTCTTTTGTTTGTATCATGATTGTGTGTATGGCATTGTCCCTCTCAGTACCTTTTGTGGCAGTGCTTACAGTGACTGCAACAGAAACTATTTACTTTTGTATGTTTCTGTTTTCAAAACTTCCTGGTTATTGGGTCTCTGGACAAAAGATCCCAGCTGTATAGAATGAATTTTCAGCTGTGTGATAGAATAGAATATAAATATTGGATAAAACAATATTAATGTTTAATAAACAAATACAAATTATAGGTATATGCTGAAGTGTGTTTTAGATATCATATTCCTTTCTTCCAAGTTCACCTATATTGTATTCAGTTCCGCCTGCAAATTTACCTGATTGAATATGTTTCTAGTTTGTAAATGCATAATCTGAACAAATATAGTATATTTTTTAAAATGTTTCCAGAATTTTTACAGTTTAGTTCCACTTTCATTAGTCGCTTACACTGTAATGCACTGTGACGTTCATTAGCAGTCTTTACTCTATCTCTTCTCACTAGTGTCTGCACCTGCCCTGGGAGATAGTAATATGTTTCCCAATTTGGGACTGCAAGCTGCACAAATTTGGTGCGCTGCAATACACAGCATTGTTTATCGGTTACGGAAAGCCATTATGTAAATAAATACATTTTAATTTAGATAAATGTAGCAAAATATTTGCTAAAATTAGTGCAGGAAATCAAGGCCTCTTACATCCAGAACCAGTTATCCAGAATATTCTGAAAGCCAGACAGAAAAGTGGCAGCACGGTGGCTTAGTGGCTAGCACTTCTGCCTCACAGCACTGGGGTCATGAGTTCGATTCCCGACCATGGCCTTATCTGTGTGGAGTTTTTATGTTCTCCCCGTGTTTGCGTGGGTTTCCTCTGGGTGCTCCGGTTTCCTCCCACATTCCAAAAACATACTAGGTTATTTGGCTGCTATCAAAATTGACCCTAGTCTCTCTCTCTGTCTGCAGGTGTGTATGTAAGGGAATTTAGACTGTAAGCTCCAATGGGGCAGGGACTGATGTGAGTGAGTTCTCTGTACAGCGCTGCGGAATTAGTAGCACTATATAAATAGCTGATGATGATGACTGAAATAATTGCTAGTATTGCTATTATTTATCTGAGGTGTATACATAGAGCAGATAGGATGAGTATGTCCTTGATAATTGACATTTCTTCTGTCATTCCAAACCACTGACGTTGGGTACATTGGGGGTCATGTTGAGTTGTATGCAAATTGCCGTATTACACGCCTTATTACTTCAAAGCATTCACACAAAGTACTACATACTAATGCTTTGTGCGCGTGAACAGAAGTAATAAAGTGTATTAGATGCAGTAAATGCAATATGCCTACAGCTCACAATGTCTGCTACCATTATGTGCCTATGTTATAGGTGTAACTACAAATGTGTTGGTTGTTAAAATCTAAACCTGCACTAACATAGTCACGTGTGTGGGGAGGTCACTGCCACTCATAGGATCAATACACTAATGTACTGAAATACTCTGTGCTACTGTGCTCATTCTGATGATCTTGTGGGAATATACCAGACCACCTCAGAACACAGACCAGTATTTGTTTAAATCCTATTTTATTTGTTTTGCTCATTCTTTGATGCTTCCAGCACTACACGCACATACGTCATAATTATTTGTTCAACAGCACAGTGGCTCAGTGGTTAGCACTCACAGCGCTGGGGTCATGAGATTGATTTCCGACCATGCCCAGCCTTATCTGTGTTTGTATGTTCTCCCTGTGTTTGCATGGGTTTCCTCAAGGTGCTCTGGTTTCTTCCCACACTCCATAAACATATTAGTAGGTTAATTGTCTGTTCACAAAATTCACCCTACTGTGTGTGCGTGTTAGGAAATTTAGATTGTAAGCGGACTTGGTGACGATATATAAATAAGTGGTGATGATGATGATGATTTGTTTGCTATTGGATGGGAAAAAGCATAAATTGATGGGATTTGCAATGTGTTGCACCCCACAGTCCCCATTCCGATAAATGTTCTCTCTGTGAGTCTCTCTGTGTGGCCCAGATTACTGGATACGTTTGAAAGTAATAGGAACTGTTTAAAAAGTCTTGGGAGGTTTTACACTTATGGTGAAAATGGAACCAGCGGACCCGCTCATCCATCCAACTACGTTCTACGCCAGATGTTTGAAGAAAATTACTTTCTATAATGAACAAAACATGAGCTCAAAGAACAGAGCATAAAACAGAGGCTGATTTTACAATACAAAATGGGCCAGCTCTGAAACAAAAATGTGCTATAAATCTTCTTTTATAATCTTCACAACTTATATAATGATGAAAAGAACACACTAAAAATATAGTAAAACAAAGAATCATGACAATACATGAATATTGTGACAAGGCTTTAATGCAATGTAGCACGGTTTATGCTAATCGTCCAGGTAGATTGTAATAATGTATCAACATAAAATGTTACGAGGAATGTATCACAATTATAAAATACGTTACTTTTATTTTATAGGGCGCAGGTAATACCGTATCTACTGCGGTATTTGGCGAGATCTAGTCATCGACTGAATGGTGTGTACAGACAGCAACTGCAAAAGTGACCCCTTCAGGGTAAACGAAGGTACTACAACCACAAGATTTGTAATTTTTTTAAGGGACAGCTGTGATTCCTGTATTGTTTTAACATGTCCTGGAGTGCAGTGGGTTTCCTCTCTGATTCAGGGGTGTGCTGAGTGACTGTTTTTACAGTCGCAATTATCTTTACTGCCTCTCTCCCTCTGTAGATCTCCCGATAAGCAATCAGAACCTGTGTGCGAGAGGAAGGGAAGCAGGAATTCCTTTCGGAAGGGCGACAAATCAATCTTATCCAGCATCAAGCAAGCTTAAGGCAGATGTTCTTTGCAGGATCCTATAAAAGAACATTTTAAAATTTGAAACGCTGCCAAAACCACAATTGAAATTATTTTTTTGGCCTGGCTTTCTTGTGTTAATGTTTTTGTAAAAAAAAAAGAAAAAAACCCCAATGCATTGTCTGGTTATAACACCTTTAGCAGGGTGTTAGTCATAACTGGAAACCATTAAGAGGTTTGGTAGTGCTCCCCCAGATGTGCAGATTTCCTTGCTGTCAGAGTTACTCCCTTCTTAAGTTATCAGTTATAGCACTAAAGTGGTTTATTCCTAATGACACTGCAAATTAAGAGGGGCGTAGTGAAAATATAACATTAACACGATTCGGTAAAACCTCCCGGGTTAAATACACAGCACTTAGGGTGTGTTCATACATTCTTCTCATTTCTTAGTCTGAAAAACTAAGAGCCCTAAAGGGAATAAGTCACTTACAGCGAGTTTAATGTTGTTTAATTTGTAGACCATGCACTAAACTGTGTTTAGTTAATGATATCTTTCCAGCCATCAGTTTTCTACAGTAGATGCCTCCTAGATGGGATGCTTGCTTAGCATTACGACTGTTATTGGTTTTATCACTTAAGTGTAGATCAAATGTTTCTCTATATTTTAGAATGCTTTATATTCAAGGGTTAGAAAAAGGGGGAAATGCTGCAAACAATTAATTGTAAATGAAAATGACCACAAAACACGTTAGAGCATTACTAAGCATTACAGTTGTGTGATAGTAACAGAAGCAAGAGTAGGATTTTGACAGGGATATTCCACCTTCGCCATTCACCAAAATATGATATACTATGTATATACATAGTCTAAAAAATAAGATACAGTATATATAGCAAATATATTATAGGACAGCAGCACTTAGTGCTTTCATCCTGGCTGTGATCATCCTGTCCTAGTGACACACCCCTTCCTCCTCATTGGTTGATAGGAGAGGGGGCGTTTCATGTTTCTCTTACCTTACACAGGTGAAGCAGCGGCTTAAGGAGCTGGTGCCTCCATCTGATCACATGATGCTGCAGCTCCCACACACTGATAGGCTGGGATTTCATCATGGTGGTGCTGTCATGACTGGGCACCGCAAGTGCAATGTTATCAGATGCAGGGACGCACTCCAGCTCCATTAGTTTAGAGAAGTGGTGAAAGATGAAGAGACAGGGCGTAGGGGGTGATGACTAACAGTCATGATGGGGTGTTGAATGACCAGTGATAAATAACAGGAGTGGAGGAGGTGATGATTAACAGGGATGGGGGGGTTAAGGATGGATTTAATGGAGTGGGTGCTGAATATCAGAGGCAGGTGGGCTTGAGAAGGGAGCTAATAAAAAGGTTGATGAATAACATGGGTAGGGGGGTCATGAATGCCAGGGCTTGGGGAGGGTGAAATTATAGGAGAGGGTGCTGGGGCTGTTGGCAAAACTAGTTATAGTGATATAAATGCCAAAACCAGCACCGCCAAACGGTTGAAAAAAATAAAATAAAGAAAAACATTTTGTATGCTAAGCTGAAATTTATTTCATCACGTTATGAAACATATATTTGGGATATGATTGGTATATATATTATAGTAACAAACTCTTGTTTAATATAATGTCAGTGGAGTTTGGAGGGGTCTGACTGGAGATAAACCTAGGCATGTCCTTTGCCTACTGACCCCTCCCCGCATTGGCGGAGGCACGCATGCTTTCGTGCAACCACGGATGGGGGGTGGATGCCTGAGCAGTTGCTGTCTCCAGGCAAAATAGCACCACTAGTAGCAAATACAAAATGCCTTTAATGGTGTATAGCCAATGATCCCACCATACTACTGCCTTTTACTTTAATGTCTGTATCCTAAATTGTAGCCATCATTTAATTTGCAATGAAGCACAGGAATAAAATGTTGGCAAAAGCAACAACATAGTTTTATTTAACGCTAATTAATTGATAATGGCTCAGTGAAGAGGAAACACAATGGGAGCACAATGACTGGGTGTTCCAAGCCACCGGCAGACAAAATACATGGAAAGTACACAGACAAGCAAAATCTACAACATAGATCAGAGCCCGAGTAGACTACGATCATATAGAACGAGGGACAACCCAACAAGGTAACAGGAGAACAAATAAACTGAGCATTTAATTTTATGGTTTTCTAATGGGCTTGGTCTATCCCAAATCTCTACAAAACCCCTTTTCATCTGCTAAGTTCCTATAGGTGCCAAAATGACAAATATTTCTATTAAATAAAAACTGCTTGGAACATGATTACACAAATACCTGTTTTTGCCATTTTTCATCCCTTTAAACCATCCTTGTGGTGCACCTCCCCCCCCCCCCCCCCCCCCATCACTGCTGACCTTCCTGAGCAGAAGAACACAGCCATATAAAACAATAAAAGAAAGTTGTAAAGAGTACATAAAAGAAATCTAAGAAAATATGGAAATATCACTGTCTCAGGCTTGGACCTCTGTGGACTTTTCTCTGGGCCTGTCCATCCCAGATAAATGCCACCCACTGAATCTGCTAATAAATGACAATATAAAAATGCAACATCAAAACCGTCCTATACACATATATATGAGTCATTTATACTGACTGATGTCTCTCAGACATTCTTCACTTTATACATATGTTGGATCCTCCCAGGTCAGTCCTTCTTGAAGAAGGGTAAACATAGATTCATGTTAAAGTACAGTATTCCATGTGTTAGTAAGTGTGTAGGGTTCAGCCTTCTATGTTTACATAAGGAGATGGGAAAGGAAACCATTACAGGATATATGGATGTAATGAAGAAGATTTTCTGCCAAGTACTGTGTTACGGGTCAGCAAAGGCCACGCTGATCAGGAAGCAGGTACCCTGTATGACGTCAAGGAAACTTGGTGGAGTTGTATTAATTTATAGTACAAGATCACTCAGCAAAAATGAAAAAAAGCAAAGGACGTTTTTAGTTCTTTCAGCTGATAATTGCCCATAGATTTTACTTTCAATAACAGTATTTTACACCTTTCATATCACTACCATGTGCATTGTCTGTATTGGGTGATGGACAATTGTGTAAACTAGAAATAATTTTATTCTTTTTTTAAATGAAAAATTCTACTTTTCATCTACTTTGTTAATCCACTTTGGAAAGATTAACTAAAGATTAAATAGTGGGGATTGGTCCCTGGAATTCCTTTCCCCAACGTTATGGGGACCCCCAAATGTAAGAGGATTAGATTAGAAACCAAGGCATGCTATTGTTCACAAGCAGAGTGTAAGAGACTGGAAGAGGCGGAAAATAGCTACTTGTGAGTCATATAATTCTGATGTAGATCTGCTGCAAAGGAGAATTGTTTACCTGGATCTCCAGCAAATGACAGGAATGATATTTTGGTAATGTAAGCGTTTGTGTTATGATTCACTATATGTCACTGTGGTGCTTACAGTTAGAAGACAGTTTTTTTTAAAATAAAAGTTTGAATCATTGAATGCTTTAGGAATTGCTATATTTTCTTATTCTCTCTTCCCTGCAAACCAGTTCTTTGTGGATAAAGCAGTATATGGTGTGATCAGTTCTTTTTGGATAAAGCAGTATATGGTGTGATCAGTTCTTTGTGGATAAAGCAGTATATGGTGTGATCAGTTCTTTGTGGATAAAGCAGTATATGGTGTGATCAGTTCTTTGTGGATAAAGCAGTATATGGTGTGACTGACATTCATTAAATACACGGTGGCTTAGTGGTTAGCACCTCTGCCTTACAGCACTGGGGTCATGAGTTCAATTCCCGACCATGGCCTCATCTGTGAGGAGTTTGTATGTTCTCCCCGTGTTTGCGTGGGTTTCCTCCCACAATCCAAAAACATACTGGTAGGTTAATTGGCTGCTAACAAATTGACCCTAGTCTGTGAGTCTGTCTGTGTATGTGTTAGGGAATTTAGACTGTAAGCTCCAATGGGGCAGGGACTGATGTGAGTGAGTTCTCTGTACAGCGCTTGCGGGATCAGTGGCACTATATATATAAATGATGATGATTTACAGTAGATTAAACAAATTGAATCACTTTTGATGATGTCCTAATGAGTGCACAAATGAATTGGGAAAATGTACTTGGTTGACTTATGCCAATATTTTATCAATATCTGCTCATAGCATTGTGGCACAGTGGTTAGCATTGCTATCTCACAGCACTGGGGTCATGGGTGTGATTACATCCAGGGCCTTATCTGAGTGGAGTTTCTATGTGCTTCTGTGTTCAGATGCTCAGTTTCCTCCCACACAGCAAAGACTTACTGTTGTTTGATTGGCTTCTGAAAATAACCCAAGTGTGTCTGTCTGTGTAGAAGGGAATAGAGATTGTAAACTCCACTGGGGCAGGGACTGATGGGAATAATTAAATATTCTCTGTAAAGCACAGTGTAATATGTAGTATGCAATATATAAATAACTGTTAATAATAATAATAATAATAATAATAATAATAATAATAAAGTTGAATGCAACATTTGTATTAGGATCATGTAACAGCAGGACAGGCAACTTGAAATCATGTTTTTTACAGTGTGATTGTGTCCACCACTATCACTGTGCTAAATTAATGTGGTATGCAAAGCAAGAAGAGAAAATATTACATTAGCACTCTACTACATCAAAAGGTTATTATAGCATGGTACAGTGAAATAGATTTGCCTCATATGCGTGGTTTGGAAAAATACTGTGCCATAATACTTGGCATGTCTGCTACTACCACCAGGTGCCCAAATATAGCCTTAAGCGTCATCACATTCCTAGCCCTGGGAGTCCACTGATTGGTCCATATGATCTGTTGTAGAAGCGCCACCACTACCCTCCACAACAGATACTGCATTCAAGAGGGAATACAACTTAATTTAGTACTGGGATTGGTTTAAAAATACTAAAGATTGGACCTCATACTTCCAAATCCAAACTCCTTTCGTCATGTGATTCTACTGCATCGCTCCATCTGGATCCTTTCTTCCTTTCCCTATTTCATCCTTCCCATTTCTTCTCTTCATTTTTCCAGATTCTACTCCACTTCTTCCTTTCTCTTTCTATCAGGCGGTCCCCCACACCGCCCTCCCTCCTTACTCTCCTCTGTCTAACTTCTCTCTCTGTAGTTGCCGCTTTCCTTTTTGAAAAATTGGGTGAACATCCTTACCCATATTATTTTCTAATAAGAGTCTGTATGTTTTAATGCATGTGTATTCCTCAACTGTTTTTATCACATTGCTATACAGAATGTAACTTTCTATTGACCCTTGCAAAAATAAAATCTTAAAAAAAATAAAAATACACTAAAGATGCCTCAGTAATTTACATATACAACGTAGCGCTAGAAGACACATCACATCTCAAACCAAAAGCCTCCACAATGGTGTGGCTCATTCATTAATTAAGCAGTGTGGCTCATTCATTAATTAAGCAGTGTGGCTCATTCATTAATTAAGCAGTGTGGCTCATTCATTAATTAAGCAAATAACACTCCCACCAAGGTCAGGGTGTTGTATAAAAATGCTGGACGGCCCTGGTCGCCAGTAATTATGGCTAGTATGGTAGCAAGAGGAGACTTTGAAAAAGGGGTGAACGTTGGGGCACATTTGGCAGAAGCTTCAGTGACCAGGACAACACAACTTGCTAAGGTTTCATGGTCAATAGAGTCAAACTAGATGTCAGCATGGAATTCCGGGGTCTAAACACCATCAGCAAAGGGCAACAATTGTTAGAAGTGCTAACACCAGGATCAAGATATCCATGCATTCATTAGAAGTACAAGGTACAATAATCAAGCAACTGCAGATCAATTGACTTCAACTTTCAACATGGAGATAACCTAATCAAAAACAGTCCAACAGTCCAAAGTGATGGCTATCAAAGGTGAATAACCACTTATCACACCTAGATATACACATTTGTGAGTTCAGTGTTGCAGAGATCTCAAGCAGTGAGCTACCGAGCAGCGGAAGAGGCTGATATGACCATGTATGATCAGATGAGTTGACCTTCACTGTGTTTTCAATAATAGGATGAATACTTGTGTGTCACCAACCTAAAGAACTCTACAGTCCAGAGTGCAAAATATGGATTTTTTAAACTGAGTGAGTGCCCAGAGAGGATAAAAATTGTTCTGAAAAATATTCGCCTCATTCTGCACAATTCCCTGACGCAATTTGACCTTAAGTGTTCCCATCTCTACTCTATCTACCCCACACAAACTATTTCTTGACCACTGTCATCCGAGATCTTTTCATAAACTACCAATTGAAATCTGAAATGTGAATTTACAAATACAGTGTGAAATGGCATTTTATAGAATAGTGAAGCAGACGTGGAACCCGAAGATTACTTACAATTACTGCTGATTGCAAACACACATTCTAGCATGCACACGCGACTGGCATCACTATCCCTCTGCACTTACACCAAGTGATACGACTGAAAATCACGTATGTGAGAGACGCCCAATGATTGAATCGGACGCTGTTGTGCGTGCTTGACCTTGGCACGCCCTTACTGTACAATGACTCTGTGCATACGCTCCCTCACTCACCCATTCCGTCTAATAAGGCATATTTTAAGGTAAAAATAACTGATTGTCCAGAACAAACGTAAGGAGAAGTAGTGAAGGTTTACTGCAATCAATATTCAGAAAAGGTTTGACACAGCAGCCATCTAAGAGAATATATATATATATATATATATATATATATATATATATATATATATATATATATGTATATATCTCAGAAAGCTTCAGTCCAAAAGCATCCAGTCTGATTTTCATACATCTTTAGTAAAACAGCTTATGCATAATTCAGTATTATATTCATTTAGGCTCATGCCCATTCTGAGAACCTCTAAGGACAGGGTGACTTAAAGAAGACGTTCTGTATTTTCACTTGTTGACTTGATTGAAGAGGGTCTTACAGTCCTATTTGTCCACGGAGTCCTCCAAGAACAGTTGGTACACTAACCTTATTATCAGAATTAAAAAGATCACTGTTTGCCAAAGATTAACTTTTTATTATGCAAGCCAGCATTCTGCTAGAGCCCGGATGTGGTCCAACCACAAGATACTAGAATGAAACACCTGTGTTTTACTTATAATATGAGTTGTTCCATGAAGCAGATCTTTTTAAGAAAAAATATATATATATATGAGAACAATTGCAAAGATACACAATGGAGTGTAACTCAATATTGATTAATTGTCATAAATCAGCACGGTGGCTAAGTGGTTAGCAATTCTGCCTCACAGCGCTGGGGTCAATTCCCGACCATGGCCTTATCTGTGTGGAGTTTGTATGTTCTCGCCTTGTTTGTGTGGGTTTCCTTTGAGTGCTAGGGTTTCCTCCCACAGTCCTTAACTAGTAGGTTAATTAGCTGCTATCAAAATGGACCCTAGTTCCCAGTTCCCAATTGTGCCAGATGGTGAGTCTGGAAATAATCTGGAAATAAAAGGAAAGGGATAGGGCGCCAAAATATTGTAGTATTCTAAAATCATCATCCAATATTCTAAAAGACTGAGTTGTGCGTTTCAAACAATAAAGAATCTCAAGTGTGTTAAGTTCTTTATCCAAAATGTTTCAGCACCTTATAACAGACACAGAGCCAGAGTGATCATAAATGACTGGAACATGAAACCAAGAATAGTGCAAAATCCTGCAGCGTGCGCACCAAAGCCACCCAAAGGTGTATATGTGTACCGGAAGTACAAGCTTTATAGCTTATCTGCAAACAGTCCTGTGATCCTCCTCTGTTAGCTGTTCATCTTGAATATGTAGTATCAGAAAAAAGCCAACATAGTGTAGTAATTTCTCATAAGAGTTTAATACACATAAAAACATATGGTTATCACACTCACATTTATATAAAAAAGAGTTGAGCTTATATAAAAGTTGCACTCCACAGTGTACTGGATTATGGCAAAGATATGACCCGGTACATGACAGTCCCCATACACAGAATTAGAGACAATAAGTCCCAGACAGGATCTCTGATGTTCAATAAGCATATATGAAAAACCTCAACGCATTTCGTGTAATATAATTGTAGACTTCAGCAGCAGGAGTTAACCCCGGTCATATCTTTGCCAGGATCCAGTACACTGTGGAGTGCAACTCTCAGATAAGCTCAACTAGTACAATATTGAATGATGATTATATAATACTACACATGTATTTGTGTATCCTTTGTATGCGTGTATATGTGTCCTTTGCGTTGAATGTTTAATTGGATGTACTTACGTTCACTGGTGTATAGTCCGTTTCTGACCATGTGCAGTGCAATTGTGCTCAACATACAGCACGTGTCGGCATTTATATTCTTGAACGAATCAGACCCTGAGTGAGCCGGGACGCAGTTAGTATCACCATACATCATGCACCCACCTACTTGATGACGTTAATACCTCCTTGCCGTGGTATTAATTTATTGTTACGATGTCAGTATTTGCTATGATAGCATTGTAAATTTAGGATATTAAAACAATGTATTTGTTTCCATAGCAACACATGAGTTAAACATAAATGGAAGGACCAGAGGATTTTTATGTTTTTTTTGTATTTTTTGCTGCCTGGGGTTTAATCAAGCAAGAAATTACTGGCCTGTCATATTGCAAGTGAACAGGCTGTTGGATGGATACAAAATACTTAAGAGTTAATGCTGAAAAATGATCCTACAAATTCATTACCTATTTTCCAAGCTGGCAGGCTATCCTCCCAAATAAGCCTCTCTCTTATCATGTCAAGAAAAACAGCTTTAACTGTAATGATCGTGAATGACAATACGAATGTCATTTCTGTTGCTATGATACATGACAGGTCATTAAATATTCTGCATTCTGTCACCTGCTTGCAGCTTAACCTTTAATATTTCTACATCTCATAGCAAAATCGTTGTTTCTTAGTTTGTATTGAAGCCATTTTTTTTCATTATAACATTCAGATTGAACATCTTGTTGTCACCGGGTCAATACAATAATATTTATTCTAGTTAGTCATGCATGGTTTGTTATTATATTATAATTAGCAAACATAGTGGCTGTATACATTTAATTTTGACTAAATGTTTGATTTAATGATTTCAGTGTTTATGTACAACTGATTTCATTAGCATCACAATTAAGCCCAGCTACAGCTTAATAAACAGACACAATTATTAGATGGATTTTTGTTGTATGAATTATGAATTGCCAGAAGGGACCTAGTAGAACGTTTTCTAAATAAATAATAAAAAATAGGGGGAAAAACTAATTGGGCATCTATATTACAAGTAATTATTACTTATCATATACAGAGAGCGTCCCTTTTGATTGGCCAGTATAGAAACAGATTTGAATACATGAGGACTAGGGGCCTGATTCATTAAGGATCTTAAATGAAGAGGTATCTTATTTCAGTCTCCTGGACAAAACCATGTTACATTGCAAGGGGTGCAAACTAGTTTTCTGTTTTGCACATAAGTTAAATACTGACTGTTTTTTCATGTAACACACAAATACTTGATAGCTTATTTGTACACTAAAATTTAAAGTTGATATTTGTGTGCTACATGAAAAAACAGTCAGTATTTAATTTATGTGCAAAACAGAAAACTAGTTTGCACCCCTTGCAATGTAACATGGTTTTGTCCAGGAGACTGAAATAAGATACCTCTTCATTTAAGATCCTTAATGAATCAGGCCCTAGCAGATTATTTCCTGGTTGGGGTGAACAGTGGGAATTAAAATGAATGTACGTCCAAGAGTTTTATATTATTTACAAACAATTCCTGCTCATGTCCTTGGGGATTTTATTAACAAATATGGAGACTTATTTCAAAATTTATCTGGCTAAGTAAACTACTAAGGCTAACATGTACTATTTTGCTCTGAAGAAGCAGTGGTGGGAGCAGATTGCCAGATATGAATAATATTATTATTAGTCAGTATGGTTCTTTGTCCACCAGGTACTTTAGACTGGGTACAGTATTAACAGATGCAGGGGCGCAGTCATTGGTGACCACATTGGCCTCTTTGGGAACAAATAATAATTTGGAATAACCCTATTCTCAAACTTTCCTTTTGGAAGCTATGCATTAGATATTTTGAATTGACCACATATCCATCCCCTTGACCCAAATTTGAGATCATTGGAATTTCCATCTGGGTATTTCTTTCCTACTTCTAGAACCAATTGTATGAATGGGTCCTGAGTTAGCTAATGACCTTCTAGCCCAGCATCATGGTGATCTTTCACCTCACAACCTGAGAGACACAACATCTTCTGATATAAACTGTTCAAGTACTTAATAGTAGGTTCCTCTTCACAAACAATACTGACGGATCGTCTGTCCAGGCCTCTCACCCCATGTAAGAGAATGTCTTATTATTCCCTTTTGAGCAAAGGTATTATACCTATACTTTATAATATATGGTGATCTGTTGGGGCAGCAGGGTGGCACAGTGGTTAGCATTGTTGCCTCACAGTGCTGGGATCATGACTCTGTTCGGACTGCCGGGGCAGTTAGGAGGTCTGTCCCACTTCACGCTGCATTGTGTCTGTATGATTGAAGGGGAAGGAAAGGGGTTTGAAGAAGGCCTAGTACTTTCTAAATATCTAGCCATGCCCTTGCGTGCTGGACATGCCCACACCAGCAGCAGGCAGTGCCATGCAGATTTGACCCAGCCTGCCCACAACATGGCCCCACCTACTGCATGAAATTACTTTCACAATATTTTCTAGGCTAACCTAGGCAGTCACCAAGGGCATCAAGATGTTGGTGGCAAGGGTAGGATAAAACTCTAGGGAAAGGAGTGTTGCTTATCAATCTCAGTAGTACAATGGAGTGCCTCCCTTGTCAGAGACTGCCAGTGCTGAAATGCTATGTACTAAACAGGTCTGTGCAGTGCATATCATCAGCTACCAAGACAGGCGGAATTCAAACTGGTCACTTAATAGGGCATTGGGGCACACTGTGTAGTCAGTATGGCCTGTATCTATTGAGTCTACCAAAGTCTGGAACTGAGCAGGAGTAATGCAGTACAATTATCACATAAAAAGTCTCTCAACTCACACCTAGTTGATAGTGGTGAAAAACAATATCTTGGGTGTCGTTCCAGAGTATTCCATGAATGCTCAACTGGATTCATATCTGGTGACTGAGAAGGTCATGACATATTGTGTTAACATCAATATCATGTGTATCAAACCATTGGTTGACCAAACATGCTCTGTGATAGGGTATTATCATTCTGAACATCCTCGAAGACACACCTCCTGTCAGAAAATAAATGCTGCAACATTAAGTGAAGATAATCGCCATTAAGTAGCAATTAGCATCAAATTTGCCTTATAAGGAAATGATTGTACCCAAACCATGCCAGGAAAATGCGTCCCACATCAAGCACTTAGGTGTGTAGCAGTTTTTAGGATGGTGCCATATGTGTAAATTCCTATTTCTCCAGAACATGTTGAAGGACAATCATATAACCTTCCTCTGCTGCTTGGTTGGCCATCGCCTGTGGACTTTGCAATGTTGAACACATAAGTGTGAATTAGCAGATGTGAAGAATGGTTTATGATCTGCTACCCTACTGCAATATTCTGCTCTGTAGAGTTGTTGTTGGACCGTTCTTAATTAACCATAAACGCAGTTTGAAATAGACTTTCTGATCATAACGTGGATGGTCTACAGCAGCAGCAGACCACACCATGTCCCACTCCTGTCAGCTGAGAACAGGACACTAAGGCTACAGTGGGCACAGGGTCACCTAAACTGGTCAGCTGAAGCTTGGGAAAATGTTGCCTGGTTGGCGAATCTCCATTTTTATTGCAACATGTCAGAATTTTGCTTAAAGAGTTGAATGGCAGCCTGAATACAAAATGGAGTCCAGCAGCCATGATATGCATAGTACTGTAGTGTTATATGAATTTATTTTTGTACAAAAGGAATATCTTTTTGTAAAATATACTTCCTGCTTCTAGAAATGTGTTTATGTGAGATGTTCTGTGTAGTGTTTTAGCTAAGAACACTGATGAGAAGTAATGTCTCCATTTTCACAGAGGGCCTCTGAAGACATGTTTCAGTCAGAGAGGTGCATTCTTCTGGTCTCTGCACCAGCCCCAGTGTGCAGGAGAAGAATGAGAAGACAGGGGTAGGGAGGGGAGCAGAGGGAAGGAGTGAGCAGAAGGGGAAATAATGGATATTTGATCTACGGTGCAATGCATTGGAGGCTGGTCCTATGGCATGGACAAACCACCATGAAGCAGAGCACCATCAGGGCTGACCACCTTTAACCAACGGCCAACCTTCATAATCACTGTAATGCCGATCAATCACTCGGTGACCTAAGCCACCCGCTGCTGTCAGGAGGCAGTGGACAGGTGCGCCTCTAAGGGCTCGCAAGGCCCTAATTGGGGGCCAAGGTCACCTAATGGGTGATCCGGCCCTGACACCATGTAAAATGCAAAAATTGACTATAAGGTGTGTACAAATGCTGGTTCCTTGTGATATTTACTATCTGTAAGCCACCAGGGGTATTCCATGGAGAACATAAAGAGCAGAAAAGGCCTGACATGGGGCTAAAACACATATATGAACAAGCCCATTGTTATTTTTGGAGTAGCCAAGCCTCTATGTGTTAGTATACATTAGATGCAAGTATCTTTGTGTATTAAGGACTGTATACACTGTTCCACAAAACATTTATTACACAAGACTGGAACATTCTAATTTATTTCCATTACAAAAACTGCATCTCCAAGAACCATGAGGTTTATACCAGCAGAGCCATGATCTTCATTCTGCCACTTCAGTTCCTGGCTGTCTCCTTCACAACTTCACAGGTAAATATGTCAGCTGCTGGGACTTTATTTGGCCACCTTCTTAGCCAATCATAACCACTATTATTTTATTAGTTAATTGCTCTAAAAAGCTCCATCTCCAAATACCTTTATAAGTGGAATTTCACAAGCAATAGCTCACTATTCTGTGTATAAGTCACCTATTGGCAGGTTATTTTAGTGGTTTATCTTTCTGTCTTGCGGTATTCCAATAGGGATCTTACCAAGATACTTCTGGGGGTAAATGTATTAAGCTGAGAGTTTTCCGGTGGGTTCGAAAAGTGGAGATGTTGCCTATAGCAACCAATCAAATTCTAGCTGTCATTTTGTAGAATGTACTAAATAAATGAAAGCTAGAATCTGATTGGTTTTTCAAACCCGCCGGAAAACTCTCAGCTTGATACATTTATCCCCTGTAGTCTTTTACAGTATGTTAGACTTTTTATTTTCCACCATTATTGGGAGCTTAAATGGCCACATTGTATAGAATTAAAAATGTTCTCCATGCAATTGACAATTTCAAACTCAACCACAGTGATGTTCACTGTTCCAATGAAAAAAACCCATAAAATACTTTAAAATCAGCTGTGTAAGATCAAAGGGTAGAAAAGGCAACATTTTATAGTTTATTTTAATGTTTAATCCACTTCATTTTTATATAAAATATATCCTGTTCCAAATATGAGATTCTATCTTTACCCACTGTTCTTTATTTCCTCACTTGAAAGGTTAATATTTAATAAAGAGGAGTATTTATGAGACCTGTCATGATTGGGATTGTAGTGCACCAAGATAAGCTAATACTGCACTCTGTGTAACTGGCTTAGATATAACTACACAGCAGCACAGGGTCCCTAGAAATTAGTGTAATGCAAATTTGGTACTTGCTCCTCATTATGCTTGGACCAACGGAACGAAGAGGGAAGGAACGTGTAGAAGCAGGCAGAGTGCAGTATGGGCATTTTTGCGTAATTGCGTACTGGGGCACACCAGCACAAATACACAGATGTCCTTTCAGTAGCTGTAGAAATTGCAGATGCCTGAGAGCTGGTGTAATTCGTGCTGTTAATCATGGAGATCGCCAACACTAGTTAGCCGCTTCTGATCGGCTAAATGCGATTCCCCTCTGAAGCTTTTTCATTGTTCCCAATTGTAAAGCGCTACAGAATTTGTTGGTGCTATATAAATAAAAGTTGCTGGCGATATTTAGATAAAACTTTGTTACTTTCATTTGCACGCAAGAAGGAAGATTATACCTGCTGTGCTATTGAAGGTTTTTGTATTTATGTCAAACCTAATAGCAAATGCGTTTTTCACTAGCAAAACAAATGTTAACAAACCTTTCTTGTGCTTATCACCTGGTTGGTTGGGTGTAAGTGTATCTGGGTGTGCTATTGGTGCAGAGCTGGATACATCTTTAGAGCTTATTTTTTTTATGCAGAGCCCTTATCTCAACATCATCGAGTCTGTCTGGGATTACATGAAGAGACAGAAGGATCTGAGCAAGCCTACATCCACAGAAGATCTGGTTAGTTCTCCAAGATGTTTGGAACAACCTCCCTGCCAAGTTTCTTCAAAAACTGTGTGCAAGTGTACCTAGAAGAATTGATGCTGTTTTGAAGGCAAAGAGGTGGTCCCACCAAATATTGATTTGATTTAAATCTCTTTTCTTTTCATTCACTTTGCATTTTGTTAATTGATAAATATAAGCTATTAACACTTCAATTTTTGAAAGCATTCTTACTTTGCAGCATTTTTTCCAAGCCTGTCTAAAACTTTTGCACAGTATTGTATATCAAAAGCTGGTCAGAGCTGGTTTATTGCGAGACAGGTGGGTATCATGACACACAACATTTCGGGGGACCTCCCCGATCTTCACGTGAGGTGACTCAAAGCAAACAGGGAACAAGTGGATAAAAGCAGAACTGTATATGATATTAGTATATCTTTAAATTGCAACCAGCGTTTTGTTTTTTTTAAGTCTTTTTGTCCACATATACATAATGATGTATCATTAGTTCTTATGATTTCTAATAAACTTCAGATGCCTCTTTCAGTTTATCATCTCCCCTCCTTAGAACCAGTGCCTAAGATGCTTCCCATATTTCCATCAGTAGATGGACACTCAATTGTGAGGCTGGTGTACAACTGGTCATTGAGTAGCACTTCCTGTGCACTAGTGGTTCTCTCATAGTGATCAATGAGTCCAACTTTCTTTTGTAAGATAGATGCATACTGTGCTGGCATCTATCTTCCACAAGGAAGAGAACTGGAAATAGGACAGATGGATTAAATTCACATGTGCGTACGTAGCTTTAGTGTTTTCCACTCAACTCTCCTATGTGTCTATGATAAACTTTGTCTTCTCTTTACTTGTGGTTTATCTTTAATAAGCTGAGTTTTCATTATTTAAGCTACTCCTGTATTGTTCTCCATTACCATCTCTGCCCCCAGACATTATCTCACAGACTATATCTCTTCCCATTTCAGGAGAATTTTTTAAGAAAATAAAGGAAAAGACATGCAAAATATATTTTAAAATACATTTATTACTGTTTTTCATAATTAAAATGCATTTTTGCTATTTTCCATAATAAAATTGATAAAGTATGGGCCAGAATTGGCCTATGGCTCTTACAAATAGTGGATACCCCTGGACTCACGCAGAGTCATCCTTCAGCGCTCAGGAGAGGGAAAAACCCCCTGTGGAGGAAACCTCTGGGGAACCATGGCTGCAAGGACTGCCCTTCCCTCTGGGCATTAAGAGGATACACAGAGATAAATTACTGAGCCTTAATCAAACTTGCATATGTGAAAGTGTGAAGGTGAAATATTTATTATTCATATGAACGTGAAATGTTTGTTCATCATATGATGATGAAATGTTTCTTGGTCATGCGAAGGTGAAATGTTTGATCATGTGAATCCCTCTCATTCCTGCCAGTGTCTGTCTGTCTTGTCACTCTCTCACTGTTGTCTGTGTCTGCCTGTCTGTGCTGTCGCTCTCTCATTCTTGCTAGTGTCTGTCTGTCCTGTAACTCCCATTCCTGCCAGTGTCTGTCTGTCTGTCCTGACACTCTCTCATTGCTGACAGTTTCTGTCTGTCCTTTCACGCTCTCGTTCCTGCCAGTGTCTATCTGTCCTGTCACTCTCTCATTCCTGCCACTGTCTGTCTTTCCTGTAACTCTCTCATTCCTGCCAGTGTCTGTCTGTCTGTCCTTTCACGCTCTCATTCCTGCCACAGTCTGCCTGTCTGTTCTGTCACTCTCTCATTCTTGCCAGTGTCTATCTGTCCTTTCACTCTCTCATTTCTGCCAGTGTCTGTCTGTCCTGTAATTCTCTCACTCCTCTCAGTGTCTGTATGTTTATCTGTCCATCTCTCATTTCTGCCAGTGTCTGTCTGTCCTGTAACTCCCATTCCTGCCAGTGTCTATCTATCTGTCCTGACACTCTCTCATTGCTGACAGTTTCTGTCTGTCATTTCACGCTCTCGTTCCTGCCAGTGTCTGTCTGTCCTGTCACTCTCTCATTCCTACCAGTGTCTGTCTGTCCTGTCACACTCTCATTCCTGTCAGTGTCTGTCTGTCCAGTCACTCTTTAGTTCCTGCCAGTGTCTGTCTGTCCTGTCACTCTCTCTTTCCTGCCAGTGTCTTCTTGTCTGTTCTGTCATTCTCTTATTCTAGCGAGTTTCTGTCTGACCTGTTACTCTCTCATTTCTGCCAGTGTCTTTCTGTCTGTTTGTTCTGTCGCTCTCTCATTCCTGCCACTGTCTGTTTGTCTGTTCTGTCACGCTCTCATTCCTGCTAGTGTCTGCGAGTCCTGTCACTCTCTCATTCCTGCCAGTGTCTGTCTGTCTGTTCTATCACTCTCTCATACTTGCTAGTGTCTGTCTCCCTGTCACGCTCTCTTTCCTGCCAGGCTCTGTCTGTCTGTTCTGTCACACTCTTTTTCTTGCTAGTGTCTGTCTGTCTGTTCTGTCACGCTCTCTTTCCTGCCAGTGTCTGTCTGTCCTGTCACTCTCTCATTCCTGCCACTGTCTGTTTGTCTGTCCTGTAACTCTCTCACTCCTGCCAGTGTCTGTCTCCCTGTCACTCTCTCATTCCTGCCAGTGTCTGTCTGTCCTGTCACTGTCACACTCTTTTTCTTGCTAGTGTCTGTCTGTCTGTTCTGTCACGCTCTCTTTCCTGCCAGTGTCTGTCTGTCCTGTCACTCTCTCATTCCTGCCACTGTCTGTTTGTCTGTCCTGTAACTCTCTCACTCCTGCCAGTGTCTGTCTCCCTGTCACTCTCTCATTCCTGTCAGTGTCTGTCTGTTCTGTCACGCACTCTTTCCTGCCAGTGTCTGTCTGTCCTGTCACTCTCTCATTCCTGCCACTGTCTGTTTGTCTGTCCTGTAACTCTCTCACTCCTGCCAGTGTCTGTCTCCCTGTCACTCTCTCATTCCTGCCAGTGTCTGTCTGTCTGTCTGTTCTGTCACACTCTCTTTCCTGCCAGTGTCTGTCTTTCCTGTAACTCTCTCACTCCTGCCTGTCTGTCTCTGTCCTGTCATGCTCTCTTTCCTGTCACTCTCTGTCTGTCCTGTCACCCTCTCATTCCTGCCAGTGCCTGTCTCTCTGTCCTGTCACAATCTCTTTCCTGCCAGTGTCTGTCTGTCCTGTCACTCTCTCATTCCTGCCAGTGTCTGTCCTTTCACTCTCTCATTCCTCCCAGTGTCTTTCTGTCCTGTCACTCTCTCATTCCTGCCAGTGTATGTCTGTCCTGTCACTCTCTCCTTCCTGCCAGTACCTGTCTGTCTGTCCTTTCATGCTTTCATTCCTGCCAGTGTCTTCCTGTCTTGTCACGCTCTCATTCCTTCCAGTGTCTGTCTGTCCTGTCACTCTCTCATTTCTGCTAGTGCCTGTCTGTCCTGTCACTCTCTCATTTCTGCTAGTGTCTGTCTGTCCTGTCCACAGGCCCGGCGCTCCCATTAGGCAAGGTTAGGCACTTGCCTAGGGCGCCGGGCTCTGGAGGGCGCCTTGAGGGCGCCACAGTATTCTAAAATACTTTAAAACTGTGCGGCGACCGCTGACCATACCTGTCACGGCCGCCGCACAGCATTCAGATGGAGGGGGAGGGGGGGGAAGAGGCTATTTTGTCACCACCGCTGCCTCTCTGCTCCGTCTCCTCCCCTCCACTTACTAGTGTCAGTGAGTGGAGGGGAAGAGACGGAGCAGAGAAGCGGCAGTGGTGAGACAAGGTAAGGAGAGGAGGGAGGAGGGCGGTGATTTTTGCGGGGGGGGGGGCGGCGATTTTTGCGGGGGGGGGAGGGCGCCGCTTTTTTAAAAATGCCTAGGGCGCCGTGGACCCTAGCACCGGCCCTGCCTGTCCAGTGGCGCACGCTAGGGGGGTTTCTGGGTCTCCAGAATCCCCTCCCCTCCACTAACAAAGTGCCCCACATAGCGGTACTGTACTATACAGCAGCCGCGGCGGTGTCGAAGAAGTGTCCGCGGCGGTGCTGTATTGTACAGTGCTGCTGAAACGGGCGCATGCACAGCAGCTCTCTCGCTTTTTTTTTTCTTCGGTGGGGGGGGGAACCCCCCCCTAACAATCCTGCGTACGCCCCTGCTGTCACTCTCTCATTCCTGCTAGAACCACAAATTTTATAACTAAACATGTTCAAGGTCAAAGTTTAGACTAGTCAAGCTCCAAGTCTGCAGGAACATCCAAATGAGATAAAGCTTTTTATGATTTTATACTTACCTAATGCAGGCTTCTTTCTGCAAGATGGTAACAAGTCTGTGAAGCATATGTCAGAGGGCATCGAGGTGCAGAGGTTGTAGTGAGTATGTGTATGTAAGCTTGGGATGTATGCTGCTGCTATGTCAGTGTCTTGGCTGTGTGTGACAGAGGGTGGAGTCTTGGAGCCTTATGTAAGCAGTTACCATTATGATGTCACATCACGACCTCACTCATCTCTACACCTCATAATTATGTTTTTATTTCTTCTATCTTTAGGAATATAAATCCTGCACTTACTTTGCGCTGAGTTATTTTATATATATATATATATATATATATATATATATGTATTTTATGTGTATATATATAATTTGTCTACCACATTCTAAATTTATTTCTAGGCCTCTATGTGTACTGTTAATTAGTTCTATAACTATCAAAGATAGACCTATTAATGAAAGGAAAAAACAGTTGCAACAAATTACGTCATTAATGGCCCGACCACTTCCAGTGAGTGATGCAGGATCCAGGGGGGATGGACTTTTCCGTAAGTACGGGAGAACTCCCCAAAATTCAGGAGTCTCCCGGATTTTCTGGGAGAGTAGGCAAGTACGTTCATAATGCGTTATAACACAATAGTGTGTATATAAACAGTATATACACTCAGTGCCACTATATTGTGTACACCTGCTCATAATGCAAACATCTAGCCAGCCAATCATGTAGCAGCAACTCAATACATAACAGTATGCACACATGGTCAAGAGATTCCGTATTTGTCCAGAACACCAAAATGGGGAAGAAATGTGACTTCGACCAAGGAATGATTGGTGATGCCAGATGGGGTGGTTTGAGTATGTCAGAAACTGCTGATCTCCTGGGATTTCCGCACACAACAGGCTCTACAGTTTATAGAGAATGGTGCACATTTTTTTTTTTAAAAAAGCATCTATTCTGTGAGCAAAAATCCATTGTTAATGAAAGAGGTCATATGAGAATGGCCAAACTGGTTCTGCCGACAGGAAGACAACAGTGATTCAAGTAACAACTTTACAACAGGGGTGTGCAGAAGAACAACTCTATACAGCACACCATAGCTTGAAGAAGATGGGCTACAGCCTAAGAAGACCACACCTGGTTCCACTCCTGCCAGCTAAGCACAGGACAGCGAGGCTATATTGGGCAGACATTCACCGAAACTGTACAGGTAAAATCACCTGGTCTGATGAATCTCTATTTCTGCTGTCTTGCAGATTGTATTGTCAGTACACTAATTGACCTCCACAGTCACCAGATCTGAAGCTACTGCATTATGCTATCATGTCACCATGAACCACAATCTCTAAGGAATGTTTCCAGCACCTTGGTTTATCCATACCATGAATAATTTAGGCTGTTCTGGGAGCAAACTCCCTGCTGCACACACCCAGTACTAAAAAGGTGTAACTATATATCTTCTGGAAAATGATACATAACTGAGGATGTTATATTCACGATTGTTGGAAAATAGATAGAGCTTGTATACTGTATTGTACAGCAGTCACCCATCATACACCACTGTGTCCCCTGCATGCTCTTTTAGTATAATAATTGTATACTAGCTCAGAACATTTTTTTTCACCATGTTAACCAGCTATCAAGTCACGGAAGTGTTTATTGATTCAAACATCATAAATATTTGATATTGGTGAAAAAAGCGTGTCCTGTTGTGGATGACAGGGGATGTGGAAACAGGATTCAGCTTTTCATTATCATCTGACAAAAATACAAAATGTTCCGCACATTTCCACTTGTCTTTCACTCAGTGGACTGGTGAACTTGTGTGCCCTTGTAGCATGCTACGGCATTTGTGGACACAATGTGCTTTTGGCTGCTTCCTTGAGGTTCATGTACATGGAACTGGGAGTATTTGTACTATGCCATTGACTGACTGGCGACAACTGCTGCAGCCAATATGTATCAATCGGTGTTATGCCTTTTTTTCTTTCTATTATATTTAGTAAAGTTGATCTCTTTGACCATGGCAGAAAACACATTTCTACTCCATCCTGATCAAGGCACTGATACATATTGTGTTTATCCGTCAATATGGGCGCATATAAAGTTCAAAGACCACTAAAACACAAATTTGAAATTTTTAGACATGAAGTATAAAGGTAAAATATATTATTCAGTGTTACCCTGAAATTCCCCTAAAACTCTGATACAATAGAGAGCATTCAAACAATGTACAATGTACAGAGCTGCAGAATCCGTGGTACGTCATAAATAAATGATGATGATGATGATGATGATGATGATTAGAATAATAAAATATCACTACTCCATTACAGACAGCATAAACCACCTGTCACTTGTTTAGGACTGGGTGCTAAAGCAATCTGACACAGGTGTCCAGTCATTAGAACCTTTGTGACATCACTATCCCTGTGCATGAATCTACCAGGCCACACAGTGCATTTCTGCTGAGAAAGTGGGCAAAGCTGTCAATCACGTTTAACCTGTCCAGTTGGCAAAGCAATACCTCCCTCTCTAGTTTGGAAACCTGCTACAGAGAAGTGAAAAAGAAGGGGGGGGGGGGGGGTTGGGGGTTCCAGACTGGTGGATATGCCTGAAAATAATTCTGCATATTAAAATGCAGGTTTAAAAAAAAAACAAGGACAAGGGTGAAAAATGACTAAATAATATCATAGTAATAATATAATTAATAATATTAATAATAATTATAATATTATTTATAATATATAATAAATAACAGTATTTAATAATAATATTAATTATATATTATATATATATTATTATTATATATTAATTATAAGATATAATTATAATATTATAATATCAATAATATTATAATAGTATTAAAAATAATAATAATAAAAATAATATCATAAAAATAATAGCAGAAGACAAGGACAGATCTTGGATGCATTGAATAACATACTAATAATATAGCAGTGACAGGTTAATATATATATATTTTCCGCTATTCATTTTTCACTATTGCATACACCTGGCATTAATCTGTATGCTGGATCTCAGAACTCCTCTGTGCACATACACTTTGTGATGGTGAATAGTTTCAATATGTTCTAGTAATATTCCTAAATTGTTCTAATCAATTGCACAATTATAAACCTACCAAGGCCCTTTGTTTTTGTGACTATTTTTCCATTTCTTTAATGCTGGATTAAATGCTTCTAAAATACCACAAAACATATTAGATAGAATAGAAATATAATTCCAAGAAAATCACTGGAGGATTTAAGAGTCCAATTTAGAGTAATCCCAAATGAAGAAGGTGACGGCAGAGGAGGCCGCTACTTGTGAAGGAGTGTACAGGACGTTTTGTACAAGTCTCTTCATGTTGCTTGTATTAAGGTGTCCTGCAATGTCAGACCACGGTCAGCTTACTGTGCCTGGAGCCACTGCTTACAGAACCAGGTAATGCATCTTCCTCATGACCTGTAGAAATATGTTTCATCTTAACATTAATTTTATTATTTCATTAGGATTTTTCAAGGTTCATTATTAAGCTAGGAAATTGTACAAATACTCAGCAAATCCAAATATCATTAATGTAATAAGAAGTTACCTTTCATTCAAGCAAAAAAAAACACAACATTGTTCATAACTAGAGATGGGCGGGTCCGGTTCCCCGAGAACCGAACCCACCCGAACTTTGGGTATCCGAGTACCGAGCTCGGTACTCTCACGCCCGTTCCGAATCCAAATCGAGGCCGAACGTCATTGTGACGTCGTCGGATCTCGGGGCTCGGTTCTCGCGATACTTCAACATTATAAATACACGCCTACACAGCAATCCATCGCCATTTGACAGAGGGAGAGAGCAGGGTGTAGTCACAGGCTGATTAGAGCAGGGACAGAGAATCCAATATTCTTCTTGCAATTGCTCTAACAAAAATCGCTAGAGAAGAGAGGAGGATAGAGGTTTATTATTTTTTGTTAATATTTGGCACTCCCCAGTGCTTTTAGGGTGTCCCCCATAATTGTGCATAAATATTTCTGGCTGTCAAAAGTCATATCTGTCAGCAGTATCTACCAACTAATTTTTAGCGCTCCTCAGTGCTTTTGGGGTGTCCCCCATAATTGTGCATAAATATTTCTGTCTGTCAAAAGTCATATCTGTCAGCAGTATCTACCAACTAATTTTTAGCGCTCCTCAGTGCTTTTGGGGTGTCCCCCATAATTGTGCATAAATATTTCTGTCTGTCAAAAGTCATATCTGTCAGCAGTATCTACTAAATAATTTTTAGCATTCCTCAGTGCTTTTGGGGTGTCCCCTATAATTGTGCATAAATATTTCTGGCTGTCAAAAGTCATATCTGTCAGCAGTATCTACCAAATAATTGTTAGCACTCCTCAGTGCTTTTGGGGTGTCCCCCATAATTGTGCATAAATATTTCTGGCTGTCAAAAGTCATATCTGTCAGTAGTATCTACCAAATAATTTTTACCACTACAAGTGCTTTGCGCTCAGAATGGATTCAAAGCAGTCCACATATGATCAGAATGAGCAACCAGGTTCTGTCACCAGTCCTGATGTTAGTGTTCCCAGTACGTCATCTGGCCAAGGCAATGTCAAACAACAGAGTGTTTTCAAATCAGTGCACAAAACAAAACCCCCCAAAAAAATTACTGTGTTGAAGCGAAAAAAAAGTGTTACTGAGCAAAAGTTAAGTGGCGATAAAAAAAAAATTGCCAACATGCCATTCTACACACGCAGTGGCAAAGAGAGAATGAGGCCTTCACCTTTGGCTATTAGTGGCAGATCCAAAAATGTTACCGACCCTACAAGTGGTGCACAACTACTGTTACGCGTCAAAGCCGAGCTGCAAGATAACAGTAAGGCATTGGAGAATAATGTTTGCTCTGAATCAGAAATGACACCGATCCCTGTGGAGAGTCCATCCAACAGTGGTATGTCTAATTGTGAGCATTCTGTTAGTGTACCCATAAAGAAGGGCCCTTTCAGCAGTTCTGCTGATGTGTACCTAAACAGCCTGATTGTAGCCGCTGATACACAAATTGAGGATGCCACTTTGGAAATAGAAGAGGATGAGGGGGAGATTTATGGAGGTGACGAGGGCGCTAATGAGGATGTTGATGATTATGATGCAGACAGATACCAAATTGCCTTTCTCAATTTCTATTTATATTCTAGATTATACAACGGCTGAATAGTTTTCTATTTTATTCCTAGTGGAGAGGGGATCTGATGCAGACAGATACCAAACTGCCTTTGTCCATTTCTTTGTATATTCAAATTTCTAGTTCTACAGTCTATGCAGGCTGCTTTTTTTTCTCTTTTACTACACGTGGATGAAGGGGGGGTCTGATGCAGACAGATACCAAACTGCCTTTGTCCATGTCTTTGTATATTCAAATTCCTAGTTCTAAAATCTATGCAGGCTGCTTTTTTTATATTCAACTACAAGTGGAGGGCGGGCGGGGGGCTTAGATAGCCACCAAAGTACCGTGGTCCATTTAATTCTACTTTCTAGCTCCACAGTCTGTGCAGGCTGCTTTTTTTATATTCAACTACAAGTGTAGGGTCTAATATACACTCAAAGATGATGGCTACATTGCCAATAATCAAAGATGGAGGAGGTAGACAACCAGGTTTGACTGTATAATTTGCAGACAAGTGTTCGCATTAAGGACGGCCTACCAGGGATTCAACTGTTTTTTCATAATTTATTAGCTTTAGAATTACCTCACTTATCTAAGAAACTGGTGGAGCACTAAATTATTTTAGACCAAAACATTTTATTTTTTTCAAAAATAGCAAAACAAAACCAAACAAAAACAAAACCAAAACCAAAACCAAAACATGCAAGGGCGGTTTTGCAAAACCAAAACCAAAACACGAAGGTAATCCAGATCCAAAACCGAATACAAAACCAAAACACGGGGGTCAGTGACCATCTCTATTCATAACCTTATTGCTGTTTTATTCTTTCACAGCTTTCCATCCGTTTAAAATGCATAAGACCCAATAATTGAAGGACAAAGCTGTGAATAAAATTATTATCTCTCAGATACTTGGTTTTCAGACATATCTCTTGTTCCAGCTACAGGTATAGTCTAAGTGCAGATTACTAGTGATAACAGCTAAATATGTATGCTAGGACATGTGTTTGCAATGTATAAATGTATTTTATGTAGAGTAGATATTCATAACATGCTAATAAATGTATTTCATGGCACAAAAACACTTTTTAATTTTTTAATGTTTAATCATTAACACCTTTATTATTAACAGGTGACATTAATTGAATTTCACATATGTATTGGAGGTATCCTGCAGTGTACAGTTATGGCCAAAATTTTTGAGAATGACACAAGTATTGGTTTTCACAAAATTTGCTGCTTCAGGGTTTTTAGACCTTTTTGTCAGATGTTGCTATGGTATATTGAGACACATTACAAGCATTTCATAAGTTTATTGACAATTACATTAAGTTTATGCAAAGAGTCAATTTTTGCAGTGTTGACCCTTCTTTTTGAAGACCTCTGGAAGTCGCCCTGGCATGATGTCAATCAACTTCTGGGCCATATACTGACTGATGGCCACCCATTCTTGCCTAATCAATGCTTGGAGTTTGTCAGCATTTGTGGGTTTTTGTTTGTCCATCCGCCTCTTGAGGATTGACCACAAGTTCTCAATGGGACTAAGGTCTGAGGAATTTCCTGGCCATGGACCCAAAATTTAGATGTTTTGATCCCCGAACCACTTAGTTATCACTTTTGCCTTATGGCAAGGTGCTCCATCATGCTGGAAAAGGCAGTGAATGTCACCAAACTGTTTTTGGATGGTTGGGAGAAGTTACTCTTGGAGGGTGTTTTGGTACCATTCTTTATTCATGGCTGTGTTCTTAGGCAAAATTGTGAGTGAGCCCACTCCCTTGGCTGAGAAACAACCCCACACATGAATGGTCTCAGGATGCTTTACTGTTGGCATCACAGAGGACTGATGGTAGCGCTCACCTTTCCTGCCCCAAACAATCTGTCCTCAGCAGCCCAATTCCTGTACCTTTTGCAGAATATCAGTTTGTCCCTGATGTTTTTCCTGGACAGAAGTGGCTTTTTTGCTGGACTTCTTGACACCAGCCCATCCTCCAAAACTCTTCGCCTCACTGTGCGTGCAGATGCACTCATACCTGGCTGGTGCCATTCCTGAGCAAGCTTTGCACTGGTTGTGCCCCGATCAACTTTAGGAAAGGTGCTGGCACTTGCTGGACGTTCTTGGGTGCCCTGAAGCCTTCTTCACAACTATTGAACCTCTCTCCTTGAAGTTCTTGATGATCCGATAAATGGTTGATTTAGGAGCAATCTTACTAACAGCAATATTCTTCCCTGTGAAGTCCATTTTGTGCAAAGCAATGATGACTTCACGTGTTTCCTTGCAGATAACCATGGTTAACAGTGAAAGCACAATGATTTCAAGCACCATCCTCCTTTTAAAGCTTCCAATCTGTTATTCTAACTTGCATGACAGAGTGATCTCCAGCCTTGTCCTTGTCAACACTCTCACCTGTGTTAACGAGAAAATCAGTGACCTAATGTCAGCTGGTCCTTTTGTGGCAGGGCTGAAATTCAGTGAACATGTTGTTTTTGGGATAGAGTTCATTGTCATGACAAAGAGTGACTTTGAAATTAATTGCAATTCATCTGATCACTCTTCATGACATTCTGGAGTATATGCAAATTGCCATCGTAAAAACTGAGGCAGCAGACTTTGTGAAAAATAATATTTGTGTCATTCTCAAAACTTTTGGCCATGACTGTATTGTCTACTAGAGCAGAGCAGACCTACACCCCTAGTCATCACCACACATATCTTCACATCCGCTCCTTGATGAATTTGGGCATATGTATACCTGATTATTTTGTGGGTTTTTTTAAATGTTCATTACGGTCAGTATGCATCCCTTAATGAATCAGACCCAATATGTGTATTTTACTAAGTTATGAGATCTGCAAACTACTTTTTGTTTTACCTTTTTAATAGTTTTTTTATTAGAGTGCCCCAGTAGGTCATAATAGACATTCGGGGACAATGACATAGAATAGAAACATGTGGCCACCATTCTAATGTGCACCTAACATAAAAGGCATTTGGGGGGCAGTAATGGTTTAAAAGAAGCAATTCTTCATGCGACCCGAGAAAACGTGGCTATCCAAGAACTTGCGGGTAAAGATGAGTGAAATTGGGACAAAATTACATGTAAATGGAAACAGGAAATATAGTTGCGTCTCACAATAAAATGTTCACATTCCTGTGGCATTGCCATTCTGCATTTGTATTCTGCAAAATGTATAGTCTATAGTAGTAAACAGAACTGGGAAAATGGCAGCCAATTCAATCTACTCTGCAATGGGAGTGTAACGGGTACTAGAGGGACAAAGCCACACAAACCGCAATCCCCTTTCCAACACTCCAGATACTCACCAGATCCTGAGGAACCACTACGAGATACACTGCACCCTTCTCAAACGCAATGCGAGAACCACACCTCACGTTTGATCGTCCTAACGTGTCCACCATTGCTGTAGCCTGGCTTTTGGTTCCTACGGGGAAGATGCTAAAAGAGAGACAGGTTGGCATACAAAACAACAAACAGTTTGGTGTGTTACCTGCCAGTGACCACCTCACCAATGGTCACTACTTCTGCTCTGGGAGCAGATCCTGCTTCTGCTCACCCGTCCTAGGCCACCCATATCGGCCAATACTCAGTCGCTCCGCAGGCCTCCATCTGCTGCCTGACCCCGGCCCCCTAAACCGGGTTGAGGGGCATTGTATGCCACTCAACAGCCTACTATTTTACTCACTTTGTCCGAATGTCCCACTACATCCAGAGCCGAGTGCCCTGCTAAACTAACCAGGACCTAATGTCCTCTTCACCACCTCTGACATAGCTCCCGCTAAACAACTATCAAGGGCCTAGCGCCCCAGTAAAAAGAAGAGAATGGCGCCCTCCTACACTGTTAAGGTCATGCGCCATGGCACTATATGGGCCTGTGCTAAACTACCAAATGGACCTAGTGCCCAGCTAACTGCGCCTTGTGCCCTACCTACTAAGGGCATTGCGCCCTATAATTTACTAAGGGCCTTGTGCCCTGATCCTAACTAAGAGCTTTGGTCCCTGATCCTAACTACTTAGGGCCTTATTCCCTGAGCCTAACTAAGTGCCTTATGCCCAATTTACCTGTGGGCTTACAGCCCAACTAAACTACCTACTATGCCTTGTGCCCAAAGAATAACTCCTGGGCCTTATGTCCCCTGACTAACTATGTGCTTAGGGTCCAGCTATTTATGGGGCCCAGTCTCCAGATAAACCCTACCTAGGTCCTAACTGCGCCAGGGCCTTGTGCCCACTACTTGTTCCATCATGGGCCTAGTGCCCGAATTGTCCCTAGGCCTTGCACCTGACCTAACAATAGTAATTATACTTACCTGCTCTGCGCAGAATACTCAACTTACGCCGGCATTTTCGGGTCTTCCAGACCCTCTAGCTGGTGGCGCCTTTTCTCCAGTTCAGTGCACTGGTCTTCGCTGTCAGCTTGGCTTCCTGAGCCCTTCCTGTGGCAGGGTAGCTCCTAGCCCTTACAAGGGCTCCCTGCCACTTCCGCCACCGTCCTCTTCTTTCTTTCTTGTGGATGTCCCACAATGTCTCCTATGCTGGGCTCAGCCGCTGGACTGATTGCAAGATGTCGGCGCCCAAAGGCTTATATAGCCGCTGGCATGCTTGCCGCAACGTCCCTTGTTGATGCGGTAAGCCCTGATTGGTTCGTCGCCGCTACAATAACTCGAACGACCGATGGTGAGCCAGGATTGGCTCACTGTCCCGGACGGTGATTAGCCAACAGGGGAGAGTGAACCCTGATTGGCTCACCTGCCCATAGCTGCCGGGACCTGCAAGAAAAGAAGATGTGTACTCAACACTGAACCGCAGGACCAGTGAGTAGTTTTCTTTTTCTTTTTCCATCTTCGCCCTCCTCCTAGACACCGCAGCGGGGCACATCTCCACAGGAGTTGAATTCTGGGATCAGAATTCCACATGGAACATTTAAGATCAAACGTGTGAAATTCTGCAACCAAATGTGGAATGACCTGAATATTCCACAACAATTTTTAAAATTCACCTTTATGTTACCTTGCAAGGAAATGAAAAATAAATGCAGATATCACTTTTATGTCTGATCTGAGCGGTTTGTGCAATATGATTTATAAACCATCTTGGAAGCACAGCTGCAGGTAGATGGCAAATCTCTGCCTTGTAAACAGCTCTTACAATCTCATTACTATGAGATATGGATTTTGGCTTCAACATGATGAACACTTAAGGGCTCGCACACACGTGTATTGAAAAACAACACTAGTTGTCCTGGCTTTTAACAGAGAGTGTTCATGAATATGTCTTAAAGTTTTCCTGCAGCATTCTGCACTATGTACTTAATGAGTGTCCCCACAGAACTCCATTTATTTACTGAATGTTAATTATTCTGAGAATTGTCAGCAACATTGAAATTGATGCAAAACGAACGCAGGTCAGAAAGTGTTTGTGTACAGGTTTGATCTCTTTCATTATTTCTGAACTATCAAAGTCTTAACACCCATGTGTACTAAGCCTGAGACAACCAAATAGGTCACAATGGCTTCAATTAAAAACTTTCCACAAAAAGAGCCATCAGAAATACAAGCCTAAAACCAGCAATCCCACATAGAAAATGGAAATAGTTACAATACAGCATTAATATTTTAATAGAAAGACCCCCTGTCCCCAACTGGCAAAATCATGACGGTCCTATCCCCCCAGACTTGTGGTTTGTTGCTTATTCACCAGCAAAGGAAGGGGTTCTTTACAGTAAGAGCAGTCAAATTATGGAATTCATTGCCAGGGAAGGTTGTGATGGCAGATTCAATAGCTTTGTTTAAGAAAGGGTTAGACAAATTTTTAGCGGAAAAGTGTATCCAGGGATACGACCATTAATTAAAATGAAGGATAGTACTGGATATAGGGTAAACATAGGACTGCAATATTGGGTCTTGGGGGATTTTCACAATTGAAACAGATTGGCGGTTGTTTACTCTGGATCAATTTCAAATATAAGTGCAGGATCGCAGGAGATCCAAAATAGGTTGAACTTGATGGACTGGTGTCTTTTTTCAACCTCATCAACTATGTTACTATGTTACCTCCACCAGTATATCACCCCCACTTGTACATTATTATTAGGTGAAGAACAGGTGGTTTTATTAAACTAATATTCTGCACAAAGTTCTGTGTATATTAATATATGTGGAGATAAGACAGATCAAGACTATGGCCACATACTGTAGTACAAACAGAGACGGGGATGGTTGCAGTGAACCCATTTCAGATCAGCGTTGATGCTGTAACTTGTTCCCAAGTAATATTTTTGGAATTTAATGTACAAGAAAACAGTTCATCTGTTGGCGCAAGCACAAAAGCAACATTAAGAAATTCTCTTGTACTTTGAATGAAATATTGACAGTATCTGGATATTATACATTCTTCCCTTACTATTTCCTGACTGATGTTGCTCTTAGTATTCTGGCTTTAGACTTTGTAAGAAAATAAGGAGAGATAAGATTATATGTGTTGTACAGCCAGCCACGGTCACTCTGTGGCCACTGCTGCGTGCTTGTAATATTAGTCACGTCCTATACATCTCTGGCATAGTTTAGGATAGATATTATGCATGGCTATATAATGACATGGATTACACCATGCAAAATTTTGCTTTCCAGGAAACCAAAGTTCTCCCTGTAAGAAATAATGTAACATGTTTCACACAGGACGCTGGTGACAGAGAGCAGCAGGAAGGTGGTGACAGAACAAAATGGCCCTCAACACCATGTGCTTACAACCAAACCTTTTTGACTTCTCCCATTCAGGGGCAAACGCAGGATCTGCAGAGGGGGGATTTCCACACCACACCACCAGTGGGCGTGACCAGCATGCATGGGGGCGTGGCTAGAATTTTAGACAGTCCTTGGCTGCTCTCCAACTCTTCCTATCCCCATAATATACATGGGCAATGCTGTGTGCGCTACTGTTAGGTGCACGCAGCTCTCCCTTTTCAAGCAGAGCTATGTGAAGCAGACGGGCAGGGTCCAGCCCCCTCAATTATACAGTGCCCTAGGCTTGGAGGGGGGTTTCCAGGCACTAGGAACCCCCCTTCGGTTTGCCTATGCCATTCCCTCCATTACAACAAGCACAAGAGCATTGGAGCATGGCTCCGTGTAATTTTCCATTTTGCAAGCACAAAGTAAAAGACAAACTCATTTGTTTAAAAGTTTTTGAACCAGCTATACAAATCAGTTCTAAAGTTTGAAAGTTCACGATAAATGCTCATATTTAACATAAATTTGAACAGGGGGAACAGCTTTGAACATGTTCAATGGTTTTCCATGTGAATGGTGAACTCAAACAAAGTAATGAAGTTTGAAATTACATTTTATTAAAAAAACTATAAAATGTAGCTATTTAAGAGGGTGGAGTACAGCATAACCGACATCTTCAGTCTGGGCGGGCCTTTCCCGACGAGGATCCATGACGACTCTTCTGTGAACCGACTTCAACTAATCCCGATGCAGGAAGACCCCAGCGCGACTTGATGACATCAGTGACATAGACGACGCTGTTAACAGTGCTCTTAAGGGGGTAATGTCAGTATGCGGCTATGTACAATGTACGTTACAAAAGGTTGAACATTGTACATAGCCTATGTCACTGACGTCATCAAGTCACGCCGGCGTCTTCCTGCATTGGGATTGGTTGAAGTCGGTTCACAGAAGAGTCATCATGGATGACAAAATCGAAATGGCTCAAAAATCACAATTATACAGCGAGTTGAAGGACTTCAAACCAACCATATTAGTACAGGATTTTTAAACAATTTGAATAATTTGAGCATCTGTACATATTCAAAGTTTAGCATGCATCATGTGTGGCACATACATAGACTTTATACCATGTATAGTTTCTGTTGCACGTGCAGTGCCGGACACATAAAGATCAATTCAGGAAGAAAACATCTCCTGGCAAACACATCTGCTCCAGGTAGCACATTGGTCAGCACTGCTGCCTCACAGTGCTGGGGTCATGAGTTCAATTCTGCCCTGGGCTCTATCTCTGATTGTGCAGTGAATCCTTTTCAGAGGAGATTTGATGCTGTATTTTTTTACCAAAGTAATATTTTTGTAATCTAATGAACAAGAAAGCGTCTCATCTGTTGGCACAAACACAAAGACAACATTAAGGAATTCTCTTTGAATGGAATATTGACAGTATCTTGATATTGTGCATTCTTTCCTTACTATTTCCTGACTGATGTTGCTCTTAGTATTCTGGCTTTAGATGTCTTTAGAAAATAAGGAGAGATAAGATTATATGTGTTGTACAGCCAACAACGGTCACTCTGTGGCCACTGCTGCGTGCTTGTAATATTAGTCACGTACTATACATCGCTGGCATAGTTTTGGTTAGATATTATGCATAGCTATATAATGACATGGATTACACCATGCAAAAATTAGACTCCTAGTACATCAATGATATCCCTGCAAGATCTAATATACTTATAAGTTACACAGGTTTATTCCAATCAGTAAATCATATCATTACTAAAAGAGAGTCTTATCTATTATATATATATATATATATATATATATATATATATATATATACACATTATTGAATGGCAAATTGCAAGCAAAAGTAGAATGCCAGAGCAATCGCAGTGAAAGCAGTGGATATCCGGCTGAATGCAGCCGGTGGATATCCAGCTGAAGCATTAGATGGTGTCAAATATAACAGGAATATCATCAGACTCATTAAATCCAGAGCAGCATTAATAGTTTAGACACATGGGTTACTAATGCCGAATCTTCAGCCAGGTACAGCGCCTGCAGACAATAAACAGCCAAACGGAAAGTGCACCAGCATTAAACAAGATCAGAAGTCAGAGGCAGCAGTCTGTTCAGTAATAATATAAACCGTGAGTTCCAGGTCACTTTACAAGTCAAGCAGCTACAAGGCTTGGGGGCACATTTATCAACATTCGCAAAATACGAAAAATAGTTTTCAATCCTTATCGCATTGATAAGGATTGAATTATTTTTCATATTTATTAAAAAAGCAACACAGGAACAGCAGTTCCGAAAAACTGCTGTTCCTGTGAAGTGGAAAACATACTTACCACTGCCTCTTCGTTCCCAAAGCAGCATGCGATGAACGGGGCTCCTCTTCTGACTCCAGTGCGTATGCGTGGAGTGAAACCCTCGGGCATGCGCACAGACATCTCTGCTATGTCTCTGCAACTATGGTTGCAGAGAGCGAGCGGTGAGTGACAGGGAGGGATCATGCTCTTCGGAGCAGAGCTGACAGCACTGAAATCTTTCAATTTTGATAATGTACGCCAGCTTCAACTTGTTAGATTGCGGTTGGGAGCAGTCACCATACTGTAGAATGGTGACTGCTCCCAAAAACCAAAAGGAAAGCAAAGCAGCAGATATCCACGATATCCACGATGCACCCTTCTTAATTATGCGGGACACACAGAGGGACGTGTTTTTAACAGTAAGTGCATGATAGATTTCCATCACCAGTTGTTAGATATGCCCCTGGGAGAGCCATGGTCAGAATTGCAAACTAGATCAGCATAGCACTGGTAGACAAGTGGTTGTCAGATCAAGCAGCAGAGTCGGTATGTCAGGCAGCAAACAAGCGATGGTCTATTGAAAGCCGAATCAGATGCATAGAAGAAGATTAACAGATATGCTGGACAATGTCAAGCAGACTCAGAAGTCTGGCAAGGTAGCTTTGAAGTCATTGTTGCATCACCTGCATGATGTCACTTCCCATCAAGGAGACTTTCATGTTATATTATGTGCATAACATTAACTTCCCCCGAGATTCCCTTGTCCCAGATCAGCTTCCAATCTATCAAATGTCTGAGAATAATAACATTTTTCATACTTCTATATAGTGTCTTCTTCATCACATACGTATTTCTGGGCTTCTGAGCACCAGACAAGCCACAGCTGACACGGTTTGTGACAGCTGCTTTCTGGCCCTAACTCCTCGGCCACCGCTACAGCCTGAAGGATCAGATTGACCAGGATCACTGGCTCCATTTTCATATATAGGAGACGGGGACCAGGAAAGGGGGGGGGATGGCAAATTTTAGTTCGGGGGTAAGACTCGACTCAGCAGTCTATTACAAACACTTTAAAGGTAAAAAGTGCAGCTGGCCCAGTGACCAAGCCCAAGGGAGCCCTGTATGGGACCAGTCTAGGGGGCATATGCCCCCCTGCCCAGCCTGCCCCTGACCAGGACTGAGAGGTGATTAACCGAGAGGGGGCGAGACGTAGGTCAGAGGCAGATCTGTGAGGATATTAGGGAGAGATTCAAGATATGGTTTGAGATTTATGAAGGTGTGATGTTGTTGGGGCTTTGCAGCTTTAAACTATGCAAAATGTAAATGTAAAATACATCACAGAATGGCGGAGCAAAAGCAGTAGTTATGTTGATTAATAGTCTTGCAGATTGGGAGAGTCTGTGCAGTACGATTAACATTGTCACCAGCAGAGGCAATTTCAGTCATCACAACCCAAGTGGTCGGGTTGAATGGAGGGTGGGAAGGTGAAAGTGCCAGTGGAGAACTTTGCTGCAACGGAAAGCCTGGCTGTCATAGGCTGACTGCAGCCTCACAAGCTATATTCAATCTCACTGCCTCTATTACAATAAAAATTGAATTTTTTGCATTCTTCATTAATCTGAGATGCTGCTAGGGTGAGAGAACCATTGTCCAATTCCTTTCTACCGCCCTATTCCATCGATATGAAATGAGCTACAAATGAACCAGGTAGGCTCAAACACATGGATTAATAAATCATTTTCTGCAGTTAATTAGAATAAATAACAATATACTATACTCAGAATGTTATAAAAACTTGCGCCAAGCAAATCAGTATCCTCTCCCACTAAAACAAATACGGGTAAAGTCGACTTACAAAATAATCACTGAATTGCAGATTACTTTGTTTTTTTTTTAAAGATAAATAATGTTTGCTTTGAGTATCCCTTTAAGCAGTATGGAAGAAAATAGCCTCAGAAATCAACACTGCCAAGTAGGGTTATGTAAACAGTTTATCCTGAAAGTATGCAACCTTTCATAAACTAAGCTCTTATTTAAGGCAGCTCAATATCTGTTTACGCTTCGGATAGGAAATGTGTATTCTGCTCAGCCTGCTCCACAATTTATATAGTAATAGTGTTTACGATTGTGAAAACAACAGAGCAAAATATTTAACATGGCCTTTTCTTGTAGATAAAGTGCTGTGATTTTTTATAAAACATTGAATCTTCTTCAGTAAGGCTTTATATTTACAAACTGATACCAAGAGCTTTCAATCTGTAGGCGCTCGTTCACACAGATGTACAGGGGAATTGCAAAAAAACTAATGCATGCTTTTGTGTTTAAGTTATGCTTTTTTTTTTACATACCGTATTTCCCCATGTATAAGGCGCTCCATTGTATAAGAAGCACCTTAAATTTGGCCCCGAAATTTGAAAAAAAAATTATTACGATAGCTGTCAAAAAAGGCAGGGAGAGTGTAATGGCCGGCTGCTCTGATCACAATCAGAACAGCCTGGCAGCACACTCTCCCTGCAGGTCTGTTCGGCAGAGATAGACAGGGAGAGTGTGCTGGCCGGCTGCCTTGATTGTGATACCAGAGCAGCCGAGCAGCACACTCTCCCTGCAATCGCCCACCCCCCGCTGCCACTGTACCTCTGTCCCCCTCCTCCTGGATGCGTGCATACCGCTGTCCCTCTCCTCCTGGATGCGTGCATACCGCTGTCCCCCTCCTCCTGGATGCGTGCATACCACTGTCCCCATCCTCCTGGATGCGTGCATACCACTGTCCCCATCTTCCTGGATCCCCGCTGCCACTGTGCCTCTGCCCCCCTCCTCCTGGATGCGCGCATACCACTGTCCCCCTCCTTCTGGATCCCCCCCGCTGCCACTGTAACGCTGCCCCCACCCCCCCTGCATCCTCGCTACCCCTGTTTAAGACATACCCAGGTTTTAGGGCCAAAATTTTTGGGAAAAAGGTGCGTCTTATACATGGGGGAATACGATATATTCCATGGGCTTGATGATGCATTGCTCTTTTACCAACACAATCTGTTGTAGAGGTTTGGGAAGTAGGTTTTGCTGCATTCTAATATTTTAATTGCAGCATTTACATTTTAGAATGCACTGGTAGACTTGTTCTCCAGAAATGCACTATGATGAATTAGTTGGCTGAGATGTCACCTTTGACCTGTGTAAGGTCACATTAGGGACTAAAAATGTGGAATATGGCTTCAGATGTGTAAATGGAAAGGGATAAATTGTTTTAATAATAAAATTATAATAATTATTATATTAGAAGTACAGAGGAGATCCACAACCATTTAAGAAAACAAGCTGTCTGTTATATATTTACTGCATACGCAGATGTTTGATGATTGAAGAATGGTAGGAGATTACCTGAAATGCCCTATTTTACTTCCACCTGATGATGATCAGCTGGAATATTGGCAGAAGACGTTTGACCAGTGGCCAGAATTACCAAAACGTTTCCATTGAAACTACTTCCTGCTGGTGTTCTAGTGTATTGTCTGAATGTGCGGTCAGTGCTGCAGTGGAACTGTAGCCAAAAATCAATGTCAGTTATCCCCCAAAACATGTGAAAAAGAATCAACAAAATTAAACCCCTAAATTTACTTCCCTCCAACACACACACACTAGGCTCATAAGAACAATAGATGTACTATGTAAAAATACACTGTACTACGGTATGTTTATGTTACATTGATTTGGAACCAAAACAATATTCTGTGACAATTAGAAACTAAATTGCATAAGACCTGAACTGCGAATATAATTCTTATTGTTGTAATTGTTTCATTTCTCTGTGGTACTCTCTTGTGCACCAGCCAATTGGAGGTGACCGGTGTAAGTGCAAAAACACGATTTAATGTTGCAGAGCAAGATTATTCAAATAAGGTAGAATGTGTGCATTTTAGGCGTATTGCTTGCGTGGCGGAAGGGCACACAGCCATTTCCTCTCTGTACAATGCTTGTAAAGCTGGATGAGGCGAACTGTGCTTTCTCCAGTCGAATTGTCAGTTTGCTCCGACAGGAATCACAATTTACAAAATTCGGTACATTTCACAAATTTGCATCTGAATTCAGACGAATCAGCGAGAATAGAATTTCTGTGGTTTCATAACTCTCTAAGAATGAAGCTGAATCTTAGTAAGAGACATCCAGATAAAATAACAAAAGACAAACATTAGGCTTTTGGAAGAGACACTTATTACACCCAGTACTGGTCTCTATGTACATTCATTAATACAGGTTATTCAAGTTTTCATCATTCTCATAGTTCCAGGAAAATTAAAATGCCTGGCAGAAGATTCAGTACATACTGACATTACTGGTGGATAACACTGTCCTGTAGACAGGTAATATTGTATTATACAGTTTGGGTTCAATATACTAAGGTGTTCTAATGCTACAACTAAGTATTTGCCTTTGCTGATATGTTGGACTAATAAACTGGAGGGCAGAAGAGTAGAAATTACAGCAGTACAGAGAAGAAATATAGAGGTACACGTTTTTTGGCATGTACATGTCTATTTGTCTGCTGTGCACATACACAGGGGCAGTCCCCCTTCTGCATTTCAAACTATTTCTGTGCAGATCGTTGGCGCAACTTGTGGTCCGTGATTCTGTCTTTGTCTTGAAAATCATATCTGCAATCATTTCTGGACCATCCCATTAATTATATATTACCTTAAATACTGCATGTTGGAGAACCAGTGATATTGCTATTATTATTATTATGATTAATCTTTATTTAGAGGGCACCACAAGATTTCTGCAGTGCCCTACAGAAAACAAACAGTGGACCATACAGGATTAAGCAGTATAGAACAATGAACAAAAAACCAAGTACTTCAATAGCACCAAACATATCTAGCATAGTGAAGTTGGAGGAGAATAATAGGTAGAGAGACAGGAGGGAAGCGGGTCCTGCTTGTAAGAACTTACATCCTAAGGGGAGGGCAAGCAGACAGGAGGCACAAAGTAAGTCAGAGGGGATCAATCGCAAGAGGAGCGAGTAGCGGGACAGGGGAAGAGAGCGGAGGAGAACAGGAGTAAGGGTGGTATGCTTTGAGGAACAGATGAGTTTTAAGTGCTCGTTTGAAGGTGCAAGGTGTGATGAGGTGATCACAGTGGAGCAGAGGTGATGGTCATTGGACGATTGCAGGGAACGGGATGGAGTGTGAATGGAGAGTAGGTTGGAGAAGTATGGGGCAGTGGAGAGGGAGAGGGCCTTGTAGGTCAGAGTAAGCGGTTTGAAAAGGATTTTGTAGAGGAAGGGGAGCCAGTGTAGGACAAGGCAGAGAGGGGAGGCAGAAGAGGGGTGGCGGGAGAGGAAGATGAGTCTCGCAGCCGCAAAGAGAACATGGGTGAAGGGGGCGAAATGGGTGAGGGTGAGGCCGGTGAGGAGAAGTTTACAGTAATGAGAGTAAGATGATACTGGGGATGTCTTTAATTTATGACACATATCTACATTTTTATTTTCTACTTAGATTTGTTTTCGTGACTATAAATAGTTATCGTTTATGTTTCACATTTTGTTTTCTTATATCAAGGAATCAAAATGCATTTATTTGGGAATTCTTGTCATTGATAAACACAGAATACTCTATAATATCAAAAAATTCTGAATGGGTTTGGAATTTTACCAGACCACTCCAATGCATTCAATTTTTAAGACACTCCTCTGTCACTTTTTCTGTCTATGTTAGGTTACTATCCTGCTTGAATATAAGTCCTAAGTCTCTTATGGACTCTTTCGAGATTCATCTACTTATTATGCTATCCATTTTTCACTTTATTTTGGCAAGTTTTTTTTATATATCCTCTCTCTGATTATTGCTTTTCAATAACCTTTTCTCAAATTTGCTTTGAATATTTGATCTTCATGAGGAAGCTCTTGTTTAGAAATGCACTAACCAACTGTGGAACCTTTCCCAGACAGCTGTATTTATTTCTAAAGCAATAAAAACAGTTTACATGTAAAAAGGAGGACTCCGCTCAATCCATTATGTGACCTGAAGACAACTTATTCCACCAGATTTTATTTCGGTGTATGTTCATTAAGAGCTTTAGCGACTTTTTATTTTACATTACAGACTATATTGTATTGATTAGTTGTAAGAGTTTATAGAATAAATCCATTTTGATTCCATGATGTAAGAAATTAAAAATGACAACAGGGCAAATATTTTTTATAGCCACTGTATATGTGCTTTGCTTTATCACATGTTTTGGTGCATACGTCATACCATTCATATTAATACCATGTATACGCTCACTGCCACTTCACAGGACATGTAGAAATCAACTAATATTCTGCCCACAAAAAGGCTTTGCCAACAATTGTAAAACCAGAATATCCTTCCTAAATCCTGCAGTCAGGAACTACCCAACAGTCTGCAGGGAACGCCCCAATTAGCCTAAACCCTCCTGTCAAAATCAAACAATCTAAATGTAAGATCAACATGATATATGTGTGTTTTATATCACACAAAAATGTATACTGTAAATACCCAGTCTGCAATAGGAAACACTTGTTTCCTGATTCATGTTTGCATCTCACCCTTATTAAATAGAAAGCCAGAGACAGTTTGTCAAATAGCCAACAGATAATCAGAGCAGGCAATTATTACCAGGTATTATGTGGGCCTTGTAGGACTGGCAAGAGATAGCATGTATAATTCCTTTATCTCTTTCAATCATATAAACAGATGCCGTTTACATTCAATATTTTAAGCATTTTTTTAAAAATATTGCGGTTCTACTTTAAAACATATGTTTATAAAACAAAGTGGGTTTGTTACATAACAGTTCTACAAAACTTACTGGCAGAATTTATTCTGAACAGTATTTATCATTTATGAACCTGAATAAGAACTATAGTATGTCATATTCTGTCAATGTAAAAGGATCTATGAGCCATGAATTTAAATCAATGTCCTATTTATTAGAGAACATCCTACTCCATTGTATTTACCTAAAATATAAGTGTAAATAAAAAGTATAAATAAAAAGTGAATTTGTGAAGGAACTACATGTCCCAGCAGGTCCTGCAGGTGAGCAACAGGTTACCTGAGCCTGCTCTAGAATGTCCAGTTTAATAACTGAAAAAGCTAATATATATATATATATATATATATATATATATATATATATATATATATATATATATATATATGTATATAGAATCATTTATTGGAAACAGCAACGTAACTTTCCTACATTACAAATACCCACCCACTATAAATTCCATTGAGATAAAATAGTTAAATAGTTTTCATTCAGATACATGTGACTTATGTCACACGCCATTAGATACTTAACTCTATGCACAAAGAATGCAAGTGAGTGTGGAATAGACCCTGGTACTGGAACAACTGCAGAGTCATGCTGAGATAAGCTGGCATAAGTACAATGTTCATAGCTGGCACAGCTTACTATAAAGTAATATTGCTTATTTATGCTGATATAAGGATAAATAGATAACTAGAGATTATGTCAATCAGGACTGCTTCTGGCTAGGAGAGAATGGCCCCGAGTATGTTGTACCCCACCAACATCTGCTACTAAGTATCATTAATAACCCTGATAAACGGGCATCTTATGCTGGAATTGTGCATGCAACACATTTTTAGTCCAGTGGGCAAGACTTGATTTGGCCTATTAGGAACATTTTAAATGAAAAAAAATGCAGGTGGCCCAATGACCCTGCCCAAGGTAGCCCACTATGGGGCCAACCTGGGCGGCAGATGCCACCATTCCCCTGAGCTCAGCCTGCCCCTGCTGGTGGGCATCTTGTACCGTCTTCAGAAATTACATGCTTAGTATACACCTGATGCTAAACATTCCCTTAGCATGGCATTAGTGTCATTCTAATATGGGTGGGAGCTTGTGCTGTTAATTTCATGATGGGGCTAATCATTTAATGGTGGGTGGGAGCTATTGACTTATTGGTGGGGTAATGGTGGGGACAATTTAATTTAATAGTGAGATCATGGTGGTGCTATTAGTTTAAGGTGGGGTCATGGGACAATTAATTTAATGCTGGGGCGATTTGAGAGCTATTTATTAAATGTGGGTTGGGGGAGAAAGAGGGCCATTTATTAAATGTAAATACTAATTGTTTAATGTTGGAGGATGTTTGTGGGAGCAAATAGGTATAGGCAGCAAGGTGGCTTAGATGTTAGCATTTCTGCCTCACAGCGCTGGGGTCATGAGTTTGATTCTTGACCATGGCCTTATCTGTGTGAAGTTTGTATGTTCTCCCTGTGTTTGTGTGGGGGTGCTCTGGTTTTCTCCCGCACTCCAAAAACATACTGGTAGGTTAATTGGCTGCTATTAAATTGACCCTAGTGTGTGTGTGTGTGTGTGTGTGTGTTAGAGAATTTAGACTGTAAGCTCCAATGGGGCAGGGACTGATGTGAGTGAGTTCTCTGTACAGCGCTGTGGAATTAGTGGTGCTATATAAATAGATGATGATGAATGCCAGGGCTGGTTGCAGGGAGGCAGGTCTAATTATTAAATGTGTGTGTCATTGATTTAATGTCCAGGTTGGTTGTGTGGAGGGAGGCCTAGTGTGTTCACTCATCGCTCGGCTTTCCATATTTCATGTATCTTTTTTCTAAACAGGGCTCCAAATTTCATGATCCAGGTAAGCAGCAAGTGAGCTGAAGACACGGACAGCAGCAGATAGTGAAGAGGTAGAAGAGAGCAGGACAGTCTGCCAACAGTCCTAATTCTGGTGGTACCCTCCCGATTTAGGCTGACTGTCCTACTCAATCAAGACTTTGTCCCGACTACTTGAGAAGGAGGAGCTGGGTGCATCCAACAGTAACGCCCACAGTATTGCCCATGAATTTGAAGTGGATGGGAAGGGTTTCGAGAGCGGCCTCGTGCTGTTTAAAATGGTATCCAAACCACTTTCATGATGGTCATTCCCACTTTGGCAGAGTGAAACCCCAGATTAGAAATCCTGCTATGCCCATGAGGAACAATATGATATTGTTTCAATGGAATCTGGGGACAGTAGTGGATGATAACGATTATTTACTATATATACCACCCACTGGCAGAATATAATGATTAAGTTTGAGTGGAGAAACCCTTAAGATACACCCATAATCTAGAGAAGGCCAGAACAGAGAGTATTAATAGATAGTGTTTTTAGATAAAAATAAAAGCGGTAACCTATTGTACGTCATACATATATTCGTGACTTAATTCATATTAAAATGTTCTTATAAAAAAAGTAAAAAAAACCCCAGTTTTCATTGCTTATGGGAGTATGCTCTTTCCTTTAAACAGGGCCTGATTCATTACTGATCTTATCTGCTGCTTTTTGCTTATCTTAAGCAAATCCACTCTGTCCATGCTCAGAAAAGGGTGATAAGAAGCAAAATCCACTGCGTAAGTGAAGATTTTTTTAAGTTAAGATGAAAATCTATCTTAACTTCACTCTTATCTCCCCGTTTCTTCTTAAATATAAGCATCTTAACTTTTGCACAAGATAAGATCACTAATGAATCAGGCCCCAGTTGTTTTTGAGGATGGAATCTGTTTAATGACCCCAGTTATTGCATGTTACACTGTAACACGTGTTTGTGAAAAGTACAGCAAAACAGGGATGCAGGTGTCCCTGAATCTCTGTGTGATTTGCTCTGAGGCTGATTGGGGCGCAGTCCTTCTACTTCCTACTTCAACACAAGAAAAATGGTTAATTTTCCTCTCAGGAAGCCAGTGGGATGGGGCAGGAAAGCTGTGTCAATACAGAACTGAGGGCTGAATGTTTCCTTATCTGCCAGGATTGTTTTCATGCTGTAAATATTATGCAACCAGCTGCATAAAGTGTTTTGCTAATCAAATACAGCTACTGTTGACATTCTCCACAGGAGGGGAAAAATGTATATAAAAAGCAAAATAAAGTGAAACAATACTATCTAACTACAGGGAATGTTCTGATTCGCCAAAGAAAATTAAGATAATGGTTCTTTGCTGTCCCGAGAGTTTAATAAAAAAAATAAATATATATTTTCTGTGCAACTGGGGACTGGACTGGTGATAATCCCATAGTTGTAATCATAAACAGCCAGACCTTGTATATGAACTAATCCTTCTGGAGTCTGATTACTAATGAAAAACCATGTGTAGCTATGTCCGATGACTTTAAAAAAACGATAATTTACTTAAAGTATATGGTAAATGCAATTTACTAGAGACTTTGTGCTCATGACATAATATTCTATGGGTCCTATTTATGAATCTATATCAGTGGCGGATCCATGGGGGGGGGGGGGGGGGGATTGCCCCGATCGCCCCCCTAGCAGGGACTTGCTGCCGGCAGCTGCATACTATGTGCAGGTCCGTTTGGCAGAGACAGGCAGGGAGGGTGTGCTGCCCGGCCACTTTGATGGCCACTCTCCCTGCCTGTCTCTGCCGAACGGACCTGCACATAGTGTGCAGCCGCAGGCAGCCTTAGCTGTCAAAAAGGGGGTGGGGACAAAATCGTCCCCCGTAAAATACAATTCTAGATCCGCCCCTGATCTATATAAGGGGTCTATATACTTAAAATTTATGAAAGTTGCATCGCAGTAGATATCTGCTGTTTTGCATTTCTTTTCGTTTTTCTGTGCAATCCCCATAAAAGAGTATGGGGACTGCTTCCTAACGCAATTCAACAAATTACGAAAAAGACAAACTATCGACAACTTGTTATGTTAATGTATGCCAGCTTCATTTTGTATGTGAATCTTTTCATAGATTTTCATTTCTGTCCAGCTCTGCTCCGAAGAGCAGACATGGACAGCGCATGTGTGGAGGGATCATGTGATCCCTCCCTGTCACGTCCGAACTGCTCTGAAAGGAAAAACGAAGAGGCCACCCAGGATCGCATTCCGAAGACGCCGCGGTAAGTCGTCTACTTCTTTTTGCACAGGAACAGCAGTTTATCGGAACTGCTAATCCTGTGTTGTTTTTTGATGAATATGAGAAATAGTGCAATCCTTATCAATGCGATAAGGATTAAAAACTATTTTTCATGTTTTGCGATCCTTGTTAAACATGCCCCTTGGTCCTTACCAATTTGGCTGAATCATATCAGTTGCAGAAAATGTTGGAAAACTACACAAATACATGATAATACTGTACTAATATAATCCACTGGTCACATGACACCTGGGTCACATAACAGTGATAAACTGGATTCTAGTGGCTAAAGTGGCTTCGCATTAGTTGTAGTATTTTTTAATGCTTATTATTATTGTAAACATATGCAATAAACATATTTTGAAGCAAAATGGAGAGTCCATATGAATAACGTATTTGCCATGTCATTATGTTGGCCACACCATGCACACAGATTTTCCTTATTTATTTTTATTTATTTATTTATTATTATTATTATTGTTATTTTTAATTTATTTAATTTATATATACTAAAAATATATTGTGTAAGCACTGCCACTGCTATAATCAAAGCTGCAGTCAAAGCTGCAGTTTAATAGCATTTAATTAGCTGCTTTTTCTTCCACTGATACGCAGGCATCCATCTAGTATGTGAGTTATAGGCATTAGTGCAAGGCCTGTAACATATGGACATTTGATGAAAATACAGAAAAAACTATTTTACAACTATGTTTAACATATTAGTAAATTTGTTGTCTCATATAAAAGGACACTAATACAAGTCATGGAGTGCAATGTTTCATATATTAGTGACTTACATAACACTGTAAAATTGGTTTCCTAATTTTCATGATATTTGGTAATTTACAGAACCTTAGTAGAAATAAAGATATTTGAGATACATGTGGGTTGAGAGAGAGAGTTTTTCTTTACTATGCACATCAGCCTTCTTATCTGTGATCCTACTGGGGATGAAACAGGTGATAAAAGGGAATCATGTATATGTATACAGTATTCTAAAAACAACGTGGAATGCGTCAAGTTCTCTCAAAACACAGCACATTTTTCTTTTGCATTTTTGAATGGTATGTGTTTTAAGTTTAGTGGTTCTTTGCACATTAGCTTTCATTAAAATTGTACCCCGTTGTATAGATAACAAAAATCATTTTTATATTAAGTACTTTTCAAAACCAAAACTGATTTGTTGCTGTTTATCAGCGTGAACGGATGTGAATCACTTTTGTGATCCCTGTGTGCTTGGGCGACATGAGTGACATCTAGTGGCTGATTTATGAATTAATCAGGCACATTGTTTGTGTTTAGCATTAGCCCTTTGCAATTGGGTTTGCTACCCAATCAATATGTGCTGCTCCAGTTAGTGTCTGCTAACTCTCTCTAGCTGGCAGAGCATGATGGAACTTATAGTTCCACAGCCAATGGACTATAGCTTATAGAATGCCTGTAAATGCTTTAGATAATCATTCCCTGATTTACTAGGGATGGTAGGAGGAAACAATACTCTCATCGAATGCTCGCAAATAAAGGCATCATTCTGATCCTAGACAAAGGACAGGAGAAGTGATACAATGTGGTTCAGTTACATTGAATATTGATTATTATAATTATTATTATTTTAAGCACCAGGAATATTGTTCTTAACATCAGAAAAACATTGTATATTTCATATCACAGCTATAACGTATTTAAGGTGTTTTTTCCGGGGTACTGAGAACCCTATGTCCTCCTGCCTGCAAACAAGGACTTAATATATAAACTGTGCTCATCTGTAGTAAGTATATCCTACTAAGCAGCACAAAAATAATTAAATATGTCCTAGACTCTGTTAAAATGCGCTGAATTATCAAAAGAAGGTTTTCTTTTTTAGTAAAAAAGTTGTTCTAAAGGGGTTGGACCACACTCTGAATTAAAAAGTGGATCGCTGTATCCGATTGGCCGGGAGAAGCTTCTCAGTCTTATAACAAAAGGTTGTTCCGGACTGAAAAGAGAAGCAGTTTTGGTCATTTCCAGGTGATAAGTAAAACTGGGATGAGAGTGTCAGGTCATTCTGCTCTGAGACAGTAGAGGTAGGAGTAGGAGTACTGAGCAGAACACTGAATGCCACATTCTGAATAAGCATGTGACATTCCAAGTCCAAGTGTGGAATGAGGCAATATTATGAAGAACAGCTTTTAAAATTCCACTGAACTCTGCTTACAACACAATAGTAAAGGTAATTTCATAGACGGGGACATTGAAAGTAATGTGTTCCCAGAGGAAAGCTGGCTGAGCGACACAACCTCACATATCACTTCCCAGCAATTACAGGAAGAGGTCAGGATGCAAATGAATGTTGAAGCTGTAATTTACTTCTAATTACATCTACTTAACGTCCTCCTCAGATTTTAGCTTTGTGCAACATTTCAAATGATAGGCTGTAACTTTCTCAGCGTGCAGTGTGTGTGTGTCACAAAATAAACTGTAGAATGTGAAGACTTTTGTTTTTTGATTAGACTACAGTGGTGGAAGTAGGGTGTATACAGTGGTATGTCAGACTGTCACTTCTACTACATACATTGTAACACTATCACATTCCAGTCACTTACATTATATATATATACAGTGGTAGAAGTGGAGGTGTATACGGTGGTATGTCATATCGCCACTTCTACTACTGCCTTCATTGTAACACTATCACATTCCAGTCATTTACTTTATACATATATACAGTGGTGGAAGTGGAGGTGTATACAGTGGTATGTCATACCGTCACTTCTACTACATACATTGTAACACTATCACATTCCAGTCACTTACATTATATATATATACAGTGGTGGAAGTGGAGGTGTATACGGGGGTATGTCATATCGCCACTTCTCCTACTGCCTTCATTGTAACACTATCACATTCCAGTCATTTACTTTATACATATATACAGTGGTGAAAGTGGAGGTGTATGCGGTGGTATGTCATACGCCACTTCTACTACTGCCTTCATTGTAACACTATCACATTCCAGTCATTTACTTTATACATATATACAGTGGTGGAAGTGGAGGTGTATGCGGTGGTATGTCATACCGCCACTTCTACTACTGCCTTCATTATAACACTATCACATTCCAGTCACTTACTTTATACATATATACAGTGGTGGAAGTAGAGGTGTATACAGTGGTATGTCATACCGCCACTTCTACTACTGCCTTCATTATAACACTATCACATTCCAGTCACTTACTTTATACATATATACAGTGGTAGAAGTGGAGGTGTATACAGTGGTATGTCATACCGCCACTTCTACTACTGCCTTCATTATAACACTATCACATTCCAGTCACTTACACTATACATATATACAGTAGTAGAAGTGGAGGTGTATACAGTGGTATGTCATACCGCCACTTCTACTACTGCCTTCATTGTAACACTATCACATTCCAGTCACTTACATTATACATATATACAGTGGTAGAAGTGAAGGTGTATACGGTGGTATGTCATACCGCCACTTCTCCTACTGCATACATTGTAACACTATCACATTCCAGTCACTTACATTATACATATATATACAGTGGTAGAAGTGGAGGTGTATACAGTGGTATGTCATACTGCCACTTCTCCTACTGCCTTCATTATAACACTATCAAATTACAGTCACTTACATTAAATATATACATATACAGTGGTGGAAGTGGGGGTGTATACAGTGGTATGTCATACCGCCACTTCTCCTACTGCATACATTGTAACACTGTCAAATTCCAGTCACTTATATTTTCCATACAACCACATCTAAATTTCCACTTCGCCCACTGTCAGAATATAACCCTTAATACATCATTCACTGTTTCTAGACTTTATTTCCAACTTAGAGAGCCAATTATCACACATCTAAAGTTTATTTTATTAATTTACCATTGTCTACAAATTAAGTTCATTGAGGTTGACAGCAAAGTGGCTGAAACTGGGTCTTCTTATAACTATGGTTAAATCTAAACTCGGAGACATTATGGTTAACACCTGTCATTAAGTTCAAATTTATATGGGTTCAGTGGCTCTGAAATGAGATTAGGGGCTAGATTTACTAAACTGCGGGTTTTAAAAAGTGGAGATGTTGCCTATAGCAACCAATCAGATTCTAGTTATCATTTATTTAGTGCATTCTACAAAATGACTGCTAGAATCTGATTGGTTGCTTTAGGCAACATCTCCACTTTTTCAAACCCGCTGTTTAGTAAATATACCCTTAAGAGAGGGCTGGTGCATTAATGGTATTGAATTCCCTAATGTGGGCACAGGTATTGGACTCATCAGAACATGGCACTCTGGTGGGTGGAGTTTAATATAATAATGTTGCAGCTATGTCACACTTGACAATTGTTTTTAAGATGCTTTCTGCTCTGTTAAACAGGTAGCCAAATACTGTATGTGCCCCCTTTACCCTTTTATACCTGATCCTACCCTCCATCCTTTCGCTGTCATTCCTCTCCCCCAATTCCTTCCTTTTCTATTGGTTGTATCTGAAAACTTAAAATAAATATATAAAAAATATAGTGAGTCAAAAATAATATTAATACATTATTAGTAGTTATTACATTAGTTGAACACAATTGGCTTCTAAAGAGAGAATCCTGGTCACCAATTTTCAATGACTTGTTGATTTATGAGCTTGACCTTTAGCATCTCTTTATAATTCATGGTATCAATGGACCTGATTCATTAGGAAAGAAAAGCAAAAAAATTAGTAACTTTGAACCTGGGCAACAGCATGTTGCATTGGAGGGGGAGGTCAATTTAAAATATGAGGACAGACTTAAAATGGGGGTAGGGCATGTCCTAGATCAAGTTTTAATGCCAGTGTTAAAAAATAAAGCTATTAAGTATTTGTGTGAAACATGAAAAAGCAGCCAGTATTTTCCTTATGTGCAAAATAATATACTCATATGCACCCCTTGCATTGTAACATGGGTTTGCCAAGGTTCAAAGTTACTCATTTTTGCTTTACTTTCCATAACAAATTAGGCCCAATGTATTTATGTTCCATATATCACATAGTTGCCAACATTGGCAACTTGTGTTCCGGGACGCAGGTGGGAGTGTGGGGACGGGGCTCAAAGAATCGCGTCGTTAGCCCTGCCTCCAAAACAGTCATCACGGTGTCAGCCGTTTAATTTACCGACCCACTGGGAATCGGGAGAATTGCCTGCTCTCCCGGGGAACAGACCCGAATTTCGAGAGTCTCCCAGACATTCCGGGAGAGTTGGCAAGTATGATATATCAAAATACTGAAAACGCTACTTGTTTTTCTCAATGTGACAGGTACTTAATTGACAAAACAGTCAGATGTGTTTGCTGGATAAAATGAGGATACTACAGGCTCTGATAATTCATTTATTTACATTATTTATGTATAAGATATATTTGGTTTAGTATACCACTTTTATGCAACAAATACTGTTTTTAGCACAAATAATGTCCATATTTATGCAAATAAAAATTAATCAATGTCTGTTGTGTTTTTTAAATTGGAAACATAACTAATAGTTTAAAAAATAGACCATTTTAATTATTATTTGTTTATCCACCTTCTACTAGTGTTTGGCACTGCCATTAATTATGTATCCATGATTACTGCATAAGGTCAGACCAATTCCAGCATCCACGTGTACGTTATTGCTAAGTATTTAAATGTGACTGCTAGTAAAGGATTAAGGACTGATGTGAGTGAGTTCTATGTACAGCGCTACAGAATTAGTGCACAATATAAATAGATGATGATGATAGGCACACTTAAAGTTTTGCAAAGTGGCAAGTTTGTTCAAGGTATAAAAGTTTGCTTATTGTATTATTTAAAATAAAAAATGTTTCTAAATTAAAGTCATTCACATTACTACTATTTTTTTTAATACAATATATGAACAGTTGTATAGGTGTTCATCGGTGATGCTTACTTTTGACTTTTTTATTGCTGAGTTTCAGTGGCAATGCTGCATATAGTCACGTAGCTTGGTCTGTGAACTCTATTCTCTCAGTGTTCTCGACAATTGTCTGCCCTATGAAGTTTGGAATTTTCACTGCTGCTAATTGTTACATTAGAAAAGAAAAATAACACTCATTCTTTATTGGTGGGAGTTACTCATTATTAGATAGTGCACTTGTGACTAACTTGTTCAAACACCCTAGTGGGCCCCTTATAGCACTTGTTGCCATTGTACACAAATTAAATGACTGGAAATATTCCAATCATTAGCTCATACTTCGTTGCCAATTTCTAAATTTAAAGTATGACTTCAATTCATTTTTGTTTTAAGAGAAGTTAAGGGCTCTGATTGTACAATGATGACTGAGATACTTGCTCACTTAGATACTTTCTTGCTTAGATACTTGCTCACTCATATACTTGTTTGCTTAGATACTTGCTCACTGGTATACTTGCTTGCTTAGATACCTGCTCACTGATGTACCTGCCCACTCACAGATATCAACATGACAACTGTACCTAACTTGTGTATCTTTTTAAAACAATTGAAAATAAAGTATCTTGGGGTCTACTTTACCACCTCTTATGAATCCCTATACCAGGAGAACTACCCGGCTCTGTTCCTCAAATTTAAATCAGACATTTTCTCATATCGTGGCTGGGCAGGATCATTGCGGTGAAAATGACTATTCTCCCCCAGCTCCTTTATCTTTTTCAGACACTGCCTGTTAAGAGACCTCTGTCTGAATTATACTCTATGCAATGACACTTAACTAAATTTATCTGGCGGGACAGGCCTCCCAGGATCCGACTGGCGCTACTTTAAAAACCTACGAGCCGTGGAGACAGGGGCTTCCCCAAACTCAAGGCTTATTACTAGGCGGCCCACTTTAGTTCAGTGGTGTCCTCATTTGCGCCTCCCGCCTCTCACGCATGGGCAGACTTAGAAGCTGCCTATCTCTCCCTGCCTGATCTATCTGGTCTCTGGGGAATGCCTCTCGTTCCTAGGAAGGCTCTGATTAAACATTTTCCAACCTTGGAATTCGCTGCCCAGACCTGGGAGACCTGTAAGCATCATCATTCTGTTCCCTCCAGCCCTCTCCCCATCACACCACTGCGTTCCTCCGGGTATGTCTCGATCTTTTTCTCAGATATGGACCACAGCAGGTTTTTGAGTTGCCGGAAACCTTCTTGAACGGGAAAAGCCCATACCCTATGACACTCTCAGCTCTAAAGACTCTAACTTTCACCCACCTTTCTATCAATATCTGGAGGTTTGGCACTTACTCCGGTCTCTCCTATCGGGTAGCTCACCTCACCTCACCTCCACATTTGAAACTCTCTGCCTCTCTTCCCCCTTGCAAAAAGGTATGATATCCTTCTTGTATAACCTCCTGTTGGAGGATATGCTTAGCCCTGGTAATGCACATGAGAGGGAGTGGAAGAGGGACCTGGACCTCTCCCCGGTGGAGGACTGCTAGGAAACCATCAGATTGAATGTGGCCTCTAGTTCTATATTTACATTAATTAAAGAAAACGCATACAAGATTTACTACAGATGGTATCTCACACCCGGTAGACTTGCAAAGATGCATCCGTTTGCTTCTCCTGCCTGCTGGAGAACTGCGGTCATCGAGGCACTCTCTCACATATTTTGCGGTGGTGTCCTGCCATATCCTCCTTCTGGGATAGGGTTGCAATTCTCCTCTCCTCCTTTCTCCAATGCCCTATCAGGAAAGATCAGTGGTCCTTCCTACTCTGCTACCCTATACAGGACCTCGATGCTCACTTAGTGAAACTAGCTTTGCATGTTTTGGCGGCCGCATTTTGTGTGATAGCTAAGATGTGGAAGCGGACAGAGAGCCCCCCCCCCCCCCCCCCCCCGCGCATCTCTTCTCTAAGACTCTAAGATCCTCTGTCTGGTTTATTGTCAACATGGAGAAAATCACTTCACTGCTATGGGACAAAGAAGACAAATTCCATCAAATCTGGGCTCCCTGGCTCTATTTCTAGGGTTTTCCACTTTATCACCCTCTAAATAGCCCTCCCCCTGTATGACCCCAGGCCAATTGCCTCTCTGAGTCCCATTATACAGCCCTAACGACATCCCCTCCCATAGGAGTTTGCACTCTTTTAGCTCCCCTTACCCGAGGACCATACCCTTCCCTCTTCCCCTGTCCTACATCCCCTCAGTTTCCATAGTTTCACCCACCCCCCTTTATTCATTATTACTGTGTTTTACTGTAATTTGTAATTTTGCTATGGAAAGTGAGTGATATTTGTATTTTTAATGTTTCAAGTTTTCTGTCACTTGTGTTTATATAATAAAATTTTGAGTTTAAAAAAAAACAATTGAAAATGTCCTCTCTATGGAATCTGAAGCCCTGGTGTGTTCTCTGCTCCCCTTACCTTTCACCAATCAAGATAATTTGTATCTATTTCTACCACTGTGTTTCCCAATAGGAAATACACACACCTATGTGGGCAATACTAAATTTAAATATCTGATAAGGCATATATCACATTGAATGAAATATGGATAATTACAGTTAGCAAGCAACACAATCTGTTTACTTGTAATAAATGGTAGAAATCTAGACTCAGTTGTGGGGTGCTTTTGTCGTTCATGAACTTGTATTGAGTGCAGACCTAGGAAGTGCTTGAAGCAGAAGATGCCAATTAAGCCCTTGGGAAGAGTCTCGTTATCTAAAGTGTAGTCAGTAAATTAAAGCTGTAAACAGCTTATGGCATGAACTCATTACTCTGTATCTGCTAATATTACAACTACATTTCTAATCTGATACACTATACTAAAATGATAATTCTAATGTAATGCTTTGCTTAAAACTGAAAATTTTCACTTATTTTTTCAATGTGGCAACTGCTTTATCATCCAAAACAATTATATGTGTTTGTTGACTAAGAGGAGGATACTGCAGGCTCTGAGAATTAATTTCTTTAAATTTATGTAAGATATAGTTGGTTAAGTGTAACACTTTTATGCATCAAATACTGTATGCAGCAAAAAAGTCCATATTTAATTAATAACTAAACCACACTTCGGGGTTAATGTATCAAGCTGCGGGTTTGAAAAAGTGGATATGTTGCCTATAGCAACCAATAACTTTTTTTTTTTCAAATCCCCCTATACTTACCTTTCAATCGCCCTGTTCAAAAAATCCTCTCTAGTTATTATACTATAATCACTTTTTGTATTGTTTCGATGCAATATCATTTAAGCCAAGCATTGTATATCAGGGTGCCCTGACCAGGCCTACGGTACCGGACATATACACCACTGTGACCCCAAATTGTGACCTGTTTTGATAATTACACCACTATGTTAGTTAAGGGATAACAACTTATAATGGGCCAAAGAGAATAATATATAATGCCCCATTAGTAATATAAGCAGAAGTATGTAGCAGGGAGATAAGGTCCATGATGCTCCAGGACCAGGTGACTTTTATTCACTTGTCAGCGTCCCTTGAAATAATAAAAAAAATCCTCCTTAACTTACCTTTTTATCGGCTTATTCTCCTGTCCTCTTCTCTTCTTTTCTCCAATTCTGTGCTGCTGATTGTTCTTCTCGCGCGGGTGTCTCCTCTGTGCTGCGCTCCGCAATGGATGTTGGGCGTGATGACATCACGCCCGACATTCACTGCGAGCGCCGCACGGAGGAGGAGACAAGGGAGGGAGCCGGAGTACCAGCTGACGTGACCGCAAGGTAAGTAGTTTCTTTTCTTTTTTTTTTGCAGGATTTTTTTTTTCCATTAAGAGCGCTGCCCCCTTGCCACAACCAAAACTCCTTCTGGGCCACATTTACAGGCGTGCTGGGCCGCATGCGGCCCGCGGGCCGTGGGTTGGACAACCCTGCTCTACAGCTTCATGTTGCTGTCATTTATCGCCAACCACGTCTAGTTTCCCAATTACTTGACAACTTTGCTGCCTGTCTCATTTGACTTGTTTATCTGACTTATTTCCTATTCGTATGACCTATTATTTTGCACATAAGGAAAATACTTTTGAAATCCTACTTTTTGCATCCTACATCAAAAAATATTTTTTTAATGTAGGATGCAAATACTTGATAGCTTTATTTTTACACTGACATTCAAAGTTGATCTAAGACTTGCCCTATCCCAAATATAAATCTGTCCTTACATTTCAAATTTACCTTCCCTTCCAATACAAAATGGTTTTGCCAAGGTTCAAGGATGCTCATTTTTCTTTTAATTTCCTTAATGAATCAGGCCCAATGTGTACAACTGCCCATGTCACTCTCGCTCCTTTCACATCCATATTGACTCTGTGCAATCTTGCTTCCATCACCAACATTCCACTGAGACTGCCCTCACATAAGTACTTACAACTACTTTATTTACAACAGCTTAATCATCCACTTTTGCACAATTTTTACTGGTTCCTCTTGTCTCAGCTGCACCTTTTCCCATTATATTGTAAGCACTCACTAGCAGGGCTCTCCCTACCTTTTGCATTCACTTCTGCTTCTATTTTGCCTAGCTTATATGTTTCTGTTTTATGTATACTCTTTTTCCCATTGTTATAAAGTGCACATAATATTTATTTATTTATATATATATATATATATATATATATATATATATATATATATACATAATTGTGTTTTAGACAAAAATGTTATTATAAAGAACGTTTTATGCTCCTAAAATGATTTTTCTTAATTACATTTCTGTTTAAACCATTTTTTTATTTCTAATATTGCCAGCCAATGTGAATAGCAAATGGCTTCGAGTCCCATATTATTATATAAAAATTGACATGTAGTATATCTGTAATAAGCATGCCAACATGTACTTGTCACATTATTTATTGAAATATAAACAGACATTTTATTAATACATTATATGTGGAAAAAAGCCTTTCACCAAATACAGCCTGTCCACACAGATTGACCCAAAGCTTTTTCCCAGAAGCTGTGCTGTTGTAGTAAGAATTAAGGTTGTAAGAAGCCCTGGTAATTCTGTTACCATTTTTGATCAAAATTTGCAAATTGTGATGAAAATAATTAAAACAATAAATAAAATCTGCATGCAGATTGCAATTCGCTTCAATTCCACGTCAAACTTACCATGCCCGCCTCCTATCAGCTATATACCACATCTGTGGGAACATCAGACTGCACAACACAATGAGTAAAATCTAGAGAGGGTGCTTAAAAGTTAGTTATATTTCCAATACTCTAGACAGATCCTCTCTACCGGGTTCCATCCCAAATAGAAGAAATTCCCAAAACACCAGGGAGTACATGTATCAAGCTGAGAGTTTCTGGTGGATTTGAAAAGTGAAGATGTTGCCTATAGCAACCAGTTAGATTCTAGCTATGATTTTGTAGAATGTGCTAAATAAATGATAGCTAGAATCTGATTGGTTGCTATATGTAACATCTCCTCTTTTCAAACCCGCTGGAATCTTGCAGCTTAAAACTATTACCCCAAGAGTTCTTCAAGACTTCCTAAAACTCCATAATCTTTTCAACTCCTTGAGAGACACTGAACCCCTCTTAGAGACTATAGCCTTTACTCTCCACCCCACGACACCTATTCCAGAGTTCAGCCATTACTTCACCCAAAACTTATCTGAAACCCACATTTTTCCTGTAGTGTGGACAGATCTCTGTAACCCTCACCATCATCGCATTAAACCCCCCCCTTCCCAGATCCACATGGAGGATAGACAAGTCCCTCCTACTCCATTCAATCAATTGAATACAGTTCTCACCCAATATTTTGAATTCAATACTCCCCCAAAATCACTCCAATGTTGCTTTGGGATACATATAAGGTATCTTCTGGATGTTGCCTCATAGTACAATTTAACTTATGACTTCCTTAAAATTAGATTGTAATTCCAAAAATATTTCTCAAAATAAAAGAATCTCCAACAATGACACTCCATATCCATCAAACAAAGACAGGAATATCTGATTAATGATTTTTTGAAAGCAGCAAATCTCCCCAAATTATCCACACAAGCGACGAACACCCTTAACAACAAAATCTATATTGAAGAGCTTACACCAAAATTGGGTAAGGCCATAGCCCAGGATGGATAGTCTGCAGCTTACTCCAAAAAATCGCTAGGTACCCTGCTCCCCCACCTTCACATACTTTTAACTCAGTCCTAGTGTTAGGAACTCCCAAGTCAGTACAGTGAAACTCGGGAACTACTCAGAAGGCCAGGTGTTCGCTGGAGCCCCTAGTGGTGGGGACAGACTGGGCTGCGGGCCGACCGAGGGTCGAGTAGCGTATACTGACTTAAAGGAGTTTCCCAGGAGTGATTGGTGGTCTGTATATAAGAGAAATCCAAGGTCCAAAGGTCACAGGCACAGATGCAATATCCAAGGGCAAGCGAAGGGTCAAACTCACAGGCAGAGAAGCAAAATCCGAATTCCAGGCAAAAGGTCAAGGTCAGAAGAGAAGGGTCACAGGTCCAATAACAAGCAGGGGTCAAACACGGGTGGTCAAATCTAAGGTAGCAGGAACCTTAAATGGATAGAACAAGCAGGCAGCAGGACTGAGGACAGAACGCTATAACCGGCAGTGAGGCTAAGTCCTCACTGCCTTAAATAGTACTAATGGCCAATCAGGACACAGTCCAGAATGTGTCCTCAGCTGCAGCATAATAAAAATGCAGATCCTGCAGCAAATGGAAACAGCAGAGTGCCAGCGGTAACCTAACTCCCTAATCAGCCCTAATTGACTGATCCACAACAGCCTTGCATGGCTGACTCAAATTCCCCCTATGCGCACGCGCCCGGCTGTTTGACAGCTGGCCGAGCGCGGCGCCAGAAGCTCCCCTGCGTCCCGGTTGTTGCCTAGGCAACCGGGTCGCGGAAAACGGAAGTGACGCCCCGGTTGCCGTAGCAACAGACGGGGCGTCCCCAGAGAAGCAGGAAGAGTCGCGGCGGCGCCCGCGGCCGCCGTGATCTCTAACACCTAGAGGGAAGGTATCAGTCCATGGATGCTCTTGAGGCCAGAATCTTAATTATACATAAAGAGGTAAAAGAAGTCTATGAATGTGCGTACTACCATCTCATATCGCTCATAAATAATGACATAAAACTATATGCAAAGTTACTAGCTAACAGGCTCAATAATATACTACCTACTCTGGTTCACTGACCATTGCCGCTTTGTAAGTGTCATTTGCATTGTGCCCATTACATGTGACATAATTTAGTGCTGGAGAGCTTTGTGAAAGTCGGATTTTACATTTGGCGGTCAATGAGCCTGGCGAAAATAATACCTGTCTATTACCTTGTAAGTCTACATTTTATCATTGTTATAGTCTTTGTCATTTTCTAAGTGTTGCTCTTATACTCTTCGGTATTGTAATGTTGCTGTATGCTGTGTTGGAATTTGGAGAGCGGAGAAAATGACTACCACCTATTGGTTGCCCGTCTGACCCTATCACCATTACAAATGGTACTAGGTAGGGTTATACCTTGTCCACCTCATATTTGACCTAGCAATAGAGCCTCTGGTGGCAACAATTGAATCTTCTCAAGGCATCCGGGGTGTGAAAGTGGGAGACCTTGAAGGTAAAATATCTCTTTTTGCTGACAATTTTCTACTAATCCTACAGCAACCCAGAATATCACTTCCAATCTTTTTAAAAAGATGGACACCTATGGTAAATTATCTGGTTATAAACTTAACAAAATCAGAAGCCATGATGCTGAACCTTCCTTCTTCAGTAAAACAACATGTCCCCTCCCAATTTGACTGTCCAAAGAAACACTTGATGGTCTACATTATCCGCTCCCATGAATCCTTGTATGTCGAGAATTTTCAGTGTGTCTTCCCTAGGATCAAATCCTATCAGTATGCTTGGTAAGCTCTAATAATCTTGTGGCTGGGCAGGATCATTGTAGTCGAAATGAATATCCTCACAAAACTCCTTTACCTATTTCAAACACTCCGGTTAAGTTTCCTTATTCAGAATTTAAAAGCATCATCTGCAACAAAAAATAACCCAGAACCCGACTCTCCATTCTTAAAAACCCGCAAGACGAGGTGGTAGAGGCTTCCTAAACATCAAAACTACAATCTACAATCTCCTTCACCCTTCCTGCCACTCTGTCCTGGCTTGATATTGAGTCCAAGCTACTCAAATCACTTCATTTCACTCCAACCTCTGGGGACTCCCACAACCAGAGCTTTTATTTTTGCTATGTGTGAATTTAATGACAGTGCGCTATGATGTGTTGCATCTTTTCCCTTTGTCTAATACATTCAGTGTTGATGATTGGTGTCCATAGAGATGGCTGGTTTGAAATGTTCCCATAGAATTGTTATAAAGATTTAAGTGACAGTGACTGAGAACTCACTTTTGTATTTCACTGTTACCAGGTGAAGTTCCAAGAACAATCAACATGTATCACATCAACATCCTCGTTACCATAAGCAAGGACGGCAATAGTAGCTGTATTTGTTCTTTTTTATTATATATGTACATATATGTATATGTTCTTTTGTATGTATATATATATATATGTATATGTTCTTTTTTTATTTTAGATCTGCCACCTTGTTTGTTGGATCTTACATGTTTCTTGCAAAGGGGTCTATGATGCATTTCCATATGTTGTGGAAATGCACAGGACCAACATATTGCGAGAATCTGCAAACTCAGATACTTTGCATTGTGCATAACTGATAAATGTTTGCCACCAATTACATTTTCTTTTAATTATAAAGAAGTTGGATGACGATTATCAATTAGCACTAATTTACTTTGCTTCCGTACCATTGACACTATCATTGCTTCTTTTCTTACACAATTACAATGTGAGCATATTTACCCTTTTCTGCATATGTCAGACTTATAGCTGATAGCTGGGTGGTAAAATTTAATTTTCATCTGATCACTTTTGAGCATGGGATGAGAGTAAATGTCCATCTATATATTCCCTCTCACATTGCAGTATTATTGTCTCGTCACATTGTACACATTAAACATTGCAGTACATATTATCTCATCATTGTCATCATCAAACTGCTGCAAATGTGGGAATAAATAAAGAAATCTCTGCTAAACGTGATCGTAGAGGTTCACAAGTTTCCTTGTTATCTGAATTGCCAACCAGTCCATACTTTAATGCCGTAGACTGATATCTACTGTATACAACTTTCTCTTTTATTGCATTACTTTTCTTTTCTTCTAGTCATCATTCTCTATATTGGGACTTCCCAATACAATAAGAGCTTTTATTAGAGGGGATGAACAGACTGATAGTAACAGTATGGCTGGGTGCACACTGCAATGTTTTCAGATGATTATCAGGCCAATGAAACGATAAATGACCGTTCGGCCGATATCACATTACTGTGTATGCTGCAACGATGAACAATTATCATTCCAAAGCACATTGTATCGTTTCATTTGATTTTTAAACTGGACTAAAACTCTTGATCACCTTTGGAACCATATCATTGTTGTTGACCATTGCTGATTAGCTTCTTTAACGTCTATGGCCTGTGAATGGCCTGATTCTCCAGTTTATGTAAATGAAAGAAAATTTTGGATCAACTGAACACAATTGATTCGTTAAACTGTTGAAATTTGGCAAAATTTCAAAATTGTCCATATCAATTCACCCATGTCTAGCAACAATGAGGCCTAAATTTCACTGAAACTCTGTTGAGGTTGTTCTATTTCTGCATTGGGATCATAGGTGTTTCTCTTCTCTAGGTGGAACAAGACACACCCTAGTAAAAGCTGCTGGCTGTCTACAATGCATTGTTATTACTGTGTAATTATTTCTAGATAAACATCCATCTAGCTTGAAACATGACATCCAAGAATAAATTAATGTTGTTGAAAAAAGTATCTTTATAGAAATGATTTAGAAAACACTGCATCACACACGTTCTGTGATATAATATTTATTTTTCTGTGTGATGTAACGAGGAATTATTTAAGACTCGGAAAAGTTTTACTTTTGCAACAAACTAACCATCCTCAACTTTCGTCTGGATAAGTCCCGGGAGTCAGGTTGTCATAGCAAGATTCCAATGAGTCTATCACTCTATGGGGCATATTCAATTAGGATCCGGAGCTGTAATTATGCGCCTATAAAGTGCCATTACGGTACCGTTGCATCACGGATTTCTGTGCACAGCTCTATGGGGTGCGCACAGGAATCCGCCATGTTGCGGTACCGAGATCCACGCGGCGGTGCATAATCGCAGCCATGATTCCTAATTGAATATTCCCCTATAATTTAGTAGTCAACTCAGCATAAGCCACATAGAATGTCACCAACCCTTGTTCAGTGACAAATAAGAATTTCTGTGTTATTCTATGTTCATTGGAAAGAGGCTAATCAAGAATGAATTATATATATTCTTAACTAAGTAGAAACACTGATGTTAAAAATTACTCTGAAAAACATAGGATATTAATAACCATCAGCCAAACTTTGTAATACTTCCCGACTTCCCGTACATCACATTCATATGCAGAATTTCTTGGCTTTCTTTCTTTCCAGATTCATGAAATATCCCACTTGGGGATCTGGGGAATCTGACATTCCTTGATAAATGTAAGGAAAACCCATTACTTATTATTGGAACATACTTGGCATTCCCCTGCTTCTTACACGTGTTCTGCGTGGTCACTTTTCCCATTCAAACAGCATCATAAACATGCTTACAGTAATCATTTTAATTGAGGGGAACTCTTTGAAAGTTGTGAAAGTTAGCCAATTTATTTGTGGTTTGATTTAATTCACTGCTTTTTACATTTTTTTATTGTTTTTGCAATGTTTACTAGGAAATATCTCTGCTTACAGCTTAAGGGGCACATTTATCAATATTAACATAAAGTGAAAAATAGTTTTCAATTCTTATCGCAATGATAAGGATTGAACTATTTCTCACATTTATGTACAACCCAGCACAGAAACAGCAGTTCCGAAAAACTGCTGTTTCTGTGATAAAAAAAAAATCATACTTACCCGCCTCTTCGGAATGCGCTGTCTCCAGATCGCCTCCTCGTCCTCTTCACTCTTCTTCTTTCAGAAATTGCTTCGAACTGCACATGCGCACAAACATCTTGCTCTATCTCTGCAACTATAGTTGCAGAGATTGACAGGGAGGGATCACATGATCCCTCCACACATGCGCTGTCCAGCTCTGCTCTTCGGAGCAGAGCTGACAGCACTGAGATTTTTCATTTATGATAATGTACGCCAGCTTCAGCTTGCGTACATTATCAAGACAAGTCCCCGAAAAAAACTATTTTTCGGAACTTGTTAGATTGCAAGAGGGAGCAGTCACCATACTATTGAATGGTGACTGCTCCCCAAAACGAAGCAGAATGCAAAGCAGCAGATATCCACTATATCTGCTGCGATGCACCTTTAATAAATATGCGGGGGACACATCGGGGCATGGATTGTACGTTAAGTGCACGATAGTGCACCATCACAATTTGTTAAATATGCCCCTAAATTGGGTACACACATGTAATCTTATTTAAGATACAGTTTCTGTAACGCTTTCACCAACAATTGAAAGTTCAGATGAGCATGTGTACACACCTACACAATTTACCTTCAGATCTGTGCTCTTCATCTCTCATAACCATCTGCTGAAAAGATTGTGACTCCATACACACTCTACAAAGTCCCATGGGAACTATTGGCAGAAGTGTTAGACAGGCGGTCGTGAGTGCGTACACACTTGCACATTTGCCAGACATCGTTCCATCGTTGATCGTGATTTTTAGGAACTTTCAAAAACCAAATAAACAGAGGCGATATGATTTGGTATGATAAAACATGATTGAGGGAGCGTACCCACTTTTGCAATATCTAACCAAACGATGGTGAATCGGGTGATCTGCACATACGCGTCAGGTGACGCTAGTGGCCAACAAATTGAAGTCTCCAGCTTCTCAATTACTAACAGGAAAGTGGACTTTTTCTGGCAAATGGATCTCCTTTCAAACTACATAGAATCTAGAGCGCTCCATCAGAGCTAAGGTAAGATACTTAGTACATTTGTTGACAGTGGAATTTTTTCTGGCTTCAAATTGACTCCTAATTGATGGATCCTGTCGCAATTTCTTATTGGTGGGACCTTTCCACCTAGGAGGTGAGCAGTGGATTTGCCATTTAGAACATCAATTGAATAAATTTGTGGGCAATCGATGAATTACTGGATTATTTATGTGGAATTGTTTCTGGACAATGGAATCTGACCACATAATTAATTGGCTTGGTTATTCACAAGGAATTGCTACTGCTTATCGGACCATATATCAAATATCTGTGGTTCCTTATATTTGTTCCTGTGGGAGTGATTAATCAATTGGAGACAAAACTAGCGTGTATGTTTTAATATCTCACTTTTATGTGATCTCTATATATATATATATATATATATATATATATATATTTATATATATTATAATTTTTTTTTTAATTATAAGAGTTACTTTATTCACCTTAACCAGCGCTCTTCTGTATTTTTGCTATTTCTTTAACATTTTTTTGCAGAAGCATTATCTGCTGTATGTTGTAGCAGTGGTTGGTGAAGCACTCTAAGAAATTTTACCCAATAGCGCCTAATTGTGTATTGTTTGTGTTTTCTTGAACCAGCTCACAAGACAGATTTGGTAAATTTGGTTAGATTTTCCAAATTACCTTGTAATTTGGTTAATTATACTTTTATCTAGCATTATAACAAATCTGCTTCTATATAATAACACGTAACCAAAATTAATATATGTAAAGACGTAAGTAAATGTCTAATTTTGGAGAGGGGTTATGTCACTTGTCACATGACTCATTCTGAAAGTGTTCCGTAATGGAATGTACCACTATCAGTGAAGGTAAAACACATCTGGATACGAGGATCACCTCATACGAGCAACTTGTCTGTTATAAGGAATAAGGTCCCCCTTACTGTAAAATATAAAGAGTATTAGAAGTTTGAGTTCTGTGACCTGCATAAGAGGACTCTGGCATCAAACTCCTTGGTGACTCCTGAAACCATTATATTTTACCACTGGGATACATTATTTCAAATTTTATATATATATTTATCTTAACTTCTTTACAATGTCTTTATTTTGACTATTAGCAAAGATCACAGTACAAAAACTACACTAATGTAAACATTATAAATTATGTAAGAAAAATAAGTATATACTTCATAATAATCAGTTAGAGGGAGCCATTTTGTTTCAGTGCCAATCTTAGGTAACACTAATCTTTATTCCAGGCAGACTTATAATTGCAACAAAAAATATAAATGTCTGAAACTAGACCTTTAAAAATAGGTGTTCAGGGTAAACCACCCGTACATGTGGAATGTGAGCTATCACGGGCAGGGTTTCGTGTAATTATTGAGTCATGTCGGTCTACTGTCTGTCTCCATCGTACGTCTTGTCATGTCTTCTGTGAGCGTCCCCACAGTTTTACTCACACTCGTCTGTGCTACATATACGTAACTGCTTCATGTATATGTGATTTTGCTTGCTGTATTATTTATGTCCTAGCTGTATTTGTACAATTGTCCAGCGCTACGGAGTCTGTGGCGCCTTCTAAATACATAAATAAATACATAAATATATAATAAATAATAATAATAATAAACTGCCCAAACAATTTGAAGGTAATTAAGCTGAATTCATTTTTGGCAACTGATCTACTGCTTTCATTTTTAGTTTACATCCTTTTTTTTTATTTACATTTGTTTTCTGACAAAGTGTACATTTCTTTTCACAATAGCATATGTTTACATTGAGCTCACGGAATTGGCATGCAATGTTTTCTGTATTTAAGTGATGAAAGTTTCATCCATGTGAATTATTAGTTGCAGTCATATTAGTCACTAGCTGCATTCATGAGAACTTATAATCACTGGCTTCAACTGTGTGGGAAAAAATTTATGTCAGGTGTCCAAGAGTTATATTTTCACCTGTGTTCTATTCTCGTCTCACAAATGAAGAGACGCTGTAGCCCCGCCCACTGTCATTTATGCACCAAACGTTCCCACACCTCGAGCCTGTAACAAGTAACATGCTCAATACCAGCTGTGCTTCACCAATGTCATTTTTCTGAAGAATTACAGTGGAAGTAATGTACACATTAATATCTGGTCATGCCATGGCCCCTGATTTGTGCAATAGATTACCACATGTGCAAATAGGTTTGTAGTGCAGGATGGGCACATTTACAGAGGAGCAGCAGTTTGCACAGGAGGGGAGACGTTGGGGAGGGTAAAGGTAGTGAAATACAGAGTAAGCGCACTGGCGCGCCATGTTTTGCAGAGCAGAAATGAAATTTCAGGTTAGGGGGTGAGACAGGAGTGTGAAAGGAGAAAGCACATTAGGGACTTGAATTTTGCAATGGCTTAAAGCTGGCACAGAGTGGGTTTCTTTTTATACTTTTAGGGGGACCCATATTATGCCTGCATGTTGCAATCTGACGGAGAAAAATGTTTCCAAACGTACTGATCAATGTTATACAACACTTCACACACAAAATTGTCACCAGTAATAATGACAGCGTCCATGTCCCCACACTCTTATTATTATAAGGTTTATGAGTCTAGACATAGCAATATTTTGGGAGAAAAAGTTACAAGTTTGAGTGAGTGAAAGGGGTGGTACCGTAAGGTTGGAATTTGAAATGAAGTTATGGTTCTCGTCATCACAGCCTCGGTCCCTGCTACACATTGCAGCCATTCACGTCAATGTGCAACAGGGGAGGCAGGCCATGATGACCCAGTTTGCAGCAAATCATGTGATCATGCCCACTTCGCAAGAAGATCAGGCAGAATCCAGGAGGGTGGGTGCCTGCTCTCCCGGAGCCTACTTTCCTGGGAGAACTACACAAAATCCGGAGTAAGCAAACATGATATCATAATGACATGATGTCAGCCATTTTGTTTGAAATTTAAATATGTGACAACATAAGGATGGTCTGGTTTGATGAATAAAAGAAACTGTACACCTTTACTGTTGATAGTTTGTTCTTACCCAGTGTGCTGAACTTGTGCTTAGTGTGTGCCTTTCAGTTGTGACCCGGACTGTGGTTTGTACCTGGCTTCTCTCTTCTGCCCCTGACCTCGGATAGTTTAGTAGACATTTCTCCACTTTTAATGGATACCATTCAACCATTTCTGTCCATTTTTAACCCCGCTGTCACTCACCGGACCGTGAGTGCCTCTTCCCGGACATTTAGGAACCGTGGCCGTCCTCCATCCTGAGGGTCTGCGCATGCGCAGCCCTTTCCTACCCTTCAGTGTATGTCCCTTTAACTTAATTGGCAGATCAGGCAACACTCCCTATATTAAGCACCTGTGGTCAACACCACGTTGCCTGATCTTGGAGTCTCATTCCCTATGAGTCTCTGAAGGTGTTCCTGTATTCCTCGTGTTTTCAGCGCTGCTGATTCCTGTGGTTTCCAAACCACTTCTACCTCTGTGGTTTCCAAACCACTTCTACTACTGTGGTTCCCATACCACTTCTACCATCAACTGTATCATCGTGACTGTTAGCTGATTCCTATCCGCTGCCTCCATGCGCTACAGTCTTCCAAACCACTTCAACGCTATTACTTATCATTGTGACTGTTTGCTGATTCCTATCCGCTGCCTCCGTGCACTTCAGTCCTCTAATCCACATCATCGCTATTATATTTCACTGTGACTGTTTGCTGGTTCCTACCCGCTGCCTCTGTGCACTCCAACCGTTACTTTACATCCACTCACCTGTTCCTCATCAAGTCCGTGAGCTGATTCCTATCCGCTGCCTCCGTGCACTACAAGCCTTCAGCCTGCAACTCGCCTGTGTTCATTATCGTGACTGTTAGCTGTTGTCTATCCGCTGCTTCCGTGCACTACAGCCTCCAGCCTACAACTCGCCTGTGTTCATCATCGGGATTGTTAGCTGATGTCTACCCGCTGCTTCCGTGCACTACAGCCTCCAGCCTACAACTCGCCTGTGTTCATCATCGTGACAAGTTAGCTGATTCCTATCCGCTGCTCCTGTGCACTGCAGTCTCTTCTCAGCTCTCCTGTGTTTCCTCGAGACTGCTGCTCTCATTGCCATTTGCTACTCTCCGTGATCAACAGCTCCTGGTTTACTCTGCTCTCCCGTGTTCCATCGCTACTGACAACTATTGGTTGCTACTGGTTACCTCCGTGTACCGCAGAGCCCTGATGCTGCTGACCGCGCTATCATCCATCTACTGCTGATCCGCTCTCCACGCCTTCACGTGTCCCGCAGGTCTACCCTCCTGTCTGCATTGGATTTATATCTCATCTACTACTCCTCTGCTGGATCATCTCCACTCTCCTGGGTCCTGCGTGAGTCCAGTTCCACGTGTTATTGATTCCTGTGGATTCGTGTCCCTGTTGGTCTACTTATCTGTGCGCTGCACCTACTGACCGCTGCCTCAGGTATCCTGGGACTTCTCATCCCGCCGGCCTCCTGCCGCTCAGGTATCCCTGCACTCCTATCTGACTACCTGCTTCTGAACCACGGTATGCATACTTCTCATTGACTGTGCTGGTGTATTGCATATCTTGCTGGACTGTGTTGGTTCTCCTCTGGAGTCTGCTATCCGCTGAGTTTATTGCCATCATTGACTGTGTTAACTTGTGCTGGATTACTTCAAGAGACTTTCTATATTGGCAGTGTTGTTCAGTCATTTATACATTTATATTGTGCATATTACTGTGGATCAAAGTCAAGGTGCCCGTGTATATATTGTGTGGCAGTCTCTCCCCGTGCACCTCCTCACATATATATTCAGTGGTACAACTTGCTAGTGGCAGACCACTGACCCCTGTTTACAGTTTCACCTGTTCCAGTATCCTCTCACATAGCAGTGGTACAACTTGCTAACGCAGACCACTGACTCCCCGGATACCTCCACTTGGATTCCATTCCTTCACTCAGACAGCGGTACAACTTGCTATCCGCAGACCGCTGACTCTCATCACCTCCTCGTTTCTGTTGGACATTCCTCCTCACTATAGCAGTGGTACAACTTGCTACCGCAGACCACTGACTACCTTCACGTGTCCTTTGTCCATACAGTTCCTCGTGTATTACTACCTCCATATTGCCAGTGCTGCTAGTCATAGACTTTCCTGAGCATCTCATCATCTGCTATTTCCTGTTCCGTGATCACCCTGCTACCAGAGTACCATATTACCACCTATACTGCTCTGGTAAGCCTATCACCTGGTGATCCCTGGGTAAAGACTCCTAGTGCCCGTGACAGTAAGATCAGGCCATGACAGACCCAGATACGGAACCTACAGCCAAAGAGATGCTGCAGCATCTGGTCAGCCGTGTAGAGCAACAGGATGCCCGCCAACAGCTGTTACTTCAGTGTTATCAATCGTTAACCTCCCAAGGAACATCTGGACAGACAGTGACAGCTACTACTGAGGCTCCTGTGCTTTCCTCCGTTTCCCCAGTGCCATCCCAGGTGTCTACAGCTTCTACGCTTCACCTGCCTACTCCGTCAAAGTACGATGGGGACCCCAAAACTTGTAGGGGTTTCCTTAATCAATGTTCAGTCCATTTTGAGCTCCAACCTCAAAATTTTTCTACCCATCGTTCCAGAGTGGCCTATCTTATCTCTTTGTTTTCTGGACAAGCCCTGGCTTGGGCCTCCCCTCTGTGGGAAAGAAACGACCCAATATTGCAAGATAGTGCCAAATTCATTGCTACATTCCGAAGTGTGTTCGATGAACCAGGTCGTGTGACCTCCGCTGCTTCCAGCATCCTCCGTTTGCGACAAGGATCTCATACAGTAGGACAGTACGTCATTCAATTTAGGATCTTAGCCTCTGAACTTCAGTGGAACACTGAAGCCCTAGTTGCCGCCTTCTGGCAGGGGCTCTCCGATAAAATTAAAGATGCACTGACTACCCAGGAGCTTCCTTCGTCACTTGAAGATCTGATCTCTCTTTGCCATCGTGTTGATATGAGATTTCGTGAAAGAGAGGCTGAGAAAACAATTTCTGCTAAAGCACCTCTTCGTTCTAACCCTCAATTTCGTCCAGTTTCACCCTCTGTGATTCCCATGGAGATAGGACGTTCCAAATTATCTTCAGAGGAGAGGAAACGAAGAGTAAAGAATAGACTCTGTATCTATTGTGCTGATTCCACTCATATGCTCAGCTCTTGCCCTAAGAGATCGGGAAATGCCAGGCCCTAACTAGTTCTGGAGAGGTGAAGTTAGGGTCCCTGGAGTCCTCTCCATCTTCCATGAAATCTAAAGTCTGTGCCTTTGACGTTACGATTTCCTGTGCTACCAAAACCTTTGAGTCACAGGCATTGATTGATTCCGGAGCAGCAGGAAATTTTATTTCCAAATCATTAGTAAATCAATGGTCCCTACCTGTGATTACCTTAAAAACACCCATTACTGTGACGGCTATAGATGGATCACGTCTCATCAACGGTCTCATCACTCAGAGTACGTCTCCAGTAACCCTTCAGATTGGTGCCCTGCATCATGAAGAAATATCGTTTTTAATCCTTCCTGTTACGACAAGTCCAATTGTCTTAGGCCTTCCATGGCTTCAGTGTCACTCTCCCCAGATTGACTGGCGCACCCCTCAAGTCACGTCTTGGGGGTCTGAATGTCACCATCGTTGCCTTTCCCAAGTCATTCCTCTCAAAGTACAGCAATCTTCCATCTCATCTACCTCACCGGGACTCCCTCCTCAATATGCTTCATTTACTGATGTTTTTGATAAAGCTCAGTCTGAACGTCTTCCTCCTCATCGTTCTTGGGATTGTCCGATCGACCTTCTACCTGGCAAGACTCCCCCCAGGGGCCGGGTCTATCCACTCTCGTTACCTGAAACTCAAGCTACATCTGAGTATATACAGGAGAACCTCCAGCGTGGGTTTATTCGACCTTCCACCTCTCCCGCTGGAGCTGGGTTCTTCTTCGTTAAAAAGAAGGATGGATCTTTACGCCCTTGCATAGATTTTCGTGGACTCAATGCCATTACTATCAAGAATCGGTACCCCATTCCGCTGATCACTGAGCTATTCGATCGCATCAAGGGAGCCCGTATCTTTACTAACTTGGATCTTCGTGGTGCCTACAATTTAATCAGAATCCGTTCCGGTGACGAATGGAAGACAGCGTTTAACACCAGAGACGGGCATTACGAATATCTGGTAATGCCTTTCGGGCTGTGTAATGCCCCCGCTGTTTTTCAAGGTTTCATTAATGAGATCTTCCGGGACTTATTATATGTATGTGTCGTCGTCTACCTGGACGACATATTGATCTTTTCACAGGACCTGCCTTCTCACCACCAACATGTGGCAGAAGTCCTTTCCAGGCTACGGAAAAATTCATTGTTCTGTAAATTAGAAAAATGTTCATTCGAATTACCCCAGATTCCATTCTTGGGGTATATAGTTTCCGGAGTTGGCCTGAAAATGGATCCCGACAAGGTGAATGCTGTACTACATTGGCCCCAGCCAACTACTCTTCGTGCCATCCAGCGTTTTTTAGGTTTTGCCAATTACTATAGACGCTTCATTCAAGACTTTTCTTCCATTGCATCTCCTATTGTGGCCTTGACTAGGAAGGGGGCTAATCCTAAGCAATGGTCACCTGAGGCTCTTCAAGCCTTTCAAATACTAAAAGAGTCCTTCTCTTCGGCTCCAATCCTTCGACAGCCTGATGTGACACTCCCCTTCTTCCTGGAAGTAGATGCCTCTAATGTGGGCTTAGGAGCTATTCTCTCCCAACGCTCGGAACAGCAAAAATTTCATCCTTGTGCCTTCTATTCTCGGGGTCTCCTGCCCGCAGAGAAGAATTATACTATCGGGGACAAGGAGTTACTGGCTATCAAAGCTGCATTAGAGAAATGGAGATACTTATTGGAAGGAGCTCGCCATCCGGTGACGATCTTCACAGATCATAAGAACTTGTCATATCTCCAGTCTGCCCAATGCTTGAACCCTCGTCAAGCAAGATGGTCTCTTTTCTTTTCCCGTTTTGAATTAATAATAACCTTCAAACCAGCTGCCAAGAACAAAAAAGCTGACGCTTTATCTAGAGCTTTTATGACGTCCTCTGATATAGAAGAGGTTTCCAACCATACCATTCTAGACCCCAAATGTATCTCACTGGCTGCTTCATCCACCAAAACGCTACCATTTGGGAAGACCCTCGTGCCTCCTACTCTAAGGAGGAAAATCCTTTCGTGGTTCCATGCCTCTCGTTTTTCTGGGCACGCCGGTGAACACAAGACCTTTGAGATTCTCTCTCGAAGTTACTGGTGGCCTTCAATGAGGAGAGACGTCAAAGAGTTCATTGCTTCCTGTGAGCTATGTTCCCAGTTTAAATCCTCCCGCAGAACTCCAGCAGGGTTGCTGCGACCACTACCCATTCCGTCCAAACCGTGGACCCATATTAGTATGGATTTCGTTACTGACTTACCACATAGTAAGAATCATAACACTATTTGGGTGGTGGACAGATTTTCGAAGATGGCTCATTTCATTCCTCTGGCTGGTTTGCCTTCCTCGTCCATTCTGGCTGAACATTTCATTAAAGAGATCTTCCGTATCCATGGATGTCCGTCTGAGATTGTGTCGGATAGAGGAGTACAATTCGTTTCCAGATTCTGGCGAGCCCTTTGTAAAACCTTGGGCATACGATTAGCACTCTCATCTTCTTACCATCCGCAATCTAACGGACAAACTGAACGTGTCAATCAAGATCTTGAGACTTTTATAAGGATGTTCTCATCAGCCAATCAAGACAACTGGGTAGAGTTGCTCCCTTGGGCTGAATTCGCCCATAACAACATGTATCACGAGTCATCATCCAAAACTCCATTTTTTGTGGTCTACGGTCACCATCCGTCTTTTCCGGAATTTCCTGCCCTCCCGCCCACCCAAGTTCCTGCGGTGGAGATTACTTGTCAGACCTTTAAAAATATCTGGTCTCAGGTCAAAACCTGTTTAAAGAAGACATCTATCAAATATAAATCTTTCGCAGATAAGAAGAGGCGGGCTATTCCACCACTAAAAATTGGAGATCGTGTCTGGTTATCTACTAAAAACATTCGTTTGAAGGTTCCATCTATGAAATTCGCCCCTCGTTTTATTGGTCCATATAGGATCATTCAAGTAATCAATCCAGTATGTGTGAAACTTCTTCTTCCTAAGAATCTTCGGATTTCCAATGCCTTCCATGTGTCTTTACTCAAACCTCTTATCATCAACCGTTTCTCAACTCCTCCCTCAGCTCCGCAGCCAGTTCAAGTTCATCAGGAGGAGGATTTCGAGATTACTGAGGTATTGGATGCAAAAATTTCGCGAGGAGTCCTCCGTTTCCTCGTTCATTGGAAGGGCTTTGGTCCTGAGGAGCGCTCTTGGATCAAAGCTGAAGATCTTAATGCTCCTGCCCTTTTGAAGAAGTTCTACTCCAAAAATCCGGACAAGCCCGGTTCCAGGCGTTCTGTGCCCACCTTTAAAAGGGGGGGTACTGTCACTCACCGGACCGTGAGTGCCTCTTCCCGGACATTTAGGAACCGTGGCCGTCCTCCATCCTGAGGGACTGCGCATGCGCAGCCCTTTCCTACCCTTCAGTGTATGTCCCTTTAACTTAATTGGCAGATCAGGCAACACTCCCTATATTAAGCACCTGTGGTCAACACCACGTTGCCTGATCTTGGAGTCTCATTCCCTATGAGTCTCTGAAGGTGTTCCTGTATTCCTCGTGTTTTCAGCGCTGCTGATTCCTGTGGTTTCCAAACCACTTCTACCTCTGTGGTTTCCAAACCACTTCTACTACTGTGGTTCCCATACCACTTCTACCATCAACTGTATCATCGTGACTGTTAGCTGATTCCTATCCGCTGCCTCCGTGCGCTACAGTCTTCCAAACCACTTCAACGCTATTACTTATCATTGTGACTGTTTGCTGATTCCTATCCGCTGCCTCCGTGCACTTCAGTCCTCTAATCCACATCATCGCTATTATATTTCACTGTGACTGTTTGCTGGTTCCTACCCGCTGCCTCTGTGCACTCCAACCGTTACTTTACATCCACTCACCTGTTCCTCATCAAGTCCGTGAGCTGATTCCTATCCGCTGCCTCCGTGCACTACAAGCCTTCAGCCTGCAACTCGCCTGTGTTCATTATCGTGACTGTTAGCTGTTGTCTATCCGCTGCTTCCGTGCACTACAGCCTCCAGCCTACAACTCGCCTGTGTTCATCATCGGGATTGTTAGCTGATGTCTACCCGCTGCTTCCGTGCACTACAGCCTCCAGCCTACAACTCGCCTGTGTTCATCATCGTGACAAGTTAGCTGATTCCTATCCGCTGCTCCTGTGCACTGCAGTCTCTTCTCAGCTCTCCTGTGTTTCCTCGAGACTGCTGCTCTCATTGCCATTTGCTACTCTCCGTGATCAACAGCTCCTGGTTTACTCTGCTCTCCCGTGTTCCATCGCTACTGACAACTATTGGTTGATACTGGTTACCTCCGTGTACCGCAGAGCCCTGCTGCTGCTGACCGCGCTATCATCTATCTACTGCTGATCCGCTCTCCACGCCTTCACGTGTCCCGCAGGTCTACCCTCCAGTCTGCATTGGATTTATATCTCATCTACTACTCCTCTGCTGGATCATCTCCACTCTCCTGGGTCCTGCGTGAGTCCAGTTCCACGTGTTATTGATTCCTGTGGATTCGTGTCCCTGTTGGTCTACTTATCTGTGCGCTGCACCTACTGACCGCTGCCTCAGGTATCCTGGGACTTCTCATCCCGCCGGCCTCCTGCCGCTCAGGTATCCCTGCACTCCTATCTGACTACCTGCTTCTGAACCACGGTATGCATACTTCTCATTGACTGTGCTGGTGTATTGCATATCTTGCTGGACTGTGTTGGTTCTCCTCTGGAGTCTGCTATCCGCTGAGTCTATTGCCATCATTGACTGTGTTAACTTGTGCTGGATTACTTCAAGAGACTTTCTATATTGGCAGTGTTGTTCAGTCATTTATACATTTATATTGTGCATATTACTGTGGATCAAAGTCAAGGTGCCCGTGTATATATTGTGTGGCAGTCTCTCCCCGTGCACCTCCTCACATATATATTCAGTGGTACAACTTGCTAGTGGCAGACCACTGACCCCTGTTTACAGTTTCACCTGTTCCAGTATCCTCTCACATAGCAGTGGTACAACTTGCTAACGCAGACCACTGACTCCCCGGATACCTCCACTTGGATTCCATTCCTTCACTCAGACAGCGGTACAACTTGCTATCCGCAGACCGCTGACTCTCATCACCTCCTCGTTTCTGTTGGACATTCCTCCTCACTATAGCAGTGGTACAACTTGCTACCGCAGACCACTGACTACCTTCACGTGTCCTTTGTCCATACAGTTCCTCGTGTATTACTACCTCCATATTGCCAGTGCTGCTAGTCATAGACTTTCCTGAGCATCTCATCATCTGCTATTTCCTGTTCCGTGATCACCCTGCTACCAGAGTACCATATTACCACCTATACTGCTCTGGTAAGCCTATCACCTGGTGATCCCTGGGTAAAGACTCCTAGTGCCCGTGACACCCGCATTGCCCACTGTGATAATATGTCCCCACACTATGAGCATACTTGCCAACATTTTTTTTTTTTCTTCCGGGAGATGCCGGCTGGGACGTGGGCGTGCAGGGGGCGGGGCTGCGAAATCGCGTCATTTTGGCCCCGCCCCCGTGACGGAATGACGCAAATTGCGTCATTTTACAGTGGGGGCGGGGCTAAACGCCGCGATTCCGGATGAATCGCGGCGTTTAAACTAAATTTTTCCCCCTTCCTATCAGGGAGATTGCCACACTCGTCCGGGAGACTCTCGCAAAATGCGGGAGTCTCCCGGACAATGCGGGAGAGTTGGCAAGTATGACTATGAGTCATCATGAGCATGACACATTCAACAAGAAAGGGGCTGCTGTAGAGTGAGACCTTCCAAAGCAGTTCTAGGTGTCTCATCATCTCAGCAGGTGTTGATCTAACATTATCGCCAGTACAGTGTACAGAAGAGGAAGCCTAATAAAGCCTGTAGAATCATTGAGGTGAGGTCTGGAAGACAGGCCTCCTGATCACATGACCCACTATTGGAACCTAAGAACAAGATGCACCTGTGAATAGATTCTGGTTTGTTGTGTAAGAGACCAGGGTCCTGTTTCATTAAGGATTTTAACTTTTTATTTCAGTCTCCTGGACAAAACCATGTTACAATACAAGGGGTGCAAATTAGTATTCTGTTTTGCACATAAGTTAAATGCTGACTGTTTTTTCATGTAACACACAAATATCAACTTTAAATTTCAGTGTACAAATAAGCTATCAAGTATTTGTGTGCTACATGAAAAACAGTCAGTATTTAACTTATGTGCAAAACAGAAAACTAGTTTGCACCCCTTGCATTGTAAGATGGTTTTGTCCAGGAGACTGAAATAAGATACCTCTTCATTTAAGATCCTTAATGAATCAGGCCCCAGAAGAGGAACATAAACATTCAATGACTCTGGCTGCAAACTCTTACCAACCAGTACTGCAAGCGGGAAGAATGTCAGCTTCTGACTGAAAGACGTCAGCCATTGTTGCTATGCAATGGCCATGAGCACAGTGGTACCTGCAGCTGATCATAACACTTGTGATATATATTCTACCAATGATACCTTGACTCTATGGCGGGGAATTAATTTCCCCCCATATTAACGCTGCGCTAAACCTATTACCGTTAATATGGTAATTTTAACACTACTTTCTGCTCGCAACTCAGGGAGCTGCAAGCAAAAAGCCGGCATTGAAATTACCGTAATATCGGTAACAGTGCACAGGCCTCGTTACTTTCGGCAGTAAAGCGCCCAATTGAATTCCCCCTATGTGCAGTCATATGAGTTGCAATACCCATAAGTCTATTCTACTGAATTCTCCTTATTTTCAAATTGTCTTTAGGAAGCAGGTCAAAAATGACACTAACACTGCCCATTATTTCAGTGAGGTAAAGCGACTAGCCATTTATAAATTGATGGTGTAGAATAAAATTCAAAAACATAAAATAAAATCAAGATTAGAATGTAAAGTATATATCACATAATAAAACAACCTACCATAAAAATTAAACCTTTCAGGCCATTTCCATTATGGTGTCCGTGCATCCGGGCACGTACAACTCTGATCTGATATGGTCGTCTATCACTACCAAAAATAGTACAATTCTTTTATTTTTACCCAAGTGAACGTGCTTTTGGGTTAGTGATATTCATATTCAGGGAAGTGGAAATATCTTCTAACAACTGGCTGAAATGTCAATGTTGTTTTTCCTGTTGTGCTAAATAAAACTCGTGCTGAATTCTTCATGCTTCCTCTTTCAGAGGAATAAACATTTCCCAGGCCTGCAGGGCAGAGTCATATTAACCAGCTCCCCATAAACACTGGGACCAGTGATTGAGGCAACAGCCTACCTGTGTTTTGACTCAGCAACTATCAGCAGCTCCCATACCTTGTAAATTACAAAAGGCATGTCCTGTTTAAACCTGTTAGGCATCTCCTATTCACATAAAGATTAACAGGAACTTGCTATTGCAAACAAAGCAAAGCTAATTGAAGGTACATTATGATTTTAGAGAGTTCAGATCAGTGTTAGGCTGGGTACACGCTACAGACAATTTCTCCTGATGCCATATTTTTCAAACGACTGAAGAAAAAAAGAAGTCCCGATCAGCATGCCGATTCATGTGTACACACTATTAATGTTTATAAAGATTTACCCTCAAATCTGACATCTGTCATAACCATCTGCTGAAAAGATCATGACTGTGTAAACTCTATGGAGATCCTGATCGTGAGTGCACACAGACTGCAGGAAGGACATCATCATCATCACTATTTATTTATATAGCGCCACTGATTCCGCAGCGCTGTACAGAGAACTCACTCACATCAGTCCCTGCCCCATTGGAGCTTATAATCTAAATTCCCTAACACACACACACAGACTAGGGTCAATTTTGATAGGAGCCAATTAACCTACTAGTATGTTTTTGGAGTGTGGGAGGAAACCGGAGCACCTGGAGGAAACCCACGCAAACACGGGGAGAACATACAAACTCCACACAGATAAGGCCATGGTGGGGAATTGAACTCATGACCCCAGCGCTGTGAGGCAGAAGTGCTAACCACTTAGCCACCGTGCATTGTTCCATTATTGAACGAGATTTTTAGTCTGGAATTAAAAATCAAATGAAACGATATGATGAGCTTTGGAATGACCATTGTTCATCGTTTCAGTATACACACTGATGCACTATCGGGCCAAACAGTAGTTTATCGTGTGATTGGCATGATAATCAGCTAAAATGACTGTAGTGTATTCCCAGCCTTAGGCTGGTCTGTAAAAGCAAGCAGTTTAATTAGAGGAGCCTGGATTTATGGAGTGGTGGTGGTCTTCAGATTATTGCATATGTGTTTATTCTGATGTAAGTTTAGGGCCAAAGATCATATGTACTCACTTTAGTTTTAAAAGTTTCTGAATCTCCACATCCCGAACACACATAGTAAATTGTGTTGCGGTTAACGAGACCCCGACGGGAACTCAATCAGCTAATTCCTGGGCATGTTGCTGGAGCTAGGGGCTGTCGCTGACACCTAGTGATAGAGTAGGATATGTAGAAAAGCTCAGTGTTACCATCTTTAACACCATAATATTTACCATAAATTAATTTGCTCAAAACATACAATATTTTTATTACTGTAGCATCCTTTTTTTTTTTGCTAACTAAATGTTGTTAAAACAATTATTTGTCAGTTCTTTTTATTAAAAAAGTGTTTTATTCATTATCCCAGTAAGTAATAGTTACCTGTTTGTTGTTGTTATTGACACCTTCATTCTGAATTACACAACTTTGTTACACAAATACTCTTTCCTGCTTAGACGACCTTTTCACGGTTGACTTAATTCTTTTTTCAGGTTACAATATTAAATACCAATTAAAGAGTTTATCTTGTAAACCTGTCTTCCTGTGGACTGGTTACTAAATAATAGATTTCTTTTTACCTTTTTCATAAAAGGAAAGTTCATATTGTTTTGACATAACCCTGTTGTTTTAACATCAGCGCCAAAACCGTAGCTAGCGGACATAAGGGTGGATACACTCAAGAGTGACTAATGAGTGTAAGGTTTAACCACTTGAGGAAGCAAAATAGAGAAAAATGTTTGCATGTGTTAACTTGTCTTTTCTTACCTTAAATTGTTTGCCACTTGCAGACAACTTTACTGTGCTGAATTCAATGACATCAACAGAGTAGTCTGTCTCATATCTGGGACCAATGGAAACATCTGAAGGCAGCAGATATGGGGTACAATATGTGGCATCTCTGGTGGGAGGAGCTTGTTGGATTGTGTATTACCTTAATGGGTGTGGTCTAGGAATTATTATACCTACTATTGCACTAGCATGCAATACAGATTTTGTTTTGTGTAACAATATTATTAATATTAGATGACGGGGTAGAGGAGGTATATTTACAGAGGGGGGGGGGGGGGGTGGCATTACCTGGTTTGCAGGGGCCACACAGCATTTTCCTCTCCACCAGAGATGCCTTATGCAATATCAAGTTGCACTTTTATAGGTCACGTGCAATAAAGACAGTCCCGATTTGAGAAATAAAGAATGCTACTACTAACGTGTTTAATTCAGTGAGTGGAGTTAAAGTGATAGAGGTCTGTGATTTGAAGCAATGATTTCACTCCTTCCACTATGGGCATTTCTGGTTAGATTTGTAATACTGCAAAGGTAAAACACAGATTGTGTTTTTTTTGTTTTTTTTAAGGTGCAGTTCATAAGAATGCACAAAACAAATTTGTGCAAGTAGATTGGCTCTGTGGGCTTGCACTTTTGTAAATCATCTTTATATTAATTAACCCTATACATAACTGCTTGGCGTTGAAAATATTGTACATGCAAATATGTTACTAGCTTGTACAACAAAGCACAATGCTGTATAATGTGCGAGAGTGACAGCTGACAAGACTGAGATCGGAGCAGTCACCAATGTTCACATGTTACATGAAGCATATGCACGTAGATATCTGGTTTTTTAAAGATGAAGTGGTGTTTGCACTATGATAAAGCACTTTGATGTTGTTCATCTGTTTTAAAAATTATGTTACAGTTTCTTAGTACACATTGACAAGGCGTTTAATTTCCAGCAAAATATTAATCTGAAGTCCATTCTTTGCATTTATTTATATAGCGCCACTGATTCCGCAGCGTCGTACAGAGAACTCACTCACATCAGTCCCTGCCCCATTGGAGCTTACAATCTAAATCCCCTAACATACACAGACCGAGAGAGACTAACGGCAATTTAATAGCAGCCAATTAACCTATGAGTATGTTTTTGGAGTGTGGGAGGAAACTCAAGCACCCGGAGGAAACCCCACGCAAACACAGGGAGAACATACAAACTCCTCACAGATAAGGTCATGGTCGGGAATCAAACTCATTACCCCAGTGCTGTGAGGCAGAAGTGCTAACCACTGAGCCCCCGTGCTGCCTCTAATATAAATAACTAAATATATGCTTCTGAGATTGCACTAGCTGCATTAAATTAACCAATGGCATGGCAAATCATCCCTGGTCATTATATCATTTTATTATACACAGCAAAAGTACAGCAATATAACAAAAACTATTTATTTTGGGGTCATCAAACTTACGGCCTGGTTCATTAAGGTACTTAGGAAACAATTTGAGTAAGTTTTCTTACTTAAGTTTTCTGGATAAAACCATGTTGCAATGCAAGGGGTGCAAATTAGTTTATTATTTTGCATATAAGTTGAATACTGGTTGGGTTCTTCTTTATATTTGCTAAAGAAAAGAAAGTATAGTAACACGTTATGCGTATTGCTGACGTTAAATTATCTATCATCTATAAACCACAATTGAACAGTGCTACCAATCGGTCAACCTAATAAAGCGGCACAATGAGATGTACTCTTGTACAAAGTATCTCTCATACATTATAGTGCATTTGTTTGACTTACCAAGAGGCATGCCAAATATATTGTTTTCAAAAGTAATGTAAGTTTAATGCATCTATACCTTTATTTATATGACTCACCTGGTGTGTGTAGCGCATTATGTTTACTTATACAATGTAGTGTACAGATTAATTTGTTTTCAAACTAAATTAGACTTCTAGGAATTTATTAAATGGTAATTCAGTGTTTCTTGTAGTGGCATCCAAAAACATTTAAAAATTTCCTACATTATTGTTAATAATAAACTTTAGTTACATATTTCTGTATATTTGTACATAGACAAGGAAAATACAGCTTGATTAATCAAAATAGCAAAGGTCTGGTATAACATCAATGATTAAACAAGAGCAAACCTTGGGGTCTACAGTAACATTGTGTAAGATGATGAAGCAGTGATCTGACCACTGAACACAAAAAAATGTCTCATTGGAATCATCGGTCATGTGACACTGTCAGGTGTGGTGACTTGCTGTTTTCTCTTGTCCTGTCACAAGACTGATTTAGTGCTTACATAAGAAGTTCTGGAATCAGTAGAGCATTGATCGAATTGCAGATTTAGCACTGACAATACACTTAGTAACACTATTCAATAAACTAACTTACAAGAATGTGGCTGTGTGGCATTGCCCTGTCAAGCACTCTTTGCTCAAATCACTTGGTTGGGCATACATTTTAGAGGGGGCTGCACTCTCAATTAATTCTACAGACACATACCCTGATTTAACTAATGCCTATACAGGAGATATGGAAAAACTGGAACCAGTAGAATATAAACTTTGAGCATAAACCTTCTTTCGGAGGCAGTGAAAGATGAGGTAGCAGCATAAAGTGTTGGAAGCCCTTTCTTTGTAAAGAAGTCAATGAAAAGTAATCTCTAAATGAAAAATATAACTCTGACCTTCAAGAAAAAAATAATCATGATGGGGGCTGTAGGTACAGCAATATTTATGTAGATGAAAACAATGATATGTTTAGTTGTCTCCGGACCAGACCTGAACTCCCTCTTGATCACTGGCAGCTTGTACTGGATCCCTGGCAGTTTACTCTGACCCCTCTACCCCCCTGGCTCTCTCAGCCCTCTCCTAGCAGCCCCTACCGCCCTGGCTCTCTCACACTAATGATCCCTGCAGCCCCTACCCCCTGGTTCTCTCACCCCTCTCCCAGAAGCCCCTACCCCCTGGCTCTCTCACCCCTCTCCCAGCAGCCCCTACCCCCCTGGCTCTCTCACACTCATGATCCCTGCAGCCCCTACCCCCTGGCTCTCTCACCCCCTCTCCCAGCAGCCCCTACCCCCTGGCTCTCTCACCCCTCTCCCAGCAGCCCCTACCCCCCTGGCTCTCTCACACTCATGATCCCTGCAGCCCCTACCCCCTGGCTCTCTCACCCCTCTCTCAACAGCCCCTACCCCCAGAAAGTGTAAAGGGAGAGACATCTTAAGAATGGGAATGTCAGGGATGCAGCCATCATAAAACACAAGTAGTAATGAAGAATGGGAATGCATGTTAAAAAAAAATCAAGCCTTCATACTCAATTCACTTATATTTTCCATACCCCCACTTCCAAATTTTCGCTTCGACCACTGCCCTCTGTTCTTGCTCCTGACTGCCTGTGTGAGCTGACAGCTCCTGATCCCTCCTCGCCCAGCGCGCCCAGTAGGAGAACAGAACACAGGATGCCATAATCAGGTAAGTTCATATATTTTCTCGTGTGCAATGTGTTTTTAACCATCCTTTCATGAACTGGGGGCACTACTGTGTATCCAATGACATTTAAAAAAAAAAATTGCTCATTATTGCGCTGTAATGTTTCTTGCATATTTACATGTACAGAGATTTTTAATTAAGAGGAAAAAACATTGCTTGTCATAAATTGTATCTGTGATTGTGTCAATATATCTAAGCTGCCCCTGGGCCTCACACTCTCAGTATCTGATATGCTGTACCAATTTTTATTTGTGAATGAGTTTTTGTCTGGGCACTACGAATGATTTGGGGGCACTACTATGGCATAATGTTATTTGGGGACACTATTGTGGCATAATATGACCTTGGCGCACTACGGTGTGGCATAATATGAACTTCTGCCAAAGGCAAGTTTTCATTGTTGAATATGATGGGAGCCCAAAGAAGTTGCTGTATCGTGGCCCAAAATTCCTCTTGTCGGCCCTGCCTGTGAGTTAAGGGGGTAGACGTCTCCAGGTAAATAATCTAAATGCTTCCTATCTGTTTTCCATCAAACTGATGGATCACAACCAATTATCTCTCACCCACCTCCAATATCCCCCTTAATTTATATATTGTGTCATTTAAAATGAATAGAAAAGACACATATCCAGTTACTAATAAAAAGTTAGTAAAAAAAATATTTTTCTTTGACATTTTGCTGTAGATAGAAATACTTTTAATGCGGCCGTGTGGGTTCAAATGATCATTCAATAGTTATGTCTTTTTAGATATATGTAAGAGTTTTATTTCATGTGGAATGATTAATGAAAATTCTGCCATTACTATTTAAGTGAGGAAAAGGGTACCTGTTACCTATATGTGTGTAAGTACTCTGTTGTTGCTATTTTGTGGGAGATTTGTAAAAAGCAAAACATTGGTTTCCTACAGTGGCGCCTGTATAATTGGTGGTATTACTGTAGTATAGGGTGCCGTGGTGGCGGCAATGTTGTAGTGTGTTTGGGGCTTAGTATTGCTAATAATTAGGAGAGAGTATTGCTGTAATGTGGGGGGTGATGCCGGTTGCTGTAATGTGGGGGTGATGCCAGTTGCTGTAATGTGGGGTTGATGCTGGTTTCTGTAATGTGGGGGGTGATGCCGGTTGCTGTAATGTGGGGGGTGATGCTGGATGCTGTAATGTGGGGGGTCATGCTGGTTGCTGTGATGTGGGGGGGTCATGCTGGTTGCTGTGATGTGGGGGGGTCATGCTGGTTGCAGGAATGTGGGGGGTCATGCTGGTTGCTGTGATGTGGGGGGTCATGCTGGTTGCAGGAATGTGGGGGGTGATGCCGGTTGCTGTAATGTGGGGGTGATTGATGTAGTATGAGTGTGTGCGGGGGTTATTTATTGCTGTAATTTGGGCACTAATAATGTATTGTCATGGTATTTATTGATGTAATTGGGGTGCTAACAATGTAATGTTGAGGGTCATTAGGAGAAATAATTCTCCCCCCCACACACACACACACACACACACTCATACTACATAATATTGTACAGCACCAGCAACACGCACTGCGCCAGCATCAGTGTGCAACAATATAGTGCATGGAGCCCACAACACATGGGCCTGTGTGCTTTAAATGCCAGGGCTGATTTTTAGTCCCAGTCCGGCCCTGATGCTAACTACAGCAAGTTTGTCTTGTGGTAGTATAATATAGTAGCTATACAATAGCATTGGTGTAAAAAGCAGTGTATATCCTATTAAGCTTTTTAGCCCTATGAAGCCATATGAAATAAGTTGAGAATCTATTAACATCTGGTATCATTATTCATTAGTGTGCAAGTACAGACTTCTAATTTGTATGTATTTGAACATCAGAACCAACGCAGATACATGTGTGTAGGTGTTTTAGTCCACTAATACCCAAGAATAAAACCTGTAAAGTGTTTAACTCTCCTTAAGTCAGTGAGCATGATTATAGTTCTCGTGGTGGACATGCTTTCACGTAAAGTGGTAACTAAGTCTTGCTACTAGAATTAAATAGTGGCAGATCATGGGGTCAACTACAAGTTGCAGATGAGCCCTCTAATAATAACTTGTGTAGCAGGATATCCCATGACCTAAAAACATAACCTTTGTCATCCTTGGTGGATGTCCCTACATGAAATGTTACAGACAGCACAAGAGGCAGATAAGGTATACACACACACACACAGACACACACACACACACACACACACACACACACACACACACACACACACACACACACCTAACTGGACACAAGCTTCCTTCCTTGAGGCAGGATATCCAGATTGTCGGATTGTCAGATGTACAATATCATCCATGTGATGTCATGAGTGTACACATATTAACACACACAATGTTCACATACAAAAACAAAAATAAGAAAATATCCGTAGCTGCTGTAGCAGTCATCCTGAGCCCTGTATTACTAATGACATCAGTAAGCCAAGTACTAATTAATGCAAGGCGAAAATGGCAAAGCTTCATCAAAACAGCATTAGGGATATCAAAGTGACTTTGCCAAATATTAATTACTGGTACTCAAAAAAAGACAAAGTCAGTATGGTTGATAAGTAGTTTCAGTTGGGCATGACAGAATAATTAAAGGAACATTATACTGAAACATTATATACAACAGCATGGAACATACAAATAGCAAAAAGAATGTAGACAACATCTGATAACTGTTACTATTCACTAGGGGCATTATTATACTATTCAGTACCTATGACTGACATATGGTTTAATTCCGTGGTGGAAGTGGGAGTGTATACGGTGGTATGTCATACCGCCACTTCTCCTACTGTCTTCATTGTAACACTATCACATTCCAGTCACTTACATTATATATATATACAGTGGTGGAAGTGGGGGTGTATACGGTGGTATGTCATACCGCCACTTCTCCTACTGTCTTCATTGTAACACTATCACATTCCAGTCACTTACATTATATATATATATACAGTGGTGGAAGTGGAGGTGTATACGGTGGTATGTCATACCGCCACTTCTCCTACTGTCTTCATTGTAACACTATCACATTCCAGTCACTTACATTATATATATATACAGTGGTGGAAGTGGGGGTGTATACGGTGGTATGTCATACCGCCACTTCTCCTACTGTCTTCATTGTAACACTATCACATTCCAGTCACTTACATTATATATATATATACAGTGGTGGAAGTGGAGGTGTATACAGTGGTATGTCATACCGCCACTTCTCCTACTGTCTTCATTGTAACACTATCACATTCCAGTCACTTACATTATATATATACAGTGGTAGAAGTGGAGGTGTATACGGTGGTATGTCATACCGCCACTTCTCTTACTGCCTTCATTGTAACACTATCACATTCCAGTCACTTACATCATATATATATACAGTGGTGGAAGTGGAGGTGTATACAGTGGTATGTCATACCGCCACTTCTCCTACTGCCTTCATTGTAACACTATCACATTCCAGTCACTTACATTATATATATACAGTGGTGGAAGTGAGGTGTATACGGTGGTATGTCATACTGCCACTTCTCCTACTGCCTTCAATGTAACACTATCACATTCCAGTCACTTACATTATATATATATACAGTGGTGGAAGTGAGGTGTATACAGTGGTATGTCATACCGCCACTTCTCCTACTGCCTACATTGTAACACTATCACATTCCAGTCACTTACATCATATATATACAGTGGTGGAAGTGAGGTGTATACAGTGGTATGTCATACCGCCACTTCTCCTACTGTCTTCATTGTAACACTATCACATTCCAGTCACTTACATTATATATATATACAGTGGTGGAAGTGGAGGTGTATACAGTGGTATGTCATACCGCTACTTCTCCTACTGCCTACATTGTAACACTATCACATTCCAGTCACTTACATTATATATATATATATAGTGGTGGAAGTGGAGGTGTATACAGTGGTATGTCATACCGCCACTTCTCCTACTGCCTACATTGTAACACTATCACATTCCAGTCACTTACATTATATATATATACAGTGGTGGAAGTGAGGTGTATACAGTGGTATGTCATACCGCCACATCTCCTACTGCCTACATTGTAACACTATCACATTCCAGTCACTTACATCATATATATACAGTGGTGGAAGTGAGGTGTATACAGTGGTATGTCATACCGCCACTTCTCCTACTGCCTTCATTGTAACACTATCACATTCCAGTCACTTACATTATATATATATACAGTGGTAGAAGTGGAGGTGTATACGGTGGTATGTCATACCGCCACTTCTCCTACTGCCTACATTGTAACACTATCACATTCCAGTCACTTACATTATATATATACAGTGGTAGAAGTGGAGGTGTATACGGTGGTATGTCATACCGCCACTTCTCCTACTGTCTTCATTGTAACACTATCACATTCCAGTCACTTACATTATATATATACAGTGGTAGAAGTGGAGGTGTATACGGTGGTATGTCATACCGCCACTTCTACTACTGCCTTCATTGTAACACTATCACATTCCAGTCACTTACATTATATATATATATACAGTGGTAGAAGTGGAGGTGTATACGGTGGTATGTCATACCGCCACTTCTCCTACTGTCTTCATTGTAACACTATCACATTCCAGTCACTTACATTATATATATACAGTGGTAGAAGTGGAGGTGTATACGGTGGTATGTCATACCGCCACTTCTCCTACTGTCTTCATTGTAACACTATCACATTCCAGTCACTTACATTATATATATACAGTGGTAGAAGTGGAGGTGTATACGGTGGTATGTCATACCGCCACTTCTCTTACTGCCTTCATTGTAACACTATCACATTCCAGTCACTTACATCATATATATACAGTGGTGGAAGTGGAGGTGTATACAGTGGTATGTCATACCGCCACTTCTCCTACTGCCTTCATTGTAACACTATCACATTCCAGTCACTTACATTATATATATACAGTGGTAGAAGTGGAGGTGTATACGGTGGTATGTCATACCGCCACTTCTACTACTGCCTTCATTGTAACACTATCACATTCCAGTCACTTACATTATATATATATACAGTGGTGGAAGTGAGGTGTATACAGTGGTATGTCATACCGCCACTTCTCCTACTGCATACATTGTAACACTATCACATTCCAGTCACTTACATTATATATATACAGTGGTAGAAGTGGAGGTGTATACGGTGGTATGTCATACCGCCACTTCTCCTACTGTCTTCATTGTAACACTATCACATTCCAGTCACTTACATTATATATATATACAGTGGTGGAAGTGAGGTGTATACAGTGGTATGTCATACCGCCACTTCTCCTACTGCATACATTGTAACACTATCACATTCCAGTCACTTACATTATATATATACAGTGGTAGAAGTGGAGGTGTATACGGTGGTATGTCATACCGCCACTTCTCCTACTGTCTTCATTGTAACACTATCACATTCCAGTCACTTACATTATATATATATACAGTGGTGGAAGTGGAGGTGTATACAGTGGTATGTCATATCGCTACTTCTCCTACTGCCTACATTGTAACACTATCACATTCCAGTCACTTACATTATATATATATACAGTGGTGGAAGTGGAGGTGTATACAGTGGTATGTCATACCGCCACTTCTCTTACTGCCTTCATTGTAACACTATCACATTCCAGTCACTTACATTATATATATACAGTGGTGGAAGTGGAGGTGTATACGGTGGTATGTCATACCGCCACTTCTCCTACTGCCTACATTGTAACACTATCACATTCCAGTCACTTACATTATATATATATACAGTGGTGGAAGTGGGGGTGTATACAGTGGTATGTCATACCGCCACTTCTCCTACTGCCTTCATTGTAACACTATCACATTCCAGTCACTTATGTTCACTTTCATTGAAATAGTAATTAACAACTGACAAATAACAGGGTGCAATATAGGAACCAGGAACCCCTCACAAACCTGATCACTAGTAACACCCGCATCACACTTGTTTTGTCCAGAGATATGTCACAGAGTTTGCGTTATCGCTCATGTCTGGATTTACTGCTTCTTCTGTTTATGTCACAGAGTTTGTTTCCCTGTTTAGGGACTTTACTAAACCAGCCCTATGTCTGGTTCCCTCATGCTTTTTTTTTTATTTGGTAGTTTGTTGGTTTGAAACGTCTCATTATCTTGAGTTAATAATCAATTTACGGAACAAAAATGATCAAATTATCTATAATTGCTAACAAAATTTGTTTGAGCATTGGTTCAGAATGTCACCATGCATTTGAAATGATGTCACAAAGCCAGAACTGTATAAAGTCTCAGGGGCTCATGTTACGTTCTTGGCGTATAATGCGTCTTTTACATCTTAGTATATCGGAATTAGTGCTTTGTGCGCTTGGCCAGCAGTAAAAAGTTTATTATACGCAAGGAACACAATTTGCATTCAACTTATCATGAGCCCTCAGTCTGAGAAACAAAATAATGAACTTTAATAAAGCATACTGCGTATAGTTAGTCTATAGGGATCCTGAGTTAGATAGCTGGCTGAGTATCTTGGGAGATCTGCTTCAGTAATAATAGGAATACTATAAGTTCCTTTTTTTAGCTTCCACTAAGAGGAGATTTATTACATGTAGTTATATATATATTTGGGTGGATGCTCATCCCACTTGATCCATATTTGAAAGCTAGAAATATAACCAGATCATTGTCAGGCAGACCTTGTACTACTATATATTAACAATGTTTTCAGGGGTGGATCTAGAAAACTGTTGTACCCGGGGCGATCTAGGGGGGGGCGATTTAGGCCCCGCCCCCTTTCGAACATCTTAGGCTGCCAACGGCTGCACACTATGTGCAGGTCCGTCCAGCCGTGACAGGCCAGTGTGCTGCCCGGCTGCTCTGATTGTGTTTTAAACACAATCAGAGCAGCCAGCAGCACACTGTCCCTGCCAGTCACGGCTGGACGGACCTGCACATAGTGTACAGCCGTCGGCAGCAAGTGTCTGCTAGGGGGGGCGATTGCCCCGATGGCCCCCCCCTGGATCCGCCACTGTGTTTTGTACAGTGTTATTAGTCCACATCAATAACTGGTGAATTCAAGTGCTTAGAAATTGTGTATTAAACACATAGAGAGAAAGGCCTTTAAAAACCATATATAATCCCTTTATATGCTTATAATACACAAGTGATTGCAATATATGTATAGACTCATATAAAAAATACCTGCCTAAACATTGAGTTTGATGCCATTGAATATAATGGTTGAGTTCTGAGGTCATCACTTTAGTGTTCAATAGAAAAACTTGTGTATTACAAGGAATAATGCACCCACTTCTGTTAATTATTACTAATATGCGAAGTCACCTGTATATTGTGACAGAACTCCTGATTTGTTACTAATAGTCATACAACATACAATAGGGCCATATCTCATATATTAACGCCATATGGAGAATTTATTTTTTGGGAAAACAACTAGAATTCTACATAGCAATAACGTATATAAATGTTTAAAGGGCCACTAAAGCTTAAATAGATCTGGGGCCTGATACATTAAGAATCTTAACTTAAGAAACTTCTTATTTCAGTCTCCTCGACAAAACCATGTTACAATGCAAGGGGTGCAAATTAGTATTTTGTTTTGCACATAAGTTAAATGCTGTCTGTTTTTTTTATGTAGCACACAAATATCAAATTTAAATTTCATTGTACAAATAAGCTATCAAGTATTTGTGTGCTACATGAAAAAACAGTCAGTATTTAACTTATGTGCAAAACAAAATACTAATTTGCACCCCCTGCATTGTAACATGGTTTTGTCCAGGAGACTTAAGACTTAAGACTTAAGAAGTTTCTTAAGTTAAGATCCTTAATGAATCAGGCCCCTGATATTAAAGAATCTTTCAAATTTCAAAAACATACCCATAACAGCTTACACATCAGCTGAAACTGTATTATTGTATTAGTGTATTTGAGTGCTAACCAGTACCTTCTGTAATGCTCAACTGCAGTGTCAAAATATTTCACCCTTATCTTCCAACCAGAACACAACCATTGAATAACAATACAGTGATCCCACAACTACTAGAACAGAAATGCCTGTCAGTCACACTGCTAGGGGCTGACACTTTGGGGGAGAGGGTGTTGGGGGGGGGGGTATATGTTGACAAAATGGCTGTGCACAATACAAAAGGATGAATGACTTCATTATTTCTGTACCTCAACCTCTTGAGTTGTCTAATTTAGTTTCTGGTAACATTTTGATACAATAACTACAATTTTTGTTTCCCTGTGAACACAACAGGAACACATTGTGCAACAAAACACTAATTGTGTTTCATTTCCTAAATTCTCTCATGTTCTTCCTAATTTTTAATTCTTAAATTACCCTCACAAAACCTGTGTATTCCTAACAATAGGGATTTGAGGATTATTACCAGGAAGCTTTCTCTCATACAAGTCATTTTGTAAACTACGAGACAGCTTGAGTCACCCATTTGCATTCAGTACAAGTCGCTTGTTCTGCTGTCTCCATAGTAACAAGTCACTCCGTAATCACCGTCTCTTCTCACTTAGCATTCTAGTATTCTAGCATTTTAGTAGTAAAGAAAGTCAATATTGTCTGACACCAGACACAATAGAGAACACTTCAAAAACAGAAAAAGATTCATTATTTTTTACAGTTCGTTTAAAAAAAATATAAATTCCTATGAAGTTTGTAGTGTTCTCCATAGAGAGATAGTATTTAGCCATCACGGAGGATCAAGATTCTTCGCTAGTAACTTCTCTCAAGGGAAATTAAATTGTAGTAGATATATTTTTGTACAGGTACAAAATATTTCAGAGCATGCGTGCCCGCAATTCAGAAGTCAAAAGAAGAACATTGACAATGAACCAGTGTGTCACACAACACATATTAGTCACCCTGATGTAAAACACTACAAATTAACAAACAATGAATATAAATGACTACAAAATATTGTTAACTCGCAGTTAAAATAGAAATACTCCAAATTAAGAATAAACCATCAAAGAAATAAAGGAAATCCTACCAAATTAATACTATGCACCTATTGTCGAAGTCAGCTAATTGGATAAAGTCATTTCAATTAATATCGAGCAAACTTGGTTGTCTTTGTCTGAAAATATGCGTAGAGCACGCTACAGCGTGGAAGGTCGTATCCAGCCGCAACACGTGGCAATAACAGTTTTTACATTTTTATGCACATTCACATGAACACACACATTTCTAATTATTACACATTAATTGTAGTTGCAACACATAGTTATTTATGTCAAAATATAGCAGTATTTATGTGTAATATTATAAGTTATATGCATATTAGTAAAACTCAAGGTTCAGGTTGCAGGAACTGTGTCATATTTAGTATCATTTTAATCCCCTATTCATCAGCAGCTGTTCGGTTCATTCGCCGAAAAGATCGCACATTGCATACTCTAGTTGTTGATGTTAGGGAATAAATGTTTAAAGTGATACCAACAGTAAGATGCTAATAGACTAGTTCAAACTGGATTCTTGGCGGGAAAGCCGGAGCACATCCCCTGGAGAGATGAGCCCAAGGTTCCAACTAAAAATTAAGCATCTATATAAATATTAATCCCCGGAAATTAATATATTTGCAAAGTTATAGTTAATTGCCTCAAGTAAGTGTTAAGGCCACTAAAGAACAGAAACTAATCTAATGTATATGTATATATTCCTGGACCTTTACACCATTATTGACTTTCTGCTTTTAGTGTCACTACTCTATCACTAAGGAAGCCCTCATTTCATATTTCTGTTAAAACCAAGCATATATGTAGGAGATCATGTAGTGTAGGATGTAAGTCTGACTTGGATGAACTGAAAGTAGTTTTTTTTACTAAGCATGCACTGGCCAAACATTTACATGTCTGCTCTAAACATTACATGTCTGCTCTAACCATTACATGTCTGCTCTAACCATTACATACAAATACAAAAGTGGAAGCTGCTCAAATCAATTTATAGGCCATAACAGGTGCTTGAAAGGGTGGGGTTATCCTGCAAGGAACATACACACAACATTTTTTCCCCCAGCACACTGCTATAGCCAGCAACAGATCTGCCATTTCTACTGTAGATAAAAATGCAAAAGTCTTTGTTGCACACATTTGCAAATGTATGTTTAAGCCATCCGCCACGCCAAGGCACTTTTGCTAATAGGATGGTCCTACTCTTGCAGGATAACCCCACCCTTTCAAGCACCTGTTATGGCCTATAAATTGATTTGAGCAGCTTCCACTTTTGTATTTGTCTGAGAGGCATGTTGGTGTCAGTAGCTGAGAGGGGGTACTGGCACTGAATTGCTGTTTGGAGGCTTCTGGGGTACCTCTTTGGTAAGTTGGCTCTCAATTTAAAAACACATATGTATGGCCCAAATATATGGGACTCTCATTGTTTAGAGTAGGACCATCCTATTAGCAAAAGTGCCTTGTTGTGGCGGATGGCTTAAACATACATTTGCAAATGTGTGCAACAAAGACTTTTGCATTTTTATCTACAGTAGAAATGGCAGATCTGTTGCTGGCTATAGCAGTGTGCTGGGGGAAAAAATGTGTGTATGTTCCTTGCAGGATAACCCCACCCTTTCAAGCACCTGTTATGGCCTATAAATTGATTTGAGCAGCTTCCACTTTTGTATTTGTCTGAGAGGCATGTTGGTGTCAGTAGCTGAGAGGGGGTACTGGCACTGAATTGCTGTTTGGAGGCTTCTGGGGTACCTCTTTGGTAAGTTGGCTCTCAATTTAAAAACACATATGTATGGCCCAAATATATGGGACTCTCATTGTTTAGAGTAGGACCATCCTATTAGCAAAAGTGCCTTGGCGTGGCGGATGGCTTAAACATACATTTGCAAATGTGTGCAACAAAGACTTTTGCATTTTTATCTACAGTAGAAATGGCAGATCTGTTGCTGGCTATAGCAGTGTGCTGGGGAAAAAATGTTGTGTGTATGTTCTAACCATTACATGTCTGCTCTAAACATTACATGTCTGCTCTAACCATTACATGTCTGCTCTAACCATTACATGTCTGCTCTAAACATTACATGTCTGCTCTAACCATTACATGTCTGCTCTAAACATTACCTGTCTGCTCTAAACATTACATGTCTGCTCTAAACATTACATGTCTGCTCTAAGCATTACATGTCTGCTCTAAGCATTACATGTCTGCTCTAAACATTACATGTCTGCTCTAAACATTACATGTCTGCTCTAACCATTACATGTCTGCTCTAAACATTATTTGTCTGCTCTAAACATTACATGTCAGCTCTAAACATTACATGTCTGCTCTAACCATTACATGTCTGCTCTAAACATTACATGTCTGCTCTAACCATTACATGTCTGCTCTAAACATTACATGTCTGCTCTAACCATTACATGTTTGCTCTCAGATAGAGAGCTGACTGTTTTCCCACTAGTGCAAGATGATAAGATGATAATGATGATGATTATGTTAAAATAAATAGATTTTTAAAATAAAAAACAAAAACCAACATGTACTCACACAAAAAACAACCAGCCCTAGTGCTGCCAGCAATGGGCTATGCCTCCTTGTGCATGTCGGGCATGACATCATCACGCCCGCCCGACATCCATTGCGGAGCGCAGCACGGAGGAGGAGACCAGGGAGGGAGCCGGATCGCCAGCTAAGAGCAAGGTAAGTATTTTCTTCTTCTTTTTTTCAGGAACTTTTCTTTTTTATCTGCCTCTGACGGGCCCCCTGGGCTGCAGGGCCCATATATATAATCATTATTTTTTTTTATATATATATATATAGGGGCCCCAATGCACTGCTTTGCCCGAGGGCCTCAAATGTTGTTAAGAGGGCTCTGTCTTAAGACACATAGAACTACGGGAAGCAATTTACACTTACATTGTAGAGTAAATTAAGTTGCATACTACTATACATAAGGACCATATTGTTTGTTCCAGAACCACACATTTAAAAAATATTGACCCTTCTCTTAGTAAAAATATTACCATTGAAGTCTTTGTATGATATATGATTACAGTATGTTATACACTTTAAATTATTGTATTATTTGTTAAGTCCTGCAAATGTCACGTTGACTTAATTTAATATTGTGGAATGCACATTATTCTGCAAATGTAACCACATTCAATTTGAAAAGGAATTCTAGCACATTTTCATGCCTGCTTTATTTTGCTTCTCTGTACATATGATTGTGTGTTGCCATGTTGGATGTTAGCTGAGTTACAACAATGTGCATTCAATAGACATCAATACAATATCACCACCAGCTGGCCAGTTGTTCATTAGAATATACAGAATACTTGGATGGGAGTAATGGCCACTGGCTTTTCAACAAAACTCTCTTTGATGTGAGAGTATTATTCTCACCAAGAATTGATGTACAAAGTTATTAATGATAAATGTGAAGACCTTTTATTGCTGCATGTATTCACTGCCTTTATGACTCTCGATACCTTCCCGTCCCCAACAAACTCATTACACACTATTTGTATGATATCTCACATATGTAAGATTAATTGTGTTCTTAGTATTAATCTCATTAGCTGTTCAGTTTGTGTAATGATCTCCAGCCTCAGGAACATAATTAAACCAGTGCTGAGTTGGAATGTACAATGTCTTGGATATTGAACCGGACGAACAGTCTTATTTCCTGTCTTTAATTGTCTTCATACAATATTAAGTTTACAGGTGTAGCAACAAAATTAAACTGCAGAAGAAGGAAAAACTCTTGCAACGTGACTCTCCAGTTTAGAAGTTGAATTGTACTTTTGTTAATCACGGATGGGCTTATATTAATTACCTTCTTCTTGACAATGAATTGATGTTGCATCCAAAATACACAAGATCACCTGTCCAAATATCCTGCATCAGCCGCATGTAAATGTTGGCAGCTTCTCTACTCTTCTTAAGAACATTTTTATTACCAGGATGTGCTTAATTAAAATACCTGTTAAAGGGGAACTATCATCTTTTTTCCCATTCATCCTTCTCCATCTTACTTGGACCCCTAATAGATGGAGCTTGACTTACCAGACGTATATCCAGTTGGATGGGTAGTAATTTCCTCTGTATTGGCTATGTACATTACTGGGACTCTCCAATTCACATAATAAATAGAAAAAAATACTCCTTATATGAAATCTGGTGCTATCCTCATTGCTGAGATCTGTCTTTCTTCAGTTCTTATATCACAAACTAGAAATGAGTGAAAGAGAAAAAGGCGCTTTTTAAAATGAATGAAATGTGTATAAGTGAATAAAATCATTTGAGACGGCAGCAAAGGACAAATGAGACCAATGAAAAAGTGCAAACAAAAGAAAGCTGTTGTCCGACGCCCAAAAACAAACAATATATAAATCGCTATTGGGCCTGATTCATTAAGGGAAGTAAAGCAAAATAAATGAGTAACTTTTCACCTGGGCAAAACTATGTTGCATTGGAGGGGAGGTAAATTTTAAATGTGGAGACAGATTTATAGTTGGGGTAGGGCATGTCCTAGATTAACTTTAAATTTCAGTGTACAAATAAAGCTATCAAGTTATTTGTGTGCTACATTATTAAAACAGCCAGTATTTAACTTATGTGCAAAGTAATAAACTGATTTGCACCCCTTGCATTGTAACATGGTTTGTCCAGGATCAAACTTACTCAATGTTTTGCCTTAATGAATCAGGCCCTGTGTGTCTGTAACGCCCCCCTGCGGGGAAAGACAGGGACAGACGCAACACAAAAGAACTTACCTTGTAAACGATGGTCACCTCCAGTCCGCTTCCGATTTCCCAGCTGCGATCCAATCCCAGCAGATCCGCAGCCGCAGTCACCTCCAATCACGTCCCTCTAAGATAGAGACAGAGATTACGGCCGTGCCTACCAGGTAAGGGCTGTCCGAGACTACGGCAAAGAACAAGGGCACAGTCAGTCCAAGCTCCTTGCCGCCTCCTCACTTTGTTCTAGCCAAGACGCGGGGGACTACAGGCACTGAAGGCCAAGACTAGTCCGAGGACTAATCCCGCCTCAAGTACCTCACACACCTGCCGGTGAGGGCCTAACCGAAAGGGGGAATCGAGCGTGATACTCACCGGGACACTCCCACTTCCGATCCGGTTCTCCTGCACCTTCCCGACTCCTGCGGATGACAAGAACACACAGCCTCCCTCTATGCTCTCAGTGAGACTAAGATGGCACCCACAAAACTGGACTGGCTACAACAGCGACCCGACCCTAACAACGTTCTAATGGTCGGCAACGCAACTAAGTCAAACACTATGACTAACTAGGTGTGGTGCACTAACGGAACTGCTCACTTACACGCTACGGGGAACACCAGCCGGTGTTCACAGCCTAAACCGGAGGGCGGTTCCTAACCCCCTCACCCAGGTCGTACCAAGAAGCTGCCTTCTTGCTATGGGGTCACCCACGGACCCTAAGGACCGGTTCTTTAAGCCCGGCTGAGGCTCAGTAGAACAGCACACTAACCCGCGGGCCGACTGCCGCACGGAACAGCCGATCGAACTGAACCGCCCGACTGCCTGTACTCGGGTATCTCACACGTGTCCCTACGTCCGGAACCACAGGTCCACCTGCACGGAACCGGCCTTGAGGACCCTTGATCAGAACCACGGCCGCCCCTGGAACTGCCTCAAGGTGTGCTGCACTGCCACCGACTCACTCAGCCACCCCCTCTGGGTACCAGTGTGACCCCGGGGACCTAAGGGACAGGGAAACTACGTGTGTTCTCCCCTGACTATGTGTATGCTGGTAACTACACTTGTCCCCACAACATGGGTTAGCACAGGAAACACAGGGAACAAGAGCCTACCTTTAATGGGGGCCTGACGTCTTGCCCCTGGACACAGTTATGTAGCACACCCCAAAATACCGTAATGTAAACTATACTCGCCGCACAGACAGAATAAATACAGTATACAGTACTTTGCACGCTACTTACCAGAGCACACCGCTGTTAGCCAACCAGCAGGTTGCTACAGCACCACAGGAGCCTCCGCTCTACTGTACCTCCTAACTACGTGTGCTCACCTCACACAGGACCGCGGCTACACTCACGAGGCTCTCACGCCTCTACCACACACCACCAGGGCCTTATGCCCTACACACCATGGGTCTCTGCCCAGCTACACACAGAGCCTTCTGCTCTGTTTCATGGGCCTCAGCCCCCTCTCTAACTCAGGGCTCTGAGCCCTCTCACTAGGGCCTTATGCCCTACTACCTAGGGGTCCTAGCCCCTGCCTGATGCCTGGGGCCTCCCTAACTGACTGAGGGCCTTGTGCCCTTAATAGCCTACGGGCTACCAGCCCCTAACCAGGCCCTCTGGCCTTCCTATGGCCTCTAGGCCACTCACTACCTAAGGGCCTTGTGCCCTTGTAACTGGGGCTCCCACGCCCCCTGTCTAACTAATAAGGGCTTGTCCCCTTCTATATCAATACAATGGCCTACTGGCCCACTAACTTTATCGGGGCCTAGTGCCCAGGTCCCTGGGCCTTGTGCCCCTAATTTACCGTGCCAACGGGCCTTGTGCCCGACTGTGTCCACGGGCCTAGTGCCCGAATTAACGCTGAGTATACTTACCTGCTCTGCGCAGGATACTCAACTTGCCACGCCGTCTTCTGCTTCTTTCTCCGGGTCTTCCAGACCCTCCAGCCGGCGGCGCCTCTTCTCTTCGGTGCTGGATCTCCTGTTGCTGCTGGGGCGGGGGCGCTCTCAGCCCTGACAAGGGCTCCCCGCCGGCGATCACTACTTGCTTGTAGTCTTCGGGCGGCAGGGTAGCTCACGGCCCTTACAAGGGCCCCCTGCCGCCGCTGCCGCTGGTCCTGTTGCTGGACGTCTTGAAGAGACGTCCTTCCTCTTCTCCGCCGACGGACTTCTGCCAAAATGGCGCCACGCGGCGACTTATATAGTCGCCGGCGTGACGTCATAAGCCGGCACGAGCGCTGATTGGCTCGTGTCGGCGCCAATCTTTTAAATGGCCGGGCGCGATCCGCGATTGGCTCGCGCATCCGGCCGCTGATTGGCCAGCGGGGAAAGATGAGCCCTGATTGGCTCATCCTTCCCCCGCGCACAAGACCTGCAGGAAAGAAGCCACGATACTCACCGCTGGATCGCTGGACGGGTGAGTACTTCTTCTCTTCTTTCTTCCTGCTGGGCACCATCGGGGACCTCTTCAGCCCCTCCAGGGGCACAGCGCTGGCGGACATCTTCGCCCTCTTCACGGGCACCGGCTCCAGCATCTTCCGTCCCTCCAGGGACACAGCGCTGGCGGGGGTCTTCACCGGAGACACCCCCACATTTCCGCCGCCTTTTTCCATTGTGGTCCCCACAATCGACGTCTTCTCCTCTACGTTCACCTCCAAGGGTCGCTTACCGGCATCCCTGACTTGCGTCCACCGGATCCTTCGCGGTAAGGCCCTCTCGCGCAGGATCCACACCATCCTGGCAACTTCCTCGCCCGAAGTCGGTATCCAGGGAGTCTCTTCCTCGGCGCCTGCCGGAACCTCCCATTCATCCGATACCTCCTCGGTTGTGCGGGAAGCTTCTTCAGAAGGTGACAACATCCACCACTCTCCAGCTGCGCTCTCTAAAGTACAGTCTTCGTCAGGCAGTACTTCTTCAGCAGCTCTCTCTTCCGGGGTACTGATGGCTTCCATCCTCTCAGGTACCACCGGGCAGACATCTTCACATGTCTCCGGACACAACGTTGCCCCGTGGAGGGTCTGCTCAGTTCTCCCTTCGTCTTCAGGGACCAACTCTTCCACAGCCACGGACAAGTCGTCTGACGTATCCGACGTCTCCAATACCCCGGCTCCAGCATCCGGCTGACGCAGGTATCCCTGTCGCGAATCTTGCTTGGACGGGACGATCACCTGCGATCCAACAGTCAGCAGGCTCTGCCGATCCTTCCCTCCAGACTCCGACTTCTGTTGAGACCATTGATGGAAGGCTTCCTCGTCCTTCCACTCGAAGACTTCTTCGTCTTCCCATTCATCGGAGACTTTGTCGTCCTCCCATTCACCAAAGATCTCCTCGGCAACTGGGCAGTGGTATGCGAAGTGTCCAGGCAACCCATACTTCCAGCACAGCATTTCTTCCACCTGTTGCCGTTTAGTACCTCTGTTCTTCTTCTTCCTTGTCTCACAACGTTCCAGGATTTGCTTCGTGAACGCTGCCACTTCGTCACGAGAGATGACACAGCTGTATCCCTCGTACAGCGGAATGATCCCCCGATGAGCCATCGTTGATCCTGCCGACTACGCCAAAATGTAACGCCCCCCTGCGGGGAAAGACAGGGACAGACGCAACACAAAAGAACTTACCTTGTAAACGATGGTCACCTCCAGTCCGCTTCCAATTTCCCAGCTGCGATCCAATCCCAGCAGATCCGCAGCCGCAGTCACCTCCAATCACGTCCCTCTAAGATAGAGACAGAGATTACGGCCGTGCCTACCAGGTAAGGGCTGTCCGAGACTACGGCAAAGAACAAGGGCACAGTCAGTCCAAGCTCCTTGCCGCCTCCTCACTTTGTTCTTGCCAAGATGCGGGGGACTACAGGCACTGAAGGCCAAGACTAGTCCGAGGACTAATCCCGCCTCAAGTACCTCACACACCTGCCGGTGAGGGCCTAACCGAAAGGGGGAATCGAGCGTGATACTCACCGGGACACTCCCACTTCCGATCCGGTTCTCCTGCACCTTCCCGACTCCTGCGGATGACAAGAACACACAGCCTCCCTCTACGCTCTCAGTGAGACTAAGATGGCACCCACAAAACTGGACTGGCTACAACAGCGACCCGACCCTAACAACGTTCTAATGGTCGGCAACGCAACTAAGTCAAACACTATGACTAACTAGGTGTGGTGCACTAACGGAACTGCTCACTTACACGCTACGGGGAACACCAGCCGGTGTTCACAGCCTAAACCGGAGGGTGGTTCCTAACCCCCTCACCCAGGTCGTACCAAGAAGCTGCCTTCTTGCTATGGGGTCACCCACGGACCCTAAGGACCGGTTCTTTAAGCCCGGCTGAGGCTCAGTAGAACAGCACACTAACCCGCGGGCCGACTGCCGCACGGAACAGCCGATCGAACTGAACCGCCCGACTGCCTGTACTCGGGTATCTCACACGTGTCCCTACATCCGGAACCACAGGTCCACCTGCACGGAACCGGCCTTGAGGACCCTTGATCAGAACCACGGCCGCCCCTGGAACTGCCTCAAGGTGTGCTGCACTGCCACCGACTCACTCAGCCACCCCCTCTGGGTACCAGTGTGACCCCGGGGACCTAAGGGACAGGGAAACTACGTGTGTTCTCCCCTGACTATGTGTATGCTGGTAACTACACTTGTCCCCACAACACGGGTTAGCACAGGAAACACAGGGAACAAGAGCCTACCTTTAATGGGGGCCTGACGTCTTGCCCCTGGACACAGTTATGTAGCACACCCCAAAATACCGTAATGTAAACTATACTCGCCGCACAGACAGAATAAATACAGTATACAGTACTTTGCACGCTACTTACCAGAGCACACCGCTGTTAGCCAACCAGCAGGTTGCTACAGCACCACAGGAGCCTCCGCTCTACTGTACCTCCTAACTACGTGTGCTCACCTCACACAGGACCGCGCCTACACTCACGATGCTCTCACGTCTCTACCACACACCACCAGGGCCTTATGCCCTACACACCATGGGTCTCTGCCCAGCTACACACAGAGCCTTCTGCTCTGTTTCATGGGCCTCAGCCCCCTCTCTAACTCAGGGCTCTGAGCCCTCTCACTAGGGCCTTATGCCCTACTACCTAGGGGTCCTAGCCCCTGCCTGATGCCTGTGGCCTCCCTAACTGACTGAGGGCCTTGTGCCCTTAATAGCCTACGGGCTACCAGCCCCTAACCAGGCCCTCTGGCCTTCCTATGGCCTCTAGGCCACTCACTACCTAAGGGCCTTGTGCCCTTGTAACTGGGGCTCCCACGCCCCCTGTCTAACTAATAAGGGCTTGTCCCCTTCTATATCAATACAATGGCCTACTGGCCCACTAACTTTATCGGGGCCTAGTGCCCAGGTCCCTGGGCCTTGTGCCCCTAATTTACCGTGCCAACGGGCCTTGTGCCCGACTGTGCCCACGGGCCTAGTGCCCGAATTAACGCTGAGTATACTTACCTGCTCTGCGCAGGATACTCAACTTGCCACGCCGTCTTCTGCTTCTTTCTCCGGGTCTTCCAGACCCTCCAGCCGGCGGCGCCTCTTCTCTTCGGCGCTGGATCTCCTGTTGCTGCTGGGGCGGGGGCGCTCTCAGCCCTGACAAGGGCTCCCCGCCGGCGATCACTACTTGCTTGTAGTCTTCGGGCGGCAGGGTAGCTCACGGCCCTTACAAGGGCCCCCTGCCGCCGCTGCCGCTGGTCCTGTTGCTGGACGTCTTGAAGAGACGTCCTTCCTCTTCTCCGCCGACGGACTTCTGCCAAAATGGCGCCACGCGGCGACTTATATAGTCGCCGGCGTGACGTCATAAGCCGGCACGAGCGCTGATTGGCTCGTGTCGGCGCCAATCTTTTAAATGGCCGGGCGCGATCCGCGATTGGCTCGCGCATCCGGCCGCTGATTGGCCAGCGGGGAAAGATGAGCCCTGATTGGCTCATCCTTCCCCCGCGCACAAGACCTGCAGGAAAGAAGCCACGATACTCACCGCTGGATCGCTGGACGGGTGAGTACTTCTTCTCTTCTTTCTTCCTGCTGGGCACCATCGGGGACCTCTTCAGCCCCTCCAGGGGCACAGCGCTGGCGGACATCTTCGCCCTCTTCACGGGCACCGGCTCCAGCATCTTCCGTCCCTCCAGGGACACAGCGCTGGCGGGGGTCTTCACCGGAGACACCCCCACATGTCAGCATATACATAAAGGAGAAGTTTGTGCACAATATAGCTATATTGGAATTAAGCACATCTGCCAGCATCAAGGCAATATCTTATGTGATAAGGCAGCTGAGACATAAGAATGCAGGGTCTGGTAGTTAGGATAATGCCTATATTTGCAGCTACAAGGGTTAAAAAACTTCTAACACAAACAGTGGGGGCGGCCATTTTGTGGATGAAACCAAAACTCAAGACAATTCAGCCTATTAATTGACAGGAACAGTGCCTCATAAATATTGTTAATTAAAAGGCCTCAGTGATAGCATTGTTTCCTAGTTAATGGATAAGCTAAATTCTTATGCATATTGGTTCAGCCCAACAATGGCTGCCTCCACTGTGTGGAGACAACAGGGGCTGATTATCACTTACTAAAGCCTGATCACATAAAATTTCACCTCATCATATATGAATAAATCACTTTATATTGTATTGTTAGGCCTGATTTAGTGTTAGTCAATGCACATGCAGATTTAGTTTGAAGAATATGATGAGGTAAGTCATCCTATCCAGTTATCTAATCCTGCAGCTGTGTAGACCAAAATAAAGGTTATGACTAAGGGGGATTTCCTCCAAGCATGTGGTTAGGGCTTCCTAGCATGTGGAGAACTGGAGCAACTGAGGTCATTACACTTAACAATTGTTCTCTGTGAGGCTACGTGAAGTAGCTGGGTGGGTGGGTGTGCGAGTGAGGAAGGGGGTTCTCAGAGTTCCTGCAGTTCCCATTTCTCACTATTGAAATGAGCTGTTATTGATATAACACCAAACACTGGGTATCAAAAGGGACCTTTATGATTGTCCTGCACCAGCGGTTGAGATACTGTACTGTAAACAGCAACACAGGCTTCACTAAACTTTATCTAAAAACTGTACAACACTCACCTTCTGCCGTCAATTCCACAACACATTTATTAGTGTTCAGTGCACTTTTGATTAACTTTCCAAAACTTTGTTAACAATTTGTCTGAATTTGCCAATCTTTGCTTAATGCTGTCATTGCAGATGATTTTTAAGGCATTTGTTTCATTTGTTTAAACACATTGGGCCTGGTTTACAGTAGGCGGCAATTTTGCAGCCAGAACGTAAGCGTAAAATTAAGTCAGAAAATTTTTAAGATATGTGCAACTCAAATACAGTGAACGTATGCAGACATGTATCAATATAATCTGTGAGCATGGCTTAGTGCAACCGGAGTAAAGATACGGCATTCGTCATCATAAAGTCCATTATGATAATCACCATATTAAAAATGTAATAAATACACTTTATGTATAAATACAATCAGGGGCGTAGTGACAAAAATTTTCATAGGGGCAAAAGTCAAGGATTACTATAGGGCTTGGAGACCCTTTTTCTTACATATGGTATCTCGTTTTACGACAGTTGTAGCAGATATACACATATACATATACACAATCCTGTGTTCATTTTTGTCAGTATTTCAGGGGTTGGACAAAATTTATTTATGCATTATTAAATAAATATTATGATTAATATTAATTATCAATTAGTACAATGGCTGTTAAAAGGATAAATAAATTCAATTGTTTATGTTAAAAAATTAAAATATTTCATGGTCTTTAACCTAGTTTTTATTCAGATTTCATTGACAGTCTAATCTCATTTGATTGCGAGTATTTTTAAATCTATAGTCATTGCCTCACTGGTTATGGTCTGTGCTATAAATTCAGATGGCTATATCTCATGTTTGTTACTGGACGCACCGCACGAAATTAGGGTAAAAGTAAAGTGAATAGTTGTTCATCATCTATACAAATTATTTATTAAATGTTGTTGAATGCAACACTTTGAGTTTTTTAAATAAACAAATCAATCAATCTGTATTAAATCTATACTAAGACAATCTATGTTAAAGAACATTTGTTAGTTATACTAAGACAATCATTTAATATAAAAAGGTTTCACAAGTTTAGAACAGATACCATGATAGTAGCATGAAGGCTTTTGTGTAGAAGTTAATGGGTGGGGGGGGGGGGGGGGAATCATGGTCTTTGCCCACCCAAGAAAAATCAAGGGGGGCAACTGCTCCCTCTGCCCCCCCTTTCCTGGTTCCTACACCTCTGAATAGAATTTAAAAATGCATGTGTACCCTGAATTAAGTAGCCAATACATAAGGGAATAGCACCAGTGCTGTTCTCTGGACTTGTTACTATTAAAGCTGGGTGACAATGGGTGTGGGATACCCTGCAAAAGTGGCATCGGGTTATGCCAGACTGGGACGGATACACTATAGCAGCCTAAGGTCATCATCGTCATCAACATTTATTTATATATCAGATTCCGCAGCGCTTTACAATTGGGAACAAACATACTGGGTAATACATACAGACAGAGAGGTAAGAGAACCCTGCTCGCAAGCTTACAATCTATGGGATCTCAGTCTGGTCAGCATGAAGAGGAATTCCCTAGGGGAATTAGCAGGGGAGGGCTGACAAATATTAGCCCGGGTTCAAGACTGGACTCAGCAGCCTCTTAGGAACATTTTAAAGGGAAAATAAATACAGGTTGCCCAGTGACCCAGCCCAAGGTAGCCCACTGTGGGACCGGCCCAGGGGGCAGATGTCCACCTGCCCCCAACTCAGCCTGCCCCTGGGAATTAGCCTCATACTGAACACCGGGGCTCATCCTAGCACACCTGGGGTGGTTGGTAATAGTAAAAAATTCAGAAAATCATTAAATAGCTTTGTGGAACTAAAAGCACCAGCATGCCCATGGTTGACAGGGGCTCGAACTTGAGGAACTACTAACACCAGCATGTACCAACAGCCAGAGCCTGCTGGAAACTGTAGTACCTCGAACATACCTAATAATAAAAAACACACATGCGCCATATACTTTATTAATATATATATATATATATCTAATATATAAATGTCTAGTGGCGTGTGTTAGTCTGTCTGTGTGTGGAAAAAATAAAACCAAGCTGCAGCGCCACCTGCTGGGCGGAGTTATACACTGACCTACTAAATTCTTAGTGTGTGTGGGAAAAAAATTTCAGAAAGGGCTGAAATTTGGTATACTAAGATGTTTTTAATTTGTTAATTTAATTTGTTAATTGTTAAAAGTGTTTATAAAGATTTAAAAAAAATATATATATATTTCTTGAAGGAGAAGTGACAGTTGGGAGTGGTTGGTGGTTTCCGGGGGTGACAGTGGGGAGTGGTTGGTGGTTGAGGCCTGGGCTATGACCCAAATGCATGACAAGAACCTTTTTAACACCTTAAGTAGCTTGATTTGACTAGAATGCATGAGTATCATGCACGGGTTAACTTGTAAATATATATATATATATATATATATATATATATATATATATATATATATATAAAATAAATACTCCTCAGTTCCATCATTTACCTCTTTATTACTCACCTTACTCTTTCTTCTTTACTGAAGTATTCTAATTAGAATAAAAATAAAAAGCCCTGAGAGAACGGCAAGTCCTTGCTCCTTAGATGAAAACAATGGACGACCACAAGTGACCTTGGAATGTTGCCCTGTTAAGAGAAAACACTGAACTTAGCTCCATTACTAAAAATAATTACCTTGTTGTTAGATTTTAGGAACACTGCATTTAACTTAGCAAACATGACATTTAAACATTCATTTGAAAATAAATATTATTAATCCTTTGATCTTTATGTACACTGTGATGACAGTTCCTTATGTGGCATGCTGAGAAAATTACATATAGCTTTTTGTTAAAAGGCCAGAAAAGCCTAAAAGGGCCTCAGATCGAGTATGTTATTTAAAACTTTATTGTCTCTTATTATTCCCATTGAGCTGCCCCATATGATCATACCATCATTAATGTTTTTGATTATCCCACAACAGATATAAATAGGGTAAACAAGAGGAAATAAGGTCATTAAAAAAAAGAACTGTATTTCAATCTCATTTTTGTATTACATTGTTATAGTAATTTAAGAAATTTAAAAAGCATAAAGTTGGCAACAAACAATCAAAAAAAACTGCTATTGTATATATACAGTAAATGTTGGGCAAGAGGTATTTACTATGTGTTATAATGTCCATATAATTTTATGCATCAAGTGACCTGTTGAAGGTTTATCTTGACTGTTTTGTTATTTCTCTTTTCTTAATTATAAGGAGGTGTCCCAGACAAGACAGTCCGCAAATACAAAGTTAGTGGCTGCTATGCCAAAAGACTAAGGGCTAGATTTACTATGCTGCGGGTTTGAAAAAGTGGGGATGTTGCCTATAGCAACCAATAAGATTCTAGCTTTCATTTATTTAGTACCTTCTACAAAATGACAGCTAGAATCTGATTGGTTGCTATAGGTAACATCCCCACTTTTTCAAATCCGCAGCTTAGTAAACGTAGCCCTAAGGCTGGTTATACACTACAGATATTTTCCCCCGATACAATATAACGATTTTACAACTAAAAAAAAAAGTTCCGATCAGTTTAACGATTCATGTACACACTAAAGATTTACCTTCAGATCTGTGCTCTTCATCTGTCATAATCATCGTCTGAAAAGATCGTGACTCTGCAGACTCTAGAGATCTATGGCACTGCCGGTCCTGAGTGCATACACACTGCAGGATTGGGACGACATTGTTCTATCATTAAACGAGTGTCACACACCAGGCTCTCAGGTCCTGTCATTTACCTCTCCACTGTCTTTCCAAGCAGTTCCTACAGTCCTCAGGCTCTGTTGGTTTCACGTCTCTCTGCAAGATGCTGCCCAGTCTGTCTCCACTCCAGAAATCCCTTCAAAATCAGTGTATGGACGCTGCCATCTTGGATTCATTCACATAATTCCTCTTAGCCAAACAGGGGATAGCAGCCTCTACTCGAGGTTTCCCTCCAAAACCATTCCATGAGAGCTGCCATCTTGGACCTAGTCACCTGATCCATCCCAGCAACTAGGAGTGCTGCTTCTGCCCAGCTGACTGCAGTCTCCAATCAGGAAACAAACAACTACTATAAAAGGACTTCCTGGAGCCTTTACCTGTTGCCAGGGCAACGTTGTATTTCCAAACGCCAACCTGGTTCCCAGCAGTCTGTAGCCTTTCTATCCTTCCAGCTCAGACAGTGCAGCCTGCGTTCCGGTTCCAGCATTCCGGTTCCAGCATTCCGGTTCCATTCCGGTTCAGCATTCTGATTCCAGTCCAGTTCATCAATTCAGTTCCTGCCTGGTATCCTCTGCTAGACCATCCCCACCTGTACCAGTCCTCTCATTTACATTCAAATGAACATAATCAGGCCACCCAGCTTTGTGTACGTAGTCACCAGCCTAAGTCCAGAGACACAACCCAGTCTGGGTACAGACAGATCCTCAGGCGTGACAATGAGATTTTTATTCACTTTAGAAATCAAATAAAACAATACGATGTGATTTGGAACGATAATTATTCATCGTTGGATCGTACACACTGATTCAATATCAGGCCAAAACGGTCATTTATCATGTGATTGGCCCAATAATCATCTGGGAACCCTGTAGTGTGTACCCAGCCTAACCCAGAACATGTAGTCTCATAATACCAATTTGATCCATTCAGAGCTATGGGAAGTGTCTACTCAAGGCAGTTCCCAAAAATCAGGATATTTATGTAATATTAATGTCTTTAAGTATTGCAGGCTCTGACACGGTTTCATTACATATTCATCTCTTAGTTCAGTTACAGCAAATAAATTCAAATGTAAAATAAATCAAATTATTGGCTCCCAGTGCAAATTACTTTATGTGATGTCATGCATCTATTTTTGAACGAATAAATCAATTTAAGGAGGAATTGCATAATTTTGCTCCTATTGAGAAGAAGAACTGGTATTATTGGAGAGTTCCTAACTGAATGAGGTGTGTGAGCTCTGCACTCACATGCAAAAACAAGATTTAATTTTGTGGAATAAGACATTTAATTGAAGTTCAAGGGAGGAAGAGATTTTTTTTTGAAACGTACCTTGATTAGCGAATGGACTTCATTTTTATATGTATTAGAACACTGTTTCCCAACTCCAGTTCTCAGGGACCCCTAACAGTGCAGGTTTTCAAGGTGACCAGTGAAATAATTAAATCACCTGTGGATCTTTCAAAATGTGTCAGTTAGTAATGAATATACCTGTGCTCCAGCAAAGAGATATGGAAAACCTGCACTGTTAGGGGTCCTGAGCATTGGAGTTGGGAAATACTGTATTAGAAGGTGACAGGGATTATAACATTGTAATAAAATATAGCATAATATAGACAGTCTCAGTGTTCCCTCCCTAATGACTTATTAAAGACATTTCTGCCTTATCTCCAGCTACAGGGCTAATCTAAGTCCTGAGTACTAGGGAGGACAGTCTTGTATATATGCTATAACATGTGCTTGCAAACAGGAGCAACTGCAAAAATGTATTTTATGTTCAGTAGACATTAAGAACATCCTAATAAATGTATTTAATGGGGGAAAAATATTATTATTAACTGGTGACATTAATTCAATATTATTTTTTTCTGTGTGTTTTGTAGTGAAGTTATAATCCACACTGGCTTTGGATGTGTCGGGCAGTGTCTTCTGTAGTAGAGCACAGCAGACCTACACCCGAATTCCTCAACGCACGTATCGGCAGAACTGTTCCTTTTTTAATTCGGGAGTGCGCAGAGCTGATTGACGTGCGTTTTTTAAACAAATGCGTGTTGCTCTCAGAATGCGTACCTTGATTAAACAGGCCCATGGTGCTTAAACACAAGACTTGGATACAATATGTTTGCTCTGTGTGTAGTGTTTCCATGGAGACGGTTCCCAAAAACAGAATTGGGCAGTGCACAGATGTATGAGAATGGAGGGAAACTAGGCAACTCTCTGTATAACTAAATGCTGCCCTGGATCATAAATCACCCACATCTACCTATGGAGTATAAACCTTGAGCCTTATGTAGAATTCGGACGCAACACAGAAGCAAATTGCATCCAAATAAAGACACAATCTATGCAGAGGCGGAACTAGCGAGCTGTGGGCCCCGGTGCAGGGAAGCAGGGAGGAGGACACCGGGGCCCACAGTTCGCCATGCACCGCTCCTGCTGCAACAATGGTAGTTCCGCCACTGATTCTATGTATGAGTCGGACACATCTCAGCTGATCATTATCAGTTTGTAACTTCCCCTAGGAGAACATCCACAACAGACATGCTTCCTGACAACCGTAATGGCCTCTGCATCCAGCTCTATATTAGTCGCAGTTACTGTCCTTGGATGTCTCCACGCTCATTGCCTCCCCCGATCCACCTCCATAAGCATAAGGAGTCGTATACACAAGATGGGCAGCACAGTGGCCTAGCAGTTAGCACTTCTGCCTCACAGCACTGAGGTCATGAGTTCGATTCCCGACCATGGCCTTATCTGTGTGGAGTTTGTATGTTCTCCCCGTGTTTGCGTGGGTTTCCTCCGGGTGCTCCGATTTCCTCCCACACTCCAAAAACATACTAGTAAGTTAATTGACTGCTATCAAAAATTTACCCTAGTCTGTCCCTATCTGTCTGTCTCTGTCTGTGTGTCTATACAAGGGAATTTAGACTGTAAGCCCCAATGGGGCAGGGACTGATGTGAATGAGTTCTCTGTACAGCGCTGCGGAATTAGTGGCGCTATATAAATAAATGATGATGATGATGATGAAGATGCCACTGGCTCTCCATACAGACACAAGTGTACTATTTTGTGTGTGCACGCGCAGTAGAGAAATTTGTATTTTACACTACGCAAATGGACTAGCATCCAAGTCTACATGTTTGTTTAAAACAGTCATCAATATAATCCAAATACTGTATATCTTCATAAGTTCTCTATTTTGCCATATTTTTTACTCTCATGTCTGTAGTTGACATTATACATCGTTTAATCTATTTAGAATGGGTTTATTTGCACCGTTCAAGACTGGGAAAATGAGTTTTCAAAGCTTGTTGTTACTGTCAAGCTACAAGGCAAATGGCTTTGACTGTAATGACCTAGAGGAATGCTGCGATTCTCAAGCATGTCATGTTTATACAAAAGGTGAGCAAAGTATTCAGTTTTTCTACACCACATTCACAAGTCTGTCAGATGTACTTTCACATTGCATTTGTAATGTTTATTTCTTTATTACTCCTAAGTAATATGAATAACTCTAAGGACTCCTACACACAGGCGTTTAACCTACGCCGGACTATTCTCCATACAAGCAGCTTATAAAGTCATTCATATTCTACATATGGAATATAAATAAGAGTACAACACAAATGCATAATCTTTCAGTGGCCAACAAGGTGGAGTACAGGAATATAAGAGATGTTCTTTAGTCTAACAAAAAAGGATAATATGTACAACAAAATATACAGTATATCTGAATACAGTTACACTCGGTTTATAATGAGGTCGAAATAGGTCATTTTAGCCTTAAGAAGACAATGAGGTTGTAATAATATGCTTTAAAATTATAATTCAGTTACGTAAATTTACGGGTTCTATGTACTCAGCAAAATGTAATTTACTTATAGCATCAAAACAGCATTATTAAAAATCATACTTGCCAACTCTCCCGGAATGTCCGGGAGACTCCCGCATTTTGCGAGAGTCTCCCGGAGTCCCGGGCGAGTGTGGCAATATCCCGGATCTGCCCACTTCACTAGGAAGTGCCCACTTCCTAGTGAAGTGGGCAGAATTAGCTCCCAAACGCTGCGATTCCTGGTGAATCGCGGCATTTGGCCCCGCCCCCCGCTGTCAAATGACGCTCTTGCGTCATTACGTCACGGGGGCCGGGTCCAAAATGACGCGCATTTTGGGGCCCCGCCCCCATCTCGCCCACCTCTCCCGGAAACCAACTTTGTCAAGTTGGTAAGTATGTTAAAAATGTGACCCACTGCTTTACAATACATTTAAACAGAAAATGCTTCTGGTCTTCTATCACAGCCACATTGGATGATTTGGGGGAGGTGAGAGCACGGGATGTTTGTGGTGGAGCCCAACTACAGGGCACAGTGGATTAGTGGAGGTGACACATATTTTTGCCCTGTAAGTGGTTAATAGTAATGGGCTGCCTGTGCTGTTGTTCTAATGCTTGATTGGTTATAAGCCCACCCACTTCAAACTAGCTTACAATTAAAGAGATGCAAGAAAATCCTGACACAACATAATTCGTAGTGGTGGAAAGATAATGAATTTGCTATACTATACTGCTCTCTTGTGAAAACTTGGAGCACACTATACCCCATCCAAAAAAAAACACTTTACAAGTATAACAAATCTATATTGGGTGGCACAGTGGTTAGCATTGCTGCCATGTGTTGCTGGGGCTATGGGCTCCATTACAACAGGACACTGTCTGAGTGGTGTTTGTATTGTTTGTTTGTTCTCATCGTGTTCATACGGGTTCTCCTGAGAGTGCTCACCGGTAGGAAGTGTCAGACTGGGGCATGCAGGGCCCACTGCGGGAAATGCAATATTAGGGGTCCATGAATTAGTGTGGGCACTGAAGGAGTATGGCCAGCCACTAGAAAGGTTGTGGTCAGCCCACTGAATACAGGTTATTTTTCTTATTTTGTCACTTGATAATTATATGGACGCCACTGTAACTCCTCAGTGCTGGTCCTCCGCTTGACCTGTTTTTTTCAAATACCCCGCTGCCAGATTCAAGCCAGTGAATAAGACATCAGGTCAGACAGGCAGTGTAATATTTGAAAACAGCAGCTGGAATGTGGCAGAAGGGCTGACTGGAAGGAGAGAAGTGGGATTGTGGCAGATAAAGTGACTGAAAGCAGGAAGGGGGATTGTGACAGATGGGGTGACTGGATGCAGGGAAGGGGATTGTAACAGAATGGGTGACTGGATGCAGGGAAGTAGGAGTGTGGCAAATTGGGTGTATGGAAGCAGGAATAGAGAGTGTGTTAGATAAGTTAATTGGAAGCACAAAGAAAGAGTGTGTCAGCTGAGGTTCCTGGAAACAGGAGTAGAGAGTGTGTCAGTTGAGGTGACTGGAAGTAGGGAAGTAAGAGTGTGTCAGATGTGGTGAATGGAAGCAGGAGGAGAGAATGTGTCAGATGAGGTGATCGGAAGCAGGGAAGTAGGAGTGTGTCAGATGAGGTGATTGTAAGCAGGAAGGGAGAGTGTGTCAGATTAGATGATTGGAAGCAGGAGGAGAGTGTCTTTAGATGAGGCAATTGGAAGCAGGAAGAAAGAGTGTGTCAGATGGGGTGATTGGATGCAGGGAAGTAGGAGTGTAGCAAATTGGGTGTATGGAAGCAGGAATAGAGAGTGTATCAGATGGGGTGAATGGAAGCATGGTGGAGAAGTGTATCAGGTGAGGCGATTGGAAGCAGAAAGAGAGTGTGTCAGATGAGGTGATTGGTAGCAGGAAAAGAGAGTCTGTTAGATGAGGTGATTGGAAGGAGTAGTAGCGAGTGTGTGAGATGAGGTGATTGGAAGCAGTGAAGTAGGAGTGTGTCAGATGGGGTGATTGGAAGCAGGATGGAGGAGTGTATCAGATGAGGTGATTGGAAGCAGGAAGAGAGAGTGTGTTAGATAAGTTAATTAGAAGCACAAAGAAAGAGTGTGTCAGCTGAGGTTCCTGGAAGCAGGAGTAGAGAGTGTGTCAGTTGAGGTGACTGGAAGTAGGGAAGTAGGAGTGTGACAGATGTGGTGAATGGAAGCAGGAGGAGAGAGTGTGTCAGATGAGGTGATCGGAAGCAGGAGGAGAGAGTGTGTCAGATGGGGTGATTGGAAGCAGGAGGAGAGAGTGTGTTAGATAAGGTGATTGGAAGCAGGAGGAGAGAGTGTGTTAGATGGGGTGATTGGAAGCAGGAGGAGAGAGTGTGTTAGATGGGGTGATTGGAAGCAGGAGGAGAGAGTGTTTAGATGAGGTGATTTGAAGCAGGAGGAGAGAGTGTGTTAGATGAGGTGATTGGAAGCAGGAGGAGAGAGTGTGTCAGATGGGTTGATTGGAAGCAGGAGGAGAGAGTGTGTTAGATGGGGTGATTGGAAGCAGGAGGAGAGAGTGTGTTAGATGGCGTGATTGGAAGCAGGAGGAGAGAGTGTGTTAGATGGGGTGATTGGAAGCAGGAGGAGAGAGTGTGTTAGATGGGGTGATTGGAAGCAGGAGGAGAGAGTGTGTTAGATGGGGTGATTGGAAGCAGGAGGAGAGAGTGTGTTAGATGAGGTGATTGGAAGCAGGAGGAGAGAGTGTGTTAGATGAGGTGATTAGAAGTAGGAGGAGAGAGTGTGTCAGATGGGGTGATTGGAAGCAGGAGGAGAGAGTGTGTTAGATGGGGTGATTGGAAGCAGGAGGAGAGAGTGTGTTAGATGGGGTGATTGGAAGCAGGAGGAGAGAGTGTGTTAGATGGGGTGATTGGAAGCAGGAGGAGAGAGTGTGTTAGATGAGGTGATTGGAAGCAGGAGGAGAGAGTGTGTTAGATGAGGTGATTAGAAGTAGGAGGAGAGAGTGTGTCAGATGGGGTGATTGGAAGCAGGAGGAGAGAGTGTGTTAGATGGGGTGATTGGAAGCAGGAGGAGAGAGTGTGTTAGATGGGGTGATTGGAAGCAGGAGGAGAGAGTGTGTTAGATGGGGTGATTGGAAGCAGGAGGAGAGAGTGTGTTAGATGGGGTGATTGGAAGCAGGAGGAGAGAGTGTGTTAGATGAGGTGATTGGAAGCAGGAGGAGAGAGTGTGTCAGATGGGGTGATTGGAAGCAGGAGGAGAGAGTGTGTCAGATGGGGTGATTGGAAGCAGGAGGAGAGAGTGTGTTAGATGGGGTGATTGGAAGCAGGAGGTGAGAGTGTGTTAGATGGGGTGATTGGAAGCAGGAGGAGAGAGTGTGTTAGATGGGGTGATTGGAAGCAGGAGGAGAGAGTGTGTTAGATGAGGTGATTGGAAGCAGGAGGAGAGAGTGTGTCAGATGGGGTGATTTGAAGCAGGAGGAGAGAGTGTTTAGATGACGTGATTGGAAGCAGGAGGAGAGAGTGTGTTAGATGAGGTGATTGGAAGCAGGAGGAGAGAGTGTGTCAGATGGGGTGATTGGAAGCAGGATGGAGGAGTGTATCAGATGAGGTGATTGGAAGCAGGAAGAGAGAGTGTGTTAGATAAGTTAATTGGAAGCACAAAGAAAGAGTGTGTCAGCTGAGGTTCCTGGAAGCAGGAGTAGAGAGTGTGTCAGTTGAGGTGACTGGAAGTAGGGAAGTAGGAGTGTGACAGATGTGGTGAATGGAAGCAGGAGGAGAGAGTGTGTCAGATGAGGTGATCGGAAGCAGGAGGAGAGAGTGTGTCAGATGGGGTGATTGGAAGCAGGAGGAGAGAGTGTGTTAGATGGGGTGATTGGAAGCAGGAGGAGAGAGTGTGTTAGATGGGGTGATTGGAAGCAGGAGGAGAGAGTGTTTAGATGAGGTGATTTGAAGCAGGAGGAGAGAGTGTGTTAGATGAGGTGATTGGAAGCAGGAGGAGAGAGTGTGTCAGATGGGGTGATTGGAAGCAGGAGGAGAGAGTGTGTTAGATGGGGTGATTGTAAGCAGGAGGAGAGAGTGTGTTAGATGGGGTGATTGGAAGCAGGAGGAGAGAGTGTGTTAGATGAGGTGATTGGAAGCAGGAGGAGAGAGTGTGTTAGATGAGGTGATTAGAAGTAGGAGGAGAGAGTGTGTCAGATGGGGTGATTGGAAGCAGGAGGAGAGAGTGTGTTAGATGGGGTGATTGGAAGCAGGAGGAGAGAGTGTGTTAGATGGGGTGATTGGAAGCAGGAGGAGAGAGTGTGTTAGATGGGGTGATTGGAAGCAGGAGGAGAGAGTGTGTTAGATGAGGTGATTGGAAGCAGGAGGAGAGAGTGTGTTAGATGAGGTGATTGGAAGCAGGAGGAGAGAGTGTGTTAGATGAGGTGATTAGAAGTAGGAGGAGAGAGTGTGTCAGATGGGGTGATTGGAAGCAGGAGGAGAGAGTGTGTTAGATGGGGTGATTGGAAGCAGGAGGAGAGAGTGTGTTAGATGGGGTGATTGGAAGCAGGAGGAGAGAGTGTGTTAGATGGGGTGATTGGAAGCAGGAGGAGAGAGTGTGTTAGATGGGGTGATTGGAAGCAGGAGGAGAGAGTGTGTCAGATGAGGTGATTGGAAGCAGGAGGAAAGAGTGTGTCAGATGGGGTGATTGGAAGCAGGAGGAGAGAGTGTGTTAGATGGGGTGATTGGAAGCAGGAGGAGAGAGTGTGTTAGATGGGGTGATTGGAAGCAGGAGGAGAGAGTGTGTTAGATGGGGTGATTGGAAGCAGGAGGAGAGAGTGTGTTAGATGGGGTGATTGGAAGCAGGAGGAGAGAGTGTGTTAGATGAGGTGATTGGAAGCAGGAGGAGAGAGTGTGTTAGATGAGGTGATTGGAAGCAGGAGGAGAGAGTGTGTTAGATGGGGTGATTGGAAGCAGGAGGAGAGAGTGTGTTAGATGGGGTGATTGGAAGCAGGAGGAGAGAGTGTGTTAGATGGGGTGATTGGAAGCAGGAGGAGAGAGTGTGTTAGATGAGGTGATTGGAAGCAGGAGGAGAGAGTGTGTCAGATGGGGTGATTGGAAGCAGGAGGAGAGAGTGTGTCAGATGGGGTGATTGGAAGCAGGAGGAGAGAGTGTGTTAGATGGGGTGATTGGAAGCAGGAGGAGAGAGTGTGTTAGATGGGGTGATTGGAAGCAGGAGGAGAGAGTGTGTTAGATGGGGTGATTGGAAGCAGGAGGAGAGAGTGTGTTAGATGAGGTGATTGGAAGCAGGGGGAGAGAGTGTGTCAGATGGGGTGATTTGAAGCAGGAGGAGAGAGTGTTTAGATGAGGTGATTGGAAGCAGGAGGAGAGAGTGTGTTAGATGAGGTGATTGGAAGCAGGAGGGGAGAGTGTGTCAGATGGGGTGATTGGAAGCAGGAGGAGAGAGTGTGTTAGATGAGGTGATTGGAAGCAGGAGGAGAGAGTGTGTTAGATGAGGTGATTGGAAGCAGGAGGAGAGAGTGTGTCAGATGAGGTGACTGGAAGCAGGGAATTAGAAATGTGTAAGATGAGGTGATTGGAAGCAGGAGGAGAGAGTGTGCCAGATGGGGTGATTGGAAGCAGGACGAGAGAGTGTGTTAGATGAGGTGATTGGAAGCAGAAGGAGAGAGTGTGTTAGATGAGGTGATTGGAAGCAGGAGGAGAGAGTGTGTTAGATGAGGTGATTGGAAGCAGGAGGAGAGAGTGTGTCAGATGAGGTGATCGGAAGCAGGGAAGTAGGAGTGTGTCAGATGAGGTGATTGTAAGCAGGAAGGGAGAGTGTGTCAGATTAGATGATTGGAAGCAGGAGGAGAGTGTGTTTAGATGAGGCAATTGGAAGCAGGAAGAAAGAGTGTGTCAGATGGGGTGATTGGATGCAGGGAAGTAGGAGTGTGGCAAATTGGGTGTATGGAAGCAGGAATAGAGAGTGTATCAGATGGGGTGAATGGAAGCATGGTGGAGAAGTGTATCAGGTGAGGTGATTGGAAGCAGAAAGAGAGTGTGTCAGATGAGGTGATTGGTAGCAGGAAAAGAGAGTCTGTTAGATGAGGTGATTGGAAGGAGTAGTAGAGAGTGTGTGAGATGAGGTGATTGGAAGCAGTGAAGTAGGAGTGTGTCAGATGGGGTGATTGGAAGCAGGATGGAGGAGTGTATCAGATGAGGTGATTGGAAGCAGGAAGAGAGAGTGTGTTAGATAAGTTAATTGGAAGCACAAAGAAAGAGTGTGTCAGCTGAGGTTCCTGGAAGCAGGAGTAGAGAGTGTGTCAGTTGAGGTGACTGGAAGTAGGGAAGTAGGAGTGTGACAGATGTGGTGAATGGAAGCAGGAGGAGAGAGTGTGTCAGATGAGGTGATCGGAAGCAGGAGGAGAGAGTGTGTCAGATGGGGTGATTGGAAGCAGGAGGAGAGAGTGTGTTAGATGGGGTGATTGGAAGCAGGAGGAGAGAGTGTGTTAGATGGGGTGATTGGAAGCAGGAGGAGAGAGTGTGTTAGATGGGGTGATTGGAAGCAGGAGGAGAGAGTGTTTAGATGAGGTGATTGGAAGCAGGAGGAGAGAGTGTGTTAGATGAGGTGATTGGAAGCAGGAGGAGAGAGTGTGTCAGATGGGGTGATTGGAAGCAGGAGGAGAGAGTGTGTTAGATGGGGTGATTGGAAGCAGGAGGAGAGAGTGTGTTAGATGGGGTGATTGGAAGCAGGAGGAGAGAGTGTGTTAGATGGGGTGATTGGAAGCAGGAGGAGAGAGTGTGTTAGATGGGGTGATTGGAAGCAGGAGGAGAGAGTGTGTTAGATGGGGTGATTGGAAGCAGGAGGAGAGAGTGTGTTAGATGAGGTGATTGGAAGCAGGAGGAGAGAGTGTGTTAGATGAGGTGATTAGAAGTAGGAGGAGAGAGTGTGTCAGATGGGGTGATTGGAAGCAGGAGGATAGAGTGTGTTAGATGGGGTGATTGGAAGCAGGAGGAGAGAGTGTGTTAGATGGGGTGATTGGAAGCAGGAGGAGAGAGTGTGTTAGATGGGGTGATTGGAAGCAGGAGGAGAGAGTGTGTTAGATGAGGTGATTGGAAGCAGGGGGAGAGAGTGTGTCAGATGGGGTGATTTGAAGCAGGAGGAGAGAGTGTTTAGATGAGGTGATTGGAAGCAGGAGGAGAGAGTGTGTTAGATGAGGTGATTGGAAGCAGGAGGGGAGAGTGTGTCAGATGGGGTGATTGGAAGCAGGAGGAGAGAGTGTGTTAGATGAGGTGATTGGAAGCAGGAGGAGAGAGTGTGTTAGATGAGGTGATTGGAAGCAGGAGGAGAGAGTGTGTCAGATGAGGTGACTGGAAGCAGGGAATTAGAAATGTGTAAGATGAGGTGATTGGAAGCAGGAGGAGAGAGTGTGCCAGATGGGGTGATTGGAAGCAGGACGAGAGAGTGTGTTAGATGAGGTGATTGGAAGCAGAAGGAGAGAGTGTGTTAGATGAGGTGATTGGAAGCAGGAGGAGAGAGTGTGTTAGATGAGGTGATTGGAAGCAGGAGGAGAGAGTGTGTCAGATGAGGTGATCGGAAGCAGGGAAGTAGGAGTGTGTCAGATGAGGTGATTGTAAGCAGGAAGGGAGAGTGTGTCAGATTAGATGATTGGAAGCAGGAGGAGAGTGTGTTTAGATGAGGCAATTGGAAGCAGGAAGAAAGAGTGTGTCAGATGGGGTGATTGGATGCAGGGAAGTAGGAGTGTGGCAAATTGGGTGTATGGAAGCAGGAATAGAGAGTGTATCAGATGGGGTGAATGGAAGCATGGTGGAGAAGTGTATCAGGTGAGGTGATTGGAAGCAGAAAGAGAGTGTGTCAGATGAGGTGATTGGTAGCAGGAAAAGAGAGTCTGTTAGATGAGGTGATTGGAAGGAGTAGTAGAGAGTGTGTGAGATGAGGTGATTGGAAGCAGTGAAGTAGGAGTGTGTCAGATGGGGTGATTGGAAGCAGGATGGAGGAGTGTATCAGATGAGGTGATTGGAAGCAGGAAGAGAGAGTGTGTTAGATAAGTTAATTGGAAGCACAAAGAAAGAGTGTGTCAGCTGAGGTTCCTGGAAGCAGGAGTAGAGAGTGTGTCAGTTGAGGTGACTGGAAGTAGGGAAGTAGGAGTGTGACAGATGTGGTGAATGGAAGCAGGAGGAGAGAGTGTGTCAGATGAGGTGATCGGAAGCAGGAGGAGAGAGTGTGTCAGATGGGGTGATTGGAAGCAGGAGGAGAGAGTGTGTTAGATGGGGTGATTGGAAGCAGGAGGAGAGAGTGTGTTAGATGGGGTGATTGGAAGCAGGAGGAGAGAGTGTGTTAGATGGGGTGATTGGAAGCAGGAGGAGAGAGTGTTTAGATGAGGTGATTGGAAGCAGGAGGAGAGAGTGTGTTAGATGAGGTGATTGGAAGCAGGAGGAGAGAGTGTGTCAGATGGGGTGATTGGAAGCAGGAGGAGAGAGTGTGTTAGATGGGGTGATTGGAAGCAGGAGGAGAGAGTGTGTTAGATGGGGTGATTGGAAGCAGGAGGAGAGAGTGTGTTAGATGGGGTGATTGGAAGCAGGAGGAGAGAGTGTGTTAGATGGGGTGATTGGAAGCAGGAGGAGAGAGTGTGTTAGATGGGGTGATTGGAAGCAGGAGGAGAGAGTGTGTTAGATGAGGTGATTGGAAGCAGGAGGAGAGAGTGTGTTAGATGAGGTGATTAGAAGTAGGAGGAGAGAGTGTGTCAGATGGGGTGATTGGAAGCAGGAGGATAGAGTGTGTTAGATGGGGTGATTGGAAGCAGGAGGAGAGAGTGTGTTAGATGGGGTGATTGGAAGCAGGAGGAGAGAGTGTGTTAGATGGGGTGATTGGAAGCAGGAGGAGAGAGTGTGTTAGATGAGGTGATTGGAAGCAGGAGGAGAGAGTGTGTTAGATGAGGTGATTAGAAGTAGGAGGAGAGAGTGTGTCAGATGGGGTGATTGGAAGCAGGAGGAGAGAGTGTGTTAGATGGGGTGATTGGAAGCAGGAGGAGAGAGTGTGTTAGATGGGGTGATTGGAAGCAGGAGGAGAGAGTGTGTTAGATGGGGTGATTGGAAGCAGGAGGAGAGAGTGTGTTAGATGGGGTGATTGGAAGCAGGAGGAGAGAGTGTGTCAGATGGGGTGATTTGAAGCAGGAGGAGAGAGTGTTTAGATGACGTGATTGGAAGCAGGAGGAGAGAGTGTGTTAGATGAGGTGATTGGAAGCAGGAGGAGAGAATGTGTGAGATGGGGTGATTGGAAGCAGGAGGAGAGAGTGTGTTAGATGAGGTGATTGGAAGCAGGAGGAGAGAGTGTGTTAGATGAGGTGATTGGAAGCAGGAGGAGAGAGTGTGTTAGATGGGGTGATTGGAAACACGAGGAGAGAGTGTGTTAGATGGGGTGATTGGAAGCAGGAGGAGAGAGTGTGTTAGATGGGGTGATTGGAAGCAGGAGGAGAGAGTGTGTTAGATGAGGTGATTGGAAGCAGGAGGAGAGAGTGTGTCAGATGGGGTGATTGGAAGCAGGAGGAGAGAGTGTGTTAGATGGGGTGATTGGAAGCAGGAGGAGAGAGTGTGTTAGATGGGGTGATTGGAAGCAGGAGGAGAGAGTGTGTTAGATGGGGTGATTGGAAGCAGGAGGAGAGAGTGTGTTAGATGGGGTGATTGGAAGCAGGAGGAGAGAGTGTGTTAGATGAGGTGATTGGAAGCAGGAGGAGAGAGTGTGTCAGATGGGGTGATTTGAAGCAGGAGGAGAGAGTGTTTAGATGAGGTGATTGGAAGCAGGAGGAGAGAGTGTGTTAGATGAGGTGATTGGAAGCAGGAGGAGAGAGTGTGTCAGATAGGGTGATTGGAAGCAGGAGGAGAGAGTGTGTTAGATGAGGTGATTGGAAGCAGGAGGGGAGAGTGTGTCAGATGGGGTGATTGGAAGCAGGAGGAGAGAGTGTGTTAGATGAGGTGATTGGAAGCAGGAGGAGAGAGTGTGTTAGATGAGGTGATTGGAAGCAGGAGGAGAGAGTGTGTTAGATGAGGTGACTGGAAGCAGGGAATTAGAAGTGTGTAAGATAAGGTGATTGGAAGCAGGAGGAGAGAGTGTGTTAGATGAGGTGATTAGAAGTAGGAGGAGAGAGTGTGTCAGATGGGGTGATTGGAAGCAGGAGGAGAGAGTGTGTTAGATGGGGTGAATGGAAGCAGGAGGAGAGAGTGTGTTAGATGAGGTGATTGGAAGCAGGAGGAGAGAGTGTGTTAGATGAGGTGATTGGAAGCAGGAGGAGAGAGTGTGTTAGATGAGGTGACTGGAAGCAGGGAATTAGAAGTGTGTAAGATAAGGTGATTGGAAGCAGGAGGAGAGAGTGTGCCAGATGGGGTGATTGGAAGCAGGAGGAGAGAGTGTGTTAGATGAGGTGATTGGAAGCAGGAGGAGAGAGTGTGTTAGATGAGGTGAATGGAAGCAGGAGGAGAGAGTGTGTTAGATGAGGTGATTGGAAGCAGGAGGAGAGAGTGTGTTAGATGAGGTGATTGGAAGCAGGAGGAGAGAGTGTGTCAGATGAGGTGACTGGAAGCAGGGAATTAGAAATGTGTAAGATGAGGTGATTGGAAGCAGGAGGAGAGAGTGTGCCAGATGGGGTGATTGGAAGCAGGAGGAGAGAGTGTGTTAGATGGGGTGATTGGAAGCAGGAGGAGAGAGTGTGTTAGATGGGGTGATTGGAAGCAGGAGGAGAGAGTGTGTTAGATGGGGTGATTGGAAGCAGGAGGAGAGAGTGTGTTAGATGAGGTGATTGGAAGCAGGAGGAAAGAGTGTGTCAGATGGGGTGATTGGAAGCAGGAGGAGAGAGTGTGTTAGATGGGGTGATTGGAAGCAGGAGGAGAGAGTGTGTTAGATGGGGTGATTGGAAGCAGGAGGAGAGAGTGTGTTAGATGGGGTGATTGGAAGCAGGAGGAGAGAGTGTGTTAGATGGGGTGATTGGAAGCAGGAGGAGAGAGTGTGTTAGATGAGGTGATTGGAAGCAGGAGGAGAGAGTGTGTTAGATGAGGTGATTGGAAGCAGGAGGAGAGAGTGTGTTAGATGGGGTGATTGGAAGCAGGAGGAGAGAGTGTGTTAGATGGGGTGATTGGAAGCAGGAGGAGAGAGTGTGTTAGATGGGGTGATTGGAAGCAGGAGGAGAGAGTGTGTTAGATGAGGTGATTGGAAGCAGGAGGAGAGAGTGTGTCAGATGGGGTGATTGGAAGCAGGAGGAGAGAGTGTGTCAGATGGGGTGATTGGAAGCAGGAGGAGAGAGTGTGTTAGATGGGGTGATTGGAAGCAGGAGGAGAGAGTGTGTTAGATGGGGTGATTGGAAGCAGGAGGAGAGAGTGTGTTAGATGGGGTGATTGGAAGCAGGAGGAGAGAGTGTGTTAGATGGGGTGATTGGAAGCAGGAGGAGAGAGTGTGTTAGATGAGGTGATAGGAAGCAGGAGGAGAGAGTGTGTCAGATGGGGTGATTTGAAGCAGGAGGAGAGAGTGTTTAGATGAGGTGATTGGAAGCAGGAGGAGAGAGTGTGTTAGATGAGGTGATTGGAAGCAGGAGGAGAGAGTGTGTCAGATAGGGTGATTGGAAGCAGGAGGAGAGAGTGTGTCAGATGGGGTGATTGGAAGCAGGAGGAGAGAGTGTGTTAGATGGGGTGATTGGAAGCAGGAGGAGAGAGTGTGTTAGATGGGGTGATTGGAAGCAGGAGGAGAGAGTGTGTTAGATGGGGTGATTGGAAGCAGGAGGAGAGAGTGTGTTAGATGAGGTGATTGGAAGCAGGGGGAGAGAGTGTGTCAGATGGGGTGATTTGAAGCAGGAGGAGAGAGTGTTTAGATGAGGTGATTGGAAGCAGGAGGAGAGAGTGTGTTAGATGAGGTGATTGGAAGCAGGAGGGGAGAGTGTGTCAGATGGGGTGATTGGAAGCAGGAGGAGAGAGTGTGTTAGATGAGGTGATTGGAAGCAGGAGGAGAGAGTGTGTTAGATGAGGTGATTGGAAGCAGGAGGAGAGAGTGTGTCAGATGAGGTGACTGGAAGCAGGGAATTAGAAATGTGTAAGATGAGGTGATTGGAAGCAGGAGGAGAGAGTGTGCCAGATGGGGTGATTGGAAGCAGGACGAGAGAGTGTGTTAGATGAGGTGATTGGAAGCAGAAGGAGAGAGTGTGTTAGATGAGGTGATTGGAAGCAGGAGGAGAGAGTGTGTTAGATGAGGTGATTGGAAGCAGGAGGAGAGAGTGTGTCAGATGAGGTGATCGGAAGCAGGGAAGTAGGAGTGTGTCAGATGAGGTGATTGTAAGCAGGAAGGGAGAGTGTGTCAGATTAGATGATTGGAAGCAGGAGGAGAGTGTGTTTAGATGAGGCAATTGGAAGCAGGAAGAAAGAGTGTGTCAGATGGGGTGATTGGATGCAGGGAAGTAGGAGTGTGGCAAATTGGGTGTATGGAAGCAGGAATAGAGAGTGTATCAGATGGGGTGAATGGAAGCATGGTGGAGAAGTGTATCAGGTGAGGTGATTGGAAGCAGAAAGAGAGTGTGTCAGATGAGGTGATTGGTAGCAGGAAAAGAGAGTCTGTTAGATGAGGTGATTGGAAGGAGTAGTAGAGAGTGTGTGAGATGAGGTGATTGGAAGCAGTGAAGTAGGAGTGTGTCAGATGGGGTGATTGGAAGCAGGATGGAGGAGTGTATCAGATGAGGTGATTGGAAGCAGGAAGAGAGAGTGTGTTAGATAAGTTAATTGGAAGCACAAAGAAAGAGTGTGTCAGCTGAGGTTCCTGGAAGCAGGAGTAGAGAGTGTGTCAGTTGAGGTGACTGGAAGTAGGGAAGTAGGAGTGTGACAGATGTGGTGAATGGAAGCAGGAGGAGAGAGTGTGTCAGATGAGGTGATCGGAAGCAGGAGGAGAGAGTGTGTCAGATGGGGTGATTGGAAGCAGGAGGAGAGAGTGTGTTAGATGGGGTGATTGGAAGCAGGAGGAGAGAGTGTGTTAGATGGGGTGATTGGAAGCAGGAGGAGAGAGTGTGTTAGATGGGGTGATTGGAAGCAGGAGGAGAGAGTGTTTAGATGAGGTGATTGGAAGCAGGAGGAGAGAGTGTGTTAGATGAGGTGATTGGAAGCAGGAGGAGAGAGTGTGTCAGATGGGGTGATTGGAAGCAGGAGGAGAGAGTGTGTTAGAAGGGGTGATTGGAAGCAGGAGGAGAGAGTGTGTTAGATGGGGTGATTGGAAGCAGGAGGAGAGAGTGTGTTAGATGGGGTGATTGGAAGCAGGAGGAGAGAGTGTGTTAGATGGGGTGATTGGAAGCAGGAGGAGAGAGTGTGTTAGATGGGGTGATTGGAAGCAGGAGGAGAGAGTGTGTTAGATGAGGTGATTGGAAGCAGGAGGAGAGAGTGTGTTAGATGAGGTGATTAGAAGTAGGAGGAGAGAGTGTGTCAGATGGGGTGATTGGAAGCAGGAGGATAGAGTGTGTTAGATGGGGTGATTGGAAGCAGGAGGAGAGAGTGTGTTAGATGGGGTGATTGGAAGCAGGAGGAGAGAGTGTGTTAGATGGGGTGATTGGAAGCAGGAGGAGAGAGTGTGTTAGATGAGGTGATTGGAAGCAGGAGGAGAGAGTGTGTTAGATGAGGTGATTAGAAGTAGGAGGAGAGAGTGTGTCAGATGGGGTGATTGGAAGCAGGAGGAGAGAGTGTGTTAGATGGGGTGATTGGAAGCAGGAGGAGAGAGTGTGTTAGATGGGGTGATTGGAAGCAGGAGGAGAGAGTGTGTTAGATGGGGTGATTGGAAGCAGGAGGAGAGAGTGTGTTAGATGGGGTGATTGGAAGCAGGAGGAGAGAGTGTGTCAGATGGGGTGATTTGAAGCAGGAGGAGAGAGTGTTTAGATGACGTGATTGGAAGCAGGAGGAGAGAGTGTGTTAGATGAGGTGATTGGAAGCAGGAGGAGAGAGTGTGTGAGATGGGGTGATTGGAAGCAGGAGGAGAGAGTGTGTTAGATGAGGTGATTGGAAGCAGGAGGAGAGAGTGTGTTAGATGAGGTGATTGGAAGCAGGAGGAGAGAGTGTGTTAGATGGGGTGATTGGAAACACGAGGAGAGAGTGTGTTAGATGGGGTGATTGGAAGCAGGAGGAGAGAGTGTGTTAGATGGGGTGATTGGAAGCAGGAGGAGAGAGTGTGTTAGATGAGGTGATTGGAAGCAGGAGGAGAGAGTGTGTCAGATGGGGTGATTGGAAGCAGGAGGAGAGAGTGTGTTAGATGGGGTGATTGGAAGCAGGAGGAGAGAGTGTGTTAGATGGGGTGATTGGAAGCAGGAGGAGAGAGTGTGTTAGATGGGGTGATTGGAAGCAGGAGGAGAGAGTGTGTTAGATGGGGTGATTGGAAGCAGGAGGAGAGAGTGTGTTAGATGAGGTGATTGGAAGCAGGAGGAGAGAGTGTGTCAGATGGGGTGATTTGAAGCAGGAGGAGAGAGTGTTTAGATGAGGTGATTGGAAGCAGGAGGAGAGAGTGTGTTAGATGAGGTGATTGGAAGCAGGAGGAGAGAGTGTGTCAGATAGGGTGATTGGAAGCAGGAGGAGAGAGTGTGTTAGATGAGGTGATTGGAAGCAGGAGGGGAGAGTGTGTCAGATGGGGTGATTGGAAGCAGGAGGAGAGAGTGTGTTAGATGAGGTGATTGGAAGCAGGAGGAGAGAGTGTGTTAGATGAGGTGATTGGAAGCAGGAGGAGAGAGTGTGTTAGATGAGGTGACTGGAAGCAGGGAATTAGAAGTGTGTAAGATAAGGTGATTGGAAGCAGGAGGAGAGAGTGTGTTAGATGAGGTGATTAGAAGTAGGAGGAGAGAGTGTGTCAGATGGGGTGATTGGAAGCAGGAGGAGAGAGTGTGTTAGATGGGGTGAATGGAAGCAGGAGGAGAGAGTGTGTTAGATGAGGTGATTGGAAGCAGGAGGAGAGAGTGTGTTAGATGAGGTGATTGGAAGCAGGAGGAGAGAGTGTGTTAGATGAGGTGACTGGAAGCAGGGAATTAGAAGTGTGTAAGATAAGGTGATTGGAAGCAGGAGGAGAGAGTGTGCCAGATGGGGTGATTGGAAGCAGGAGGAGAGAGTGTGTTAGATGAGGTGATTGGAAGCAGGAGGAGAGAGTGTGTTAGATGAGGGGATTGGAAGCAGGAGGAGAGAGTGTGTCAGATGGGGTGATTTGAAGCAGGAGGAGAGAGTGTGTTAGATGAGGTGATTGGAAGCAGGAGGAGAGAATGTGTTAGATGAGGTGACTGGAAGCAGGGAATTAGAAGTGTGTAAGATGAGGTGATAGGAAGCATGAAGAAAGAGTGCGTCAGAAGTGGTGATTGGAAGCAGGAGGAGAGAGTGTGTCAGATGAGGTGATTGGAAGCAGGAGGAGAGAGTGTGTTAGATGAGGTGACTGGAAGCAGGGAATTAGAAGTGTGTAAGATGAGGTGATAGGAAGCATGAAGAAAGAGTGTGTCAGATGTGGTGATTGGAAGCAGGAGAAGAGAGTGTGTCAGATGAGGTGATTGGAAGCATGAAGAAAGAGTGTGTCAGATGTGGTGATTGGAAGCAGGAGGAGAGAGTGTGTCAGATGAGGTGACAGCAGGGAGAAGGAATGTGTATATACTGACATGGGTGACAACTGAAGGAGGCATGGGAAGAATACATAAATACAGTGGTGAAAAGTAATAGGATGAACGTGAATTAATATTTAAAAGAAAATGTTTACATTCCACTACGTAAAAATAATAATTCTAAAAAAAGTTCTTAAAATTCTTAACAATAAGAATGCTGCATGAAACAAAGTGTTAAAGACAAGTGTTGTTGGAAATAATTCATACTTTATGTGACATTGCAGAGCTTTTCAAGTCAAAAAGGGGTCTGAAAAGTACATCAATTCAATATACAGGTTATGTAAGCCATAAATTTTAACAAGTAAATTAATGTTCATCAAGGTTTAAACAACATGGAAACAGGGCAGAGGCTGCAAATATAACAATGCAGAAAAACACAGGGTCGCTCTTATAATGGGGTGAATAGGCAATCACCACAGAGACCCAACTAGCGCCTGCAGTGTACTGCTGCCGCCGAACGTCACATGCAGTAGCTGCAGGGGTGAAATTGATCCTAGTGCAAAGTATCTAATGTGATAATATGCAGTATGTGATAGAGCGGCTTCAGCTACTTGTTGATTAAGATGTCAGCCGTGGCACACTAAAGAAATATGCCATCTTCAAAAACGTTCTCACCAAGCAGAACATCATTGGCGTAAGTCTTGTACCTCTAAAGATTTCCTCACAAAAACTGCTATCACTCCTATCGAAATTTTCTGGACACTGCCAAACAAAAATACTTCAATCTTTCATCTTCTCTCAGGATTCTAACCCCAAACACATTTTTAATACACTTAATTCTCTTCTCAACCCTCCCTTGCCAAACTCTACGACTACTATCAGTGTCCAACATCTTGCTTCCTACTTCAAGGACAAGATAGATAGAATCTATCATGAAATGATATCTTCTTCCTCAGCAAAGAACCAGTTATATTCCTTCCCTACACTCTATGGCACCTTCTTTTATTTGATCCCACAAATGAACATGAAGTACGTATTCTCTTTTTTCCATCTTTCTGTTCTAATACCTGTCTTCTTGATCTATAACCTCATAAATCAGTTATTTCCTGTCTCTTCTGCTCATCCCAATCTTAAATAAAATGTGTATTATTCAAGCGCACAGTGATCTCTCCTATTCTGAAAAAACAAAACAAAATTTGGACCTAAACACTCTCTTAAATTATTGTCCCATCTCTCAGCTTCCATGCCCCTCCAAGTTGCTTGAGACAATTGCCTACCAACCTCATACGCTTTTTTCCTCACGCAACTATTGGACCCTTCTGGTTGTCAATGATTTGATCACTGCTAAGTCTAATTCTCCTGTGTGACCGGATAGGCTTACTTCGCCACTGGGTCTGTTGGGGGAGAAGGATTACGGGAGGTTCTTCCTGCACAGTTTATCTGGGTTTCTTTTGCATCATCAGTAACCAACTGTTACTGACCACTCCTTCTGGTGTCACCTTACTACCAGACAGTCGCCGACTGCGAATTCCAACTGCGCAATTGTTGTAGGAGAATCCTGCTGCCACCACTAGGCTCCTTAATGGTGCCTAGATCCGCTTACTGCTAGGGTAGCTCATATAGCTGCTACAACGCCTCTTTGATGTGGGTTAGCTAGTACCTTCTAACCGCTTATTATGGATCAGGACTGCAGGCTAGCAGGCAGAGTATTGACACAGAGATGCTGGGATCAACACAGGACAGCTGGGGAATGTATTAGAATGGAAGCTCTTATCTGTTTGTCTTAGGATACTGCAGACAATAGGCATGAGGCAGAATCTTCTAGCAGTGATATTTATTTGCTCAAAGGGTCCTTAAAGGACCATTGCACATTAGTTGGAGGTACTAGTGATCATCCAGAAGTACAGATGGTGTAATACATTATATGGTCAAACAGAGCTCTTTATATACGGATTCTAACAAAGAAGTTGGCAGGAGTAAACCAGCACCCTTTCCTACCTGGCACCACAAAGTCTGAGATATTACATTCAATTATCAGCATCAGGATGTAATATTTTCTCTAAATTTGGATTTAAATGCTATTTCAAATAAACAACATTTAGATCAAGCTGTGATTTCCTAAATTACTTGCTGTTAGATTCCTATCTTTCTAAGACAGAGGATGAAAGTCTAAAGACCCGTCCTGTGCATTCAGGCTAAAAGAGGTCTTGGTCACTCACAAATGAAAAGGGTCTAATTGATTTTCTTTCTTACAAAAAGACATTTCCTCCAAAATATTCCTACTGCATCAGAAATCAATACATTTCTAATACAAAAATCAGTACATTTGCAATGAAATACATCGGTGCACTGTGCCACTAATTGAAATAAATGTATACAATAAGTTAATTATAAGTGATCCAGCCACACTTTGTATCTCTCTTATGCATTTGACACTTTTGAGCACTGTCTTCTCATACAAAATTTACATTCCCTAGGTTTTCAGGACACTATCCTAACCTGGTTCTCATCCTACATTTTTCTTTTTTCTTTCAGTGTTCGTTTCTCTGGATCTACCTTCACTCCTCTTCCTTTATCAGTTGGAGTTCCACATGGCTCAGTCTTGTGCCTTCGGTTCATCTCTATCTATAACACTTCTCTTGGAAAACTAATAAGCTCCTTTGGATTTCAGCATCAGATGATACCTAAATGTATCTATCCTCAACGGATCTTTCACCATCTATGTTACTAACTGTGTTTCTGCAATTTTATCTTGGATCTTCTCTTGCCAACTCAAACTCAATCTTTCAAAACCAGAAGTTACCTGCTTTCTATTTCTGTTGATAATATGACAATAAATCCTACCCCACAAGTTCACTGCCTAGGTGTGATCCTTGACTGAGAAATATCTTTTGTCACCCATATCCAATTTATATCTAAATCCTGTTACATATATAAAAAGAAACATTTTCCAGAATACGCACATATCTTACTCAAGACAATGCAAAAAGTTTAATTCATGCACTCATCATCTCCCGAATTGACTATCACTATACTATCCTTACTGGTCTTCCCAGAATCAGACCCTTATCTCTACCATCTATTTTGCACACAGCGGCTAGATTGATTTTCCTTGTAAATCACTCTTCCACTGTTGATCCACTCTGTCAGTCTCCACTCTGTGTTTTAGCAAACCAATATAAAATGCATCTACTCACATTTATCAACAAAACTGCACCAACATACATCTCTTCACTTGTCTCAAAATATCTCCCAATCTGACACCTCCGTACATCACAAGATCGTCGTCTCTCATCCACTCTCTTTACCAGCTCCCATTCCCGGTTACAGGACATTTTTCAGGCTGCACCCTCTTAGAATTCTCTCCTTTTCAAAACAAATATTCTGTGAAGCGTTAAGCGTTCTCTAAAAACCAACCTTATCAGGCTAGCTTATCAATTTCTTCAACCACCCTTTTAACCTCCCTAGGGAACCCTATTACCACAATCTACACAGTTCACACAAGACTACATGTGTTCTTTCTACACTCAATCAACCCTCTGATCCCTGACCCACTGACCAACATTGCTGTGTGTCTGGATCATAGCCCACTAAGCACTTTCTACTTTTGTAATTTGGCTGGACCAATATCCAACATGTAGATCTTATCAAACTCTTATTGCACTGTAGATTGAGAGCAGGGACCTCTTTGTCTGTCTGTAATAACCAGTCTTGTTTTAATACTGTGTTGTTCTCAATTATATAACGCTACGGAATATGCTGCCACTATACAAATAAATGTTAATAATAATAATAATAATAATAATAATAATAGGAAGTGCTGTACGATGATGTCTTCATGTTCTCCTGGGTATGTTCATATAAATATATGTCATATTGTCTAAGTTTATATGGACACCGAAGCAGGTGAATATGCATGGAATGTGCACCTATGTCTAACCCAAAACATGATGCAGAGTTCCACAAATATCGATATGTTGTGCCAAGTAAATCTTACAGTTAATAAATAACCTCTAGGGAGTCTATAAGAGAGAAACTTGAATTTCCTTGATTATTACACTGCTTCCTCCTTATACCACCATCTTTTATTATGATCAGGTAAGTTATATTCCATTAAATGTCATCCACTTTATAATGTTATGTTTTCTGGAAGACCAATTATTGAATGCGTTTTAAGCTGTTGTTATTTAGCACTGTCCTATTACTCTAATATAATAAATGAATATACGGAACACAAGAAAGCACAATGCATCAAAACTAAATTCATTTTTATGTAAATGCATTAATCAATGTCATTTTTTGCTATATATTGTATTAACTGTACTGCACAGTAAGCAGCGTACTTTTAAAACCTAATCAAAAATATGTTAAGAAAAATTTAGGTAAACATAATATTATTTTTAAAAAAGTAATTTTATAGAAATACTATACTGCAATAAACAAAATCTTGTAAAAAAACAACATTCCTTACTCTATTTTTTCCCAGTTTCTTTATGTGGTGACAAGATCACACAAGGTCCCAGGCCCTGCGTGTTTTTGATCTTGGTGATTAGTTGCTGCGGCCGGAGAAACAGCCACAGAGGGCTGTTGGCTCTCTCGGCTCTGCAGCATTGTCACTGTACCTCTAGCGATGCTTAAAGCTGCAGGGAGCCACGCACCTATCATCATCGCCTGGCTTCGGAAGAAACTGGCTTTAATGTGTGTTGTGTGTGGAGGAGGGAGATTTTAGAATGGATGCTCCACTAAGGAAGTGACTGATGTGAATGTGATTATTCTCTATAAAGCTTTACGTCATGACTTGATGCTATATACTAAAATATAATAGTAATACTAGCACACTGTGCTATTAGTTGTTGCAAACACTGGTGCGTCAGTTTTGATGCTAGTGTCTCAGAATATACAGTGGAGACTGACACTGTCGTCGATAAAATGCTTTAAAAGCTTTGTAAGTGGTTATTTTTGCTGTGGGAGCACATTGTAGATGGAGAACATTTTAGTTCTATGGCTAATTTAACCGTTGCTTAGGTAGCATGGAAATACGTCAGAGCTGTATTTTGTTTTGCGTTTCACAAGGTCAGTGGTGATGTCACTCCTGTCTATTTCTCACATTAAGTATTGAAAACTGTAATAACCCATTAAATAGCTTTACTACATACCAGAAATTTATAAGAATTTGTTCAAATAATGGGAAACTAGTTTGAGTTTTATTTAATCTGTTTCGGAAATCGCTTTCAGTACAGAGAGCCAGAATGTAGAAAAGGATGGCTTACGTAGTGCCTTAAACACTGACGTTATATAGGTCCCTGTCCAGTTACTGATGCACAACTGATTATTTGAAATGTTTATAAAATGCTTAACGGTTGTTGCTCATCCAGGACATGTCCCCAAAACAATACTCAAACATTGTATTTAAGTAAAGGATGCAGAAATCAGAGTTTGGCAAAATAAAGGTTTATTAACATGAGAAAAACCTATGGTGGAGGAGAAAGCATCATCAATTCAGTTATACCACTTTCATACTGCCGCCCCGGCAATATCCCGGGTTTTTCAAGCCGGGTTTTTGCCGGGGCTCGGAGCGTCCCAGCTCAGAAACACCATTCATACTGCACCTCGGACCCGGGAATTTCCAATTTCCCGGGTTGACCCCATTCATACTGCACAAGTCTGTGCCCTGGCAATTTGATGATGCAAAAGTGGGTGGTGATTGTTTACCACATTACTTTTCATCATGGCCGACGACTCACTTTTGTGTAGCCCAGAGTTCATGTTTACTAGTGTGTTTTTGCTGTTTTATGCAGCAAATGAGAGTTTGCTGCAGCTGCTGACACTGTGCACTCTTGCACAGTTCCAGTTCAGGAGGAGGAAGGCGAAGTTTATGGCACAACAGAAGAAAACTCGGTTTCTGCATATGTGCAGGAGGAGAGCTTTTCTCAGGGCCAGCATTGCCTCAATTTTGAGATTCAGTGCTGCCAGTAACTGAACCATGCGTGTCAGAGAGCGTAGCCACGGAGAAGCTTTCTGGTCTACTGTGGAAGCGTTTGAGGAACAGCAGTGGATGCAACACTTCAGAATGTCACGTGGGACATTTAACTATGTGCTGGACCTTATTACCCCAGCACTTTCCAGGAAGGCCACTAACTTTGGGAAACCTATTCCACCATGTAGGCGCCTTTCTATTGTGTTGTGGTGGTATGCTACCCCTGGAGAATACCGGACAATCTCCTGCTTGTTTGGAGTGGGGATATCCACGGTGTGCACTCTATTGCATGAAGTCACCACGGCATTGCTGGAAGCCCTGTATCATCGCTTCATCTCCTTACCGCAAGGTCAGCGCCTGGATGATACAATTGCAGGATTCCTGAAGCCTGGGTTTCCACAGTGTGCTGGAGCCATAGACGGGACACACATCCCCATCATTGCCCCCACAGACAACCATGCGGATTACTACAACCGCAAAGGCTGGCATTCCATCATTCTGCAGGCTGTGGTTGACCACAACTATTGGTAAGCATTTTTTTTTTTTTTATGTGACTGTGCCATGTGTAATGCGTATTGTATTTTGTTTTGTACATATTTCCTCATATGTCTCTTCACAAAAAAATATAAAATGACACAATATAAAAGTGCTTACTTGCATGTAGAAAAAAATAAAATATATACATTAGTAGTAAACAGATGACACAAATGTGCCCAAACAGTAAGTGCAAATTTGCTTTTCACGTTATATGTGAAGCTAACGGTGTGATTCCAGATCACACGTAACATACATGATAACAATTAACTGTGAAACATTTGACCATAAAACATGAGTATTACAATTGCCTATATTGTGGCATTTCTGGTTGTGGAGTGGTTTGGAGTGGAAAAGTCGGTGGGTATTCTATGTTGGGGTTACCCATAGGTTGAGCATGTTGTGTATTCTGTACAGGGTTTGGAGGGTTATTGTTGCCTAACATGGGTTGCCCCCGCTGGTACATAGGATAATGTCCCTCATAACAGTAAGGACTTGGAGGAGGTGCCTGCACCCGTGAGAGGAGTCTGTCCATGAATTCGATAATACACTCACGATTTTCGCGTAACACGCGTTCCTGCATGTTCATGATTTGCATGAGGAAAGAGTCCTGGAGTTCCCGCTCATTGCCCATGAAACGCTGCAGTTGTGTATTCTCGTGTTCCCTCATGGTGCTGTCCATCTCCCGCAGTTGATCCATCATGACAGTTGTCATTGTTTTAGTTGCTTGCTCCATTTTGTTGGGCCTTTTGCGTTTTTTAGGAACGTTGTAAACTGTACGTAGAAAAAAACACGGTAAAACATACATTAAAATATATAATGTGGCAGAACAAAAAAGCAGTGTTGTAAGCTGATATGTGCTTGAGGCCTCCTCCCTTTTGCCCAGTAGTTTTGCACTGCAACATATGTGTGTTAATGTTTTAATACTTTGTAGTGTATTATATTTGTCTTTTGGGCTTTTTGTTGATATAGTTCTCTTTTTTAAGTTATGTAGATATATTGGTATTTGGTTTGCATTTATGTTGATATACTTCTCTTTTTTTGCCAGTTATGTTCAAACATTTTTTTTTTTTTAAAGTTATGTAGATATATTTATTGGTATTTGGCTTGCATTTCTGTTGATATAGTTCTCTGTTTTTGGCAGTTATGTTTATACAGTTAATTTTTTTTTTGCCAATTATGTAGATATATTGGTATGTATATATAGTTGGTTATTATGTGAGATTATTAAAGATACTTACTGTTGGAGCGTAAACTGGGACCTGGCGTACACTTTGACACCGGCACTGGTTCTGGCTGCGTTTCTTGCAAAGTATCTGTAACGACTTGCGCAGCAGGGAATGGCTGTGAATCGTTCAGTTCATCCAAAGAAATGTTGGTGTCATCTGTTGTGGCAGAGCACTCCAGTTCTGGGGTGTCTTCTATAGTATCTTCTATTATTATCGTTGCGGCCTCGCTTGTCTGTGTGCTCTCTGGTGGTGTTGGTATAGCCGCATCCACATTGCTAGAAGATGACAGTGCAATTGGATTTGTCAGAGGAGAATGTCCAAAGACCATATTGCACTGGTCATAAAAGGGCCAGTCCATTCTTGCAGCGCCACTTTTGCACCTGTTGTGGTCATGGACTTTAGTGTACTGCTTCCTCAGGGACTTCAATTTGTTCAGGACTTGTTGCTGCGTCCTCTTTATGCCACGTTGTGTGAGTATTTTGGCGATGTTGTAGTACACTGTGGCATCCTTCACAGTCCCAGTCACTTGCTTTCGAATTTCTTCCTCCCCTCTGACATTCAGCAGCTCACGCACCTCTTCCTCCATCCAGTGTATCATAATTGCTGTTAATACACACTTTTTCAGTGAAATAAAAGCAATTTTCTCCAAAAAAATCAGATTCTGCTTCAGCTTGATCTGCACTCCTAAACTCCTTCTCCAATCTTCCATGGGCTGCCACCGATGACATCATCCTCCAGAGACAGGCAGACAGCCAATCAGCTTGTTTTCTGTGTAACCCGGGTTGCACCATTCATAGTGCAGGCAACCCGGGTCCGACCCAGGAATTACCCCTCGATAAATCCCGGGTTGAAGACCCGGGTTTTTAGACCCAGGATTTTTGACTTGTACCATTCATACTGCACCAAGACCCGGGTCGTTTGAGCTCGCCTTGGGAAAAACCCGGGATTTTGGTGCAGTATGAATGGGGTATTAGAACCACTTTCAATCATACCATGATGAAGATCATTTACCCTCTCGATATAAACCATATGGGGGACATTTTCCTTCCAGGGCACACCCTTACAACAACTGGGTATCCATAATCCTCAAGCCTTCGAGGACCTGCATCCCTTCTGGGCTGACGCAACGCAACCAACAAACCCGCCCAGGAGGGCGGTGCCTGTAACCGAAACCAAAGCCTGACAATTTGACGGGAGGCATAGTCTTCAACAAAATAACTTATACTACTGTGCTCCCATCAGGTATTGGCCTATAACTGCTAATGTTTTCCGGCCAACGAGGCCAACATCAACTCCCATGGAGTTGTGATACACTGCCCCAGACTACCCACCACCAGCAGGGAAGACCGGAAAACCACAAAGCAATATCAATAGGTGTCCGGTACCCAGAACCACCCGAAAACAAGGTCACCAGTCTCGATCCACCAGCACTTACCACTAAGATCAATGAGTGTTGGCACCCCAAATGCCCTTTATCACACAATCCACCAGATAGCACGGGGCAAACTGCAGACCTCCGACCCAAGGGACACAACCACAAAGAACATCAATCCATGGATGGCAGGGTCGGCAACTTGACCAAAGCAAAAGATAGAGACTACCAGCCCAGCAAGGAAATTTATAAGAAGGCTAGGTAAATTCCACAATGTTATACCATGTGAGTAACCCAGCAATCCGGTCATGTCCTCTTAAATCCATCAGGGAAAGGAGCTATTTATGGTTTTGAACACCAACCTTAGCCTTTTAATGGTGACATCCCTAGCGCATCTAAGCACAATACTTGTCACTGGTGATTTGACATGCTCGTATATGGCATGACCACACTCCCAAGTGGCACGGCAACGCCCAAACACAGCGTGGCCATTTTTGTGTGTGCACCACTTATCCCCATTTGTGGCGGGCCAATGTTAACAAGTATGGGAGAGTTTAGATTACCACAAAAACTATGTTATCTCGTTGCTAAGGATTCTAGATCATTGGTTGGGTTTAGAAAAGCAAAATCGTCAGAACTATTACCTTCTCCTTCATAGGACACATAGCAGACATTATACTCCCTTTTTGAAGAGCTTTTATTCTGCCATGAGTCTACATTGGACCATTCTCCGCTGGTATGCTAAAGGCTATTCTACCCCAAAAAGTATATTCAACTAACTACAGCAGCAGCATATATGTGATGTTAAGTACTTTAGTGTCAAAAAAGACAAAAGTATTATATTCTATTCCCCCCGAAGTACCGCCGCGCAATTACCGTTATTAGTTCTAAAGCCGGCTTTTTGCTTCCAGCTCCCTGAGCTGCGAACAGAAAGCCGGCAATAACGGTAATATCCATAAAGGGGTGGTACTTCGGGGGGAATTGAATTCCCCTCTAGGAGTGATACCTTTATTGGTTAACCAAAAGAAATTATTATATTTTCTAGCTTTCAGAGCACAGAGGCCCCTTCATCAGGCAAGCTTACAGAAATGTGAGGAGGGGGACAATGTCATGTAACTCCGCAGTTTTAGAAAGCTCATCCCTGCCAGCGCTGTAACTATTTAATGTGCCCCCTAACATTCTGCTACTTGGGGGGGCGAACAAGTATTTTAGTTTTTAAGAATTAGTTGTATAAAATAATTATGTAAGTTATTTTTAGAAAACAAGTACTTTCACAGCCAGCGAATATATAATTGAATACAGAATACATTTAGTGCGTCCATGTATAATGTTATTTCCAGGTTGGAATGTGTTCCTGCCATATCACAGCACTCAGGATGTATTAGGTTTATATTTTCCACAGAAAACACAACAGTATGAACAATGGAAGATTAGGTCATAACTCTTGTGTTGTCACTGATACACAGCATGATCTGGGGCAGGTGATTGCCATAAGATCATAACAAGAAGTGACTTATTTTACTGGAACCCCTTTTAGTGTCTTTCAGAATCCATTGTGACTTCATAGTAAATGTTTCTGCAAATGTCTGCAACTAAGACTTCTGCTTTTTTTTATTATTTTTGATTAAATCAGGTCATTTTTGCTGAATAGCAGCTGAGCGCCAGATAATCTTGTTTCTATGGGTTTATTTTTAAAGTATATAAGACACTTCCGACAATTGCGGGTGTTCCGGTGTAAGGGTACATACAGTGTCGATAAAATGTATTCACTCCAATTAGGAATTTTTACTTTTTTTTTTTCTTCAATTATGAAATGAATTCATACATTCCTACCACTGATGCAAGCAAAATGTATTATTTATTGATTATTGTTTATGTATACAGTGCCACTATATTATACAACACTGTACAGAGAATGTTGAATCATTCACATTAGTCCTTATCTCATTACTTACAGTCTAAGGCAGTGGTCAGAGAACAGGGGTAAATTACCCCAAATGGGGTAAAAATTAAATTCCTGGGGGTAATGCTGCCAAATCACATGCTGTCAGTTGGATTGTAGACCCCTTTAAATGTGAAATTGCTGTTGTACCAGAAGAGCCTCAAGGGTTGGCAGAGGCACTTTTTGAGCTTCGATGCAATAATGAAGCACGTATTGCATTTGAAAACAAAGACTGTATCCAAATTGCTCTGACATCAAAATGCCCCAAAATTGATGCTCTCGTATTAAAAATGAAGCAACATCATTTCTCCAAAACCTGAAGTTTTGAAGTTGAAGCTTTCAAAGAAATTTTGAATAGATTCAATAAAATTTTAAATTCCAATAATTAATAATATATGATTTCCTTGCTTTCAAATCAAGGGGGTAACGTCCACGTATCTAAATATATTTGGGGGTAAAAGGTAAAAAAGTTCCCTGACCCTTGGTCCAAGGGGTCTACTTATCATTGGGGTACTATCATTATGTAAGGCCGCATATGACAGCAATACATAGTGAAATACCATTGCTGCTTCTCATGCCGAGGCTAATGCTGCTGGTAAAAGGAGGAAGCGCTATTTCGTCCACACTAATGTCCGCACAGGCACAAAGGAATTTGACCTAGCAGGGATGCAGCGGAGAACCGTCTACTAAATAAGAATCAGCTGTGAAAGAGCCTTTTTGCCGGAATTTTTGCTGGAACTTTAGCCCTTCACAGCTTATTAAATACAGGGACGTCTTTTCCAATGGGCACAATGGGCAGGTGCCCGGGTACCAGTTGGAAAGGGGGCCCTAGGCAGGACGAAAATAAAAAATCCTGTTTAAAAAAACAAAAAAAAAACAAAAAAAGAACTTACCTCTTGCAGTCACCTTACCGTTCAGATCAGGTGGTCAGGTCATGTGGCGATCCGGCTCCCTCCCTGGTCCCCTCTTCCGTGCGGCGCTCGCAGTGAATGTCGGGCATGATGACGTCATCACGCCCGACATTCACTGCGATCGCAGCACGGAGCGAAGACTTAGAAAAAAAGAAGAGATGGGGATGTAAAGGTAAGTAAGGGGACGCTGAATGAGTCACTTTTTTTTTTACACACATATATGGGCCCCAGTGCACTGCTTTGCCCGGGGGCCCACAATGTTGTTAAGATGGCCCTGGTTAAATATCCTCCTAAATTTCCTCCACACATTTCCTCCACACATTCACACTTTTGTCGTTTTTGCCAAAAGCCAATTAACCTGCCAAAATGTTTTTGGACTATGGGAGAAAACCGGAGCATTTAGAAGAAATCCTTGAACATCATGTTAAATAAAAAAAACTACTGAAAAGCTGTTGCTTATTTAATTACAAAAAGGACACATAATTAAATGATTGGAGTTCACCTGTGTACAATATGGGGGAGACTCATCTCTAAGTGAAGTGACGACTGAGCCTGGCGCAGTCAGACTCTGCAGCGATATCCGGCCTGAAATCTCGCTCATTTTTGCTTGTTGAATTCCCCCGTGTAAGTATTTCAACTGTTCTAAAAATAAATACACCTCTGTAATAGCCCTGTGCCATGCACGATTAAGATCGAAGAACATTCAAGGCAAATTGAAAAGACCATTGAAAAGCCGCAAGCAGGGAAATGATATAAGAAGGTTTTAAACACTTTAATGTCCCATTAGGTGCTTTTCAGTACAAATGCAACTACTTTTCCTCACATTTGACAATGAGCCAGACACCCTCATCTTAGCTCGCAAATCCACACATTTCACAATAGTTAAAAAAAGGTGCGTGCTGTCAAATAATATATATTTGCACACGGGCCTGCAGTTTTGAACAACTGTCCTCTGCCCTCTACACCATAGCACCATAGTTGCCAACCTTTCCAGGTTGGCCTCTGGGAGTCTCAGGGGTTGGTGGGCGTGAAGGGGCAGAGCTCGGCGACTCGCGTCATTTTGACTCTGCCCCAAATACGTCATTTTACACCGGGGGGGGAGGGGGGACGAGCCAAAATAATGCGATTACCGGAAAATCGCATCATGGAGGCTCAAAATCTGGCCACTTCACTGGTAATAGGCAGGAGAATTGCCAGCTCTCCCTGGAGTCCGGGAGACCTATCCAGAATTAAGGCGTCTCCTGGACATTCCCAAAGAGTTGGCAAGTATGCTCTACACCAGGGTTGTATGCGGCCCAGCCCGCCTGTGAATGTGGCCCAGAAGGAGTTTTGGTTGTGGCAAGGGGGCAGCACTGTTAATGGAAAAAAAAAATCCTGCAAAAAAAAGAAAAGAAACTACTTACCTTGCGGTCACGCGGTCACGTTAGCTGGTACTCCGGCTCCCTCCCTCCTCCGTGCGGTGCTCGCAGTGAATGTCGAGCATGATGTCATCACACCCAACATCCATTGCGGAGCGCAGCACAGAGGAGTCACCCGTGCGAGAAGAACAATCAGCAGTACAGAATTGGAGAAAAGAAGAGAAGAGGACAGGAGAACAAGCCGATTAAAAGGTAAGTTAAGGGGGATTTTTTTTTTATTATTTCATGGGACGCTGACCAGTGAATAAAAGTCACCTGGTCCTGGAGCATCATGGACCTTATCTCCCTGCTACATACTTCTACTTGTAATACTAATGGGGCATTATATATTATTCTCTTTGGCCCATTATAAGTTGTTATCCCTTAACTAACATAGTGGTGTAATTAGCAAAACAGGTCACAATTTGGGGTCACAGTGATGTATATGTCAGGTACCGCAGGCCTGGTCAGGGCACCCTGATATACAATGCCTGGCTTAAATGCACTTTATTGATATTGCATTGAAACAATACAAAAAGTGATTATAGTATAATAACTAGAGAGGATTTTTTTAACAGGGCGATTGAAAGGTAAGTATAGGGGGATTTGAAAAACAGTTATATATATATATATATATGTATAAGCAGCTTGTTACAATAACGTCATACACTCTACATGCAGTAATATTTTTCAGTTTAATAACAGAAGACAACTAAGATTTTCTCTGTTGCTCATTTTCTCTAATTTATAGACATATAAAATGCTTAATAAGCAAAAAGCTCTTAATAAACTGTGCTGAAAGGCAAGAAAACGAAGCTAAGCAAGAAACCGGCCCCTGAGAGCCTCTAAAGAAACTGCAATGCTGGGAAAAAGGAAACTAAGGATGCGTACAGTATGGCTGGTTTCCTTGCAGGAAACTGACACCTAATGAAAAGCAACAAAAACTTCAGGTCTATTTCAGTGAGAAGGGAGCTTCCCATGAGCATGGGAATGTTCATGTGTGAAACCCTCCATGGTTCAGGGCAGCCACAATTGCTGGAGATTCAGTGATTAGAGATGAGATACAGAACATCACATATCATAGAATAGCAATTGTTGTTCTATAATAATGGGAGAAGTGATCTGAATAGTGGAAAATAGGCGTGTGTTGATTTTTCTCTAAAATAGAGAGCGGTACTCTGTTTAGCCAAATAATAGATGACAAACTTTTGCAAATAAACAATAGATAAATATACCAGAAATCAAAGACATTCCATGCTGTAAGGTCCCTACGACCGGTATATTACACTGATGATTTCTTTAACTGAGTGTATTTTCATTTTGGCTATGCTGAGCACTGCTACAGGGCCTATTAACCAGGGTGCTTGGAACTCGGGGGGTATATTTACTGAACTGCGGGTTTGAAAAAGGGAAGATGTTGTCTATAGCAACCAATCAGATTCTAGTTATCATTTATTTAGTACATTCTACTAAATGACAGCTAGAATCTGATTGGTTGCTATAGGCAAACCCACCGTTTAGTAAATATACCCCTTGGGGTTTATCGGCTAAGGTTTTTATCTGTTAATAGACACACCCTTCCTAAAATATACTGAATTAAATTTACAAGTTATCGCTGTCGTTTCCTTGGCTTTTTTTTCCTCCTTATTACATTGTATAGCAGCACTCCTCCCAGTTGGGTTAATCAATGTTTTTTCCGCATGATATATACATTTTCGTACTGCGCATGTATATCAAAGAGTATCCATAGGTCTGATTGTTGTGCATCTTACAATTATAGCTCCTTAAACCTGAAGTGACGGAAATGGGAGGGAAGGTGAGGGCAACGGTAGGCCAGGTACAGCAAGTGTGTGTTCACACAATGGATTAATTCAAGTAGACGTGAACAAAGACAAATAGGTGCAATAATAGGTTGATGTGACTTTAGCTAACACTGTCAGACGTCTATTCTATCGTGAAGCTTAAGTGTGCACACTTGTATGTCTGGTATAAATGCTACAGTTATACAGCTGGATGCATCATGTGCACTTGGTGACCATGGGGTATATTTACTAAACTGTGGGTTTGAAAAATGTTGAAAGATGTTGCCTATAACAGCCAATCAGATTCTATCTGTCATTTTGTAGAGTGCACTAAATAAATGATAGCTAGAATCTGATTGGTTTCTATAGGCAAGATCTCCACTTTTTCAAACCCACAGTTTAGTAAATCTAGCCCCATGTCTGTGTTTAGGACATTTTCACTCGGTAGCAGAGATTATATATATATTTTTTTTATTTTTTTTTCTGACCTCTCTGGATTATGGACTTTCAAATAATTTACCGCACCATACTTGTACAGGTATGCTGGCACTACAAGTGCCAGCATATTCATGGCTGCCGGAGCATGCCCTGGTACCCAAGGTCCACTGGGACACAGAAAGCCTCACCCAATCTCTTGTTGTGCTCTTTATTACACTACTATTTCCTTTAGGATCTTCTTCTCCCTTCTTCTTCTTAGGTCATTATACACATAACTATAATGGGGCTCATGCTGCTTGCATCAAAAAATGCGTTCACTATAAAACCGCTATTGTGTGTGTATGTAAAGTTGGCCAAATAACAAGATGCGTACAGATCTGCACCAGCAGCAGATGCTGCAGTTTTACGTCTTACATCAGACACACTTACACCCAATACACCCAAACTTTTGTTTTGTTTGTAGTACAAACTTGTTATTATGTCTGGATAAAATAAAGAAACCTCAAATACAGCAGGTGTAACTTTCCTTCTCGTGTCCAAACAAACAAATCTTGATAAAATACCCTCTCAAAATAATATAATACATGCATGATCAATGAAAGGCACCTATCTGGTTCTCCTATCACAAGCAGACACCGGTGTCTGATTTGAGCAAATCTGCATACGCTTGTACGCGTGCGGCCTGGTTGCGTAGAACCAAGTTGCGTATTTTACTATATGTGTTCATCTAACTCAACATCAGCCCCAGTGGTCTTACCTAGACAGTACTTCACATTCTTTATCTTAATCTGAATACTTAAGAGTGGTTTGTACTTCGTCTTTTGACCTGTTTTGGTTAAAAATCCTGAACACAATCTTCTAATTTCTAGTTTATGGAAGCTTGAATTCCATACAAGTGTTCATTGTGCTTCTCATTTCTCATCATTAGATCTAGATAATTAATTATCGTATTTCTAATAGTGTGATGTGCTGTAGTACGCTGTAGACAGCATACTTATAGGTGATATATTTGTATTTATTATTCTCTTGACTTTTCTGCAACAAGTCTACTCTGGGTGTACACAGAGGACTCTTAGAACCTGTGTTCTCCAGGTATTTCTATTAACCCTATATCAGCCATAACTTAGTGAGCTATACCAGCAGTGCACTGCCTATCAGTCAGGTGACCTCGACTACTTCCCCTTTTCCCAACTTTATTCCTTTCCCTTTTTCTCCATTACCTAATCCAACAGGAGATTAACAACATTAGGTGCTGGTATTCACCACCCAGGAATGCTAGGAGGAGCCCAGTCCTCCACCACAGGTTATAATGGGAACAGCCTGTCATAGCCTGGTACTAGTCGCAGCTTTTGTGGGGGATCCCCACGCTGGTCTTCTCCCTGCAGTAGCGGTAACTAAATCAGGCTGGTTCTCACTTCACTTTGGGTGTGTGTGTGTGTATGCGTGTGTGTGTGTATGCATGTGTGTGTGTGTTTGTTTGTGTGTGTGTGTCTATGTGTGTGTGTCTATGTGTGTGTGTGTGTGTGTGTGTCTATGTGTGTGTGTGTCTATGTGCGTGTGTGTGTGTGTGTGTATGTGTGTGTGTGTGTCTATGTGTGTGTGTATGCGTATGTGTTTGTGTGTGTGTGCGTGTGTGCGTGTGTGCGTGTGTGTGTGTTTGTTTGTGTGTGTGTGTGTCTGTGTGTGTATGTGTGTGTGTGTGTGTGTGTCTATGTGTGTGTGTGTGTCTATGTGTGTGTGTGTATATGTGTGTGTGTCTATGTGTGTGTGTGTGTCTATGTGTGTGTGTGTGTCTATGTGTGTGTGTGTGTGTCTATGTGTGTGTGTGTGTGTGTGTGTCTATGTGTGTGTGTATGCGTGTGTGTGTGTATGCGTGTGTGCGTGTTTGTTTGTGTGTGTGTGTGTGTGTCTATGTGTGTGTGTGTGTGTGTGTGTGTGTGTGTCTATGTGTGTGTGTCTATGTGTGTGTGTATGTGTGTGTGTGTGTGTGTATGTGTGTGTGTGTGTGTGTGTGTGTATGTGTGTGTGTGTCTATGTGTGTGTGTGTGTATGTGTGTGTGTGTGTATGTGTGTGTGTGTGTGAGTGTGCAGCTACTTCTGCTTTTTATTTATTTTATTTATTTCATTATATTCAGTACATCCTGACGACGAATAAAGGGCTCATGTAGAGGTGGACATATCGCACCACAAACACTACAAGCATCTGTTGTTTTTCCCCTTTTAAAATCAAATGAGACTCTTCTTTCTTTTTGCAGTCCAAACAGAAATGTCAGGTAAGTAATGCAAGTAGATAACTGCAACTTCATATAATGTAGCAGCCACACTAATGGATGTAAGTACAGTGGGAGTGATCAAGGCGCAATCAACCAATCATAAATGGTTAACAAGTCCTGCTGATCATCATCATCATTACATCATCATCATCACCATCAGAGCATCTTCACTGCATCATCCCCCCCAGCAAATACCCCTCCCGACAGGTGTATATGCTTTGGTGCTCAGGTGCAGTGCCGTAACAAGGGTGGTGCGGGCGGTGCCGTCGCCCAGGGCGCAAAGCCAAGGGGGCGCAGCAGCCGTCCGCTATCTGCCTTCAGCCCTTAATTTCCGCTTAAGGGCTGAAGAGAGAGAGAGATTTTAACTTACCAGAGTTTGCTGCTTCAGCCGTTAAGTTCCGCAACTTGCGTTTCAAATGCCGAACTTCCTGCCAGTGGAACGCACAAAATCTCTCTCTCTTTCTTTCCTCCTACCCCCCAACCCCTTCCCTAGATGGGGGGCGCCGGTGCCCTGTCTCGCCCAGGGCACCAAAATATATATTTACGGCACTGCTCAGGTGTACCTCACCCGTAATTATACAAAAACACCCATACTGTGTTTGGCCTACGCTCACTCGCCCTTTCCCTTCCCAGTTCTGCCACTCCAGATGTAAATGTAAGAAGCAGCTAGACCTGCATACAGACATATGCTTTTTTGATGTGCATGTACAGTATGTTTTATTACATATAAAAACAGATGTACGATCAACGAGCCCCTAATAATAAGTAAGAATACATAATATCAGCACATCCACATGTTCTGCAGGAAGGTTCACAGTTTATGCAGCTTGTTGAGGTTCCAGGGTCACTTTGTTGCTTCTAGAAAACCAGGAAAACGTTCCATAAAATAACAAATCTATACAAATCTACACACAAATAGAACTGTTTTAGGATTACACACCTCTAGTAACTCTCTCTATTCCCACCCTAAGGAGGGCAATTACAATGTACTATTTTAATAAGGCCGGAATTCCTCAGACTTCTGACCTTAACACTTCCCTTCTTCCCCAGACCAGGTAAGTCTAATTTATGCTGATATTACACCTTGATGTATTTCTGTGTGTCTAATAACTTGTGTCACTTCCTGTATTTTATCTTAGCATTGATAAAGCCTCCAAACTTAATTCTGAGACCTTCATCTTCCTGATTCCAGACTCTTCTGGACTCCAGTCACTTGCAGTTTGGTGATAGATGTGGGATTCCATCACACACTGACAAAAGTACAGATGGATGCTGCCATAGGCTATATCATTAATTATTTGTAATAGTAGATGTAAACATCATAAGGAGTTTTCTTTTGGTCAGTTGTCCATGCCACCTGCATGGCCCTGTCTCTGATAGAGGTCCTGGATTACACCATTATACAGGGGAGAAGAATAGTAGTAGCCAGGGGGCTAGGAAACCAAGTCCCTGCTGGCAGATTCCATTTCTTGAGGTGGCCATTTGAGCCACAATACCAGCTTTCCAGTTCTAAATATGATCACCCAGCCATCTTGGTGTCTCTATCTACTATTGAAAAACCTTTTCAAAGAATAAGGGTGGTCCTGGTGGGACCTATCTTAGTGACAGGTGACTATCCTTTCTCTGTACCCTGAGGCTCTCCCACTATATTCTACCAATGTCAGAAAATAGCCTCTAAGCTGTTTTCAAGAGTATTGCCAATGAGCATTACAATTTTGGAGTGAAACACATGGGGCCTGATTCATTAAGGATCTTAAATTGAGAAGTTTCTTATTTGAGTCTCCTGGACAAAACCATGTTACAATGCAAGGGGTGCAAATTAGTATTCTGTTTTGCACATAAGTTAAATACTGACTGTTTTTCATGTAGCACACAAATACTTGATAGCTTATTTGTACACTGAAATTTAAAGTTGATATTTGTGTGCTACATGAAAAAACAGTCAGTCACAACTCAATTTAAGATCCTTAATGAATCAGGCCCATGATATATATTTTATTCTTCACACACACACACATAACATGGTACCAAGTCACAGAACAATCAAATTACTTCTCCATATCAGATTAAAATGTTCTGCTGCCTGTGTTGGATATTTATGCTGTTGTTGTATCTGTATCCTATAGTGACCTGGGTTATTAAAGAGAGCAAATCATTAAAAAGGAGTAACTGTGCACCTAAGTAAAACCATTTTGCATTGGAGATTTATAGTTGGGGTAGGGTATGTCCTAGATCAAGTTTAAATTTCAGTTTAAAATTAAAGCTAGCAAGTGTGCTAGATGGAAAAAAAACAGCAAGTTTTTAATGTATGTGCAAAATAATAAACTCATTTGCGCCCCTTGCATTGTAACATGGTTTGTCCCAGAGAACATTAACTCCTTTTTTTGCCTTACTTAATGACTCAGGCCCACAGGGTATGTTTTATTTTCCCATCAGGAAGGATTAACAATATATTTTTAGGTGAAAAGAAATAATACACTGTAATCCTGACCTGTTACTGGAGGAAGCGGCCATTTAACATGTACTGAACTTACTGTCCCTGTTTTATTAAGGACCATAAATGCTGATACGTGCCAGATGTTGCATTACATTGCTCTGCTCAGAAACAATCTCCACACCAGAGAGTGTAAGTTTATGCAATTCATCTTTGAGCACAAAGAGCACTTTGAACAGCCTACAATTCCATGGGTGGATCAGGGAAGGCAATGGGCTTATGCACCTAGTCAATTTAAAGTAAGGGCGTGCCAAACTCAAGCGCATGTAGCAGGGCCCGATTCAAGCTTTGGGCTTCTATAAGGTACGTGTTTTTCTGTTGTATCACTTGCATCAGCTACAGGGCAGGTGTAAGTGCGAATGATAATGATCACCAGAGCCCGATTTAGACCTCATGGGGCCCTAGGCAAGAAACTGGTTTGGACTTCCCCTCCCTGAAAAAATCCATAGCCCCCTCACACACACACAAACAAAACACAAATACGCTGGCCCCTCACACACACAATACAAATACGCTGGCCCCTCACACACCCAATACAAATACGCTGGCCCCTCACACACACAATACAAATACGCTGGCCCCTCACACACAATACAAATAAGCTGGCCCCTCACACACACAATACAAATACGCTGGCTCCTCACACACACAATACCAATACGCTGGCCCCTTACACACACACACAATACAAATACGTAATACAATACTGAAAATGACATTGGGTGTGATGACATTCAGTGGGAGTGAGGAGGAGGAGAGGAGACTGCCGGGAGCTGCTGCGCGATCAGGTGACTGTTTTTTTTAATATGCCGGCGGACAGAGGGGGGTGGCAGGCGGAGGGGAGCTCCCTTCCTCCTTGCCTACCTCGCTCACTTTCAGCTCTAGTTCTCATTTATTTAGTAAATTCTACAAAATGACAGCTAGAATCTGATTGGTTGCTATAGGCAACATCTCCTCTCTTTCAAACCCACAGTTTAGTAAATATACCACCAGGACTTGACAAAAAAATCTAACTATATGGGACTAACTCGCTAGGAGCTACCGCACTAACTGAGCTCTTAACAGTTATGCAGTCATATTTATAAACATGTTAACTAAATTGTTCACTATGAAAATAAAGCAAAATATAAAAGTAAAAGAAAATATAATCTGTTTCCTTCTGGAATTGTTACTTTGGGGAGCAACTGTAACAGATGGTATTGTCTAAAGTTCCCACTTTAATGTAGAATTGTCTACACATAATCCTGGAAGACATACATGCCTGGGTCCTTCTGCTAGGAGTGAGTTATAAGCTCACATTTTTCTGGCCCTCCAGGAAGTGGACAGATTAGTTTAGATTGTTGTACATGGGTACCTGTGCTTGGTAAACTAGATTTTAGTATGATTTCCCTTCATGTGCTTGTTGTCAGAAGCTGTTTAAACTTATTTTTGCAAAGGGAACAAATTACTGAGTGTTCTAATAAGTCTAATAAGTTACATTTTTTTATGTTAATATATTTGTCTTCTTTGGTATCTTCCTCACATCTGTGCTGTAGCTATCTCTACCATTCAGTGAACAGAGGTTGAATTTTCAAGTTCACAGAAAAAAATAAAATAATGTCTAACTAAATGATGCCATGTATTGCTTCAAGTGGATCTATAAATACACAGATACATTATATTTTAATAAGGTTACAAGACATTTTTCAAAGTGCAAAAATAATACATAGCTCCAATGTGTCATGTAGCTGTTTACAATTTAGTTCTTTTTTTACTTACAAGGTCAGAGAGTTGCAGCATTTTGGATAGAAATGAACAAAAAAAATGTCTATTTTAAGATCAAAACAGCAGAAGACAAGATGAAAACAAAGATTGATGTCAGTGGCAATCATTGTTGGTACATTCTGTTTTTAAACACAGGGACACCAAAGAACCCCAAACTATTACTGCCCCCCACAACATCATCATAGAGCGGCTACATTGTAATGTGATGAGTGTGGAATAATCAAACTTTCCATTAGTTGGTACCAGGGGAAGACTGGCAAATTTTAGCCCGATAGGGCAAGACTGAACTCAGCAGCCTGTTAGGAACATTTTAAACGAAACAAAATGCAGGTGGCCCAGTGACCCAGACCAAGGTAGCCCCCTATAGGACCGGCCACGAAGGCATATGTTCCCTGGCCCCCAACCCAGCCTGCCCCTGGTTGGTACGCCAATATGTTCTCACTGAACTATTCAGAATGAGACCAACCCTGGCCTACTGGGTGTTGGGTATTGGCCCACAATTGGATAGATATTTTGTAGAAGTTAACATAATATGTCAGTAAAAACACTAAGAGTAATCTAATTTTACTTTTGTTCTCCACAAGGCCCAGAGACGTCTCTGCTTAGCTGGAGGCATCCATATTGTAATGTTCTGATAGGTTGACACAGTTCTATACATGTTCCTGCTTTGGACTGGCAGAATTTTGGAATGCTTGAACCTTGAACACAGTTGAGGCTGGGTTGCTAGCCTTACACTCTGCTGCAAGTGGGAAATATATAAAACCTAACAATGTGGCTCATTTACAATTTGATCTACATCCATTGTTTGTTATAGGATAGGAATCAAAAATTTGTACACAAATGTCCGTATATATTGTGTATCATTGACTTGCGGCTCTTTACACCTGCAGAGGCAGAACAGGGATATGCAGAGCAAATACAGCTTAGTTGTCGTAATTGTGACCCAATTAAATGTGGACACATCTGAAGACACGCCTTTTAGCAGGCTTATCTCATGTGGGTGCTACAGTGTAGATGCGCAATTGTAATTGTGACTATCTAGCTGCTTCCGATTGGCTGATTGTGTATTGACCCCTCCAGCTGAGTATGTAATTCATTTGCATTGTATTTACATTATATCAAGTCATGGGCATCATCATCATCATCTATGGGGAGACGTATGTGGGGGGTAGACGTGTGTGATTTCTTCACAAAGTGGGATTTTCTCACAAAGTGGACGAAAATGCAGTTAGACAACAGAGCAACTAACCCTCATCCTTCTCTTCTCTTTTCATCTCCAGGTATGTTCATCCATACTACTACTACTCTGATCATTAATCTGTGAAATTCATCATTTATTTATATAGCGCCACTATTTCCGCAGAGCTGTACAGAGAACTCACTCACATCAGTCCCTGCCCCACTGGAGCTTACAGTCTAAATTTCCTAACACGAACACACAGACACACAGACTAGGGTCAATTTGATACCTACCAGTATGTTTTTCTAGTGTGGGAGGAAACTGAAGCACCCAGAGGAAACCCACGCAAACACGGGAAGAACAAACAAACCCCACACAGAGAAGGCCATGGTCAGGAATCAAACTCATGACCCCAGTGCTGTGAGGCAGAAGTGATAACCACTAAGCCACTGTGCTGCCTCAATTCAATGGCCATCTATTCACATCTTTGCAAATGTGTCAAATGAAACAAATAATTATATCATACACTGTGACATTAACATGCGATCTCCATAAACAGTACAATTGGGAAGGATCCCCAGAAAACATTAATAAAACCAATGTTATAATTGGCTTCCAATAATAAGTGCTTACTATATTACTCACTCACATTCCAGACTGACAAGCCCACATTATAGGGCGTATATAGGCCGCAATCAATGCTACATTAATTCTAAATAGAATTAATATGTTTTATTGGCTTAAGATAATGTTTTAAAATTATATGGAAAAGAAAATAGAAAGGGCTATTTTTACACATCCTATTGACACTGGCTTCTATCACTGCTTTCGGTATGTTTACTTTGTGATCTTACTGGAAATGCTTATTTGATTTAAGATTGCAGCTGTTAACTCTTAGGTTCCAAGCAAACAGCAATATAACTTATAAATAAAACAATATCTGATAGTGAGCGTGGAAATTAATTGGAGTCTACAAAATATATCTTGTTTGCAATACCATTTAATAGCCTTAGCTTCATAACTAACATTCAACAATATTAATGTATCAATAATAGTGTATCTGCCAACATTGCTCATTTTAAAATCAGGACAAAAAAGGATCTCAGAGAAAGCCATACCCAGATCCTTCCCAACCTCATCCATTTGACTTCCAAATGAAATATTTAGTTATTCCTTGACTTATCCCAAAATGCACTCATAATATAATTTATTCAGTTGCAGTTTCCTGGAAAAATGTAGCATTATAAAAAACAAAAAAAACATCTTGCATGTGAATTCTTTAAGAAATAGTATTTAATATAATTTAAATTAACAAGGCTTACTGAGCTTAAATAGTTACAGCAAATTGAATACATAATATGAATCCAGTTTCTTAAAATAAAACAGAAATAAAACACAGAAAAAAATCCACTCAAAATTTCTCAACAGCAGAGTGATCCCAAAAACTGACAATTTCCCAAACAATTGTACTACTTTTAAAACTTTCTTCCTTCTTGCCAAACTACCCATCCCTTCCACATCACATGATTGAAAGAGGTGTGGATGGTATGCTAATCTGTTTTACAATTAATTTATTGCCCTGTTGTCCAAGAACAGTTCTGGTATTGGATTCTTAAAAATATACCATTGCGCTCTTCTGGAACATAGCAGAGATATGACGTTACTTACACTAAACATTGTATCATTTTCTGCACATATACATAGAAAACAGAATTTGGGGGAGATGGATGATTCCTATTTGCTCCCTATAGGCTACTTTCAGAGGTTACAAATGTATACATAAGTCTTCATAAACATGTATTAGATGAAGAATTGCTTTGATTAATCATGTTTCCTATATGGAATATCTTCTGTACTTGGATTGGCGCAAATATGGTTCTTCTTGGTAAAACGAAGTTTAGCCAATCTTTTATGCTCTTCTGTGCTAATCTGGGAGTAAACAATCAGTGGAAGGTGGCAGATAGTATGTTTCCATTAACCCCTTGTTTGCTTACACACAGTGACTTGCTGGAAACCATTTTGCTTACATGAACTTCAGATTGTAGGATATATTATTATCATATTGTTTTCATAATTATCCGCATTTGGCTGTAATCCTGACACAACTGTTTCTACACGGCAGACATGGATAATAGTCCTGCTCTCTTTTTCAAGCAAGTAGCCTCTTTCCTTGTGCAAGTCCGAGTGACTTGCAAGTACCAGGGCCGGTGCTAGGGTCCATGGCGCCCTAGGTAAAATCGGCGCCCTCTCCCCCCCCCCCCCGCAAAAATCGGCGCCCTCCTCCCTTCTCACCCCGTCTTTTCTTACCTTGTCTCACCACCGACGCCTCTCTGCTCCGTCTCCTCCCCTCCACTCACTGACACTAGTGAGTGGAGGGGAGGAGACGGAGCAGAGAGGCTGCGGTGGTGAGCAATAGCCTCTTCCCCCCCTCCCCATGCATCTGAATGCTGTGCGGCGGCCGTGACTGGTATGGTCAGCGGTCGCCGCACAGTTTTAAAATTAATTTCCAGTTCTGTGGCGCCCTCCAGAGCCCGGTGCCCTAGGCAAGTGCCTAACCTTGCCTAATGGGAGCGCCGGGCCTGGCAAGTATGGAGGCCAGGGTCAGTGATAGTACCTGTTTGATTAAACTGAGTGGGACTGGCATGGATCTGTAGGAATTTTTGGGAACCCAACGATTGGTCAAATTGCAGATTTGTATAGTAAGAGAGGGTATTTAATATTAACATAGTCAACTCAACTCCATACCGCAGCTTTAGTTGTCTTATGGTGAGCATCCTTGATTGAAATGTTAGGCGGTCGGGTATAAAACCCATGTCTGAGTCATCAGTACTTGTGAAAGTCTGTGTTACTTTTATACTGACTTACATCAGTTTTTTTTAAAACTCAGTCTTTGCTGAAAACGGTATAATTTAGATTTCATAGCTATTACTGAGTCACGGTACAATAATAACCATGACTGGGACATATTTTATTCCTATTTATACCATTTTTTGAAGAGAAAGCATAAAAAAAAGTTCAAGTGGTGCCGGTTTTTATATAAAGAATGACATAAAAGCAACTTTAATACAGTGACTGCAGATAGGATTAAGGGGATATAGCTGTGAATGTCCCAGCTCTTACTGTACTGTACTTCTATGGGGCCACAAGTGCAATGTTCAGATCTAATTGTGGGCAGAAGTCTGCAGGCTATTGAAGCTTTGTGCTACTGACAGTTATTTTGATTGAACTGCAACTGTGGTCAGTACAAGACACCGTAAAACATTATTTACCATACAAAAGCCTTAGATTCATAACTAACCAGGCTGATTCCTTATTATAACCAGTATATTATCAGTGCCTACATAAGCCTGGGGTCATCAGATGTCTGCACTAACAGGCCCCATGTGATCTGGCATCTGGCCCCAAGCACTTAACAACCGCGGTTATTTAATTTGACGACCAACGTCTCTGTCCAGTTTGGAAAAAGATGAGCTCGGGCTGTGTGTCGGGATCAGCATGTGCACTGCAGGCTCCAGAGAGCCTGGCTGCGGTTTTCTATTGAATCTGCTCTGTATACGAAAAATATCTTCCATAATGATCACATCTATAACACAAATATATTCACTAAGATCCTTTAACTTTTACATATATATTTACATATATATCTGTGAATGTGATTTGTAACCGTTTTATATAAATCAACTTATTGAGGTTCAGTGGTCCTGCAGTCATGGCAACAATACGGCAAAACTAGCTAAAGAGCTTGCTCAGCTTCCAATTGTGTCCAGAACCTTGTGTTGATCATGGATTGCAGCCTATTGTAGTTTTCTCTGTAATGTATCCAGCAACGATCCGAACTGGCAGTAACAGTGGTTTTTATGTACTTGTTTGTTGAGAAAGTAAAATAATTCATCTAATACTTCAGTAGAAATAAGATTTCAGGTTTGTCATGTGAACACATGTTTTATTATTCACTCCCACTGTGCAGGATCTTTTCCATTAATATATAAGACATTTCAAGCATATTTACAAATACAGTGTGGAATGGCAAATCAAAAGCAGAACTCATAGACTGTAGGTGCGGAACTTCACACCCCATACCTCCCAACATTTCGGTATCGGCATAAGAACAGGCGGTATGGCCACATCATGATGGCGGCGTGGCCATTCACCAGGGGAGTGCCTAACGCTTTTGAAGTGCCAGGCTGCGCCATACTCTCCTCCCCTCCCTGCAAACACCTCTCATTGCAGTACGCACAGCACACGTTCAACACTGCTCTGTGATGTGCATGAGACATACTTCCCAAATTTCCCACCTGTAGGAAAAAGCTGTCCCAATCAGGATGACAGGAGAGAGCCCTCAAATCGGGACTGTCCCGGACGGGTGGGAGGTACGTCACCTCTACAAAGCGGCCTGTACACTTTGTGTGAAATTTCACGGCAATTTTGCTCACCTATAAGAAATGAAGAAGAAACATACTTTAAATATCACAACAAAAAAAAACTTATTTTCGAAGTGCACTCAAAAATCCATATTGGTAATAAGTACACTTATGCAACATGTTTCTCTCCATAGGTTTTGTCCCCCGCCCTGTAAATACTTACTTGGTGCCGCTGCCCTACTCCTATTTCCTTGACTGTCGGGCATGATGTCATCACGTCCCGACACTGTCTGTGAGGAGCGGCACAGAGAGGAGGCAGCACAGGAGCAGGAACAGGGATAGATAGAGAGGAACAAGGAGTAAGGGAGGAGCGAGAGGAGCAGGATGTGAGGCACAGGGGAGAGCAGGGAGGGAGGGAGGGAGGGAGGGGGATACCTGCAATGAAGATAGGGGCACATAGGAGCAGAGAAAGGAAGCAGATAAGAGAAAGATAACGAGCTTGAAGATTCCGGGTTTATCTGGCCCAATTCTACCCACTTCACGCTGGCCATCCAGGGGTGCCTTACTACGCCAGGGAAGCCTGTCCAATACCTTCTAGGGTTATTATAGTCACTCAGGAAAATGCAGTTAGAAAAGTACAACAGTACATTTATTGTAATAAAAATAATCACTAGAATATTATATACAATCAGTAAATAAATGCCAGGCAGGTTTAACACATTATGGGGCATATTCAATTCCGATCCAATCCGCGGCAACGCGCGCTACCGCGGAAAATGCGCAGCACTCCGGTAATACGGTACCACAATAACGCGGATTTTCGTACGCAGCCCTATGGGCTGCGAACGAAAATCCACGTTATTGCGGTACCGCGGATTAGGTTCGCGGCCGTTTCCCGGCGCGATCCCGCGGATCGGGATCGGAATTGAATATGCCACTATCTGTCTATTACATCACTAGCTTAAGGAGCTTCAATCAGCTGGATGTCCTGACCTACAAAAGTCAAGACCCATGGAGGTTTTCTGAGCTGCAGATGTAGCAGCAGGATGCTCAGTCCAGCAGAAGTCTAGACCTCAACACTGGGGTTCTTCTCAGGATTAAACCAAAACTAAAACACCACCCATTCCTGGCTCTCACTCTTTCCTCTATAACTTGAAGACTTACCCACGCTCAAGGGCCTGGGTCATGGGTGGCCTTAGATAGTGGAATCCTCTGAATGTGGCTGTCTGTGAAAAGGGGGTGTTAGTGAGTGTCACGGTTGGCTTATAGGAAATTGATCCCTAGGCTCTGCTGGACATTGCTTAGCCCACCCACAGGCGCGGAGTCTAACAGGCCGGTGGTTTTCGCCAGGAACCGCCGCAAGGAGGTATGGACTTTGCGGCACCAAACCTGTAGGTCGTGGTCCTGTGAGTGGGTGTACAGCAGAACGGTATAGACGAGCCAGGTGACATGAGCAGCTACAGATGAGGCACAAGGAAAGTAGATGTCCTGTGGTGCAACCAGGAGAAACAGAGGCTGTCACAAGGGTAATAAGTAGAGGTACTGGAACAGCTGGAGTACAGCACTGGAGTTGTGCAGACCACACGAGGAAGTGGAGATAACTGGGGAATCAGGCGATGAGTCACCGAGGCAGTTGCGGTCCACAGTGGTAGTGGTCAGAGAACTGGGGCTGTCACAATGAAGTACAGGAGAGGTGATGTAATAGTACTGGAGCAGCAATAGTTCAATACAACAGGAGACTGAGAGCAACTGAAGTGGCCGAGGTAACTCGTAGCAACAATAGATGAGATGCAGTAGTAGCGACTCTGAGTGATAGCGGTGAGAGAACGGAAGCTGTCGCAATGTAGCACAGTTGAGATGGTAAATAGCAGTACTGGAACAGCAGGAGTTCAATACAGCCAGAGACTGAGAGCAGACTGCAACAGCAGGGGTGACTCGTGGTAACAGCTGATGAGTCACAATAGTAGTAATGACTGAGTGATAGCGATGAGAGAACTGGAGCTGTCACGATGAAGTAGACTGAAGATGGTAGTAGTGGTACTGGAGCAGCGATAGTTCAACTCAGGCATAGACTGAGAGCAGACTGAAGTAGCGGAGGTAACCCGTAATAACAGCTGATGAGTTACAATAGTAGAAGCGGCTCTGAGTGGTAGCGATGAGAGAACCAGAGCTGTCACGATGAAGTACACTGGAGATGGTTAGAAGAGTACTGGAGCAGCGATAGTTCAGCACAGGCCACGAACTGAGAGTAGGCTGGAATAGCGGAGACAACTCGTGGAAACAGCTGAGGAGTCACAGGTGTAATAACGGCTCTGAGTGTAGCGATGAGAGAACCGGAGCTGTCAGGATGAAGTACACTGGAGATGACTAGCAGAGTACTGGAGCAGCGATGGTTCAACACAGGACACGAACTGAGAGCAGGCTGGAATAGAGGAAGATCCACAAGGAGCACAGGAACCAGAACCACAGGCTACAGGAAGTGAGCTTGAAGAACAGGCATCAGACAGGTGAATCCAGGAGGTTTAAATAGTGCTCTAGGAATGCTCAGCCAATGAGAAAAGGAGGGAGGTCCAGAAGTGCAATAGATTTGCACCTGTGCTGAACTGAGTATAGCTGAATGAAATGAATGAAGTTTGTCTGACGCTGGAACATGGCAGTTTCCAAACCAATGACATGCGGGTAACGGAACAGGTACTACTTGCAGGACCGAAGCGTTACAGTGAGTAACATATAGTGAAAAAGTCTCATATACAGGCATAGCTAGAATGTCCTCTATCCACATGTAATTAGACACTGCACTTGCACTCTGGTGAGCTGGGGAACATTAACAGGGCTATAAAAAGTACATGTTGTTAACCTCCACATTTTGTGAAAAACGAGGGACAGGCTGGTTAAGGTGATATCAAACTCGTTTTGTCACAAAGGGTAACATGGAAGATATAAAGGAGACAGGAGGGAGAAGTTGAGGAACACATAGTGGATAGCCTTGCATCATTTAATATGTTTTATATTATACTATATAGTGTTAAAATCTAAAATTAATTTCACTCTATCAAATAAAACTTCAGAGCACCTAGGTGGCCCCCAGGCCCCCAGCCGTTCATTCCAAAGTGGAAGTTTCATACCAGCGCTTCTAAATTTTCACTTCGGCCACTGACTGTAGGCAAACAAATTGAAAGGGCCAATTACTTCTAACGGAACATGTTCCTTATTTTTTTGAAAATAAGATGCTTTTATATATAAGACCCAGGAGCTACTATGGTCCGAAATATGAAATACAATTTGCACTACATAAATGAGTTCTACTCTACAGCCCCAGCAGTTTAATTTACATAAACTATAGCTTGTCTAATAATCTGCTAGCTGACATCCTGGATCCACCCTACTCACTTGCTCACTTAAGACAATTCTCCAGACCTCGGATAGGCACTGAGCGATAATCATCAGAAGATCAGAACCTTTGAACAAAAGGTTTTATGAATTGGGAGAAAGAGACACAAATTATAGGAGTTTTTCATGGGTGTGTATAAAGTTATAGAAAAAATAATTTATGTAAACTGTTTCTGCCATAACAGGACACTTAGGGCTAGATTGACTAAAGGGCAGTTTGATCAAACTGGTAGTTTTCTGCATCTTTTCCGGTGGTTTTAAATCTGCCAGATTTAGTAAAGGCCAAACCTCTAGTTAAAAGGCTGAAAAAAAACAGTTTAAAAAAACAGCACTCTATAAATCGCCATTCCGATTTTTGACATGATCAATATCCCCAGCTACAACATATTCCACCTGCCAAATATTGTGTAGGTCCGCCTTGGGCCACCAAAACAGCTCTGACCCGTTGAGGCTTGGACTTCACAAGACCTCTGAAGGTGTCCTGTGGTATCTGGCACCAAGATATTAGCAGCAGATCCTTTAAGTCCTGTAAGATGTGAGGTGGAGCCTCCATACTCTGACTTTTTTTCTAGCACATCCCAGAGATGATGGATCAGATTGAGATCTGGGAAATTTGGAGTCCATGTCAACACCTTCAACTCTATGTCATGTTCCTCAAACCATTCCTGAACAATTTTAGCAGTGTGGCAGGGCACATTATCCTGCTGAAAGAGGCCACTGCGATCAGGGAATACTGTTGCCATAAAGGGGTGTACTTAGTCTGCAATAATGTTTAGGTAGGTGGTACGTGTCAAAGTAACATCCACATGAATGCCAGGACACAATGTTTCTCACCAGAACATTGCCCAGGTCATCACACTGCCTCTGCTGACTTGCCTTCCTCCCACAGTGCATCCTGGTGCCATCTCTTTAGCTATCTAGCATTTAGGACAAAAGAGGAGGCATCGCTGACTTATGAGTTATTGGGACAATAAGTATTTATTGATTAAGGGGAAAATTTATTTATAATTAACTTATGAGGCAAACTGTTATTTTCATTATAGTAAGTGGTCAATATTATTGTATAATTATGTTATATGGGGTAATATGTAGTGCCACATGTGTGCATCATAAATAATTTTTGCCCCTTTAGCAAGCAAATATTATTGCCCAGTTAAAATAATTGTATATTCATGATGTCCCAATATAATACATTAAAATTATAATATAATATGAAATAATATAATAAAAAATAAAAACTTCCCAATTTTTGAGTAAACCGCTGTTGATTTAGCTGTTTTCAATCAATCCCACATTGCCAGCCATTTAACATCTCCGCCACAAACCGCCCTATAGTAAATGCAGAGCACTAAACCGCCAACGATGTGTACCGGTTTAAAATCGACTCTAAACACGATTTTTAGTTTTTATTAAGTCTACTTCTCAATGTAATTTTAATTATTATGCAACAGTCACAGAAAACTATCATGGAGGTCTGAACCTATGAATTATCCTATAAAATCTGAAAACATTCTTAAAAATGTCCAATTGTTTTCTATAGACTCTTCCCCAATCTTCTTGCATTTTATAACTAATATTCTTAACCGCAAAGCCAACTCAGCAAATAAAATATCATATATTTCCCTTCCTTTACTGACTCATTTATATGGGTCTACGCTTGTAAATATGGAGTAAAATTAGTTGTTGTCCCTCTACATAAGGATTTACCTTTCTAATACAGAACTTGCTTGTAATAAAGTTTATCTCGCCTTCTCTAGGAGAAAGATAAATGGAAAATCTAGGAGTTCTGACGGATGTGTCTCTAATAATTGATCTGCATTAGACTATGTCCTGTTACAGCAGATGCTGATCCCGGGATCATCTATAAGTAGCTTTCATCTTATTCTGTCATTAAGCTCCCTCTTCTATCAGCTAGATCAGTGCTACAATATCAAACGGCCAGAACAGCGCTGCTTTCATTTATTTTCACTTGTGTCTCTTAAACTTGGATTAAACTTCTTTTTGTTAGTTGAAGTGAAATTATAAATCATGACTGGAAGTCATATTAAAAATATGTGTTGGTAGGCCATAACCTTTAACAACAGACACTGCTTGTCTTCACGCATAGCTATGTAGTGTGGTATAACTGTGTGTCCATTTGAACACAGTAAAAGATATTGTGGTTGGATCACTTATAAATAAACTTATTGTATAAATATAATTAAATTATTAGTGTAGTGCACCAATTTATATCATTGCAAATGTACTGATTTTTAATACAGTGTATTAGAAATGTACTGATTTCTGAGGTATTGATTTCTGAGGCAGTATATCATGTTTGGGTTTTGTAACTCTTCAATAGGAAATCCCAAGTGAGCATCCGTGTGGAGGGGATCCGTGTGTTTTTGAAACTGTCTGGAGACAGGTAATCTCATGTTAATTAGACCTTTTCATCGCTGAGTGACCAACACGTCTGCTGAGCCTGAAAGCACAGGAGGGGTGATTGGACTTGCTGGTAGATTTCCTATATGTGTAAGACTAGGGATGTAATTGATCACAAATTAAGGTGAATTTTGCAAGTTACATTGTGTTAAAAGAAAGATTAGAGAAAATGTTATATCTTGATGCTAAACATTCAATATAACACCTCAGACATTATGGTGCAACGAGCAGCAATGTAAATAGTAGTTAAACCTCTCCAGGCTGATTTCTGTGCAGGCTGCATCAAGTACCTGGATTGGTTAGAGGGGCGGATTACGCACATACTTACTATTATAGAATTTTTTCAAACCTACAGGACAGGACCACTCTAAGTGAAAGTATACAATATGAAATAATTCTCAGAGCTACAATATAGGCTCTGTGGGGATATTCTATAGTAGGAGGAATGGAAATGTTGCCTTTTGGATTGTCCTATTTTTGTCCTCCATATCCATTATGTCACTACTTTTACACCACTTCCATGTTTTTTCATGTTAATGAATAAACAGTGGGCTTGGTTTAGTTAACTGCAATGAAATGTCACTTTTATAGCATACATGTTATATCATCTTTTCTAAGTATTTTTTCTAATTTAATCGGCACTTCACATTAAAAAAGTTGATTATACTATCGAAAGAATGACTATAACAATCTCTTAAGAAAGCATAGAATTATAGAATCTACTTTTTGAACAGCTGAAAAAGTAGATTCTATGGGCAAATAATGGGCAAATAATGACCATTTTACATTCTAATGAGGTACTTTTTAATAGAGCATTTTTCAGCTTACTCCATGTTTTTAGAAAATCCCCCTATAAGCATATTCATGACATAATCCTACACACTATGACTTTCAAATTACCAAACAAAGACAGACATTGTGCACTTTGCACATACTTAATATCCAATGTGATGCCGGTCACATGTCCCGTACATGCCGTTGTTTAGACTTCGCTATTAAACATACTCACTGTCAGCAGACAAAAAAAGAGCTCACACGGCTTACAGCTTTTATTTGCCGATATTCTGAAACATCAAAGAGTTTGGATGTACCTCCAGGTCACATGCCAGGAGTATTGTGATGTTCCTCATGTCTGGAGGTTGAACGGGCCAAGCCTGAATTGACTTTTCATGCTCTGAATGTAACGTGTGTGGGCTACATGCTCACAATTATTTATTCAGCTGTTGTAGTTTTTATAACCATATCAATTATTTTTTCCCATGAAACAATGAGAAAGACATGAAAGGAAAATGTAAAAAAACAAAAATAAAATAAATACTTTAGAAATGACAATGATAGATATGAATTATTCAGAAATAGTTTTGGGGCAAATGAGATGTTCACCAAAAGTAAATACTTCATGGAAAAGTTCCCTTCCCCTTCTTCAACTAGTGGAATGGCACAAGTCCAAATGTGCGGAACTCTTGCTGTTCAGAATAAACTCATCCTTCCCTTACCCCATCAAGGAGACATAAAAAATTTAGCATTTTGGAATTCCGACACATTGAGGCTCATTTAAAGTTGGATGTCTGTCTGGTTTTTTTTTTCCATAAAAAAAGTATGTCCATATTAAGCTTTTTGCAAATTTCGACTTATGACCACTTACTTATGACTCCTGGAGAGGGGGCACAAGGGAGGCATGTGTAGGCTGCGCATGGAGCATGTTCACCCAATTGTAACTCTATTAGCCGTGTCATAGATACACATGTAAGGATGGGTATTTCTTGCTGGTGGAGAACTAGTGAAAATATATACGTGGTGGCTGTGATGATGGCTGTTTGTGTTCATTAGTATCACGCCTATATTAGATCAATTCATTAAATTAATTAGTGAACGTATATTCAAATTACTTAATTGTCATTTCCACACAGACAGCTGCCGTAAAGACAATTTCCATTTAAATTTTAAAGGGATAAACAATGGATATTGAGGTGTTGTATTTAATTTTTTACATATGGCAAATCATCATCATCATTTATTTATATAGCGCCACTAATTCCGCAGCGCTGTACAGAGAACTCATTCACATCAGTCCCTGCCCCATTGGAGCTTACAGTCTAAATTCCCTAATATAGACACAGACTCACACACAGACACAGACAGACAGACAGAGAGGGAGAGACTCGGATCAATTTTGATAGCAGTCAATTAACCTACCAGTATGTTTTTGGAGTGTGGGAGGAAACCGGAGCACCTGGAGGAAACCCACGCAAACACAGGGAGAACTCCTCACAGATAAGGTCATGGTCAGGAATCGAGCTCATGACCCCAGTGCAGTGAGGCAGAAGTGCTAACCAGTAGATCACTGTGCTGCCCTATGAGTCACTTTTATCAATAAGAGATTATTCTCTCTTGTATATCTGGCTACATTACCCTATTTGTACATACCATAACAATGGATTAAAATGTAAGTTCGGCATTGAGTACTAAGACATACGCCTAATGCTTGGCTTCTGTTAGTCATACATACACAGACTGGTACACCTGGAGTACACCTGCCATAAGTACAACACTTTTTGAGTTATTAGCATCACAATATAGGTGGGGTACGGAATAATGATGCTGATTATTCCGACAACACTTGCCCCGATATCTTCACACCGAAGGGCTCCTTCCGAATGAGGCTCGATGACGACTACTGTGGAAACCGACTGGAAGCAATCGCGATGAAAGGAGAAGCCGACTTGATGACGTCACTTACATCTGCGACACTATTAACGCTGCTGTTAAGGGGGTATGTAAGTATGCGCTCATGTACTATGTACTTTACAAAGCGTTGCACATTGTACATTGGCGCATACTTACATTACTTCCTTAACAGCAGCGTTAATAGCGTCGCGGATGTAAGTGACATCATCAAGTCGGCTTCTCCATTCATCGCGATTGCTTCCAGTCGGTAGCCACATCAGTCGTCATCGAGCCTCATCGGGAAAGAACCCTTTGGTGTGAAGATGTTGGGGTAAGTATTGTCGGAGTAGTCAGCATCGATATGCTGACTACCACAGCACAAGATGTGTCTGAGTCTACATACGGATGCAAGTAAGCTAAGCTACGTTTGTGTCGTTTCCTACAAAGGAAACATATGCGTCCACCTTTAAATGAGCCCTATTGTGTGTTGAGAGTGCTGATTGGATTCAATAAGCGCACTTGACACAAGATGAGCTAGAGCACTGGAATGTAAAATTTACCTACCACAGGTGAGTGATAGAGGCACTGGGAGGGGCTTGAGCCTTTTATTCTTTATATTCTGCTAGTGGACATCTCTTTAAAAAAATAATTCACAGATTGTTAAAGGCAGATATTTAAGATTCTAGCAAAAGCCCTCATCTTATCCAGACTGGACTATTGTAACCTTTTTACTAGTTGATCTTCAAAAAATATTGAAAGTAACTGCTTAAGTAATAACATCTTATTCTACGTCTTTGGTTGTTTTAAACTTTGGTCTAGGTTTCAGACTAATATTTGTATAGTAATTTCCCAATTTATTTAAAATTTGACCAGAGAGATTTTAAGATCATTTAGGAAATCCGCTAATAGACCCTTGTGTGTAAGAAATTACTCTATTAAATCAGATGTCTCTCGTCTAAGACATTATCTAGTGGCTGGTGCCCTGTCTATGGTGGCTCATGGCTCGTTTTCCCAGTGATTAAAGCTACAATTCCACTAGGGAACAATTTTCCTAAGGTCAGCAACTCCACATATCTCCAGCCCGAGGGCTGCAACATGGAGCTGTTTTTTCCATGGGCTTCGTCAATTCTATAATACTGAATACTCAACTTAAATTTGTTATCCATCTTTAAATGCCTGTGGAGGGGTTCGGTGAGAGGGATGACCAATCACAAGCCAAAATCTCCTAACCAGAGCAGCCTTGGAAAAAAATAACTGCACGGAGCAGCCCCTGGGGCTCCGGCTAGGGGAAGGGGCTACTTTATGTTTCCTGGGTGCAGCTTTCAAAGGCCTTTAGTCTTGGCATTTGTCAGATAGCAACTGTTTACATCAGTGCAGAGCTCTTCTGATCAATTATGCAGCCAATCAGATTTAGCCAGAGGAGGTAAATTTGGGGTGTCATTGTAGGTTTTTCTGCCAATGAGCATTGTGAATGAGATGTTTGCTGCCTGAGGGGGAGGTTTTTACAGGAAATCCCCGCAGATTTTTTCCTCACGCCACATAGAGGTGCGAGGAAAAATGAGCAGAGAATTTAACGTAGAAACTGTGAAAAAGCGCAAATATAGTGGATTAAATGGAAATTAGAATTGACAGTATGAAAAATGTAATGAGAATGTAAGTGAATGTAATTTTATAGCTTTACAATGAAGGCATTAGAGAGAAGCGGTGGTATGGCACACCACTGGATACACCCCCACTCCAACCACTGGGCATTTGTATATCTATATATATATATATATATATATATATATATATGGCCCATTTCACGTTCTCCAACCAGCTAGTAAGTGCTGGCAAAAAGCTCTCTCTGTTATATATATATATATATATATATATATATATATATATATATATATAACAGAGAGAGCTTTTTGCCAGCACTTACTAGCTGTTTGGTGGAAAACGTGAAATGGGCCTTATAATTGGAGCCCACCCTTCTTGCTCCATTTATACCCAAAGGACCCTTATACTGGCTCCTTCTATAGCTGAATACCCTCTTTGGGAAGTTGATTCCTCACACACAGACAGCCTCCCTGGGGTTTAAAACATATAAGACAGACAGCCTGGGACATATTTCTCTGTCATTCACCCCTTGCCTAGTGCTTCTGTCACTATTAACCACAGCCAGGTATGTATCATGTGCATGATCACTTTTTCGACAGTCTGGGTTGTGCTCACTGTTTAATACAACCTGAAGCTAAACCTATCTCTCATATCCTGCTGAGTTTCGTTAGCATGGACTGGGTTAAAAGCAAGTTAAATAATACAAATCCTTTTATTCATCCGTGCACTGTATTATTTTGTCCAGCAGCTATTTTGGCACGACTGCAGAGCAGACACTCCCAAGCTGTCTATTTGAACACAGGTAATGAAGCAAAGTTATAATATCAGTACTGTGTGTTCTCCTTAGAGATGGGCGGGTCCGGTTCTCCGAGAACCGAACCCACCCGAACTTTGGGTATCCGAGTACCGAGCTGAGCAGCTCGGTACTCTCCCGCCCATTCCGAATCCAAATCGAGGCCGAACGTCATTGTGACGTCGTCGGATCTCGGGACTCGGTTCTCGCGATACTTCAACTTTATAAATACACGCCTCCACAGCAATCCATCGCCATTTGACAGAGGGAGAGAGCAGGGTGTAGTCATAGGCTAATTAGAGCAGGGACAGAGAATACCATATTGTTCTTGCAATTGCTCTAACCAAAATCGCTAGTGCAGAGAGGAGGATAGAGGTTTATTATTTTTTCTTCATATTTGGCACTCCCCAGCGCTTTTGGGGTGTCCCCCATAATTGTGCATTAATATTTCTGGCTGTCAAAAGTCATATCTGTCAGCAGTATCTACTCAATAATTTGTAGCACTCCTCAGTGTTTTTGGGGTGTCCCCCATAATTGTGCATTAATATTTCTGGCTGTCAAAAGTCATATCTGTCAGCAGTATCTACTCAATAATTTTTAGCACTCCTCAGTGTTTTTGGGGTGTCCTCCCTAATTGTGCATTAATATTTCTGGCTGTCAAAAGTCATATCTGTCAGCAGTATCTACTCAATAATTTTTAGCACTCCTCAGTGTTTTTGGGGTGTCCTCCCTAATTGTGCATTAATATTTCTGGCTGTCAAAAGTCATATCTGTCAGCAGTATCTACTCAATAATTTTTAGCACTCCTCAGTGTTTTTGGGGTGTCCTCCCTAATTGTGCATTAATATTTCTGGCTGTCAAAAGTCATATCTGTCAGCAGTATCTACTCAATAATTTTTAGCACTCCTCAGTGTTTTTGGGGTGTCCTCCCTAATTGTGCATTAATATTTCTGGCTGTCAAAAGTCATATCTGTCAGCAGTATCTACTCAATAATTTTTAGCACTCCTCAGTGTTTTTGGGGTGTCCTCCCTAATTGTGCATTAATATTTCTGGCTGTCAAAAGTCATATCTGTCAGCAGTATCTACTCAATAATTTTTAGCACTCCTCAGTGTTTTTGGGGTGTCCTCCCTAATTGTGCATTAATATTTCTGGCTGTCAAAAGTCATATCTGTCAGCAGTATCTACTCAATAATTTTTAGCACTCCTCAGTGTTTTTGGGGTGTCCTCCCTAATTGTGCATTAATATTTCTGGCTGTCAAAAGTCATATCTGTCAGCAGTATCTACTCAATAATTTTTAGCACTCCTCAGTGTTTTTGGGGTGTCCTCCCTAATTGTGCATTAATATTTCTGGCTGTCAAAAGTCATATCTGTCAGCAGTATCTACTCAATAATTTTTAGCACTCCTCAGTGGTTTGCGCTCAGAATGGATTCAAAGCAGTCCACATATGATCTAAATGAGCAACCAGGTTCTGTCACCAGTCCTGATGTTAGTGTTCCCAGTACGTCATCTGGCCAAGGCGATGTCAAACAACAGAGTGTTTTCAAATTAGTGCAAAAAACAAAAACCAAAAAAAAATTTACTGTATTGAAGCGAAAAAGAAGTGTAACTGAGCAAAAGTTAAGTGACGATAAAAAAAAAATTGCAAGCATGCCATTCTACACACGCAGTGGCAAAGAGAGAATGAGGCCTTCACCTTTGGCTATTAGTGGCAGATCCCAAAAAGTTACCCAGGCTACAATTGGTGCACAACTACTGTTACGCGTCAAAGCTGAGCTGCAAGATACCAGTGAGGCATTACAGGAGAATATTTGCTCTGATTCACAAATGACAACAATCCCTGTGGAGAGTCCATGCAACAGTGGGATGTCTAATCGTGACCATTCTGTTAGTCTACCCATAAAGAAGGGCCCTTTCAGCAGTTCTGCTGATGTGTGCCTGAACAGCCCGAGTGTAGCCGGTGATACACCAAGTGAGGATGCCACTTTGGAATTAGAAGAGGATGAGGGGGAGATTTGTGTAGGCGACGAGGGCGCTAATGATGATGTTGATGATTATGATGCAGACAGATACCAAATTGCCTTTCTCAATTTCTATTTATATTTTAGATTATATAACGGCTGAATAGTTTTCTATTTTACTCATAGTGGAGAGAGGATCTGATACAGACAGATACCAAACTGCCTTTGTCCATTTCAATTTATATTGTACAGTATATAACGGCTGAATTTATTAGTATTTTATACAAGTGGAGGGGGGCCTAGAGAGACAGAAACCAAACTGGCTTTCTCCATGTCAATTAATATTGTACAGTCTATAATGGCTGAATTTTTTGGTATTTTATACAAGTGGAGGGGGGCCTAGAGAGACAGAGTGACCCCAAACTGTCTTTCTCCATGTCAATTAATATTGTACAGTCTATAATGGCTGAATTTTTTAGTATTTTATACAAGTGGAGGGGGGCCTAGAGAGACAGAAACCAAACTGGCTTTCTCCATGTCAATTAATATTGTACAGTCTATAATGGCTGAATTTTTTGGTATTTTATACAAGTGGAGGGGGGCCTTGAGAGACAGAAACCAAACTGGCTTTTTCCATTTCTTTACATATTTAACTATAAGTGTAGGGTGTAATATACATTCAAAGACGATGGCTGCATTGCCAATATGCATAGATGGAGAGGAAGACAATCTGTTTTGTGTGTAGAATAGGCCTACCAACGAAGAATTAAACTGTTTTTTTGGATGATTTATTACCTCAACAATTAGATTACTTGTCTCTAAAACAGTTGGAGCACTAAATTGGGTTAATTTAGGCCCAAAAACATGGATTTTCCCAAAAAATAGCAAAACAAAACCAAACAAAACCAAAACCAAAACCAAAACACGCAATGGCGGTTTTGCAAAACCAAAACCAAAACCAAAACACGACGGTAATCCAGATCCAAAACCGAATCCAAAACCAAAACACGGGGGTCAGTGACCATCTCTAGTTCTCCTTAGCAAGTGCACATCTCAGGATCATACTGAATTGTTAGCTAAAGCCTGGGGGTTTTTTAATTTATTCACAGTCTGTATTTTGCAAAACTGTTGTACTTTAACAAAAATGTATTTAATTCAAACTCTTATTTTAAGACTTGATTTTGAAGAAATAACAAATAAACAAATAACTAATTTAATAATATTTGGCTGTAAGTCTACCATTTCAATGTGATGATACTATATACAGGAATGGGATCAAATAACAGGAATGCTTGGGGCATAGATTTTCGTGTAATTTGGGGTACAAGATAGACTTACTCTGCCGCCCTGTTTTCTGGTTTTATTGATTTGTCTTGGAGTTCCTGTTTACCGTCAGTGACCTGTCTTAACTGACTGCGCTTACTGGCGGTGGTAGTCAGCATATCGATGCTGACTACCCCGACACTACTGCTGTGAAGGGGGTAATGTAAGTATTACCCCCTTCACAGCACCGATGACTGCGTTGCGGTTATCAGTGATGTCATCAGCTAGCATCGGCTTCTTCAGAGATCGCCATGACTTCCAGTCAGTTTACACAGAAGTCGTCCTGCACGCTGGTCGGGGAAGGAGCCCTTCGGTCTCTCCACGTCGGGGTAAGTAGTGCCAGAATAATGAGGATCATTATTTCGTACCCAACCCCTTACTGGTGTTACTTGGCCACCAAGTGTTTGCTGACTGCCAACTGTGCACTAATTGTAGGAGAGCAGTTGCTGCCTTCACCAGCACTTGGAAACGCTTATTTCTGGGGATTGTGCAGCTGCTGCAGCACCTCTTTGCTGGTGACTTGTGGCTGGTTTCTCCTGACCGCTTACTTAGGATCTGGACTACAGAGTAGCAGGCAGAGCATTGACTCAGGAAGCTGAATTCAACATAGGACAGCCGGGAGATAGATTAGAGTGGTAGCTCTTATCTGTAGGACACAGGAATACAACAGGTAATAGGCATTGTGTAGGATCTTGAAGAAAGAGTTGTGTTTATTGCTCATATATTGCCATTAAAAGCACTGATACACACATCCCAATGAGATACAGATAATACACCCAGATGTTATACAAGAATGTACACCCAGAATACAGCCACATGGGTTCTTTATATAGAGCCACAACCAGTCTCCACCTGCTGTTAATTCAAATAAGCATTTGAAATACTGCACCAAACATAATGGATGTTTGAGCGGGGCGGCCAATCTGGGAGAGGAGTAGACAGCACTAAGCCAACCAATCAGGGCTGGATTTTACTTGCCCAATGGACATGAACTTTATGATTGTTTATTCCACCCCTGTTTAGCCATTAATACAAACAGGAGAGCTTACAGCACAAACAAAGATTGTGATATAACAATTATTTACTTTTTATGGAAATGTATCTGCAAAATAACTTTCTCCATTTGTAAAGGAATGCATAGTTACACACACAGAATTTTAAGTAGATGTAATTACGTTTGTGCATTAGAATAGCTCAGGATCTCTCTCGGCTGATATGAATCGAAAGGAAGATTTTGATGCTTTTAAATGATCAAATTTTAAATTTATACAAACCAATTTAGCATTATGGGGAAGGTCTGACCGCAGGGAACAATGCATTATCAAACACAGTATACAGTCATCTGAGATTTTCTAAATAACTGCATGCTTCATCCTTGGGGCAGAGTCCACAGGACACACATAGAGAGACTCACATGATGTCCACATTGGCATTTAATCAAGGAAAACAGCTGTCAAGGGGATGCCTTTCCCCCTCCTTTAGGCAGATGATAATTTAAATGTGACTTCCTGCCTTTGCTTTACACAACCACGCTGTAGGCATCCTATCTCTGAAATCAGTACCTTAATAGATTTTTTGATTTATGATACTCCAGGCACACTGCACCATTTAGAGAAATACATTTTTACAATAATTTATTTGAGTATAGAGACATGTGGATCCAGCCACAGGACACCATACCTAACATATACTAAATTACATTTGAAAATTACAAATGTCATTGCTATTATCTCCTGAATAAGATGTTTGCATTGCTCTTTAGAAATAGTGTAGAAGAAAATGATCATTGATCATGCATATATGTATGACTGTTATTATCAAACATGAGTAATTAGTTCATTGTTTGTCTCATTATCTGGAACAGGTTTCCTGCTAATGGATTCCTTGCCTATCTACTTTTGCTAGAAACTACTAGTTTCTCTAGAAATTTACTTACAATGACTTTTAAGCTTAAAACTAGTTTCCTAGTTGCTGATGTATAACAAAGGGAACATCCTAGTGACCCATATATAATACAGAGGGCATCTACTGACTGATGTACAATGCAGACATTAACCCAGTGACATATATATATAACACAGAGAGATTCCTAATGACTGATAAACAACACAGAGAACATGATTGTGACTGGTATATAATACAGAGAGCATCCTAATGACTGATGTACAATACAGAGTGCATCCTGTTGATTGTTATACAACGCAGAGAGCATCCTAGTGACCACCATACAATACAGAGAGCATCTAAGTAACCACAATACAATACAAAGAGCATCCAAGTAACCACCATGCAATGCACTGTCACATATGCAGCCTTGCTCTGCAAGCTATGCTCAGGTAGCACTTTACACAAGTTTCTTCCAACCCCTCTGAGAGTGTTTTACTTATTCACACAAATACTGACTCGCTCAAGGTACATGAATCAGACGCCTTCCAGATCACCATCTCCCTCTTCCTTCCAGTACAATGGATCATTCCACAGGCCCCACCTTTTCCACCATGGAAGGTGCTCACTGAGACCCAGTCATCCTCCTTCTCCCTCCTCCTCCTTCGCTTCTATTCTACACATGAATGTTCTCTCAACATTCCAACGGTAAAATATGGACAAAAGTAAGTCACACTTCCAGGCTCCTATTTATATAGACAAAACCCCACATGAATAAGCCCATACCTTTTGTCCACCCAAAAACCAGGTCCTACCCAAGAAAACATGGCATTTTAGGAAGGTATAGATTTCCACTAGGCTTCAAGCAACGACCAGATTAGTTTCTGGCATGAGCAGGAGGTGGACATTCTGTTATACATTGTATGCAGTACATTATTGAGGATCAGTTAAAAGGAATGATTGGTATCCAAATATTTTCCTCATTATCGTCCTAACCTTATCACTGTTGTAATGATGAAAACATTGCACTATTGGCTTTTCTGGCAACCACACAGTTAACGAAGAGAGAAATCTGTTGTAAAGCTGCCAAGTCCAGTGAAATGCATCAAGATTAAACATTAAGACACAGTGTTGTGTATATTTCAGCTGATAGCAAATGGGGTTTGCATATGCAAATTGAATGGATTTTAATATGGTATTTAATGACAATTTTCATAGCAGACATTAACATTAATTGCAGCCAAATTAAAATGTTACATTACTTTGCTGATAGATGCAGGTCAGCCATAAAGCTTTTTCATGATCAGACTTGTGTGTCTGGGATGTAACAGCCCGGTGCTGCAAATTGCAGGCAAAGAGGACTTTTATGAATCAAAATTATCCCCTGAGCAGACCCAAATCAGCATCACTTTTGGTCCTCTATTCCTCCTGCCTCCTTGGGTGAATGCTATAGTGCAGCTTGGGTAGTACATACACTGCACTACTCTGGCACTCAAGAAATACACGTACTGAGTTCCTCCAATCGGGGCTAATTCAGTCACGTGAGGTTTAGTGTCAGAACAGTCTGTGCTGAACTTCGATTGGTGGAGCTCAGCACACATAGTTGGTGTTTGGAGGGGAGGGGGTTAAGGGGCTTCAAAAGAGACAGGGCTTTGCCCATGCCCCCATTGTAATATGGAAAATGACTGCTGCACACACTTGCTGACAGGGATCATCTGCCATCCCTATTGTACACTGCCCAGTAGTGATCTGATCAATTTCAATCAGCTCGTTCTGTGGTTTTGCGCTCATTTTATAGCCACATGTGTGCTCTATAGGCCAATTTGCAGATAATAATAATGACAAAAGCTGGGTGTATACATATTATATATATATATATATATATATATATATATATATATATATATATACACACCTCATAGACTTGGCCTGGCTCTTTTATGTCATTGTATGTAATTTGCCCGTGTAATCATCCCCTCAATGTACAGATGCATAATATGTCAGTACTTGAAAATCTTGGGCCTGAATCATTAACGATCTTAACTTAAGAGACTTCTTATTTCAGTCTCCTGGACAAAACCATGTTACAATGCAAGGGGTGCAAATGAGTATTCTGTTTTGCACATAAGTTAAATACTGACTGTTTTTTCATGTAGCACACAAATACTTGATAGCTTATTTGTACACTGAAATTTAAAGTTGATATTTGTGTGCTACATGAAAAAACAGTCAGTATTTAACTTATGTGCAAAACAGAATACTAATTTGCACCTTAATGAAGGTGCCCCTCAGGCCCCTTATCTGCAGCATTTGCAGAAAATATCATTTATTTATTTTGTTTTACTTTTGTTTATCATATGATGATTTCATTTTGTGCTGTGCGTCACACTTGCAGATATGAATTAGGAATTAAAATCTGATGAATGAAAAGTTCATCTCAACAGCCCACATCAGTCGTCCACTTTCACCCTAAAATACATTAATAATCACACACATAGATGGGCTCTGATTCAGTTTGACACAATTCCTCTTCCTACACACATGTTGGGTATTAGGACGGAACACAGAGAACAGTAATACACTTGTTGAAACTGTCTGTCCCTTTCTACTAGCTTTAGGATAAATCAGACTTTTAATAAGACACAAAATATTTGGAATGTTGTAATATCCCAAAAGATGTGTATAGCAGCCTAAACTGCCAATACAACCAGTGACATTAAATTATCATCTGCTGGCTGAAATACCCACACAGATTATGAAGACAATAATTATTGTTCAAGCTAAACTATCAATGATTTAAGGAACTGAGGAAATGAAACAAGGAAGGTGGTTTTTAGCTAAAGCAACATCTACTAAGTCTAGCAAACAAAAACCACAAGCTGTCTGTGGTAACTATTATAATTCACATAGCACCAATATGTTCTGCAGTGGTGTACAATCAGAAGAAAAACAAATAGAGCATACAATAACTAGCAATTATAATACACATTGAATAAAAAGGTGAGATGGCCTTGCTCAATAGGACTTACGACCTAAAGGAGACAAAGAAAATGATATATTAGGTGGAAATGCTTGTTTGTTACAATGGACATGATCAGTGTCATAGGCAAACCAAGGTGGGGGGTTACCTAGTGCCTGGAAACCCCCCTCCAAGCCTGGGGCACTGTATAATTGAGGTCCTGGACCCTGCCCCCGCTTCACACGGCTCTACTTGAAAAGGGAGAGCTGCCTGAACCTAACAGTAGTGCACGCAGCATTGCCCATGTATATTATGGGGATAGGAAGAGTAGGAGAGCAGCCAAGCACTGTCTAATATTATAGCCACGCCCCCATGCATGCTGGTCACGCCCACTGGCGGCGTGGTGTGGAAACCCTCCTCTACAAATCCTGCGTTTGCCCCTGAGTGTAAAACTCTGCTGTATGAATGAGTCACCAAGCAAGCTAGAAAAGCTTGAATATTTTATAAACCCTACATAACTAAAATACAGGGGATTGTTTCATTTACAAACTCAGGATAATTTAAGTTGAACTGTAACAGGGTATAAATTAAGCTAGGCACACACTACAGTGTTTTCAGACGATTATTGGGTCAATCGAATGGTAAACAACCGTTCAGCCAAATATTGCATTAGTGTGTACACTGAAACGATAAATGATTGACGTTCCAAAGATCATCATATCGTTTCATCTGATTTTCAAACTGACTTGAAAATCTCGTTCAGCAATAGAACGATGTCCTTCCAATCCTGCAGTGTGTACGAACTCACAACCAATTGTCCCACATTCTGCTGAAAGTTCTCCAACAGCAACGCCTTTATGGGCGTGTACATTCAAATTTATGATGGTGTGGTGTCAAAACGGCAAGTAAATGGAAATAATGTTCTTTTAATGGAGAAGCATTAATAAAACTGTGTTCTATGCTCCATATGTAATTTATATGTTTCTGTATGCAAGTGTATACAATATGCATTGTTAACACATGTGAAAGCATATAGTCTCATTAAACTTTTGTTTGTTTAACTGATGGGACATGTGTCCATCTCTTCAATTCTGTATTAATATATTAACATTAAGAACTAAAAATTTCCTGTACCTCTGCAGCGACAAGCAAAAGACTGTGAGCTTGCTGTCGATCAATTGTGGCCATTATATTAAAATAAACCATAGTAAATGTGCAGTTGCGAGCGAACGAACGTACACTATACACAAACTTGCTATAGAATGAATGGCGATGACATATTTCCTTTTCCGGAATCTTTGTCTCTGGGAGCTTTTAGCGCTGAGGTTCAGCCCTTTATTTAAATTTATTGAGCATATTGCTGCAGGAAGGCCATATATCGGTTCAGTGTGTGTGGAGTCAAAATATTTTCATATGATGTTATGATTGACAGATGTCGCTGCCTGGACAAGTCGGGCAAAACATTGTTTAAAACATGTCAGAATACTGGAGCTATCTGCTGAATTTAACGTTACCCTGTCTGGAGGCACGGAGTCTAACGCACCCGTGGTCTTCACCAGGGACACCCGCAAGGGAGTTTGGATTTAGCTGCTAGAGACACGCAGGTCGCGGTTCTCCAGGAGGACAACCAGCCAGATAGAAAGAAGTAGTCTTATAGTCTGGAAAGCCGGAGTCTAACCGGGCAGACAGAGTAGTAGACAGGGATAATCCAGTGGGATAGAGTGCCAAGACGAAGTCAGAACCCAGGAAGATCTTACAAAGCCCGAGGGAGAATCCAAAAGAAGTGTCAAGGGAAGCCAAGTCAGGAACCATGGAGTCAGTGCAGAGGATATGGAACCACATAAACGCCTGGAGCATGGGGACCTAATAATCTGGCACCCTAGTGGTGCCAGAGGCTTCTTTAAATAGGTGTGGTGGCCGAGTATGATGGGAGTTCCTTCCCCTACCTTGTCCTCCAGACACGATTCAGGTTCTTTTTTATTCGGACATCCGGTGGTCAGGAGATAAATACTTCAATGAGAGGGACAAGGATTGGTCAAATAACTTGGGTTTATTAATAATGCGATAAAGATAATTTTGGTAAGCAACCGCGCCACTGACCCCTTCAACTCAATGGTAATGACAAAATATTCATTTGATCAACATAGAGCACAATAGCATTTAACATATAATAATAAATCAATTTTCAGGTAAATCACTTAACATTAACATTCAACTAAAACATTTGGTGCACCAATATTATCCCTGGTAATGTTACCATATTTTACACTCAGTCCTGGGTTGAACTGTGCACAGGAATTTAGTAGAAGTGCTGCATGTGGTTGGGGCCCATAAATTACTTTTTCACGCCAAATAAGCTGATGATCTTTTGTATTACACAGTCTCTTTTGTGTGTATTCACAGACCTCTCTGTTTTCTCTCCTCTCACACTGTTCTCAGTACATAGCTCAGTCTGTTTAGTGTGATGTCACAGATCTCTATACTGCTTATTTGTTTTCAGTACTTTCCTTTTTACTCACACCTCTCTTTGGCTCACTTCTTATCTTCTTCTCTTCTTACACTTACTTCACTTTTAATCTGCTTATATATCACTTTGTCCGATTTTCATTCTGTCCCTATTTTTCTCTCTCAGTCTATACAGACACAGGGATCTCTCTCCCTCAGAAGTGTAGAACTTTCCTCTCCCACTGCCTTCTGGGAGTTCACAGTTATTACCAAAGTCACTGGACTTGTTGCTATGCCACACACTCCTCCTTCCTGTTACTCCCGGCAACCACCAACCACTCCCATCTGTCACTTCTCCCTAAAGAAAATATATATATTTTTTTTTTAAATCTTTATAAACACTTTTAACAATTAACAAATTAAATTAACAAATTAAAAACATATAGATACACCCCAGGGTACTCAGATTTTGGGGCACCACATTCACCCCCGCTTTTTCAGGTGCGTGTCCTCACGCATTAAGACATGAAGGTTCTTTATCAACTCAACTCAAAACCTACATTTTGGGGCACCACATAGGAAATGAATTATCGGTGGGGCTGACGTCAGCAGCTGTTGCCGTCAGCCAAAGGGATGCTATTTGGCCTCTTCTGCCTGCGCAGAAGAAGCTGCCGGCCGGCCGGGTCTGATGAGTCTGGTTGCCTGGCAACCAGACGCGACTTCCAGCAGCAGCGAAGGCGTCTGCCCCTGCGCTGATGGGAAGGCACAGGGACAGTGCCTGACAATGTATAGTGTGTACGCATGACTCGGCAGACTGGACTGAACTTGTTACAATCGTTGTAGATAACATATTAGTGGCAAATTTTTGCAGTTTGCGCCTAGGCTTATGGAGAACTAGAGATCGTCTGCAAAGTGTTTGCTTTAAAATCAAATCTTGGTGGTGGCAGTTTTGGAAAAGGAAAACAACTGTGAGATAGCATTTTGGGGATATTAATAATTTTTAGACAAACCAGGTGGTTTTGTTGCTATTAATTCTTTGTAGCACACACATCACACAGGCTCAGGTCAGTCCTGTATGTGACAAATAGCTAGCTGGAAGCATGTTCGGGTGATGGGTTTGATTCTGACCAAGGCCCTATCTGTGTGGAGTTTGTATGTTATCTTTGTGTTGCGTGGGTTTCCTCTGGGTGTCTTGGTTTCCTCCCACACTCCAAAGACGTAGAGGTAGATTAATTGGCTTCTGACAAAATTAACCCTAATGGGTGTGTGTTTCTATCTATCTGGTAAGGAATATAGACTGCAAGCTCCAATGGGGCAGGGACTGATATGAATGATTAAATATTGTCTGTAAAGCATAATGTAATATGTAGGCGCTACAAAAAATAACTGGTAATAAATAAATATTCAAGCACAGACAATAAGTACAAATTATGGAAATACATAACACTGGCAAGGGAATTAAGTGTGACTGTTGTAAAGGAAGAAAAAATAGTGGTAAAATAAGGGGACAAAAAATGGGGTTATCTACTATTAAATTGCTGAATGGTATTGTAATTCCACTAATGAATTCCAGCAGCTTTCAGACTAATGACTGTTCCAGCAAATTCACAATTATTAGCTCAAATAAAGATAAAAGCAAGAAGTTCAAGAAATAGCAGCTTACAACCAATCAATAAACCAAAAACAGGGGAAGGCCCAATTGGCATTACCACTGGTCCAAGGAATAATCCCTTACTATTGGCCGGTGCTAAATCTGGCATCAGCATGACTACTCCCCTTCTGGACTCGACTCTGACGTGCTCACACAAAGCAGGTCAAAGGATCTTCTACACCAAAGGATTAAGGATGCAGTGACGTGTGGGCAGTCAGCATTAGCACCGTTTTGATTAGTTGCTGACTGCACTGCTCTCCCGCCAACTGCGCCTCCTCTGCAATGGGGAAGAAAAAATCGATAAACAATACAAGCAAATTATCTACCTTATTGCAGGGTGGGAGGGAGAGGCATCCGAAAATACAGGAAACAAGGGACCAAGCAATCACTGGGAGGAGAATATATAGTGAAGATTAGGAGCCGTCCTGTGGATCTGGATATGCAGAAAACTTGACCCCGAATGGGTAAGTGCCTGACGTTGCATACACACATGATTTTAACTGAAGTGCTTTCGACTCCTGGGCTCACTTGTCATAGTGTTCTGTGGCCAATGTAGAATGTGGGGGAGAGGAGACAGGGTAGAGTGCAGGTTTTAAAGTGTCAGTGAGGTATTGCATGTTAATGGAATTTAGATTTTGGTGCACGTGAGAGGTCAATCCTGGAGGAAGGGAATCAAATGACATTAAGAAGTTGTATGATACGAAATGGTGATCTGACAGGGGAAATGGGAGTTGTTGAGGATTGAAATACAAAAAACAGTGAGTGAAGATAAGATCAAGACATTGAACATTTTCATGTGTAAGTGAGTTGGGTGAGTTCAAAGGCAAAGTTTGTGGGATCTGAACAGAAGTGAATAGAAAGAAACTGATATAGACTTTATGCTTCACAGTAACGTCATGCAGACAGGTCACGTCAGTGTCCCACTTCCTGTCACACTCAGGGCCGAATTAACCCGAGGTCTAACTGGGCTATAGCCCAGGGGCCTCGGGCATCCAGGGGGCCCTTCAAACTCCTCAGCAGCATTATTGATCGGTCGGGGGCGGGAGCGCCCCCAGCCCGATCAATGCTGCTGAGTACTGTCAGTGCAGTCCTCCGTCCCGGCGCGCTGTAGTCTGCTTACTGAGGATATCTCACGAGAGTTCATGAACTCTCGCGAGATCTCCTCAGTTAGGAGCTTACAGCATGCCGGGATGGAGGACTGCACTGACAGGTAAGTGCTTGGGGGGGTCCTCGAGGGGGGCGGCGGATGGCTCACATTGGGGGCCTCGCGGGGAATGGAGGGCCCCTTAGCCCAGGGGCCTCCATTTCCTTAATCCAGCCCTGGTCACACTAGACCACCGGGGAAAATGTAGACAGTGAATAGCACTGGTTTCCAACACTTAATACAATAGCTGGTAGACTACAGCTATCAAGGCAGAGAATCTGTGATAATAAACTTTGTATCAAAATGACATTTGGGGCAGAAAACTCATTGCTGGGCCCCATAGCAAAATTTGGGTAGAGGCCTGCCAATGCCAAACTAGCAACTAGCAAACTCTCATCTACATACCTTGTAGCAGCCGCACCCGCTTTAGTTCTACCACAGGGCATAGTAATGTGACCCACAAATAGATCAATCTTTGATTGTGTTGCTTAAAGATGGAGCAGATTGTTATCTTTGCCTTGTCTAACCGCCATATCACCTAGAGAGTATTATCATTGCTGGTGCCTTTCCACTGTTTCGGGTGCTTTCCTCATGATAGTCAAAACAAGGGTGGGGTGGGGGGGGACAGGGTCAAATTGTCTTGTTAAACAATGAAACGTCTCTTAGGCAACCTAGGTTCCATCTAGACCCCAGTAGGCACTGAGAGGCCTGGATTACTCAGACCTGTTCTTATAGGGCGGTTTGACAAACAGAGGGGGGAAGGGGCCCTGAAGAGGTATGTCTGCAGGTGTCATAAAAATATCTCTAACTCTAGTGTCCAGTAAAGACAGCATCAAAGATAACCTTTACACAGAGAATAACACACAAAAAGGCAAATGCTTCAAGAAATCATATTTTCCACATTTCCTACATAGCTTTAGAGAGTTCCGTAGATATGGATGGAAGAGGTGATGGCTGGAACTTTATGCGATTTTCTCACAATATGAGCTTACTACCATCTGCATATATGAATGTAGTATAACATAGTTAAGTACATTAACTGCATAAGCTTGTCATACTGTCGGTCTGTTATAGTCAGTATCAACTGTGAGCAACAGTATATATGTATATATCATCTGTTACAACAAGTTCTGAAATAAATCCAACAAATTGGTTAAGTCTAAAAGCTTCTTGTGGTTTAACATCTACCACCAACGCCGCTGACAACTATTACATATAACTGCACAAGTGCACTGATAATAGGTTTCTGCCCAATACAATAGATTGCTCAATTTCCATCAACCTCCCAACCTCCATGTAGCAGGTGCTTTGCGGAAGAATTTCCAGCGCACTTGGGAGTCTAGGAGATCTCACCCTAATTCAGGAGTCTCTCCAGGAGAGCAGGGAACAATGCTAGAAATTCAGCTGCTCTTTGACATGGAATATGGGGATAGAGCACAAATGAGGTTAACAGAAGAAAAATTAGATGAAAAATGATTTAGTAATTATTACTGTTTGGTCTTTTTTTTATGCAGAATTCATGTTCATTTCATGTATTGTGTTATGATAGGCCTATTTTTCTGACATAGCAGAATTATATAATGGAATGCATGAGATCTTTAGCAATGTGCTGAATTATGTGCAGATACTACAAAACCAATATTTTATTTGGCGGAAAGACAGATTAGAATGAGCATCAAGAGGTGGAGAGGGCACATATTTAAAGACATTCTTGATTTAGCGCTTTGCTTGAGAGGTTAAGTATAATTAATACTCTGAAACTGCTTCTTGTGAGACCCCTTTAGCTCAGTACAGGGATATTTCATGAAGGACACTTATTTATATGCACCATTAATGTGTATTTTAACATTAAAAATATACAGTTGTTACATTCAAAAGAAAGGCAGCCCCAATGTCCCTTAATATCATGAATAATACACCAAGGGGTATATTTTGTAAACTGCGGGTTTAAAAAAGTGGAGATGTTGCCTATAGCAACCAATCAGATTCTAACTGTCATTTTGTAGAATGTACTAAATAAATGATAACTAGAATCTGATTGGTTGCTATAGGCAACATCTCCACTTTTTCAATCCCACAGGTTAGTAAATATACCCCCAAGTGTCCATGTTATTAAGTGCATCTCTCTAATTCTTCTTTTGCCATTAAAATAGTCAAAATTCCTTGGCGGCACAGACATAAAGGTGGGATTGGCAGCACATGGCTGCTGGCCCATCTTAACTCCATTGTGTCGCATTGTAGCTGCAAATTGCTATATCTGGTGCAGGATCTCTGCTCTGAATATTTGTCTCATCTCATCCTACAAATGCTAAAAAACTACCGTGAATGTTTACATGTTGCTAGACTCAGATATATCTTAAATTACCATATATATAAAAAAAAGCCTCAATGTATCTTCCAGTAGCAAGTACTCCCCAAGCCATAGCAGCTATTACACAAGTTGGATAGGGAGGGGAGCTACAGTAAGGCTTTTCATTTTTAGCATAAAAAGACTAGTAAGTATTGTGCTCTACCACAAGTATTTAGTGAATATAAAGAATTAAATGGAATCTGGGCTGCAAGTTGGGTGTGACCGCATTGTGCAAACAAAAGTACATTGCTTCTCTGCACTCACCAAAGACATTTGCGGCATGGACATGGGGGTATTATTGGCAGCACGGGAAAGTTAGCCCATCCAGAGTGGCTGGAACTTGCCATAGCTGTTGCTGGATCTCTGCTCTGAATGTTAGTTCCATCTCACCCTACAGATGCTCAGCTTGATTGGGATCTGGTGATGGGGGAAGACATTGCACTCTGCTATCATGTTCCTGAAACTATTCCAGGACGTTCCCAGCCCTGTGGCAAGGAGCATTTGCTGAATTTGCAATTCTGACTGGCTGACTAGTATAAATGTCAGGTATGACAGGAGCTTTACATACTGCCAGGGTAGAAATGTGTTAAATCAGCACATTACAAACAAGTGCCTCAAGGAATGTCCCAGCAGCATCAGGTGCCAACATACAGCTAGATTTCTATAGCAACCAAAACATATATATATATATTATTTATATATATATTTAGATATATATTATATATTTTTTTTTTTTTAAAGTATAGTTGGAGAACAACTAAGACTCCATAAGTAAAACAGGACACCCATACCACATTGTCTGTTTTGAGGATAAAGGCACATGCCAGTGACTCAGATCTTGGTAAACATAATGACCATGGTGTCGCAGGAATACATCACCTTTCCCTTATTTAACTGAGACAGAAGCCGTGCAGATGCTGACATCCTCGTCGGCTTGTCTCAGCCTCTTCTTTTTGAGGCCTAGTTACACAGCGGTGATGGCGGAGGTCCCATCGTTGCCGAGGGTCAGATTATTACTGTAACTACGCAACCTATTGGAGTGAGCCAGTTCCTCCCTGAAGGATTTCCCTTCTGTGCTGCCAAACAGGAGGAGGAAGAGGGAAATCTTGAGTCTTGGCGCTTCATCCGCGGGGGAGCGGATGCTTGTCTGGTACGGGAGGTTGGAGGAAGTGAAAGCCAATTTCCTCATTGTCAGTGGTCTCAGTGCCAGTGGGTTTAGTTTGTGGCTGTATAGGGAGGGATGGGGCTGAAGAGAGGTTTCACCATCATTATCATCATTTATTTATATAGCGCCACTAATTCTGCAGGCTGTAAAGAGAACTCACTCACATGAGTCACTGTCCCATTGGGGCTTACAGTCTAAATACCCTAACACACACACACACACACACACACACACACACACACACACACAGACTAGGGTCAATTTGTTAGCAGCCAATTAACTTACCAGTGTGTTTTTGGAGTGTGGTCGGAAACCGGAGCACCCGGAGGAAACCCAAGCAAATCCAAGGAGAACATACAAACTCCTCACAGATAAGGTCATGGTCGGGAACTGAACTAATGACCCCAGTGCGTTTCTGTGCAGTCTCCACCCTGTCATAACATCTTTTTATTCTAAATAGACAAAGCCTATCCAAAAGCAATGCTCTCAATGGTTAAGCACAACAAGAATAAGAGGGATTTCTATGATTTTGCAAATCTTCAATTTTCAGTGATTCAGAGCCAGGAAATTAGTTTCTGGGTATAGCACACAGACCCAATTTTATTATTAATAAATCCCCTATGAATTTCTCTATCTTTTGATACCAAACACATCTAAATACAGTGTGTTCATAGAGCTTACACTCATTTCCTTAACTTCTCTGTGGGGCAGAATTGTTAATTTAACATATGAGCTGCCCTTCATCATGCTATTGAGGAATATGTGGTTCATCACTACTTTTATTGATTTTAAGTGGCATATTTTAAAACTGTATTATTTTTGTCTTTATCACATATAGCCAAGTCAGCACATTGGCTCTTTGAGCCAGACACCATGGTGAGCGATTCCTAAAAGTCTATTCAGGTGTCAAAACTCCATCCCAGGCCGAGATATATCTCACAGCAGGGGCTCTTTGAAGCGGCCCCAGGTGACACTCCTATCTTCTCACACTGGGATGTGCAGAGTCCCTGAATACACATGCAAGAGACTCTTTGGGCTAGATTTACTAAACTGCGGGTTTGAAAAAGTGGGGATGTTGCCTATAGCAACCAATCAGATTCTAGCTTTCATTTATTTAGTACCTTCTACAAAATGACAGCTAGAATCTGATTGGTTGCTATAGGCAACATCCCCACTTTTTCAAACCCGCAGCTTAGTAAATCTAGCCCTTTGACTCTTTTACACTTTAGTAGCTCAACTTATCAATTAAATTAATATACCATACTTACACTGCAGTTATGATGTAGGTCTTATTCCCCACAATTATGTGATGAGTTATCCCTTATAAGTAACTGTAAGTTCTCTATGTTCACGACACCATCATTCCTCAATTGTCTGACAGATACTTGGTAATTATATTAACATACTTATTGCCTTCTCCATTTGCACAGCATAAATATTAATGCAAAATGTATCTTTAACTATACTGGCGATTTTGTTATACGATGGTGACAGGTGCATTTTATTTTTGCTTCTAGGGTAGTTTTGAATATTCTGTGCAATATGCTTGACTACAATATAATTATTTGTCAGTTAGTTTTGGGCTAATGATCTATTTGCTATTATGCAGAGGGATGCAATGAAACTCCTCGCTGTGTGCAAGCTCTTCTTTCTGCACAGCAGGTCTACTTCAATTAATGGGCATAATTTAATTTTACAGTTCATCATGTTGGCATTTCAGCATATAAAGCAGTTAAATTTTTGTAACATGCCATACTAATAAGAACACAAAGTACTGAAACGTTAGATCTTTGCCAACATTTTGGGGCGACATATACGCCTACTGTCTAAGTACACAGATTTAGTTTTATACAGTACTAAGATTTTATTGTTGAATAATAGCCAAATAATAATACTATACTTTACTTCTGAGCAGTTTATAATAAAATAAGAGGTCGTGCAGTAAAGTGGAACTGCCGAAAGGGGCGTGGAGGTTTATTTATTTATTTATTTATTCTTTTCATTTTGTTATAAAAAAAAATATATCCAACCCCCAACTATTCCTGCAACAGAGTTTTTTAATGTGTCCAATATGATAAAAAGCAGAAGTGTCTATCGCTATCACCTCTCAGTCACCACCCTATCTCTTTTTTCACTCTCCCAGCTGCTAAGGAGCATTGGACGGACTTGTGACCAGGACAAAGGCTGGAGTCAGAGAGACAAGCTCCGCCCACTCTAATTGCATACCAATAAGTCACACAGCCAATCATTACCACAAATTATAGTACAAATTGCTAACTTTTTTATCCCTGCCTAAGACAAAGGGCCTGATTCATTAAGGAACTTAAATTAAAAAGTTTCTTATTTAAGTCTCCTGGACAAAACCATGTTACAATGCAAGGGGTGAAAATTAGTTTTCTGTTTTGCACATAAGTTAAATACTGACTGTTTTTTCATGTAACACAAAAATATCAACTTTGAATTTCAGTGTACAAATAAGCTATCAAGTATTTGTGTGCTACATGAAAAAACAGTCAGTATTTAACTTATGTGCAAAGCAGAAAACTAATTTTCACCCCTTGCATTGTAACATGGTTTTGTCCAGGAGACTTAAATAACAAACTTATTAATTTAAATTCCTTAATGAATCAGGCCCAAAGTGTCAGGAGAGATTGCCGACCAGATTGGGATCTGTGTTTTACTCTAGCTACAAGACAATAGGCTCTAAATTGTACAGTCATGGACAATTTTTTGAGAAAGACACAAATATTATTTTTCACAAAGTCTGCTGCCTCAGTTTTTATGATGGCAATTTGCATATACTCCAGAATGTCATGAAGAGTGATCAGATGAATTGCAATTAATTGCAAAGTCCCTCTTTGCCATGATAATGAACTTTATCCCAAAAACTACATTTCCACTGCATTTCAGCCCAGCCACAAAAGGACCAGCTGATATCAGGTCAGTGATTCTCTTGTTAACACAGGTGAGAGCGTTGACAAGGACAAGGCTGGAGATCACTCTGTTATGCTGATTGAGATAGAATAACAGACTGGAATCTTTAAAAGGAGGGTGGTGCTTGAAATCATTGTTCTTCCTCTTTTAACCATGGTAACCCGCATGGAAACATGTGCAGTTATCATTGCTTTGCACAAAAAGGGCTTCACATGCAAGGATATTGCTGCTAGTAAGATTTCACCTAAATGAACCATTTATCAGATCATCAAGAACTTCAAGGAGAGAGGTTCAATAGTTGTGAAGAAGTCTTCAGGGTGCCCAAGAACGTCCAGCAAGTGCCAGGGCCGTCTCCTAAAGTTGATTCAGCTGCGGGATCGGGGCACCACCAGTGTAGAGCTTGCTCAGGAATGGCATTAGGCAGGCGTGAGTGCATCTGTATTAGAGATGGTCACTGACCCCCGTGTTTTGGTTTTGGATTCGGTTTTGGATCTGGATTACCGTCGTGTTTTGGTTTTGGTTTTGGTTTTGCGAAACCACCATTGCGTGTTTTGGTTTTGGTTTTGGTTTTGTTTGGTTTTGTTTTGCAATTTGTTATAAAAATTACATTTATTGGTGCTAAAATAACATAATTTAGGTATTATTTTGTAGCTACATTATTATTAACCTCAGTAACACCTATTTCCAGTCATTTTTTATTCAATTTTGAACACCTCCTATGTCACAATATGATTTTCATACACTTGAAAAGAAAAATTGCTGCAGTTCTTGCCAGTGATAACAAAAAGGCCATTGTCATGCCTGGGCATAAGACCAAAAATCCACCTCTTAAGTGTGGAATTATTTTTACACGAATCCTGGCAAGAGTTGTCTATCCATTTGTAACATTTTGAAAGCCACACTCAGTAGAGGTAGGGACCTTAACCATCTGGGATCCTCATCCATGTTTCGTCATTTTTCAGCGAGTTATTGGCAAACTGTTGGGAAAATCAGAAACTTTGGTTAAAAAAAAATTAACAACAAGCATTCCAGCATAATCTACCTCCCTTCTCTCATCTACATCCCAGCACCTGCAATCTTCCCCCCCAACAATTGGCAAGTAAACAATCCTCTGCAAGAGGAAGCAAGAATGAAACCTGTCACCCAGTCGCAAAGCGGATCACAGACGCCCTGGGTACTATGCTAGCGTTAGATCTGTGTCCAATGTCCACTATTAATACAGTTGGTTTAAGACATTTAATTGAGGTGTTATGTCCCTGTTAGCAAATGTCATCACTATACCATTTTACTAGAAAAGCTTATTCTCTCCTGTACCGGAAAGTTCCTAAAAATGTCATTATTGGGTGACAAAATGGTATTCTACCCACTGTACACTTAACCACAGATATGTGTACAAGCGTAACTGGGCAAACAAAAGATTATATGACTGTGAAAGCCCACTGGGTTGGTCTTTCGCCTTCCCCAGCATGGACAGCAGCAGCATGTACCCAGGTACATCACATTTTTGAGAAGTAGGCTACTCTGTGTATCAGCAGCTTCACTAAGAGGCATACAGCTGACAAACTGTTCCAAAAACTAAGGGATGTCATTGAAAGATGGCTAATCCTGCTTGGAGTCTCCTGAGGATATGTCATTTCTGATTACGACCCCAATATTGGTCCAGCATTACAGCGGGGCTGAATTCCATCACATTTCCTGTTTTGCACACACTATCAACTTGGTGTTACAGAACTTTTGAAAAATGACATGCAGGAGATGCTGTTTGTGTCCATAAACATTTAGGGTCAATTTGTGGTTTCTGCAACAGCATGTAGGAGAATACAGCAGCTGCAAGAAGACTAGCATTTGAGGGGAATATACTTTAGTCCAGCGAAGTAGTTACCTGTGAAGAAAGTGCAGACACGGTTAGCTTGAGTCAAGTGATTGCCTTAATAATAGATTTTGAAAAGGTGCTACATAAAATTATAGTGTGCAATAAAACAAAGTAAATGTGCTAACTATATTTTAATTGTAGATGAAATACTTAATTTTCTTTGCAAGGATCCCAGACTTATCAACATCTTGTTGGGACGTCTTCTCCTTCAGTTTCTCTGGCAACTGCTTGTAGTAAAAGAAATTGCTTTCCCAAGACACCCAGTGGTGATGCAGATGAGTCCGCTAAACATTTTGATATTTGCTGTGCTGTAAAAGAATTGCCCAAAAACCGTGACAGCTCTGCCCTAAAATCAACTAGTCATTCCCTTTGGAAGGCCATTATCAGCAATTACATCATACTACACAGACTTCTATGATATTGGGATATTGGGATGAATTAGTATTGTTGGAGGAAGATTATCACTAAACCCTGCCACCTCTCCAATTTCGCAATGAGCTATGGTACAATAAAATGTAACTGCAGATTTAGACCAAGACTGTCAGCCCTATTATTTCTATTTCAGCAATTACAATTAGCAATGGAGCAATGGAGCTCTTCTCTTTGGGTGTTACCTATATAACGCAGCACAATTTGCCTGCAAATTCTACAGACAAGCCTGCTTGTCTTCCTCTCCATCAATGACTCTTAGCAATTGAGCACTCGTCTTTGGGTGTATATTACACCCAAACATTATTAGTGAAAATTATGAAAAATACAGTTTAATCCCTGATAGGCCCTCCACCATCCTTTGCATGTTAATAGTAGGATTGGTTGGAATTATGGTCAAGGTCACACATTTTTTTGACAAATCCTTCAAACCAGCCCAGATGTCAAACTGTTGTGGTCTGCCCCCTGCGTCATCCCTGCTTGTGTTTGGAAAGTGCATATTGGTGCCAGAACCTCACATGCCAGAACTGCTCCCACTGGTGCCACACTGCTGCAGGACTTACACAATCAACCGCATCCTCATCGTCGGATACCCAAATCTCCCCCACATCCTCTTCTAAAGACAAAGTGTCATCCTCACTTGGTGTATCACCGGCTACACTCGGGCTGTTCAGGCACACATCAGCAGAACTGCTGAAAGGGTCCTTCTTTATGGGTAGACTAACAGAATGGTCACGATTAGACATCCCACTGTTGGATGGACTCTCCACAGGGATTGTTGTCATTTGTGAATCAGAGCAAATATTCTCCTGTAATGCCTCACTGTTATCTTGCAGCTCGGCTTTGACGCGTAACAGTAGTTGTGCACCAATTGTAGGCTGGGTAACTTTTTGGGATCTGCCACTAATAGCCAAAGGTGAAGGCCTCATTCTCTCTTTGCCACTGCGTGTGTAGAATGGCATGCTTACAATTTTTTTTTTATCGTCACTTAACTTTTGCTCAGTTACACTTCTTTTTCGCTTCAATACAGTAAAATTTTTTTTGGTTTTTGTTTTTTGCACTAATTTGAAAACACTCTGTTGTTTGACATCGCCTTGGCCAGATGACGTACTGGGAACACTAACATCAGGACTGGTGACAGAACCTGGTTGCTCATTCAGATCATATGTGGACTGCTTTAAATCCATTCTGAGCGCAAACCACTGGGGAGTGCTAAAAATTATTTAGTAGATACTGCTGACAGAAATGACTTTTGACAGCCAGAAATATTAATGCACAATTAGGGAGGACACCCCAAAAGCACTGAGGAGTGCTACAAATTATTTAGTAGATACTGCTGACAGATATGACTTTTGACAGCCAGAAATATTAATGCACAATTATGGGGGACACCCCAAAAGCGCTGGGGAGTGGCAAATATGAAGAAAAAATAATAAACCTCTATCCTCCTCTCTGCACTAGCGATTTTGGTTAGAGCAATTGCAAGAACAATATTGTATTCTCTGTCCCTGCTCTAATTAGCCTATGACTACACCCTGCTCTCTCCCTCTGTCAAATGGCGATGGATTGCTGTGGAGGCGTGTATTTATAAAGTTGAAGTATCGCGAGAACCGAGCCCCGAGATCCGACGACGTCACAATGACGTTCGGCCTCGATTTGGATTCGGAATGGGCGGGAGAGTACCGAGTTGCTCAGCTCGGTACTCGGATACCCAAAGTTCGGGTGGGTTCGGTTCTCGGAGAACCGGACCCGCCCATCTCTAATCTGTATGCACAGTGAGGAGAAGACATTTGGAGGATGGCCTGGTGTCAAGAAGGCCAGCAAAGAAGCCACTTCTCTCCAGGAAAAACATCATGGTCAGACTGATATTCAGCAGAAAGTACAGGGATTGGACTGCTGAGGACTGGGGTAAAGTAATTTTCTCTGATGAATCCCCTTTCAGATTTTTTGGGGCATCTGGAAAAACGCAAGAATGGGCGGCCATCACTCAGTATGTGGCCCAGATGTTGATTGACAGCATACCAGGGCAAATTGCAACGGTCTTCAAAAAGAAGGGTCAACACTGTAAATATTGACTCTTTGCATAAACTTAATGTAATTGTCAATAAAAGCCTTTGACACTTAAGAAATGATCGTATTTTGACTTCAGTATACCATAGCAACATCTGACAAAATGGTCTAAAAGCACTGAAGCAGCAAACTTTGTGAAAAACAATAATTGTGTCATTCTCAAAACTTTTGGCCAGGATTGTATACTAGCAACGGGATTGAGGTATGTATTGTACAAAAGGCAAAAGGTTACAGGGGAAGAATGAGGTTTATATTGTACTGTAACCACCAAAGATGATGTTGTATACTAGCCATGGGTGAAAGGGCTCTATACTGTACACTAGCCACAAGAGAATGCAGTTGGAGTTGGACAATAGCCTTCAGAGAATGATTTCAGCATTGTATACTAGCTACCAGATCTATAAAAATGTATTTTTTACTGATCATATGGGAATTGTTTTGTCTATTTATAAGCAGAGAGGTCCACTATATAAAGTGTATATATATATAAATCTGCTTTCGCATTTTGTAATATTGTGTTTTTGTGTTCTGTCAGTGTTTCCTTGTGTATAGTACACTGCCACCTAAATGCAAAACATTTCTTTTCATAGTGCATGGAACATTTTAGGAGGACGGGCGCTGACTGCATTCACGATATAGCTACTGAAGGCAGGAGCCCCACATCACCTGGTGATCAGATCTGAGCACCCTATTCTTTTGTATGGGTCCACCCAGGTTGGGGAGTGCTGTGGTGTTATGAAAACTAGAAACTTCCCATATAACTATACCAAAGATTGAAGAGGATATCTCCATATTGATCCCTTTCAACTTATTCAGATAAGCCATATCTTCATCATCAGCAGCAGCAGCTATTTATATAGCACCACTAATTCCACAGCGCTGTACAGAGAACTCACTTACCATAGGTAAACCGAGGGGGGGTTTCCTATTGCCTGGAAACCCCACTCCAAGCCTGGGGCACTGTATAATTGAGGTGGCTGGACCCTGCCCCAGCTTCACACGGCTCTGGTTGAAAAGGGAGAGCTAAGTGCACCTAACAGTAGTGCACGCAGCATGGCCTGCGTATATTATGGGGATAGAAAGAGTTGGAGAGCAGCCAAGCACTGTCTAATATTATAGCTATGCTCCCATGCATGCTGGTCACGCCCACTGGCGGCGTGGTGTGGAAACCCTCCTTTACAAATCCTGCGTTTGCCCCTGCTTACATCATTCATTTATTTTTGTTACACGGCTTGAATTGAATACAATTTGAACACACTCTGAATTGTATATAGTACACTATGTTTGGTGCTTTTGTCCTTTGTGGTTTATTTCTTTTTAGTAACAAATAATAAAGGCCATAGGCGTTTTGGGGTTGCAATGAACATATAATACTACTCACATTTTCTAGTTTGCACTTATCAAGTCTTCATATAGGATTAAGATTGAAAATTAATTTATAAAATATGACACCAGCTGTATAGGCAATATAGTAAGGATATAAAAGTATATAAATATATAGGAATTGTATTTTTCATTATTAAATTCTACTTTTTTCAGTATTGCGATAGTAAAAATTTAATTTTAACTTAAATATTTCTTGTTAATGATTAACATGGGGTTATCTGTGGTTGAAGTGCAACATCACTTGTAGACATTTGTCCATTGTTTCTTAATTGAAAGAGCAATATAAGACTTCATTACGTCTCACCATCTAGAAAATCCATTGGCCACTTCCTTAAGGAAGATCAGTAGCGTCTTTGGTCATGACTCTTATAAAATACCCCATTATAACTTTTTGCCCCTTGGAAAGTTGAAGCCCAGGCTATCAAAATGTCTGCTTCATCCTCTATGATTAAAAACAATGCCCTTTTGTTGTATATATTGTAGATAACCTATGGTCAATATGACTTTTTTACTCCAATTGCCAGAAAGGATTTTAACAGGCCGGAATGTCCTTAAAATCTCTAAACACTCCCTTTACAGAGGTGGGTAACAAAGAAACACAATAGTTTGGAAGCTTTGAGCAACAGGAAAAATGTCAATTGCTTAAATGAATCCATTATGCAGCAAAACCCATTTCTTTCACAATAAAGGTGTCAGAAACGACACTTCTGAAGGTGCAAACAACATGTAAATCACAAATTGTAGTTGTAACATCACAATAAACATAGAACAAGAAAAAAATAAATACCTTTATTTAAGGGTCCATTCTGGTGATTTGTGTGTGAATTGCATTGGGGATACATGGATTGTAATGAAGATGAACACACATTACCATGTAGACAGCTGTAAACATAGATGCACTTTAACCAGAAGGTTCTGAGTCTAATGAAAAAGTTGATTTGCTTCTGTTAAGCCATTGTGTTCCACAATGATATTTTATTGTTCCCAACAAGATCAACTCACCCGTTCCTGAAGACATGGACAGGAGTATCAAACTGATAGTGATGGAAACTGATATGTAAAGAAATTATATCTATTTGTGAACTACAGTTTATATACAAACATAAACAATGCAATTGGATAATAAAGGGAAAGTCTTCCATAATTACATATCTGCCGTATGAGGGTCAGGGATTGGTGGTCTTTCCACAAATCCAGGCCCGGTCACAAGACAGGAAAAAGCTTTTTGCTTCATTAATGACCCCACAGAGGCCTCTCTGAGCCAGTGAAGATGCTTTTGCACCTACACCAATACTACAGGCCCAAAAGATGGCCAGTTTAGAAAGAAAGCATAATATGACATTCCAATGACAAAACTGGGGCAAAATCGGTCATCACCCAGATAAGCCTCAGCCAGATCCACCAAAACATGTCCATAATTTACAATGCAATGTCCCCAAATTGCTAAGCCCTATCATCATCATCATTTATTTATATAGCGCCAGCAAATTCTGTAGCGCTTTACAATTGGGAACAAACATTAATAAGACAATACTGGGTAATACATACAGACAAAGAGGTAAGAAAACCCTGCTCGCAAGCTTACAATCTATAGGACAATGGGAGTTTGAAACACAAGGGCACGTGCTACATCATATTGCACATTGGACCAGCTAGAATGCAAAGGTAAAAGTACTGTGTGGGCTGTGTGTGTACCAGTGTTGGTCAGAGGGTTTTTGTCTTGTGTTAGCTGTGTAGAGGGTGGTAATAGGGGAGATTAAGATGGTGGTTGAGGAATATCATAAGCTTGTCAGAAGAGGTCCTATTGATTTAGGGCTCAAATATCGGGGACTGTCCTACAAAAATAAAGGTCAGTATGAAAGTAAGATAGACTGATTTGCATTGAGAGAGGCTTTGTCGGGCTATAGTTGGTAGGAATGTGATGTCAAACACATGGGATGACCTTTGAGGCCATCTCTAGCTTTAGAAACATTCTAAAAACGTGTTTTATCATGACATGGTTTGACATTTTTCTTCTTCAATGCTGACAGCCAAGTGGAAACACACACGGATATTCACAGATATTCTTGCAGAGAGCCATTTTGTTCTTCTTGTCATATTTTTTTTTTTTAAAAGAAATGAAATTTACGAGCAATTACTAATTAAAAGTCCCACTACTGCAGTGATTCCCCAGCAGGGAGCCATTATGTTATGTTACTATGTATGCTCACGCTCCATCTGCCACCAGCATCCCAACACAGACTGAAATGTCAGCCAAGTTACCATATCTGCTTTGTCTTAGCATCTATGGTAAAAATATTCTACTTCTCAAGGAGCACAACAGGGCTAATGAAAAGCAGAGCCAAGGAACTGTAAATGAGAGATTTAACGATCAGAAGGAAACCACCCCACTCATCACTTGTAGGAGGGAGAGATGTCTTTGATTTGCCAAAAGTCTGTTTTGCAAGAAACAGGAGAGATTATTCTTCCGGTAGTCCTACTGTAATTAAGAGGAATTTCCTTACATGCACTGATCGTGATCGTCACCAGTACAATGTGTGTTCTTCCTGGTCCCTGATACAACTTGTTTGAAAAGGAATGTAAGGAAATGGGAGTGTAAATTTCAACATTAATTACATGCCAATAAGATGATATTACACGAATGCAGGGCTAAGGTGAAATGCACGCCCAGTGTATAACAGCTGCTGGATCATTAATGACGATATACTGATCTGCCAGACATCTCTACCCTCTAGGACAATACTGTTTAACCCACATTACAAGCAACACCGGGAGAACCTCATACAGATTTAATGGGGTCATCAAATCACTTTTTGTGTTGCTAAAGAATAAAATGTAGACACAACATATTATCTGCTCTTGAGAAAGTGGATTTTGGTAGATATGAAACAAGCACCAAGTACCAGATGGCTCACGATAACGCTTTCTGAGAAGCTCCAAGGTGCTTACAAATGCTAATTAGATATACACATTATTGGACAGTTTTATTATTATTATTATTATTATTATTATTATTATCATTATTATTATGATGATGATGTTTTATTTATAAGGTGCCACAAAACTTTCACAGCGCTGTACATAAGGGGTTAGAACATACAACAAAATGACATAAGTATAAATAGATAAGAGCAATGTGTACACAAAAGCAGAATAATAAATGCCATAGATAGTAAGCTTGCGAGCAGGACCTTCTCACCTCTTTGTCCGTTTTACCCAGTTTGTTTATTAGTTTACTATGTTTGTCCCCAATTGTAAAGTGCTACGGAATATGTTGGCGCTATATAAATAAATGATGATGATGATGATGATGATGATGGATGCATTTAGCAGAACAAGTCATGGCATACAAAACAGGGACAAAGAGTTAGATGAAGAGTGGACAGACATGAGACATAGGGTAGAGGATCCTGCCCGGGAAAGCTTACGTTCTAAAGGGAGGGGGTGATAAGAGACATAAGGAGCAAGTGGGGTTTATTATGGTGCAGAGGTCTGCAGGATACTGAGGCCATGATATACAGAGACCTAGATCGGAGCAGGGGCCTAGGTGGTACAGAGTCCTGGATGGTCCAGATGGTGCAGAGGAATATTTAGGCCACATTCAGAATGGTGCAGGGGCTATGATGGTGTCTGGGTCTAGGTAGTGTAGAATCCTGGATGGTGGGAAGGGAGGTATGACACTGACAATGTAATCAAATTTTAGCCCGGGGGCAAGACTCACCTATTAGAAACATTTTAAAGGAAAAAAATGCAGGTGGCCCAGTGACCCAGCACAAAGTAGCCCACTGTGGTACCGCCCGGGAGGCAGATGCCCCCCTGCCCCCCAACCCAGCCGGCCCCTGAAGGCAATACTATATCAAAGCAGTATTTTGGCACAGCGATGTTATGGTTGAGTAGTACAATAGCAAAGGCAATGCAGTACAATAATGGTAGAGTTAGGAACAGTGAATACAAAACAATGTGAAATAGTGTAAGAGGAGGAATTAGTGGCAGGAGAGCAGTGCAGAGACAGGGGCGAGAGTGACGTGGTCAGAGGGTTTGTAGAAAGCAGAAGTAACAAGTGAAAGGGTAGAGCGTGGAGAGAGAGCAGGATTTGAGCAGCTGGATGGTGAGAGTAAAGCAGGGAAATACAGAGAGAAAACAAATATATAATTACCAAGTTACAGCACTCAGGACAGAGAAGTATAAAGGGCAGTGAAGCTACAGCAGGTGATGTTAGTTATTGGCAGGCATTAGAGGTTGTGCCGTTTCTTCAATTGTGTTTTTAATTGTGCATTTCCTAGCACTTTACAGTTTTCACAGATGTGAAGCACAAGTTACAATGAGCTGAGGTGAGGTTCAGATTAGGAGAAGATGAGAGTTGTAGCAGTTGATGTACTTAAAAAAAAACGTACTTTCTATAAAACCCACCACAGTGTAATTTACATGTGTCATGGGTAGCACATTCTCTAGAGCCGCACCCAGCATTCCCCATACTTTGCTCAAACTCTCCTTTAGAAAGGTGTGTCTGCCTATAGCAGGCTTGGCTAACCTGTGGCACTCCAGGTGTTGTGAAACTACAAGTCCCAGCATACCCTTCCAGCAATAAGCTGCTATATATTGGCAAAGCATGCTGGGGCTTGTAGTTTCACAACACCTGGAGTGCCACAGGTTAGCCAAGCCTGGCCTATAGTATGATCACCTTATTGTAATCAATCATCAACTCTTGCTCATCCAGGATGTTCTCAGTTTTACAGCGTGTATGGATACAATAACTCTTAGCGAATCAGATCATCGGAATGTTCAGGAGATGTGTGTGGTGACCTTGTGGGAGGCAGTGGTCTGTCCGCTTAAGTGATTACATTACTGAGGGAAGGGTTACATGTGACAGCATCAGATTCATAAGATTAAGAGGAGAATGGAGGCATATGGAAAGCAAGAGGCTGAGGGGTATATTTACTAATCAGCACTTTTTTGATACAATAACTTTCATTCCTGGTCGCAATGAATGTGACCATTTATTAAAAGAGTTCTGCCAGAACAGCTTGTGATAAATGGCTATCCTGGTGAATACAGTTTACCTAATCTCCGCCCAGTTGTGATGGACAGGGTATGGAGCCAGAGGGAGGAAGCATGTGATGGACAGGGTATGGAGCCAGAGGGAGGAAGCGTGTGATGGACAGGGTATGGAGTCAGAGGGGGGGAGCATGTGATGGACAGAGTATGGAGCCAGAGGGAGGAAGCATGTGATGGACAGGATATTGAGCCAGAAGGGGGAAGCGTGTGATAGACAGGGTATGGAGCCAGAGGGAGGAATCATGTGATGGACAGGGTATGGAGCCAGAAGGGGGAAGCGTGTGATAGACAGGGTATGGAGCCAGAGGGAGGAATCATGTGATGGACAGGGTATGGAGCCAGAGGGAGGAAGCATGTGATGGACAGGGTATGGAGCCAGAGGGAGGAAGCATGTGATGGACAGGGTATGGAACCAGAGGGAGGAAGCGTGTGACGGACATGGTATGGAGCCAGAGGGAGGAAGCATGTGATAGACAGGGTATGGAACCAGAGGTGGGCACGCCGTATAACTGGCAGGATAAAGAGCCAGAGGGGGAAGTTTATGATGGGCAGAGTATGGAGCCAGAGGGAGGAAGCATGTGATGGACAGGGTATGGAGCCAGAGGGAGGAAGCATATGATAGACAGGGTATGGAGCCAGAGGGAGGAAGCATGTGATGGACAGGGTATGGAGCCAGAGGGAGGAAGCATGTGATGGACAGGGTATGGATCCAGAGGGGGGAAGCATGTGATGGACAGGGTATGGAGCCAGAGGGAGGAAGCATGTGATGGACAGGGTATGGATCCAGAGGGAGGAAGCATGTGATGGACAGGGTATGGAGCCAGAGGGAGGAAGAATTTGATGTACAGGGTATGGAGCCAGAGGGAGGAAGAGTGTGATGGAGAGGGTATGGAGCCAGAGGGAGGAAGCATGTGATAGACAGGGTATGGAGCCAGAGGTGGTCACGCCGTATGACTGGCAGGATAAAGAGCCAGAGGGGGAAGTTTATGATGGGCATGGTAAAGAGCCATAAGGAGTTATTGTGTGACATACAGAGCAAGGAGCCAGTGGGAAGAGCGCGTGATGAGCAGGGTGAAGAGCCAGAGGATAGTTGCAGGCAGAGAGGAGAATGCAGGAGACATAGGCAATAGTGTACAGTGCATATAATCAGGCAGATGGGAATGATGCAGAGGAATGTTTATGAAGATAGTTTATGAGATCACATCAGGAGCGGGCTGGGAGAGGGATGGCCGGGGGGCACACAGACGGCCGCATCACATGACAGGGGATGCGGCCGCATCATTGATGACACGGCCGCATCTGTTGTTATCAGATGCGGCCGCGGGTAAAAAGGACACATATTGCATCCGGGGGGCGGACGGCCGGCCTACCCCCCGGCCCTAATTGCAGTCTGACAGCCCGCCCCTGGATCACATCTAATATTAGAGATGAGCGCACTCGGATTTCGTGAATCCGAGCCCACCCGAACGTTGCCGATCCGAGTCAGATCCGAGACAGATCCGGGTATTGGCGCCAAATGAAAACCTGAAACCAAGGCTCGGAGTCATAATCCCGCTGTCGGATCTCGCGATACTCGGATCCTATAAATTCCCCGCTAGTCGCCGCCATCTTCACTCGGGCATTGATCAGGGTAGAGGGAGGGTGTGTTAGGTGGTCCTCTGTCCTGGTAGATCTCGTGCTGTGCTGTTTAGTTCTGTGCTGTTTAGTTCTGTGCTGTGCTGTGCTGTGCTGTGCTGTGTTCTGCAGTATCAGTCCAGTGGTGCTGTGTGCTGTGCTCTGTCAATTTTGAGTTCAGTGGTGCTGCTGGGTCCTGTGCTGTGTCCTGTTCAGTCCAGTGGTGCTGTGTCCTGTGCTCTGTGCTTCTAAGGGCATAGTTATTTCCCCATTATTCCCAAGTGTTTAAAAAATTTAAAAAAAGTTATAAAAAAAAATACAAAAACATAATTAAAAAAAAAATTAATTACAACAAAATTTGCAAAACCAATCCTGCAGTATAAGCCCATTGGTACTGCAATATTACCAAGTTCACACATTCAGCAGTAAAAGTCCAGTGGTACTGCAATATTACAAAGTTCACACATTCTGCAGTATCAGTCCAGTGGTGCTGTGTCCTGTGCTCTGTCCTTCTGAGTTCAGTGGTGCTGCTGGGTCCTGTGCTGTGTCCAGTTCAGTCCAGTGGTGCTGTGTCCTGTGCTCTGTGCTTCTAAGGGTATAGTTATTTCCCCAATATTCCCAAGTGTTTAAAAAATTTAAAAAAAGTTATAAAAAAAAATACAAAAACATAATTAAAAAAAAAAATTAATTACAACAAAATTTGCAAAACCAATCCTGCAGTATAAGCCCATTGGTACTGCAATATTACCAAGTTCACACATTCAGCAGTAAAAGTCCAGTGGTACTGCAATATTACAAAGTTCACACATTCTGCAGTATTGACACAGCACCAGTGGTGCTGTGTCCTGTGCTCTGTCCTTCTGAGTTCAGTGGTGCTGCTGGGTCCTGTGCTGTGTCCAGTTCAGTCCAGTGGTGCTGTGTCCTGTGCTCTGTGCTTCTAAGGGCATAGTTATTTCCCCATTATTCCCAAGTTTTTTAAAAAAAAAAAAACATAAAAAAAAATACAAAAAAAAAAATTAAAAAAAAAAGTAATTGTAACAAAATTTGCAAAACCAATCCAGCAGTATAAGTCCATTGGTACTGCAATATTACCAAGTTCACACATTCTGCAGTATCTTGTGCTACATATAATGGAGACCAAAAATTTGGAGGATAAAGTAGGGAAAGATCAAGACCCACTTCTTCCTAATGCTGAAGCTGCTGCCACTAGTCATGACATAGACGATGAAATGCCATCAACGTCGTCTTCCAAGCCCGATGCCCAATCTCCTAGTACAGGGCATGTAAAATCCAAAAAACCGAAGTTAAGTAAAAGTAGCAAAAAGAGAAACTTAAAATGATCTGCGGAGAAATGTAAAGTTGCCAATATGCCATTTACGACACGGAGTGGCAAGGAACGGCTTAGGCCCTGGCCCGTGTTCATTACTAGTGGTTCAGCTTCACCCAAGGATCTTAGCCCTCCTCCTCCTCCCCCGTACAAAAAATTGAAGAGAGTTATGCTGTCAGCAAAAAAAGAGCAAACAACTCTGCCTTCTAAAGAGAAATTATCACAAATCCCCAAGGCGAGTCCAACGGTGTTGGTGGTTGTCAAGCCTGACCTTCCCATCACTGTACGGGAAGAGGTGGCTCGGGAGGAGGCTATTGATGTCTTTCACAAAACAATTGACCGTCCAACAGTCGTTTGCCATGACCACAAAATACGATAGTTGTCACCCTATTACAAAGCGTATAACTGCGGCTGTATCTGCAATGTTGGTGTTAGACGTGCGCCAGGTGTCCGCCATCAGTGGAGTGGGATTTAGAGGGTTGATGGAGGTATTGTGTCCCCGGTACCAAATCCCGTCGAGATTCCACTTCACTAGGCAGGCGATACCAAAAGTGTACAGAGAAGTACGATCAAGTGTCCTCAGTGCTATAAAAAATGTGGTTGTACCCACTGTCCACTTAACCACGGACATGTGGACAAGTGGTTTTGGGCAAACGAAGGACTATATGACTGTGACAGCCCACTGGGTAGATGCATCCCCTTCCGCAGCAACAGCAACAGCTGCATCAGTAGCAGCATCTACAAAATGGCTGCTCGTGCAAAGGCAGGCAACATTGTGTATTACAGGCTTTAATAAGAGGCACAACGCTGACAACATATTAGAGAAACTGAGGGAAATTATCTCCCAGTGGCTTACCCCACTTAGACTCTCACTGGGATTTGTGGTGTCAGACGATGCCAGTAACATTGTGCGGACATTAAATATGGGCAATTTCCAGCACGTCCCATGTTTTGCCCACACCATTAATTTGGTGCTGCAGCATTACCTCAAGAGTGACAGGGGTGTGCAGGAGATGCTTGCGGTGGCGCGCAAAATTGCTGGACACTTTTGGCATTCAGCCAGTGCCTACTGCAGACTAGAGGCACATCAAAAAACCATGAACCTGCCCTGCCATCACCTCAAACAAGAGGTTGTGACGCGCTGGAACTCCACCCTCTATATGCTGCAGAGGATGGAGGAGCAGCAAAAGGCCATTCAGGCCTACACAGCCACCTACGACATAGACAAAGGAGTGGGGATGCGCCTGAGTCAAGCGCAGTGGAGACTGATTTCCGTGTTGTGCAAGATTCTCCAGCCGTTTGAACTTGCCACACGAGAAGTCAGTTCCGACCAGGGCCGCCGAGAGGGGGGGGGAGCGGGTACAGTTTACCGGGGCCCGGCCATGCCAGGGGGCCCGGGCCGGGCCCTCGCTGCTAATTAAATTCATTTATTTTTTTATTTTATTTTTCTCTGTTGCGCTATTTTTTTTAAACTTTTTTTATTTATTTTTCCTGCGGGGGGTTTCTTGGGAGCTGGAAGAAAAAAAAAAATACTCACGTGATCGCGCGGCGCCGTGTCCCTCCTCTCCTCCATTCACACTGACTGCCGGGCGTGACGTCATCAAGTCACGCCTGTCAGTCAGTGAGGAGCGCCGCAGCCAGCATGAAGAAAGAAGACAGAAGAGGAGACAGAAGAGCAGAAAAGAAAAGAAAGAAGTTGACAAAAGGTAAGTAAAGAAACGGAGAGGCAAGGGGAGGAAAACAGGGAGGGACAGTACTATAAAGAAAGGGGACAGAGAAACAGAGAAGGAAAAAAAGGAGAGAGCCACAGAGTAATAAAAAAAAAAGTGGGAGAGAGGAACAGAGGAGGAAAAAAAGGAGAGAGCCACAGGGGAATAAAAAAAAAAGTGGGAGAGAGGAACAGAGGAGGAAAAAAAGGAGAGAGCCACAGGGGAATAAAAAAAAATTGGGGAGAGAGGAACAGAGGAGGGAAAAAAAGTGGGAGAGAGGAACAGAGGAGGAAAAAAAAGTGGGAGAGAGGAACAGAGGAGGAAAAAAAGGAGAGAGCCACTGGGGAATAAAAAAAAATTGGGGAGAGAGAAACAGAGGAGGGAAAAAAAGTGGGAGAGAGGAACAGAGGAGGAAAAAAAGGAGAGAGTCACAGAGGAATAAAAAAAAATTGGGGAGAGAGGAACAGAGGAGGAAAAAAAAGTGGGAGAGAGGAACAGAGGAGGAAAAAAAAGTGGGAGAGAGGAACAGAGGAGGAAAAAAAAGTGGGAGAGAGGAACAGAGGAGGAAAAAAAGTGGGAGAGAGGAACAGAGGAGGAAAAAAAAGTGGGAGAGAGGAACAGAGGAGGAAAAAAAGTGGGAGAGAGGAACAGAGGAATAAAAAAAGTGGGAGAGAGGCACAAAGTAAAAAAGAAGGGGGAAAAGCAGCATGGAGGTCGCAGTGTGAGCATAAGGGGGTACAGTGTAGTTGTGATGAAGGGGCACAGTATTGTGTGTGTGATGGCACAGGGGGCTTGTTGCAATGTAGTGTGTGTGAGGTAGGTGGCAGCTAATTAATAGGCGCTATTTTGTTTGTAGGGTGATGGTGAGGCAATTTAATAGTAGGGACTATTAATTTAAGATGGGGTGGTTTGGGGGCTATTGAATCTTGGGGTGAGTTTAGGGAGAATGAGGTCTATTTATTAAATGTGACTATGAATTATTTAATGGCAGTGATGGTTGCGGGAAATAGGTATTGCTGGGGCTGTTTGCAGGAAGTGAAATAGGTTTATTTATTAAATGTGAATAGTATTATTTTAATGTTGGGGCTGGAGGAAGGCCTAATTATTAATCGTGGGTGCTATTGATTTAACGCCGGGGCTGGCTGTAATTTTCTAAATGTAGCCATTTTTTTTCAAAATAGGTCCTTCAACATTTCTGGATCCGGACAAGCCACAACTAAAGAAACCAGCAGCCACAGGTGGAGAAAGTGAGAAGAACAGGTAGGAGAGAGCAGCACAGTGTGTGAAATGTTGTGATTCTAGTAGGGACAATGGTAATTTTTGGTGAATGTTGTGCCCAATGTAAGGTGTAGGCCAAGACTGAACTGTTTGTGTACACACTGCATTGTTTGTAATCTACACTGTGGTGGTAGATGTCCTGCAAGTCAGGAGTGCTTGAACATATGTGACGCTCCGGCGAATTGAGAGCCTAGTGGTTTTTATGGTAGCCACGCCCCAATGGCACGTTTGCCACGCCCCCAAATGCATGACCACACCTCCCAAAATTTTTACACCGCCGTTTGGCTAGCTACGCCCCTGAATGTATGACCATACACCTAAATTTTTGGGGCTTACTTGACTATGAGGGGGGCCCCATGAATTTGTTGTACCCGGGCCCTGAATTCTTCTTGGCAGCCCTGGTTCCGACACTGCCAGCTTGAGTCAGGTCATTCCCCTGATCAGGCTGTTGCTGAAGCAGCTGGAGAAAGTGAGGGAGGAGCTGGTAAACCATTGCAATTACACCAAGCATGTAGCTCTTGTGGATGTAGCCCTTCGTACGCTTTGCCAGGATCTGAGGGTGGTCACTCTTTTAAAGTCAGAGGAATACATTCTGGCCACCGTGCTCGATCCTCGGTTTAAAGCGTATGTTGTGTCTGTTTCCTGGCGGACACAAGTCTGCAGCGGTGCAAAGACCTGCTGGTCAGGAGATTGTCCTCTGAAGAGGACCGTGACATGCCAACAGCTCCACCCTCATTTTCTTCCACATCTATGGCTGCGAGAAAAAGCTCAGTTTTCCTAAAAGACCCGCTGGCGGGGATGCTGATAACATCTGGTCCGGACTGAAGGACCTGCCAACCATTGCAGACATGTCTACTGTCGCTGCATTGGATGCTGTCACATTTGAAAAAATGGTGGAGGATTATTTTGCTGACACCATCCAAATAGACATGTCAGACAGTCCATATTGTTACTGGCAGGAAAAAAAGGCAGTTTGGAAGCCCCTGTACAAACTGGCTCTATTTTACCTGAGTTGTCCCCCCTCCAGTGTGTACTCGGAAAGAGTTTTTAGTGCAGCGGGGAACCTGGTCAGTGAGCGGCGAAGGAGGTTGCTTCCTCACAACGTTGAAAAAATGATGTTTATAAAAATGAATAATCAATTCCTCAATGAAGTACAGCACTGCCCTCCAGATAGTACAGAGGGACCTGTGGTTGTGGAGTCCAGCGGGGATGAATTGATAATGTGTGAGGAGGAGGAAGTACACACTTTGGGGGAGAGGAATCAGAGGTTGAGGATGAGGACGACATCTTGCCTCAGTAGAGCCTGTTTAGTTTGTACAGGGAGAGATGAATTGTTTTTTTGGTGTGGGGGCCCAAACAAACCAATCATTTCAGCCACAGTTGTTTGGTAAGCCCTGTCGCTGAAATGATTGGTTTGTTATAGTGTGCATGTCCTATTTCAACAACATAAGGGTGGGTGGGAGGGCCCAAGGACAATTCCATCTTGCAACTCTTTTTTTGGCATTATGTGACCATTCAACAGTCGTTTGCCATGTTCAAAAAGTAAAACAAAATGTCAACAAATTCAAAAAATTAAACCAAAAGTAAAATGCTCTGTCATTATTTAAAACAAGAGGTATTGACGTGCTAGAATTACTGTAGTATTTATATGTTATAAACACTACACTTGGAAGTTGGAGGAGGTATTGTGGCCCCGGTACCAAATTTAGTACCGGGGCCACTCCACTATGCAGTCCAGATAGAGGTGTATCAGATATTAAACAATGTTGACTGTTGCTGCAAAATTTTTTAAATAATATTGTGGGGAACACTATACTATGCAGTCCATAAACTTTTTTGGTGGAATTCAGACCCGTGGAGGGTTTTTTAATTATATTGTGGCCCCGGTAAAAAATTGTGTACCGGGGCCACCCCACTACGCAGTCAAGAAACTTTTTTTTTGGAATTCAGACCGTGGAGGGTTTTTTAATTATATTGTAGGGACCACTCCTCTACGCAGTCCAGATAAATTTTTTGGTGCGATTCAGACCAGTTGATGGTTTTCTTATTATATTGTGGTGACCACTCCTCTACGCAGTCCAGGTACATTTTTTGGTGCGATTCAGACCAGTTGAGGGTTTTTAAATTATATTGTGGTGACCACTCCTCTACGCAGTCCAGGTACATTTTTTGGTGCGATTCAGACCAGTTGAGGGTTTTTTTAAATTATAATGTGGTGACCACTCCTCTACGCAGTCCAGGTACATTTTTTGGTGCGATTCAGACCAGTTGATGTTTTTTTTTTATTATATTGTGGTGACCACTCCTCTACGAAGTCCAGGTAAAATTTTTGGTGTAATTAACACCAGTTGATGGTTTTCTTATTATATTGTGGTGACCACTCCTCTACGCAGTCCAGGTACATTTTTTGGTGCGATTCAGACCATTTGAGGGTTTTTAAATTATATTGTGGTGACCACTCCTCTACGCAGTCCAGATACAATTTTTGGTGTAATTAAGACCAGTTGATGGTTTTCTTATTATATTGTGGTGACCACTCCTCTACGCAGTCCAGGTACAATTTTTGGTGTAATTAAGAAGACCAGTTGATGGTTTTCTTATTACATTGTGGTGACCACTCCTCTACGCAGTCCAGGTACAATTTTTGGTGTAATTAAGACCAGTTGATGGTTTTCTTATTATATTGTGGGGACCACTCCACTACGCAGTCCAGAAAGATACCTCGTTGCAACGTTTTGGACTAATAACAATATTGTGAGGTGTTCAGAATACACTGTAAATTAGTGGAAATGATTGTTATTGAATGTTATTGAGGTTAATAATAGCGTAGGAGTGAAAATAAGCCCAAAAACTTGATTTTTGAACTTTTTATGCTTTTTTCAAAAAAAATCCGAATCCAAAACCTTAAATCCGAACCAAAACCTTTCGGCAGGTGTTTTGCGAAACAAATCCGAACCCAGAACCTCAAGAAAATCCGAATCCAAAACACAAAACACGAGACACCAAAAGTCGCCGGTGCACATCCCTATCTAATATCATGAAGTATTGAAATCCTGATGAAACGTAATATCTCTAGAGGTTACAGGTATAAAAACTGCAGCTGCTTAAGTGACTATCATAGTAACTTCCAGTCTTTGTAATGTGCTGTCATAAAATGATACCGATTATCTGTAGAACAAAAATAAAATTATAATCAATCCTGAATTAAATCCTCTGCTGGTCCGTCTTCACATTATCATGCTGTCATTCCTTGGGAATTTATCCTTTAGGCGCAGTGTGAAATAATATCAAATTCCATTCATTTTCATTTTATTTAATATTATAAGAACACAAAGTAGTTTGATAAAGAAACTCTGCACTAGTTTTCTATCATGCTATATATTGCACATTGCCATCGAATTAGCACGCAGCCTCCTCCACTAATTGTGCTAAGAGCATCTGCAGATTAATGCCTGAAGTTTCAAACACACCCTCCAGCTATTCCGTCCATTTGAAAATGACTGCCTAATGCACCTCACTGTTTTCAGTGTGCAGCACAGAACAATTATTCTTTCAGTCACTGCCATGACAAGAAGTGAGGCTGAAATAATCTGGCTTGGACAGCGCATTACCTACAAAGCAGTCACTCCATAACCATAGACAATAGAGGGCCTTTCCACCCACTGAGACGTCTAACTCAATACGTGAGATAACAATGATTAGCTTATTTTCCTGTCTACCAAGGCAAAGATCATTTTATACCTCTGCTTCTCCGCGTTCCAGAAGTGACAACACATATTGATTAGATGTTAGTCATGCACCAAAAACATTGAAAAAAGCTGCATTGCTTGAAGGTACATATCTTATTATAAAACAACGTGTTCTGAGACAGCACAGCAGAGGCACGACAAGCAATATAGGAAGGGACTTGATCAAATTTCCTAGTGGCTTGCATTTTGTGTGATTCCACATATACATTTAATGTATTTCCATTGGGTGATTGGAACACCAGTTATGGAGAAGTACAGATCCAGCCTCAGGTGTTGTACAGAGAAATAGATGAAAAAGGCCATTTGCTGTTTGTTATAAGACGTGTTGTACATTGCAACTGTGTGACAATGTGTCTGTAGATAATATGTGACTGAGAGATCCCTGTACAGATATTCAGATACATAGCTAGTATCTGGTTTTGACACACTATTGCTTTTTGTAGTTCTAGTAGTTGTTTTAAATCCCTTTGTTACATACAATTGTAACAAAGGGATTTAAATTAAGATGACAACATTGGAATGTTTGTTTGGTAACAGTAACAACTTTAAGCCCTTTTTTAACTCAGATTAATGTTTAATTCCAGATGCAATGTTACCTTTAAGATAGGGGATCTGGAAATTAAAGTGTAATAAAAAATAATCTAAAATGGACTGGATTGGGAATAACTGCATTGAGAATCTGCTGTTTAGTGCAGCCCTGCACTTTGATTTATTTGTTACCTAACAACATCACACCAATATCACACTATCATACCTCGGACAAGGTTGTTTAGAAGATTTACTATATACTAACTCAGTTAAGCTCCTGGACTCAGTGAGTCATTAAGGAAAGTAAGGCAAAAAGGAGTAAATGTTCTCTGGGATAAACCATGTTACAATGCAAGGGGTGCAAATTAGCTTATTATTTATTTATTAATACTGGCTGTTATTACATGTAACACACAAATACTTGATGACATTATTTTTACACTGAAATTTAAAGTTGATCTAGGACATGCTCTACACCAACTATAAATCTGTCCCCACACTTTAAATTTATCTCCCCCTCTAAAACAGCATGGTTTTGCACAGGTGCAAAGTTACTAATTTTTTATGCTTTGCTCTCCTTAGTGACTTAGGCCCAGTGGGTTTATCTGTCATTGCTACTCCAAACTGACAAAATTGTCTATACAGTCATGGTCAAAAGTTTTTAGAATGACACAAATATTATTTATCACAAGGTCTGCTGCCTCAATTTTATTATGGCAATTTGCATATACTCCAGAATGTCATGAAGAGGGATCAGATGAATTGCAATTAATTTCAAAGTCTCTCTTTGCCATGAAAATGAAGTTTATCCCAAAAACAACATTTCCACTGCATTTCAGCCCTGCCACAAAAGGACCAGCTGACATCAGGTTAGTGATTGTCTAGTTAACACAGGTAAGAGTGTTGATGATGACAAGGCTGGAGATCACTCTGTCATGTTGATTGAGTTAGAATAACAGACTGGAAGCTTTAAAAGGAGGTTGGTGCTTGAAATCATTGTTCTTCCTCTGTTAACCATGGTTATCTGCAAGGAAACGTGCAGTCATCATTGCTTTGCACAAAAAGGACTTCACAGGCAAGGATATTGCTGCTAGTAAGATTGCACCTAAATCAACCATTTATCGTAACATCAAGAACTTCAAGGAGAGAGGTTCAATAGTTGTAAAGAAGGCTTCAGGGCGCCCAAGAATGTCCAGTAAGCGCCAGGAACGTCTCTTGAAGTTGATTTAGCTGCGGGATCGGGGCACCACCAGTGCAGAGCTTGCTCAGGAATGGCAGTAGGCAGGTGTGAGTGCATCTGCACGCACAGTGAGGCAAAGCTTTTGGAGGATGGCCTGGTGTCAAGAAGGCCAGCAAAGAAGCCAGGAAAAACATCAGTGACAGACTGATATTCTGCAAAAGGTACAGGGATTGTACTGATGAGGACTGGGGTTAAGTCATTTTCACTGATGAATACCCTTTCAGATTGTTCGGGGCATCTGGAAAAACGCTTGTCTGGAGAAGGAAAGGTGCACGCCACCATCAGTCCTGTGTCATGCCTGCAGTAAAGCATCCTGAGACCATTCATGTGTGAGGGAGTGGGCTCACTCACCATTTTGCCTAAGAACACAGCCATGAATAAAGAATGGTGCCTAAACATCCTCCAGGAGCAACTTCTCCCAACCATCCAAGAACAGTTTGGTGATGAACAATGCCATTTCCAGCATGATGGAGCACCTTGCCATAAGGCAAAAGTGATAACTAATTGGCTCGGGGATCAAAACATTTTGGGTCCATGGCCAGGAAACCTCAATCCCATTGAGAACATGTGGTCAATCCTCAAGAGGCGGGTGGACAAACAAAAACCCCACAAATTCTGACAAACTCCAAGCATTGATTAGGTAAGAATGGGTGGCCATCAGTCAGTATGTGGCCCAGAAGTTGATTGACAACATGCCAGGACGAATTGCAGAGATCTTCAAAAAGAAGGGTCAACACTGCAAATATTGACTCTTTGCATAAACTTAATATAATTGTCAATAAAAGCCTTTGACACATATGCAGTGCTTGTAACTTTACATCAGTATACCATAGCAACATCTGACAAAAAGGTCTAAAAACAGTGAAGCAGCAAACATTGTGAAAATCAATACTTGTGTCATTCTCAAATCTTTTGGCCATGACTGTACAGCACAAAAGCACCAGCAGAGGAAGGAAGCTCTATTATGATAAATGGTGAAGGACAGTTCTGGTTGCCAGAAGCTGACTGGATTTCTACAGTGACTGATTCATGTGTCGTGTTTCTGCCTTCTGCTGTCTCTCCTCTTTCCAAACCGTACTACAGCACTGCTAGCTGCACAGAAATGCCAGTGACTACTTTATTATTGGAGGCTGATAATGCTGCTGCATAATAACAGCTACCTGCATTTTCCCCACCAGCAAATACAAATACAATAAATTATTATTCCACTGCCTTATGGATCATGTGTTCCCCACACCTCTTAGATTGCAAGCTCCTTTGGACAGACCCATTTTTATCTTCTGTTTCATGTCATCGTATGTAATCTGTGTCTGTCATGTCAAGTTCCCCTCAATGTACAGCACTGTGTAATATGTTAGCCCTTTATAAATACAAAGATAATAATAAAAAGATAATAACATCATGAATTCCAAAGTGTAGAGCTTAGAGGCAATGTTACCCTGAAGTACCTTCCCATAGTGTAGTACTATCCTAACACTGGTTGGAATCTTGACTTATGGTTGATGTTTGTCAGTTTGCCAGAAATGTGAATGGCACACATGTGCACAGTGTATCTTTACTATCAATGGCATTTCAAGGTAGAACATTATTATTTATATTGTGCTTACAATAGAAGTCTTAGACAAGCTGCAGCTTTCGTGGATGTACAAGATTTGCCAGGCCCAGTCATTCAGATGTTTGCAAAGCATGCGTGGACTTCTAGCCCCACAACAACTGAAGAGCAATTTTTTGCTTACCTCTAGTATATGGCAATAGCCTTCATGATAGGCCTGAATTATTATGGAACGTAAATGCCGATTTCTGCCGTATTTTATGCAAAATCGCACAGCACATGCCCAGAACCGGACCATACACTAGTAAATGTAGCAACGTCCAATTCATCTTCAAGCGCAAAGGACCCTTAGCACAGCCCATGATTTCATGGGCGGAACGTGGAGGGGACTGAGCATATGCACATAGTCAGTGTACAGTAAGGGCGTGCTAAGCTTGAGTGTTCACAGCAATGTCAGATTCAAACCTTGGGCATTTTAAAGGTACGTGTTTTACTGTTGTATCACTTGCACCAGCTACAGGTCAGGTGTAAGTCCTGATTAGTAGTGATGATGGTCATGTATGTATGCTAGGGACTGAGTAATAGATGTAGTAGTGTAAACTCCAGATAAATGCAAATTACATAATGCTGATTAAAGAGATATCCTATTTTTCTGTAATTATTGCATTGTCTATTAGCTTTACCATACACAGTAGAATAGCAGATCAATAGATTTATAGGAAAGTATTTGGCAATATAATTATAAAACGTTTGTAAGCAGAGGACAGCTTATTATGATCCCTTTCTGTTAGTCTTACATTTTTGTATATTCTTTAGTTTTAAGGTATATCCTATTTTTATGTTTTTAATGTTTTTTATTTTTTAATTGTCTAGTTTGTTGCATATTTACTTTCATAGAAATTTAGCACTGTTTTCTCGTTCAGAAACTTTAATAAAATATATTTTATGTTTAATCAATCCAAGTAGCCTAATGACTTACAGTGTGTGATGAAAATGCCTTGTGCTACCACTGCAGTAAGTTTGCTGAAGAAGTCGGAGTGGAAAATTAGAGGAGTCTGAGTCGAAGGTTTGGCGTACCGACTCCACAGCCCTGGTTATAACTTATATAAACATCTAAATAAACAAAAATGTAAGTACAGATGAAGATGCCCTTATTGCAGCATACTTAATAGGTCACTTGGCATGCTGATTAGCATTATTTTGGTTGTTATTTTTTTCAATTAAAGCAAATAGAAATAAGCTGAGATATTTTGTGCACTATTGTGCACCACGGAAAGTGTAACAAAGTATACTCCACCTGTGTATAGTGCCCAAACATCACAATGTAATATATTATATGCGTGTAAAGCATATTATTTGCATCTATCATTAAGATATCAATCTGGAAATGTATTTCATAATTCCTTCACAATATGGTGATCTTGCCAAACACGTCAAATAAACCTCATTACAGACAAGTCCTAACTACCTTTCTTACACGAACATGTGAACTCCGTCACTTTCTAATAAGAAACTCCCCAACATCAAGGCGTTAGGCAATGTTTATTAAATAAGTGGTGTTTTCACTTGGTTTCCTTTTTGGAAAGTTGCAAACATATGTATACACAGACTACTTCTTGCTGAAAGCAGTGCTTTTATTGCTCCATCACAATAAGACAGCATATAGTTCCATCAGGATGACAGTAGGCAACCTATCACTGGCTAGACATAATCCTCCTGTCTAGACACCGACCACTGTTTAGTATCGGTCGCAAAGCACACATGCACAATACAGTCTTTTATCCTCCTCCCAAACACTGCAAACCAATCACAGACAACAAATCAATAACACCCATATGGTGCATCTGTGTGTATGTGTGCTATGGGAAAGACTGTGTGGGAATTAACTTTGTCTGCAGCCTGTACCTGCAGACTCTTGGGATCTCTCCTGTCCCTATGCAGGAGGCGTGACAAAATAGGCCTCTGTTGCACATGTTTTACACCTGTATGCCTCTGAACCTAGGTGCACTGATATACCTGTGTGTAACCCTGTCTGCAGCCTGTACCAGCAGACTCTTGGGATCTCTCCTGTCCCTATACAGGAGGTGTGACAAAATAGGCCTCTGTTGCACATGTCTTACACCTGTATGCCTCTGAACCTAGGTGCACTGATATACCTGTGTGTTACCCGGTCTGCAGCCTGTACCTGCAGACTCTTGGGATCTCTCCTGTCCCTATGCAGGAGGTGTGACAAAATAGGCCTCTGTTGCACATGTCTTACACCTGTATGCCTCTGAACCTAGGTACACTGATATACCTGTGTGTAACCCTGTTTGCAGCCTGTACCTGCAGACTCTTGGGATCTCTCCTGTCCCTATGCAGGAGGTGTGACAAAATAGGCCTCTGTTACACATGTCTTACACCTGTATGCCTCTGAACCTAGGTGCACTGATATACCTGTTTGTTACCCGGTCTGCAGCCTTCATCTGCAAACTGTCAGCTGAATAGCTGATTCCTCTCTTAGAGGCCACTCACTGTGTCACTATATATATATATATATATCCACATTAGCAAATGTGACCTACATACTGTAAATGGGGATACAATACAACATAGAATTATTACCTCCTGTATGTAAATTGTCATTATAAGGTTTTACACTGTACAATGAGTCTTCTTGGCCTGTCCCTCAGCCACCTGAATCATTATGCAGTTTGACTCCACACGTGGGTGGCCGATTTGCACAGATCTGGCTGATCAGGCACAATGCCAATTGATTGCACTGTGCATCTGGCCACTTTTATTTCCTCTCTACCTCATACTTGCCAACTTTTTAAATCTGCACTCCGGGAGATCGGAATACAGATCATGTGACAGAGGGTAGGAGGGGGCGTGACAACATCATTACATCACTATAACCCGCCCCTACTTAAAATACAAATATTCACGGTAATGAATAACGGGGGCTGTGAATTTCAGCATTTTGCAGGGTCCGGGAGGTTTGCCTACTCTTCCGGGAGGACTCCCGGAAAATTGTGAGCCTCCCGGAAATTCTAGGAGAGTAGGCAAGTATGCTCTACCTCCATGTTCCATCGATGGTATTTGGACAACACCATTTTCCACGCAATCTCTTTCAATCTGATCTGTCAGGATGGGTCTACACACAGTACACTGGTTGGCTTACTCAGATAACATGACCAAAATGGCTGACCAAATCTGTACACATGTAGTCAGCTTACATTATGCTCATTTCATATAAAATGAGGTAAACAACTTTCCTTATATTGACAAATTATATAATAAACTATAGGCTATACCTTGAAAGTGCATTCATTATAATACAGTAATATAAATTAACAACGATTTAACAGTTCTAAATACAATGTACCTCATATATCGCCTCGATTATTGTAACCTCCTCCTCACTGGCCTCCCCCACTCCCATCTCTCCCCCCTCCGCTCTATACTCAATACGGCCGCAAGACTCATCTTCCTCTCACGCCGCTCCTCCTCTGCCTCCCCTCTCTGCCTTGCCTTACACTGGCTCCCCTTCCCCTACAGAATCCTTTTCAAACTCCTCACCATCACTTACAAGGCTCTCTCCAACTCTACTGCCCCTTTTATCTCTAACCTCCTCTCCATTCACACTCCTGCCTGCTCCCTGCGCTCGGCCAACGACCGCCGCCTCTCCTCCACTCTTATCACCTCTTCCCACTCCAGAATCCAAGACTTTTCCCGTGCAGCCCCCCTTCTCTGGAACGACCTCCCTCGTTCCATCCGTCTCTCTCCTACTCTGTGCTCCTTCAAACGTGCACTCAAAACTCACCTCTTTCTCAAAGCCTACCAACCAGCAAATTAACCCCCATCTCCTCCCTTTAGCTTGTCCTCCCTTCTCCTCCTCTTGTGCCTGGTCTGTTTACCCTCCCTTAGGATGTAAGCTCGTATGAGCAGGGCCCCCTCCCCTCCTGTCTCCATACCTGTTCTTCCGCTCCGTCTTTACTGCATATGACTGGGCGGAGTTTCTGAAGTATTGGTACTTTTTGTTCATTGTTCTGTATGGTTTCACCCTGTATAGTTTACTGTTAGTACTGGTGCGGCGCTGCGGATACCTTGTGGCACCTAACAAATATATGATAATAATAATAATATACAGTTAGAGAACATCCAGCTATAAGGTGCAATTAATAAAACCATGTTGCACTGCAAAGTTCAGAAAATTTAAAGTGTCCATATCTAGGGCTGGGAGGGGCGCATGCCAACTTAACTCTAAATTGCAGTGTATTAATAAAATTCTCCGGTTTTTGTGTGCTCCATGCAAAAGTAGCCAGTGTTTCCCCTGCATGCAGGACACACATTGTATTTACACCCCTTACATCACAACTTTGTTTGCCAGGGTGCAAATTTGCATAGTGCACCTGGATTCGCGCCTAACACTAAGGACCTCATTTACAGTCGGACGCAAAGTCCGTTTTAGGCGCATCCAAAAAAGAAACACTATCACGCATGTGAAGAAAACACCATATCCGCCTGCATCTTGGACGCAATTAACACTTGCGACTCACTACGAGAGAAAGGGAGGAACACGGAATTGTGAAGGAGTGACCATGTAAATACATCCTAGTCGCAGTGAGACGCAGACGCAACACACGTCAAAACAGGGCTAAAGCTATGCGGCAGGAATTAGGTGGCACAAGCGCTTAGCTAGGTGCAGGAACTGCTAGCACCTCGATAGGATATTACGAGTGGGACGGGACTGGGGTTGCTTGCCATTCGTAATACCCTACCAAGCTGCGGCACACTCCCACTCCTACACTTCTTACACAGACTTTACGTCCGACTCTAAATGAGGTCCTTAATGAAGACAAATATGTTCTTACTACTTACTAGTATAAATCAATTTAAAACCAATACTCCGTACCTATTTGTAATGTTATAGGCCTCCACATATGGACACAAATAAACACCTCTCCTGCTTTTTATTTGCAAAAAGTGTTACAAAATCAAGTAATTGTTAATTTTGTATATGTTGTCTTACAACTTTAACTACATTGTTTTGTTTGGCTTTTTTGTGTGCTTTTTATCCATGTGTTTATATGATCTGTGCAGTTCTATACTTCTCTTGCCCTGGGATACAACGTTAAATGAATACAATAGTATCCAGAGAGCTAAACTAAACAGCTTTGCTTGAAATATAAAGACATGGTTGAAAACAAAAGCATTACTCCACACCCATAAAGCAAAGTGTTAAGTAAAAGTTGCACAAGGGTATGTATAAGCCAGTGAAAGTGGAAAAGCCCTTTAAACAATGGGACTGGTGCAACGTTGTATTTATTTGTACAAAAGCAAAGATCTCCTCTTCAGCCTCTGCCAGCTATAAAAAAAAATTAGCCTACTCAGCATTTCTCGAGTCCTGCTATAGTGCTTAATATTTATCCTCGGATGTATTCTGTGCAGACCAGCAGATGTCTGATTGCTGCAACATTAATTGTCTGGCAAGTTAAGGGACTCTAAGATGAGAACAGGGAGGGTGACTTCCTGACACTTGTTTTGGAAGCTCTGAGAAAGTTTTCTTGCAGGAATTCCTACTGCTTTTCTGAGGCTCAGTACACAAGAGGAACAATAGTGTGAACACAAGTCTGGGCACACCTAGGTCATGTGCTGAAAGAGTCAATCTCTCAGAGAACCACCTATCTAGACTGGCAATCACATTATTTGTACGGGGAGCGGATATAAATATGACTTCAAAATAACTGATAGAACTGTTTGTTGTGGGAGAAGATAATTAAGGTTATTTTCTAAAATTATCTAAAAGTTTACATAATAGAATATTGTTGTTAAAGTTTTAAATAATCTCCAAAGACTAACATTAACATATAAATAACAGTGGTATCTTCAATGTTTCACAGATAAGAACCTGCATTATATTATAATAAGGAAATAATGGGGATCATCTTTGAAACAGAGGTTAGGGGCTAGATTTACTAAGCTGCGGGTTTGAAAAAGTGGGGATGTTGCCTATAGCAACCAATCAGATTCTAGCTGTCATTTTGTAAAAGGTACTAAATAAATGAAAGCTAGAATCTGATTGGTTGCTATGGGCAACATCCCCACTTTTTCAAACCCGCAGCTTAGTAAATCTAGCCCCAGGAGTTTTACAATCCAACATACTGCAGCATATTTTATAGAGCTGTTTATAAATAAATCTGGCTGCATGTAGGATGATCATTTTCGGCATTATTGTCACTGCTGTTTAGAGATAGCCACCAATGGCAGACACCTGCACTCATCTTTCAACCATATCACCCTCATTTATTTATATAGCGCCACTGATTCCGCAGCGCTGTACAGAGAACTCAGTCACATCAGTCCCTGCCCCATTGGAACTTACAGCCTAAATTCCCTAACATACACACACAGAGAGGCTAGGGGCAAATTTGATAGCAGCCAAATAACCTACCAGTATATTTTTGGAGTGTGGGAAGAAACTGGAGCACCGGCAGGAAACCCACGCAAACACAGGGAGAACATACAAACTCCACACAGATAAGGCCATGGTTGGGAATTGAACTCATAACCCCAGCACTGTGAGGCAGAAGCTAACCACTAAGCCACCGTGCTGCACGACAATAATAACATCAATCCCATAGTATTATCATCGGGTGTGCAGACGACTAGGCTCCACCCATGGTGCACTATGGAGAAAAGAATAAAACAAGAGAACTTGTCTTCAAAAGTTTATTGCTCTGTAAAATACATGTTAGGACACTAATCTATTAAATAAACGATTAATAACATAGTAATAAACATAATGACAGATTTTCAGTGACCCATAGTAATCACTACATTGGTTAAGTCTAGTATCTTACGCTATTTAAATTGACAGATAAAACTTGCTTTATTTTGTTTTATATATTTACGAGTAGAGAGCATATTATGCAAGGAGCTGACTAATTATTAAGCTAATGAATGGAGGTATATTCATTATTCGGCTGCTTAATCGTTTTGCTTTTTAATAGAATTGTTTATTTATGAATTATGAATAATGATACTTTTATGATCAAACATCCTCTAGGTTTAGGAAATTGTAACCATATAAGAATTATTTCACAGATACAGCTCTGCGCCAGGATAAGAGATTTCTGCGTTGTAAAGCACAGGCGGGAACCAGAAAGTATCAGAGCAGCAATTCTTGTATTTTCAGTTTTTCTGCTAAGTACTTAATAAATTGATTGGAATATACGTCCCCATTCCTACCTGTTTGGTTTAGTAGTGTAGCATTTGTTATTGTGTTTATAGAAGTAATCAGCCCAGGCTATAGCACTGGTTTCTCTTTCAGGAGTTGTGGCTTGTTTCATTTATTTATTTATTTAACTTTTTATTTGTAACAGCAGTTAAATATATATATATATATATATATATATATATATATAACAAAAGCAAAATAGTACAGGTCATTGGTAATAATTAAGAGAGAGGAAAAAAAAAAAGTAAATAAATACAACTTTCACAATGCAGTATATTCTAAGTAGTAGCTAGGAAATAAAGGCCTATGAGCGTAGACCGAGAGACCATGTAAGGTTGAGGATATATAAAGACAAACAGCTGGATTTTTTATTTTATTTTTTTGTTAGGGAAAAAAGGGAGAGGAACTGGAGGGGACAGGGGGAGGGGGCATTCTATAATGGGAGTACGTCCCTGCTCTAAAACCCTAAATGTCCAGGTGAAAATGAGGAAGACAGAGACAGGCAGTTTTCATTATCAAGTTGATAACGACGATTGCTGTATCGGTACTGCGGCCGTATGTATACATCAGAGCATATGTATACTTGGATAGGTTCTCCTGCCCTTGAACTGCTGTTGCCCTAAAATAATTTAACTGGAATGACAAAGAGTATATTTTTATAGCAATAATACCCTATATTCCCACTGTAAACAAGACTGTGTGCGTTAAGCAGGTGTAGATTCCACCCGTGGGACAATATCGCCAACTACTCGAAGAGTGTTAACACATGATAATGCAATGTTCTGTATGCAAGGAGTGATTAAGCATGGCAACAGGGAACTGTGTGTAGGAGAAGATGTTATGAGGTTATAGCGTGTTGGGAACATGTTGAGAACAACAGATCGCCAAGAACTATGAATTTAATGAAATCTGAGCAATGACCTACAATGCTCTTCAAGACTCTTAAGCTCTGAGTTGGTGGCACAGCTGTTGAGATGATTTAGTCATTCCACCAGACTTGAGCACAATGTTTGTTGTAGTTTTACATAACCTGTGAACGTTTCCCTCTTGTGGTTCTGGCCGGTATGCCAAAGAGTAATGTTGTACTACCAGTAAATTGTAGTAACAAACTGTTATACTAGTAGCCATTGACAGAGTGAGGAAAAATTAAATTTAAATGATGAACTTTAATGGCTAACTGAATAGATTTTAGTTGTATACCTTCTAGAATATTTAGGACCACTAAAGATTGAATGAATGATCTGTCCCTGTCATTGCACATGGTCTCAGAGAGAAGCCCTGGTGGGTAACTCTTACCCTACAGCAACAAGGAGTCAGTATTGTGCAGATCCACACACCTGGCTGTCCAGTTGCAGATGGGCAAGTTTTACAGACCAGGATGGAATTCTTGCCTAGTGTCTGATTTGTACACTAAAAGGTGGGGACAGGGAATGTAACCACAAGACTGCAAGACTTCTGTGACTGAGTCCCTTAGTTTTATTTACAGCCACTTAGTAGACATAAGCAAGACTTAAAAAAATATGTTCCACAGGATATTCATCACAATCTGCATTTGACCATGAATCTTTTGCCAATCAAATTTGGCCATAAGTGTTGCCTGTCCGACCACAACCACAGCTCATCATTCCAGCTCTATTCCTAGACTGTAAATTCTTCAGAATGCTCATTTAGAAATACAGGGAGAAATCGCATATTATGGAATGGGGAAGTATAAGTGGAGCTTGAAGATTGTATCACTGGGAACGCTTCTGTAAAGTGGCATTTTCCACTGTGAATCTCTGTTCATGTGAAATTTTGCTGCAATTTCACTCATCTCTACCTCATAGTAAGCATTCGGGGGTTAACAAGCTTCTGTCACTAAAATGTTATCACCCATCAATAGAGAGGTCCTGCATGATCTCAGATGCACGTCACACTCCCTCCTTCAGGTTTGTGAAATCTTTCACCCTGGTCAGCCAAGTGTGAACCTACAGGGTCATCCGATCAGCCAAGGTTGGGCTCACCGTTGCATCCTGACTGTAGCTCCTGAAACCTGCTTAAGGAGGTGTGTGAATAGCAGAGTTATATACTGTAGTTAAATATGGGGGGTGGGAGGGAATATCCAGTTAGTATTTATTTGCCTATTAAGTTTCTTTGTCTTGAAGACTTTAAAATTTCATTTTTATATACACACAAGTACAGGGCAGATCAAACATCCATCTTGACACACAGGGGCTCATCAGCAATTAAAGGGACCAGGACAGGCGATAAGAGCAGCCCCTTCCTTTCCCCACACTTCATGTGGCTTCAAACTCAAAACTTGAATTGCAGATAAATTTGTTGAGTTTTTATTAATAAATTCCATTTACAAATGTATCCGCTTCAGCACCAACTTGCTCACCAACTCCTTGGAAAAAATGTGCAATCTCTGGGGGCACAGCTGGCAGAAAAACATACTGAGAACAAGTAGGGCAGAGTGCTTAAGGTAGGGTCTCAGCCATAAAGCAGGTACAACCAGGGGCAGACTGGACAGGGGTGCATCTGCCCCCCGGGGGTGTCCCTTAGTGGGCCACCTTCATTTTCATTCCTTTCAAATGTTCCTAATAGTCAAGCCTTGCCCCCCAGGCTAAAATTTGCCTGCTGTCCCCTGGGTACAGCTTTGTTTAAAAAATAATACCAACTACATACTTGCCATCTCAGTGCTGCATAAGCCAAATTCCCGAAATTGGCCAGGTTCAAAAACCTGTCAGGTATAGTTTCTAAAGCTTTAATTATTTCTAAGTGTGCATTTAGGGAGAGTGCTGTAAACTGTATCCTGTTTTACTTTCTCCCCCTTGTCTAATACTTTCAACAGTGATGGTAATCATGGCTGTTCTTGAATTATTCAAACATTAAGTGGTGATGACTGGGTACAATTGGGTGATAAATCAACTGACATCAGGCGCAGCTTCAATAGCATAAGGATCAACATGTAACTCACGATAACCCTCATCTCCATCAGAAAAGACAATAACACTTGATTTATAATGGAAAAATGTATTTTTGGAACTGCCATCTGTATTGTCTGGTCTCACACTACGGTGCCCTTCCATATGCTGGATCAGCACCGACGTCTCAGGCTCTGTGATCTGTCAACCATTTGTGCACAGATTACACACTTCACCATTACCATGTCATCCATGTCACTGTGGTACATTTCTTCACACAATTAGTCTATAAAGTAACCTTTATGGGCAGCACTGTGGCTTAGTGGTTAGCACTTCTGCCTTACAGCACTGGGGTCATGAGTTCAATTCCCGACCATGTCCTTATCTATGTGGAGTTTGTATGTTCTCCCCGTGTTTGCGTGGGTTACCTCTGGGTGTTCCGATTTCCTCCCACACTCCAAAAACACACTGATAGGTTAACTGGCTGCTAACAAAATTGACCCGTGTCTGTGTGTGTGTGTGTGTGTTAGGGCATTTAGACTGTAAGCTCCAATGGGGCAGGGACTGATGTGAGTGAGTTCTCTGTACAGCGCTGCGGAATTAGTGTCACTATATAAATAAATGGTGATGATGATGATGTTATAAAAAAATTGTAATATTGTGCCATCCCGGTACAATAATGCTCCAATTAGAGGGAATGGACAAACTGACTATTTTTTGCAACAGTCACCGGGCTGTAAAGTATACACCAGTTTACATGACAATGTGTCGCTTGAACATCTGTACGGTTCGGACAGAGAGCTAATTGTGCTAATAAGAAGTGGAGGACATTGTTGTTCTTTTGTATCAGTGCACTGTAAAAAAGCAGTTTCATTAGCAAGCAATGTATAAACTAATAGCAAGCAATGTATTAACTATAAGGGTAATGGCAAGTACAGAAATATTGAGTTTTGAATTTATTACAGTACTGCATGAAATAAAAATTGTGGAAGTGAATGTATGCTCAACTTGTACAATGGAAAAAACCTTACACAAATCTACTGAACGCCAATAGATTGTGAGTTACTATAGGCCTAACAAAAAGTAGAATAAAAAAAATAAAAATAAAAAGACCAGTCAGACAACGCTGCTGCAACATTATAATGTCAGGATCTTAGATCTTAGAGCAGAGTAACAGATCTGTCTGTAGGTGTATGTTCTGTATCATGCTCCAAAAACCCAGTGGGCGGCGCATTGTCTCACAGGGTTGGCATGTAAATGGCATTATCCAGAAGCAGCTGTCAGGGGCTTACCTATAATAACTGCAAATTAGGGTCTTATTGGATGATTCCATGGTAAAATTAAATTCAGAAGGTTCTTACAATTACATTGCCAATGAGCTCCAAAGTAAGAATAGATAGCAAAACAATCAGAAGGAGTAGCCGTTACTCTGTGGTTCACTTAACTTACATATCACAAAGTGCCACAATAAGTCATAGGGGTATATTTACTAAACTGCGGGTTTGAAAAAGTGGAGATGTTGCCTAGAGCAACCAATCAGATTCTAGCTATCATTTGTTTAGTACATTCTACAAAATGACAGCTAGAATCTGATTGGTTGCTATAGGCAACATCTCCACTTTTTCAAACCCGCAGCTTGATAAACTTACCCCATAGAGTACAGCAATTGTGCTGCAATGAGGAAGGTATAATTATTGTGGTCTATCTATCTGGTGAGTCAGGATGAGCAACGTCAACTAAATGTGGCAATATAGACAGCTCCACCTGTAAGCCACAAAAATGACAATAATGTCTGAACTTTGTCTTCTGCACAGCTCTGTAGAATATAATGACATTAAGTTAATATAAAATACTAAAATAATACATCTATATTTGGTTCATTAGAAATGTGCAGAGTTCAGGAACAAAAGTCAGGTTGTTTTCTGTATATTTTCTGTAGAACTGCTCTGCTATTAAGTGCCATAGCAGCTTTATCTCTTCATTCTTCAAACTAGGTTAATTAGTAGTTTTCAATTTGCTGAGAACCCCATATATTTCAGTCTTGTGCCTTTTCTGTATACCCTTCCTCCTGTTGCTTTTATATCCTTATACTCCTTATACTACATGTTTCGCTCTATTTCTCTATCATACATGCATGCCTGCACACAAGAATGGTGCATCATTAACATACATTGTATTATCTGAATAACCAGAACTGGCTAATTGGCACATGTTACACGACTGGTCTTTACTGACCTCTAGAGGACACTCTTATACAGCAACATCATTTATTAATAGGAGCATTTATCTCACCACTTATAAAGTAGGAACGTACAGTGATTTCAACTAGATTTAAATAAAGTCATAAAACTAAATTGTATTAGTAATAGTGCAATTAGGGGCAGATTGATACCTTTAACTCATTAATGTTGTTGCTACAAGTTATATTGCAGAGACATGTTGTAAGTTCTATAATACGTTATAGTCAGGCATATTGCAGTGCAAGACAATAAAACTTTGGACTTGACTGTTTTTTAGCAATAATATATAGCCCTTGTGTATCAGGGTCAGATTATAGGTAAGGCAACAGCAGTGTCCACCTTGGCCCAGACTGTCACAGTATTCACCAGAGGAGGGCTGCACACAGGGGGGGTTTCTGGGTCTCCAGAAACCCCTCCCCTCCACTAAAGAAGTGCCCCTACATAGCGGCACTGTACTATATAGCAGCCGCGGCGCTGTCAAAGAAGTGTCTGCCGCCGCTGCTGTATAGTACAGTGCTGCCGAAATGGAGCTGCTGCGCATGCGCTCTCTCGCTATTTTATTTTTTTTCGGTGGGGGAGAAACCCCCCCTTAAAAATCCTGCGTGCGCCCCTGTGGGGGCAAGACTCCACTCAGCATTCTATTAGCAACATTTTAAAGGAAGAAAAATGCAGGTGGCCCAGTGACCCAGCCCAAGGTAGCCCACTATGGGATCGGCCCGGGGAGCAGATGCCCCCCTGCCCTCCAGCCCAGCCTGCCCCTGGTATTCACCCACCACCAGAGCTGAGTTATGAAAGGAACGGGGTGATAAACAGAAGGAGGACCTAGAATGGAGGACTGGCAGATAAACAGATACAATGGTGCACAGATACATCAGTGGTGCTACAGTGCGAGGAGGAATCACAACTAGAGTGCTGTTCCTGTACATACGGGTGAATGGTAAAAGATATGTGTAGCAACAGATATGGGATTTACTTTAAGGTACATCTAAAGGAAATCAGCACAATGTATAGGGCCCTGGCAGTGCTGGTATCATGTCCCCATTTGGTCTTAATCTGGATCCTTGTAACAGTTTACAATCATAAAACACACATAAGATACGGGGCTGTTGTACCAATTTATATATAAAGCAACTCTGAGAGATGGATATTGAAGGTACAAGCAGATGTGTTAGATGTAAATATAAAACATACATGCCAACTCTCCCGGAATGTCTGGGAAACTCCTGCATGTCGGGTGAGTCTCACGGACTCACTCCCTAAGAAGTGGGCAGAATTAGGTTCAAAATGCCACGATTCTCCAGGAATCACAGCATTTGGCCCCGCCCCCCGGTGTAAAATGACGTGTCATTATGTCATGGGGCGACTACAAAATGATGCAATTTTCGGAACCCCGCCCCCTCACGCCCTCCTCCCCAAGCAGGCCAGCTTCAGAAAGTTGGTAAGTATGATATAAAAAGGAGAACCACGGAGGTGGTAGAGGAGAGAGTTGCTTTAGAAGAGGGTGCTGCCAGAGGGGAGAGAGCGACCAGTGGATTATAAAGGAGAGAGCTGCTATAGAGCTACCAGTACCATCCTGAGGAACAAGAGTCAGACTTCAGTGGAAGTTCTGAGTCAGAGAAGAAGTGAGAACCACCCACACACCATTATAGCCCCTGGATGTGCAGGTCTGGGGGTTACACTTATAAGTCAGATCAGAAGTGTGAACAGCAGCAGTGTAATTAAATGGAGCTGGAAAGCATAAACAGATATTTTTTTTTAATCAATTTAATAATATATTTATCACACAAATAAAGCAGTGTAAATCTGCGTGAATCATGGATTTCCATTCAGTGTTAATGTAATACATGTGGTGACATCAGTAGTTTGGCATGTATCATGGGGAACAAGACAATTGGCACATGCTTCTTTTAATGAGTCTAAGAGTGCTTGTCCAAGTTCTCCATCCCACAGGATCTGCTACAATATGATTAAATATTAGAAGTAAGAAGTGCCATTTACTAAGATATGCCATGCAATATGTGAAGACATTGGCTGCCTAGAGATAGAAAACGGATTATTCATATAACGATTAGCACGATTCATAAATGCTCTCCATAAAATCTTGGCTTTAGCCATGATTTATTGCAACACAGTTTCTTTTAATCAAGTGTATATGTGACTGGGTTTTTTTTATATATTATGCAGATATTAAAATACTACACTGTAAGTAATTCATTTTGGTTGCCCAATAGACTATAGAACGTTGGGTAAGTTTACCTATTAATTGGATAAACTGGGGGTCGTTTATGAATTGTGCAGTACAAAATCATTACATTATGTATGTAAAGACATGCACTCCACTTTTTTATACACTATTACGTCTTATGGACATGCAGGAAGATGGCATTAAACAATTATTTGCTGAAAATGAAGGACGGAAGTTGCAGGACATTGGTCGATCGGGGATATCTGCAATACTGTGCCTGATTATTCCCAAGAATGGCAAAAATGTTATTTTGCAGAATGATAATTGAAGGTTTGATGTGTGGAGACATATTTGAAGGTGTTCCTGAGTTCAACAACTGAACAGTAATGGCAGTAATTAGTACATAGACACTATTTAAAATGGTTTTGTTTTTATGCAAACATAAATCACTGAAAGGCTAGAAGTTAAGGCAACCCTGATGTTCTCTTAAAGTATGCATTAGAACTTCACCAATAACTAAACATCTAGGGGCATATTCAATTCCGATCCGATCCGCGGTAACGCGCGTTACCGCGGAAAATGCGCAGTTTTGCCGGTTATACGGTACTGCAATAACGCGGATTTTCATACGCAGCCCTGCGGGCTGCGAACGAAAATCCACGTTATTGCGGTACCGCAGATTAGGTTCGCGGCCGTTCCGGCGCGATCCCGCGGATCGGGATCGGAATTGAATATGCCCCCTAGAGTTAGGTGGAATTCACTTTGCTAACATTAATTCTGGTGTCTTACTTGCCTCTGATGCACTGTTTATTTTACCCCCCAGGACCCCTGCTCTTCTGCATGCTGGTCCTGCATATGTAACTTAAACAGGCAACGGTTTATTGAAGCTCTACCCCATGTCTACCTTTTGTAGCCTGGAAAACAAGCTCCAATGGTGCTTCTGATGCTGCAAATGTGGGAATAGAAGCAAACAGCACTGGATCTGTGTAATATACACTCTAACAGTTATGGCTGGATCCCCAGAGATCCTGGGCCCAGACATGGTTGTTTCCATTGCTACTGTTATTGGTAAACCTGTAACTATAGGGATAATCAAGCCTAAGACAGCATGTTAAGAGTAACAGGCGAAGCTGAAGTCAGCCAAAGAACAACTAAATATAACAAAGACGCTGAACGATAGAAAGCACCTTGTCACTTACTTGGGGTATTGCAGCTGACAACCCCAGCAGGCAGGGCCATCTTTTCCATTGGGCACGATGGGCAGCTGCCCGGGGGCCCCACGGGCAAGGGGGCCCCATAGGCACGGCTCTTAATGAGAATAAATAATCCTGCAAAAGAAAAAAACCTGCAAAAAAAACCTACAAGGGTCACTGAGCAAGTACATCTATCTATCTATCTCTATCTCTATATATCTATATCTATATCTGTATCTGTATACAGCTATATATCTATATCTAGGGGCCCTGGTGCACTGCTTTGCCCGGGGGCCCACAATGTTGTTAAGATGGCCCTGCCAGCAGGATCTACTTCTGCTGATTAGAGCAAACACTGGACACTGGAGATGATGAAAACCAAACCCATGGATCCATCCTTCCGGAGGATAACAATGAAGGCTTGTGTGGGGGGTTGGTCTCTTGATATGAGTAGAGCTATGTTTGAATGCCACCGAATATGTTGACATTGGGCCTGATTCATTATGGAACAGAAGGCAAAAAAAGGAGTAAGTTTTCTCCTGGACAAACCATGTTACAAAGCAAGGGGTGCAAATTTGTTTAATATTTTGCACATAAGTTAAATGCTGTCTGGTTTTTATATGTAGCACACAAATACTTAACACCTTTATTTTTACGTTGAAATTTAAAGTTGATCTAGGACATTCCCTACCCCAATTATTAATCTGTCCCCACATTTTCAATTTACCTCCCTCTCCAATGCAACATGGTTTTGCCAACGTGCAAAGTTACTTCTTTTTTTTGCTTTACTTTCCTTAATGAATCAGGCCCAGTGTTGCCAATCAAGTGCATCCTTTCAAAGTTTACCCATCTGTAAATGGGCTTTTATAAGTAGGATAATGCTCCATGACATAGTGCTAGAAAAAGTCTGGAATGGCTCCATGAATGGGGCAAATACTTCAGCTGAATGTTGTGATCTCCTTCTTAATTCAGATGAGAATCTGCAGGATGAGGCAGAACAAGCTATGCAGAATAACTTAGTTAAAACAACTGTGGGGCACATTAAAGCGGACATTAGCCAACATTTCTGTGCCACACTTTCTGTGTCTAGTAAGCTTCTATTATGGAGATGTACTTAATAAAATTCAACTCTGTGTACACTGAATAAGAAAGTTAAAGGACCTTACTGAGAAAAGCTTTGCATTTAAAGAAGGTGTGATGAAGGTAGAGGTATTACCTACTGAACCAAGGAATGCATCAGTCAGAATTAAATATGACTCTATGATATTGGACTTGTGATGTGGTAGAGTTTTTCACACATACATTTCAAGTGTGGGGGTTAATGGAAGTTAGAAATACATGGAGTTTGATCTTAGGTGCAGTTTCAGGTACAGTTTGGTGAGAGACCATGGGGTAAATGTATCAAGGTGCGATTTTGCAAAATCAGCGATTTTCTCGGGAGAGTTGAAACTCGCAGATGTATGAAGCAGAGATTTCATGCAAAATCGCTAGAGTTGTGCTCCTGTCAAAATCGCCAGAGATCAAACTCCCGACTGTTTGCCACTGCAGCTATACAAGTCTCAAATGTATGAAGCTGCGATTAAGCAAACTCAGGAGAGGTTGCTTTCCAACACACCAGATACAACATGCTGCTGCATAAATACATGACTGTTACACTGCCTGTCAGTGTAAAAACTGTGATTAATAGATTAAAGTATAAAAAAAAAAAGCGTGGGGTCCCCCTCTATTCATGCTCAACCCTAGTGCTGCCTGACCATCACTTTCTATGCAATCCTCCCATTCCCGGTTACAGGACTTTTTTCGGGCTGCACCCACTCTATGGAACTCTCTCCCTCGCACAATAAGACTCTCCTCTGTTCTACAAACTTTCAAGCGTTCTCTGAAAACCTACCTATTCAGACAAGCTTATAATATTCCTCAACCACCATCTTAACCTCACTACCTTTAGCCTGTTACACAATTTCACACAAGACAACTACCCCCGGACCAACATTGTTGTGTGACGGGATCATTTAGCTTATGAGTCACCCTACCTTTGCAGTCTGGCTGGGCCAAGATGCAAAATGTATACTTAACCTCATGTGTCAATCTCCCATTGTCCCATAGATTGTAAGCTTGCGAGCAGGGCCTTCTCACCTCTTTGTCTGTTTTACCCAGTTTGTTTATTAGTTTATTACGTTTGTCCCCAATTGTAAAGCGCTACGGAATATGTTGGCGCTATATAAATAAATGATGATGATGATGATGATGACTACTGCTTGTTCCGTGAAAATCGGGGAAAAAATTTGCGTGGGGTCCCCCCGATTTTCACTTAACCAGCACTAGGCAAACCAGCCGGAGTTGGAGACACTATAGCAGTGGGGACATGCAGCAGGGGTCCCCCTGCCATAATGACTAACCAACCCCAGGCTGTTCAGCGCTGGGCTGGATTCCCTAGGGAGTCGGGTCCACCAAAAAAAACTAGCACCCCCCCTCCTAGGGACACCCAGCCCAGTGCTGATAGCACTAGGGCTCTTCCTACCCCTGTGGGATGTGGGTAACAGGGTAATATCGGCGAAAAAAATAGTGAAAAAAAACAAATGGACGCCATTTTGTTTTGTGGAACTACAAGTCCCAGTCAGCCTGGTTGCCCAAAATAGTGTGGGCATGCTGCTGCTTGTATAACTACAAGCACCAGCATATTCACGGCAGCCAGGGCATGTTGGCACTTGGAGAACCACAAGTGCCAACATGCCCTGACACCCACGGCTGGCTGGGACATGTAGTTCCACAAAAGAAAATGTTTACAAAACCACCACACCCTCATTAAAACCACTAGGATTTACTAAAAATAATAAACCCACAAAAAATACAGTAAACACCCTCATTGATACCACATATTTTTTATTTAACATAATAAATTCCCTGATACTCACCAATGAAGTTTTCTCCTTTTGTCTGCAGCTTTCAATCCAAAAATGGCTGTAAACCAAGTCCAAAATAAATTTGTATCCAAAGTCCGGCTTGCCCCTGTCCCAAAGTAATTTATGCTTCCAAAATACCATGCTTGACAAAGTCCAAAAACAATTTGTATTTCCAAAAGTCCGGCTTGCCCCTGTCCCAAAGTTATTTGTACTTCCAAATGTCCTGGCTTGTAATCTGTTCAATTCTTCGTCCAGGGGGCCCCATTGTTGATTGAAGTCTTCAGTTCTTCACCCAGGGGGTCCATATTTATACATCCCACGATTCTTCTTGCTTGAGTGCAGAAAAATAGCAAAAGGGAGGAGCCGCCGCAAACAGCTCCTAGCTAGCTAGGAACTCCGCTACGCAATGAGCGTAGCTCATTGCGGTTGTTGTATTTATAGTATTAGGTTATTTTCCCACTAGCGTGGGAAAATTACCAAATACTGTAAATGGACATCGCGCAATGAGCTACGCTCATTGTGCGATTTTAGTCTTCCCTATACGTCATTTGGTAAAGCCTATGTAAAAGTAGATAGTCTTTTTAAGTCAGGGAAAAAAATACACCAAAAAAAACCTTTTACCGTGTAAAAGAGAAAAAGAGCTGTAACTGATGAAAAGTTAACTGACGAGTAAAAAATAATTGCCAGCATGCCATTCTACACACACAGTGGCAAAGTCCCAGATCAAAAAATGTTACTGAAAATCTTCTGGTGCGGTCACTCGTGACCAAGCAAGACGAAGTAATTTGAAATCCAAAAGTGGTGCACAACTACTGTTACGTGTGAAAGCTGAGCTGCAAGAAAACAGTAAGGCATTAGAGGAAAATGCTGCTCAGAATCAGAAATGACACCAATCACTGTGTAGAGTCCATCCACCAGTGGTATGTGTAATCGTGACCATTCTGATAGTGTACCCATAAAGAAGGGCCCTTTCAGCATTTCTGCTGATGTGTGCCTGAGCAGCCCGAGTGTAGCCGGTGATATACCAAGTGAGGATGCCACTTTGGAATTGGAAGGGGATGAGGGGGAGATTTGTGTAGGCGACGCGGGCGCTAATGAGGATGTTGATGAGAATGAGGTTGTTTGTGTAAGTCCTGCACCAGTGGCAGCAGTTCTGGCACGTGACAAGAAAAAGGCCATTGTCATGCCTGGGCATAAAACAAAAAATTCTACTTCTTATGTGGGGAATTATTTCTACCCAAATTCTGACAACGGTTGTATAGCCATTTGTAGTGTATGTCAAGCCACAGTCAGTCGAGGGAGGGACCTTAACCATCTTGGAACCTCATCCATGTTACGCCATTTGACCAGAAATCATGGCAAGGTTTTGGGAAAAGCTGAAAGTTCGGGCAAAAAATTACAAGCACTCCATCATCAGCTAGGACCCTTCTGTCACCTACATCCCGATGGCTACAAAATACACCCACAACACCATCCTCATCAATATCCTCAGTAGCGCTCGGAGTTAGCCCTGCATCCCACTTAGTAAGGCTGGATGACTCCTGCACTATAATTGATTCCTCTAAAGAATGCTTTATCGTAAGTCCCACTACTGCTGCTGGGGGTGAATCTTCCTCCCATAAGAAGACCAAGAAAAAGAGCAGTAATACATTACAACAAATAACTGTGAAACAATCATTTGCTATGGGAAGCAAATATGATAGCAGTCACCCAGTCGCCAAGCGGATCACAGACGCCATGGCTACTATGTTATTGTTAGATCTGCATCCAATATCCACAATAAACTAAAATGGTTTTTCACAGTTTATTGTTGTGTTATGTCCCCGTTACAAAATTCCATCGCAACACCATTTTTCCCGTAAAGCTATTCTGCAACTATAACAAAAAGTTTTTTTAAAAATGTAGTAATTGCACTGAAAAATGCCATTCTGCCCACTGTTCACTTAACCACAGATATGTGCACAAGTGGAAGTGGGCAAACCAAAGACTGTATGACTGTGACAGCCCACTGGCTTGGTCATTCACCTTCACCAGCAGGAACAGCAGCACTACGTAACATTTGTCATAGGCAGGCCACTCTTTGTATCCCTGGCTTTACTAACAGGCATACAGCTGATAATTTGCAACGAAAACTAAGAGATGTAATTGATACATGGCTTATACCACTTGGACTCTCCCCAGGATATGTCATTTCTGATAACGCCAACAATATAGTGCGAGCATTACAGCTGGGTGAATTCCATCACATTCCCTGTTTTGCTCACACAATAAACTTGGTGGTGCAGAGCTTCCTAAAAAATAACCGTGAGGTGCAGGAGTTTTTTCGGTGGCCCATAAAATTTCAGGGCATTTTAGGCATTCTGCCACAGCATGTACGAGATTGCAGCAGCTACAAGAACAGTTTAACTTGACCTGCCACCAACTTAAGCAAGATGTGTTAACAAGGTGGAATTCCACCCTGTACATGCTTCAGAGGATGGAGGAACAGCGTAAAGCCATCCAAGCTTATTGCACAAGCCATGATATTGGGAAAGGAGGGGGGATGTATTTTCACTCTTGCATAGTGGGGAATCCTTTCTGTGCTGTGCAAGGTGCTGAAACCATTTGAAGTTGTGATGTGTGAAGTGAGTGCAGACTCTGCTAGCTTGAGCCAAGTCATTCCCTTAATTCGACTATTGGAAAAGCAACTTGAGAAAATGAAGGAGGAGATGAAAGAAAGCGATTCAGCAAAGTATGTTGGCCTTGTAAATCAAGTACTTAATTCGCTTTGCAATGATCCTAGAGTAGTTAAAATCTTGAACTCGGGTCACTACGTTTTGGCAACTGTGCTTGATCCAAGGTTTAAGACCTACATTGATTCTTTGCTTCAAAATGAGCTAGATGTGAACCTTTGCAAGGAGCTATTGGTCAGCAAGTTGTCCGCTGAACTGGGCCTCGGCTTGATGACGTCTCCTCCTTCAGTTTTTCAATCAGCTGCTGCTCGGAAAAAATTAAACTTTCAAAAGCAAAACAGGGAAGACGCAGGGGGCAGACCACAACAGTTTAACATCTGGGGGTAAATGTATGAATCTCCGGATTCTTCATCTCCGGCGTGTTCAGCCTCTTCAGCGCTTAAATTTAAAGTGGCGCTGCATTGTAAAGGGAAACTTCCCTTTACAATGCAGCGCCGCTTTAAATTTAAGCGCTGAAGAGGCTGAACAAGGCGGAGATGAAGAATCCGGAGATTCATACATTTACCCCCTGGGCTGGTTTAAAAGATTTTTCAAAAAAATGTGTCACTTTGCCCATAACTCCATCCAATACGAGTATAAACATGCAAAGGATGGTGGAGGATTATTTTCAAGAGGTAATTGATATGGAAATGTCAGACAGTCCCTTTCCTTACTGGGAGGAAAAGCAGGCCATTTGGAAACCCATGTACAAACTTGTTTTGCAATACCTAAGCTGCCCACCCTCCAGTGTGTACTCTCTTTCTTCCAGCTGATCAAAGAGGCAGATGTCGGACAGCTGCAGGAATTTATCCACATCCTACTCCTCATCCGTTTCAGAATCCTGAGCTGCCAGCAGCCCCTCTACCATCTTTTCCAGGGCATCCTTCTGTCGAAGGGGGCCCTCTCCAAGCTTGACAGCTGGCTTCTTGGAAGTTTCGGAGTTGGCAGCTGGGCTGTCAAACTCTTTCCTCTTCCTCCTCAATTTGCTCTCCTTTCCTGCAGTGGACACAAGAAGGGGAAAATTTTGCAGGGAGAGGGATGGAGCTGCTCTAGTGTTGGACTGGGTTAGTGCTACTGCAGGGGAGTGAGGGGGGAGGGTTGCGACGGGGGGAGGGGTGAAGGTGGGAAGAGGACGGGAGCGGGTTGGGGAGGGTGGGGGGCTGATACAGACTGATACCAAACTGCCTTTGTACATTTCTATTTTTATTGTAAAGTCTATACTGGCTGTCTTTTTTTCTATTTAACTACAAGTTGAGGGGGTGATATACAGACAGTCACCAAACTCCCTTTGTCTATTTATATTTTATTTTACAGTCTATGCAGGCTGCTTCTTCGTCTATTTCAATTTTAATCTAGGGGAATATTATACACCTAAACAGAAGATTTGCTTTGGCCATTTGTATTTATAAAATTGTCTTTGCAGGCTGATTTTTTTTATATTTAACTATAAGTGTAGGGTGTAATATACACCCAAAGACGATGGCTGCATTGCCAATTGGCAAAAATGGAGAGGAAGACAATCAGGTTTGTTTGTAGAATTAAGGACGGCCTACCAGGGATTAAACAGGTTTTTTTCATAATTTATTAGCTTTAGAATTACCTTACTTATGCAAGAAAGAGGTGGAGCAGTAAATTAGGTTGTTTTAGCCCCAAAAAAGGAGATTTTTAAACAAATTTCCAAACAAAACCAAAACCAAAACAAGCAAGGGTGGTTTTGGCACAAGGGTGAAAACACAAAAGTAATCCAGATCGAAAACCAAAACCGAAACACGGGGGTCAGTGACCATCTCTAAAAGCTACTGATTATATTTCCATGGAGAGAACTGTAACACTCCAATTGATAGAGGAGTAAGGAGGAGGTACGGTCAGTGTACCAAGCGGGGAATGGGCTTTTCTGCAAGATAATGCTGAGAGCCACAAGGCTAGGAAATGGCATGGTTCCAGCAACATGAGTGAATTTAGCTGAATGCAGAGGCCTCCCCGGCCACAAGTTAGCAATCTTATTGAGCATCTATGAGTAGAGCTATTTGGAGACGGAATCCAGCACCAGTTAATTCAGGTTGCTCTGAAAACAAATGTATCTTTTATTGTTTCCATTACTAATTACAATCATTGCAGAAGAATGTTATGTATACGTGTAAGTGATTGGTTTAACCTGATTCTCGTACAGAAATGCTCAGTATGCATTGAGAAGTACAAAGACACTATAATGGCTTTACTACTCTGTGATTGTTTACCTAGCTATAGTACGTTGTAATTAAGTTGCAATCACAAGGAACAATATCCAAACTATGAATCTACTTATTCAGATGAATATTGCTCAATGTATGCTGTCTCAGTTATCTAATTAAACCTGTTCGCATGGCAATACATTCTGTAAGTGACACAATTAGAAGTCGCTGTAAAGCACATTCTGTCAGAGCATTCAGCTATATTGTATTGGATAAGTGTGTGGTTGAATGTAGAAAACTAGAATACCTGGCAAATGAAAATAAATGGTAGTACAGCAGAAATCTTTTTGTGTAATCTTTTGGTGTCATACAATCATATTTGATCAGCACTCGGATTGGATGAGTTATATGTTGGTGGGGTAACTAAAAAAAAAAATAGTGCAATCCTGCTCGGATCTCACAAAAATCAGTGTAGTATATGAGGTGAAAATGCAAAATACACATAATTGTGTAACATTGCTTGTGGATACAGCTCACAAAACATAGTATCTATAGAGAGGGTCACCACGTGCCTGGATTTCACCTGGATAATCCAGGTGTGGGACCAAGGAACCAGGTAATCATGGAACTGGAGACAGGATAGTTCAGGTCTGGGACCAGAAAAGCAGGTAATCATTGAACCAGAGACAGAATAGTCCAGGTGAGGACCCGGAAAGCAGGTAATCATGGAACTGGAGACAGGATAATCCAGGTGTGGGATCAGGCAGTAGGTAATCATGGAACTGGAGAAAGGATAATCCAGGTGTGGGATCAGGCAGTAGGTAATCATGGCACTGGAGAAAGGATAATCTAGATGTGTGACCAGGGAAGCAGGAAATCATGGAACTGGAGAAATCTAGGTGTGGGACCAGAGAAGCAGGTAATCATGGAACCGGAGACAGGATAGTCCAGGTGTGGGACCAGGAAAACAGGTAATCATGGAGCCAGAGACAGGATAGTCCAGCTGTGGAACCAGGGAGTAGGTAATCATGGAACTGGAGAAAGGATAGTCTAGGTGTGGGGCCAGGGAAGCAGGAAATCATGGAACTGGAGAAAGGATAATCTAGGTGTGGGACCAGAGAAGCAGGTAATCATGGAACCGGAGACAGGATAGTCCAGCTGTGGGACCAGGAAAGAAGGTAATCATGGAAACGGAGACAGGATAGTCCAGGAGTGGGATCAGGCAGTAGGTAATCATGGAACTGGAGAAATCTAGGTGTGGGACCAGAGAAGCAGGCAATCATGGAAACAGAGACAGATTAGTCCAAATGTGGGACCAGAGAAGCAGCTAATCATGGAACCAGAGATTAGATAATCTGGGTGTGGATCCAGGTAAGCAGGTAATCATGGAACCGGAGACAGAAAAGGAATGGCAGGGCACAGCCAAATAATTGTATGGTATGCTGTACCCAAGCTCCATCATACATTATGTCTAATATTCCTATTACAAGCTCACTGTTTGTGTTCTGCTGAATTAAAGTTTAGATAAAGCTATGATGGTTGGCTGTGTGAGCCTTTATTGATAGCTTAGAACTTCCCGATAAAACATGATGTTCATATGGTTCAGATATGGATGTAGGTTTAAGCTACAGAGATGACACAGTGACAGCGCTCATTCAAGTCAGTTATCTGATTTAGCCTAAAATTGTATGTGACATTAACACAAGACCTCAATAAAGACAGAAACAGTAATCATCACTACAATAATTAGAGAGGAAACTTGGAAGTCAGCAGGTGAAGTCAGACTTGAGGCAGTGGAGGTCACGTGAAGCTGGAGTTCAGTAGGCTGTGACAGGCCAGGTAACTATGAGGCTGAAGAACAGGTATCTATGATGTTGAAGGCCAGGTGTCTATGAGGCTGAAGGTCAGGTTACTATGAGGTTGGAAGATAAGTGAATATGACAATTGGGGCCAGGTGGTTGCGATGCTCGAGGTCAGTTGATTGTGATTTTGAAGAGCAAAAGCTTTTATGCTGGAGGCCAGGAGATTATAAAGTTACAGGTCAAGAGGTGATTGTGACACTGAAGGTCAAGTGATTTTATTTCTAGAGCACAGGAAGGTCTGACCATTATACCATAGTATGTAGAAAATAGGACAGACTAATCAAGATGTGTAACAATATTTATATATAATATGGCTGAATGGCATAGGTCAACAATTTTATTCTTATTTTTATTCTCTCCTATCTAGGCCACAATGTTTCTGCAAGCTATATTTAGCTGCATCTGTAAATAAACTAAATGTCATTACATTTGCTACATTTTGGAGATGGTACAATGGCCCAGATACTCGGTCTGTTGCATAAAACATAACATTTGAGAGTGAAATAATTATGTAGCTCATGACAGTATGTGGGAATGAGGTCATGCAATATAATCAACACTTGTTTGATGGGAAAATGCCACACGTTACAATCTGCCCTTGTCCCACATTTCTTTTAATGCATGACCTTTTATCTGATCTAATTTATATCTATGGTTTGTTTCTTTGTGTCTGAGTACACATAGTAATTAACATTGCTCTATGGTTTGGGTGGAGTACCATTAGGAATTTATGTACCAATTAAATGAAAATATGCAAGTTCTATGGCTAATTGACAATATTTAATTTGAAGCACCATAAAAGTAATGTTAATTGTATTGATAGCCATATATACCATTCAATTAAAATACACAGTATCATCATCTATTTATATAGCTCCACTAATTCCGCAGCGCTGTACAGAGAACACATTCATATCAGTTCCTGCTCCATTGGAGCTTACAGTCTAAATTCCCTAACACACACAGACTAGAGTCAATTTAATAGCAGACAATTAACCTACCAGTATGTTTTTGGAGTGTGGAGGGTGGGAGGAAACCAGAGCACCTGGAGGAAACCCACGCAAACACGGGGAGCACATACAAACTCCACAAAGATAAGGCCATGGTGGGGAATCAAACTCATGACCCCAGTGCTGTGAGGCAGAAGTACTAAACACTAAACCACCATGCTTCCCATATATATAAAAGAAAGTAAGTAAAGTAAGTAAATTATTTTAAACTTTTTGACCTATATTTCTGGAATGAGTAACAAACCAGATTTTTCTCAGTCTTAAATGTAACATTGACATTTGAATTCTCTTCTCACATGGGGAGGGGGGGGGGGGGCATTTTCCCCTTTCCACCACATTAGTAAATCAGGTTTCCATACTTAGTTCAGTACTCCAAATGGAAGTGTCAACTTCATATAATATAGCCATAATGCTAATGATTTAAGCTGGAGTGATCAATATGCAATTAACCAATCAGAAGCAGCTAAATAGCCATTATCATCATTGTGTATCATTGCACCAACCTCCAGCACCCACATAAAGTATAGCTCCTAAACGGCTTTTCTGAGGCTGTTTCTATGTCTAATTGTGCCACAATTATACGATAACAGCAGGGCCGGACTGGCCATCTGGCACTTCTGGCAAATGCCAGAAGGGCCGATGGCAGTGTGGGCCGGTCCGGCTCCCTGCGATCCCCCTATTAAATTATATTAAATAATTTTTTTTAGCCCCGGTGGAGCCGTCATGATGTCACACGTCATGACGGCTCAGTGGGCTGGCCCGGCTCCCGCGCTGTAATAAAAAAATACACTTACCATAAGCAGATTTCAAGAATCCACTGTGCGCCCTCTACAGCCAGTCCTACACGCCCGCGCGTGACGTCACATCGCGCGGCCGCGTAAGACTGGCTGTAGAGGGCGCACAGTGGATTCCCGGAGGCTGCTGAGGTAAGTGTATTTTTTATTTTCTCAGGGAAAATGGTGCTGGGGGGGAGAGGAAGAGCACCCGACAATGTGTGCAGGATGGGGGGGGGAGAGGACCCAAAACTGTGTGCAGGGGGGGAGAAGAGGACCCAAAACTGTGTGCAGGGGGGGGAGAAGAGGACCCAAAACTGTGTGCAGTGGGGGGGAGGGGAGAAGAGGACCCAAAACTGTGTGCAGTGGGGGGGGGGGGGGGAAGAGGTCCCAAAACTGTGTGATGGGGGGGAGAAGAGGACCCAAAACTGTGTGCAGGGGGAGGGGGAGAAGAGGACCCAAAACTGTGTGCAGGGGGAGGGGGGGAGAAGAGGACCCAAAACTGTGTGCAGTGGGGGGGAGGGGAGAAGAGGACCCAAAACTGTGTGCAGTGGGGGGGGGGAGAAGAGGTCCCAAAACTGTGTGATGGGGGGGAGAAGAGGACCCAAAACTGTGTGCAGGGGGAGGGGGAGAAGAGGACCCAAAACTGTGTGCAGGGGGAGGGGGGGAGAAGAGGACCCAAAACTGTGTGCAGTGGGGGGGAGGGGAGAAGAGGACCCAAAACTGTGTGCAGTGGGGGGGGGGGAGAAGAGGTCCCAAAACTGTGTGATGGGGGGGAGAAGAGGACCCAAAACTGTGTGCAGGGGGAGGGGGAGAAGAGGACCCAAAACTGTGTGCAGGGGGAGGGGGAGAAGAGGACCCAAAACTGTGTGCAGGGGGAGAAGAGGACCCAAAACTGTGTGCAGGGGGCGGGGAGAAGAGGACCCAAAAATGTGCGCAGGTGTGGGGAAAAGGACCCAAAAATGTGTGCAGGTGTGGGGAAAAGGACCAAAAAATGTGTGGGGGGGGGGGGGGGGGAGGACCCAAAAATGTGTGCATGTGTGGGGAAAAGGACCCAAAAATTAGTGCAGGGGGGGGGGGAGAGGACCCAAAAATGTGTGCATGTGTGGGGAAAATAACCCAAAAATGTGTGCAGGTGTGGGGAAAAGGACCCAAAAAAAGGGGCTGAAAATGTCTGCGGGGGAGGGGCTGAAAATGTCTGCAGGGGGGGTAAGAGGGGCTGAAAATGCCTACAGGGTTAATGAAATGTCTTGCGTGGTATTTAACAAATAGAGCAGCTTTGGGGGGCATGATAACTTTTTTTGCGTGGCAGTTACATGGCTGCTCTCTAGTCTCAGCTATCACTAGAATATTAATTACCAGTAAGATGGGGCTGGTAGAGGTAAATATTTTATTGATGTTCAGATATTACTTATATATGCCTGTACAATGGGGTAGTGTTATCTGTCCATAATGGAGTGTTTTGTTTTTTTTAATTAAAGAGCCTAATCATTCAGGGTTTGTTAACATTTTGCAATACAGTAAAATTTTTGCATTTTCAATACAGGACTCCAAATTTCCAGAAGCCAGCGAGAAGACAACAAAGCAGCAAGAGAGATGAGCAAGAACAGGTAAGAGATAACAGCGCAATCAATCTAAATTTGAATGCTGGAGAATATTTCGGAGTATTCCTATACATTGGGGGGGCAGGGGTAGGGAGGTGCTGTTGGTGTATTTGCCTACGGTGACCGAAACCCTCAATCAGGCCCTGGGTTTTCTGTAGTCGTTTTATGTTTTCGCACACAGTATGCTTCTGTAATTCAAGCAAACTGATTTGCACAACAAGGGAATAGATCAGGCTGGGCAGAAGACAAAGTGTGATACACAAGTTTGTGCTGCTGCTTAACATGTTGGACTGCACCAGCAACGCCACTTCATCGTGCAACAATATTGCGCATGGAGCCCACAGCAGGTGGGCCTGTGTGTTTTGAAATGCCAGGGCTGAATTTTAGTCCCAGTCCGGCCCTGGATAACAGCCTTACCGTGCTGGACCCATGCTTGCCCACTCCTGTCCAGTCCTATTCTTCCTCTCCAAGCATTGGGAGACGCAGATTAACAATGCGCAAAAAATGTATATACAGAGGTATGCGTACTCATTTTTGTTCCACATTTGTCACTTCTTTGGCCCATATAAACCAATAAATTGCTGTACATTCTGTACAAGTGTCTTAATATAGATGTGCATATATTTTAAATACCTGCAGTAATCAGTAATTTATTCCTATATCTAAGCTGAGTAGTTTGTGTAATAATTAGTCGCATTTAGGTTGTTAATTGCCTCTTGTCTTCAGTCTGATTGCTAGTAGGGTGATTAACTTGATTAGTCTTCTAATATTGTATATTGAAATGTTGACTTCCATGTTCAAATAGAATACAATAATTTTTAGTGTTTTCGATAAAGGAGTGATGATCAAATAATGAATACATACATTTTAATAGTGAGATTCATGTGATTTTTCTATTCCCTTTTCATGCATTTCTCTGCTCTGCAGTCAACTGAATTATTGATAAAAATATATCTCAATGAATGTGAAATGCAGCACTTGGAAACATGCCCTACAATCTTTTAGCTATTATTATTATTATTATTAATATTATTATTATTATCATTTATTTGTTAGGCTCCACAAGGTTTCCGCAGCGCCGTACATAAGACAAACAGAAGACCATACAGGGTGACATAGTACAGAGCAATAAACACAAAGTACCAATACTTCAGAACTCCGGGCAGACATATGGGTGAAGATGGAGCAGAAGAACAGGTATGAAGACAGGAGGGGAGAGGGGCCCTGCTCATACGAGCTCACATCCTAAGGGAGGGTGGACAGACAGGTACAAGAGGGAGCCATTAAAGTAAGGGAGAGAAAGGCAGGGCTGGTGGAGAGAGGGGAGAACGAGAGAAGGAGGTTAGCGAAGGAGCAACAAGGTAAGGGTTAAGTGGATGGTTGGTAGGCTTTGAGGAACAGGTGAGTTTTAAGTGCCCGTTTGAAGGAGCACAGACTGGGTGAGAGACGGATGGAGCGAGGGAGGTCGTTCCAGTGCAGGAGAGCAGCTCGGGAGAAGTCTTGGATTCTGGAGTGGGAAGAGGTGATCAGAGTGGAGGAAAGGCGGAGGTCATTGGCCCAGCACAGGGAGCGAGCAGGGGTGTGAATGGTGAGGAGGTTAGAGATATAGGGGGCAGTAGACTGGGAGAAAGCTTTGTAAGTGGTGGTGAGGAGTTTGAATAGGATCCTGTAGGGGAAGGGGAGCAAGTGTAAGGCAAGACAGAGAGGGGAGGTGGAGGAGGAGCAGCGTGAGAGAAAGATGAGTCGGGCAGCTGCATTGAGAACAGAACAAAGGGGGGCAAGGTGGGAGAAGGGGAGACCAGTGAGGAGAAGGTTGCAGTAGTCGAGGCGGGAGATGATGAGAGCATGGATGATGGTTTTGGTGGCATCTTGTGAGAGGAAGAACCGGATGCGGGCCATGTTACGCAGCTGGAAGCGGCAGGTTTGGGCTACAGATTGGATGTGGGGGACAAATGAGAGAGAGGAGTCAAGGGTAACACCCAGGTAATGGAGCTGGGTGACAGAGGAGATGGTTGTGTTATTAACCATGATAGAGAGGTTGTGGTGGGAAGGGAGCCTGGGGGGAGGGAAGACAATTAGTTCAGTTTTTGAGATATTAATTTTGAGAAAGCGCGAGGACATCCAGGAGGAGATGGCAGAGAGGCAGTCAGATACACGAGAGAGGAGAGTGGGAGAGAGATCAGGAGAAGATATGTAGAGCTGAATGTCGTCAGCATAGAGGTGATACTGAAGACCGTGGGAGGAGATGAGAGTCCCGAGGGAGGAAGTGTAGAGCGAGAATAGCCCTGGGGGACTCCAACCGGGAGAGGGGAGGGGGAGGAGGAAGAGCCAGATGTGGAGACGGAGAAGGTGCGGTTGGCGAGGTAAGAGCAGAACCAGGCGTGGACAGAACCAGAGAGGCTGAGAGAGAGAAGAGTTTGCAGAAGGAGGGGGTGTTCCACGGTGTCAAAGGCCGCAGAGAGGTCAAGTAGGATGAGTATGGAGAAGTGACCCCTGTATTTGGCTGAGAGGAGGTCAGGGCGGTTTCGGTAGAATGGAGGGGGCAGTAGCCAGATTGGAGAGGGTCGAGGAGGGAATTGTCTGAGAGGTAATTGGTGAGACGACAGCAGACTATCCGCTCAAGTAGTAATAGCTATATGGTATGGTTACCCTCTATTTGTTTGTTTGTTTGTGTAAGAATTCTATTACTTTGTTTGTAGTGTGTGTTATTAGTGGGGGTTAATTCATGAAAGTGGTCACATGGCTAATTATTATTATTATTATTATTATCATTTATTTGTTAGGCGCCACAAGGTATCCGCAGCGACGCACACAGTACTAACAGTAGACTATACAGGGTGAAACCATACAGAACAATGAACAAAAAGTACCAATATTTCAGAAGCTCCGGCCAGTCATATGCAGTAAAGACGGGGCAGAAGAACAGGTATGGAGACAGGAGGGGAAGGGGTCCTGCTCATACGAGCTTACATCCTAAGGGAGGGTAAACAGACCAGGCACAAGAGGAGCCAGTTGAGGCAAGAGGAGAGAAGGGAGGACGAGCAAAGGGAGGAGATAGGGTTTAAGTAGATGGTTGGTAAGCTTTGAGGAAGAGGTGAGTTTTGAGTGCACGTTTGAAGGAGCACAGGGTAAGAGAGAGACGGATGGAACGAGGGAGGTCATTCCAGAGAAGGGGGGCTGCACGGGAAAAGTCTTGGATTCTGGAGTGGGAAGAGGTGATAAGGGTGGAGGAGAGGCGGCGGTCGTTGGCCGAAGCGCAGGGAGCGGGCAGGAGTGTGAATGGAGAGGAGGTTAGAGATATAAGGGGCAGTAGAGTTGGAGAGAGCCTTCTAAGTGGTGGTGAGGAGTTTGAAAAGGATTCTGTAGGGGAAGGGGAGCCAGTGTAAGGCAATGCAGAGAGGGGAGGCAGAGGAGGAGCAGCGTGAGAGGAAGATGAGTCTTGTGGCCACATTGAGTATAGAGCGGAGGGGGGAGAGACGGGAGTGGGGGAGGCCAGTGAGGAGAAGGTCACAATAATAATAATTAAACCTATTTACACAACAGTCTAAGGCTGTTTAAGCCTGTGAGGCTGTTAGCTAGTGAGGATTCTTCTATGTGAGGATTTTTACAAGTGTATTAACAAATTTAGTTAGTATAGTAAGAGATATACAAGAGATGAACAGGAGTGGAACCTTCTACCTGCAAACAGTGCTACATGAGGACAACATTCCACAATCACCAGTGAGCTCTGATATTCTCCACCACCTGCATTGTCAAATCACTGGACATTCCCTGCTGATCTGTTTCTGACACTTCTTTTTGACTGGTGCAGTTTTAATATGACTTGTTGATTCCACTTATGCTGCTTGTATTCCCACCTTTAAACCGCACTGTTGCTCCACTTAGCTTGAATTTTTAACTGGCTCCCTCTTTGTCAGGCGCCATCCCCGCATCGGGATCAGAAAGCAGGGACGGCCGCCTGTCATTTCCGGCCGAGGGAGCTCTGTTGCTAGTCTCTCCCGTCCGTCGGAAGCGCCACCTGAGCAGGCGCGACAGTGCGCCTCGTTGCTAGGCAATGGGACGCTATTTTCTAGCCTCGGTCGGCGGTCTATGACACCCTGACCGCCGACCAATCATGTCCTGGGTCCCTCTATTTAAACCTGACTCTGGCACCATTAGGGTGCCAGAGTATCAGGTCTATTTCCTGCCTCCAGCGTTTCTGGAATTTGTGCTTCAGTTCTCCTGTTTTGACCCGGCTTGTTTGACTACCCTCCTGATTCCTGTTTTAGCTTGTGTACTCTCCTGGTTTGGCACCGCATTGTCCTCTTGTTTTGCCCGGCTAGTCCTGACTACCCTCTATGCTTTTACACTGGTAACTGTCTTGGAGAACCGCAACCTGCGCACCTCTAGCAGCGAAGTCCAAACCTCCTTGCGGGGGTCCCTGGCGAAAACGGGGGGTGCGTTAGACTCCGCGCCTCCCTGTACAGGAGAGCTAATACCAGTTAGTAGTTCCATCCAGCTCACAGTCCTGACACTCTTGTCCTGTGGATTTACATAACCAGCTCAGTGCACCTTGTATTATGTTATACAATTGCCTTCCAATCATGCCTAATGTCACTGTGTAATCTAAGTGTTTTTCTAAACACACCCATCTGGTATCTTTACTGCTTCCTCTTCCCTGGCTCATACTTTGCATATTTTCTTTCTCTTTTCTCTCCTTCTACCGCTGCACTCTCTCGCTTTACTCACTTTTCCTGTTTTCACCATTTCCTCACTTCACTTGTCAGCCCTTACCATCCTTGATATCTGTATTACTTTCAGCTGTCTATTCCACACCTTCTCTAGCTTTATCATGATTTGTGCCTCTCTCACTTCTGTCCTCTCCCTCTAGCTCCCTGCTTCCCTTGTCCAACCTTTCCATATTCTTCCTCCTCCTCACTCCCCCCTCTCCCTTCCCACCCCCCACCCTATTTCACTCCTCTCTTCTCTTCTGTGCCTCTGTTCTGACTCGTTGCCCCCTCCACAATCTTTCCCTCTCTTCTCCTTTTCCCCACTCATGCCCTTTCCCTCTTGTCCCCATACTTCTTTCCCCCTGCTGCTCTTTTCGGGTTCTTCCTCCTGAACCTTCCCTCTCTTGTTCCTCCTTTGAGGTACTCTCTATCCGCCTATTTCACCCAGTCCACCTCCGTGTTGCTGTTATCTACTGTCCTCCTGGTCCTGTCTCTCAATTCCTTGATCACTTTGCCACCTGGCTCCCTCACTTTTTCTCCTCTGACCTTCCCTCCCTCATCTTGGGGGACTTTAATATCCCTATAGACAATCCCTCAGACCCTGCTGCCTCCAAACTTCTCTCCCTCTCCTCCTCCCTTGGTCTCTCTCAATGAACCTCCTCTCTCTCCCACTGCAGTGGCCACTCCCTTGATCTGGTTTTATCACACCTCAGTACTGTCTCTGACCTTATTAATTCACCTTTTTCCTCTCTTGGACCACCATCTCCTCTCTTTTAGCATCTCTACACCCCTCTCACCATCCCCATCCCCCAAGGTTACTCTCACCAGGCGTAATCTTGACACAGTTGGTCCTACCACATTCTCCTCCTCCCTGGGCTCGCTCCTCTTTCCCATCACCACTCTTTCTTGCCCTGATGAGGCTGTCTCCTTATACAATCACACTCTTACCACAGTACTTGGCTCTGTCACCCCAGCTGTCATCATCAAGCTTCGCCGGTCCCCGCCTCAACCGTGGCACTCAAAACTTACCCGCTATATTCAAAAATGCTCCCGCAGTGCTGAACGGCTCTGAAGAAAGTCATGCACTCATGCTGACTTTCTCCACTTAAGTTCATGCTTGCATCTTACAGTTCATCCCTATTGCTCTCTAAACAATCCTTCTTTAAGGCACTCATTTCTTCCCAATTCTCCAACCCCTGTTGGCTTTATGCCACCTTAAACTCCCTCATCTCCCCTCCCCATCTCCCACACCCCCCCCCACACTCTCTGCTATCTACTTTGCTATCCACTTCACCTCCAAGATTGAGTCAATACGTCATGACATCTCCCAGCAGTCCCTTGTTTCTGTCCCTCAAATCCGATGCCTTGGGGTCATCCTTGATTCCTCCCTCTCCTTCAAGCCTCACATTCTGTCTCTCTCAAAGTCCTGCTACTTCCACTTTTGGAATATAGCCGAGATACACCCCTTGTTCACTCGCTTATAATCTCTCGCCTTGACTACTGTAACCTCCTTTTCTGTGGCCTACCTGATTCTCACCTTGACCCTCTTAAGTCTATACTCAATTTTTATTTTTCTCTCCTGCTGTCTCCCTCCAACAGTCACTACATTGGCTCCCCATGGCCTACAGAGTTAAATTTAAACTCCTCACCCTCACCTTTAAAACTCTTAATCAATCTTCCCCTCCCTATATCTCCAATCTCATCTCTACCTACACTCCTAACCACACTCTCAGCTTTGCCTGTGACCACCGCCACACTACTTCACTGATCACCTCTTCCCACTCCCGTCTCCAGGACTTTGCCCGGGGTGCACCTCAGCTGTGGAACTATCTTCCACGTTACATCAAGTTAGCATCTACTCTTAAAGGCTTCAAGCGTGCCCTTAAGACTCATTTCTTTATTCAAGGCTATCAGTCCTCCTCCTAACTCAATTGTCCCGGCTCACACCCCCAGTTAGTAGCACCTATTTGTGTTACCATGTTTCCTTTAGAATGTAAGCTCTCAGGAGCCGGGTCCTCTTTCCATGTTTGCTCCTTCTACTATTCCATCACCCTCTGTACCTCTTGGCCTGCTTCCCTAGCAGTGTTATCTTAAGCTTCGGCCTACTTCTCGCTGATTTATACCATCACTTTCACTCATTGTCCCAGAAATAATTTGATTTGCATTACCATGTTATCTGTGTGTGTGGGTATATATATTTATATATTTTTGTTCTTCATATTTTGTTCTTTATGTATCATGTTGTGTCATGGGTCACTGTTTTCTGTGTATGTCATGTACGGTGCTGTGGATCCTTTGTGGCGCCTTATATATTAAAGATAATAATAATAATAATATACTTGCAGCATTGTAATCAATTCACTTTATATTTTTTAGACTTCTGTTTTCAGGTGTTGCATCAAAATGTGTTTCAACACAAATACTTTTAATATTATCATAGATTTGTAAGGTACCACAGTGTTCTTCAGCGCCGTGCAGTTGGGAGCGGGACATACATAAAACAAGGACATTCAAGGCAGACGAAGGAAACGCTGACATGAAAACAAAGGGTATAGATGACCCTCTTCATTAGATAGCTTGCATTCTAAGTGTCTCAGGAATGTCCTGGCATGAAGGAAGTACAGTGCATAAATTATATATATATATATATATATATATATATATATATATATATATATAAACAAGTTAACCCATGCATTCTAGTCAAATCAAGCTACTTAAGGTGTTAAAAAGGTTCTTGTCATGCATTTGGGGCTAGGCCAGGCCTCCTCAGGGGAAGAGCGTTACTTCCCGACGTAAGCGCCCTTTTTTAACGTGGTTTTGTCCACATGTCACCACCTCATCATTTTCTCCATCACCTCATCCTTCATCTTTATCGCCACATCTATCCAGATGTCTATCCAGACTCAGGGATCTCTCTCAGCGGTCCTGAGTATCACACTCCTCGCACTCCGTCACCCCTGGCAACCACCAACCACTCCCCACTGTCACCCCCGGCAACCACCAACCACTCCAAACTGTCACTTCTCCTTCAAGAAATATATATATATTTTTTAAATCTTTATAAACACTTTTAACAATTAACAAATTAAATTAACAAATTAAAAACATCTTAGTATACCAAATTTCAGCCCTTTCTGAGGTTTTTATTCCACACACACACTAAGAATTAAGTAGGTCAGTGTATAACTTCACCCAGCGGGTGGCGCTGCAGCTTGTTGTTGTTTTTTTCACACACAGACACACTCCACTAGGCTTTTATATAGTAGATGATATATATATATATATATATATATATACACATACATACACTTGTGTGTGTGTGTGTGTGTGTGTGTGTTTTTTCAAATTGTACCATAGGGATGTACAGAAATTTGTGACATTGTGGCACTTTGGACCTGTTCAGAAAGCACCTTTATGAATTACTTTTGTGAACATAATCCCCAGGAGTGTATGAGGTCCGAAGTTTTGTTCCATAATGGCTTCAGATAATGCCCTTATCCATTCAATATATGGTATTGTTCATACTTTCCAACTTTCTTCAAGTGTATTCCAGGAGAGGGGCATGACTAAAGGGCGGGAGGGGGCGGGGTGCGTCCCCACAACAGAAAATCCGGTTTGTCGTGGGGGGCCAAAATGACACGATCCACCGCAAATCGCGTCCTTTAGGCTAGGCAGTTGCGGGATGCGGGAGACTGCTCTCCCGGGAGTCCATGAGACTAACCCGAATTTCGGGAGTTTCCCAGACATTCTGGAAGAGTTGGCAAGTATGGTATTTTTGTATGAAATTACTTGTCCAACTTACAGAGCAAATACCCCTTTGATAAGGAGACTGGCTGCAGTTTCTAAAAAAAAAAGTTCCATCTCCAATAAATGATTGTTCTGAAGGACCGCTATGGGTTGAACAAGTTGGAATCTTCACCTTGTCAGGTGCACCTTAGGTAATAAATAAGTATAGAACTCTTGTGCTCCGGGAAAGTGTAATCATGAATAGATTTACCATTTGTTTTATTCTTCAGATGTGACTATTTAGACTAATCTTGTAACTGTAAACCCGACAGGTCACAGCAAATCACAGCATTTCTGTAAAGCACTCATTTGAATACTATGCAAACAAAGTTTCATTTTTAGAGACTATCTTTTTATAAAATTATACAGTGCACTAAATGTACCGTGCAAGACAAGCATGCAGTCTTGCAGACATTGAAATTGCTTACGATTCCGCTAGGCTGAAAACATTATTTCAACAAATAAATGGACTATGTTAAATAGAAAGCAACATATTCCATTCCACAATTTAATTATAGTTTTGTAAAATGTGCTCACTGATGTAAGTTATTAAAGTATGAATAGGTAATTAGTCTTTCTGCAGTTGGCAGCTGTTGTTTCAATACTAGGAAGGAGCATTCTGAATTTAGCATTTTCATGAAGTGCCAAGACAAAATAATTAAGCCCCCCAAAATGTACACAGTTATAATTACCTATATAGTTGAACATATGTATGTGACACAGCCTAAATCATAATCAGAAATGGCTTCTTAAACCTATAATTCAAATAGTCAGTAGGTAACTTGCTTTTTACTTTCTTGTCAATGAAAATTATCTTGAGTACAAAATTGGGATTGGTAACACTTTGTAAGAATTATTAATTACAGTTTGAGGTTGCCACATGCAATCTGGAGGAAAGGCTGGTACTAGAAATTCTAAATAAAGAGCATGTTTGGAACACCTTTTGACGGAATTATTCTGAAATCCCTGAATCTTCACCTAGCTCCTTGTAGAAATAAAAGAAAATTCCATTTATATGAAAGATGATAAGTAATCTTATATTTTTGCAGCATCCGATTACAAGCGAATTGGAAGTTATTTCTCAATATCCAACAAACACTATTTATTACCAAACTCCTTAGTAATATCAGCCACAAGGTAAAACTGTACATCACAGCCAAGGAGACAATTGTCATGTCACAAAATGTAAGAAGCAAAGCTGGCCAATAGCAGCGCTCCAATACCCAACCACACGATTTATCGACACTGGAATGAACACTTCATTTTATCCGGTGGCATTTCTCATTATGGCCTCTATCTGCTTACAGTCATGTCAAATGTTTACCTTTAATAACATCAAGATTTATGGCGTGTGGAAGAAGCCAAAAAATATAAAACCCAAGAAAAGTATATGTCTATACAGTGCATGAGAAATAATCTGCACAGCATGAAAGGCAGGACAATGTCTACATCCTCCATATCAGACTCTGAGGCACTTTGAATGATGTAATGTTTTTTGTTTTATCTTGTACCAGCTCAATGCTTTGCAAAATGCATAACAGCTGCTTGTATTATCTCCCATCTTGGTATAATAATTCAGGCTTGGTGTCTTGCTTTCTATCCAATACACTCGACTGTACTACTTCCACTGGTGCCAGTGCAATCAAAACACCTTCAGTATTATAAATCTATTTTTATGGGTTTATAGTAACAGTTGCTATTTTTCTATAAACATCCATTGTTCCTGAAGACAGATGAGCATTAAAGAGAAATCATGGCTAAAATGCAAGTTGCATTTTAATAGCCAAATATGATTAACAAATATATGTGAGTGTAAGTTTCCACCCCTTAAATATGAAATGTTATTTGTCTACAGTATATTTTGTCTACAAAATCAATTATATGGGCAGCACAGTGGCTAAGTGGTTAGCACTTCTGCTTCAGAGTGTTGGGGTCATGAGTTCAACTCCCGACCATGACCTTATCTGTGTGGAGTTTGTATGTTCTCCCCATGTTTGCGTGGGTTTCCTCCTGGTGCTCCAGTTTCCTCCCACACTCCAAAAACATACTGGTAGGTTAATTGACTGCTATCAAAATTGTGTGTGTGTGTGTGTGTGTGTGTATGTTAGGGAATTTAGACTGTAAGCTCCACTGGGGCAGGGACTGATGTGAATGAGTTCTTTGTACAGCGCTTCGGAATCAGTGGTGCTATATAAATAAATGATGATGATGATTATATGACAAAATATACCCTAGGCAAATATGAGGTTCATTCTTTTTTGTGAATTGGATACAGAAACGTTTGGGTTTGAGCCACAAAATCAATTTTGTAAAACAAAATCTGTTTCATAAAGAAAACATGATACAAAAATGAAACTAGCATTATTTTGCAACAAGCTATAAAATTCATACAGTATCTACAAAAAGCACAATAGGGAAAAGTATGTGTGACAGAATGGACCTCCTATGCCACCGTGTCTATTGTTTTGCTGGGGATCGGCTGGGCTTGCCTTGCCACCGCCCCCTTTCTTTCTCCCAAATACACCCTCTAACCGCAGTAGGAGGGTAGGAGTGGCTTTTGCTGCTGCCTCCACTAGGTTCCTTAGAGGCACCTAGAACCGCATCCTTCTGGGTAACTCTTGCTGCTAGGGTACCCGCTTGCTAGTACACTTGGGCTAGTATCCCTGACCTCTTGCCTTCAGATCGGGGTTGCTGTGGATGGTTCGCCCTGGCCTATTATACTAACCAGTGCTGTAGGGTAGCAGGCAGAGCATTGGTACTGGATGCTGGGTTCCAACCTCAGAACAGCTGGATACTGGATTAGATTGGGTCACAGGAAGTACAGCACATAAGTAGGCATCAAAGCTGGTTCCATAAGCAGTGAGCTCCATAAGCTCAGGAAGTCCTAAAAAGGACAGTTACACACTTGTTTGAGGTACTAGTGATATCCAGAAAGTACAGATAGTATGATACATTATATGGTCAAACAGTCCTCTTTTTGTACAGATTTACACAGATACCCTGGCAGGAGGTAATCCAGCCTCCTGCCCCTCTAACCAATCCAGGTGCTTCATGCAGCCTGCACATAACTCAGCCTGGAGGCGTTTAACACATTTTTACATTGCTGTTAGTGGTACCTGAGGTTTTCTATTGAATGTTTACTATCAGGTTATAACATTTCTCTAATTTTGCTTTGAATGCAATTTAACTTGCAAGATTCACATTCATCTGTGATCACTTGCATAGTGAGTCTATCAGCATGTATACGTACCTCCTCCTGTCTTTCAGGCTCAACAAGTGTTTTGGTCACTCAGCAATGAAAAGGTCTAATTAACATGAGATCACCTGTCTCCTGAAAGTTGCAAAATCCAAACATGACATACTGTCTCAGAAGTCAATACATTTCCACACATACCAATATAAAAAGATAAGTACATTTGCAATGGTATACAGAGGTGTACTGCACTCCTAATCAAAATAAGTATCTACAATAAGGTATTTCTACATGATTCAGCCACAAATAAGTTATTTATAAGTGATCCAGCCACAGTATGATTTTATAACAAGACAATTTGTCAAAAAAAACAATTATGAAGCATGATTTTTTTTATCAATATCAATTTTGAAGTCAGAGATATAAAAGTGATTACAAAAAATATAAAATCTTATTTTGTAATACAAGAATAAAGTGCTCTGCACTAGCACAATACATGAAGAGATTTTTATTCCAGTAATGTGATCATTCTTTCTCTGCTAAGGGGCCACAGATCTCACCAATGTGCATGGATCCAGTAGTAGAACGAGAACTTAGGTGACAACAAAAGGTTATGGAGAATTGGTGTTCATTTCTTCTTTCCTCCCATCATTCGGAAAGGCAGGTGTCACTGGTCAATCTTCACAAGGATCCATGTGTGCCAGCAATACTTGATCTGGACATTGAGACCAATGAAATTGATGACATCTGGCCGCGACACTCCAGTCTGTGTCATCCAACCATCTCCAAGATTTTGTTATAAAATTCTGACAGATCAGGAGTCTTGTCATAATCTGTTTGCTAGCTTCAGCTGTAGCACAATGAGGAAGGTCATCAAACCCTGCTACAACGGTCTGAAGAAAGTGAGATAACGAGTTACAGATTGGATCCTCTTGTTTCAGATGGAGGGTTGCCCAAGTCAGGGCATCTTCTTTCAGGAGTGTAAGCATCATACCCGCTTCAGGTGCGTCTGTACAGTAAGTGCATGGTTTCATTTTAAATGGCAGCCTACATCGAGATATAATTAGTGATATTGTCCACACTTACCGCTAATTTCTGTTCATATCCAACTGTGGTTCCAGTGATACTCGAACTGGACACCCGCCTAAGTGTTATCTGTGTTTGCATCTTTGGGGTGAATTGCAAGAAAGATGGTTCCAGAAAATTAGCTCCAGCAGAAGACATAGATGGTCAGTTTATTCTGCAAGGCCAGAAAGACATTGTGATGGTACAAAGTTGTTATTACAATTTGCAGTAGAATAGGGGGAGAGGACTAAGCCACAGTCTTGTATGCAGTTCTCAATCCACCACAGTGCTGACGCGGTTTTCAGAGCTAAATTACATGTCGTTCAGGCCAAGCCACATGGTAAAACTGGATCTGAAATGTCTGGTTTTGCCACTTCCATTACAATCCCTAACAGCCCAGCCTACTCAGCATCGGGTCCAGTCCTCTACAGGGGGCCTGAAAATATGATGGTTTTTCCCACACCTAGAGAGTACCATCCCAATGCTAAGTAACAATGGGCCCCTCCTGTTACCCCTAACCGTTGTGGGTACCAAGGTAAAATATAGTGCCTGCTCTTGTGGCAGAAGAGGATCTCGGGGAATCATAATGATTTCTTTATGTATGGAGGCATATAATTACTTCATTAGGATTCAGGACTATCACATCTCTTTCATTAGAATCAGAACAATTATTTTTATTTTAGGTCAGGGGCATTATTCTTAATTTAGAATCAGGGGAATTATCCTTATTTAGGATTGGGGCAAAGCTTGCAGTGCTCACTTGTGGCACTAAAGGTACAAGTATGCACTGGCACCCATGTGCCAGCTGGTACTTATGGTTCTACAGAGCTACCATCCACAACCCATACTTTCATCTCAGTGAAGGTAAGCTTCAAAAGTGTAAGGAGTGGTGGATGCAGATGCACTCCACAACGAATCCTTCTCCATTTCTATTAACCTCTTGGTTGCTATGGATGCCTCAGAGAATCTAGGCAGATATTGTAGTGCATATGATTGCACTGCAGTGAATCCCCCCACGGAGTCTTCTGATTGGCTAGCTGCTCTTTATACTGCATGGAGCTCAGTTCCTCTTTGCTGATAATACGTTGTCACGAAATCTGGTGAAATTTAGAGAGTCCTGTGTATCTGCCCATAACTGATGCTCTAACTGGGACGCAGAGTCTAACGGTAGGTGGTATTCACCACTACCCCTAGGAGAGGGTATGGACTTTGCAGCACCTATTACCGCAAGTCGCGGTTCCCAGCAGAAGTGATGGCAGAACAGTAGGTGGAGCCTAATGTGGCAGGAACGCTATGATAGTGGGAATTGCTCCAGGAGATATAGTAAGCTACTAGTAGGAGCAAAGTTGATCCGTCAAATGGAAACTCAGAGTAATGGCATGTGAATACTGGTGCAATGGCAGTTCGAGGGAAACAATAGTGATGAAGAACTTGCTGATCCATTAGATGGTAACTCAGAGCAACAGCGGATGAATCACTGGTACAGCGGCAGTTCAGTAGAAACAATAACGATGAAGAACTTAGCTGATCCGTTAGATGGTAACTCAGAGCAACAGCAGGTGAATTACTGGCACAGCAGCAGTTCAGTAGAAACAATAACGATGAAGAACTTAGTTGATCCGTTAGATGGTATCTCAGAGCAACAGCAGGTGAATTACTGGTACAGCGACAGTTCAATAGGAACAATAATGTTGAAGACTTTAGCTAATCCGTTATAGGGTAACTCAGAGCAACAGCAAGTGGGTTACCGGTACAGCGATAGTTCAGTAGAAACAATAATGTTGAAAGAACTTAGCTGATCCGTTATGTGGTGACTCAGTGCAGCAGGTGTGGAGAGTTCCTAATGAGGCTGGAGCTCCAGTAGTGAAGCGCTGAAGATGGGGCAGTCAAGCCAAGCAGGAAACATAGAACACGGCTGCAGAGGACAAGTATTGTAGAAGTTCCAGCGGAGGCACCGAAGATAAACTACAGCAGACTTTGGAAGAGTAATGCACAGCAGCTACAGGTAAGTCACACGAAGAAAGCCCAATCTTGATGAGAGTGAGTAACTCGAAGAACAGGCATCAGACAGCAGGAACTGGGAGATTTAAATAGTACTCCAAAGTGCTAGGGCCAATGGGAACGGGTAGGAGGTCATAAAGGTGAGTGGTGGCTGACACATGCGCAGGACAAACCACCAGGTGGAGAATGAAAAGCAAAACACTGAGTTCAGGATGCCGTGTTCACTGCTTATGAGATAGAGGTAACAAAGCAGATACCCTTTCACGGGGCCGGCGTGTGACATACATTCAGTCATGCTGTTCCTTTGAAATATCTGCCCTGACCCTGACCCCAGCCTTGGATACTCACTACTGTTTGGACTGCTGTCTGCCCTGACTCCTGCATTGGATATTGCTCTCTAGACATAGCCTGAACTAATCACAACTCTGGACCCAGACTATGCTCATCATTTCTTGCTTGGACCATACTTGGATTCAGACCTTGTTCTGTATGTTGTCTTATCGACACATAAATTCTGCACCAGATCTGTGTGAGCAGCCATGTATCACTCAGTGCATTATACATTACCGAAGTCTCCAATACATATAAAACAAGTGCTAGAGCCAAGTTCTAGAATAAGCGTCCATCTCACAAAATTGGCAGACAGGTTCATATGTCTTTCTGCTCTGCTTCCATGAAGTTACAGAATCTATTGAAGTGTCGTTATTTGCACCATAGATGAAGATTGATCATCAAAACCAGCGACACCCTGAACTTTATTTCCATCAGTAATCTCTGTTGAAATGATTTGGTATATTCTCTATTTTTCAGCAGTGGATTGACATAATATCAGAAAGAGTGTATGTATGACTTATTGGGGAAATATAATGACAACTGTCAAAACTGACTGCAGATGTTTATTTGAATTTTAGACTCTGATGTGATCCTTGTCATTATTATACACTAATATTGTAATGTATGATGTGTTGAATATTACATTATGCCTTACTTCCATTACTCCTACTCCTAATATGCTTCTATTACATAATTTCTCATAAATTTGAGAAGGTACACACTGAATTTTTTTTACAAAAGTTGAAAAAAATCACCAAAAAGGGATTTTTTTTTAATAACAATTAAATTGTCAAATCAGTTAGTTAAAGTAAAGCATCTTTTTTCTAGTTTTATTCACTAGGTCATGATGATTTATCATGAATCATGGTCATGTAATAGTGTGTGTTGTGTTCATATTCATTCTTCATATAATCATTAACAAAACAGGATGCCATGTTATTTTCATTTCTAAGTTGTTTATAGCACTATATTCATTTTGCCTCTGCAAAGGCAAAGAGTTTCATTCAGTCTCCTCTCATTATCGTCATTGAAGTATTGTATATTTTATACCTTCAATGATTCACATGAATAATGAAATCTAGATCAGTGTCTTATTGAAGAAAAAGTACAATACAAAATATGTTTAGTGCAATAAAGCTCAGCAGCAGGATTTTCCATTCCTTTTTTACAATAAGGTAAAACATACTCATTTTACCAATACCAGCACAGCTAGAAGAGAAAACAGTTTCTCCCCATATTCAGATTTTTCAGCCTAGGTTTCTTTTCATTATTATCCATACTTTGTCTTGGAATTTTTCATACTTGAATAACAAAAAAAATAAAAAATACCATCTATAGGACAAGTAAATTACCTTTAAACAGTGGCATTGAGAGCCAGTGATTGTACACAATAGAAAACATTTAACGGATAACAAATAACAGTACAGGATACAGTGCCAGTGGAGGAAGTCTCACTCTCTTGCTGACCTCCTTCATTTTAAATTCATCCTCTCCTCCCTCCTACAAGTCTGCCTTCTCTATCACCAAACAATATTTCTTTATGTCCTCCAAATCTTCCAACCCCAAGCATGTCACCGCCAACGGGTACTACAATAGCGGCATGTCTGTCCCCCGTCTATTATGTGTTACTGTGAAACAGAGCTTCTTCTTCGCCTTCAAGTCCCACCTCTACCTTCCTCCATATTTCCTCACTACCCTTGACTTTGCCACCTTATTCACCTCCAAAATAGCATCCTTCAGACTAGATATATCCACTCGTAAACAACAAATCAAAAATGACTAAGTCCACGGCGCAAACCAATGTATCAAATCCAAAAGGCAGCCTGTAGCAAACCATATAGGAAACACCAATCCCTATCAAACATATATATACACACAGCAAATTTGCAAACAGGCGCCAATCATCTGTAAATTCACCAAAATATAAAATCAAAAAAGTCCAGAAAAAGTATATATAAATGTAGAGTCCTATGTTCCAAAAGGCACAGTTATGGAATCTTCTGATCAAGTCGAATGTTCCAATATTCCTCATAAGTAATACATGCAAAAGAGAAGGAGAAAAAACATAGTGCAATCCACATATATATAAAAAATGTAGATGGAGGAGAAAAATCCCTATGTACTCCGTGCAATAATAGATAAACGGGAACACCTCACGTGATAATGGGTTAAACTTGGTGCTCTGTGTTTTGGGAAGGTTCAGACGGCTGCAGATGGCTGCCATAGGCTACAATACAGAGCACTGCACCCCCTTCTTTTCAGGACAACATTCGATTTAATTGAAGGAAGCTCTGCATTGTTGGATCGATGTTTGTGGGGAGCTGCATCTCGGGCATGATTGGAGTTTGACCGCGCTGTCTGTCCGGTATTGTCGAGTGATATTGTGGATTGGAGGACCGACGAGTTTGGGGAGTTGCATCTTGCGTACAGGCTTGTTTTCACTATATTATTTGGTGAGTGCGCAACCCTGAGGGGTTAAGTTTAACCCATTATCACGTGAGGTGTTCCCGTTTATCTATTATTGCACGGAGTACATAGGGATTTTTCTCCTCCATCTACATTTTTTATATATATGTGGATTGCACTATGTTTTTTCTCCTTCTCTTTTGCATGTATTACTTATGAGGAATATTGGAACATTCGACTTGATCAGAAGATTCCATAACTGTGCCTTTTGGAACATAGGACTTCCTCTACATTTATATATACTTTTTCTGGACTTTTTTGATTTTATATTTTGGTGAATTTACAGATGATTGGCGCCTGTTTGCAAATTTGCTGTGTGTATAGATATATCCACTAGCCATGCCCCTCCTCTAGCTTCTTTCTCCCTACCAATGCAGATGAAGTTATGTTCTTCTCTCATCCCCCACCAACCTACCGAGTCAATCTCATTCCCCTTCAACTTCTGCCCTCCCTCTCCCCTAATGTCTGCTTCCACCTCACCAACCTTTTCAAACTTTATCTCTCCTCCAGCAACTTGTCCTCTTCCTTCAATCATGCCTCATCTCTCCCATTCTCAAAAATCCCTCTCTTAATCCCACCTAACTTTCAAACCAGTACCCAAGCTCCTTCCCCCCCTTTCTGTCAAAAATACTTGAGATGCTCAACTACTCCTGGCTTGCAACCTTCCTCTTTGACAACTCCCGCGTTGACACTCTCCAATCTGGCTTCTGCCGCCTCCACTACACAGAAACTGCCCTGACCAAATTCATCAATAATCTTCTTGCAGCTGACTCCAAGGATCATTTCTCCATGCTTATCCTTTTGGATCACCTAGCGACTTTTTGACATAGTGGACTACCCTCTTCTACTGATCACATTTCATTCCATTGGTTTCATAACACTATCCCCTCTTGGTTTACCACTTACTTCTCAAACTGTCCTTCACTATCTCTACATCTTCCTCCCCCCCTCTCCCACTTCTCATTGGGGTTCCTCAAGACTCCGTCCCCACCCCCTGCTGATCTCAATCTATACTTCCTCCTTTGGCAAGCTAATCAGCTCCTTTGGTCTATAGTTCCACCTCCATGTCTACCTGTCCTCCGATTACCTCTCCATGTCCTTCCTCTTGCATATTTTCACCTGTATTTCCACCACCTCCTCCTGGAGGTCACAATGCTTTCTCAAGCCAAATTGCTAAAACTGAGTACATTTTCTTACATCATTCGTAAGTCACCACACCTCCCCACCTCTCCCTCTGTCACGGTCCGGAGACAGGATCGGAGCCCAGTGGCATGGAGCAAGGCTGGCCAACAGGAGATTATATGGTAAGAATGGTCAAACGTAGACGGGTTCGGTACACAAAGAGGCGAGGAGGTCCAATGGTTCAGGAAGAGGCGAAGTGGAGCGCAAGCCGAGTTCAGTACACGAGTAGTTAATGCTTGGAACCAGGAAAAGCAACAGGAGCAGGAACTTGATCACAGGCAAGGAGCACAATAATCAGGCACTGGAGACAGGAACTGGCTAGGCTTTTATAGGAAGTCAAGGGGTGGAGCTAAGGCATGCTGGAACATCAGGAGATCACTAGAACTGATCTGGAACACAGAATAAAGGCAAGGAACTGTCCAGCAGCCAGAATAGCTCAGTCAGTAGAGCAGCAGTCCACAGAGGCAGAAGCCCTGGATTCAAATCCTGACACCCTCACTGTTGACAACACCACAATCTTCTCAGTTCCTCAAGTCTGCTGACTGGGTATTACTCTTGATTGCTCTCTTTGATTCACTCCCCATACTCAATCCCTGTCCCACTCCTGTCGCTTCCATCTCCGGAACATTGCCAGGACTCAACTCTCCCTTTCTCTTCATACTACCAAAACATTAATGCACTCAATCATCGCCTCTCCCCTCTAAATTTTGCTGTCATCCAACGTTCATTTATCTTTATAAATTAGACTTGTAACATTGTCTGTAGATAGCATAATGCGACAATCTGTTACAATGGCACTTATAGCACTACTCTCCCTTTGGACACTGATGGCAGGGCAGTTAAAGCATTTTATCTCCAAGTTTGCCAGCAGTGGTCACGTTTGGAATATAGACAACCAATAAAGATAATGATTTTCCAAATAATTATAATGTAAATGATGCTTTCTCTTATGTTCTGAATTGCAAAATAACTCAAACAGCAGCTGTTTGATCAATTTCGCCATTCACAACCACCTTTTTCATTTTGGCCGTTTGGATGGCTGTTTTATGGTGGCTTTGAAAACCCCAGCTTAGTAAATTCAGCTGTTTGTATGTTCATCATTGTTAAAATCAGGATGGCGGTTTGTAAAGTGGTGGTTTTGGAAAATGTCAATTCTGGCCGTTTTAATGGTGGTTTGGGTTTTAGTAAATCCGGCGGTTTCAAATCCACCGGAAAAATAGCCGAAAAGCATTGGTTTGAGCAAACCGCCCTTTAGTAAATCTAGCCCCTGGAGTGTCACAGAACAACAACACACACAACACTGGCCTAGGTGTTTTATCACCACGCAGATAGCACTTTGCAATGCAAATATATTTTTTATGAATATCGAAACAATCGCACACCATATATCATGAATGTGTAGAAGAACGTTTCTTTGTCACAGGACCATTGATGAGGACAAAAGCGTAGTAGTGATAGTGGTGGTACCTTGTTATTTGGAATAATGCTGCAGAGGAGCATGGTGCTGCTGTTGTGATGATGAGGTGGGTGTAGCTGATTGAATTTGAGATTGTAGCCATTTAGTGTTTGCAGCAACACAATGGGGCTGATTCAGAGAGAGACATGCGCCCATTTGCGTATCATATATGCACTGAGCATGCTCAGAAAGTCAACATACGCAACTGCGGCTATTCAGACCAGAGACTTTTTGGCACTTACTACTTCTTATGCCTGAAGCATGATGGGAGAGGGAATGGGTTTTCTAACATAGGCAATCCACAGTAAGGTCTTGTTCAAGCAATAGTGTACGGATTCTGGCAGTTGACGCAAATATAGCTGAAAGAGCGGTTTTATTTGCTAGTGTTCAGGGGCAGGCTTAAGTAGCAGATGATGATGATGATGATGATGATGACCACCTGAACTAGTGAACCACATGCAATCATATGTTTAGAAATGATTCACAGACACTTATTGAGACTTATAGTCCAGATTGCTCGGCTATAAATTAAGAATATGTTGAGCGTGTTGTAGCAAAGATACTTTTTTCTTTTTTCTTTTTTTTTGTACGATTGTCAGGAAGTTGTTCCTTCTGTATTAGCTAGGTTATTCAAGTATAAATGATGCTTTATAGCAATTGCGTTTGTAACATAAAATAAAAAGGATTCTGTACATGTGTTATGGCAACCAGTGCGGCATAAACCTTAAGAACTTAGCAGAAGAGGTCTTCACCTATAGCAGCCGCCATTCCCATAGAGACTGGTTACGCTCACAGGTACTCAGATGCCCCCAGGACTTACACTCAGTGTAGTACGTTTATGGTCACACGGTAGCGCTCAGGTACAGGAGGTAATACACGGAGTAGGGACAGGCCAGAGGTCTGCGGACTAGACAGCGATGATAACGTCTGAGTGGCCTGGCAGAGCACAGGTGGAGACGTCTGGTACGAATGGGTCAGGGCCACAGGCAAGGGCTCAGAGTCCGGGTAAAGGCAGAAAGTCGGGGTCACAGGCCAAGGTTCAGAGTCCAGGTATAGGCAGAAGGTCAGGGTCACAAGCAGAGGTTCAGAGTCCAAGAACAGGCAGAGGTCATACACGGGAAAGCAATCCAAGGTTAAACACCAACACAGCATAGAAGCAGGTAGCAAACTGGAACAGAACGCTATAAACCAGCAGTGAGGCTCAGTCCTCACTGCCATAAATAGTACTAACAGCCAATCAGGGCAAGGCCCTGAAAGTATCCCCAGGACCTGCCTAAATAATTAATAGCCGTGGGGCCAATGAGAACTAGAGTTCCCAGGTGCATAATGAAATCAGGCTGCAGCATAAACAATTAATCAACCATGGATGGCTGGGTCAGAACAGATCTGCGTGCGCGCGCCCGGCTGTTCGGCAGCTGGCAACAGAGAGCTCCAGGCTTCCCGGCTGTTGCCCAGGCAACCGGAATGAGGGAGCCGGAAGTGAAGTCCCGGTCGTCATAGAGACGGCCGGGACTCCAGTAGCAGTGGTAATAGAGTTGCGCGGTGCCCTCCAGTGAACCAGGTATTGGGAACGTCCTCAAAATTTACGTTCAGCTAAAATTTGACTAATCTTGTACTCGTTACTAGCCGTGGTTGGAATGGGTTGAGGGGAAGGAGTAGCACGAGTAAATTTATTAAGTACCAACTTTTTGAGAAAAGAAATATGAAAAGTATTATGAATTTTTAGTGAGGGGGAAGGCGGAGTCTGTAGGTAACCGAGTTGACAATCTGGATCACCGGAAAGGGTCCAATGAATCAGAGTGCCAATTTCATGGAGTACACCTGGAGTCTAAGGTTTTGTGTGGACAGCCACACCTTGTCTCCAACCTGAAGGGTGAGAACCAGTCTCCAGCGACGATTCGCAAAGGATTTATATTGATGTGCAGATTTCAATAGATTATCTTTGGTTGATGACCAGATTTTGGCCATATCTCGAACATTGGAGTGAGCAGCAGGAACAATAACAGTATGCCAAGAGAACTCGGGAAGGATGGTATGGGTGCCGTACACCGAAAAGAATGGAGAGAACCCAGAGGATGTATGTATGTGATTGTTGTGGGCGAATTCAGCCCAAGGCAATAAATTACTCCAGTTAGATTGGTTATGAGACGAGAAACAGCGGAGGAATAATTCCAAATCTTCATTCACTCGTTCCGTCTACCCATTCGTTTGAGGATGATATCCTGAAGAAAACTTTCAAGCAACAACCAGGTCTTTACAGAATGCTCTCCAGAACCGAGATATAACCTGAACACCACGGTCAGAGATTATTTCCTGATGACAATGGTGGAGGTGAAATATCTCCTTGATAAAGACTTGTGCAAGTTTGGTGGCAGAGGGGAGACCCTTCAGAGGAATAAAGTGGGCCATTTTAGAAAACCTTTCCACCGTTACCCAGATGGTGTTTAAGCCGTTACTGGGGGGCAAATCGTGATAAAGTCCATCGAGAGGCTTAACCATGGATGATCAGGAATGGGGAGAAGTAGAAGTAGTCCGGACGGGGGTTGCCTGGGAACCTTGTTTTGAGGACAGGGCACACAAGAGGCTACGAACTCCCAAACATCAGCACAAAGGGTAGGCCACCAATAATGCCGGGACAATAATGATACAGTTTTTCCAACACTGGCATGTCCGGCAAATTTAGTTGCATGAGCCCATCGGAGAGCCTTAGAACGAAGATCAGGTTCCAAACAAGTAAAACCCATGGGAGGGTTCCGAGTGAGAGCAACAATGCAGGAGGGCTCAGGAATGGGTGGTGGTTCAGCAACGGATAGGACATCTATAATATCAAAAGACCCGGGAAAAAGCATCAGCTTTGGAATTTATGGTTCCGGAACTGTAGGTAAGTCTAAGATCGAATCTAGCAAAAAATGAGGACCACCTGGCCTGGCGTGGGTTCAAGCAACCAGCATCCCGAAGATACATAAGGTTTTTGTGGTCAGTAAAAACCGTAACAGGATAGAGAGCACCTTCAAGGAGTTGGTGCCACTCCTCTAACGTGGACTTTACCACAAGCAATTCTTTGTCACTGATGCCATAATTGCATTTGGAGGAGAGAAACGTTTTGGAAAAGAATCCGCAGTGGTGGAGCCTCCCGGAGACGGACTCCTGTGACAGGACTGCCCCGACGTCAATAGCGGAGGCATCTACTTCTAGGAAGAAGGTTTTTTGTTGATCGGGTTGGGCCAGGACTGGGGCCAAAGAAAATACTTCTTTTAGAGAGTCATATGCGGCAATGGTCTCCGAAGTCCAGTTCCAAGGGTTGGCTGATTTCCAGGTGAAGGCCGTGATGGGGCAATCAACAATGAGAATTGCTGGATAAATTGTCTGTAATAGTTGACAAACCCAATAAATCTTTGAACAGCCTTCGATCCCATTGGTCTGAGACAATTGATAAAAGCAGACAATTTCTCTTGGTCCATCTGGAGACCGGCACCCAAAATGATGTAACCCAAAAAAGGAATTTGCGGGACTTCGAACACACATTTCTCAAGCTTACAGTATAACCGATTAGACCGGAGACGTGATAAGACCTCGTTCACATGAGAATGGTGAGATGACAAATCAGAGGATGATTATTAAAATATCATCCAAGTGTCCTAAATGTGGGATGGGAGAGGCGGACTTGTTTCAATGTTTCTGGGGACGTCAAGTTATTAGAGGGTTCTGGATGCGCGCGTGGAGGTTCGCTACTACGACTGGGCTATATTTGGCATTCTCCCACCAAATACCCGTACATCAAGGGGTGGTAGACATCTGCTGCTGATTATTTCAGCAGTGGCAAGAAAATGCATCCTCCACATGTGGATCTAGAGCACATCCCCCACAATGGACCTCTTTACAGAAAAATTGTTCTTTCCATGAAAATGGACTGGATGGAAGTCTCCCTACAAAAAACAAAATACACAGGGAGATTTGTTGACACTTGGGAGAGCTTTGTTGGCACTTTGTCAGTCCCGCTGAGAGAACAAATACAAAAATGTTTTCAACACACCCTTTGGTATGAAACTAGAATATTCATGCAAGTGTTATGATTCCTAGTAACCTCAGCAAGCAGCCACGGAGGGATAATACAAATGTCTTTATTCCAGCAAAATATATAAACAGGGGTTCAGTTCCAGGAACATGCAGGTTTTCATAAACAGGTATAATGAACAGGTATGGCAGGAAGGTACACAGAAATGAATGGTTCCAGGAACATGCAGGTTTTCATAAACAGGTATAATGAACAGGTATGGCAGGAAGGTACACTGTTTTCATAAACAGGTATAAGTTTTTACCCCAGTCCAGAAGGCACAAGGCTGTCCAGGAAAGTAGATAGAGTCCAGGGATATTGTGAAATAGCATACAGCGTTGGTGAAGTCCAGGCAAAAAGGTCAGGGCTGGCGGCAAACAACAAATTCAAGAAACAGGCAGAGATCGAGGTCATAGGCAATACAGCAGAGTCCAGTACACGGTCCAAGGTCATACACAGCAAGATCAATCCAAAGGCAGAGAAGGGGAACTGAGCAGGAACAAACGGGAACACAAGCAGCAGCCAGGTATACAAGGATGAACTGCTCAGAGCACAGCTTGAGGCAGGTACTTAAAGCAGTGCCACAGGTGCAGTTCCAATTAGGTCTCAGGTAAGGAGATTAACTCCTTCAGGCATGCAGAAGAGTCTAGGACAGAACAGCAGCACCTCTGGTGGAATAAGGTACTGCTGCTAGGTACAAATAACAGGCAGAGTTGTAACATAGCCCCCCCCCTGTAAGGAGCGGATTCCAGACGCTCCATACAAGCTCCCTTCAGGTTTTCCTCCTCTTTTTCTTTTTATGGGATCTTCCTGAAGACACAATTGGGCTCTTCTCCAAAGGAGTACAGAGAAGTCCCAATTCCTCAAAAGAAAAAGAAGAATTGCCAAGTTCGTCCACTAAGTCTCTAGCATCTTCAATGAACTCACTTTCAGAGTCTGAGTCCCAGCCAAGGGTCGGGATAGGACCTTTTATTCTATTCGAGGATGGTGATATGCCCAAAAAGCCAGTCACCAAGGTTGCTGTTTGTTGTGACTGAAGTGGCAAAGCAAGGTTTTTCCCGTTCTTGCTAACCTTCTCCCTAGGTGACCTAGACTGTCTGATGGAAGACACATTCATAGAGGTCTTATGGACAAGAGCAGGAGCTGACGCACAGGCTGGAATGGGAACAGAAAAATCGTGATCAGATGACTTGACTGTGGATGGAGTGTACTTCTGACAAATAGCATTAATAAAGTCCATGGTATTATGAATAATGGGGTCATCAGAATTTAGTAATGAGAAGGCCCAGGTTTGTGGCTCCCCTCTAAAACACATAATGATTGAACCCACTTGGTTAAATTGGTCAACAAAATAATCTGGACATTCTTGAAACTGTTTCATGGAAAGTTCGAGTACTGTAACAAACTGTTTGATGTCTCCATCAAAGAAGGCTGGAGGAGGGTCTGAAGATTCAGAAGCAGCCTTTGGGCGTTCAGGCTCAATGGCAGACTCTGGAGAGTCCCTAGCTGGGACGGCAGGGCAGGGGTCCCCGACTGGGACGGCAAGCTGAGTACAGTTGACGGGAAGCCTGGATTGGGCACAGCACTCCCACTGGATAACACTGTGAGATGCCTCAGAGCAGACAGCACTGTGAGATGCCTCAGAGCAGACAGCACTGTGAGATGCCTCAGAGCAGACAGCACTATGAGATGCCTCAGAGCAGACAGCACTATGAGATGCCTCAGAGCAGACAGCACCAAGTGGTAACTCGGGCTGAACCGCATGGACAGGCAACTCGGGCTGGACCGCATGGACAGGCAACTCGGGCTGGACCGCATGGACAGGCAACTCTGGTTGGACCGCATGGACAGGCAACCCGGGCTGGACCGCATGGACAGGCAACTCGGGCTGGACCGCATGGACAGGCAACTCGGGCTGGACCGCATGGACAGGCAACTCTGGAGCAGACTGTAAGGGCAGCGCCCCCTCTGGAGCAGACTGTAAGGGCAGCGCCGCCTCTGGAGCAGACTGTAAGGGCAGCGCCCCCTCTGGAGCAGACTGTAAGGGCAGCGCCCTCTCTGGAGCAGACTGTAAGGGCAGCGCCCCCCTCTGGAGCAGACTGTAAGGGCAGCGCCCCCCTCTGGAGCAGACTGTAAGGGCAGCGCCCCCTCTGGTGCTGAAGACTCGGGAGTAGAGGCAGCGGCTGAAGACTCGGGAGTAGAGGCAGCGGCTGAAGACTCGGGAGTAGAGGCAGCGGCTGAAGACTCGGGAATAGAGGCAGCGGCTGAAGACTCGGGAGTAGAGGCAGCGGCTGAAGACTCGGGAGTAGAGGCAGCGGCTGAAGACTCGGGAGTAGAGGCAGCAGCTGAAGACTCGGGAGTAGAGGCAGCGGACTCAGGACCGGACACAGCGGACTCGGGACCGGACACAGCGGACTCGGGACCGGACACAGCGGACTCGGGACCGGACACAGCGGACTCGGGACCGGACACAGCGGCAGGAGACTCAGGACCGGACACAGCGGCAGGAGACTCAGGACCGGACACAGCGGCAGGAGACTCAGGACCGGACACAGCGGCAGGAGACTCAGGACCGGACACAGCAGCAGGAGACTCAAAGCTGGAGGCAGATGATGTGACCTCAGAGCTAGAGGCAGAGGCTGGCACCTAGGCACAGGAGACAGAGGCTGGCACCTCGGCACAGGCGGCTGGAGCTGGCAGATTGGATCTCTTCCCAGAGAACAGAAATGGTGGAGTATAAATAATTTTGGAATGCGGAGAGGAAATAACAGAAGATGGTTCAGTAAGCTGACGTGGTCTACGGACAGGACAGTCCTGCAAGAAATGTGCATTGCTGGCACAGTAGAGACACAACTTGTATGTTATCCTGCGCCGCCGTTCCTCTTCGGTCAGATGGGGTGTGGACCACCTGTGTACTGGGAATTTGTTACCCCATAGTTCATAGAAAACAGCAAATTTGTAGAAGTATTTTTAAGAGGTGCTGTTTGCACAGGTTCATCAGCAGAGAAGGTGGATTTAGGCAGATCAGCAGCTTCTGAATTAGGAGAGACAGAATCTGACAGTCTCCTGAGCGGGTCCAAAAGCAAAGTGGAAAATTTAGCCAGCTGGGAACGTAGCAATATAATGTCCATCTGTAAAGTTTGTAGCAGTGGCAATTCCAAGACTGGTGAAACAGACATGTTGCAAACACAAATGAAAACTTGATTGCAGAAAAAGGTCCCAGAATAAAACAAAACTTTCACCTGACTCCAAAGCTGTTTTGTGGGCTGGTTATACTGTCCCGGTTCAAATACAAAAATACTAGGAATCCCAGGACTAAGCAGAGGGCGTGCAATCAGCAGGCCTAAATAGTATGGCAGTTCATCATGTTATGATTCCTAGTAACCTCAGCAAGCAGCCACGGAGGGATAATACAAATGTCTTTATTCCAGCAAAATATATAAACAGGGATTCAGTTCCAGGAACATGCAGGTTTTCATAAACAGGTATAATGAACAGGTATGGCAGGAAGGTACACAGAAATGAATGGTTCCAGGAACATGCAGGTTTTCATAAACAGGTATAAGTTTTTACCCCAGTCCAGAAGGCACAAGGCTGTCCAGGAAAGTAGATAGAGTCCAGGGATATTGTGAAATAGCATACAGCGGTGGTGAAGTCCAGGCAAAAAGGTCAGGGCTGGCGGCAAACAACAAATCCAGGAAACAGGCAGAGATCGAGGTCATAGGCAATATAGCAGAGTCCAGTACACGGTCCAAGGTCATACACAGCAAGATCAATCCAAAGGCAGAGAAGGGGAACTGAGCAGGAACAAACGGGAACACAAGCAGCAGCCAGGTATACAAGGATGAACTGCTCAGAGCACAGCTTGAGGCAGGTACTTAAAGCAGTGCCACAGGTGCAGTTCCAATTAGGTCTCAGGTAAGGAGATTAACTCCTTCAGGCATGCAGAAGAGTCTAGGACAGAACAGCAGCACCTCTGGTGGAATAAGGTACTGCTGCTAGGTACAAATAACAGGCAGAGTTGTAACAGCAAGACCCACCTATCTTTCTGAACTAGCGGAGTGCTTGTGTTGCCTCGGTCTCTCCAGGCTTTTGTATCTTATGTGTGATATCATATATTTATAGTTCACTTCAGAAACTAACAGATGACGGCTTTCCTCATATTATATGTCGTGGTTATTATGTATAAACATATCTTTGTTCTAATTTATTTACTGATGTGTACATGTTTGACATTCTTCAATAAAGAAATTAAAAAAAAAAAAAAAATATCATCCAAGTACACAACCACGGAAGTATAAAGTAGATCTTGGAAAATCTTGTTGATGAAAGACTGGAATACTGCAGGAGCATTGCAAAGCCCGAAGGGCATAACCAGATATTCTAAGTGTCCCTCACGTGTACTGAAGGCAGTCTTCCATTCGTCCCCTTGTCGATGCGTATGAGATTATAGGCTCCACGTAAATCCAACTTATTAAAGATTTTAACCCCACTGATTCTGTCAAACAACTCAGAGATAAGCGGCAGGGGGTATCTGTTCTTGACGGTGATGCCATTCAATTGCCTATAATTAATGCAAGGACGCAAAGTCCCATCTTTTTTCTTTACAAAAAAGAACCCAGCACCTACTGGGGAGGACGACTTCCTGATGAAACCTCGTTGGAGATTCTCAGCAAGATAAGTAGACATGGCTTGATTTTCAGGCAGAGATAGGGGGTATATCCTTCCCTTGGGAAGAGGCTTATCAGGTAATAGTTTGATAGAACACTTCCAGGAGCGATGTAGGTGAAGGGTCTCAGCAGCAACTTTACAAAAGACATCTTGAAAGGAGGAATAGGAAGGCAACTCTGGTTAAGAAGACAGCATCTGGCAATAAATAGTGGATTGTTTACGTTCAGTTCCTGACAGGCAAGATTTGAAGCATTGGGTACCCCATGAGGTAACTTGAGCAGCACTCCAATCGAACTGGGGTGAGTGGAGTTTGAGCCAAGGCAGTCCCAAAATTATGGAATTTACAGACCGAGGAAACACCAAAAACTCAATAGACTCAGAATGTAGCATTCCTACCGTCAGCCGTACCAAGAATGAAATCCGGGATACAGAGCCATTAAAAACTCTATTCCCATCCACGACCTTGGAATCTGGAGTTGCAAAGCCAAAGTGACTGAGATGAAATTCCCGGCAGCGTCGGAATCCACGAATGCTGAACTTACATGGGTACCGACAGGAGTATCCAGCGAGATGGCCACCAGAAAATATGAACCATAACTGGTGTAGGGAGCAGTAAACCTAACTCCTAGGCCAGCCTCCCTCTTACCGACTAGGAGGTGGCATTTCCCGGTCTCTTGGCACAAGCAGACAAAACGTGACCGGGTTCCTCACAATATAGGCAGAGCTTTTGCTTGAAGTGTCTCTCTTGCTCTTCAGAGGAAATCTGGGAGCAGCCAATCTGCACGGGTTCCTCTGGAGGCCCCAGATTCTGAAAGAGCAAGGCGTGGGAAGAGCCGTCTGGTAGAAGATCGTTCAAGAGTGCATTCCCAAAAACGCAGGTCAATCCTTGCACAGGGAAATAAGAGAATCCAGGTCAGCTGGGAGCTCATGGGAGACTAATTCGTCTTTGACATGATCTACCAAACCTTGCCAGAAGGTTGCCACCAAGGCCTCGTTGTTCCACTTTAATTCAGAGGAAAGCGTATGGAACTGTATAGCATGTTGACCAACTGTCTGAGATCCTTGGCGCAGGTTTAGAAGACTGGAGGTCAGAGAGGATACCCGGCCGGGCTCATCAAAGACCCTGCGAAAGGCTTCAACAAATGACAAGGCGTTCTGCAGGAGAGGGTCATTCCGTTCCCAAAGAGGAGAGGCCCATGCTAAGGTTTGCCCGGACAGCACGGAGATGATGAAGGCAACCTTGACTCGCTCTAAGGGAAAAGATGCTGCATTGCACTCGAAGTAGATCAAACACTGATTCAAAAACCTCCTCACTTCTTGGGTTCCCCGTCAAACTTTTCCGTAGGGGGAAAACGCAGGGAAGAGGTAAATATTACAGCAGATGAAGAAGACGCAGGGGAAGCTCCAGAGGAGGTTATTGGTACTGCTTGAGAGGCGGTCACGGAGGCTTGGAAGGACTCAAGTCTTTAAGCAACCCCTTGGATGCACTGGAGCAGTTGTGCTTGTTCAATTTCCTGTTTCTCGACTCTGTGGGCGAGATGCAGAAGCAAATCTCGAGCCGACGGTTCACCAGATGCTTCAGAAGTCATGGCCAGAATAAACTGTCACGGAATGTTCGGACTGAAGATCACCTGCAGGTATTAGCGCTGCTACACAGAGAGGCGTGGAGTCTAACACACCACTGGTCTTCACCAGGGACCCCCGCAAGGGAGTTTGGGTTTTGCCGCAAGTGGTGTGCAGGTCACGGCCCTCCCAGTAAGCTACCAGCGAGGTGGGTTGGTGAACAATCGTAGTCGTCCAGGCAGAAGTCATAACCGTGCGGGCAAGCGAGGTACCAGGGAGCAGACAAGCGGAGTCATAAGGCCAGGGGTCAAAACCCAGAAAGCACGAAATAGACCAGAGGAGAATCCAAAGCGAAGTCAGGACAAGCCGGTTCGGAACACAAGGAGTCAGTCAGGATGTAGAAAGAACTACAAAAGTGCTGGAGCATTAGGAGACCTAGTTACTCTGGCACCCTAATGGTGTCAGAGTCTCCTTAATATAGTGGTAAGTGTGTGATCATTGATGGACAGGGGATCAGGACAGGAAGCCGGGGAGTGTGTCCCGTTCCCATAGCAATGGCCATTCATGCGCCAGAGCCTGGCCGGAGGAGGCGTCTTGTTGCCTAGCAACGGGGCACATAGGAAGTAGAGAACGACATCTGTCCCCAGCAGGAGAAGAGAAGCGGGGACGGCGCCTGACAGTTACACTTACACTTGCGCCCCACTCTAAATCAGGCCCAATGTGTCCTTTTTTGAACTGGCTGCCTATCTGCATCACTTTCCGTACATTTACTTTTTGAAAAAGATGCTTTTTGACTTATTTCTGCTAAAAATAGAAAATGTTCTTTCCAATGTATATGCTGAAATGAGTCATCTGTTATATAAAAATATTCCTAAATAAGTCCTTGGTTAGTGACTTACCAATGTTGTTTTCTTTGTGTTCCACTCAACAACGCGCAAACAAAATAATAATTGATTTAGCTTTGCTGTCGTAAGTAGTGACGTCAGGAACATTTCAGAACTGGCCACATTTAGAAGGGGTTAAACCAGGGTGCTCTTAATCTTTCAGACTTGCAACATGATGTGTATCCTGACAGAAAAGATTAACTATATTTCCAAAGTCAAAATCAATTAAAACGCAGGCCAAAGGGGGGGGAAATATAATGATACAAAAAGATAAAATAATAAATGATAAATTGCAGAAATTCTAGCTATGTCTAAAACAGTTGACATATTTTATATATCATGATCCCTGCAAATCTAAAAAAAGAAAGGGGTTGTTGATAATTACCTGTCAGGATGAAGTATGTATGCTTGTGTAAAAAGGTATTAGGTTCATGAAAAGATACAAGCCAGACCTGCAAATCTGTATTGCAGTCACAATACTATTATTTCCTGACTAGTATTTTTTACAGCTGTGTGCTTCCTTTTTATTCTATAATAAAAAAACGTTGCTAGTACCTTGTGTGGCTCAGAACATTGTTATGTTCGCTTTCTAGGACACTATTTTTTCTCTTTCAGATTCCAAGAAGATTCTAAAAAGAAAAATTGGAGGTGTTGCTCACAGCAACCAATCAGATTCTAGCTATCATTTTCTAGAATGTACTAAATAAATGATAGCTAGAATCTGATTGGTTCCAATGAGCAACACCTAAATTTTTCCTTTTTAGAAGATTTGATTTACCTAACCGCTGGTTTCTGCTGCCCTATCACCTTGCTCTTTGGCATTTACCTTTAGCAATTCCCTGCTGAAATAGTTCAAATAAGTCCTGATTATCACATCAAAAGTACATGACAAAGTGCATCAATGTGTACATGCATTTTCTATGTACTTATAGATTCGTTAAGAAACTCAAAGAGAGCGCAATTTCAGTTTTTTTTTAAAATGGACGGCAATTGCACCCAAGTACACCCGTATACAAGTACAAGCTGATCTGAAGAAACGTTTCTAGTTGGATACGGGTGTAAGCACGCTCTGCCTGTACGGCACTTGCTGTAAGCAGACCGACATAACACACTACAAGATGAGCACAATGTATATGTATATGTAAAGTCCCGTCAGAACGCACAGATAAAAAAGTATTATTAAATACATTAACATCTGTTAATAGTATATAATCATTCATAAAAATACATTGAAAAAAAGTTTGTGTGTTTTTATATTTTTTTAACAAGAAATGCATATATCAGGATGTTCTTAATGTCTACTGTACATAAAATGCTCTTTTACAGTCGTTCTTAATTGTAAACACATGTTCTAGCAGCATACGCGACCATGGTCACTATCAATTGGCACTTACACCTGCACTGTAGCTGGTACTAGTCAGAGGCTTAAAATCACATACCTCAGAGGTGCCTAGAGCTTGAATCGGACAGATGTGCGTGTGCTCAACCTTGGCACGCCCCTTACTGTACATTGCCTACGCTTATCTTCATCATTTATTTATATAGCGCCAGCAGATTCAGTAGCGCTTTACAATTGGGAACAAACAGCAATAAAACAATACTGGGTAATACATACAGAGAGGTAAGAGGGTCCTGCTCGCTAGCTTACAATCTATGGGACAATGGTTTGATACACAAGGGTAAGTGCTACATCATATTGCATATTTGTCCAAGTAGAATGCAAAGGTTAAAAAGTATTGAGTGGGCTGTATGTTCAGTCACACAGCAATGTTGGTCAGAGGGTTGTTGTCTTGTGTTAGCTGTGTAAATGGTGGTAATAGGGTTACCTAGGGTGATTAAGATTGCGGTAGAGGAATATTAAAAGCTTGCCTGAAGAGGTGAGTTTACAGAGAACACTTGAAGGTTTGAAGACTAGAGCAAAGTCTTACTGTGCGATGGAGGGAATTTCACAAAGTGGGTGCAAACCGAAAAAAGTCTTATGACCGGGAATCTGAGGTAGTAATGAGAGTGGAAGAGAGACGCAGATCTTCTGCAGAACAGAGGTATCGAGTTGGGGGATATTTTGAGACAAGGGAGAAGATGTATGTTGGTGCAGTTTTGTTGATGGCCTTGTGTGTTAGTAGAAGTATTGTATATTGGATTCGTTGACAAACAGGAAACCAATGTGGAGACTGACAGAGTGGCTCAGCAAAGGAAGAACAATTTGCAAGGAAAGTCAATCTAGCAGCTGCATGCAAAATAGATTGCATGGGTTTGAATCTGATTTTGGGAAGACCAGTAAGGGAATTGCAATGATCATCATCACCATTTATAGAGCGCCACTAATTCCAAAGCGCTGTACAGAGAACTCATTCACATCGGTCCCTGCCCCATTGGAGCTTACAGTCTAAATTCCCTAACATAGACACACACAGACCGAGAAAGACTAGGATCAATTTTGATAGCAGCCAATTAACCTACTAGTATGTATATGGAGTGTGGGAGGAAACCGGAGCACACAGAGGAAACCCACACAAACATGGGGAGAACATACAAACTCCACACAGATAAAGTCATGGTCAGGAATTGAAGTCATGACCCCAGTGCTGTGAGGCAGAAGTGCTGACCACCAAGCCACCGTGCTGCAATAATCTATGCGGGAGTTGATGAGTGCATGAATTAAAGTTTTTGCAGTGTCTTGTGTGAGATACACTATGAGGACAAAAGTATTTGGCCACACCTGTTGCTAATTGAATTGAGGTGTTTCAATCAGACCCATTGCAAGAGCTGTATAAAATCAAGCACCTAGGCATGCAGTCTCGATTTACAAACATTTGTGATACAAAATGCGTCGCTCTGAAGAGCTCTGTGACTTTAAGCGTGGTACTGTGATAGGATGTCACCTTTGCAATAAGACTGTTCGTGAAATTTCATCCCTGCATTGTCAACTGTAAGTGATATTATTGGAAAGTGGAAGGGTTTAGGAACAACAGCAACTCAGCCACAAAGCGGAAGATCACGTAAAATCACAGAGCGGGGTCAACAACTGCTAAGGTGCATGGTGCGTAAAAGTCACCAACGCTCTGCTGATTCCACAGCTGAAGAATTCCAAACTTACACTGGCATTAATGTATGCACAAAAACTGTGCGTCAGGAGCTTAATGGAATGGGTTGGCATGGCCGAGCAGCTGCATGCAAGCCTGACATCACTAAGACCAATGCCAAGCATCGGATTGAGTGGTGTAAAGCACACCGACACTGGACTGTGGAGCAGTGGAAACGTGTTCTGTGGAGTGACGAATCACGTTTCTCTGTTTGACAGTCTGATGGACGAGTCTGGGGTTGTCGGATGCCGGGAGAACATTACCTGCCTGACTGCATTATGACAACTGTGAAGTTTGGTGGAGGACGGATAATGGTATGGGGCTGTTTTTCAGGGTTTGGGATAGGCCCCTTATCTGTAGTGAAGGGCAATCTTAATGCTTCAGCATACAAAGTTATTTTGGACAATACAATGCTTTAAACTTTGTGCCAACATGACTGTGCCCCAGTGCACAAAGCAAGGACTGCAAAGATATGGTTTGATGAGGTGGGTGTGGAAGAACTTGACTGGCCCACACAGAGCCCTGACCTGAACTCCATCGAACACCATTGGGATGTACTGGAACGGAGATTGCGAGCCAGGTCTTGTCGTCCAACATCAGTTCCTGACCTCGTAAATGCTCTACAGAATGAATGGGCACAAATTCCCACAGAAACACTCCAACATCTTGTGGAATGCCTTCCAAGGAGAGTGGAAGCTGTTATCGCTGCAAAAGGGACATCAACTCCATATTAAAGTATATGTATTTGAATATACAATGTCATTACAGTCCCTGTTGGTGTAATGGTCAAGTGTCCAAATACTTTTGCCCATATACTGTGTGTGCGTATTCTGGGAATAAAGAGTCGATGTGGGGAACAAAGGATAGAATTACACCTAGGCAGCGAGTTTGCGAGATGGGATTTATGGTCATGTTATCAACAGAAATAGAAAAGTCAGACTATCTTGCCTTTCCTTTTTTTGGTTAGGGGTGCAGTCATTTGACTGCATGGGAAATTGATGCAATATCAAGCCTCTTTGCACAGTGGAAACAACCATGCATCTCTACACACCACCTGAGGTCCCCTAAATGTTTGGCTTTATCATCTTTATCATCATCATCACCATTTATTTATATAACGCCACTAATTCCGCAGCGCTGTACAGTGAACTCACTCACATCAGTCCCTGCCCCATTGGAGCTTACAGTCTAAATTCCCTAACACATACACACACACTCACACACACACACACACACACACTAGGGTCAATATGATGGCAGCCAATTAACCTACCAGTATGTTTTTGGAGTGTGGGAAGAAACTGTGGCACCGGGAGGAAACCCACGCAAACACGGAGAGAACATACAAACTCCTTTTTATATGTATGTGTGTGTGTGTGTGTATATATAAATATATATATCTATATCTATCTATCTATCTATCTATCTATCTATATATAGTATAGATAGATAATATCTACACACATTATATATATATATATATATATATATATATATATAATGTGTGTAAGTATATATTTTGCATCTCTGCACTGTGCCACATAATCACATGTTCTGTATTTTATATGATGCAAATAGTTGGTAAGTATGCAGTGAAACATGCAGAAAAATATTAATTTTCACGTGCAATTGGTCAATTCTGAAAAATAGGGACAACATTTCCTGGGGCAAAAGTCTGGAAATTAGGGACAGCTGGCTACTACATTATGAGATTGTTGCCCAGAAAAAAATATTACCTAAAGCAAATAATCAGATTCTGACATTTGTCTAGCAAAATTTAGAAAATGAAACAAACATCTGATTGGTCGCTCTGGGTTTCAGAGCTATTCCCAGCTGTCAGCTTTCATAAGTGTCTGCCTAAAAAAGGAGCTTCAGGGCCAAGAACAGATCACGAAAATAGATCACATGTCCCTGCAGTGAAGGGCACATACACATGGACCCTACATGAAATATATGACAGTGAAAACAATATCAGCTTCGTCTATGTTCCACCATGTACATCGCATACATCCGTCTATTGACAATTCAAAATTGGGATAAACATTCTCTACTCCGAGCCCATGTGTATGAGCCTACACTGTACTGTTACAGAAAGATGAGAATGTTATTTCTGGTACTTAAAAATAATGTTTATTGATAAGCCTGAGTCAATTTGCATACTGCTATCAAAGGCATGTCTCTTCCCATTCACACAGCATGATCTGTGTCTTTTCCTACTATGTTTAATTCATCTTTCTATCTGTGATCTAACTATTCATTCTTGTTTATCAAAGACCTCTGTCTTTTCATGTAAACATTTACTTTGGTTTGATTTGAACATTACTTTTACATCCTGTCTTACAAAGGCTTATGATTTGCGTGTGTACCCGAGGGTGGGGGATTCTTAAACATCCATTAACCATTTCACCACCAGCGGGTTTGTGTGCTTTAATGAACTAACCGAATTTAAAGTTTTGACATGCACATTTTCAAATGGGTATATCCTTATTTTATTTCTCATTTAACCCAAACGAGTTTTATAGGGTGGTAGTCAGAATTCCAACAGTAATTACGACGGGAATATGCCGATAGCGGAAAGTGGTGTCAGTGGGAGTCTTGTCACATTGACGGTTTTAAGGGGGTAATGCCAGGACCCGCTGCCTCTATAATAAAAAAAAAAGGGTAAGGTTTAGGGTTAGGTTTAGAGTTAGGGTTAGGTTTAGGGTTTGGGTTCGGACTTCTACATTATACATGGGCTGGGTCCTGGCATCGTCCCCTTAAAACCGGCAATGTGGCGAGAATCACACTGACGCCATTTTCTGCTAACGCCATTTATATGCGACGTGTCTGACATGTTGTGAGTCGCTTTTATGGTAAGTCTGTATGTGCTCCATGCCGGGATTCTACTCATTGCCATATTACTGTCGGTGTGATTACTGTGGGGATTCTCGTCTTGGTATAAACGTACCCCACCCGTTTCATATTGTTGTGTTGTTTCTAACACAGAAAGGGCAGCAAAATGGAACAAATATCTTTTTTATTTTAAAAGCATTGTATACAGGAAGAGATACAAGAACAATAAAATTCTTTTCCCCGAGTTACTTTAACATAATTAGTGATGCCCCAAACGTTTGTAGTTTATTCAAGGTCTGATATGTTTATAGGGCCCAAAAATGTAAGTACTCATTTTAGTTTTAAACACTTACCTTTCCCCATTAATGGTAGTGTCACATTTGCATGAGAAATATCCCACATTTGTATCTCCATCTTATCACTTTATGATGTGGCAGTACATTAACGCATGCAATACTTTACGATTATGCAATGCCATACTTGCCAACTTTTCCTCATTGGCTTCAGGGAGATCTGGAGGAGGTGGGCGTGCGGGGCTTGATGAATTGCATAATTTTGGCCTCACCCCCTAAACGATCGTCACAATTTTTGCCAATTACAGCAGGGGGCGGGGCTATGAAGATGCGATATTTGCGTCATTAAGCTTCCCCCGCCATTTGTCTATTGCGGGGGCGAGAACCGGGAGATTGCCCTGCTCTCCCGGGAGATCGACCCAGAAATGTGGGAGTCCTCCGGACATTCCGGGAGAGTAGGCAACTATGCGTTAAAGAAAAGCAGCTAATGAATCTCTAGAGACTGAAGTGTCTTTTACAATTCTGTCTCCATTACTGAAGTCATGTTATCTTACCTGTCAGTCTTTGATTAAATCTTGGTCTCCATGAAAATGGCCATCTCCATAGACATCAATACATGGACATAGGACACAATTTCTGAACTGTGTCATCATGCCACAGATGGCGAAGCCAACCACGTCTTGTACTGGCTCAGCATCAGGGAGAATGCCAGACTCTTCAGGGAGTCAGGGAGATTACCCCTATTTCAGGGAGTAGGGAGAGTTGGCAAGTATGGCAATGCATGTATGCATATATTTTTAATGTACTGTACTACTGTACTGTATTTAATGTAGTGGTTGCATGCTTTGCAATCTGATTGTTCAGTATATTACATTATATATTACAGTGATGTTGTGGTAAATCATTTATGTGTAATTGTCATTGTGTTATTACATAAAACTGCATAACACTACAACAGTTTATTACTGTTGATATTTTGAGATTGTGCACTGTATTATAAATTTGATATTCCCTTATTATTATCATAAGGATGTTGTGGTTGTTGGAATATCACAAACTATCACAATCACACGTATGCAGTAAGGATACTGTAAGTTTTACCTAGGCATTAAATAAGACACGACTACTGAAATTCACCCACAATCCTGTTTTCATGAATAAGAGTGTTGGAAGTCATTTCAGTCAAGTACTCCCACCTTAGGGGGTAAATGTATCGAGCTGAGAGTTTTTCGGCGGGTTTGAAAAACCAATCAGATTCTAGCTATCATTTATTTAGTACATTCTACAAAATCATAGCTAGAATCTGATTGGTTGCTATAGGCAACATCTCCACTTTTTAAACCCGCTGGAAATCTCTCAGCTTGATACATTTATCCCCTAGTGTGTAAAAAGCTGCTATCCGGACTCTCGGGCACCACTGTTGTAATGGACAGTATAAAAGTAAAATATATTATAAACTAATATATTATATAGAGAGTGTTTTAGAAGAACGGGTAACCACACACCAGAGTAAAATGAAAACAATATTTCATTCTGTACAAAATAGGTCTCCATTAAAGTACAATACCAACAAGTCAATTTCAAGCAAAGCATATTGTAAAATGTAATCATTACAGTAATTCAGAGTAAAACAAATGAAGCCAAATAAAAGTGAACTGATAACAATATTCTAATTTGATAACACAAAATAATGCAATAATAAAATACAGGAGCAAGTTCACTAAAATGCACATTGTATAGTTGTCATAGCAACAGCAAAGGGAAAAAGTCCCAAAAACCAAATGTCCAGTTTACTATGTAAATACCTAGGACATTACTAATGGGGCTCAGTCCTGTTGCAGCTTTATAACATTTCTTCATGGTCATATTGAGGTTCTTGTTACTATCGAGTCTGCAACATCATGCTGTCCAAGTCAGGAAGTTGTGGAGGCACAGTGGTTGTCTTATGCATTCTCCTGTACCAATACTTGGTTTGCCCTTTTGCCAGTACTGCATTAACTAGTGTGTATATAACTATATGTATTATTTTTCATATGTTGTGTTATTGCTTGTATATGCATTGGGGCTGTACTTGTTCTTAAATGTAGCCAGGTGGGTTCCTTATATACTGCTAGGTTCCCAACATATGCCGTAACAGAGCCATTTTGACCTGGGGTTATCAGGGTACCCATGCACCCGGAGGTACGCTGAGCAGTCGCTCATTAAAGACTTTGCCGGACTACCTCTGCTAACAGTCAAGTATGTTGCTCCAGAAGTACCGGTCAGCTGTAGGACCACTGATGCTCAAAAAGACACTCATGGGTTATCTGAGGATTCGGACATAGGTTTAATTGAGTTAACCTTTATTGCCAGGCAAATGGATGCCATTTATTCTCCACAAAAATCAGCTAGACTACCAGTAGAGAGTGTCTGCTGGAATCTAGGGATTTAGAGGGGAGCTCATTGGTCAACCTCTGATATGCAGGTACCCAATCAAGCGGGAAGCCTTATCTGGAACCAGGCCCTTTGAGGCAACACTACAGTGGTAACCAGAGCAGTTTGAAAAGAAGTTCTCTGTCAACTGGTGTGTTCATGTTCAACAGACTGAGTAGGGTTTATGGTTATGTTGGACTGGTCCAGGACTGTGTTGGTGTATGGATCTCTAAGTCTCCATGGACCTTGTTACGTTGTGGACCTGAAAAAAGCTGGAGGACATAGGACTTGGTCCCTGTAAAGAGTGAACGTCAAGGCTTTGTGGCTTAGGCAGCACTCCAAGGGATTCAATGACTAGCCCCTTTAGTGTAGGGTTGACTACTAGGCTTCTTACGTGGCGAACTCCATGGCTTTCATTAAACCTAATTATTCCTGTGTGACTATATAGATCTATTTTTCATATAAAATAAAATACATTCATACTGTTTGCCTAATTGACTCCAAACCCAGAAAGAGGATATTGGGTGTCCTTAGCCTATATGGCTGCCTTCCGGCAAACCAGGTAATCAGAGTGCAAAAGAGCTCAACTTGGAAACTTGGTTTCCTCACAGGGGGTAGTTCCTATTCTACGGGTGTCTCCTGATTGTTTTCATGTGACTTCTTAAATTCACTGACTCATTTTGGTTTGGCCCTTAGAAATATTACTCCTACTTAGGACCCCTTACCCTGGCATGTCTGACTATTCTCTTGTAGCAATCAGAACAGAGGGCAGTGGTGAGAGAAGACAAAAGTATGTCTAATAGGTTGGTTAATTAATAAATGTATTAGAGATGAGCGCACTCGGATTTCTGAAATCCGAGCCCACCCGAACGTTGCCGATCCGAGCCGCATCCGAGACAGATCCGGGTATTCCCGCCAATTTCAAGACTGAAACCAAGGCTCTGAGTCATAATCCCGCTGTCGGATCTCGCGATACTCGGATCCTATAAATTCCCCACTAGTCGCCGCCATCTTCACTCGGGCATTGATCAGGGTAGAGGGAGGGTGTGTTAGGTGGTCCTCTGTCCTGCTATATCTCGTGCTGTTCAGTTCTGTGCTGTGCTGTGCTCTGTGTTCTGCTCAGTCCAGTGGTGCTGTGTCCTGTGCTCTGTCCTTCTGAGTTCAGTGGTGCTGCTGGGTCCTGTGCTGTGTCCTGTTCAGTCCAGTTTTGCTGTGTCCTGTGCTCTGTCCTTCTAAGGGCATTGTTATTTCCACATTATTCCCAAATTATAAAAAAATTCAAAAAAAGTTATAAAACAAAATTACAAAAAAAGTAATCATAAAAAAAAAAAAAAAAATATCCCAAAACAATCCTGCAGTATAAGTTCATTGATACTGCTATATTACAAAGTTCACTCATACTGCAGTATAAGTCCATTGGTACTGCAATATTACAAAGTTCACTCATTCTGCAGTATAAGTCCAATGGTACTGCAATATTACAAAGTTCACTCATTCTGCAGTATAAGTCCAGTGGTACTGCAATATTACAAAGTTCACTCATTCTGCAGTATAAGTCCATTGGTACTGCTATATTACAAAGTTCACTGATTCTGCAGTATAAGTCCATTGGTACTGCTATATTACAAAGTTCACTGATTCTGCAGTATAAGTCCAGTGGTACTGCAATATTACAAAGTTCACTGATTCTGCAGTATAAGTCCATTGGTACTGCTATATTACAAAGTTCACTGATTCTGCAGTATAAGTCCATTGGTACTGCTATATTACAAAGTTCACTGATTCAGCAGTATAAGTCCAGTGGTACTGAAATATTACAAAGTTCACTGATTCAGCAGTATAAGTCCAGTGGTACTGCTATATTACAAAGTTCATTGATTCAGCAGTATAAGTCCAGTTGTACTGCAATATTACAAAGTTCACTGATTCTGCAGTATAAGTCCATTGGTACTGCTATATTACAAAGTTCACTGATTCAGCAGTATAAGTCCAGTGGTACTGCAATATTACAAAGTTCACTGATTCAGCAGCCGTTACTTATCGTAGGTGCTCTGGATCCAGTGTGCAGTCATTCAATCCTGAAGTCTGGGGACAAGATGTCTGAACACTAGATGTGAAGCTGCTGCTTATATACACACAGAAATACAGTAATACAATAAAGATGGTATAGCTTGCATCTATTGGTCCAGGTCTCAGGAAGGTCCAAGGGGTTGTCAATCATTGGCTAGTTCATCCTAAGGAATCCAAAGGAGGGGGTCATCTCTCCAGGGGGTATGCTCGGCTCTTCCCGCCAAGATTCCTTAGTCTTAAGTAGTTCATAATTCCCTATCATTCATAACTTGTGTATGCACTCTGCGATTCCTTCGCAGAGTGAACCAAACAGTAGGAAATGTAAAGAGGTTTATTATGATACCACTCATGATATGATTCCTTCAACCTGTTCCGTATATTTCACTAATATGCATGTAACTTTAATATAACACATAAATACTACTACATTTCGACATAACTTACTATGTGTTGCAACTACTATTAATGTGTACTATTTTATTAATATGCGTGTTTGTGCGAATGTATGGTAAAAGACCAATTATTGTTGCTGCCACATGTAGTGGATGCGTACGCCCTTTCACGCCGTAGCGTGCCCTTGTACGTCGTAGCGTACAGTGCGCGTCTTTTCAAACAAAGACAACCAAGTTTGCTCGACTTTAATTGAAATGACTTTATCCAATTTGCTGACTTCGACAGCTCCACCCTTTGATAATGTAATAAACTATCACCCAATCACCGTTTCAAGTTCAGGATTATACAATACTTCTTCACAGACCATGATCTCGGTTTCTGGTACCACCCTTTCAGTCTCTTTCTCAGTGTTACTCCTATGAGACCGTTTTCCACACTTCAACACAGTAGGAACACATTTGACAACTAAACAAATTGCTAAGATGACACCCAGTATAAGGAGAAGGAGCTTACCTACACTAGCAACCATTTCCTGTACCCACTCCCCCAGACCGGAGAACCATTTCACAGGGTTCAACCTCGAGAACCAACCCGCCACCTTTTCCCCGACCTCATATAACGAAGAATTATGGCTCTTTCGAAATTCCCATTTCAGCTGCAAAATTTCATCCATCTTCCGGTCTATAACCTCTTTAGGGTCATCCGTATTATTAGTGATGTACGTGCAACATTTGACACCGAACTGGGTGGCCAGTGTTACACAGTACCCACCAGTAATAGAGGTGAGATAATTTAGTACCAGTCTATGTTGCACCAACTCCTTATTGTACGCTTGCAGCTCCCTTCCAGTATACCTGAAAGTGTCATCATACATCTCGGTGATATTATCTATTAATTTAGCTAGGTCTTGGATATATTTAAAGTTTAATGTTCCCCGAGCGGTCCTGGTGAGGTCTAGAGCAACCATAACTTGAAAACCAGCAGTTTCACTAATCAATTTTGTAGCTATGGGTTCCTCACCAGGAATCATATTTCTCTTGCCACGGTGTTCATACTGTGTGTGTATGTATGGTGGTGATGTAGTCTTGTGAATACCAACCATTTCTTCATGAGTAATAGTCATGATTTCAGGAACCAGTTTAGCTAAGAAACACAAGCCATTGGAACTCGGAGTCACCCAGGAATAAGCTTTCTTTACACAAACAAAATACACATCATCAGGGAGAACATAAGGAACAGTATGCCCATGAATTATATCACACAGAGTTTTGATAAAACTACCCATGCCTAGTGTCTCCATTTGCTCTAGACACGTGTCGGCATTAATGACATTTTTACATTTATCTGTAGAGACTTTTCCAATGGATACCTTCTTATGTTTGGTTATACGCCCTAATTTGTGACTTCCATCAACATTCCTGCCTAGTAGTGACCTTGTGAGTCTCCCTCTAAAATGAGTGTGGCGAGCCATTGTCTGATCTGATAGGTCAGCCTCCCAATTCTCCAGGCGCTTTGCATGAGATATATTTAGGCACAGCAAAGATCTGCCTATGGAGTATTGTCGAAGCGTCAGACTAGGGGACCTAGTGTTATTGTACCTCCCATCTATGGGCCTCCCACCCCTCAGTTTGAGTACTTCAGATATGTTTAGAGGGAATGGCACTAGTCCTATATTATGCTGCCCTTGCGGCACGTGAGAGCACACCCAACACTCGGTTTGGTTTAGCACCTTACCCACCAGGGAGTGATAATCCTCCAAAGGATGCCCGCCTATATTCAGAGTACTGGGGGACTGGCATCGTTGGATGCATCTCTCTTCAACTAGGGAGTCACAGAACTTGCAGATACAATACTCATCAGACAATAGCCCCTCACACTGCCTCCGAGTTCCTGAGCTAGCAGACCTTTTCATAACCCCTGGACCAAGTTTGATAATGGGCTGCTCTGAGTATCCTAATAACTTTTCCTCTGCCTCCATCTCATCCGTATCACTCCCAGAACCTTCCTCCGTCCTCCATCCTCCTTCACAAAAATAGAATGTCCTAGAAAGAGTAAAAACAAGGAAAATCCTGGAACAAAAGGAAAACAAAATCCGCCACTCCATCATTGGAAAGATAGTTCTGGGGCAACGTCTCTGGTTCAGGTGTCTCGACTGCAGGCTTTAGGTCTCCCGGAACAGGCTCACAAGTGACAGATCTATGTCGTCGGTCTTAGTTTTATCTTGCACTTTCTCCGGATTATGGACTTTCCTGCAGTGGGTGGAATGGACCCAACTGTCTCTCTCTGCAACCTTCAGTGATGTAGTACTGGTCAGCAGCATTTGGTACGGGCCTTCCCAACGGTCTGTTAAACAACCTGAACGTAAGAAATTGCGGATCATAACATAGTCTCCAGGTTCAACATCATGACAGTTCGTTTCTGGCATACCAGGTGACAGCATTTTTAGTTTTTGTTGTTGTTGCTTTAGCTGTCTACTCATTCTTATAAGATATTGTACAGTCACTTTATTATTACACTTCAAGTCGTCTTGTGGACTCACGATCAAATGAGGCTGTCGTCCGAACAGTATCTCAAAGGGGGACAGATTAAGAGGAGGTCTAGGAGTGGTCCGAATGCTACGGAGGACCAATGGCAAAGCCTCAGGCCATGCCAACCCAGTTTCAGCTATTATCTTACCAAGCTTGTTCTTTATAGTACCGTTTACTCTCTCCACCTTACCACTGGCTTGTGGTAGGTAAGGGGTGTGAAGTCTGCTACCGATTCCCATGAGTTTACACATATTTTGGAAGATATCACCAGTAAAATGGGTACCCCTATCACTTTCAATGATTCTAGGGATACCGAACCTACATACAAAGTCTTGTACAATTTTCTTTGCAGTGAACACAGCAGTATTAGTGGCTGCCGGATATGCTTCTACCCAACCGGAAAACACATCAATACAAACTAACACATACTTTAGATTCCTGCACGGTGGTAATTGGATATAGTCAATTTGTATTACCTGAAAAGGTCCGTCTGTAGGAGGGATGTGAGATGGCTCAGTTGGAATAGTTTTACCAACATTTTTCCTCAAACAAGTAAGACATGACATTGCTTTCTTACCAGCCTGAGAGGAAAATCCGGGAGCACAGCAGTATGCTCTCACCAGTTTGCGCATACCTTCTTTACCCAGGTGAGTCAGGCCGTGTGCTGCTTCAGCCAGGCTTGGATAGTATGTTCGGCGAGCTACAGGCTTACCTTGTCCATCCCTCCAGAGTCCTGAGGACTCTTGACCACATCCCTTCGCCTTCCAGACTGCCTTTTCCTGCAGGGAACACAAATCTTGCATATCAATTAATTTCTGCATGTCTAATGTCTGAAAAACCATCATAGTCTCAGTCGATACAGTCATAGGTTGCCCTGCTGCCCATTTAGCAGCTTCGTCTGCCCTGTTGTTGCCCAATGACACTGGGTCTTCTTCAAAGGTATGGGCTTTGCACTTTATGACGGCTACTGTTCTGGGTAACTGTATCGCTGTCAGAAGTCCTTTTATGTGTTGTGAGTGTGCCACTGGTGTACCTGTTGCTGTCGTAAAATTTCTAAGACGCCAAAGGGCCCCAAAATCGTGCACTACCCCGAAGGCGTACCTAGAGTCAGTATATATATTGGCTGATTTACCCTCTGTCAATTCACACGCTCTCCTTAGTGCTACTAGTTCCGCCACCTGGGCTGAGTGAGGTGGACCAAGGGGTTCAGCTTCTACCACATCCTGATCGTCTACAACAGCGTAACCAGTACATAGCTCTCCCGTCTCTGTCTGTCTATGACAACTTCCGTCTGTATAAAACGTAAAATCTACATTTTCTAAGGGGGTGTCACGTATGTCAGGCCTTGCAGTAAAGGTCTGATTCAGGTGTTCCATACAGTCATGCGTGTCAGTATTCTTGCCTAACTCATCATCAACCAGGGTCTCCTCACCTCCCACCCTTTGTGTCTCTAGAGACACATACGGAAGGTATGTAGCTGGATTTAAGGTGCTACATCGTTTGATGGTGATGTTTGAGGGTACCATCAGGGCTAGTTCCCACTTTGTGAATCTAGCTGAAGAAACATGTCTGGTTTGGGCTGAATTTAACAGAGCTGATACAGCATGGGGTGTATAGCTAGTTGAATTATGTACTAATACTACGTCTTCGCTCTTACTTACCAGAAGAGCCGTTGCTGCTACACTTCTGAGACATGTTGGGAGTGATCTTGCCACATTGTCTAATTGTGCACTGTAGTATGCTACCGGTCTGCTAGCGTCACCATGTTTCTGTGCGAGGACACCTGCTGCACAACCATCAGCTTCTGTACAAAATAGCTCAAAAGGCTTTTCATAATCAGGTATTCACAATGCAGGTGCTCTAGTCAGACTATCTTTAAGATTAAAGAACGCTTGCTCTGACTCTTCTGTGTGTACAACACGTTCTGGTTTTGAGGAAGAGACTAGCTCCTGCAATGGTAATGCCAGAATAGAAAAACCTTGGATCCAGGATCTACAGTATCCACACATCCCCAGGAAAGTACGAATCTGCTTCTGGCTCTGCGGCAGAGTCATGTGTTGTATGGCCTCAATCCTGTCGGTTGTCAGGTGTCTTAGCCCCTTAGTGAGGCAGTGTCCTAAGTATTTGACCTTAGTCTGACATGGCTGTAATTTATCCTTTGCCACCTTGTGCCCTGTTTGTGAAAGATGAAGCAACAACAATTTAGTATCATGTAAACATGACATAAAAGAATCAGAGCACAACAACAAATCGTCCACATATTGAATTAGAACAGACCCATTGTGGGGTTGAAAGGATTGCAAGCAGTCATGTAAGGCTTGGGAGAAAATACTGGGGCTGTCAATGAACCCCTAGGGTAGTCTGGTCCATGTGTATTGCACTCCCCTGTAGGAAAATGCAAAAAGGTATTGGCAGTCAGGGTGAAGAGGGACTGAGAAGTAAGCAGAACATAGATCAATGACAGTAAAATGACTGGCAGACGGTGGAATCTGCATGAGGATGACAGCTGGATTCGGCACTACGGGGAATTGGCTCTCAACAACTTTATTAATTCCCCTTAAGTCCTGGACTAATCTATAGCCCCTCCCTCCACTCTTCTTCACAGGGAAAATGGGACTATTTGCTGTACTGGCTGTACGAATTAAAATCCCTTGTTGTAACAGCCTCTCAATAACAGGATATACCCCTAGTTCCACCTCCGGTTTTAATGGATACTGTGGGATTTTTGGAGCTATCCTACCACTTTTTAGATTGAACATGACAGGGGCTACGTTTGCCATCAGTCCAGTGTCCTGTCCATTTCTGGTCCATAGTGAACCTGGTATTTCCAGCAACATCCTCTTTACTTGAGATGGACTTTGTTCTATAACAGGAGAGTGTAACATTACCCTTTGAGGGGTGTCCAATATATCCTGTACCCAGGGCCGGTTAACCATAGGGCTAACTGGGCTACAGCCCAGGGGCCTATGGCATCCAGGGGGCCCTTGAAAGTGCTCAGCAGCAGTATTGATCGGTCGGGGGCGGGGGCGCCCCCTGCGTGATCAGTGCTGCTGAGCACTTTCACTGCGTTCCTTCTCCGGCGCGCTGTAGTCTCCTTACTGAGGAGATCCCGTGAGTCTCACTCTCACGAGATCTCCTCAGTAAAGAGCGTACAGCGCGCCGGAGAAGGAGGTAAGTGCCGGGGGGGAAGGGGCGGCATCTCAGATCACGGGGAGGGGGTGGCGCAGGCAGCTCGGATCATGGGGGGGGCCCTCACGGGGGAATGGAGGCCCCCTTAGCCCAGGGGCCTCCATTCCCCTAATCCGGCCCTGCCTGTACCTCATGTGCGACCTTCTCCGGTATATCTAAGAACACACCATCAGAAGTACAGTATATGACACATCCCATTTTACATAACAAGTCTCTCCCTAGCAAGTTAGTAGGAACCGCTGCAGCCAAGAGAAACGAATGCTTAGTATGCAGAGGCCCGATAGTAACCTCAGCCGGTTTAGTTAGTGGATAATGCAACACTTTTCCCGTTACCCCGATGGCTGGAATGGTTTTACTGGTCACCTGTAGATTGAAAGGAGAGGTTATCACGGATCAGGCGCCCCTGTATCTACAAGAAAAGTTTCTTTCCTACCAGCTATGTCAACTATCATTGTTGGTTCTTCTCTCTGACTCTCAGTTAACCTCACTGGCTGTAGACTACAGGTATGACCTGACCCCTAGCGCTGACTATTGCTTTCCCGCGCAGCATTTGCTGCTATAACATGCGCAGGTAACGGTGTGTTCTCTTGCCTATGTGTGTTTCTCCGTGGAGGATACCTATATGATTCCCTATCCATATGTGTATCCTGTCTTGCTTTTTTACAATCTCTTGCAATATGGCCTTCTTCGTTACACCTGAAACATCTGATCACTTTAGGTTTCTTGTTATATGGGTTGTATGCTGGTGGTCGTGTATGCATCCCCTCTAGAGCCTGTATACTCACCGTCATTAACCTACCACCTTTCTCCTCCTTCTGTCTAAAAAGGTTTTTGTCATGCTCCACAGCAGACTCCCTAAGAGAATCCACTGTGATGCGTCTCCAATTAGGTAATGTGGTTTGTACTCTGGTTTTTAAATTTTCTCTAAGGCCATCCATTAATACTCCTACAGCTACTTCCCTATGATGTGGGTCCTACCCTATGTTGGATATCCCAGTAAACCGTGTTATCGCTGCTATAGCTCTAGCAAAGTAATCTGAGGCTGTTTCACTATCCTTTTGTTTTATGGTGAAAATCTTACTCCAATTTACTACTACTGGAAAATAGATGGCTAAGTGTTTGACAATTTGTTCTATATTTTTTTGGTTAATCTCATCAGTCAAGGTGTCATCTTCCTCCAACAAACAATCTTTAATAAATTTTTGTATATCAGTATTGGGAGGAAGACACGCCCTCAACACTACACACCAATCCTTATCGGTTGGTTCGTGTGCATTTCCTAAGTCTTTAACAAATTTCTGACACTTTGCCAACTCTTTTCTAGGATCTGGGAATTCAGTCATAATGGAACGCAATTCTGATGTAGTCCAGGGACAATGCATTGTAACATTTCTTAAAGGAACTACACCATCCTTATCCGGTTTTCCATTGGGAACTGATATTGTGCGGACTGGGAACGCACCCTCTGGTACACTGACTTCAGGGGACACTACAGGATTTGCTGGTTCAAGATTTAGAACGCTTTCACTCCTAGTGATCACGCTACTCTCACCTATCTCAGCCATTTTCTCATACTTGCGCTGAGCCTCTAGTACACTACAGCATGGGCAATGGCCGAAATCACAGTGGGTTCATCTTCATCTTCTGATACACTTGTTTTAAACTGGCTTAAAACAGGATACAACTTAGCAATTTTTCTTTTTTCAGTTTTAATAACGGCTGTACTTACCGCTCCCGCCACAGAAGGTGGCGGGGGCGCGCTTGCGCTGAGTTCGCCACGCTTCTCAACGGGCACTTCCGCCGTCCGCGTGCTTTTAGCCACGCCTACTTCCGGTTTGCATTCGCTGCTCTGCCACGTGTTACCTTCCATTTGCCACAATTTTAAACAATCATTATTTCTATTTCTCTTTTTCGTTGACTTGATCAACCATACTTTATCTTTTACAGTATTAAGTACCTCTGCATTAAAACTTCCTATTGTTGGGAAAGGCCTATCACAATCTTTGGTCATCTTGACCCACGTGTCACAATACACAGTTGCGTATGCACCATATTTCTTACACATGAGAAACCTCGCTGAACCAATAGGACCTTCCTTAGGCAGTACACTGACCATCTCTAGCGTTTGCTTAGCACCCATGTTGAACAACACCAATCTACACGGAACACAGACACACCACAATGCTCTGTTCCTTCCGGCCAACAATACTCTTCTCTGTGGAACACAGACACACCGCAATGCTCTGTTCTTTCCACCCAACAATTTCAACCCTGTTGCTACAATCACTGCTAGAGATCTCTAATGCCCTTGTGAACGTATTTCCAGATAGCCGCGTCCACTCGCTTTCTCTTGTTCCGAACAAGAATTCCCTAACACAGAAATATCACTGTGGGCCCCAAGGGCTATCAGCTCTTCGATACCCTGGCTCACCACAAAATCTGCTGAGTTTATTATCGCTGGGAGCACAAATTGATAAAATCAACCTGCCTTTCCAGTATAATTCCTCCTAGCTGCTTCACCAATTTGCACTAACCGTGCGGTTAGATCGCACTGCCTACCAATACTAATTATTAGCAAACCTTGCGATCTTGGTAGTGCTTTGCAAAAACCCGGTTTTCGCATTCGGTATACCTGCCCTGTATACCGTCCTTCAGTTGGGCAATCCGCCTCGTTCAGACAGCAACTGAGCACAATGAATAGTAAACAGTGTATCTACGTTACAAAATCACACACTATACACTTTTTCTGCGCAGAAAATCAAAAGTTCCCAACAACAGTAATAATGTATCAGAGGCTTTCACAAGTAATTATACTATGCATGTATAATAACTATCAAAACAATTGTTTAACCACGTGGCAAATCTACCGGAAGTTTGCGTACGCACAGCAGGAAATACACATACGCTATGCAATGCAATACAGTTAAAACGCACAATGACAGTAAAAAGAAACAGTTTTCTCTTTTGTCCCTAGGTTCTAGTTAGCATGCCCTAGACAATGCAAAACGGACATTCGGTTTCACAACACAGAGTAAAATTCAGGTTTTGAACACATTGCGTTCTTACCCGTATATGACGCGTCTCCACCCTTTGTTGCGGAACCGAAATCCGTTGGTCTTGCATATCATCGGCAACGAAACCTCCAAAGCTCACGAGCCCCCAAATTGTTATGTGCGTATTGTCGCTAACCAATAACGATTGTCGAACCTCGATTTGTGTTTCCAACGCACAAAGATTTATTCGCAATAAGTAGAATAATATGCTCAAGCGAAGTGATAATAAATACAGCCGTTACTTATCGTAGGTGCTCTGGATCCAGTGTGCAGTCATTCAATCCTGAAGTCTGGGGACAAGATGTCTGAACACTAGATGTGAAGTTGCTGCTTATATACACACAGAAATACAGTAATACAATGAAGATGGTATAGCTTGCATCTATTGGTCCAGGTCTCAGGAAGGTCCAAGGGGTTGTCAATCATTGGCTAGTTCATCCTAAGGAATCCAAAGGAGGGGGTCATCTCTCCAGGGGGTATGCTCGGCTCTTCCCGCCAAGATTCCTTAGTCTTAAGTAGTTCATAATTCCCTATCATTCATAACTTGTGTATGCACTCTGCGATTCCTTCGCAGAGTGAACCAAACAGTAGGAAATGTAAAGAGGTTTATTATGATACCACTCATGATATGATTCCTTCAACCTGTTCCGTATATATTTCACTAATATGCATGTAACTTTAATATAACACATAAATACTACTACATTTCGACATAACTGACTATGTGTTGCAACTACCATTAATGTGTACTATTTTATTAATATGCGTGTTTGTGCGAATGTATGGTAAAAGACCAATTATTGTTGCTGCCACGTGTAGTGGATGCGTACGCCCTTTCACACCGTAGCGTGCCCTTGTACGTCGAAGCGTACTGTACGCATCTTATCAAACAAAGACAACCAAGTTTGCTCGACTTTAATTTAAATGACTTTATCCAATTTGCTGACTTCGACACTCCTCCTACATCCTCTTATCCCTGGCTTCCTCTCCCTATTTAAACCTGGCTCTGGTACCATTAGGGTGCCAAAGTAACAGGTCCCTGTCTCCAGCAGTATTTCTCAGTCTTTGTTGTATTGGATTCTGACCCGACTATTCTCCTGGATTGTGCTTTCCTGTTGTGATCCGGCTTGTCGACCATTCTTCTGCATTCTGTCCCATATTGTTCCTGCGATCCTGGCCTGTTTGACTACCCGTTTGGATCTCCCTTTTGGTACCGTACATTCCCGATTGGCTTCCGACCCGGAACGTCTGACCCTTCTTACCGCTACACCGGCACCTGGCTAGTAGGACAGTGACCTGCGTGCCTCGAGCAGCAAAGTCCAACCTCCTTGTGGAGATCCCTGGCGAACACCAAGAGCATGTTAGACCACACCTGCTAGTTCAGTAGCGCTAAAACCGGTTAGTGGCTCTGTGCACTCTAGTCTACGGCCGAAGCCTGACACTGGGATCCCAATTTCCTTTAGTTGTAGATCAATAATCCTCTTCTGATCATTATACTTACCTGAGTGCTGGAGTAACAACCTGGCGGAAGCACTAAGACCACCACCTTAGTCTATTTAGTGCAGGAATCATGGAGCCTTAGCAATCATGTAGATTGCAGTTGTAGCAGAAAGGAGCATCAATGAGTCAGCAGTAGTGGCGGAAAGAGCCCTAGCAACAATGGTGAGGTGAAAATCTTTTATTAAAGTATTTGTAACTAGAGAAATGGGAGATGAGGGGTGGAGCAGAGGGCTGAGAGGGCTGCAGATGGGGGCAGCACAGTGGCTTAGTGGTTAGCACTTCTGCCTCACAACACTGGGGTCATGAGTTTGATTCCCGACCATGGCCTTATCTGTGTGGAGTTTGTATGTTCTCCCCGTGTTTGCATGGCTTTCCTCTGCGTGGGTTAAACTTTATATAGCGCTACTAATTCCGTGCTGCACTATATAAATACCTGATGATGATGATGATGATGATGAAAGGAAGCACGGTTGCTATAATGTTAGCTATGGTGAGTATTGGAATGGAGTTGGGATTACTGCTCCCTGGGTGCCACAGTAGGTGTACGCTGGCATTGGTAGAGCCTGACATAAATGTGTACAGTAGCTAGAGATATAGTTGAGTATACGTGGTTTTTCATATGGTTTTGTTAATTCTTGTAATATCCCTGTTTCTCATATGGTTTTGTTAATCCCCTAAAAAATGCAACTTGGGAAATTTATTTCCAGTAAGAATTTTAAGCCTACCAATATGTAAAATATCAGCAATGAATTATCCAAACTTCTGTATAGCTGTTCTGCAACATGGAAATGATTTATCCATCTGATGAGGTAATTAAGCATTCAGGTCTAGGAAAAGCAAGTATAAATAATTGCATTGCACTGAGAAAAAATAAACCAAAACCATTTCTGTCCACAGACAAAAGAACCTATGAAGATAAAGTACATTTACTAAATACTGTGATAAACTGATGCCCAAAAAGATTCTATTTTTTTATAATAAAAGAAAAGAGTAACTTTTGTCGCCTCTTATTGACATTGAGAGCTATAAATTACTGTTAACCTCCCAATACGATAAAGTACATAGTATGGTGACAACTTTTATGTTAAAGAGAGCTCTAGACAATTCGATTAAATTAATGTCCAATACATGATAAAAAGGTGATGTGCCTCCTGGTGACAAAATAAGTTATTTCAAACCTATCTACTTGTGAGATGAAGAGGGCAACCAATATGTACTGAGTGAGTTTAAGATTTAATCCATAGTGCTCCGGAGAAACTGATAAATTTACATCAACCACAGGAAAGAAGAAAGGTGAATAAAACCTTAGGAAAATTAGTTTTGTGGGAAATATTAATTTTCTGGCACATATTAATTTTGCAATACTAAATACCTAAAGCAAAGAACGGGCATACAGCTATTTACTAGTTGTTCAAAGCACTCAGGTGTGTTTACTTAAAACTAAATATGCTATTAATCTGTATTTTTGAAGCTTAGAACAAGCTTTTAATATTTGTTGTGATCCTGATGTAAGTATTAGTCATGTCATATCAAAGCATAGTTGCCTACTCTCCCGTAATGTCTGGGAGGCCTCCCGAACTCCTGGGAGAGCAGGCAATTCTGCCTGATCCTGGCCGGCTGTGTAAACTAAACGGAGGGGGCGCGCCATCATTGCTCCTCCCCCTGTTTTTATTGGTCCAGAGTAGTGATGTCCGTTTTGGGGGTGGAGCTAAAGTGTGATTCTTCGAGCCCCGCCCCCACACACCCACCTGCACCCCGGACCTCCCAGGAATCATCTTACCCATGTATGTATCAAAGTAAGCCAGAAAGTAGAATACTATACACCAAACACAAAGACATCATCCTCTTAAACAAATAGATTAGTATCAAACAATAATGAAGTAAATAAAATGTAGTCAATGACCATTTACTATCAAAAAGTAAATGGGTTTGGTGCCCTGGAGTGGGTGGAGTTCCGAGAGTGAGAGATGAAAGTTCAGGGAGAGACGCGAGGGGAATGTGAGGAACATATGAGGTTCCAAAGTAGAGGAGGGAAATTAAGTGTTACGGGGAAGCATGTGTGAACTCCGAGATAAGGAGATGTCAGAGAGCTATAAAACACAACCTATATGAGAGTTATGAGATAACGAGAGTTAGGTTGTACAGTATGAGAAACATATGTGAGATCTAGAGGGCATAACACAGATACTACCTGTACAGTAAAGAGATAATTGTCATGGGGAAACATTTATCAGTTATCCAAAAGACACAAAGCTGTATGAGATGAGTAAGGTGGCAAATCCTTTTTTAAGGAAAATGCATGGAGGGGAATGGGGTACAGCATGCACTTTTTAACACAAAAAAAATACATTTTATATTACTGTGTTAAATTAGCTTGGTGCACAAAGTCAATGCCAGTATTAAAAGTTATCATGTCATGTCCAACATAGAATTGCTCCATGTTTGCTTATGTATACTGTTGGTGCATTATTCATACTGTTATTCAGTGATAGAGCTGCATTGAGTTGCACTCACCAATTCTTAAAGCTTCTGTGTGTACTGGTCTTTTCCTCCGGGATGAACTTTGCCAGCCCTCCCCAGTCGCTATGGATTGCTGCAACAAAATAAAAGAGTATTCTAGGTCGGCGGTTTTTCAAATCTGTCTTCACAAATGATCTCTGCACTACACTGTGTGAAAGAAACACTTAAGAATCATCAGCATCAGCAAGGCATCAGTACATTGCATAGAAAATACACTGAAGACTTTCTGCAGTGAAAACATTTGCATAGCACTGAGAGTAAAAGAGGTCAACCAAATTTATTTAAGATGCCTCAAGGTGCTTTTGAATTTCTTGCATGATCTTGCCATCAGATTTGCTCACGTCTCCAAGCCTCAATCGTGCCCTATTTTCTTTTCCCATAAGTTTAATATGTTTGATTTCACAAAAGGAAAAGCTCTCGGCATATTTCAAAATTTCTTTCTGCAGAAAAATGTTCCCTCTTAATAATTGCTTTGGGTACATTTATTTCCCGACTTGAAAAGCACCTAAGAGTTTTTTCTCTAACTAGCATACCATCTGTAAAACTCAGTGGTTGCCATTTGAACAAATAACAAAGAACCGGGACAGAACCATAATAATAAGAATCGTGGTTTTTAAAATAGCGTTCGATTTTTTTATTAAATTATATTTATTATTATTCAAAACATAACATTACAAGACTATGCAGTTCTACTAGTTTGAAAATAACATTCTAAGCACGATAAACGTACATAAATCGTGCAGGAAATTGATAAAGCCAGTAATGGTTGACAAGAACAATGTTTTATTCGGTCACAGAGCTAGTGCGCATATTGCATAAGATCTGGCTCGTCAATTATGTTCTCAGACCCATTTAATGCCCAATAATAATCGTGCTGGTAAATCTGGTTGGTCAATGACCGCATGTGACCATGTATTACGTCATCCTCCGATCATGCTAACAATGCTCTCTATGTTACCAGGAGCCAGCACAGAATTTCCAACTTTGCCTTTTACCAGAAATATTCATATTCAATGGACCATAAATCAACAAATGCCCCAAAATGCCCACTTTCCACAGGTCCAACAAATTAGAACATGGACAGATGTTTCAGTGGAAAATTTTGATCATTCTGAGTCAGTTGAATACAGGTAAATGACCAAAATTTTCTGTCCAAAAATTTTCAAAAACTTTCTGCTTGCATCATTCCTCAAAAGATATTTTTGGGGACTTGTTGATAAATTTTCTCTTTCCCTGGGAGAGAGTTTTGGTGATACTGAATTTCATTATTGATAATCATTAAAGATAAGAGGCTGTTGTGAACATGAAAGGCAAATTGCTCCCTGTGCAATGCAAAAGCAACTTTCGACCCTCTGTGTCCTTATTTTACAAAAGTGCTCCTAGATTTCCACCTCAAGACTGACAAGGGATTATGGTGAAAGATTATGGCATTTGCAGAGGAGCAGAAGGTTGCACAGACAGTAGGAGTTGGACGCAGTCAGGGGGTTCCTTGCAAAGTACACATACCAATGCACCCAGTTTTGTGGAGCAATGGAAAAACAAGAGTAAGATTATTGAAATGAAATTAAAAGGTTGAAGGACAAATTTTTAGGGCAGAGAGATGCAAGGTTTACCCCAACGCAGAGCTGATGGTTTTCCAATCAATTCCTAAACATTTTGCTCAACTGTGTTGCTGTAATGCCCTGCAAATCACAGGTATATTACTGCATGCACTCATTCAGAAAACTATAGTTCCCCAGGGTGCCTCTGGGAAGTTAAATGCAAATTGTGTTGGCCATTTGTGGGTGGACAAACTGTAAACTACAACCCTGGCTTCTCTCTAGAGCCCAAGAATGTGCTCGAAGGCTTCAGGAAGATTCTTGGGGAAAAGGAGAGGAGATAAAAACAGACTGGCTAGAGAGAGAAGTGATGTGTGTGGCTGCTGGCTGAACTAATGAAGGATCTTCCCATAAAGAGCCACTGAATCTATGGCTGAATTGTTGTCCTGAGGGATGTTTGCAGCCAGCCCAGAAAGAAGCACCTTTGCAGTATAGGAAAAGAACTAACTTGCCACTGCCCATGAGATGTAAGCAGGACTCATTTGAAGACAGATGAGTTTCTTTTGCTTTGCTATGTTCAAGTTATTTAAGTGAGACATCAAACTGTGTTATTAAAACCTCTGACCGGGACTGTAATATTACTATTGAGAGGTGTTATAGCACTGGCTAAAGGAAGAGTATGTTCCAACCAAATCTGCTGTATGTAAAGTTATCTATAAGCTGACTGAAACTGTCTAAAATGGATGCTAATGAGAGAATTGCAAGTTGTTTAACCCTACAGTTGCTGGGAGAGAGTTACTTATTCCATTAGACGGATTGCTAAGTGGATTACTGATTTCAAATTGTACAAATAAATAAGCTTAATGTGTCAGCTGAAACTTCGCTTAAACTGTGGAATATAAATTACCACATTGGTTTCTGTATATCAGAGTGAACTAGAAAGCATCTAACCTGAACAAGCTGGATTAATCCTTGTTGCATCTCTGCTGACTTTTGTATAAGTATAATCGGTATAATTGCACTAAAAGTATTGTGTTGATCTATGTTTGCATATGTTGAACCAGGATTCCAAAACTGTGATTTATTTTGTGACATGTTGAATAACATTGCATGTTGATGGTATTGTGCTATTACTTCTCTACAATACCGCTACTGATCTGCTACTGTGGTAAAGCCTTATATCACAAGCAAAGAGAATAAACCCACCAGTTTATGCAGTTTAGCCCTGTGTTCTTTGTTTTATTCCAACACTACTGGGGGGACCTTCACCTCTCTACCATACTACTGGGCCTGTAGAATCCTTCCTTATACTGCTTTTGGGGTGCCAAACATCTGCCCCTTTACATTGCAATTTGGCAGAAAAGCATCACATGCACAAAATTGCCACCTTTCCAATGTCCTCTCAATCTCTTGATTAATGTAAGCCAGGCCTGGCCATCCTGTAGCTCTCCAGGTGTTGTGAAACTACAAGTCCCAGCACGTCCTTCCAGCTATCAGCTGTCTATCTACTGGCAATGCATGCTGGGGCTTGTAGTTTCACAACACCTGAAGAGCCACAGGTTGGCCAAGCCTGATGTAAGCCATCAATAAAGCTAAACTGAGCAGTATTATATTAGAAAAATGAGAAACTGTATTTTATTGAACAATGTGGTACTAAACTGTTAGGGGATTGGGTGTGATGTTTACACATTTAACCAGTGCCACAAAAAACAGAGGAGTGTGGCCGTACACAGAAGGGACTAACATATGTGATTTGTAAGTTGGTACCATTAGCAAATACAGATGGGGTGCTTCTCTTATGTTAGACAATCCGACAAAAAGAGATATAGAAGAGGCACTCCAGTCCCTGAACAAATTATATTGGTTAAAAAACTAGATTTTATTGAAAATGTAATAAATAGTGTTAATTCTCAGAAACAAAGGTGAAATATTGGTTAAAATGGTGATGTGTATAGGTATGGTGTGTATTAAAAAGTGAGAATGATAAATTAACTCTTCAGTTGCGTTGTAGGCAAATATCAGAGCAGGATCCTATTCAAGAATGGTTATATTTTTAATATTTATTTAAATTTTATTTAAGATCACATTCCCATTATATGTTCTAACATGGGATACACAATATATTACCAGATGTCGGATCGTTGCTGGGTATCTCAGTAATAACTGGATCACTTATTTGCACAAACAAAACATTTAAAACTAGTCCAGAGTAGATCATTATTGGGGTAAACACCGGTGTAGGTAAACTCTTATTATTTCAGGGAGTGATTACAATATATATTGGTGTTGCTTACTGCATAACAAGCAATATGTATGCATGTAGGACCTCGGTGCTAATCATTGGGTCCAAATCAGCCACCTATATCACAGCATCCTTATTATCAAAGCACTGCTTAAAGTACCCAAATCATCCTTAGATATGAGTCAGGAGAGGTCAAATGCACCCAATCTCTCTAATAAATTGATTCTCTCTCTCATTGGTTAGTTGTAGTGCCTCTGCGTATAATTATCAAACTTATAGTCGCACAATCACACATACATGCTTATGTATGTGTGATTGGAGCATATATCTAGTCTGAACGGAGCATATATCCTATTCAATTAGTCTCCGTGTGTATTACCACATTGGCCACAGTAACCATTTAGTTAGGAGTAGTATTTTAGGAATCTATTTCCGATGCTAAACGCCACTGTTGGGCTCTGTGAAGTCAGTGATGATGTCACGTCATCAGTGACGTCACATTTTTCTCTGACACATTTCCTTTTCCCTTGCTGTATATAACTCACAGAATCTCTGGCGCTAAAATAGTTAAATATTGAATGATTAGCATAAGAAGTCAGATACAGCAATTCAATGGAGACAGTGTTAGATCTCTTTTTTACACAATATAGAAAGAAAAATGAAAAATGCGCAAATTGACTTCTTATTAAACATATAATTAAAGTTTAATTGCGATATATCACTAAACCATAATAATCTCACATATACATATATATATATATATATATATAAAAATACAAATACAAAGCTCTTGATATGACCCGTCATCAATTTTTTGGAATATATAGACAATGTCCAATGAGTACTCCTTTTAAAGCTACAATCGACAAACTCTGGAATCTTGACTTGATATCATGATCTATAAAAGATGTTTTCATTCCATTTGACCAATTCCAATAGAAACATGTATATACATGAATATATAAAATGTTCAATGAATTCTCCTTGAAAAATAAAGAATCCAAATGACTCCACAGATTTTATTCAATCCATATACGACAATATGAAACTCAGTGTGAGTCAATTTGTTTAGACAGCGTTCCTCCGTGTCAGAGGTATAGAGAATAACACTTGTCTAAAATCCGCAACAACAGTCTTAAAGATAATTAGCCAACGATGTACTTCAGGCATATATTGCTTACCCGCCTCAGGGAGAGAAGGAAGATACCACTTGCCTCTTTACCGCACTGTCACGAACTAGGTAATTGGAAGGCCTTACCTGCTGGTATTAGTGCTGCTATGCAAGGAGGCACGGAGTCTAACCATGCCCCAGGTCTTCACCAGGGAACCCGGCAAGGAGTTTTGGACTTAGCCGCTGAGACGTGTCGGTCGCGGTTCTCCCAGGTAGCCACCAGCGAGGTAACGTGAACAAACGTAGTGAACAGTCCGAGGTCAAATCCTTGCAGGCAGCGAAGTACAGAAGGATGAGGCAGAAGAATCGTCAGGAAGCCGAGGGTCAGAACCAGGAGATCAAACAGGAACCAAGGAGAATCCGAAGAGTAGTCAAACAGGCAAAGGTCAAATCCTGGAGATGCAGGCAGGAGAGATATGAAATAACAGGGAAGCCTAGAGACAAGGTATTAGACTAGATACTCTGGCACCCTAGTGATGCCAGAGTCTGGTTTAAATAGTACTGTGAGCCTTGCCATTGGTGGAGTGGAGATCGGCGGTCAGCTGATCTGACCGCCGAATGGAACTGCAGCTCAGCGTCTCCATTGCCTAGCAACGAGACGCGATGTTCGGGCGTGTGCGCCCCAACTTCCTGTGGGGCCGGAAGTGACGTCCCGAACGGGACAAGCGGTGATCGGGAAGGCGTCCGTCCCGCCACCAGGTAAGAGTGCGGGGCGGCGCCTGACACGCACCAGAGGCTGTTGTATTAAGCTGTATCCTTGTGTGGTGCGCACCAGCTATTTCGTCCGGAAGGAAATTCAGTCCTAATGAAAGTGGTTCCTCTCAAAAGTAAAGTTCAAAAGGTAACTTCGTGCACAGAAGTTATGATAATCCTCGGGATCAGTTGAAACAGTAAGAAACAAGCACTTGGTAATAAGGAAGTCTCACATATATTTTAAATTGATCCAGATTAAGCAACCACCAATCTGTTTCAATTGGGAAAAATCCCTTCAGACCTAATATTGCAGTCCTATTTTTTTCCTATATCCACTACTATCCTTCATTTTTACTAACGGTCGTATCCCTGGATACACTTTTCCGCTAAAAATTTGTCTAACCCTTTCTTAAACATATACATTGAATCTGCCATCACAACCTTCTCTGGCAGTGAATTCCATATCTTGACTGCCCTAACTGTCAAGAACCCCTTCCTTTGCTGGTTGTGAAACTTTCTCTCCTCTAACCTTAGGGGGTGACCACGTGTCCTGTGTATAGTCCTTGGTGTCACGGGCACTAGGAGGCTTTACCCAGTATCACCCGCTGATGGTCTTATCAGAGCAGTAGAGTTGGTATATGATACTCTGATGGCAGGGTGATAATGGAACTGGAAACAGCAGATGGTTAGAGAATGCTCAGAAAGTCTATGACTAGCAGCACTGGTAAACAATAGGTAACTGAACACGAGGATCTGGATGGACAAGGGCACGTGAGGGTAGTCAGTGGTCTGCGCACGGCAAGTTGTACCACTGCTATAGTGAGAAGAATGTCCAGGAGTAATAAGGAGGTGGAAGTCAGCGGTCTGCGTATAGCAAGTTGTACCGCTGTCTGTAGTGAAGGAATGGAATCCAGGTGAAGGTAATGGGGAAGTCAGTGGTCTGCGAGTAGCAAGTTGTACCACTGCTTATGTGAGAGGATATATGCAACTCGTGACACAGGGAAACAGGAATCAGTGGTCTGCCTCTAGCAAGTTGTACCACTGAATATATATGTGAGGAAGGACACGAGGAGATAAATGCTATGCAGAGTCTACACGGGTACACTGAACTTGATCCCACGTTGAACTGCACACAATGATAATAATGAATGAACAGCACTGCACAGGTAAACAAAGTCACTCAAATAGTCCAGCAAAAGGAAACACAGTCAATAATAGCAATAGTCTCAGAGGATGGAAACTCCGGAGGAGAACAACTCAGTCCAGATGGATATGCAATATACCAGCACAGTCAATGAGAAGTACGCATACCGTGGTTCAGATGAGCAGGCTGTTAGAGATAGCTGCAGGGATACCTGAGCGGCCGGGAACAGACGAGGTGCGAAGTCCTTGCAGAATGGAAGCGGCAAGTAGGTGCAGCGCACTGTAGGTAGGCCAGCAAGGATGACAAATACTCAGGAAGCAGTAGTATATTGAATAGAACAGCAGGAGACCACGGGAGAGTTGAAGCGATGTAGCAAAGCTGGAAGCCGAGGAGCGTAGACTCGATGCAACAGGCGAGTTGACACAAATGGACACACTGTAGAAGCAGTAGGCAGCGGGTCAGCTGACGGCAGGTAGAATGCAGACTGGAGCGCTGAGACGAGCAGACTCTGTAGACACGCTGAAGTAGCGAACAGGAATCAGCTGAAACAGTAGCGATGTAACTCAGGAGAGTTTGCAGTAATCTGTAACCAGGGCCGGACTGGCCATCTGGCACTTCTGGCAAATGCCAGAAGGGCCGATGGCTATATGGGCCGGCCCGACTCCCCCTGTCTTCTTGGTGGCTGGTTCCAGGAACCAGTCACCTCTGCTGCACGCTCCCCAGCTCCCTCCCCCGTTATGCTGTGCAGCCAGTTACACTGGTGAGTTTACTTTTTTTTTTAATTTGTTTTTTCTTTTACTGAAGAGGGGGGGAGCCGCGATTTTCGGGGGGGAGGGGGTCGCGGGGGTGCCGCGATTTTCGGGGGGGAGGGGGGGTCGCGGGGTTGCCGTGATTTTAGGGGGGGTCACGGGGTGCCGCGATTTTAGGGGGGGTCGCAGGGGTGCTGTGATTTTCGGGGGGGGGGGTCGCGGGGGTGCCGCGATTTTCGGGGGGGAGGGGGGGTCACGGGGGTGCCGCGATTTTAGGGGGGTCGCGGGGTGCCGCGATTTTAGGGGGGGTCGCGGGGGTGCCGCGATTTTCGGGGGGGGGGGGTCGCGGGGGTGCCGCGATTTTCGGGGGGGGGGGTCGCGGGGGTGAGAGCCCGGGGTGCTGGGAAAGGGGGTGAGAGCGCCGAAGGGGGTGCTGGGAGAGGGGGTGAGAGAGCCGAAGGGGGTGCAGGGAGAGGGGGTGAGAGCCAGGGCATGCTGGGAGAGGGGGTGAGAGCCAGGGCATGCTGGGAGAGGGGGTGAGAGAGTCGAAGGGGGTGCTGGGAGAGGGGGTGAGAGAGCCGAAGGGGGTGCTGGGAGAGGGGGTGAGAGAGCCGAAGGGGGTGCTGGGAGAGGGGGGTGAGAGCCAGGGCATGCTGGGAGAGGGGGTGAGAGAGCCGAAGGGGGTGCTGGGAAAGGAGGTGAAAGCCGAAGGGGGTGCTGGGAAAGGGGGAGAGAGAGCTGAAGGGGGTTCTGGGAAAGGGGGAGAGAGAGCTGAAGGGGGTGCTGGGAGAGGGGGTGAGAGAGCTGAAGGGGGTGCTGGGAGAGGGGGTGAGAGAGCTGAAGGGGGTGCTGGAGAGGGGGTGAGAGCCAGGGGGTGCTGGGAGAGGGGGTGAGAGAGCCAAAGGGGGTGCTGGGAAAGGGGGTGAGAGAGCCGAAGGGGGTGAGAGAGCCAAAGGGGAAGAGGTGCTGTGAGAGGGGTGAGAGAGCCAGGGGTTGCTAGGAGAAGGGGTGAGAGAGCCAGGGGGTGCTGGGAGAGGGGGTGAGAGCCAGGGGGTGCTGGGAGAGGGGGGTGAGAGCCAGGGGGTGCTGGGAGAAGGGGTGAGAGAGCCGAAGGGGGTGCTGGGAAAGGGGGTGAGAGAGCCAAAGGGGAGGGGGGTGAGAGAGCCAGGGGGTGCTGGGAGAGGAGGTGAGAGAGCCAGGGGGTGCTGGGAGAGGGGGTGAGAGAGCCAAAGGGGAAGGGGGTTCTGGGAGAGGGGGTGAGAGAGCCAGGGGGTGCTGGGAGAGGGGGTGAGAGAGCCAAAGGGGAAGGGGGTTCTGGGAGAGGGGGTGAGAAATCCAAAGGGGAAGGGGGTGCTGGGAGAGGGGGGTGAGAGAGTCAAAGGGGAAGGGGGTGCTGGGAGAGGGGGTGAGAGATCCAAAGGGGAAGGGGGTTCTGGGAGAGGGGGTGAGAGAGCCAGGGTGGTAGGGAGTGCAGGAAGAGGAGTGAGAGAGCCGGGGGGTAGAGGGTGCAGGAAGACGTGTGAGAGAGCCAGGGGAGTAGGTGGTACAGGAAGATGTGTGAGAGACAGCGGAGAAGGTGGTGCAGGGGGTTAAGGAGAAGATGGTGCAGGGGCATAGGTAAAAGAAAGTGTAAAGGGAGAGACATCTTAAGAATGGGAATGTCAGGGATGCAGCCATCATAAAACACAAGTAGTAATGAAGAATGGAAATGCACAGAGGGGACAAGTGTTAAAAAAAATAAAAAATCAAGCCTTCATACTCCATTCACTAATATTTTCTATACCCCCACTCCTAAATTTCTGCTTCGACCACTGCCCTCTATTCCTGCTCCCCACTGCCTGTGTGAGCTGACAGCTGCTGATCCCTCCTCGCCCAGCGTGCCCAGTAGGAGAACAGAACACAGGATGCCATAATCAGGTAAGTTCATATATTTTCTCGTGTGGAATATGTTTTTAACCATCCTTTCTTGAACTGGGAACACTACAGCGTATCCAATAATGTTTAACACTATGTATTGCTCATTATTGCGCTGTAATGGTTTTTGCATATTTATCTGTACAGAGATTTTTAATTAAGAGGAAAAAACATTGCTTGTCATAAATTTTATCTGTAATTATGTCAATATATCTATTTTTGTTTGCATTGTAAATGATGTATTAAGCTGCTCTTGGGACTCACACTCAGAATCTGATATGCTGTACCAATTTTTATTTGTGAATGAGTTTTTTCTGAGCTTTACTAATGATTTGGGGGCACTACTATGGCATAATGTTATTTGGGGTCACTATTGTGGCATAATATGATTTGGAGGCACTGTTGTGACATAATATGATTTGTGGGCACTACTGTATGGTATATGTTTTGGGGGCACTACTATGCCATAATATGATTTGTGGGCACTTCTGCATGACCAAATATGAATTGAGGGTAATACTATGTGGCATAATATGACCTTGGGGCACTACGATGTGGCATAATATGAACTGGGCACACTACGGTGTGGCATCATATGAACTTCTGCCAAAGGCAAGTTTTTCATTGTTGAATATGTTGGGAGCCCAAAGAAGTTGCTGTATCAGGGCCCAAAATTCCTCTTGTCAGCCCTGCCTGTGAGTCAAGGGGGTAGACGTCTCCAGGTAAATAATCTAAATGTTTCCTATCTAATCAAACTGATGGATCATGATGGGTCACATCCAATTATTTCTCACCCACCTCCTCTAATCCCCCTTAATTTATATACTGTGTTATTTAAAATGAATAGAAAAGGCGCATATCCAATAACTGTAGTAAAACAAAAATATTTTTCTTTGACATTTTGCTGTAGATGGAAATACTTTTAATGCGGCCGTGTGGGTTCAACTGATCATTCAATAGTTATGTTTTTTTTAGATATATGTTAGTTTTATTTCATGTGGAATGATTCATGAAAATTTTGCTATTACTATTTCATTGAGGGAAAAGGGTACCTGTTACCTATATGTGTGTGTAAGTACTCTGTTCGTAGTTGCTATTTTGTGGGAGATTTGAAAAAAGCAAAACATTGTTTCCTACAGTGGCGTCTGTATAATTGGTGGTATTGCTGTGGTATGGGGTGGCGTGCTGGTAGCAATGTTGTAGTGTGTTTGGTGCTTAGTATTGCTAATAAGTAGGAGAGGGTATTGCTATAATGTGGGGGGTGACGCTGGACGCTGTAATGTGGGGGGTGATGCCGGTTGCTGTAATGTGGGGGGTGATGCTGGACGCTGTAATGTGGGGGGTGATGCTGGACGCTGTAATGTGGGGGGTGATGCTAGACTCTAATGTGGGGGGTGATGCTGGACTCTGTAATGTGGGGGGTGATGCTGGACGCTGTAATGTGGGGGGTGATGCTGGACGCTGTAATGTGGGGGGTGATGCTGGACGCTGTAATGTGGGGAGTGATGCTGGATGCTGTAATGTGGGGAGTGATGCTGTAATGTGGGGAGTGATGCTGTAATGTGGGGGGTGATGCCGGTTGCTATAATGTGGGGGTGATTGATGTAGTATGAGTGTGTGTGGGGGGGGTTATTTATTGCTGTAATGTGGGTACTAATAATGTATTGTCATGGTATTTATTGATGTAATTGGGGTGCTAATAATGTAATGTTAAGGGTCATTAGGAGAAATAAATACCCCCTCCCCCCCCCCACACACACTCATACTACATCATGTTGTACTGCGCCAGCATCAGTGTGCAACAATATAGTGCATGGAGCCCACGTGGGCCTGTGTGCTTTAAATGCCAGGGCTGATTTTTAGTCCCAGTCCGGCCCTGTCTGTAACTGTAGATACACAGAGGCAGCGGATAGGAATCAGCTGCTGGAGTCACGATGAAACCAGGGCCGGTGCTAGGGTCCATGGCGCCCTAGGCATTTTTAAAAAATCGCCTCCCTCCTCTCCTTACCTTGTCTCACCACCGCCGCCTCTCTGCTCCGTCTCCTCCCCTCCACTCACTGACACTAGTAAGTGGAGGGGAGGAGACGGAGCAGAGAGGCGGCGGTGGTGACAAAATAGCCTCTTCCCCACTCCCCGTCCATCTAAATGCTGTGCGGCAGCCGTGACAGGTATGGTCAGCGGTCGCCGCACAGTTTTAAAGTATTTTAGAATTCTGTGGCGCCCTCCAGAGCCCGGCGCCCTAGGCTAGTGCCTAACCTTGCCTAATGGGAGCGCCGGGCCTGGATGAAACACAGGAGAGTTTGCAGTAATCTGTAGCTGTAGATACACGGAGGCAGCGGATAGGAATCAGCTGCTGGAGTCACGAAGAAACACAGGAGAGTTTGCAGTAATCTGTAACTGTAGATACACGGAGGCAGCGGATAGGAATCAGCTGCTGGAGTCACGATGAAACACAGGAGAGTTTGCAGTAATCTGTAGCTGTAGATACACGGAGGCAGCGGATAGGAATCAGCTGCTGGAGTCACTAGGAACACGAGGAATAGAAGTGGTCTGGAAACCACAAACGGCAAACAGGAATCAGCATCAGCTGAACACACGAGCAGGCACTGGAACACCTTCAGAGACTCATGAGACTCATGAGGAATGAGACTCCAAGATCAAGCAATGTGGTATTGACCACAGGTGCTTAATATAGGGAGTGTTGCCTGATCAGCCAATTAAGTTAAAGGAACAGAACTGAAGGTCAAAAGGGACTGCACATGCGCATTACCTCATAATAATGGACGGACACGGTTCCTAGCTACCTTAGAAGTAGCACTCACAGTCCGGTGAGTGACACTTGGGGTAAAAAGTTCCCATGAAAGTTCTCTGTATTGACCCGTAATGTATTTGTACATAGTAATCATATTTCCTCTTCGACGCCTCTTTTCTAAAGTAAACATGCCTAAACTAGCTAACCTTTCTTCATAACTTAAAGACTCCATACCCTTTATCAATTTTGTCACCCTTCTCTAAACCCTTTCTAGTTCCAGAATATCTTTATTTATAGAGTGGTGCCCAGAACTGTACTCCATATTCAAGATGAGGTCTTACCAATGACTTATACAGTGGCAAAATTACACTGTCTTCCCTTGCATCATGCCAATACTTTATTTGCCCTTGCAGCTGCTGCTTGGCATTGAGCACTATTGCTAAGTCTACTGTCTACGAGCACTCCCAAATCCTTTTCCATTACAGATTCCCCTAAATTAATCCCATTTAACTTACAGATTGTGTTCTTGTTTTTGAATCCTAAGTGCATAACCTTACATTTATCTATGTTACACTTCATCTTTCATTTGGCCGTCCAATCCTCCAGTTTATCAAAGTCCCTATGCAGAGCAACTACATCTTGCTCTCATTTTATTAATTTGCAAAGTTTGGTGTCATCTGCAAAAATGGAAACGTTGCTCTCTAAACCACCACCAAGGTCATTAATAAATATATTAAAAAGGAGTGGCCCCAGCATGGAACCTTGAGGTACTCCACTTAAAACTTTTGACCAATTAGAAAATGTTCCATTTCTCACATCTCTCTGTTCCCTATTCTCTAACCAGTTTTCGATCCAAGTACAAATGTTGTTTCCTAGACCCACTTCTCTTATTTTGTAAACCAACCTCTTGTGTGGCACTGTATGATAAAGGCAGGGCCTGATTAAGGGTTCTGGCCGCCCTAGGCTAATATGGCCGCAGCGCCCCCCCTCCTCCGAATATATAGGTGTATAGGAACACTCCTGAATATGAATGTTCAGGTGTATTCTCCAGCATTCAAATTTAGACAGATTGTGCCATTGTCTCTTACCTGTTCTTGCTCTTCTCTCTTGCAACTTTGTTATCCTCTCGCTGGCTTCTGGAAAGTTGGCGTCCTGTTTTGAAAATGCAAAAATGTATTATAATGCAAACCCTGAATGATTAGGCCCTTTAGTTAAAACAAAACACTCCATTATGGCCAGCTAAAAGTACCCCATTGGACAGGCATATATAAGCAATATCTGAATATTTGTTGTCAATCAAATACAAACCTCTACCAGCCCCATCTCACTAATATTTAGTATTCTAGTGATTGCTGAGACCACCCATGTGACCACCACACAATCATGAGATTCTGCCCCCCAAAGCTGCTCTATTTTTTAAATACCCCCCACAGCCATTTTCCTTAACCCCTGCTGCAGCCATTTTCTTTACCTCCCACCCTGCATCCATCCCCCTTGCAGCTATTTTCCTTACCTCCACTCTGCTAGCTAGCTATCCCCCCCCGTCACATCAAAACTCCCCCTGTCACATATATCAGCCCCCCTCCTCTGCCCTCCTTCATACATATCAACCTCTCTCCCTCCCTATAGATTTTCATGGCAGCCCGCCCCCCTCCCACCCTACAGATTTGTATGACAGACCCCCTCTCCCTCCCTATACATATGCATGACAGTCCCCCCTCTCCCTCCCTATAGATATGCAGGGTAGTCCCCCCCCTCCCTATAGATATGCAGGGTAGTTCCCCCCCCTCTCTATAGATATGCAGGGTAGTTCCCCCCCTCCCTATAGATATGCAGGGTAGTTCCCCCCCCTTCCTATAGATATGCAGGGCAGTTCCCCCCTTCAATTACCTGTAGTTGTGCCAGCGTCGCTCCTCTCCTCAGATCAGCAGATAGGAAGTGAAGACGTCCTGCTTCCTGTCTGCTGCACAGCAACAGGCAGCCTGGCGATTGGCTGTGTGTTGCTAACCACTGACCACCATTGCTTTTGATTGTCGAGCCCTCCACCCCCCCCCGCGGCAACCCCCCCTCCCACCCCGAAAAAAAAATGAATGAAGGAAAAAAAAATGTAAGAAAAAAAAATTAAAAAATTTTTTTTTTTTTTTTTTTTTTAAAAATACCCACAGGGCAGCGACCCCCGGGACCCAGCGCCCCAGGCTGCAGCCTGGTCAGCCTAGTGGTTGATCAGGCCCTGGATAAAGGCCTTTGCAAAATCTAAGTAGACCACATCTATTGTGCTGCCCTGGTTTAAGTTCCCACTTACTTCCTCGTAGAAACTAATTAGATTAGTTTATCATGACCTATCCCTCACAAAACCATGATGATTCCCACTAATATTTTAATGCGCACCAAGTAATCCTGAATACTAACCCTTAATATACCTTACAGTAGTTTCCCCTCTATTGATGTCAGGCTTACAGGTCTATAATTCCCTGGATGTGATCTCGTCCCCTTTTTAAACAACGACACCATATCTGCTATTCGCCAATCCCTTGGTACTGAGCCTGATGAGATTGAATCTCTGAAAATTAAGAATAGCGGTCTAGCTATTTTTGAGTTTAGCTCCATAAGAACTCTTAGGTGTATGCCATCTGGGCCAGGAGCTTTATTTATCTTAATATTCTTCAGATGCCTTTGGACTTCTTCCTTTGTCAGCCAAGTATTAATTAATGGTACGGTTTCATATCCGTTTTTATGTATTATTCCTACCATTTGTTCCTCTCTAGTAAATACTGAAGAAAAGAAAGTTTTTAATACCTCTGATCTTACCTTAGTATCATTTATCAATTCATCCATCTCACTTCTTAGGGGTCCTATATTATCTTTTTTAATCATTTTGCCATTTACATGCTTTAAAAAAAATGTGGGGTTTGTCTTACTTTCTTTTGCAACTTGTTTTTCATTTTCTAATTTAGCCAATCTAATTTTCTTTTTGCATGTTTTATTACATTGCTTGTACCTATGGAAGGGCTCCTCAGACCCTGCAGACTTAAACAATTTAAATGCATGCTTCTTCCTTTGCATTTATTCCCTTACTTTTGTATTTAGAAACATTGGTTTAGACTTAATTCTTTTGCATTTATTTCCCATAGGAATGAACTTATACATGTATGTTTCCAACAACACTTTAAAAAAGCCCACTTTTCTTCCGTATCTTTTCCTTCAAAAACTTTATCCAGGTCTATGCACTTTATAGACTCCTTTAGCATATTAAAATTTGCCTTTCTAAAGTTTAAAGTCCTAGCTGATCCCTTATACTGTTGCTTCTGGAAACTAATTTCAAATGAGACCATATTATGATCACTGTTTCCCTTACTTCAATATTTGATATTACGTCTACATTATTTGTTATTACTAGGTCCAGTATAGTCCGGTTCCTAGTTGGTTCCTCTACTAATTGGGACATGTAATGGTCTTTTAGCGTTCTCAGAAACCTATTTCCCCTAGCAATACCGCAGGTTTCAGTACTCCAATCATTGCCCGGATAATTAAAATCCCCAATAATTAAAACTTGACCTAGTTGTATAACCTTTTCAATTTGCTGTAGAAGTTGGGCTTCCTCAATCATACTAATATCTGATGGTTTATAGCATAGCCCTATCAGCAACTTCTCTGAACTTTTTCCTCCACTGGATGATTCCACCCACAATGCCTCTATATTAACCCCAATATTCTCATAATAACTTACTGAGTACTTGGTTTTAACTCTGGCTTAATATAAAGACATACTCCTCCTCCTCTTTTATTTACCCTCCTGAACAGAGTATCGCCTTTCAAGTTGACTGCTAAGAATGGTGCCTCTTTTTTATCACAATCAATTGCTTGTGGAATTCCTTACCTACATATGTAAAGTTTTGCACCAGCTCTGAGGTGATGGACGTCAAATCTCGTCCCATAACTTTATTGGGATGCATTTCGCATCCTCTAGTTGCCCTTCAGTGGTGAAGCGCATTTCTAGGCACAATTTCACAAATGTTATTAAAAGTGTAAAACACTCCAAAGTGGCACACGTAATAAAGTCAATACGAATGTCCCTCATTCTCATTATTAATCTAACCATAAAAGAAGCAACATTGAGTAGTATTTTAGGAGAAACACTGAAACGCTTAATGGATGCAGTGATCTTGAAGGGTAGTTGGATGTGATGTTTATACTTTTGCACTGTGTGTCTCTTTGAAGTTTTCCTCACCCCTGACAACCTGGGCACACTTCTAGTTTACAGAGGCGTCTTCGAAGACTGCAATGTACACTGGACATACCAAGTTCAATGTTCAGATGTACCTGACACATTCAGTGCACTTAGTAAATAAAGTGCTAATGTGTGCAGGCTGCGACTATATCTATTACATATACCAGCAGGGGCAGAATTACCAGAGTAGCATGGGGTGCAATTACTATTGTGCTATGAGGCCCAGCCGCTGAGGGGGTCCAGCTCGCTCTCTAAGACGCAATGTTGTTTTATTTTGTGTGAAATCCGGCTCATAGAGCGCATATGCTGGAGCAGCGGGAGAGCTGATCTCCCATGACTCTGCCCAGCCACACCTGGGGAATAAGTGAAGAAACTTGTTATATCACACATTGCAGGGAGCAGTGTGAGGAAGGTTTTACCATCATGAGGTGGCAGTTGATCACTTGTCTGGAGAGAAGAAAAATCCCCTGGTACCTGACTGAGTATTGTAGAATGAATGTTTGTGTGAGTGAGGGGTGGCCCTGCTGAGTGACGCCGGGTGTTTAGTTGAGGACTTGCACTGACACAGGAATGGCTGGAGTATCCGCTTTGATGGCAACAGGTCCTTCGCTGTAACTTTCATATCTTGTTCAGGTCAGCTGGAGCTGTAACATCCCACCAATCCTGACAACCAACTTCACGACCACCATGCTACTGTCTTGTTTCTGGGCATAGGTTTTTTCAGGGTGGCTCTCTCTCTTTCATCTCCCTGACTGAAAGTTCTTATCTTTCAGGGCTGGATCATGATTCAGGTGCTGCCCACTGCTGGTTATCCATTTTTCAGCTCTTATCTCAGAGAGGTTGTTGTACAGTCATGGCCAAAAGTTTTGAGAATGACACAAGTATTGGTTTTCACAAAGTTTGCTGCTTAAGTGTTTTTAGACCTTTTTGTCAGATGTTGCTATGGTATACTGAAGTATAATTACAAGCATTTCATAAGTGTCAAAGGCTTTTATTGACAATTACATTAAGTTTATGCAAAGAGTCAATATTTGCAGTGTTGACCCTTCTTTTTGAAGACCTCTGCAATTCGCCCTGGCATGCTGTCAATCAACTTCTGGATCACAAACTGACTGATGGCCGCCCATTCTTGCCTAATCAATGCTTGGAGTTTGTCAGAATGTGTTGGTTTTTCTTGAGGATTGACTACAAGTTCTCAATGGGATTAAGGTCTGGGTAGTTTGCTGGCCATGGACGCAAAATTTCTATGTTTTGATCCCCGAGCCACTTAGTTATCACTTTTCCCTTATAGCTCCATCATGCTGGAAAAGGCATTGTTCGTCATCAAACTGCTCTTGGATGGTTGGGAGAAGTTGCTCTTGGAGGATGTTTTGGTACCATTCTTTATTCATGGCTGTGTTCTTAGGCAAATTTGTGAGTGAGCCCATTACCTTGGCTGAGAAGCAACCCCACACATGAATGGTCTCAGGATGCTTTTCTGGTGGCATGACACAGGACTGATGGTAGAGCTCACCTTTCCTTCTCCGGAAAAGCATTTTTCCAGATGCTCCAAACAATCTGAAAGGGGATTCATCAGAGAAAATGACATTACCCCAGTCCTCAGCAGTCCAATCCCTGTATCTTTTGCAGAATATCAGTCTGTCTCTGATATTTTTCCTGGAAAGAAGTAGCATCTTTGCTGGCCTTCTTGACACCAGGCCATACTCCAAAAGTCTTCGCCTCACTGTGTGTGCAGATGCACTCACACCTACCTGTTGCCATTCCTGATCAAGCTCTGCACTGGTGGTGCTCCAATCTCGCAGCTGAATCAACTTTAGGAGACAGTCCTGGTGCTTGCTGAACGTTCTTGGGCACCCTGAAGTCTTCTACACAAGTATTGAAACTCTCTCCTTGAAGTTCTTGATGATCTGATAGATGGTTGATTTAGGTGCAATCTTACTAGCAGCACTATCCTTGCCTGTGAAGGCTTGTTTGTGCAAAGCAATGATGACTGCATGTGTATCCTTGCAGATAACCATTGTTAACAGAGAAAGAACAATGATTTCATGCAACACCCTCCTTTTAAGGCTTCCAGTCTGTTATTCTAACTCAATCAGCATTACAGAGTGATCTCCAGCCTTGTCCTCTTCAACACACGCACTTGTGTTAACGAGAGAATCATTGACCTGATGTCAGCTGGCTCTTTTATGGAAGGTCTGAAATGCAGTAGAAATGTCATTTTTTGGGATAAAGTTCATTGTCATGGCAAAGAGGGACTTTGAAATTAATTGCAATTCATCTGATCACTCTTTATGACATTCTGGAGTATATGCAAATTGCCATCATAAAAACTGAGGCAGCAGACTTTGTCAAAAATAATATTTGTGTCATTCTCAAAACTTTTGGCCATGGCTGTAAATGTCAGGTTTTGCCCATCTCCGTTTTTTGACACACTGCTGGTGGTGGCTCCACTCTGTCCACAGATATCGGGTTCACACAATAGATTTACAGAGAAGAACGTAATCACTGGAGATTATATCAGCGATATTATTCTTCCTGGGTTAATCCCTTCAATGCTGGTCTGCAGATTATTGTTCTCTGGCTGACCAACACTTCCCTTGGAGTCTGCCTATTATTCCTGAAGTACAGTGCAGCTACCAACAAGGGCACACACTGGTGCTTAGTGTATGTGTGGAATAGGCTGAGCATTGATCAGTCTTGGCAGGCTTGGTGTTGCCCCAGGGGGCTTAGCCTTGAACATCCCCAGTATAAGGATTGATGTAGATTGATGTACTCTTTAGTCCTTGTCACCAAGCTTAAATTGTTTATTCAGAAATGCCGGTGTCCAGATATCAACTATGATGCCCACCACCCCCCCACACACACACACTGAAAGATTCCAGGAATTCCTTTGACAAGCAGGACCAGTGTGTGTGGGTCACTCAAATGGCACTATATATTTATACAGGGAGATCACATACATTAAAATAGTACCTTTTATAATCCATGTTTGAGAAAACCGCTATATACTTATAATCATGATAAATATCTATATGTCATTGAAAAAATACTAGTCTTATAAAAAAGATATATGGATAACATTACATTCCAAGGGATGTTTCCTATATATCTGTGCAGAAAATCACACTCAAATTAATTGACTTATCCTCATATATCTGCTATGGTATAGGACAGAGTTAAAATATGATTAGAACTTACTACCAGAGGTGTGTTTACACAAAGGATGATAATACCAGTTCTAAAAAAATAAGTATAACAACATACCTCTTTTAGTGAGTTCAGAAAAAAAGGGGTTAAGGTGGAATAAAGTGTTTTTAAAAAATGCTAACATAAAGTAAAACATTGTCAGATTTTGGGGGTCAGTCTACTACTGAGAAGCCTACCCCAGGCTACAGATTATTGAGAAATAGAATTTATTTCTGTTTTTATTCCTGTTTATTTTATGAAACTGTTTTACATTCATATTCATTTCTATGTCAGTTTGTTATATTTTTATACAATATGCATTGTGACTTTGTTTGTCATATTAAGCTCCATTTAATAATGTTCTGTCTTTGTGTTCTTAACATAATGTGTTAGGTAGGCTTGGGTTTTAGAAATGCTACATAAATAAAAGCAGGGAATTGCTTGGTTTGGTTAATTAAGCAATTGAACTGAAGTAACAAGAGTCTTCCTAAAGAGTGTCAGCTGTTGAACCAAATCTTGGTGGTGGCAGAACTGGGTTGTTATCATGTTTTAGACAGACCAGGTGGTGTTAATTTGAATAACTCTTTTACACCTACACGTCACATGTGGTCAGCTGAGGCTTGTCACAACACTTAGTAAGAACATGTATCAAGATGTTGGTAAGATTATATTCAAAATAAACATTAGTAATGTATCTCTACATGGCCACTATTTAACTAGCCCTTCATTTTGCCTGCTGCCAGTATTCTAATTTTGAAAAAAGTTAGCGACATTTATGAAAATTGCATTAATTTTGTAAAATGTACTAGAGAAAAGATAGAATCTCATTGGTTGCTATGCGATAAAGTCTTTTCCCCACATATATGTGTGTTCCATTTCAAACCCACCTCCCTGATGTTAGTAAAATCAGAAGCAAGTATTGAAGAGAGTGAGTCTGCAGATGGTTTCTATTGCCATGCACCACACGTACTCAGGCTATAATGGAAATCTCTCCAAAACAATATTAACATTCCTGTTGCAGAAAAAATAGTGTGCACAGAAATCATGTTTACATTCAAGATGTTTATCTTGTTGCATAACAGACTGAATGAATCTCATGGAAGAAAGATGCATCCTTAAAGACCTAAGCAACTCAGATGTTATTTTCATCAGCCTTGAACTCTCACTAGCACCTCATCCCGTATTTGTTTTAATACAGCTGTAGCTTTGCATGCATAACTTTATTTTGGACTTCAGTGACCTACTTACAGTAATTTAATGTAAATATTTATTTATTGATAGCTTGCAGTGGGAAGTGTCATGCAAGCTAAGCACTTTAGCTTTAAGCACATACATCTTTTCCGGAAATCTCATTTTGGATCTCAAATCTCAAATGTCAGCGATTACTAACAGGAGTTTTAGAAATCCTGATCCAGTGGCATGTTTAAAAATCTAGCAAATCCAAGCACTATTTCTGTGATTACATGAATACAACTACATTTTGCAAATTGTACAACTGCTTTGGCCATTGTCTTATTATGAGATGGTGATAGTTCTGTTTCATAACATTTGTTAGAAATTGATGGCTATATCTCTTTTTCTGTGCACTGAAAATTCTGTAATCTCCTAAATATATTCTTAAACTGGGAACTTTTGCTTCCTTCAGGGCATAATATGCTGCTCGCTGCAGCCAATAATATGGTAGACACTGCAGGCAATGATATGTTGGTCATCACCTGCTTCTAAGGATGGTGACAATAAATCATGTGAGCATGGTATAACAGGTAGAAAAGATTGCTGCTGTTAGGTTTAAAGTTCAACTGGAGGATTCTAGTGATAGCAAGATGTTTTCTCGAACTGCAGGAGTGTAGTTAAGTCTGTAGAAGGGTCCAGAGGATCGCTAGGGGACAAGATCCAGTAGTCATAGACAGCCTGAAGGAGTTGAGAGAAGAGGGTAGTCATACATTGCCAAAGGTCAAAACAGAGGTAATAATCTAATAGTGTGTGGAGCACAGGTTCAGAGATGTTCAACATGCAGCCGACTACCCTGGACGTCGTCATTTGCATGGAAGATGAGGCACTGCGGACTGTAAGTTATAAAAAGTCAATTTGTTGGTTAAACACTATTCCTGAGCATCCAGCTTACTAATTTAGCATCACAGGTAAAAATTAACAGTTTGAAAGAAAACAGCAAATAGCCCCCATTAATGACCCTAACTCACTTCTTGACCAATCTCCACCAAATGGGCAACTATTCCATTTACTACTTTTGCTATAACAGTCCACAGTCCTTGTTCTGCTGAAGTCACTTCTCAGTCAGTGGCTGTGATCCCTCAACATGGTTTCAGCTCTTCAGGAACAGGACTTCCTCCTGTTTAAAACTAAGCACCATGGCCGTCTTGTTTCTCTGTATTCCAGGAGCTCCTGCATGGAAAACTGTCTGAGCCTGAATCATTAGGGCATTTATTGTGAGCGCAACCCGCTATGATGCCGTATTTTGGCTTTCCGTGTGGTCGAATTCATCAAACCACAGATCACAGGATGCATGGCCTGTTAAACTCAGGCGCTGCAGGTACGTATGTACCTGTCAGCGCCTGCTGAACCTGCGGCTCATGCAGCATTACAGCCGCCTGACCCTCCGGCTTTTTAATGTGTGAAAATAACAGACGTAAAAAAAAATACGCATGGGTTCTCCCCTCCTAATGCTATTAGCCCTAGTGCTGTCAGACTAGTGCTGGTTGTAGTGAAATCGGGGGAAAAAATGTGAGGGGTCTCCCCTGATTTTACCGCAACCAGCACTAGGCTAACCAGCCGGGGCGGGTGGCATGCGGCAGGGGTCCCGCTGCTATAATTACAAACCAAACCCAGGCTGTTCAGAAACGGGGCTGGATTCCCTAGGGAAAAAAATTGTGCAGGCCCCCCATCTAGGAAAAACCAGCCTCGTGCTGCATGGGCCGGTGGGTGTAGGGTAATAAAGTGAGTGTAATGTATATATACGTTAAAAACATAATTTTAATTTGAGGAACTACAAGTCCCAGCCAGTCCGGGCTGTAATCAACAGTCTGGGCATGCTGGTACTTGTAGAGCTGCAAGCAATAGCATACCCATGGCTGCCAGCGTGATGTGCGTGTGACAAAGGATTAATCAAAAAACAACAACCTGGATTGCTGTGGAGGCGTGTATTTATAATGTTGAAGTATCGCGAGAACCGAGCCCCGAGATCCGACGACGTCACAATGACGTTCGGCCTCAATTTGGATTCGCTACTCAGCTCGGTACTCGGATACCCAAAGATCGGGTGGGTTCGGTTCTCGGGGAACCGGACCCGACCCATCTCTAGTTTCAAGTATGTAGCGTTTTGACCAAACTGTTGCATGAATTAGTATGAACGCAGAGACTTGAGCTTATTGGGCCTGCTTCATTAAGAAAAGGAAAGCAAAAAAATAAGTAACTTTGAACCTTTGCAAAACCATGTTGCAATGCAAAGGGTGCAAATGAGTTTATTATTTTGCACATAAGGAAAATACTGGCTGTTTTTTCATGCAGGACGCAAAAACTTGATAGCTTTATTTTGCTTTTCTTTCCTTAATGAATCAGTTCTATTAAGTGTAATTTAATATGAAAAATACATCCACAATCATCATCATCATCATCATCAACATTTATTTATATAGCGCCAGCAAATTCCGTAGCGCTTTACAATTGGGAACAAACATTAATAAGACAATACTGGGTAATACATACAGACAGAGATAAAACATTGATGCTGGCAATTGGAGAATCACAAGTGCCACCATGCCCTGATACCAAGGGCCCGCTGTGACGTGTAGTATCACAAAGTAAAATGTTTAAAAAAAAACAACACCCTCTTCATAACCACATCAGTTTAATAAAAAAAAACAAAAAAAAAAAACTTCAGCATCACATACACTAGCCCCAGAACTGGAGCAAGAGATATAGCAGCATTGGAAGGATACGTAGAGCTTGCTATGACCATGGCTACGTGCGCTCAAGTTTGGCACGCCCACAATGTACACTGCCTACAGCCACACGCCCCTTCCTCACCCAGATCACTCCCCTTTATCGTAGGCTGTAGTAAGTTCCGTTTCTGTGCGTTAGAGCACAGAAAAGGGCTATTTTGACGCCAGTATTTGCTGGTTCTGAGCATACACCGAGTGAATTTGAGTACAATACACTCAAAACCGGCAGATATGCGCCCTAATGAATCAGTCCCTCTGTGTTCAACTCTCTGAGAAAAGACCACATGTCTGTTTTCAACTGGTCCCAGGCCTGGGTCTGAATTTGCAGGACACACTACAACTTCTCAGTGACACTACTTCTCAAATAAAGGTGATGACATCATTAAATAAGCTTGGGATAATGTACTCCCTACTGTAAATTATATGTTCAGTGATTTCATATAGGTCACAGAAATTAGAGGTGACTTCTAAACTCCACAATAATTTATGGTAGGCTGTACATTGCTTCTTACAATAGCAAGTTTTTATAATGACCACTGAAGTAATCAGTGAAGTAATCACATCAGAATTATAACAATATCTAAGTTACCGGACCTAAGTGCCCAGCATGCTCATGTGGGTCTCCATGAGGCACACTTCTCCAGTGGTAACAGAGTCCTGGAAGAGTTTAATTCTAGGATGAGTAGAGTGTGTTCCTTCTTTTTCCTTATACATCAGCAATTGCCCTAATACTTGAAACACCTACAACTGCACCAGACATTTGTAGACAAACTTGCATTCCAGCAACCCACATTCCTAGTGAGACTACCTTCTGCCGTCCATGTTCCAATGTGACCAGTTCCGTGTGGCACACTGAGTCGCGGCTCTCCAAGCAAGCTCTGACATGGGCATCCTATCTGTTGGAAAAAGAGTCATCCCTGATCAATAGTTAGACCAAACTTGTGTCTGCCTTTTATCAAGTCTTCAATGCCATAAGGTTGCACCTCTTCAGTTTCTGTTTAACTCTTCTGCATCTCTTAGGATGACCTCACTGTTGGACAGCGTGTTATTGAATTTCACACACTGATGACGTGACCCCACAAGGCAACGGGAGGAAGTTATTTGCTCTTTACAGTAAGTTGGATCTTGAAATTAGGGAGTGTCAGAAAAGCGGGGGTCATGACTACCACGACAACACCGGCTCCTTTCATTTCACCCTTAAGAGTAAGAATAATAGTGCCGGCGTTGAAAGTGAAGTGATTGTGTGCACCGGGCTTTTTAAAGAGTCGCACTGATTGAAAGTCATTTTTTTAAGGAAATCGATATTCACAGCATGTCGGGGTCCTGAGATTCGCAGTCAAGATGTTAGGGTAAATGTTGTTGTCGTAGTCATCATTGCACTTACGTACCCAACTCCAGAAGAGGACCGTTCTACAACAATATCTAATGTCCACCAGTCCCTCAATTTCAGAGTTCCTATGTCCACACCTTCTGCAAAACCTATGCAACTAAGAGGCACAAGCCTTTCTAATTAAGAAAGACAGCGCAGAAGCTCCCTTGGACTTTGCTTATACTGAGAAACTAAGGTCCATCTAATTATCATCTGCCCTGTTAGATCTAGTTCCAAGAAGCAAGGAGCTACCATTATGCACACCATTATATTCTCTATCATAACGCTCTCTAGATCTTCTCTTTGTCTATTCCTTCCTGTTACCCTCTGTTGGGGATCTTCTCCTATCATCAATATGGCCTTTGTGGATCCCGGAGCTGCGGGGAATTTTATGAACTTATCTTTCATTACCTCACATATCCTCCCTTCCTTTCCAATCAGGTTCAACGAGTGGTTCAAGCCATTGAAGGTAGGTCTTTAGTTGCAGCTTTTATCCCATCTGAAACAGCTCCGCTTAAGGTAAAAGTAAGAGTATTTCATAAGAAGTCCATGCCCTTAAACCTCATTCAATCTCCTACATGTGCCATTATCTTTGGGTGTGAGGGTCAATCCCTTGAAAATGGTGGCTCATTAGGACACCCTGAATATACATTTGTTTCACATGCTAGAGATGCTAGGTTGTCCCCTACAGGAGATACCTTGACTATTGCACTGTTCATTTATTCCAGTGTAAAAAAAGTAGACTCACAGATTATATAATTTCTATAGATATGTTATCAACAGTCTGCAAAAAAATAATAATATATATATATACATACATATATATATAGTACTTATTACCTTATATCTGACACCTTTACGAACATATATGCATGAATAATTGTAAGATTCTATTTCCATTTCTGTGTAAGCAACGGTAACATTCATTGCATGAAGACTGCCAAGCCTATAATCAAGCTCTTTCCTTAAAGTGTGATGTTTTACAAAGGAGCACAGTGGAAGCTGCAGGTGCAGACTCCTTATAATACCAGCAGACAAAAGGAATTATAAATTTCTTTCAGTTTCAGAAGCTTCTTAAAATAATAGCAGGGTACAGAACTAGCAGACAAACGTAAATTATAGTTTAACACTTGGCGAAAATTCTAATGGGCTTGCAATTGTGGAGAACTTTGTGGTACATAGTTGCTGGTATAAGATGGAACCAATTTGTCTACACTTTTATTTATAGCAGTAATATCCTGCTGATAATGACAGGCACTAAATACAAGCTGAGCAGGTGTACTTGTTTATGTTTAGACTATTGATTTATGAAGCACTAGTGTGCTGTTCATTTATTCCATAGTAGCCTACTCCCGAATTTTTGGGAGCTCTCCCGGACTCCCGGGAGAGCAGGGCAACCTCCCGGATCCTGCCCGCTTCGTTGGTGAAGTGGGTGGGGGCGGAGCTAATTGTGGTATCCTGGCCCTGCCCTGTGCTATAATAGGCCGAAATTGGTACTGTATAGCAGGGGGAGGGGTCAGGATGATGCAATTCACATGGCCACACCCCCAAAACAGTCAACTTTGTAGATCTCTTTGAGGGATGTTGGCAAGTATGATTGATTCCAATGTGCAAAGTAAACGATTAAATAATTTCTATAGATATGTTTATCAACAATCTACAAAATCTTAGACATGGACAAAAATAAATTCATGTTTTCCATGTTTACCTATGATGCTTTGGAGAATTGGCACGTTGCACAGACATTTCCAAAATTATGGACTGCCCAAGTGTAGACTTTAGTTTATGTCATTCATAAGTCATTAGAATAAGGGACCTCAGGACTCTTTATTTCATGTGTCAGATTTGTACGTTTTAATGTTGTATTTATACACCTTGTATCTGGCACCTTCGAGAACATGTTAAAAGAAGGTAATTTTTGAGGGGGGCATTAAGGCCTGAAGTGGGACAGCCCCTTAAATGTGAGACACTTCCCTGCACCTAGCCAACATTCACCAATAAATGTCCCCAATCTGCCCAGCTCCTATCACTAGAATGCTTGTAGCTGTATCTCCGCAATCTTGATGCACTAAGAAATGCAGTTATCTGCATTTGAGCACAAACCGGTGCATGACATCACACGCAGCAATTGCAGTTCCATAAAGGATCCTTAAATTCCCTGTAAAAATTATATTTCTATAGATGACTTGCAGAAACATTTATAGATTCTTTTTGCCAGAACTTCAATATGAGCCAGGATATAGATAATTTAACATTACATTTTAATGTATAAACTTCATAAAACAAAAAAGCATTCCGCTTGTAAACAGAATAAACTCCCTAGGTTAACTCTACACTCTACTCCAACTAAACAAAGCTCTTTTCAAAGGATACACTTCAGTACTCCACAGAATCCTCTGCAGATTATAATAGGCTCATCCCTTAGTCACTCAGTCTTCTCACCTCCCACGTGAAAGTAAGAGGATGACTTCTAGAATAACGAGCATGTTTTTCACCCATAGAGTAATCAACACCCACGTATCCAACCGCTGGAGAAACTTCTTAGCGTTAGGCACATATGTTCTCTGTGAATTATCGTCCTATGTGTAAGACAGGATGATGTCAACATGTTTACAATTTTTTAATACATGATTGTTTATAAAAATGTACACAGGCCACTAATTTATCATTGATCCGCCAGAAATGAAACTTTCAGCAGTTGTGTTCGGTAGTACTGAAGAGGTTTAATGCTCATACTTTAACCCCTTGTGTTCTGAGTGTACCCATAAATAGCAATAATAAGTGCAGTCATAGAGCAATGGCAGAGGAACTGGCAATTATTTGTAATAAATACATTTAAATATGTTGGGTAATTTATTTCCTTCTGCACCTCCTACCAGTGTGTTACGGGAGGGCTGGAAACATTTAGGGGCACATTTATCAATATTCACATAAAGTGAAATGTAGTTTTCAATCCTTATCGCAATGATAAGGATTGAACTATTTCTCACATTTATGTACAGCCGTGCACAGAAACAGCAGTTCCGAAAAACTGCTGTTTCTGTGATGTAAAAAAACATACTTACCCCCCTCTTCGGAAGCGCTGTCTCCGGGTCTTCTCCTCGTTCTTTTCATTCTTCAATTGCGCATGTCCAGTTCCAAGAACTGGACATGCGCACAAAGATCTACTCTCTGTCTCTGCAACTATCGTTGCAGAGAGAGAGCGCTGAGTGACAGGGAGGGATCATGTGATCCCTCCACACATGCGCTGTCCAGCTCTGCTCTTCGGAGCAGAGCTGACAGCATTGGATTTATTAAATTCTGATAATGTACGCCAGCTTCAAAAGATTTTTTCGTGACTTGTTAGATTGCGGCCAGAGCAGTCACCATACTGTTGTATGGTGACTGGTCGCAAAAACGATAAGGAGTGCAAAGCAGCAGATATCCATGATATCTGCTGCGATGCACCTTTAATAAATTTGAGTAGGAGACATCGTGGACTAATTTACACGGTAAGTGCACGATAGTGCACTACCGTTATTTCTTAAATATACCCCTTAGCCTGGCAAGAAAGCACAAGCGAATGACATGTGGTACTGCAGCTATATCCTACATGTTCGCATCCCAACATTTCTGAATTAAAATGAGACACTCCGTTATTCTATCCAACCACACTACCATCTAACCAGTTATACCCCTAATTTGGAATGACCATACTCTTACTTTCTTAAGCCAAGTTCCTTTTGCCCATTTGGTTTATCCCACGAAAACTGAGAGTGTTCACAATAACAGGTGAAGCTGAGAAATCAAACCAACCAGCGGCAAGATTAAGCCCCAGACATCTATCATTGTTGGTCAACAAGGGAGATATTACCCTATTTCCACTTTCCAAGGTAAGATTTAGTAAAGATGGGGTCGAGGGTACAGAGCTCAATAAGGAGAGCCCCCAACTGCAGAGATATCATCCTGAGATTACTGAAGTCAGGGACCCTTTTTAAATGCATAACCTGGGCTCTTGAAAAATGCAGCGGTAGATTGTCCAGCATGGCCTCTATAACAATTCATAATACAGCCACATGTGCCCAGTATGTTCAGCTAATGAGGAGTAGACAAAGCCCTGCTCAGTTTAGCTTCATTTAGAATTTTAAGCTAATCTTGACAATAGGGGCAATGCACAGGGCTATTGTGTGTGTGTGAAGCTATTTATTACTAGTTCACAACAGACACTGACATTAGGGCAGGCTACACAGAACAATGCAAAACAAAGCAAGTAACTGTAAGTACAGTAAATGCAATAAGACAACTGTAGCACATAGGTTTGGAAGCACAAACCTATAATAGGGTAAGTGATGTCAGGCCTGGACTTATAATAAGCCCGTATGTTCACAACCATGAATGCATAAGCCAAGCGTAGTCTTAAAGAATCACAGAAACAGTGACTAGCGCTTCTAAGAGGATGTCAGACAGATCGGTAAGTTACGATGCCTCCACGCAACAGCAATGTGTCCCTGGAAATTATTTTAAAATGTTGATCAATATGCACTTTGTGCCTCACGCCTTCTTGAGGACATTGGTTCTAGTGAATATATAGGTACATTCTGTAGCCCATCTAAATACAATATTGGCCATGTGACTTGTGCGCTACTTAAAAATGACTATGAGACTATCAATCAGACTGCTGTATTACAGGTTCAACTGCGCTGGGACTTTCTAAGCATGAAACTCGCAATTTTACAGCATGTTTCAGGAATGCAATTAAATAATAAATTCAAGTACATACAAGAGAATATTTCTCTATGTACATCTTTCAGCCATGCTTCACTTTACTTGTTTGTTAGCGTGTAACTTCCTGAATGTCACAAGGAATCTCAGCAGATGTCGTTCCTTCACTTGTCTAACATTTTCCTTGCATCATGACTTAAAAATAAATGAGCAGATTCCTTTCAATAAATCTTCTAGCTAAGACAATTTATGATGGTGAATAACAATCGCTACGTGCACAGAAATGCCAGTGTCTGCTTTATTATTGGCGATTGATAATGCTCCTGCCTTACAGTAGCCTCATGCACTTTTCCTGACCAGCGGCTACAATTCTCATCCCGATACTTTATGTATCATAACTATTAGATTGTAAGCTCATTTACCTACTGCCATTTCACTACACCATTTGAAATCACGGAGGAGGGTCATTACGAGTCGAGAACACCATGCAAAGCTGTGTATCTCCCTTTAGATCCTAGAGCAGTGGTCAGGGAACAGGGGTAAATTACCCCAAATAGGGGTAAAAATGAAATTCCTGGGGGTAATGCTGCTGATTCACATGCTGTCAGTTAGATTGTAGACCCCTTTAAATGTGAAATTGCTGTTGTACCAGAAGAGCCTCAGGGGTTGGCAGCGGCACTTCTTGAGCTTCGATGCAATAATGAAGCACGTATTGCATTTGAAAACAAATCAGATCTGTCATATTTATGGATGTTAACAGCTGCAAAGGCATTCATTGTACATGAGGAGGCAGTCAAAAAGTTGCAGCCTTTTGCAACAACCTTCCTTTGCGAACAAGGATTTTCCACTCTAAGGAACATAAAAACAAAGCAGAGAAATCAATTGGACGCTGAAGACTGTATCCAAATTGCTCTGACATCAAAATGCCCCAATATTGATGCTCTCGTATCAAAAATGAAGCAACATCATTTCTCCAAAACCTGAAGTTTTGAAGTTGAAGCTTTCAAAGAAATTTTGAATTCCAATAATTAATAATATATGATTTCCTTCCTTTCAAATCAAAGGGGGTAACATAGGCATATCTAAATATATTTGGGGGTAAAAGGTAAAAAAGTTCCCTGACCCCTGTCCTAGAGCTAGTGTTTGTGAGGGGCCTAGAATAGGTTTTATTTCTGGTTCCAAAGCAAATATCACTTTGCTATAAATATATTTAGTAAGCATTATGTTTTTAGTCATTTATAATGCTTTACAATGTACTAGTATTGTCTGAAGACTGAGCAAGCTGACAATACAGCTAGGGTGGTATTAACATTTTTGCAGGGCCATCTTAACAACATTATGGGCCCCCAGGCAAAGCAGTGCACCGGGGCCCCTTGATATAGATATATAGATGTATACAGATACATATATAGATATAGATATATAGAGATAGATAGATAGATAGATAGATGTACTTGCTCAGTGACCCTTGAAGGTTTTTTTTGCAGGTTTTTTTCTTTTGCAGGATTATTTATTCTCATTAAGAGACTTGCCCGTGGGGCCCCCGGGCAGCTGCCTATAGTGCCCAATGGAAAAGATTGCCCTGCATTTTTGTATTGTGTATTTAAGATAGGGAAATATAATAAAAAAGGTTTTAAAAAAATGCACAATAAGTTTATTTTGGGTGCCTTAAAGAATGAGGCCCGCTGTGCATAGGCACTAAGTATGGGCACAATGCACAAAAGTGCCACCCTGTACTTCTCTTCTCTACCCCTACCCATAGACAAACATGTGTTTAGCACATCAATCATGGGTGATATGCGACACTTTTTATTAATATTTGAGTGCTATACATATTCTGGATAAGCCCTATAGAATTATTCTTGGTTTTTGGGATTCTGGGTCACTTCTAGATAAATAAGTTCATTTATTTCAAAACAAAAACGGATTTTGAATTTTCAGTGCAAAGTTGTTAATCATAAACAATCTATGAATAAAGCTAAAAATATTTCAACAAATAAACCAACTAACTAGAGGTTTAGAAGAATTACTCAGCAATCATGGTAAAATGAGAACTTTATGCACACTCCAGCAGATGGTTCACTTCCTTTATTTCAATTAATTTGCCATTGTCAGTTGCACTTTTTAAACAGCTGCTGGAAACAAATACTAATTACAGTGACAGGATGCTGCTCTATCCTCTGCAGAGTATTTTTAAGCACCAGGGACAGAAGGCAAAGATGTCTTTTGAAGATGTTGCACTCAATGCATTTTAAGTTAAAGGGACAATATGATGGAATGTAACACAATCCTTTGTGCAGAAAACCTACTGCCAACATGGCAGTTCCAATTAATACATGTGTACATTTTTATATATGCAATGTAGTGAAGTAATTATTTTTTGGCTCATGTGATGGGTCTTCTCTTTGTCTGCAAGTCTCTGTTGATTTATCAGCATTTTTGAATAACACGCTGCATTGATCACCAGGCCTTGATTTCAGAAAAGGCCATGTAGACTTGGCACTAGGGCTGTAGAATTGCAGGGGTTACAAGCTGCATATTATTTTTATTATCATATTTTGGTCTCGCGTGTGTCCTCGCCATGAAGCGGTTGAACTGTCAGTTCATCCCTCTCCCATAGAGCTTATTAGAATGCTCTATTATCGAGGCATGGACGGACTCACTCCCCCGGACTGTGAGCTTAATTTAATGAGTATCATCATCATCATCATCATTTATTTATATAGCGCCACTAATTCCGCAGCGCTGTACAGAGAACTCATTCACATCAGTCCCTGCCCCATTGGAGCTTACAGTCTAAATTCCCTAATATAGACACAGACACACACACACACACACACACACACACACAGACAGACAGACAGACAGACAGACAGACAGACAGAGAGGGAGACAGACAGAGAGGGAGAGACTAGGGTCAATTTTGATAGCAGCCAATATGCTGTGGAGTCAGGGTTAGAAAACAGCGAGCGGGTCCTAAAAAATGTATTTCCTCATTAAAGGGTAAATCCACCTGTAAAATCTCACAGTGGGTGCGCACAAAAAACACCAGACACAAATCTAGTTCCCAAGAAGCAAGATCAGCTCTGGGTAAAGTTCTCAACTGCGTAGTGTATGTAAACAAAATGTATGCACACTGCAGTAACGCTTGTAAACACATAATGGTCATTATAACCTACAACCTTTATTATATCCTGAAGAGAGCTGCCTTTTCCTGCAAAAACACTACATGCCCAGGTGACTGTGGAGGTTTTGCTCTGACATACCTCCATTGCTCCTGTTTACTCCTTCCCTTGTTCTACTGCCAGTGGAAACAGAAGTAAATATTAATATAACTATAGTATATAATTTAATTATATTGTTCTTATGATAGCATTGTGCACTTAAATATAGCGGTTGGCATGGTAGCACAGTGGCACAGTGGTTAGTATTTCTGCCACACAATACTGGGGTCATTGATTCCAGGTGTGATTCTGACCAAGGCACTATCGGGCTCCCACAGTCCAGAAATATACTAGTAGGTTAAATAGCTTCAAAACAAAATAGATCCTAGTTTGTGTATTAGGAAGTTTATGGATCTATTATTGAACCATCATATTTTTCTGATGTTACTTATCGCATTGATAAGAAATTATTTAATGTGTTTATTAAATAACATTGTACAGTTGGGACAGCAGCTCCAATAGTATCCTGTCCTGGAGAATAACTTATAGTAAAGTGATCATAAAATTGCAATTACTTTACTTAGCTTCCTATGACCAGGTAAAATTTGCGATGGGGAGAGCACGAAGCCTGCCGGGAAGGGATCTGAAGATACCTCTCCAATGATGCACTCCCCATTAACTACATGCCACGCTTCAATGCAGAAAACTGAAAATCACAGCTATGGTGCCCGAAATATGATGACAGCATAATATGTTTATTGAACAGGTATAAACCAGAAAATACTGGAAATGGTACTATCTAAGTGTTGCAGATACTGAACAAGGATTTCTGTGTGAAGCTGAAAACTGGTAGCAATAAGGAATACAGCTGAAGCAGGTGGAATGACTGAGTGGAGAGAAATCCCGTACAGAGATGTCAGCAGCAGCATGTAGAAGTCCCAGAGAACAGAAGAAGTAGGAGAGCACAGCAATAAGAACAGCAACATAACAACAATGACCAGCACAGGCAACTGGAAGAGGCAGGTATAAATAGGGAGCCACCAGGTGCAGGTGATAAATTATTGCTTTCTCTTTCTACTAGGGGTTAACCTGTTGCAAGGCACAATATCAGCACTTCTGGTGAATTAGAGGTACTGCCGGATAATACATACAACGTAAAGTCCAATATAATCCTGGAGGCACTAGCTGCGGTGAAGACAGATGCTGAGACTACAACGGCAAACACCATCTTCAGTCAGAGCTTGATAAATAGCACATAATTACAGTCCCCATAGACACCATTGGTGACTGGATTTGCAAATGATGAGGCTGGGGCCGCAGCAGATATTGGAGATATCTGCAGCTGTTCTATTATCATAAATAGCCTCCTTACTAATTAAGGCAATCATTTTACCTCTTCAAAGGTGGATAAACAGGCCCCTTTCACTTTAAACTCCAATGGGGGAAGAACTGATGTGAATGATTCAATGTTCTCTGGAAATCACTAATACGGTGTCACTATACAAATAAACATAGTAATATAGTGAAAAAATGTACACACCAACATGACTAAAAGTTACTGAGAAAAGTGTTAAACATAAACAACAGTCAACAAAACATCCCCTTTAATTTGTACTACAGACCACAATCAGCATCAGTGTATATCATGGCGTTATTGTACGCTCTTCTATTGGTTATTTTGTCTTCAGGAAACTATAATGAGTAAAGGTGAACTTTGGAACTGAAACTGTACCTACCTCCCAACATGAAAGTCCCCAGCAGCAGGACAGGGGATGTGACCATGTCATTCATGATGCCGGTGTGGCCATGATTTACTATTAGCTTTTCTACCATGTAATTTCTAGTAATGTTTAACAAATACAACTAAACAGAACATAGAGGTGCATGTATAGCATTATTTTGATCCACAATAAAGTCAGTGTCCACGGGATAAAACAGTACAAATATGCCGAAATCAAGGAGGACAGATTCAGCCCGATTCATGTTCGGATACCAGCTCGCTTGCGTGTCGCAACTGAACTTACGCCAATGCATGCAATTGTTGGAATATACTGTATGTCCGAACGCAAATAACACGGCTTCCTACGACTTGAATGGCAGAACAGGGGTGGGAAGGGGCAGATGGACATAGGCAATGTACAGTAAGGGGGCGCCTATGCAGATGTGGCCAATTCAAGTTCATATCATTTGCACCAGCTACACGGCAGGTGTAAGTGTTGACTGATACTGATGATTGACATGGCATTGTCATTGTTTGGATAAGCACACAAATGTGTGACAATAAATAGCACAGAACATGTGTATGCAAGCAGGGAGGGTGCCAACATGCTCTGACAGCCGTGGGTACCCAAACATTTTAGGCATGCCAGGGCTTGCTGAGACTTATAATGCACCAGCAGAAAAAAAATACTGTTCTATCAATTGAAACGTTATTACCCCACACCTACAAACCCAATTCACGAGGACCCAGGTTTATATCATCATCAACATTTATTTATATAGCGCCAGCAAATTCCGTAACGCTTTACAATTGGGTACAAACATCAATAAAACAATACTGGGTAATACATACAGACAGACAGAGAGGTAAGAGAACTCTGCTTGCAAGCTTACAATCTATGGTTTATATGTATTTTTGGCTTTGGCTGGTAAGTATCAGACAAAGACAGTGGGTATGGTTCGTGGTGGCCGAAGGCAGAAAGCAGGCCTGTGCATTGTATACACGGTACAACTTGCAATCCTATTTTCTGTTTACAATATAATGTATTCATTACAGCTTAAAACTCAATAAGGCAGTTTTACATTTTTTATTTATCTCTCAAGAAATGTATTTTCGAAAGCTTCAGCAAAGTCTCAGTCTACATCCATTTAAAAGTCATAAAACAACATGTCAGTTAGCATTTTATTGGAATTATTTCATGCTAGATCTTCTTTGAAAGCAATCATATTTTAACAGAAGACAAAGGCATTAAAAAAAAAAGTCATAATTTATTTTGAAAGTCTTTTTTTATAGATGCATTCTGGTGCAGGAGATTACATTGAGAATGGCTCTTACACAACGCAGCCGGAACAAATATCCTTTAAAGGATTTAAAAGTGGGATTCCCAAATACAAAAAAAAGTATAAAAAAAAAAGATTATTTTTTTTACTTTTAATGCTTCATAATATACTTGTCAGTTACATTCATTTTCATTATCAAGGATGTTAAAAGTGTAAGAATAAAGTTTCTATGTATAGATTTGTTACTCATATTTGATGTAGGACAGTGAGTTTGAATACATAAAATAGCTGCTATATGCAATCAGTGAATTTGTATTATATAGTGATCTGTATTTTATTATTATTATTATTATCATCATCATTTATTTGTTGGGTGCCACAAGGTTTCCACAGCGCCGTGCATAGTACAAACAGTAGACCATACAGGGTTAAACAGTACAGAACAATAAACACAAAGTACCAATGCTTCAGAAACTCCGGGACAGACATATGGAGTAAGGAAGGAGCAGAAGAACAGGTATGGAGACACGAGGGAAGAAGTGCCCTGCTCATACGAGCTTACATCCTAAGGGAGGGTGGACAAATCAGACACGAGAGGGAGCGTTGGTGCCAGGGGAGAGAAAAAATGACCAGGGGAGAGAGGGAAGAGCAAGCAGAGTAGATGAGGGGTTAAGTGGATGGTAGGTAGGCTTTGAGGAACAGGTGAGTTTTAAGTGCTCGTTTGAAGGAGTACAGATTGGGAGCGAGACGGATGGAGCGAGGGAGGTCATTCCAGTGCAGGGGGGCAGCTCGGGAGAAGTCTTGGATTCTGGAGTGGGAAGTGGTAATGAGAGTGGAAGAGAGGTGACGCTCATTAGCAGAGCGCAGGGTTCGGGCAGGAGTGTGAATGGTGAGCAGGTCGGAGATGTAGGGGGCAGTAGACTGGGAGAGAGCTTTGTAAGTGGTGGTGAGGAGTTTGAAGAGGATTCTGTAGGGGATGGGTAGCCAGTGTAAGGCATGGCAGAGAGGGGAGGCAGAGGAGGAGCGGCGTGAGAGAAAGATGAGTCTAGCAGCCGCAATGAGTACAGAGCGGAGGGGGGGCGAGGTGGGAGTGGGGGAGGCCATTGAGGAGAAGGTTGCAGTAGTCGAGGCGGGAGATGATGAGTGCGTGGGCGATGGTTTGGTGGCGTCTTGTGAGAGGAAGGGTTGGATGCAGGCAATGTTGCGCAGTTGGAAGCGACAGGCTTGGGCAAGGGATTGGACATGGGGGGGGGCAAAAGAGAGAGAGGAGTCAAGGGTGACATGCAGGCAATGGAGTTGGGTAACAGAGGAGAAAGTAGTGTTATTAACAACGATAGAGAGAATGTGGTGGGAGGGAGTCTGGGGGGAGTAAAAACAATGAATTCCATTTTAGAGATGTTAATTTTGAGAAAGCGGGAGGACATCCAGGGGGAGATGGCAGAGAGGCAGTCAGATACACGAGAGAGGAGGGAGGAAGAGAGATCAGGAGAAGAGATGTAGAGTTGAATGTCATCAGCATAAAGGTGATACTGAAGACCAAAGGAGGAGATAAGCGCACCGAGGGAGAAAGTGTAGAGCGCAAAGAGTAGGGGGCAAAGGACAGAGCCCTGGGGGACTCCTACCGGGAGAGGGGAGGGGGTGGGTATTTACTAACTTAATAGACAGACTCATTGGTAGTGATATTTTTCCAGTTTAGATTCCATAAATAATTACTATCACACCAATACAACTACTTAGTAATTATGTATGCTCCTATATCATGTTTATTTTCCAAATAAATGTTGCACAATTGTACAGGCAACAGCCTACTAGAGGGAGCAGAGTTCCCAAAAGAAAATACTGGCGGGAGTTCCCATGAAAACTGCAGATATAATGGACCAACATAAATTCAGATTGGAACTACTCCTGTATTTTAAGCATGATTTGAGTTGCAGAATATACGTATGTGTCTATTAAGAGGGACATAGAATAGGGCAATGCAATGAATATCTCTAGAGAAGTTAGCAAAGGTGTCATTGTTGTCAAAGCAGCCCACACATACTGTAATATTTATGCTTCTAGGTTGGCATTGCAAAGGAAGGCTTTCAGTTTACACAGAGACATACCCTATATTATTTATACATATTTTCCATACATATAAATATTAAAATAATAATAATAATAATAATAATAATAATAATAATAATAAGTAGGGCTGTGTTTTGGGTATTGTATAATGTTCCCCTACATAAAAAAAAAATATTATTCCAATGTGCTGCAAAAAAAATAAAATAAAAAAAAATAAAATGTAATCCTTTCTGGTATAACCAATGCAATCCATTACAATTAGTCAGGCTGTCTGATCATAAAGGCATACAAATATTTGCTCATGAAGAGGTTGGCTCTAGGCTATTTTGTAGAATTGCCAAAAACTACCATTTCCTTAATGAATCAGGCCCTATAGTGGACTTGATTCATTAAGGAAAGTAAAGCAAGAAAAATTAGTAACTTTGCACCTTGGCAAAACCATGTTGCACTGGAGGGGGGAGACAAATTTAAAATGTGGGGACAGAGTTATAGTTGGGTAGGCATGTCCTGATCATCTTTAAATTTCAGTGTACAAATAAAACTATCAAGTATTTGTGTGCTACATGAAAAAGCAGCTAGTATTTATCTTATGGGCAAAATAATAAACTAATATGCACCCCTTGCATTGTAACATGGTTTGTTCAGGAGAAAATTTACTCATTATTTTGCCAAACGTCTATCCTACTCATCAGACAAAGCAGCTTGTTGCATTTTCTTTATCTTCTACAACTACATAATGTAGGGCCTGATTCATTAAGGAAAGTTAATTAAAAGAAAGTAAAGCAAAACCATGCTGCATTAGAGGGGAAATACATTTAAAATTTGATGCCAGATTTATAGTTGGGGTAGGGCATGTCCTAGATCAGGGGTCGGCAACCTTTCTCTATCAGTGCTCTGGCAAAAAGTCTTCAAGTCCAGGTGTGCCAGTAGTGTGTGTGTGTGCATATATATATATATATATATATATATATATATATATATATATATATTCTGAATTGTTCTGTATACTGTGGTAAGCCATACCGTCAATTCTTCTACTGTTTTTATTGTAAAACTATAAAATTCCATCCACTAACATTTTCCATACCGCCACTACTAAATTTTCACTTCGACCAGAGTGAGTGTTTGTGTGTGTGTGTGTGTGTAAATTTATATATATCTAATTATTTCTTATTTTATCATGCCGATATCATGATAATATTAATAGTAATGGGACCAACAAATAAGCATTCATGTTATGCCATGCAATAGTGCCCCCAGTTCATATTATGACACAGTAATAATCCCAATCCATGTTATGCCACATAGTTGTGCCCCCAATTTAAAGTATGCCACACAGTTGCCTCCCAATTCAAAATATGCCACACAGTTGTACCCCCAAATCATAATGTGCCTCATACTTACCTTTGGAGTCAGCTCTTCCACGAACGTCTTCTTCACTACAACTTGTCAGCTGCTTCAGTAAAGCAGCCGAAGATGGGCGAAAATGGAGCTGCTGCACATGCGCAGCAGCTCCATTTTCCGGGATGCCAGACAGAAGTGGTCGGCGTGCCAAATCTCGCACGCGTGCCGGAGGTTGCCAACCCTTGTCCTAGATCAACTTTAAATTTCAGTGTACAAATAAGCTATCAAGTATTTGTGTGCTACATGAAAAAAACAACCAGTATTTTCCTTATTTGCAAAATAATAAACTCATTTGCACCCCTTGCATTGCAACATGGTTTTGTCCAGAAACCTTGAGTAAGAAAACTTACTCAATTTTTTGCTTAACTTTCTTTAATGAATCAGGTCCATAAATATTAGTGTGTGTTCCAACATAATGCATGTTTACTATCCATCATCACCGAAGGCTGTCTAAAAACCCAGGACATTGTTATGACTTTCACTGGTATCAAAGAGATGCAAAATAAAACAATTGTCATGATCTGACTACAACCCTTTCTGATGTGTACTTAATGCTATACATCAGTGCAAGAAATCCTGTTGTGAAAGGCTGATAAAAATAGAGCATGCTTCCAGCTGTCCCCTGACATTTACATTTTGCAATTTTGATTATTTTTTTTTTTTTCAGTTTTGTTTAAACATATACCTAGGCAAAAAAATAAAAAGGCAGATAATATTAAATACCAAACCCAGAGCTTGTTTTCATCTCCGTTCCACTTATAATTAGCGATACAAATGGTTTGATGTTTTTCCAAGTATCAACAAAAAACACTTTCATTAGGTAATCCACCCATTGCAAACTAGAATGTGTTTGTTCAGGTGTCAACATTAAAGGGTAAAGTCTGTGTCTGCATATAAAGAGTTAAGGATTTTTGTGTTTCCAGCCACAAAGTGAGCCCAGGCCTCTGATTGAGAGGAAAACATCACATGTGATGCTTGGTCATGTCAGGAGAGCTTGGTCTAAGCTGACAATACATTTTTCTGATGGCGGTAAGTTTGGAGAAGAGTAGAGTATATAATGTACTTCTAGACCTCAGATACAGCCAGAGACAACTGGAACTGCTAGAGAGAACAGAGGTGGCAGCTCCAGACTTTCCTATTCCCAGTAGCAGAAACTGGCAACTGAAACTGTCCCATCTACAGATAAAGTGACAATTCATACCTAGGTTCAACATTGGCTACATTGAGGGACTGGATTATTTTTGATGGAATATGGAATCTGTATTCATCCTCACAGCAAGTTGATTAATATATTGAAAATCTATTGTAATATAGTCCCTGGAGCCTACGGAGGGGATGGCTGGCAAATTTTAACCCATGGGGCAAGAATCGACTCGGCAGCCTAGTAGGAACATTTTAGGGAGAAAAAATGCAGATGTACCAGTGACCCAACCCAAGGTAGCCCTCTATGGGACCAGCCTGGGGGGCAGATGCCCCCTGCCCCTGAGCCTACGTGTTCTGGGGTTTGTATTGTATGTTAATAGGTGGTCTCCAGCGCCATGCCTCCACCTGAAACTTGCAGTGGTCCTCAGGACAGAAGTACCATCAGATTCCTACCAAGAGTCAACTCCAGAAGCCTCCACTTGACTCATGGACAGTAGTCACTTAGTAAAGAAGCCACATATCCGAACTGTGGAAATGTCACCTGCCACATTAATTATACACAGCTGGAAGTGATTACGGTGGGCTTTAGCAAAAGGGTCGAGGATAGGGATAAATAACACTAATCCACGTATAGCTAGGGTGGGGCAGAAAATGATAAAAGTAGATTGTACAGCAGTGTTGGGCAAATCCCGAGTCGGCTACTCTCGATATCATTCTCTGCGAATGGTTTGTAAGGTTACTCATATAGTCCTGGGGTTTCTACCAATTCTGAGGAACACTCAAACATGATTAATCCAAATTCTGACCACAGTCCCTGACCATGAAGCCCTCCAGTTGTTGGACTTGCAGGTTACTGATTCTCTCCATAAGGTCAGATCCTCTGAAGCCTGGTTTATATAGGCACTGAACAACTTCTGCTTGTTTGGACTCATACATCCCCACACTGTGCTTCCTCCTAGTCTCCTGTGTCTTCTCTGATACCTCTCTCTCTGCTCCCACAATGCAGGGAATTCAAGGAGTAGGATTCTGTTCAAAGTTCTCCACAGAGCAAAGCATGCTGGAGAATAAACACTCTGTGATCCAGGTTCAGCCTGTGCTCTCCTGCCAGTCCTCCTCTGCTCTTCTGACCCGGTACTGTGTGTCACTCACCGGACTGTGAGTGCTACTTCTCGTGTGTTTAGAAACCGTGGCCGTCCACCATCCTGAGGGTCTGCGCATGTGCAGCCCTTTCAACCCTTCAGTACATGTTCCTTTTAGTTAATTGGCTGATCAGGCAACACTCCCTATTTAAAGCACCTGTGGTCAATACCTCGTTGCCTGATCTTGGAGTCTCATTCCCTATGAGCCTCTGAAGGTGTTCCTGTGTTTCCTCGTGTATTCAGCTCCTGCTGATTCCTGTTGTTCGTTTGTGGTTTCCAAACCACTTCAACTCTTGTGTTTCATCGTGACTGCACCAGCCGATTCCTATCCGCTACCTCCGTGCTTCTACAGTCTCCAAACCACTTCAACTCTTGTGTTTCATCGTGACTGCACCAGCTGATTCCTATCCGCTGCCTCCGTGTATCTGCAGTGTCCTGCTCATCGCAACCCTCCAGTACTCATCGTGTCTGCAGCCAGCCGATCCGCTGTCTCCGGGCTTCTACAGCGTTCCTGCTTGTGTCAACTCGCCTGTCTGCATCGGATCAACGCTCCGCTGCTTTCATCTCAGCTAGACCGCCTCAACTCTCCCGTGTTCTCCAGGTGTCCAGTTCTATATACTACTGCTTCCTGAGTATTGTCTACATCCTTGCTGGTCTACCTACCGTGCGCTGCACCTACTTGGTTACCGCTTCCACCCTCCTGGGACTTCGCATCCTGCCGGCCTCCAGCCGTTCAGGTATCCCTGCACCTCTCTCTGACAGCCTGCTCCTGAACCACGGTATGCATACTTCTCATTGACTGTGCTGGTGTATTGCATATCTAGCTGGACTGAGTTGTTCTCCTCCGGAGTTTCCTATCCACTGAGACTATTGCTATCATTTGACTGTGTTACCGTTTAGCCTGGATTGTTCTCGTGACTTTGTATATTTGTGCAGTGCTGCTCAGTTATTATTATTGTGTGCATATCATCGTGGGATCAAGTTCAGTGTGCCCGTGTATACTCTGCATTGCATTTATCTCCCCGTGCTCCTCCTCACTTATATATTTCAGTGGTACAACTTGCTAGAGGCAGACCACTGTTCCCTGTTTTCTGAGTCACCAGTTTCCTGTATCCTTTCACATAGCAGTGGTACAACTTGCTAACGCAGACCACTGACTCCCCGGATACCTTCACCTGGATTCCATTCCTTCACCCAGACAGCGGTACAACTTGCTATACGCAGACCGCTGACTCTCATCACCTCCTCGTTACTCCTGGACATTCCTCCTCACTATAGCAGTGGTACAACTTGCTATACGCAGACCACTGACTACCCTCACGTTTCCTTGTCCATTCAGTTCCTCGTGTACAGTTATCTACCTATTACCTGTGCTGCTAGTCATAGACTTTCCTCGAGCATTCTCTTATCATCTGCTGTCTCCTGTTCCGTGATCACCCCGCTACCAGAGTACCATATTACCACCTATACTGCTCTGGTAAGTCTATCATCTGGTGATACCTGGGCAAAGACTCCTAGTGCCCGTGACACTGTGGCTCCTCAAACACGATATTCAGCAGGGGTTACAGGAAGATGGAGGGACCTTTCTTTGGACCATACTAATACAGCTAACAGAAATGTCAGTACTGACAACTCTGATGTTATGCATGCTGATAGTTGGACTCTACAGTAGGGATCTGATTATCACACTAAGGCGTAGGATAGACTCTACAAAACTACTCTAATAAAGTGTGGTGCAAAGGTTTAAAGCTAGAAGCTAAAATTTGGTGTCAAGGAATATTTAGTGAATGCAAAACAGGGGCAAAATTTGTGTCACAAACTATGGTTAAACATAGAATGGTAATCAGGTAAGGTTTAGAAATTATCTAAATGTCAAAAGCAGAAAATAGGATTTCAAGTGTGTCAGGGACCTAACAGGAGTGAAGTTCTACCAATAATTTATCAACAGGGTAATTCATTCTTCTATGGTCAAAGCAGAGGTAGAGTAGTGTCCTCGGTCAGTGTGTACTAAATATTTTATCACACACACATATTTATAAACTCCTGTAAGCAATGTGTGTATTATAAGGAATACAATAAAGTATTACAGATATTATAAGTCCCCTTAGATATCCGTGACCTGTATAAAAGCATTAGCTCTGGGGCCTCATGCCTTTATATGGTCACAGAACTCCATAGCGACTTGTAATTTCATCATCACCATTTATTTCTATAGCGCCACTAATTCCGCAGCGCTGTACAGAGAAATCACTCACATCAGTCCCTGCCCCATTGGAGCTTACAGTCTAAATTCCTTAACATACACACATACAGAAAGAGACTAAGTTCGATTTGATAGCAGCCAATTAACCTACTAGTATGTTTTTGGAGTGTGGGAGGAAACCAGAGCACCCAGAGGAAACCCACGCAAACATACAGAGAACATACAAACTCCACACAGAAAAGGCCATAGTCGGGAATCAAACTCATGACCCCAGTGCCATGAGGCAGAAGTGCTAACCACTGAGCCACCGTGCTACCCCTTAGAATGTATCCTATATCTAATGCACCAATACACAACATACTACACTCACATCTTTCACCACAGCCTTATCATCCCACTTTATCTGTTATTCCAATTACTGCTTGTGAAAGGCTGTGAAGTAGATAGGCAACATATTTAATCACAAATAAATTAAAATGGACATTTACTATGCGGTACTTTATATATAATGTGTCATTGGGGCAGTATCCGAGAGGACATTCTTCCTTTGAGCTAGTTGCACATATCTCCCTATTACTGCCCAATCCAGCATTCCCAGGAGAACTTCACTGAAAGGTTTTTATGCAGTGCTCATTAGTACACTAATGACAACATTATGAGCTCTGGCAAGCAGTGCCTGCTTTAATTAAATCTCCAGTAACTTTTATGGATTTCTGTTTTTACACTGATCCTGCCTAGCAAGTCTCTTCTCACGTTGTAAGTAAGGCTGACAAACAAAATTATATCCATTGCACAACCAATTCCTGCTATAAAGGAACCTCCCATTCTACATATGCTATATATCTTTTCTCCACTTAAAAGAGAACTCCACACGTTTTTACATTTATATCTCCCTATTGATAATAAATTGATTTGCCTTTGCTATTAACTGACTTGCTGAATTTTGGTAATAAAAATAAGCCTATATTTAAGTTTTTACAACCTACTTACTTGTGCTGTGGATATTTCGGCTGTGTCAGCGTGACAAGTTAGAATTTGGGGTCCGTTCCCTCTATTCCCATTTACTATAATAAATATGGCATGTAGCAAGACTCCTGGGGATATATTTACTAAACTCTGGGTTTGAAAATTAGAGATGTTGCCTATAGCAACCAATCAGATTCTGTCATTTTGTAGAATGCAATAAATAAATGACAGCTAGAATTTGATTGGTTGCTGCAGGCAACATCTCCACTTATTCCCACCTGCAGTTTAGTAAATATACCCCGTGTTGTTTGCTTTGTTTTCAAACAATGTTTCTGCACTTTATAAAGCAGATATCATCCCATGCTACAGAGAAACCGATACATATAAATGTTATTTTGACCACAAAACAGCAGAAATATGTATAACAATGCTTACATAGCTGTTGGGGGAAAATGAATGCACATCAATTTTATCTTCTATTGTGTGTTATATTGTGAAGACATTGTTGCTTTCACAGGTACCATTATCTAAACATCATGGGGGCACTGAAATGCCAATACTATATTAATAAATGTTTAAATATTTTGGCAGCAATAGTATGACTCAATTCATAAGACTACATTTATTTATTTATTTTCTCTTAAAATGCAAATTCCAGAAAAGCTGCTAGCAAAGTTTCAATGTCAAATTGAGAACAATGGAAAGGACAGGAACATCATTTTACGCCGTATACTACATTGCTATTTTGCCTACCATTGTTTTGTGAATACAACAATTTTCCTTAGCTTTTGCAGTCAGTCTCCTCTGATTGAGTCACCACCAATTGGTACTTACGATTCTGCCAATAAATTTTTTAATAATTTACTTGAACTCTAGACTGGCCAACATGCGGCTCTCCAGGTGTTGTGAAACTACAAGTCCCAGGATACCCTGTCAGCTATCGATTGATAAAGCATGCTTGTAGTTTCACAACCCCTGTTGAGCCACAGATTGGCCAGGCCTGCTTTAGATGGATAAGATGAAAGGATAACTAAGAGGAAGACAGACATTTGGTGAGAAATTTAAGTCATGCAGTTTATTCCTACGCAAAACTACCTACTGTTTAACCCAGGGTTTCCCAAACCCAGTCCTTAGGGCTCCCTAACAGTGCAGGTTTTCCATATCTCCTTGCTGGAGCACAGGAGTATTCATTACTGACTGACACATTGTAACATATCCACAGGTGGTCCTAATTATGTCCCATGTGATCCAGAAAACCTGCACTGCTAGGGAGCCCTGAAGACTGGGTTTGGGAAACCCTGGTTTAACCTTAAAATCCTGTAGCGAAGGGTTCCAAAACAAATATTACTGTAGATTAATTTTCTTCTTGACAAACGTGATGTTAAATAATTTTTATAGTGTTAGCGGCCCTTTAATTTGTGGCCTTTAATCACTCCGCTGTGAGAAGTGAATCCTGCAAAGCTGTCATTAATTTCACTGATTAATACATTGCAATTTATTTATGTGCATAATCCATTTTCTTTCTGTTATTACTGTAGAAAAGCAATTATCATTTGTAAGTCCTTCTTTCATTCATCTCTGCAATGAAAGGTAGGCAGCTACTGTGTGGACGGGGATGAAAGTCATCTTTGATCTGTGTTTCTTGTGATTGGGAACTCAATATAAATAATCACGTAAGTTCTCAGAGATTGCAGAATATTATGTACTATAGATTGTTATGAGGCTGCCATGTATAGGCTAGAGGAGACTTGTAGCCATTCTACTATACTATAATATTGTACTAATGATCACACGTTTTATACTCATGGGGTAAATGTATTAATGTCCGGATTCTTCAACTGCGGCGTTTCCAGCGTCTTCGGCGATTAAATTTAAAGCGGCGCCGCCTTGTAAAGGGAGACTTCCCTTTACAAGGCAGCGCCGCTTTAAATTTTAGCGCTGAAGACGCTGAACACGCCAGGGTTGAAGAATCCGTACATTAATACATTTACCCCATGAACTGGAATTCATAGGCAAGATAACTTGAGCACTTAGGGTGAGAGTGAGATGTATGCCTGTTTGTGTGTTATTCGCACTGAGCGTGCTCAGAAAGTAAACGCACGCAATGCGGCTGTTCAGACCTGTACATTTTCTCACTTACGACTCCTTACAGCTGAAGAGGCGTGACGGGGAGGAAGAGGTGTTATAATGTAGGACAAGTACAATACGGATGTGTTCCGCGAATTGCATATGGACTCAGACTGGGATGTAAATGAGGATATGACAGAAAAAGCGGTTTAATTGCAGGCGGTCAGGTGTACATAGTGGATGATGACGATGACTTGAACCATTTGTAATTAGAGGTTTGACAATAATTTGCAGTCGCTTAGTAATTCTTTAGCAGTCAAGATTAGGTTTTAGAGTGTGTTTTAGCAAAGATATTTTTTTTTTTTGCCCGCATGTCAGAAAGTTGTTCCTGCTATATTAGCTAGGATATCCAGGTTTACATGATGATTTATAGTATTTGGGTTCGTAACATATAAAATGAAAGGTTTTTGTGCATGCTGCCCGTTGGATGTGTCATAAACATCTGCTACAGATTCGGACCCAGAAGCATCTTCATCTCTGAATACAGTGTATTATAAAAATAATTCCAGGCAGTTATTTGATTTGGAAAATAATGATAAACCAACTGTATATATAATTCATACTGATGCTACTAAGGCAATTAGTACTCTGTCATGTTGCATATTTACTGATGATAGAGCCAACATTGTGGTGAGTTTAGTTTTACAATGGGGCATAGAGAGCTCCATCACAGTTTTGCTACAGCGCTCAGACCTTTACCTTATATAGATGGAGTATGTTTCTATTGGACTTATGGTGCAAATTTGGTTTGTCCCATACAGCCCCCATCCCCCGACCTCTAGGTAGGGGTCAATTGGCGGTTGAGTGCACAATTTGTCCTAAACAGAAGTGCTCCATCTACAGATGTCCAATGTTACATTTCTCATCTAGCAACTGCAGGTTTCAGATGAGTGTTTCCAAATGAACGGGACTAGTAGAATGTGAAAAACTGAGCAACCGCTCACCAGAAGGGGGGGGGGTGCCTAGCACAGCGCCATCACTGAAGCGGGTGAGCCAGTCTATGCTCCGGGATGCTGCCACATGCCCAACAGGGGGAGCTTTAGTTGTTAAGGGTTTACATGCATTGCTTAGAAGTGGGTAATCCTCTCCGCTCTGCTGCTGCCAAGATCATCCATTAAGAGTAGAGGTTTTTAGTATCTGCTATTGTATGCAGTGTGCCCAGATCTCTGGAGGCAGTATGTAGCAACACCAACAAGAGGGCTCTCTCGAAGGTCCTAGCTCTGGAATATGCTGGGCTATTGCATTACAGGCCAGCACAAAGTTCAGGGTCATGATTGGTGGCCAAGAGGTAGGCAGAGGATGCTTCCCAGTCAATCAGATTATGTTTTATAAACACAACCAGGAAGGCCATAAAGAATCCCCTGCCTGTCTTGATTAGTTAGTGGGGTTTGCATTATAAAATGATCATAGATTTGGGGTTTGTATAGCAAAGCCACCATAGATCTGGGGTCCGTATAGTGAAGGCACCATAGATTTGGGATCATATGAATTATAAAGCAACCAGAGGTTGTAAGGATCTGCACTGTTAAACCACATAAAATTTATGGAGCCTGTACTATATCACCACAAGAGTGTTTGGGGGGCCTGCATTATAAAGCTACCAGATATTTGGTGTCTATATTTTATGGACTCTTCAGGACAGGGTTAGCATTGAATCGCTAGTCACTGTTATGGTTCTGTTCAAAACCAATTCCTCAATTACAGCCATGGAGCCAGACACGTGATATAAACGTTTTAAACTGTTCATCGCAGAAAAGTATAGTCCAGGGTAGGCAAAATAAACAGTAAACAGTTTCAGGCTGAATGGAACAATGGATTTCCAGATCTTGGCAAAAAACAGGTAAATAATAATGAAATGCAGCAAATAACTTAACTGAAACCAGTTTGCAGTAATAGCCATGCAGGTAATCCAGGAACAGAGACACATGAGCAGACTAGGAACTTCAATGACCAGCAAAGGATTCTGAAAAAGGCAGGCATACATAGGCCACAGGCCTGATAGGAAAGGCCGAACAGCAGAACCCCAGGAGAATCACAGGCACTGCAGGTTAATATGCACACAGGGAAACAAGGCAAATAATAACACAGGGCAAAATGCACACAAAGATACAAGGCAAATAATAACACAGATGCACACAAAGATACAAGGCAGATCATAACAGTCACAAGAATGCACTGTATTATATATTGTTTTTTTAAGATGTTCTCTGTGTTGTATGTATATTATAAAGATGTTGTGTTTTGAATAGAGAATGTTTTCTGTATTGTATATCAGATATGAAAATGCTACCTCTATTGTTTACAATACAGAGAGCATTCTACTGACCGATGTAGAGTGGATACTAGAATGCTGGCTGAGGGGAGAGGATACATTTTTAAGCATCGGACTGTGAACCAGTTTGTCTACAAATTGCGATGAACAGAGGATTTATTCTTATAATTTTGTTACTACATGGGTAACCTGTGCCTGTTATGTAAAATTAGTCTCATTTGTGCACCAAAACTGCTGAACTGTGAAGGTGTCTGAGGTGTATACGCTGCATGTGCCAATCATTTAGTCCAGGAATCAGCAATCCTGTTGAATACACAGACTCTGTTTCATTGTACTTCTAATGTGTCAATAAATATGTAAGATTGATTGCAAAAAATTGGAAACATTTGAAAAAAAAGTATTACTTGTTAAAATTATATTCACGCTTCATGGTCATCCTAAAGAATTGATTTTATTTTTAGCAGCTGAAGTAATGTTTTTGTTTAGCTCCTAACTTCCTGGGGTAAAGTTATCAACATCCCAGCAAATTCAAAGGCGAGAGGGATAAACTGTTTACCTTATAAAATCCCTGTTGTTGTAAGTTTGTGGTTTTGCTAAATTTCCTGGAACTTGATTGTGTGACGTAGGTTGATCTTCACAATATTACACATTTACTTCACTGGTCCTTTATATGTCAGTGGTCTTGATTACGCACTTATTGGATTTAACAAGCTTTAAACATGCTGAGTGATTGTTATACGGCACTTTTAACATTTGTGATCACATTTAGTAAGCATGAGAGTAATATCGCAGCCCAAAAGGGCTATGATGAGCTATTGATGAGTTTATGAGCCTTCTGAAATTGCCTTAGCTAAAAATCAACATGGGTGATATACAGTATCATCATCATCACCATTTATTTATATAGCGCCACTAATTCCGCAGCGCTGTACAGAGAACTCACTCACATCAGTCCCTGCCCCATTGGGGCTTACAGTCTAAATTCCCTAACACACACACACAGACAGACACATAGACTAGGGTCAATTTGATAGCAGCCAATTAACCTACCTGTATGTTTTTGGAGTGTGGGAGGAAACCGGAGCACCCAGAAGAAACCCACAGGCAGAACATACAAATTCCTCACAGATAAGGCCATGGTTGGGAATTGAACTCATGACCCGAGTGCTGTAAGTCAGAAGTGCTAACCACTAAGCCACCGTGCTGCTAATAAACGTTTGTCTTACCAGGGGAAAAGTGCAGGAGATAATCTATTAGAGTCTGTCACATTCAGACTTTAGGGAATAATGTACATAAATTGTCTTTTTCTCAATCGTTGAGTTTCTCTGCATTATCCCCAAATTAAAACATTCATCATGTCATGAACCAACATGAAACTTACTGACAAACGGTGCAGTTACACTCCAAGATAATAGACGTATTGAACTGGCATATTGCTGCAGCCACTTTCATGGAGCCAACTGAGATATAAATGTACAGAGGAGAATCATGACAAGAAAATCCTTGACTTATTTATGTAAAATGATGCCAAATTATTATGAGAAGTGTCTGAGCCCTTGGAGTTACCAGATCACACACAGCGGAATGTAGCGCTGTCGGAACAGACCACAGTCACAGGACAAGTGCAGTACAGTATCCACAGAGTACAAGCTGACTGAGAGACTAAGGGGGAGATTTATCACACCACAAGGATCAGGGTTGGCCAACCAGACGGATTCTAAGAGCCAAACAATATTTATAGATACGGCAAAGAGACAACTTTACCATATATATATATATATATATATATATATATATATATATATATATGTGTGTGTGTGTGTGTATATACATATACACAGTATAAACATGAGCATACAGACTATACACATATAATTACAATATCTTGCTAAGTGAAAAAGAAGATATCCAACATTGCCAACTGTTCACAATAATATTTAGCTCAGCACAGCTCTTACCTCGCTGCTGTGTCCAGCGGAAGAGGGGTCAGAGGGTACTTACATTATCTTCACAGTAGCTCACGGTGCTTCTGTATCCACAATTGCTGTGGAGGGAAATGTTGAAGTGGGGATAAAAACAGTCATAATCAGCCTCCCCATGTGCCCCATGCGTGCCGATCAGCCTCCCCATGTGCCCCATGCATTCCTATCAGCCTCCCCACGTGCCCCATGCATGCCGATCAGCCTCCCCACGTGCCCCATGCATGCCGATCAGCCTCCCCACATGCCCCATGCATGCCGATCAGCCTCCCCATGTGCCCCATGCATTCCTATCAGCCTCCCCACGTGCCCCATGCATGCCGATCAGCCTCCCCACATGCCGATCAGCCTCCCCACGTGCCCCATGCATGCCGATCAGCCTCCCCACGTGCCCCATGCATGCCGATCAGCCTCCCCATGTGCCCCATGCATTCCTATCAGCCTCCCCACGTGCCCCATGCATGCCGATCAGCCTCCCCACGTGCCCCATGCATGCCGATCAGCCTCCCCATGTGCCCCATGCGTGCCGATTAGCCTCCCCACGTGCCCCATGCATGCCGATCAGCCTCCCCACGTGCCCCATGCATGCCGATCAGCCTCCCCACGTGCCCCATGCATGCCGATCAGCCTCCCCACGTGCCCCATGCATGCCGATCAGCCTCCCCACGTGCCCCATGCATTCCGATCAGCCTCCCCACATGCCCCATGCATGTCGATCAGCCTCCCCACAGGCCATGAGATTTACCTGCATTCCTCATACATGCCACCAAACTTCCACACATGCCAATTAGATCTCCCCACATGCCCCATACATTCCATCAGCCTCTGACACGCTCCTTACTTACCTGTCACACCTCTCGCCTCTATGGCTGGGTAAAACTCTCAGCCAGCCAGGAGCCACAGTTTTAAACTCAAAGTATGCCAGTATTTTATTTTTTTTCAAGCAATAAAATGGGGCATCAATATTTTTTGCATTTTGTACATTGCAATCAATGTGTCGGTCATACCCGCTAACCCTCTATGAGCACGATGTACATTAAGACATAAGGCACAAATAGAGCGGTTACACACAGTATTTTTTTCTCTCCATTCCATTTAAGGCACTAAATAGCTCACATGGCTGTGGATATCTTTGATCAAATTCAGACTTTAACAAATAGATCTAAACCTTGAGCACCCTCTGCTGGTCAAACAAAAGAATAATCTAGAGAAGGTGTAGGCAACCTTTTTATTTATTTTTTATCAGTGTGTCGGCTAAAAACTAGTCAAGCCCAGGTGTGAAAGTTGTACATTTTATATAATGTATGACCTTTAATTATTTCTTATTTCATCATGCTAATAACAGGATAACATTAATAGTAATGAGACCCAGGGGTGCACGCAGGATTGTCAGGGGGGGGTTTCCGCCCCCCTGACAAAAAAAAAAACACGAGAGAGAGCAAGCGCATGCGCAGCAGCTCAGTTTCGGCAGCGCTATCCTATACAGCAGCCGCGGCACTGCCAAAGGAGCGTCGGCGGCGGTGCTGTATACAATACAGCACTGCCGCGGACGCTTCTTTGACAGCGCCGCGGCTGCTGTATAGGACAGTGCCGATATGGCGGGAACTGAGTTAGCGCAGGAAGGGGGGGTTTCTGGAGACTCAGAAACCCCCCCCTACATGCGCCACTGAGACCGCCAAATAAATATTCATATTATGCCATATAGTATTATTATTATTACCATTTATTTATATAGCGCCACTAGTTCCGCAGCGCTGTACAGAGAACTCACTCCCATCAGTCCGTGCCCCATTGGACTTACAGTCTAAATTCCCTAACACATACACACACAGACAGACAGACACAGACTATGGTCAATTTGTTAGCAGCCATTTAACCTACTAGTATGTTTTTGGAGTGTGGGAGGAAACCGGAGCACCCGGAGGAAACCCACGCAAACACAAGAAGCACATACAAACTCCTCACAAATAAGGCCATGGTCGGGAATTGAACTCATGACCCCAGTGCTGTGAGGCAGAAGTGCTAACCACTTAGCCACCGTGCTGCCCCCAATTTATATTGTGCCACATAGTTGTGCTCTCAGTTCAACTTCAAACGTATGTAGGCAGCTGTTACCTTATGTGCGACTCACCTCTGGAGTCACCACACACATCTTCAGTTCCGCTACGGAACCTGGAAGGATCAGCTCCATTTCTGCCATCTTCAGCTGCTTTAGTGAAGCAGCTCCAGCGAGCCAGATTACACTAATCCGTGTGCCAGGGGCTCCTGACCCCTGACCTAGAGAGTACCATGTAACGACACACAGCTTAAGTAGCACAAATTAATATGGCTGCTCATTAATACCTTACAAAACGAGAATTGTTATCTGCAAATTATCTTGCGTGCCATTCTCTGCATCATTAGCCAGGTAACTGGCATTGTTGGAGATTATTTTATAGTATAACGATGTTATGCTTATAAAAGTAAAGACAACATACCACATATTACACTATACTAGAACATGATCAGTGAAATATTACGTATTGTAAGAAAATACTCTAGGCCTCCTTTACAACACTAGATGCGTACCGCAAGTCACTTATATTTTGCATTGCTGCATCTATATGATCCACCAATCGTACTTCAAGGTGTATGAACACATACCTGTCTTTGGCCTAGATTTGCAGGGAGGTGTAAAACAGGAGTAGAAAAGTTTAAATACCCCGTCAAAGGCTGACATCCTACCGCTTTCACTCAGTGACACTGATCTGCGTTTCTCTTAAAATACTGCTCAGTTTAACCACATTTATGACCTAAATTGATCATCAGGGCTGTCTTTTAACTGGTGCGCTTCTTATTATTGTATCCCATTAAAAACTCAAGTCAAGACATGATTTCTGCAATCTCCGAGGTGGACAAACACGGGCAGCATGGTGGCTCAGTGGTGAGCGCTTCTGATTCACAGCACTGGGGTCATAAATTCGAGTTGCGAACATGGCCTTATGTGTGTGGAGTTTGTATGTTCTCCCCGTGTTACTCCAGTTTCCTCCCACAGTCCGTTATTGCCCAATTCCCTCCATCAGCCAGTGCAAACTTCTGCATCTTTGCAAATGTCATCTTGCCAGAAATCTGGGCACGTGATGACACCATAGAGGAGTTTTTAAATGAAACACAAATGTGAGCAACCAAACAGATGAAAACTAAAGGATTAGTCTATTTGTCCAAAGCAGACACCAGTCTAACCCAATTGAACGCATCATCAAACTGTAATTATATTTCAGATTCTACAAAAAAAAATAGAGAATATTGGTAAGAAAGAGAGAGAGGGGATTTAGGTTCAAAGGACAATTGTGAGGCTTGGCACTGCGGAATGGTATTATTCTATAATCAATACTGTGTAGACTCTATCCTCAGATTTAAACTTAATGCTAATGAGAATATAGATAGCTGTGTTATATAAAAAGAGCATTTTGTTATGTCTGTACCCTTTCTCCTTCAGTCTCAGTAGCTTGTCACTTCCCAGGTTATTGTGAAATACCCAACGGTATTGTCTATAGCAGAGGGTCTGCAGAAGACCCCCTTAACAAAGCCAACGATATCATCAGGGAAGGACCAACTTCAGACAGCTTCTCTTAAGTACAAGCTTCTCACAGCTTTATGCAGGCAACGTGCATCAAACACAGAAAAAATATAAATCTTTTACTGGTAATATTATACACTGATCAGCTACATCATCAAAATCACTGACAAGTGAAGTGAATAACATTGATTATCATGTTACAATGGCACCTGTCATGGTGGGATATATTAGGCAGCAAGCGAACAGTCAGTTCTTGAAGTTGATAGCAGAAAAATTGGGCAATGATCTGAGCGACTTTGACAAGGGCCAAATTGTGATATCTAGACAACTGGGTGGGAGAATCTCCAAAACGGCAGGTCTTCCCGGTCTGCAGTTGGTAATTGTACCAAAAGTGGTCCAAGGAAGGACAACCAGTGAACTGGCGACAGGGTCACCGGCGTCCATGGCTCATCGATGCACGTGGGAAGCAAAGGCCAGCCCATCTGCTCCAATCCCACAGAAGCGCTACTGTAGCTCAAATTGCTGAAAAAGTTAATTAAGGCCACGATAAAAAGGTGTCACAACACACAGTGCATTGCGGCTTGCTGCGCAGCCCGGTAAGTGTGCTCATACTGACTCTTGTCCACCACCAAAAGCACCAACAATGGTCACGTAAGCGCCAGGACTGGACCATGGAGCAATGAAAGAAGGGGTCTGGTCTGATGAATCCAGATATCTTTTACATCAATGGACGGCCAGGTGCATCGTTTACCCAGGGAAGAGATAGCACAGGATGCACTATGGAAGAAGGCAAATCGGCAGAGGGATGCTCTGGGCAATGTTCAGCTTGGAAACCTTAGGTCCTGACAGTCATGTGGGTGTTACTTTGAGACGTACCACCTACCTAAACATTTTTGCAGACCAAGTACACCCCTTCATGACAACTGTATTCCCCGATGGCAGTGGCCTCTATCAGCAGGATAATGTGCTCTGCCACACTACAAAACTTGTTCAGGAATGGTTTGAAGAACAAGACAGGGGAGTATATTTACTAAACTGCGGGTTTGAAAAAGTGGGGATGTTGCCTATAGCAGCCAGATTCTAGTTATCTACTTAGTACATTCTACAAAATGACAGCTGGAATCTGATTGGTTGCTATGGGCAACATCTCCACTTTTTCAAACCCGCAGAATTAGTAAATATACCTCAATAAAGTTCAAGGTATTGACGTCATATTTCCCAGATCTTAATCCGATCGAGCATCTGTGGGATGTGCTGGAAGAACAAGTCTGAACCATGGCCGCCCCACCTTGAAACTACAGGACTTAAAGGATCTGCTGCTAATGTTTTAGTGCCAGATACCACAGGACACCTTCAGAGGTCTTGTGGAGTCCATACTTCAATGGGTCAGAGCTGTTTTGGTGACACATGGGGGAACTACACAATATTAGGCAGGTGGTTTTAAGGTTTTGGCTGATCAATCAATAAAAATTATAATTAAAACCTGTTTGTCCCTTAGTGTTATTTGATTTATAGATTTTTAATATGAAAATTCTTAATGTTTCTCCTAAAATACAGCTTGATTAAACCTGATTTGTGTTAATCTTACTGTCTCAAGTTCATCAAAATCCAGATTAGGTTGAAAGATATTTCAAATGTCAAAACTATACATTGATTTTTTCCATCTAGATTGATTTATGAACACATTTGTGTTTGCCAGATTGCAAAAAATGAATTAACATTTAGAGGCCTCAATGATTCTATTTGCATGTGACTGCAGCCTACGGATTCCCTTGGGCCAGCGACATAGCCGAGGCGCTTCAGTGATTACTATACTTGAGTGATGTCACTGGTGTTGCAGTCTCATGAATACTAGTTGTAGAAGGAAGAAAACAAGACTATGAAAATTGTTAAAACCCTGAACTGAAGTGATGGCTCTTCATTCTAGTAGGTTTTGATTGGCCAATCTTAATTGTTAGCAGATATGCTTGAGCACTTTCTCGTACCCCTACATACCTTACGGAGACCCAGCAATCGCAGATCATCCATGCGACAAATACAGTGAACTTTCACTTCTATTATAGACAATTATGAAGCACTTATCAGGACTAACTGATTCCAATACATTTAGAATTGTGTATTGTGCATGAGGATTTAAATTTACAGGATGTTTCCATCATCCGCATACTGTCCTATTACAAACACATTTAATTAGAGCTTTTCTATAGATCATTTCATTAGCTCACCAATACCCTCAGCAATCAACACCGAAACCCACCCCACTACTGGGGTATTCTCAGTGCTCCAGCATACCTGCCCATTTTATACTTTGTCTGGGAACTGGATATGTCCTTACTAGCTGCTCTTAACCTGACAACCAGAGGACAACTATTCCTTGAGCGCAGATTATCTGCATCTAATCTCATTTGCTGGACGGACTATCTGTAAACCAAAGGCTTGTCATGACTGGGGCAAGAGAGCTGATGCTGATCTCCCAATTGTCCTGACCCTGGCAGGTCATCCAGATTCGGAGGCACAAAAAGGGGTGGGGCTTATTTTACCCCGATTTGGCAATTGTAAATGTTAGGAGGTATGCTTGTGTATGGTTATTGATTTGGTTTTCCTGTAGATGGTTAAAATTAAGTGTCTGAAATACATTTAAAAAGGCAGCAATTTAATATACAGAAGTAATCAGTTTTGTTATTACTGTCAGGTGTAGAATATGACGCAAATAAAGCATCCATTATGTCTTGATTAGCCAATGGTTTTCTTTTACCCATCCATTATGTTTAATAAAACATATACTCAAAGTAAGAATTGTTCAGAATGCATAGGTTGCCTACATACTGCTGAGGCAGTCATTTTTTAGGACTGAGCCAATCGATTCAATACGAACAGGTGGATGTGCTGCATTCTTATGAAATCTTGTTTTAAAATCACACAAATGGCTCCCTCCACGGTGTGTAGTCACTGAGTAAAACCTGCTCTTCACAATAACTTAAGTTTTAGTGCACAGATGCAGTATTAGGGCAAGGTGAAGCAACAACGGGTCATGTGACCAGCCTCGCTCTCCATTGAATACAATTTGTGATGTTTTTTTAAAAAAATTAAAAATATGGCTTTTGAGAAAATCAAAGATTTTGAAAATTATATATTTTCAATTTTTTGAAACATGAAGCTGTTATACATTATATGAAATTCTATAAAAAGGTTTAAAATGAGACCTCCCCAGGAAGAACAAGTCTGAGCCATGGAGGCCCTACCTTGCAACAACAAGACTTAAAAGATCTACTGCTAATGTCTTGGTGCCAGATACCACAGGACACCTTCAGATGTCTTGTGGAGTCCATACTTCAATGGGTCAGAGCTGTTTTGGTGACACAAAGGGGAACTACACAATATTAGGCAGGTAGTTTTAATGGTTTGGCTGATCAATCAATAAAAATTATAATTAAAACATGTTTGTCCCTTAGTGTTATTTGATTTATAGGTTTTAAATATTAAAATTCTTAATGTTTCTCCTATAATACTGCTTAATTAAACCTGACCTGTGTTAATCTTACCGTCTCAAGTTCATCAAAATCCACATTAGGTTGAAAGATATTTCAAATGTCAAAACTATGCATTGATTTTTTTTTCCATCTAGATTGGTTTATGAACACATTTGAAAAAGTGCAACATTAAAAGGTTTATAAATTCAAAACCAGTGCACATATCAATCTAAGATTTGGGGGGGGTTTTCTTTACACCCATGGCAGCATTTATTATACCAAGTTTAATTGAAATTAGAGAATGTAAGGTAGAATGTTTTCTAAAATTGTGTTTATTTGATGTGGAATGACCCTATCCAGGCATCTGCACCAACCCAGAATCTGTTTTTGAGGACTCTGTGACTGAATCACCTACAAGTAACCTATGGCATAAATTTATTTAACTGCAATAGCGCAGGACGCTTATTTATATAATTGCCAATGCACTTCTTTTTGATATTATGTATATTTTGATATATTAAATCTTTATTTCTGAGACCGGGGAAGAAAGTTTTTTTTTTTCTGTTTTAACTGTGCTAGAGGAAATGTATTATTTCTGATGTATATATATCGGATACAATAAGCCTTTGTTTAGAAAGACTTTTGTATATCTTGGTGTAAGGAAATGCCTTGTTTGGGGTTTGCAACTTTTCTTGGGGAACTCTTTTCTTTGGAGGAAATGTGTATTCTGCAACTGTTGGAACAAATCACCAATGCTAATCTCATGTTGATTAGACCTTTTGATGCAAGTGTCCAATACCCCTCAAGGGAAAGGAAGTAGTAATTAGACTTGCTGTCAGATGTCCACGGTGTCCAAAATAAGACGCAGGGAATCAAAGTTTTAGGATATCACAGATAAGCGTAAATATTGTTAGCTTTGCATTGCATGTAAATCCATGTTTGGGTAAACCAATTGCATCCTGATCCTAAAATAGCCTGTGAGACTGTATCTAAAACTGTATAAAAAGAGAGCTCTTGTAAATTGAAATGTATCATTCTGATGTTCCATCTGACCTGATCACTGATACCTTTAAATCAGTGGAACTGTCCTTGTCAGGACACTTGAGCAAAATAAACATCACTCTCTGCTTCAAGACACTGCTCCTCAATATTGCGGTAATTCTGTGATCTACAGATTAGACCCAAAATCTAATCCGTTTCCGACTGTCTGAGGTTTGGACCCAGCTCCCCAGTACCACCGCTCTGCCCGCTACCCAGCAGCTCTGGCCAGTGTGATAGACCAAGGGGAATCCATCCACAGCAAGCGGTCAGGGGTACCAGCCCAAGTGTACCAGCACGCAAGGACACTACCAGCGACAGTTACCCAGAAAGAACATGGTTCTGGATGCCATAAAGGAGTCCAGTGGTGGCAGCAGGCTCCTTCTACTGTGGCAGGAGGGTCAAATTCAGAATAACGAAAGGGAACGGTGGCAAAGTAAGCCCAGCCGGTTGCCAGCAACAACAGAAAGGGTGGCATAAACGGTCCATCCTGTCACAGACCTGCAACTGTTACACATCATAAATTTTATTAGGAGCATTCACCTAGTGGTTCTAAAACAGTACACTGACACTTTGGGTCCCAGCTTGAACAAGGTCAATCTGCAGTATCATAGGACAGCTGATATTCATCTTCTACCCTTGTCACCATTGCCACAGACCCAACTATTAGACTGGATCAAATTATAAATGAACCACTGCCAATTCGTAGTCTACAGTGGGATGGGTCATGAAGGGGGGGGTTGCAGCTTTTCAGACAAAAGGAGAGGAAAGATTTTGACACAGACAGTTAGTATAACAATACTCAACAGAAAACAAGTTGCCACAGCTGCCCAAAACTGCATATGGTTCCCAAGTGTCACGTGCTGCCTTCCCTTCCAGATTTTATTTTAATAGTGACTGATATCATACATTGGGAGGAATTCAGTTAGGAGCAATGAGCCGTAACTCATCCCCTCGACGATCTGATCTCATAATGGGATATCAGAGGCTTCTCTCAACTAATGTGGTGGCCCCTAGCAAGACAAAGGGCAACTTTATGGACCACTTAATATGATCCTGCCAATCAATGAACTCTCCATTGTAGAAGTGGCAGGTTCTATGAAGCAGATTCATGGTATGCCAGCGCACATGAAATATTTAAATCACATGATCTTTACAACAATAAACCCAGCTGACGATGTTGCTAATCTTTCCAATTATTTCCACTGTAAGGAATAATGTATTTGTTCAAGCATTGGTCAGGCTTCAGTGTTTATATCAAAATAAGTTTATTTTGAACAAAGTTTAGTCCATGTCACTTCACAAACGCTAGGTTCTTGCAGAAACCCAAATAAAACCTTGATAGTGAAACATTGAAAGGAAAAAATGATTTTAATCTGTGTAATTGCAAAAAAGTAGTTATGTTTCAAGGCCTCAAGAAACAGAATATTCTACCCAGTAAACATGCTACATCATTTGTATGAGACGGGAAAGAGGGGGAAAGGAATCATCATTAAAGTGCTTTTTTTGTTTTGAAGACAGTTTAACAGAAACCTTGGAGAAATATTACACAATTGTTTTATTAAAGAGAACCCTTTTTATACTGTCATATATGCCATTCAGCTACGAGGAAAGAATCTATGCCGAGCCAATCAAAATCAAAGTCTACAGTGTCCATTTACAAATAAGTAGAGTGAGAGAAACACAGCATAAGTTTTTCCATGTAGTGGCGCCCCCGACAGGATGAGCATTGAATTACAGTAAGTTTTCACAATTAACCTCCTTAAAAAAACAAAAAGAAAAAAGAACAAAAAAACCCAAAACAATGTCACGCAAACTTGTTAGTAAATTCCTCACAAATCGTCATCATCTGAAGTGTCACTGCTACTGGTTTCAGTGTCCTCAATGTCATCTGTGGATGTAAAAGTGCTGTATTTCCAAGGATCAAACTTTACATCAAAAAGACCATTTCTGAGAAACCCATTCTTCCTGAGACCATTCTTCTGCAGCTGTGAAAAGACAGAAGTTATAAATTAGTAATTAAATGTTCTAAGGCTGTGTATGAAGCTGTGCATTATATTTATATGCTGGTTTAACATTACTTGTGATGGGTCTCTAGATCTCTTCCTCCGTTCTAATCAAGAGTAGTTTGAATACAGTTCTAAACATAACACGCACACACTTGTATAATATTATATTGAAGGGTTTGCTGTGTAAGTTTCCCTAAACAAAGGGTCAGGTTTTTTAACCATTTTTTCCTCCATTTGATATTCATTTTTTTGGGTTACCCAAGAACCAGAGTGTGAATCAGCTTTGGGACCCATTGCTCAGTATAAATCTAACAATATATACTTCCTTTTATTGATTTCACTGCTGTCTACAAACGAGTTTCAGTCTATTGTATACGTCAATATTTAAAAGCAGCTGTATTAACTGAATTCCACAAGGTTTGGGACCCTCAGTATGCCTACCACAATACCCCCTCAGTATGCCTACCACCATACCCCCTCGGTATGCCTACCACCATACCCCCTCGGTATGCCTACCACCATACCCCACTTTCAGGGGCTCAGTAAATTTCTTACCTCACACCTTTTTACTCGATGCCGAATTGGGGCGGTGCAGATCTCGCCACTCTTCTGCCTGATTCTTACCTCTTCGCCCATCTCTCTCTTTTTACCCCCATTGCGTGGACCCCGCTTCCCCCTGTCTCTTTTTTCCTGAGAACTTTCCTTCCCCACCCCCCTTCTTTTCTCTTCCCATATAATGGAAAATACCAACAACTTGTATCTTTCTGAGGAATCCCTTAGGGAACCTATAGGGTACCTTGGTTCATTTACAATATCTACTAGCTGGAACGTGCAAGTTACAAATTTTGATTGCTATTTTTTTCGCTTCTACCTGTACTCTTATAGTTGTATACTTGATCAGTTGATACTCTGCACTTGGGGTTTACATACATACAGTAACAATGTATAATTAATCCCTTTGTTTTTTGTACCCTCATTTTTATTGTTATGGAAAATGTAAAAAAAAAAACAAAACAGCTGTGTTAGAAAACCACAGAAAGCAAGGAAACAGTGGCGGCGTGGGAAACACTTTACCTAGGAGAGGGCATCTTTATGTTTAAGCTGGATCCCACCGTGTTCTATAAACAAGGTTAACAAATCACCTGACAGAACCATTTGTCTACATGACTGTGCAGAACACTAGATAAACACACAGAAGGGAACTCAAGCAACGAATAAGTGGAATCTTTGTTTTTTTCTGCAACTGCTGGGATATATAGATATTCATTTAGCCATTTTGCAGAATGTATTAAGGTTTAAAAATAACTAATATTTAAAACAGATTTAGCTTACATGATCTTTAATACAGCGGTGAATTAAATCAGGTATCTAATGGTGATGCTCAAACTGTGGCCCCTAAGCGCCCACGGAAGCACTCATAATTCAACATCATCTCTGCATTATTTATTAATACACACACAGCACGCCTCCTATTCCAAGTAATGACAACGATCAGCAAGAACATCTCCCCAAGTTCACTGGAATATACAGCAAGAGCCTATTCACAAGATCACTGTATCTCGTCAAGGTCATTGTTTAAACAGTGAATGTCTATGTCCCTATTATAATCGACCATGGCTGTAGAGAACGGAGCCATTCTCGTATAAAACACACTAACTGCTGGGGATTTATACCATCTACATTACCTGCTCACTAATGGCTTGGAATTCCTTCATCTCAGCTTCTGTTAGTGGTGCATAGGTCTCGTCATTCTCACTGTCCTCTTGCCAACCCATTTCCTTTAGCAACCTGAAGTCACAAGATAGGTTTGTCAAATATCTCTTACATTATAGAGCACTGGTAAAAGTGCCCCTTCTGTTAGGAAAGTGTTACCATGTGGAAGATGTACAATTAAATGAAAAGCAACACACCTCTATATGGGTCTTATTTTATAAACTTATACTATACAACTAATCAAACATTTGCTTATATTTTCTTACCTGGACCATTTTTGTACTAAATCCAATTGGGGACCATTTATTTTTTAAATTAAGCCCCAAAGCATACAATTATTAGTCCCAAACTACAAAAAGTTTATACATTGGCACCGTTTACACCTATTTTGCATATAGGTCAGATGTCAGGAATCTTTAATAATTTACAATAAGATATTTCGTCAAACCACATTGTGTCACCATGAATATGTTCAGACCGTATAGGTCATGCCTATGCAATTGGAATCAGTGTTCAATACAGCTCTCTCCTTTTCGATTACCTGTGTAGTCATGTATCAGACACAAATGCACAAGGATGTCCTAGTTCTACATTTCAAACGCTCACATTTTGAGCCCCCAAGCCCTATTTTCTTACCAATATAACAGTAACCTGTATATGTAAAATCTATAGCCAACTCAGATCTCATACCTGTGCTCTGCTTCCAATGAGCTCGACAAAACATCCTCCTGAGGGAAGGTAGAAGACTCTGTGATATGTCTGGAAGTGAAAGAATTGCCATTCTCTTGTGGGATTTCACTCTGTTCAAAGTTCAAATTTATATCCCCTTCATGACAGGTGCTTATTATATTATGAAAACTGGAAGCATCGACCTCCTGCAATGACACAAATAATGATTTAGACCTTTATAGAACACCAAAACACATTTAAAAAACAGGGAAAACCACAAGAGACACCAAACCAAGGGGGTACATTGGCAAATTATAGTAGTGGTTTATAAAGCTTAGCCCACATCTGCAATAAGTGAGATCATGGACTCAGGGTCAACTATTTCAATAAAAGGAAACAAGTGATGAACAGTTTCTAAAATCAGAAATGTACACAGAAAGACTAGTTGAAAATGGAGACACAAATATATGTCTACCAGTGTTAATTGCACCATTATTTAATTGCTCAAGTACTGCATATCCTTTTATAAAGTCTATACTAGCAACTGCTTTTGTCGAAGATGATTAATAGATGCCAACCTGTCTGGGGTTTCCAGAGACCATCCCAAATATTAAGAATTTGTTCCTGGGACCACTTGTTCTTCAACATGTCCCTATCTACTATATAAATGCCTAGTGGCGTGTGTGGAAAAACAAAACCAAGCTGCAGCGCCACCTGCTGGGCAGAGTTATACACTGACCTATATATTTCTTGAAGGAGAAGTGACAGTTGGGAGTGGTTGGTGGTTGTCGGGGGTGTCAGTGAGGAGTTTTTAACACCTTAAGTAGCTTGATGAAGGATGTAGCGATGAAGATGAAGGATGAGGTGATGGAGAAAAATAACGAGGTGGTGACATGTGGACAAAACCACGTTAAAAAAAGGGCGCTTGCGTCTGGAAGTAACGCTCTTACCCTGAGGAGGCCTGGGCTAGGCCCAAATGCATGACAAGAACCTTTTTAACACCTTAAGTAGCTTGATTTGACTAGAATGCATGAGTATCATGCACAGGTTAACTTGTTTTCTATATTAAACAACTGCACAGTACAATTTCTTGCATTCTGTAGAACAGATGCAATTGTTAACACCTATTCTCAGTCGCTGGCCTTTAAAATGTAATCTTTATTGAAGAGGATTATTTGAAATACAAATGCGGTGTCCATGATGTGCTTAGTTATACCAGCTTAGCAATAATGGATCCCCGAGGATCTGTTTAACACATGGTCAACAACTATAGATCAGGTAACTTCTGCAGCATCAGCCATTGTATTTCATTTTTGTAATGTTTTATTATGTTTATGTATTACCTAATTATTCCTTACGGTTGAACAGCCAAGTGCTACTTACTTAAAATTGTGATGTCAGTCTATACATTGAGGTCATTTATTTATTTTACAAGATACACAAGAATTACACGCTACCTCTTCCACTGAAGTTTGAGATACATCTAGAAAATCAGAAGTTCCACAATTATTTGTCCCAAAGCCTTCATGAGAAGAATCCAGACAAAATGTTGTTCCCAGCGTGTTTACTTCCAATTGCAGATAACCGTGTTCCTGTGTGACAAAGGACAGTACACTGTGATTATGTCCTATGTTGATGTGGATCCATCACCTACACAGAGTTTGAGGCAGCCATTTTCATGCCTCAGTGATGTCAACGGTGCCTAAAGAACTAATATTCATTACAATGTAGCCTAAGGCCACAAAATGTCTTATGCACGTCGTGTAGTAAATACACAAGATGATTACTTTTCTAGGACCTATTTAGTTAACTTAACATTTGTAATGAAAAAAACAAAACAAAAACCTCTCAACTGTGAATATATCCTAACATGCAACAGAAGGCCCTAGTATTCTGGAGATACAGGTAAACCTTGTCACTGATGAGCAGTGTAAGACATTGTGTACGGGTGAAAGATGGAGAGAGATAGAAGAGGAGATAAAGATCTATCCCGCTATATTCCACAAAAATGAGAACATCGATTATCTAACCACGCCCATAAAACAGGAGTGATTATCCCTGTTTCCCCCCCCCCCCCCCAAATACAAAATGCACATTTAAAAGTTCTCTACACTGCAATAAAAAATACAAATAAAAAAAAAACCAGTATATAAACACCGATCAGCTACAACAGTAAAACCACTGACAAATGAATTGAAAAACATTGATAATCACGTTACAATGGCACCTGTCAAAGGATTGGATATATTAGGCACCATTCTGTGCTTGAAGGTGATGTGTTTGAAGCAGGAATAATGGCCAAGTGTAAGGATCTGAGTGACTGTGACAAGGGTCAAATTGTGATTGCTAGATGACTGGGTCAGAGCAATTCCAAAACAGGCAGGTCGTGTGGGGTGTTACTGATATGCAATGGTTAGTGCCTACCAAAAGTATTCCAAGGAAGGAAGGACAACTGGTGAACCGGCGACAGGGTCATAGGTGCCCAGGGCTCACTAATGCGCTTGAGAACCGAAGGTTTGCCCGTCTGGTCCAAATCCCCAAAAGAGGTACTGTAGCACAGACTGGCCAAATGTGCCCATCCACCACCAAAAAGAATCTACAATGGGCATGTGAGTCAGGACTGGACCATGGAGCAATGAAAGAAGGTGGCCTGGCCTGAGAAATCACATTTTCTTTTACTTCATGTGGACAGCTGGGTGTGTGCATCATTTACCTGGGGAAGAGATGCACTATGGGAAGACAAGTTAGCGAAGGCAGTGTGGTGCTCTGTACAAAGATCTGCTGGGAAACTGGCATTCATGTGGATGTTACACACCTTTATGGCAATGGTATTCCCTGATGGCAGTGGCCTCTTTCAGCAGGATAATGCACCTGCCACACTGCAAAAATGGTTCGGGAATGGTTTGAGGAACATGACAAGAAACTTCAAGGTGTTGACTTGGCCTCCAAATTCCCCAGATCTCAATCCAATCAAGTATTTGTGTGATGTGCTGTAAAAACACGTCAGAGTCATGGAGACCCCACCTTGCAAAAGACAGGACTTAACGGATCGTCTGCCAACGTCTTGGTGTCAAATACCACAGAACACCTTCAGAGGTGGTGTGGAGTCCATGCCTCAACGAGTCAGAGCTGTTTTGGCAGCACAAGGGGAACACACACACAATATTAGGCAGACCAGATGGGCTTACTTCACCACCCGGTGTGTAGGGATGGGGGTAGGAAAAACAGAGGGAAGACCGTTCTGTACAGTTTATCTTGGTTTTCATCTCACCATCAGCAATCGACTGTTACTGACCCCTCCTACTGACACTTGCCAACTGCGAATGCCAACTGTGTGCTAGTTGTAGGAGAATTCAGCTGCCACCACTAGACTCCTTTGCAAGCGCCCAAAACTGCTTCTAGGGTAGTGGGTATAGCTGCTATAATGCCTCTTTTACTGGGGACTGGCTGGTACATCCTGATCGCTTACTATGAATCAGGATTGCTGGGTAGAGGGTTAAAACAGAGACGCTGGGTTCAACACAGAACAGCCGGGGAATGGATTACAGTGTAAGCTTTTATCTTTTGGTCACAGGCAGACTCTTCAAGCAATGATGGTTTATTGCTCAGAGTCCGGACAAGGATTTTTACAGACCAGTTTGTGGTACTGGTGATCATCCAGAAGTCAGATGGAAAATGATACATTATATGGTCAAACAGTGGTCCTTTTAAGCCCATCCTGACACACGTTAGCAGGGGGTAAACACCATCCCCTGACCCTAGATGGCTCCGTAAAGTGAGATATTACATCAGATATTTTAATATCGGATGCAATATGTTTTCCGAACTTGGATTTAAATGCAATGTTAACAAAATTGACACCAATTGGATATATCCTAAACCTTGCTGGTTGCATTATTCAGACAGGTTCTGAGATACAGAAGGAAAAACTACACATGAAAGGAAGGTAACAACCTCCTACGATGCATTTAGGCTGAAGTGTTTGTCACTTCACATGAAAAAGATCTAATTAGCCTTAATGAGGATTTCCTCTTGAAGCTACACAACAAAATTTCCTTAAACAAATGCCTGGCATAATACATTAAAAAACAAATACATATCCTATAGCGAAATACAAATATGAAAAAATACCAGTACATTTGCAATGATAGAAATTGGCGCACTGCACTAATAATTTAAATATATTCTTACAATAACTTCTTTATAGGGGATCCAGTCACAAGGTGGTTATAATGTTGCAACTGATCTGTTTATATGCACATGAAAAAAACAACAACACTTCTTTGTATAGATTGCAAAAGAACAAGCCATTTGTATATCTACATGTTGTTAGACACCTCTGGCAGCCCTAATGAGATGACACAACAGATTTTATGTTGTACGTTTTCCAGTTCTGCATCATTCTCTAAATGTAGAAATGTTGTACATGGGTGGTGGTCCGGGAGAATGTGCAGGAGTCAGGTACCTGAACACCTATTACTATCATCTAACCAGAAAGCGTGGCATTTTGGACAGATACAAATATGTTTGAATACACAGTAGCCATCTGTCCACAGCCTCTCCAGCCAAGTTCAGAAGGATAGATGTATCTAGTCTCCCACCAAGCACCAACAATAGTAAATTGTATGCAATTTTGTGGCCCAATTAAATTGTTTGACATAATTAACCTAAAAATGCAATGTATGGGCCCAAAAAGATTCCACCAATCAACTGGAAAGTCATTGGACAATGATCTCACCCAACTGTGTATTCTTCCGTTATCCAGACGTGCCAACAGCGCCCTTCATTCAGCTGGCCGTGTACACAGGCCGTATGTACATGTATGGTCAAATTTGTCAGATCTGAGCCCCCACCCCCCACTCTGGGCATCTTAAGTTGTATTAAACAATTAAATTATGGTACACAGAGAAAGCACTCCAATTCCTCCTAATGGATGGCTGCCATATCAGTCTAAGCTTATTTAAACAATATAGAACTATGCATACCTTGTATGTCCCACTGTTTGGTTTATCATACAAATAGATTCAGGCACAAATGGAGCAGTCCTTGTTACAGCTCACCTTGCACAACAAAGTAAAGCAAATACACTGCTTATTGGAGGATGGAAATTAGCTGCAATACCGTAGTACCCCGTACTTGAGTCTACAACGTCTGTATAGGAAACATTCTAAATCGCTTAACAACTGATAAATGGTTTAAACAGAGCTTGATACATAATATATTCCTATGCACCTTCATATTCAAATAGTCTACACTACAGTTCTCAGAACAATAAATATGTAAATCATTAAAAAGAGAGACATCGTGGAAAAAATCTCTTACCAACTGATTCATGAAATTACCTTGGTAGGACTAGATTCTTTGGAGGTTAGACCCTTAGGGATCTCTGTCCCACTCTTCCCTGGAGAACAGCGGGTACTTGCTGCAATTGGATATCCACATAGCGAGAAATCATCTTTCATCCCTTTCCTAATGACCAGCATTCGAGAAGTTCTAGATTTAGTATTTAAAGGGTATTCTGTAGAATAAGAACAGACCAAAAAGGTTATATTAAAAGCAAACACTTAAGGGGGATATAAACTAAAATAAATTGTCTAAGCCTTTCTTAAAACGTTAGTTTCCATTATTCATACTGTGCAGTTTTCATTTCGAGACATTTAAACATCAGAATGATTGAATGCCTGCAAATGAATCCATCTTGTTCTAAAGGAGGACAGGCAAATGGGCAACAGAATGTATGCGATTACATTACAGCATTGCTTGCACATTCTTAGACTTGCTCCACATGCAGCAATCGTGCCACCTGCCCCGAGTAACAGGACCATACGAGATATGGCCTGTTGGCATCAAGTTGGGCCCCTTCTGGCATCACCGGGTCCCGTTAGGGCATTTGGAAGATAACTCGCATACACAGGCCAATAGCGGTCCCCCCTTCCAACCTCATTTACCAACATACCCAATAACAACCCTAGACGTTTCCATGATCTGCTGGATTTAGCCTGCAATTCCAAGCATTAGCCATCTCTATTTAAATAACTATTCACAACACATGTCAGCAGCACAAGATTGTGACCTTCAAGATTTTCCTTGTGTGGAAACCGAGAAAAGTCAGACTTGTGCTGTCCATTGTTTCCAAACCAGTTATTACTATACAGTAAAGAACAAGTCCGCACACACTGCAGAAACTTCACAGGCAAATCATTACAGAAGGTCGGGTTAAAGAGACACAGGACACTGCCATTGTAGCTTTCACAATGCAGTCATTTTAAAGTTAGTACAGCAGGTTCTAAGTGAACCACTGTATCGGCCTGGGCACGTAATATACAAAGAAATGTAATTATCACTGCTACTGCATAAAACAGTTGGGAAGGCACACAAGGCTGGAATCTAACGCACATATGTTTTAGATAGGGAGCATTTCGCACCCGGTACATTCATGCTAAAGAAATCCACAGAAATGGAACAAAACAGCCTCAAACACTGAAAACAGTCTTAGTCATGTGTCTATTTTGCATACAAATCTTTAGTAATGAGAATTATATCTACTACTATATTGAAAGCAGGCATTGTCTTCTCATTGAGGGTCCTCCTGCTTTTATTTGATACAAAAATATTCCATCTTTTTGTTCCACATAAAGGCTGAATGGACATAAATAGAGATACCAGTTCAGTCTTTTGCCGTTTAATGTTCCATTCTTATTAGCGAACTGCATGTTACTAGACTTGGTACAGGCAGCAAGCACCTGCTAGAATGTTACCCCAATATTCCATTATCAATTGAGAATGGGACCTTAGACCTCGCACGGGCATCTCTGCAATACCAGAAAATTTTAAATGTATTTTGGAGGCGAGAAGGACAGATGTTTTAGGACAATAACTTTCAAATATATTTAAGGCGGTACTAGAAGAGTTCAGGGAGATAGCCTGTGAAAAGAGGTTCATATACTTCTTTGTACGAAGTGCATAGTCTGTTCTATGGGATGCAATAGGTGCTCTTACACAAATGCACAAGCAAAAATTCAATAACATATTGCTAGAGTAGAGAACACATAAATGGGAAGGCTACAGAACTCTAGACCAGCAGTACAATGTAGTAAAATGTATAACATTACATAATCCATTAAAAAGGTTCATCTCCGGAGTTTAAAAAAAAAAAAACACACAGTAGGGGGGGTCAAAGCCAGGTGGTCCTTTTTTGTTACCTAATTTACAGTACATATTACAGGCACATTTTCTGTGGCTCTTCCACATTATAATTTAAAGGAACATAGCCATTCAAACAAAGCCAAACTGGCCAACTTGTAGATCCACTTTTAAGAATATACATTTCTCTTTGTATCAAATCCATGTGTGTATTATTTGTATATGGACCTAGAGTTCCCCTTTCCATCCAACATACACAGAGCTCATTGATCAGTCCATAAATAATCAAAGACTTACCCCATACTCCCGAAGGAGGAGACTTGTTTTGGTTCAATTCCTTTTCATGCTCAGGGTTTAAAGAGGGCTGCAAAATAGAATTTAACATGTCCATGAACTCCACAAACGACATTATACAATTACAAAAATGGCATGTCTGATACAAATGTAAGCAATAGACAAAGAATACAATCTAAAGGACTTCTTGTTCTACCAACATGTTTAATACATACTTGTGAGCATATGTACATGTAGCATGTTGTACTGGTCTTGTATGCTGCAACTAAATCAACAGGGAAGCTTGTGTAATAGTTGCCCACATACATGTATAGCAGCTGTATACTTACAAAGTCTTCAGCTTCAAACTGCTTGCGTCTATCACGGTCATCTCTCCGAGTCACATCATTCTCCGAGTAACTGCCCTCCCTATGACCGTGGCTTTTACCACCGTGGAACGTGCTACTGCGGGAACGGGAGCCTGTACCATTGAATGAACTGCTGACGTTTATATTCTCAGATCCGTTCCTGCCTTGTGAGCGCCAACCATTTTTCTCTTTTCTTCCAAAATTTCCTTTTCCGTAAAACAAGAAGATATTTGTCCATTAGATTGGCATCAGAGTGTAAAAATACTCCATCTTGTCTCTCTAGCAAAACTCGTCCTACTTGTTACCTGAAGAAAAGAGCCGACTGGCTTTGTGGCTCTCAGCATTTGAGGACTCAGTCCGTCCATAGAGCTCTCTGGATCGTATGCTCAAGCCAAATTCTGCACTCTCAACTTTAGCAAACACAGGGGTGGGGAGGGAGTCATGTCTGATTAATAGGGGGTCCACCAAGAGGGAAGTTACCATTTAAGTAACCTCAATGCCCCTAGATCAGCCAAAATTACTTTGAGATGAGCAATAACAATCCTACGTTGCAAATTGTACACGATTACTTCCACTCATTCAAATGGGCTTATATGAAGGACATTTTTTTGTTTTTTTTACTTAAAAAGGTAGACAAAGAAACGTACCACCACTGGAACGACCAAGAGCGGCATCAAATGCATCTGAAGAATTGTGACGTCTCCGGATCACGTGATAACGGCTGTCCGGACGCACCAAGCTTTCAGACTGCTTCTCAGGGTTCAAAGAGTTCTACAACGGGAAAACAGTCTTTTATATCATTTACATATAAACGTCTTTCAATTAGCATAAGGGAACTTCCAGCAATGCATCCCTCTTCCCCAAAATTTGACTTTTTGCAGTCATTGCCTAGCCAAGAGATTATTCTTTCAGAGTAGCGCATTTCAAGTTGAAGATTCAAACGGTGGGAGCCCTACCAGTATTCAAGAAGGATTTAAGTAAATATGTTTTAAAAAAATCAGGACAAAACAAAATCCAGTTACACCCTGCTGATCATCCAAATTAGTTCTGCTTTCAGTGAACACAAGAGTGCAGCAGTACAATGCTGTATAGGGTCAGAGACTCTGTTCCTGGACACAGAGAACTTGGATCACCTTCTAGAAGTAGGACAACCTTCTGGTCATCCAATCGTTCTCTGAGACAGTACATAGTGCTCCAATGTCACCACTATGGGGCTGCAGACATTGCCCCTTGGTGACGAGAGAGCACAGGGAGATCACACACACACTTCTTACATTTATGATTTATGGGCCATTATGAGACGTTATAGAATAAATGTAGGGGGTATAATTTAAGGATAATAGCATGGAATTATGCAAGTGAAATTATAGCCATTTTGTGTATTACACTGATTTTATGACTTTTTAAATGTAATATTAGTGAGTTTATTTTTTCTAAACAATGATTTTAGACCAACATTTGCAGGAGACTGCATGTGATAAAAAAAAGAATATATAGATACTTTTAAATTCTATAAGAAACTGCAATGACTGGAGTATGTAATACATATTTTATTGATGCATACACTAGACAAAAAAAAAAAGTGTGACTTTTTAAACAATGGGTGACTGAGCCAGCGTTCAGACTGGCATCAAAAGGGTTACAGGTGTTCCCAAGTAGAAGAATTCCCTGCCTCCCATAAATAATCTTTATCGCACTTCTCAGACCTGCGATTGCAGTGCTGGCTAAACCCTATACAGACACTGCATGGAAATAATCTGACAATTCTACAGATCCAAGCTTCCATGCACGTCTGGCTGGGATATGTAGAAGAGCATGTTTGGTGCTAGGTTCCATTACAATCTTCTAGGATTAGAATATTATTACAGCACTAAAGAGACAGAAGATCATTATAGGAAGGTGGGTCTGTAGACTAATAAAGTAGTTCCCACGCAGACAGCTGTGTGCAGCGTCTGACTTGAATTAGCAGGTTGGTAAGAACCATTCAAAGGGGGGGGGAGGAAAGTTTCAATCATTTTTTCCTATTTTTGAATAAAATAATGAAAATAAACAAATGGTCATTACTTAAAAAGTGCAACAAGCTCCACCTGTTGTAATCGTCTCTTACAGCGCATTGTACACAGGCTTATTACATCGCTGGTACTCCATAAGTTGCACTTTACTGGCAAAGGAGCTTATGGCTATATTAATAAGGTGCAGATTTTCCCTGCTCTGAGACTCTTAACATTTAGTGATTAACGTATAAAAAAGTAGAACTGAATAAATTCTCTATTGTATTTAGTATTATCCACTACTATGAAAGTAACATTTTACATTATACTAAAATTTGCTTTCATTCCTCATTATGTTGTCGCAAAGTCCACAATTCTCAAAAAATAAGTCTCCGTCTACAATAGGAAAAGGAGGACTCAGGAGAGGACTCAGGAGAGATACAGTAGTTACAGCTCACTCTCACCATGTGATGCATCTTGTGCGCACACCGTTATAGGACTAGGGTCAGACTGCACTGACCTCATTGCACAAACACCAAAATACAGCTCTATTCACTGTAGTGTCAATGAGACTGTTATCCACAGCTAGAGGAGGCTACTATTCTGTAGGGTGATCCAATATTAATGACAAAGCATCCTCTCAATTCAATAGGTTGGCCCTAGATGTCTCTAGTCCCATTAAATGCCTAGTGAGTATTACCATTTTACTTCCTAGATTAACAAAGTGGTTAAAAAGAAATAAAAATAAAAATAAATAAAATGGTTAAACTTGCTTTGATGAGTATGCATACAAGATAGCCAGTCATGGCCTCTGTATAGTATTTTGTCACTTCTAATTCTGCCTAGACCGTTGTGGTTTAATAAATGGAAAGAGCCCGACTATGAAAACAAAATGTCAAAAAAAATATAAAAAAGAAGACACATTACAATATTCGGCACCACTTTCTCCAATCCTTTAAAAAAAAAAAACACACAAAGCCACTACTTAACATTCTTAATTAATACTACCTCTGGCATATAGCAAGTGGACAGGGCCGTGTTCTCCACAGAACATTCTGCCAGCCGAGTGGGGGCAGTGTAATACTTTGCAATAATATTAAATGTTGGGGGGGTTTTGCCCACACCCGACAGGACTGGTCAGACTGGTGGTCAGTGGTCTAACACACACTGCTGGCTGTGGTGCTCACATAGTGCCTGTTCTAATAGGAGAAGCAATGGTTTATTCTATTATAATAGGACTCTGTTTAGCTCCAAGATTCAGGTGGCAAGTAAATACAGCCGGGTGGAGCACCCAGGAATTAGGTGCTGGGGAGAACACTGCAGGGTCATAGAGTTTACCTCAATCTGAGAGTCAGGTCTGATGATGGACAGTGTCCATCTAGAACGCTCCCGTAGTGTGCTATGGAATCGCTATAGACCGCTTGCACTGCCCATGTCGCTGCAGGGAAAACAAGTACAAGACGTGTGATCCAGCTCTCAGATTCTGGTAAACGGGGGTTCACTAGCAGGGACACCCATATTTGTAACAAATGGCAGGTAAGACCGATTAAGAAGTCCATGTCTACATTGAATATATATATCTAGTTCTATGTATTCTGAAGCTGAAATGAAATGAATGGAGTGTTTTTTATATCACTACTGTGCAGCAAGTTACCACTTTAGGGTGGAGCAGATCAAATGTACCAACTTGCATCTAGGTGCACAATTTGCATAGAACCACTGCCAACAATCAGCTTTTACTTTTTATCTATATAGCGCAAATAAGACGATGAAAACGTGTCCGGTTGATTGCTGTGGCTCCGTGCAAATGTTGCACCTAAATGAACCCGAGCTTGTTAGACAACCTGCGGGAGTAGGTTGGTTGATTTACACAGGGCCAGCAATGTCACAGCAGCTTAAGTGGGTCAGCTTGTAACCTAGACCAAATCCCATCCTTCAGATGTGGGAGGGGCAACAGTTTGTAATTGAACGGAAAGGAAGAACTTTCCCTTTAACAGAGCAGCTGCAGAATTTAAGGGAAATACTGACCATACTTTACCATCATGATTCATATCTGACGATGTCAATGATGGTGTTTAGTATCCTTTACCTGCTCATGCTCCATTATGGGCAGTTCATCTAAACAGGGCATCTAAAAGCTGCAGACTGCACTTGAGGCTTCAGTGTGTTAGTACCAGAATCAACTTAGCCTATTCACTTTTTTTTTTAACCAAAAGATTCTATACATTGCTGGATTATGATGTTTGCAACTCATTAATTAACTAGCCACTGAAACTGCTTGAAAATCTTGCTCTATTGCTTTGATGCCCTACCCAACAAGAGGAACAAAGCAAATTAAAAGATGCACACCAACTCCATTTGTAGCGATTTCTAGTAAGATCTAAGAAAGTTCTAAATAAAGTCTTTACAGAAATGCTTACTTTACATTGCTTCTTACAAACTGTTGGACAAGCCAACTAAACCACTACTATTGTCCTTGTTTTCCCACATACCTCCTATGTATGAGTGTTAAAATCCTGCCACCCTGGGCTGATCCCGGGTGCCTACCATGTGCAATCAATCTCACTAACAAAACGTCTTTATCCAAAGAGAAAATAAAAACAACAACAAATAAAACAGTCACAGTTTTTTCACATTTACTTTCCTGGTCACAATAAAAAAAGATAGATAGATGTAAAGATCTCTTATAGGACGACGTTACAATGACACTTTAATAATTTACTGCTACCCCTCCCTCCCCTGACGGATATGTAACTACCCTGAGGACACAACAATAAAGTATATATTCTCCCGCTTTATTCGTTTCCCATCCCACCAGAGATCGGTCTCTCAGACACCAGGTTATGAGCACAAGGCAGAGAGTTACCTTTGTGGATGATGGCGGTGTAGGGAAATTAAGCCAGGCTGGAGCAAAGTCATGCTGCGCCATTTAGGTCAAGTCACTTGGATAAAGTGAAACAAGGTTCTAACACCTCATTGCAAGTCCCTGTTAAAAGATTTAATGAAACAAAATTAGAAGGTATAGCAAAATGCAGGTGCAGATGGAACAAACAAACAGTACTGTGTCTCTAGATGAACAAACATGGATTTTATTTTCTTTCGTTGTTTACTGTAAGCAATATGAGCAAGGCATTTCTATAACAGTGGAATTATAATAGCACCTAAAAGTTGCCTAATTTATAAGCAGAATTTCTCAAGAGCAAAACTTTCTGCAGTGTTCACTTGTGGGCAACAGTTATACGGCACGCAGAGCGCAAATTTATTTTTTATTTATGTTTAATGCTTTAACAAAAGGACACACAAACAATGACTACCACATGGCTATCACCATACCCAGGAACCAGACACCATAATCATCAATTCTTTCCCTTCTCACACATTAGAGGAGGATTATATCCCTTGGCAAGAAACATGAGGATATATTTTCTAATGTTTCCCAGTCTTAAAATCAGATAGATAATGGCTCCAAATGTTCATCTATACAGTGCAAGGAGAAACGTTACATTGTGCGTTATAAAGTTGCCGATTCCATCCCCACCCCAACCTCCCAACCCAGTAACCAGCTTGTAGCCTTTAGCATCAGTCTAATAGTGTGTTGCACCATATTTGAAGAATGTTGGCCCATTCCTGCTTCAGTTCATTGATGTTTGAGGCTGTTGGTTTTTGCACAGCTCTCTCTTTAAAGGTGTACTACTATCTATGTAAAAAAAATAATTATCCTAGCCGTAGCTCCTAAGGCACTGGTGATAATGCAATACAGAAAAGGTAAATCGCTTTATTCTTCCATTTTTAAAATGCTGGAATAGAGTGGGGTGTGAACAGTTGGACCAACCGAAAGCCTTATGTCAGGTCCTGTGGAGGAGCCCCAGGTAAATTTCTTACTCCGAACTGCGCCTTATTAAAATCTTTAACTAGGTGGTAGTACGGCTTTATGATCTCCACTGTAGCATCTCAATGGGGTTGAGGGATGGACTTCTCTTTCTAACCATTCAATATGCTTAAGATTTTTGTAAGCTTGCACAATTCAATGTTGGCCGAGGTCTCACATTTTTACAAAAAGGAGTTCATGGTGGACTCAATGATTGCAAGGCACCCAGGTCTTGTGCCTGCCAAGCAACCCCAAACCACCACCCTTCCATCACCCCGCTCCATGACTGGTATGAGGGTTTATGTGGCGATTATTCTTACAAATGGTGACAGAATATCCGATGTGGGTGAGAACCTAGGATCCAGTGATCATCAAGCTGGATGGTTTAGTGTAAAGACAGAGACCGACTCATACCACACAAAAACTAAGGTGTTAGATTTTAGGAAGGCTGACTCTGTAGAGATGAAAAATTGTGTAAGTGACTCTTTAGCAGAGTGGAAGAAGTTGAAAGGAGAGCAGTAGAGGTGAGAAAAATTAAAAAGTGCAATACTTAAAGCAACAGACCTTTGTATCAAGAGGGTTAAGAAAAGAACAAGGAAAAGGAAGCCAGTGTGGTTTGCAAAAGAAGTAGCAAGTATTGTGAAAGAAAAAAAGATGGCCTTCAGGAAATATAAGCAGACTCAGAATATGAAGACAATGAGGTGCATCCTGCTAGACAGAAGAAGGCTAAGAAGGTAATCAGATGTGCAATGGCACAATCTAAAGAGAAAACGGCCCAGTCAGTAGGTAAAGGGGGCAAAACTTTTTGATTTTTAGGTATAGAAGTCAAAGGACAAAAATAAAAGGAGGAATAATAAGACTAAAAGACAGAGAGTGAGGGTCTTGTTGAGGGAGACAAAGTAATAGCAGATCATCTTAACTATTTTTGCTCAATGTTCACTACTGAAAGAGTGAGGAAGGGGCCACAGTTAAGTTGCAAGTATACTCATAAAAATGAGGTAGATACAAGTCCATTTACAGAGGAGAAGGTCCTAACAGAGCTCTCAAAACTGAAAGTGGATAAATTAATGGGGCCAGATTGGATACATCCATGTATACTAAAAGAGCTTAAGGGGGTGCTGGTAACACCATTAACAGAATTTTTCAATCAGTCACTAGCTACAGGAGAAATTCCAGAGGTCTGGAAAAGAGCGAATGTAGTCCTACTGCACAAAAGTAGGAACAAGGAAGAGGCGAGCAACTACAGACCAGTGAGTCTTACATCAGTAGTAGGGAAATTGATGGAAACACTCTTAAAAGAAAGAGTTGTAGAATATCTCAAATCCAGTAACTTACAGGATCCCAAACTGCATGGATTTACTGGAGGGAGGGGGGGGGGGGGCGTAGATGTAGAGTATGTAGATTTTAGTAAGATTTGACACTGTTTCACATCGCAGACTGTTAAATAAACTTGAGAGCTTAGATTCTAAGATGGTTGAATGGATCAGATCTCGGTTGCAGGATAGAAAACAGAGTTATAGTAAATGAAGTGCAATCACAGGAGGGAAAGGTTACCAGTGGAGTACCCCAAGGCTCTGTGCTTGGACCAATGCTTTTTAATATCTTTACTGAAGACATTGTAAATGGTATTGAAGGGAAAGTATGCCTTTTTGCAGATGACACAAGGATATGCAACAGGGTAGACACACCAGGAGGGGTAAAAATGATTTAGATAGACTAGAGGAATGGTCAAGGTAACCATAGTTTAATGCCAAAAAATTCAAGTCATGCACTTGGGTCTCAAAAACTCAAAGGCTAAATATAGTATTAATGGCATAATAATGGAAACTACTGAAGAGGAAAGGGATCTAGGAGTCATTATTTCAGGCAAATTAAAGGCCGGTAAGCAATGTAACAAAGCAATGAGGAAGGCAAGTCAGATGCTTGGTTGCATAGGGAGAGGAATCAGTAGTCGAAAGAAAGAAGTAATAATACCACTGTATAGGTCATTGGTACTGCCTCATCTAGAATACTGTGTTCAATTCTGGAGTCCATATCTCCAGAAGGATATAAATACATTAGATACTGTACAAAGAAGGGCAATTAAAATTGAGCATGGCCTACAGCACAAAACTTACCCGGAAAGACTAAAAGATTTTAATATGTATAGTTCAGAGCAGAGAAGGTAATGGGGGAACACAAATAGAAACTTTCAAATATATCAAGGGTTTGAACAAGGTACAGAAGGGAAGAATTCTTCAAAGGAATAGAAGTACTAGAACACGAGGGCATGCACTGAAACTGGAGGGAAGTAGCTTCAGACGAAATATGAAGAAAAATTACATCACAGAAAGGGTAGTGGATAAGTGGAATAAGCTCCCATCAGAGGTGGTAGAGGCCAATTCAGTAGAGCAATTTAAGCATGCTGGGGATAGACATAAGAATATCCTTATAAAGAATAAAGGATCAAATAGGGTTTTAGATACCATAGGTAAACAAAATGAGCAGAATACATGGGCCAATTGGTTCTTATCTGCCATCAAATTCTATGTTTCTATATTTAGTTTTTCACCCAACATGGCATCTTGAATACCAATTAATTTTGGTTTCATCTGCCAAGAAATCTTGTGTTTCATTTGGATGTAACTTTGCAAACCTTATATATATACCTCAATGTTTGAGTGTAAGGGGTCTCTCCTATCTATTCTCCCATAATAGCCATAGCGGTTCAATCTTTTTAGGATTATAATCATCGCATTTAACACTGACCATGCTGAGATGCTTGTAGCACCCAGGGTTTTGTTTTTGGGTTCTCTGGAACTTCTTTGAGCATTATAAAGTCTGTTCAGATCTTTGAGTGAATTTGCTGGGACGCCCACTCCTGGGAATACTGGCAACTGTTTTAAATATGGAAGTTCTAATGACCTCACACCAGCAGAGAGCAGGGGAATCCAACCAAAGTGTAATGTGACTGAGAAACCAGTGTTTGCTGGTAACCAGGCTTAGCAATCACGCCAAGCCCAGGGCAGCGTAACACAAGCAACTACAAAGGTATTAAGATCACTTTAAGAAACGGCAAGTCAGAAAAATCATGTTATTTGTCCCAATGATCACAAGTAAATAAAAAATATGTCCATCCAAACATTAAGACATTCAAAGCAAATATAAAAATTAGTTATGCCCCCATACGTTTGTTTAGACAATTTCATAACCAAGCTTACTCATGAAAGTAAATTTGATAAATATGTGGGGTTCTGTTTAGGTTCCACTTAGATATATTTGAAAAGATTTTTTTTTCACCCACAAAGCTCAATGATTCTTACTTTTAAGTATTTTCTCAGTTCTGTCCATCTCATGATTTCGCCGCAGCAATGGAAAAAGCATAATTATTTAAAGTTACCTGGATGCAGAGCTTTCTGAGTTTAATCTATATTTAGTCTATTAATTCCCTGCGGACTTTGGGCCTTATACAGGTTACCAGTTGTCAGTTAATTGATGGGCTCCCTATAATGTAAGCTGAAGACAAACGCTCCTTACCCCAAAGTGAATGCTATGTAGAGCTTCCAGTATCTCCCTGTGTGACTGGAAGCCCTGGTAGTTACAGATCTCCCCTGCCTGCACTGGCCCAGTATAGTTTATACTGAACAGTGGGTAACATGCTCCAAAGTTTAAATAAAAAGTTTGACCAATTTATAGATATATACACAAAACATTATTCAACATTCCATATGTCCATCATAACTTATATACACATTTTTAGTATTCCTATATTTAAGAGAAGCCGCATGTTTGGGATAACATTTGTGGTGCGGGTAATAGGGATTTGTTATTTTTTCAACATATCACACGAACTAGGTTTATTATATTATTTATATTTTACCCTATGGAAAACTTTACACACTAGTAACTAGCAATCATTGGGGTAACAAGTGTCCCATAATGATTGATACAGTGTTACTATCTTTAGATTGAGAAATAATGGAGACTCGTATCAGAAATCAATAAAAATTCATACTGCTAACTGTACAATTATACATGTTACTGGGAAGAGATTATACTCAGGAGCAGGCTGGGAAGTATCTGCCCCCCCCCCCCCCCCCCCCCCCAGGCCGATCCCATAGTGGGCTACCTTGGACTGGGTAACCGGCATATTTTTCCCTTTAATAGGCTGCTGAGTTGAGTCTTGCCTCAGTGTAAAATTTGCCAGCCCTCTCCTGATTATACTGTACTGATTAATTACGCTATAATTCAGATCAATTTTAGATTTCTAGATTGTAATCTTAGTTTTCAAAGACATCAATTGCTTGTGCCCTCACTTTCCATGGGCAAGAAGTGGCAGAACATGATTTACAATAACAGTGTTGATTGTATCAACTCTAAAAAGGTTTCTAAAACAAGCAAATACAAGCATTCAGAAGCCATATTAGGAATTATATATAGATTGGTGGATGAAATTGTATCTTTAAATCACCAGAGATGTCTTCTGCTTTTGTAAGATACATTAGGCACCATGTTTTATGGCTAGTAGGGGCTATAGTCCTATTCTTATGCATTACTACACGGCAATAAAATAGAAGGATACATGCTCTCAAGAGTACTGGGGAGTTGTAAGTTATAGCTAAACTCTATGAGAAATGCATTGATGGATTCTTCTAGATAATAACAGGGGTAATTAAAGGAAATGGTAAACCTGATATATATTAAATGTTTCTTATTTTATAAAAATAATAATGAGATAAGACATTTGGCAGTTACAAATTGAGTAATTTAAATGCCGACGATACTTTAAGAAGTTTTTCAGAAACTGAATAATCTGCCCAATTTAAATTCTTTGTGCTCTTAAAAACCAAGATGTTCTAGACAGAAGGGGCAGGTTCCAGATGTATACGGTATGCACGGAACTAGTAGCGTCATTAATAGGAATTGGTCACAAATTACCATAACTTGTTTCCTGGAAAAGATTTCACAATGCACAAATAGGCGAGTTGTGCATAGAATGTAGGGACACTAAGCTGCTCACTATGACTTGCGCGTCTTACCGTACATATCCCTCAAAACAAGAAAGTCTGCTTTGAAGACAGAATCAAAGTGACTATGATATTTCTACTGATCACTTTTCCAAAACAAAAAAAAAAACAAAAAAGGAAAAAACACAAAAATTATCCATTTAAATGGCTCTCCAATTCGATTAAAGTAATTATAGGAAAATGTTTGTAAAAGTGCAAACTTTTGCCAATGTTGGAAGAAAGAACTTTTCCTCCACCACAAAACATTTACTAGAGTTGTAATGGAATAAATTATGGTACAAATATATGTTGGATAAAACAATGTTGATGTGTGTAAAATCTGTATGGTCAAACGGTTTCTTTCTGAATTCTGTGCAATGGGTTAAATTATTTTTGTATGTTATACCCCACAATGGGCATCTACCCATAGTTAAAATTGTTACCAGTTGTAATGCTATATAGAGCGAAGAATGTAAGAGGTCACATATGCCTTTTGACCTGCTTAGACATAGAATTCTATGTACAATGATGAGGTTGTAAAGAATATATATAACCAACTTTGTCCTTATGAGGTATATTCTTTAAAGTATGTGATGTGATTAGTGACGTATGTAAGAGGGGTGGGGTTACTTCTATATAATCTGTGGTCTTACATGGAGAAGGCTGCTTGTTTCATTTTGAATACAAGCCATTGCATATGCAATGGAAAAGAATAAAGAGAACTTTTGCTATTTCAACATTTACAATTTTTTTTGAATCATTTATACTTCAACACAGTAGACAAAGCAGTTAAAATCAAAATATCAATTTAACCCCCAAACAACAACATTGTCAAATGTGGTCAGGTCACGATGATATTAAATCCCTGGAGTCACAAGGTAGCTGAGTTCTCCACCTTTGAACAGCCCTTTATCAAACCAGCACCCCTGCATATAAATAGGAAGCGTCCTTTCCTTGACTGTCACTCGTATCGGAAAGTTGGCGCATTAATTTAAATGGTCTTTTTCTACCGTACACTGTCCATATTGAAGCACTATGGACAGAGCTGTTTCTGGAGCTGGCTCTCCCATTCTGATAACAAGGTACTACCCTTGTTATATTTGGGTGACAGCATTGATTAAGAAGGGCTTGTCCAATTTTCACATCCTCATTAACTATTTTAAGAAGAAATAAACCTATGGTTTAGCTCATTTCATGGCCATCAGTAGGCGACATTTTTGCTTCCACCTATAGTGTACTACAGAGTTGTCAGTTGGGTTGAAGATAAAATACAGGCAATGGTCAGATTTGCTTACAAGCAGTCAGATGACCATTAATGACCAAGGAGGTGGTCAAAGCATCTGTCATGTAATTATAATGGGGTCCCACTTTAGAAAAACCTTCACATACTACGGGTAAAGTCCCCCAGATGTATGCCTGCATCAGTGAAGGTGGTAATCATATGGATGGATAGTGCATCAATCCTCCCGGAAGCTGCATTCATTGGGGCCCAATTCTATTTGGCCGCATTACACTAGGAATAACACGGCCTGCACACTATTATGTTAGTACTGTAATTTTAAAGCTGATTTTTGCTTGAAACTGGGTTAAAATTACCGTATTAACGATAACATTAGCACCACGTTTTGCCTAGACTAACGTGGCCACATTGAAGCGGCCCCATTGTATCTACACAACACAGGTTTGAATACCACCCATGGCTAGAGCCCTCAATCATTGAATCTACAGTCCTCAAGCATGCTTCATTCTTACCCACTGTCATTTAAATGCTGCACCCGACTTGTGTTTTTAACTGTGCAAAACATGCAACCGCAAGCAACAAGTAAAGCCATTCTATTCTTGTGTCTTACCAACTAGCAATCATACTTGAGTGTTGTTTTTATGCTGCTCACTCTATTTCAATGCATACAAAGCATGCCACTGTACTTCTAAAAATAAAAATGTCCATTTCTCTCTATGGGAGTGTATGGTGTACATAACCAGCAGGGGTTAACATGAGTGGTTACACCTGGATTGCACTTTTTTTTTTGCAGTGGAGTTGTGCAATACATCTTAACTCCATTGAAATAAATGGGCCACTGAAATTAATTTAGCTTCACTGCATTGGTAATGGTGTCCCCAACCACATCAATAGTGTGTCAATTAATTTCCATAGATAGGTAATCAAAGCAGGGAGACTTACAGTCAACCAATCACATCATGACTAGCAAGCGATAGAACTCATGATTGGCTGAGAGGCTAAGGGAAGTCTTCATCAATACAGTTCCTGCAACAGGGCTGACAGTAATCAGTTACTGAATTTGTTTGTTTAAATTTTCCCATAGGTTACAAGAAGATTCATTGGAATACAAATAAAGAGAATTTCCCATTTGAGTACAATTTAAGAATTCCCATCGGATTGCAAATTAAGGACATTTCTCTCAGAATACAAAAAAAAAAATTCCTTTTATTTATAAACTGATGAACAAGGTTGGGGAGTTTTTTTTAAACAACAAATAGTTCAACATATGTGTCAGCTTTATTTATTTCTTTACTATTTAAGTGTAATGGAACAGGGTCTTACGGACCTCTTATTGTTTATATAGTGTCACCATGTTACACAGCGCAAGAATATTTAATAATTTACATTTCACCATTATTCTGGGACCAGAGAGTTGACAATGCTGTGAGCTGAGGTATTCATCAATACCCTGGTTCCCACAGCCCAAGGGGCCTGGAAAGAGCCCGAGCAATTTTCTTTATGGGGCTGGTAGTTTTCGGTGGGGAAAGCAACTCTGGGGCACTACATATATTTAATGTACAGAGCTTACCCAATTTGTTTCAATTGGGCTTATACATGTAGGGTACACATAGGAAACACCACCAAAATGAATGAGCTATAGAAACGTGTGGGGAAAGCTACATGTGAACCGCATATCATTTACATGCTTTTTCACACACTGTTTGCACTTGCATTTTTTGAGGCGAATGCAAAGAGAATGGCCCTTAGGTAACATTGGTGGGCCCAAGAGAGGACACTTCTTAAAATACATTATTAGGGGAAAGGGAGAGGTCATCCGACAGTGAGCAAGCACAATAGAAGTGAGGAGGAATGTAAAAGTGATCATAAACCATCTCTGCATAAAACGTAAAAACACATAAATATCTAATCTTAGCTGCATCGGTCATTGCTGCCTTGGCGAAAGGCTCAGAGCAAAAATCTGCTGGCAGGATTAACTTTCCCGAGACTAGAACTGCCAGTTTGGTGCATTGTGTCTGCAAGGATAACACAAACCACAGCAGTCATACATCCACTGAGATGCATTTGTGCAGTTAGGGTGTGCCATGAATAAATGAAGACTTGCACACAATACTTATGTAAGTTCTCACCCTACCGAAGTGGTCAGACTGGACTTGACTCAGGATAAGTAGACTAAACACAGACAGCAGCAATGTGTGATTTGTCCAGTTAAAAATTATTTTACTTTATTTGACCCTAACCCTGTAATAGGTTACTCTTGGCCTCTGCTCTCTCTTATAGTAACACTGCACTCCTAATCAGTTGCTCACTCTACTGATGGAGTCCTCTAAGAGTATAACAGCAGCACTACGATTATAAAACTGCAGAACGCCATCATAAGAGACGTGCAGCTCGGCAGTAATACCCCATGTCTACAAACTGGAAGAGGTATGGGAAGGACATACTGTCAGCAGTGCAAGCTACTGCTCACCTGGCTGATGAGCCAATTGTGGATGCAGTGTTACAACGGGACACTAAGTGCAAGGTGAAGACCTGTACAATGGAGGGATTGGGCACATTTGTAGGGAAGTAGAGGGGGGGGTGGTAAATAAACACACGTTTACCTTTGGATAGTGATTGAAAAAATAATGTACATTGTAGGATGAAATCTAACAGGCAAAAAGGATGTTTTAAAGATCCAGAGAACTTGTGCATCTATGGACATGGACATGAATATAAATTGCTCCCAAAAGTTAGTGTTTTTGTTACTTTTTTTCCGCCTTGAGTAGTCCTTTAACAAAGAAAATAAATAAGTAGAGGCAGTTGATGTTGATTGCATAAGTAGTCATCTATGCTTAAATCTGTTTTAAATATTGTTTATTAATATATTTAACCACTGGTCAACTACCAGATGAAGGTCTATGTATTGTAGGACTTCACTGTGTTCTACATAGAATGTAAATAAACTGCTGGTGCTGACATCAGGCTTATTCCTGAACTGTACAAATAAAGTTATAAATTTACTGGTGAAACCAATGAGTCTTAAAAATGTGAAAGAAAGTGGAAAGGATTCAAAGAAAAAAAAACAAACCTACTCACAATAAGGGATTTTAAATAAACCGCCAATAAAATAACAGCAGAAAGCCATGGAATTTATCCTGTCCACATATTAAACAGCTCTACGGTGTAAGCAAAATATATCTAAATTAACTTACTGGGAAGAAATGTATTTTGTAACTATTAAGGAAAACAAGGGTAGTAGATCTGAAATAAAACACTTCTTAACATATATCAAGCTTCCAAATGTAATAAATATTTACTAATTTAACAAATAGTCTTGTATTGGGCTTTTATCCGACAGCCACTTTGAATACTAGCGATTTTCTAGCTAAAAAAAACACTAGTGTTTATAGCACTGACATCGCTCCCTGCACTAAAGTGATTGGAGAACACTCATCACATTTGAGGAGAAACACTCTAATGCTGCATTTTCAGATCTTAGTCGCACTCTTGTGGCAGGGGATGTGCGTGCACTATTCACTTCCACATGGAGCAATTTAAACACTAGTGCTTTTCTAGCTGACTCCACTCTTAGAAAGCACAGCGATTTATTTATTTTTAATTTATTTTTACACATTACAAAGTGAGTCTTATTGTGCTTGAGCCAACTACATTTTAACTTAAGTTAGTAACTTACAAAGGGGCTTCTGACGCAATGATCAAAGCATCAACTGTAGGAACAAGTGTATTGTCATATGTTATAAATATTTATCAGTATCACTCATACATGAAATCTCAATTTTAATTAAAAGGAAAAAACTAGTTTTGAAAAGGCACTGAAGGAGGGAGCAAAATACAATAATACTTTATTTTCACAATGGCCAAGATAGAAACTTTACATACATCTTAAATGGCCAGGGGGAAAAACCATGCAGTTTACTGCAATTCCCCGACTAACCACAGCAAACTATTGTTTACAAAATGACTATAAAAGCACAACTACAAACACCACCAAGCACTAACACATGCACGATTAGAGAGGGAGGGTGGTTTTTTTTCAAACATGTTATTAGTCACTGGAGAACTTATCCAAAATAAATATATATATATACACACACACACACATATACACACACATGACTGAAAATAGGGACAAACGTGGAAAGTTATAGATCCACAGAGGAATTAGAATCCCACAATAAAAAATACAACACAAAAGTAAAGTAAAAAGTAAATATTGCACTGACTGCAGGCCTCTTATACAGGATTACCCCGGTAAATCACTTTTCTTTACGATGGTAAGCCTGGTACTAGTTCATAGGGAGCTTGCACGTAATGATAGCCAATAATCAAAGAGAATACCTAATATATGACACCACCATACTGCTCAGTATAGTTGCTGGGAGCAGGCCAGTGCTCAGCTCATGGCAGAAGCTGCATGTGAGGTTCCCTTAACCGATATATGCAGAATACAGAGAACTTATAAGAGAGTCGGCAGAAGTTGGCGCAGACACCCCCGACCTACAGACCCTGCAGTAATCAGATCCCCCCGGCATAGGGAGGAGGCAGCATAATAAAGGTGAGTGTTACTCACACATTGCTCCAGGTAGGAGGTTATGGGACTAGCTAGAACGGGACGTATCACCAGGTGACTTCAGCCATTACAGCCTGGAGTCCCAGCACAGAGGGGGCGACACCCGTCCTGGGCGGAAAGTGTTTCATGCGACCCGAGGCATCACAAGACACATGCAAGTATTCTAGCAGGCGTCCGCCGGGGCCGCCTAAGTTTGGGGGCTTTGGCTGCGAAAAACACCCATACTTCCAAGTGACACCGACGGCAGAGGATCCAAGACTTAGCTGTCCATAAAGATGCCTGTCTGGTTTCCATTCTAGTAACATACACATTAATATCGACCTATAGAGTTAAGACATTGAGATGCATCACCACTCATCCCGCCTAGTCACCTGCTTTTGCGACGCCTGGCGGCCACCCGATCACGGGCTGTGAGCGGAGCCGTACAGCTTGGGGCAATCGGGCGGCGCCATCTGGAGGTGAAGAGGTTAAAATGCGTGCGGTTGCGGTCAGTGGGGGGGATCCCGGGCCTTCCTACGGGGTGACGTCATCTATCTCGACCAACCAGGCTGCAGGACGTGTGACGTCACGCAGTGGGGCGGGGATCCCGGGCCTTCCTACGGGATGACGTCATCTATCTCGACCAACCAGGCTGCAGGACGTGTGACGTAACGCAGTGGGGAGGGAGATCCAGGTGGGAGAAGGAGGAGCAGCCAGGAGGACAGGGACTCTATCCTGAGCACATACTTTACATACATAACTCAGGTCTGGCTCCAGCTGCTGTTCACACTGATCTACACATAAGATGTCATAAATAAGTGATGTTAATTAACCTTTCTGTTCCAAATATTATAATCCATAGCGAGACATTGGAATAAAAGCAAAGAAGTGATAAGTAAGGAAATAATGTGAACAAAGTTTTGTGAAAAGAGCTAATCATGTAACCTAAGGCAGGGCCATCTTAACAACATTATGGGCCCCCGGGCAAAGCAGGGCATCGGGGCCCCTAGATATACATATATAGATGTATACAGATACAGATACAAGTTAACCCGTGCATGATACTCATGCATTCTAATCAAATCAAGCTACTTAAGGTGTTAAAAAGGTTCTTGTCATGCATTTGGGCCATAGCCCAGGCCTCCTCAGGGGAAGAGCGTTACTTCCCGACGCAAGCGCCCTTTTTTAACGTGGTTTTGTCCACATGTCACCACCTCATCATTTTTCTCCATCACCTCATCCTTCATCTTCATCGCCACATCCTTCATCAAGCTACTTAAGGTGTTAAAAACTCCCCACTGTCACCCCCGGCAACCACCAACCACTCCCAACTGTCACTTCTCCTTCAAGAAATATATAGGTCAGTGTATAACTCTGCCCAGCAGGTGGCGCTGCAGCTTAGGGTTTTTTTTTTTGCACACACGCCACTAGGCATTTATATAGTAGATATATATAGAGATAGAGATAGATAGATGTACTTGCTCAGTGAGCCTTGAAGGTTTTTTTCTTTTGCAGGATTATTCTCATTAAGAGCCATGCCTATGGGACCCCTTTGCCTGTGGGGCCCCCAGGCAGCTGCCCATCGTGCCCAATGGAAAAGAGGGCCCTGACCTAAGGGGTCCCCAACGCCCGGCTGGGTACAAATTAGTAATATATCTGAAACAGAAGACTCCCTAATATTCTTCTTATCCTTTGTTTATATGATATATTACCTTAAATCTATAGTGGGTCAATAATTCCTAGTATCAAAAAAAGGAGTTCATTGCCACATTCATCAACATCACCATTTATTTATACAGCGCCAGCAGATTCCGTAGTGCTTTACAATTGGGAACAAACAGTAATAAAACAGTACTGGATAATGCCCCTCTGGGGCATATTCATTAAAGACATTTTCATTGTAATCCCCCGAAAACTGCTGTTTAGCCTCATATTAAAGTATCCCCTTTATTTATGCCTAGGGCTTTGCTGCTTTCCCTGTCACTTCGGTTTCTATGGGCACTGCTATTTTGCACCATTTAACAAGTTCCGAAAAGCAAAGATTCTCGGAACTTGTACCCGATAGCTATTGCCAGTTGAAGTTGGTGTTAGCCATTGAAGATTAATGGGACATCATTGCAGTAGAGGGATCTTCGGATCCCTCACTGCAACTTACCTGCTCTCCTCTCCGGTCACTATCGCAAAGGTGGCCACTTTGCGATAGTGACCATAGAGGACAGTTTTTCGTGACTGCTGTTCCTAGTGAAGAATTTTAATAGATAGTCACGATATTTCAATGCTTATCTTTGCAATAAGGATTGAAATGGATCGTGACGAAAAAGCGATGGTTAATAAATAGGCCCCTCTATCTGATACCAAGATAGTAACACTATCTTCTGTTATGTGTCATTATCATTCAAAATCCTACGATTCAGATTTAATAATGCGCACAATAACTATAACTCACTTATATCTGTAGATAAGATAACTAGTTATACTACTATATCATTTATCTTCCATACTTCTTTGTTTTCAATATTTGAAACTGGAATGTATAAATCATGTGGTCAGGGAAGGGTTGGCAAATTTTAGCCCGGGGGGCATGACCCCATTTAGCAGCCTATTTGGGGAAAAAATGCAGGTGACACAGCCAAAGTTAGCCCACTATGGGACCGGCCCATGAGCAGATGCCCAGCCTGCCCCTGCATGTGGCTACGGATCACTGCATTTAGCATCCAAAACAACAATCTCATCTGTAATTGTGTCCTGGTCACCTATTCACCATTTTAATGAAATATTTCTCTAATAATAAACATTTTCATTTTTATAAATAAAATGTAATATTTTCTCTATAAATCAGCGTGGACCTTAAGAGTACATACATATTAGAATCTTTTGGGAGAGCATTCCCTAAACAATTATGTGAATTTTACAAAGAGAATATATAGGTTAGGTCTATTTTTGTGCCTATGCAGATAATCTTTTCTACAAAAAATAAAAGTAGCTATAAGTCCCAGCATAACCCGTCACCCTTTGTATTCACAAAACCTCCACATGTTGACCAGGCTGGTTTTCAGGCCAGCCATGTATATCTAGACACCCCAAGTATGTCATTTGTTACTGTACATACTGCACACATAATTTAGCTTTTCCTCAGACTGTGACCTGCTGTTGCTTTAAATATGAGACTGCACTTGGTCACATGGTCTCTGCATGTGACCTTTTTACAGCGTATTTTAGTGGAGAATGTAGCAGAGGAGTAATACTGAATTTGTTGAGAACTTTTATCTATTGTTATGTTAAGCCTTATAGGTGCATTGCCAACAAGATAAAAAATTTACTATAGTTGCAGACTGCAAATCAATGCACATTTAAATTTAAAATGATGGTGATTGGAGGAGAGGTGAGTGGAAGCAACCATCACCAGTCTCAATTTATTGATTGCTGCTTGTGATGAGACATACTGCTCGCATACACTCTACACTTGGGCATGTAAAAGGAACTCGGGAGACCCAGGAGAATGTCTACATGTAACATCCCCCCGGGGCTTCGGCTAGGGGTAGGAGCACATTTGTAAAATATTTTCCATTGGTAGTAGTGTAACTTTAAGACAACAAATGGTGTAAGAAGTGGGATAACACATACAGATCTAAGTTTTCTGTCTAATCAATTTCCCCCGGAATACCATATGTTTCATAAATAGACTTGAGCATTGTAATGATATTGTGTGATGTTTTACCCAGTGGTTTTAGGACTTATGGATAGTTATTATTATTATTATTATTATTATTATCATTTATTTGTTAGGCGCCACAAGGTGTCCGCAGCGCCGTACATAGTACAAACAGTAAACCATACAGGGTTAAACAGTACAGAACAGTAAACACAAAGTACCAATGCTTCAGAAACTCCGGGACAGACAAATGGAGTAAGGACGGAGCAGAAGAACAGGTGTGGAGACACGAGGGAAGAAGTGCCCTGCTCAAACGAGCTTACATCCTAAGGGAGGGTGGATGAAACAGACACGAGAGGGAGCGGTAGGGGACAGAGGGAAGAGCGAGCAGAGTAGGTGAGGGGTTAGGTGGATGATTGGTAGGCTTTAAGAAACAGGTGAGTTTTTAAGTGCTCGTTTGAAGGGGCACAGATTGGGAGCGAGACGGATGGAGCGAGGGAGGTCATTCCAGTGTAGGGGGGCAGCTCGGGAGAAGTCTTGGATTCTGGAGTGGGAAGTGGTAATGAGAGTGGAAGAGAGGCGACGGTCAGTAGCAGAGAGCAGGGATTGGGCTGGAGTGTGAATGGTGAGGAGGTCGGAGATGTAGGGGGCAGTAGACTTGGAGAGAGATTTGTAAGTGGTGGTAAGGAGTTTGAAGAGGATTCTGTAGGGGATGGGGAGCCAGTGAAGGGCAAGGCAGAGAGGGGAAGCAGAGGAGGAGCGGTGTGAGAGAAAGATGAGTCGAGCAGCCACATTGAGTACAGAGCGGAGGGGGGCGAGATGAGAGAGGGGGAGGCCAGTGAGGAGAAGGTTGCAGTAGTCGAGGCGGGAGATGATGAGTGCATGGATGATGGTTTTAGTGGCGTCTTGTGAGAGGAAGGGTCGGATGCGGGCTATGTTGCGAAGTTGGAATCTACAGGCTTGGGCAAGGGATTGGACATGGGGTGCAAAAGAGAGAGAGGAGTCAAGGGTGACACGCAGGCAACGGTTCTGGGTAACAGAGGAGATGGTGGTGTTGTTAAGAACGATAGAGAGGTTGTGGTGGGAGGGGAGTCTCGGGGGAGAAAAGACAATGAATTCAGTTTTGGAGATGTTAATTTTGAGAAAGCGGGAGGACATCCAGGAGGAGATGGCAGAGAGGCAGTCAGATACACAAGAGATGAGGGAGGGAGAGAGATCAGGAGAAGAGATGTAGAGTTGAATGTCGTCAGCATACAGGTGATACTGAAGACCAAAGGAGGAGATGAGCGCACCGAGGGAGGAAGTGTATAGCGAAAAAAGTAAAGGGCCAAGGACAGAGCCCTGGGGGACACCTACTGGAAGTAGGGAGGGGGTGGAGGAAGAGCCTGACGTGGAGACAGAGAAGGTGCGGTTAGCGAGGTAGGAGCAGAACCAGGCGTGGACGGAACCGGAGAGGCAGAGAGAGAGAAGAGTTTGCAGAAGGAGGGGGTGGTCCACAGTGTCAAAGGCCGCAGAGAGATCAAGGAGGATGAGTAAGGAGAAGAGACCCTTAGATTAGATAGAGAATTTATTTACTATTAACAAAAGATGCATTTAGCATTTTAGAAAACTTTTTGGACTCTGTCACAAAATATAAGTAGGTCTTCATCTACTCGGCCTTAATGATGCACTGGCCAACATTCCTGTAAGTTGGGAGGACCTATCTTTTCAACTAGGCAAACTTCTTACATTTATCCTAAGTGGTAACATAACTTCATCCTGAGTTTCGTCTTTTAAAGTTTGCAGTAACCCAGGACTTAACAAAGGAATCTACTAAAGTTCTTCAATTTGAGGAAATAGAGCTGGAAATGGCTATTTTTTTAGCGGTTTATAAGTCAATTTGGTTGTCATCAAATCTATTAAAGACAAAGCATCCATTAAACCAAACCACTCACCACCTCCACCTCCTCAGAAAAAACTTACTACATTCACCAAGGTATCCAGTAGTAAGTATATAACGTGGAAAGGATCAATTTAGTAACTCACTGTGGAAGTCACTAAAAATGTTTTCACTGGTTTAATACAATTGCTTGCTTTATAGTGAGACAAGTGAGTTTGGGGGGAGGGTGACGTTTATGCATATATGGATACATTCCTTTAAATGGCCCATTCATTGCAGTGGTGTTTCTGCATATAATGCACATGCTGTAAATTCCATGAATGTGCAACTGAAATGACAGAGAAAGCTCAGCTAACAAATGAATACATAAAAATAGTGCACCACCCCAAAATCCTCAATCAGCCCCTAACAGAAGACATCTAAAGCAGAAAAACTTACAAGCATGTGGTCCCTCTATCATCATGAAAAAGAGCCCCAAGCTAGTTAATACAGGGCTGGTGCCCCTTGTGGAAAGGGGGGGGGGGGGGCACGATTGCAAAAATCAGCATCTCCAACCCCTAGACACTACCAGCCCTGTGCTGAAATGCTCCGGGACTCTTTAACACCTACCTGGGTAATTTTATAGGGAAGGTAAATTGCTGAAAGAGAAAATCTCACAATTGATAAAGTCTGTCCAAATTTTATTTACTAATAAAAGTAAGAACTATACTTACAGAGCCATAGACGATATAGGCATACAGGGGTAAACCTTGGTGTTCTACTGCCATGCTTTTCGGATAGCACTCCATCAACAGGCATATCAGAGGACACTGTCTATAACAACTTATCTCCCCATCGAAAATTTCACGCTCTGCTTCCCTGCAGCTAGCTCTCACTTCAGAATCAGAATAACGCCACCCTGTTGTTCATTTTAGATTATAGCTGGGTTGATTTCAGTGGGAACAATAGACAGCTAAACAAGCAAATATGGAAAAATAACTACAGAATTTCTATAAGCATAGAAAATAGAAACATATCCTTAAAATTATATAGAGTCTACCGAGGTCAAAATGCTCAGAGTAATTAAATATCAGTTGTACCAACAGAAAATTAATGAAACCAACATTCTGCTAGACTGATCATTTAATTGGTTGTACTAGCCAACTAGTCAGATACATGCAAATGGTTTGAAAATGTTCCCTCATTCCGGATTTATCCAACTTTTTGTGGAACTTTGGTCGGTGTTCTTCACTTTCTGTCTAGGTGCTTAAGAATTTTGTGACATGGTCCAGGTATTCAATTGTGTAAAAAAAGTATATTGGTCTACACTTATATTTTTTTTCTTGTATTTTCTGTATTATGGTAAATGTGTGTTAGCTCAGTATGTTACTTTCTGTACAATATATGTTACGTATAATGCATAATCCCCCACTGCAAAATGCTGCAGAATATTGTGGCGTCACATAGATAAATAATGCTAATATAGATCAGATTTAATGGCATGCATTAGCCACAAGGTGGCATGCAATTTCTTTTAATGCTCTTTGCATAGCAAAGACTCATTCATACAGCTGCTTCTCTCACTTGTGAAGCTGGTTCTGTTGTACTGTATGAGCACCAGGCCAAACTTGAGCAAACATGCAGATAAAGTAGGGATCAATATGCCATACATGAAACGTTGGTTTGTCTATATATCATTATGTTACTGAACGGTCTCTGTGAACACAGAAAAATACTTCTGATTGTGATCATTGATTTCTGTTTCCTTTGTTGAGTTTGACAGAACTGTAAATTTGTTTTAACAGTGTATTTGCTGTGAACTAAATAGATTTGTGTGAGACGTTGAACCCAATTAACATATTAAAATTATGATGTGTAAAGCATGGTATGGTGAAAAATATATACCATAAGTACGATGAGTGAAGCTAAAATGTCAAATTAGCACATTATAGCAAAAATGTTCTCTCTCTCTCCCTCTCTATCTTATCTCTCTCTACCAACTTGAAATGGTATCATCTCCCTCGCCAAACAACCAGCTCAATTCCTTCCCAGCACCCTCTGACACTCTCTCTTTAATTGAGCCCACAAATGAAGATGAAGTATCTACACTCTTCTTATCTTCCTACTCTACCACCTTTCCTCTTGATCCTATCCCCTCACAAATCAGTAGATCACTGTCTCCTGTGCTTATCCCACACATAACTAAAATCTGACCCAAACTCTCTCTCAAATTACAGTCCCATCTCTCAGCACAGTTGCCCCTCCAAACTCCTACCCTTCTCTATCTATAACACTTCTCTTGGAAAACTAATAAACTCCTTTGGATTTCAGTATCATCTCTGTGATGATACACTAATTTATATATATTTTGATCTCTCACCATCTTGGGCAAGACAGTGGCGTAGTGGTTAGCACTTCTGCCTCACAGCACTGGGGTCATGAGTTCAATTCCCAACCATGGCCTTATCTGTGTTGAGTTTGTATGTTCTCCCTGTGTTTGCGTGGGTTTCCTCCGGGTGCTCTGGTTTCCTCCCACACTCCAAATACATACTGCGGAATTAGTGGCACTATATAAATAGCTGCTGATTATCTATGTTGGACCATGTTACTGACTCTCTTCTGCCATTTCATCTTGGATGTCCTCTCGCCAACTCAAACTCAGTCTTTCCAAAACCAAGTTAATAATATTTCCACCCAACAATTGAAGTTACCTACCTGATATTTCTGTTGACAATATGACAATAAATTTCACCCCACAAGATCGACTTGTTCTTTGTTTCCCGTATTCACTCTAAATATCTACATCATGTTACAACCATCTAAAAACATTTCCAGCTTACGCACATATCTCACACATGACACTGCAAATGCTTTAATTCATGCACTCATCCTACTGCAATTCCCTCCTTACAGGTCTTCCCCAGATCAGACTTTTACCCCTAAAATCTATTTTGCATGCAGCAGCTAGATTGTTTTTCCTTGCGAACTCTGTTTCTACATTGGATGCCTGTTTTTCACCAAATTCAATATAAAATTCTTCAACTAACATACAAGGCCATCAACAAAACTACACCAACAAACATCTTCTCACTTGTCTCAAAATATCTCCCAACTCGACGACTCCGTTCTGCACAAGATCTGAGTCTCTCCACTCTCATTACATGCTCCCATTCCCGGTTACAGGTCTTTATCCGGCTCTACTCACTTTGTGAAATTTACCCCCTTGCACAATAAATGTTACGGTCACCAGAAGCCTAACATATCCCCCGGTCTTCACCAAGAACCGCCGCAAGGGGGGATGGATTTTGCTGCCAGAGGCTCGCAGGTCGTGGCCCCTAGGTTGGTCCTCTGACGTGGTAGAGGAGTGATGGATGGTAGAGGCAACAGAACTGAAGCAGACCCAGGAATGGTGGTCCGGAGGTATGCTGGTCTGAAACACTTGAAATAATGAGGTACACAGGAGATTCCGTAACCGTAGTCTGTAAGGGAGAGCTGGGACTGGTACACAGAAGTGGTCACGGTACACGGAGATCCAAAGCCGTAGTATAAAAGGAGGCCCGGGACTGGTACACAGAAGAAGCGCAGCACAGAAGGGAAATCCAGAAAACTTAGAAGGATATGCCGGATCTGGTACACAGAGGACTAGTAGCACAAGGAATACCCAGAACCAGAGTCAGACAAAGCCAAGGTCATACACAGGGAGACAGAATGTATGCAGTAGCAGAAGACAGTGTGAGCCATAAGCTGAGGATGTGAACCTGTTGCTCTGACACAGGCAGTGTGTCAGAGTGCTACTGATATAGGAGAGGGGAATTCAAATTCTCTGCTCCATTGTCACATGGCCACAGCAGCGAGCCGCCCGCCCGGATGCTTACAGGACGGGCGGCTGATATTGGGAGCTGGAACAAGAATCAGGTAAGTCTCTTACAATAAGACTTTCCTCTGGTCTTCAAGCATTCTCTGAAAACCCACCTCTCAGGCAAACATAAAATTCCTCGACTACCGTCTTAACCTCTCTAGGTTACCCTGTTAGCATACTTTACACAATTAACACCAACATACATCTCCTCACTACTCTCAAAATATCTCCCAACTCAACAACTTTGGAAGAGAAGAAGACAGGTGATGCGTATGAGGTTTGCTGGACCATTAAGACAAACTAAAAAGTCAGACGACCTGCAATTCCTCACTACATACTGTTTTTGAGCATACTCAGGAGGGATATGTATCCATCTATTGGGAAACAAAATATGTCTTGCCATAATTTAACCCCTGAAGAGAGACAAGCTATCAAATTATTTAAATCTGATTAATCGCCCTGCTAACAAATGGGACGGAATAATTCTTCAGAAATTTAGTGATTATACCAAGGAGATATACAGACAGTTGGCGGATACTTATATATGATCCTACATCAACTTATAAGAAAGAGATAGATGCTGTTATTGTCCATGGGGTTACCAACAGTTATATTAATCATGAGATAGCTTTATTTCTTATACAGGACCACCCTACATTACCTATTCTGTATACCCTCCCGGAGATAAATAAGTGTCTGATTGATCCTTCAGGTAGGCCAATAACCACAGTCTCTATCACAGTACGGTGACTTTTATCTGCAGGCAATTAAACTATCTGAAACAAAATATTTAGGAAACAAATATTTTATTATTAAATAATAATGTCGGCTATACAGATAGTTTAACTAGTTTAAATTCCACTGATTTTGTTAATCGGATTCCACAACTTGTATTGCAATCTGATTGGCTACTGGTGACACCAGTCTTTATAGTAATATTGCTCATCAGTTGGGGATGGAGGCGAGTAGAAAGGCTATTAATAATATTCCTGATTATCTGGGACCAGATTTCTGTGTGCTTTTCATTGATGTGATACTCCATAAAAATTATTATCTGTTTGAGAATGGATTTTATTTGCAGAAACAAGGTTCGGCAATGGGGTCCAATTGTCACTCACCGGACCGTGAGTGCCTCTGTGCTGGTGCGTGGTTCTCTATCCTTCCTGCCGGCGCCTGTCCTGAGCCGCGGCCGTCCGCCATCTTGATGGACTGCGCATGCGCAGCATCCATGAACTCTTATGACCTTGCTTTTAACCTAATTGGTGGATCAATCACCTCTCCCTATTTAAGGCACCTGTGGCCATTGTATCGTTGCCTGATCTTGAGTCTCATTCCCTGTGAATCTCTGAAGGTGTCTCCTGTGTCCTGCTCGTATCTTCAGTTTCCTGCTGGGTTACCTGCTCTGCTCATTGGCGGTTCCCATACCCGCTACTGACTCCTGTGTCCTGCTCGTGTTCTTCAGCTGTCTGCTGGATTACCTGCTCTGCTCATCGACGGTTCCCATACCCGCTATTGACTCCTGTGTCCTGCTCGTGTCTTCAGCTGTCTGCTGGATTACCTGCTCTGCTCACCTGCGGTTCCCATACCCGCTACAGTCTCTCAGCTCTCCTGCTGTGCCTGCATATCCTCGTTGGACAAGCTTCTCTACTCAGCAGCGGTATGCATACTTGTTATTGACTATCAGCTGTTATCCTGCATATCCGCTTTGGACAAGCCTCTCTACTCAGCAGCGGTATACATACCTGCTATAGACTATTAGCTGTGACGCTGCATATCTGTTTGGGACTAGCTCCTCTGCTCTCCAATTGTATTTATACAGTTATAGACTCTTATCACTCCTTCACTTATCCACACCTGGACAAGTCTTCCCTTCACAGCAGTGGTACAACTTGCTATACGCAGACCACTGACTCTCCCGCTACCCACCTGCACCTGGACAAGTCTTCTCATCACAGCAGTGGTACAACTTGCTATACGCAGACCACTGACTCTCCCGCTACCTACCTGCACCTGGACACGTCTTCCCTTCACAGCAGTGGTACAACTTGCTATAAGCAGACCACTGACTCTCCCGCTACCTACCTGCACCTGGACAAGTCTTCTCATCACAGCAGTGGTACAACTTGCTATACGCAGACCACTGACTCTCCCGCTACCTACCTGCACCTGGACAAGTCTTCTCATCACAGCAGTGGTACAACTTGCTATCCGCAGACCACTGACTCTCCCGTTACCTTCCTTCACCTGTTAACGTCCACTCTACTCTCCTACCAGTACAGCTGCAAGTCGCTGACTCTCCTACAAGTATAGTTGCAAGTCACTGACTCTCATCTATTCCATTGGCATTCTCTCTCCGTCTGCTGTTATATACGTTCCTACTATTCACCCTACTGCCCAGAGGTCCGCTGTGTAAACCCCGCCCCTCTGGTAAGCATTGTCAACTGGTGAATCCTGGGCAGAACTCCTAGTGCCCGTGACAGTAAGATCAGGCCATGACAGACCCAGGATCGGAACCAACAGCTAAAGAGATGCTGCAGTACCTGGTTACTCGGATTGAACAACAAGATGTTCGACAGCAACAGTTATTACAATGTTGTCAGGCTCTAGCCTCCCGAGGAATCCCTGCGCAAAATGTAGCAGCTACTGTTGATCCTCCAGTACCTTCTTCTTCTTCTCCAGTGCCATCCCAGGTGCCTACCGTTTCCACGCTACACCTGCCTACTCCCTCTAAGTATGATGGAGACCCGAAAACCTGTAGGGGTTTTCTTAACCAATGTTCCATTCATTTCGAACTTCAACCTTACAACTTTTCTACTCATCGTTCTAAAGTGGCATATCTCATCTCTTTGTTTTCCGGACAGGCTCTCGCATGGGCCTCCCCTCTGTGGGAAAGAAATGACCCTTTATTGGAAGATAGTGCCATGTTTATTTCTACGTTTCGAAGAATTTTTGACGAACCTGGTCGTATTATCTCTGCGGCTTCCAGTATTCTCCGACTACGCCAAGGATCCCGGTCAATAGCCCAGTACGTCATCCAATTTCGGATTCTTGCCTCCGAGCTCCAATGGAACACTGAGGCACTGATAGCTGCCTTCTGGCAGGGTCTTGCCTACAAGATCAAAGACGCACTGACCTCACAAGAGTTACCCTCTGTCACGGGCACTAGGAGTTGCTTACCCGAGTTTCACCAGATGGAACTCTGCTAGAGAGGCGGGGTTATGGCACGCACCTGAAAGCAGGCAGGTGAATGATTGGAGCGACACAACATCAGGAGAGTAGAGATAGTCTGAGGAAGTCAGCGACTTGCAGCTATGGTTAGAGGAAAGTCAGCGACTTGGAGCAGTAAACTGGAAGCTGAAGATAATGTAGACACGAGGAGTGGACGTGGATAGGTGATGGTAGGTAGAGGAGGAGTCAGTGGTCTGCGTACAGCAAGTTGTACCACTGTAGTGATGGGAAGAATAGTACTGGTGCAGGTAGGAAGCAGGGTAGTCGGTGGTCTGCGTTCAGCAAGTTGTACCACCGCTATGGTGAGGAGTCTGGTCCAGGTGTAGGTAGGTAATAGGAGAGTCAGTGGTCTGCGTATAGCAAGTTGTACCACCCCTGTGATAGGAGGACTTCTCCAGGTGTGGGTAGGTAGCAGGGAAGTCAGTGGTCTGCGTGCAGCAAGTTGTACCACTGCTGTGAGAAGGAATGAGGACTTGTCCAGGTGCAGGAGAGTGAAGTTGAAAGGCAAACTGTGGCTGTATGGAAACAGCGCGAGTAGAGCAATGTCTTGTGAGGCAGATATGGAAGGCACAATGAATAGTCTGTAGGGAGTAGATGCTTAGCAGTGAGGAGAAGCTGGTCACAGCAGATATGCACAATAACGCTAAGTAGTAGCGTGAGGAGATATCGTAGCTTGAGTGAAAGCTTGTCCTAAATGAAGCAATGCAGTAACACAGTCTATATGGGTACTTGTACCCTGTGCAGCAAACAACAATGGATACAACTGGTATGCGAGCAATAGGCAATAGTCAGTAGAGCATACCCAGTTGTGTAGATCCAGAATCAGCTGAGAAGTGAAGCGTTGTAGCGGTATGGGAACCGCCGCTGAGTTGAGCAGGGAGCAGCGTGGAAGCTGAAGCACGAGTAGAGCTGGAAGCAGTTTGGAAACTGCACACAGGAGTAGAGCTGGAAGCAGCTTGGAAACTGCACACACGAGTAGAGCTGGAAGCAGCTTGGAAACTGCACACACGAGTAGAGCTGGAAGCAGTTTGGAAACTGCACACAGGAGTAGAGCTGGAAGCAGCTTGGAAACTGCACACAGGAGTAGAGCTGGAAGCAGTTTGGAAACTGCACATAGGAGTAGAGCTGGAAGCAGTTTGGAAACTGCACACAGAAGTAGAGCTGGAAGCAGCTTGGAAACTGTACACAGGAGTAGAGCTGGAAGCAGTTTGGAAACTGCACACACCTATAGTAGGGAGGGGTGATTGATCCATCAATCACATTAGTGGTCAGGTGTAGTTGTTAAAGGGACCTGCGCATGCCCAGTGCGACAGGATGGCGGACGGCCGCGGTTCCACACAGGTGTGAGCCGGAAAGATGGAGAACCACGTACCAGAGTGGAGGCACTCAAACTCCGGTGAGTGACACCCTCCTCCTTGGACGACTTGATTTCTCTATGCCACCGTGTAGATATGAGGTTTTGTGAGAGAGATTCCGAAAGAGGAACTTCTTCCAAAGCGCCTGTTCGCTCAGCATCTCAAGTTCGTCATCTTCCACCTCCAGTAGAACCCATGGAAGTAGGACGTTCTAAACTAGCATCTGAAGAGAGGGAGCGACGAGTGAAAAATAGACTCTGCATTTATTGCGCTGACTCTACTCACATGCTGAACTCATGCCCTAGAAGGTCGGGAAATGCCAGGCCCTAACCAGTTCTGGAGAGGTAAGGTTAGGGTCCCTGGAGTCCTCTCCATGTCCTATGGATTCTAAAATCTGTGCTTTTGATGTTACCGTTTCCTTTGCTACCAAGTCATTTATGTCTCAAGTGCTTCTAGACTCTGGAGCTGCTGGAAACTTTATCTCTAGTTCTCTAGTGAATCAATGGTCCCTACCAGTGATTCCTTTAACTGCAGCTATCGCTGTCACCGCTATCGATGGTTCTCGCATAATTAATGGACTCATCACTCAATGTACGACTCCATTGTCCCTTCAAATCAGAGCTTTACACCAGGAGAAAATTTCTTTGCTGGTCCTTCCTGTTACCACCAGTCCCATTGTACTTGGCCTTCCATGGCTTCAACTTTATTCTCCTCAGATTGACTGGAACACTCCTCAAGTCACTTCCTGGGGTCCGGATTGTCGTCATAGATGTCTGTCTCAAGTTGTTCCACTCAAAATAAATTAAGCTTCTATTACACCCTGTCCGCTGGGTCTTCCTCCACAGTATGCTTCCTTCGCGGATGTGTTTGATAAAATCCAGTCTGAACGCCTTCCGCCCCATCGGGCGTGGGATTGTCCGAATTGATTTACAACCTGGCAAGAACCCTCCTAGGGGTCGTGTGTATCCTCTCTCGCTACCAGAGACCCAAGCAACATCTGATTATATCAAGGAGAATCTCCATCGTGGTTTTATTCGACCTTCCACTTCTCCCGCTGGAGCGGGGTTCTTTTTTGTTAAGAAGAAAGATGGGTCATTACGACCCTGTATAGATTATCGTGGACTTAATGCCATTACCATTAAAAATTGGTACCCTATTCCGCTAATTACCGAGCTCTTTGACCGCATTAAGGGAGCCCGGATATTCACCAAACTTGATCTCCGAGGCGCTTATAACTTAATCCGCATAAAGTCCGGAGACAAATGGAAGACAGCTTTTAACACCAGGAATGGACACTATGAATATCTAGTTATGCCCTTCGGGTTGTGTAACGCCCCAGCTGTCTTCCAGGGATTCGTGAATGAGATCTTCCGGGACTTGTATGTTTGTGTCGTCGTCTACCTGGACGACATATTAATTTTCTCTCAGGATCTGCCCACTCATCATCAACATGTGGCAGAGGTCCTTTCCAAACTCCGGAGAAACTCATTATTCTGCAAGTTAGAGAAATGTTCCGTTGAGTTATCCCAGATTCCATTCTTGGGATATATTGTGTCCGGAGTAGGTCTAAAGATGGATCCGGAGAAGGTGAACGCTGTACTACGTTGGCCCCAGCCAACTACCCTCAGAGCAATCCAACGCTTTTTAGGGTTTGCAAACTACTACAGACGCTTCATTCAAGGTTTTTCCTCTATTGCTTCTCCAATAGTGGCTCTGACCCGTAAGGGCGCTAATACTAAGCAATGGTCCTCCGAGGCCCTTCAAGCCTTACACTTCCTCAAGAAGGCGTTCTCTACCGCTCCTGTTCTTCGACAGCCTGACGTGACCCTTCCTTTCTTTCTGGAAGTAGACGCCTCTAATGTTGGTCTAGGGGCCATTCTATCTCAAAGATCGGAGCAACAAAAATTCCATCCTTGTGCCTTCTACTCTCGAGGTCTGCTACCTGCGGAGAGAAACTATACCATCGGGGACAAGGAGTTGTTGGCCATAAAAGCAGCATTAGAGGAGTGGAGATATATTCTGGAGGGGGCTCGTCATCCTGTAACTATTTTTACTGACCACAAAAACCTGTTATATCTGCAGTTAGCTCAGTGTTTGAATCCTCGTCAAGCAAGATGGTCACTTTTCTTTTCTCATTTTGAACTTATCATAACCTTCAAACCAGCTTCCAAGAATAGAAAAGCAGACGCCTTATCTCGGGCATTTGTGGCGTCCTCTGACACTGAGGATAGTCCTAATCATCCCATATTGGATCCCAAATGTGTGACTCTGGCCACTTCTTCCACCAAGGTGCTACCATTTGGGAGAAACCTCGTGCCTCCATCTCTACATAAAAAAATATTATCGTGGTATCATTCTTCCCGTTTTTCTAGACATTCGGGAGAACGTAAGACATTAGAAATCCTTTCTCGAAGCTACTGGTGGCCCTCTATGAGGAGAGATGTCAAAGAATTTGTGGCCGCGTGTGAGGTTTGTTCCCAGTTTAAAACCCCCCGCAGAACACCGGCGGGATTACTTCAACCACTACCCATTCCTTCCAAACCATGGACCCATATTAGTATGGACTTTGTCACCGATCTTCCTTCTAGCAAAAGTTGCAATACCATCTGGGTAGTGGTGGATAGATTTTCGAAAATGGCACATTTTGTTCCTTTGACCGGATTACTTTCCTCATCTACTCTGGCTGACCATTTTATCAAGGAGATCTTTCGGATTCATGGATGTCCCTCTGAGATTGTTTCGGATAGAGGAGTGCAGTTCGTCTCCAGATTCTGGCGAGCCCTTTGCAAGACCTTGGGTATCCGATTGTCACTATCATCCTCCTACCATCCTCAATCAAATGGACAGACCGAGAGAGTCAACCAAGATCTTGAGACTTTCATAAGGATGTTCTCCTCAGCCAACCAAGTGAATTGGGTAGATTTGCTTCCATGGGCTGAATTCGCCCATAACAATATGTATCACGAGTCATCTTCAAAAACTCCATTCTTTGTGGTATACGGTCACCATCCGTCTCTCCCAGAATTTCCTGCCCTCCCTCCCACCCAAGTTCCTGCAGTGGAGAGTGTATGTCAGAGTTTCAAAACTATCTGGTCTCAGGTCAAATCCTCCCTGAAGAAGACATCTGCCAGATACAAGTGTTTTGCTGATAAAAAGAGGCGAGCTATTCCACCCCTTAAAGTTGGAGACCGCGTATGGCTTTTTGCCAAAAATATTCGCCTGAAGGTTCCGTCCATGAAGTTCGCTCCCCGTTTCATTGGTCCATATAAAATCACTCAGGTGATAAATCCGGTGTGCTTCAAACTACTATTACCTAAGAACCTTCGTATCTCCAACGCCTTCCATGTGTCATTACTCAAGCCTCTTATCATCAACTGTTTCTCTCTTTCTCCTTCAGCACCTCGGCCAGTACAAGTTCATCAAGAGGAGGAGTTTGAAATTACTCATATTCTGGATGCCAAAATTTCGCGAGGAGTTCTTCGCTTCCTAGTGCATTGGAAGGGCTTTGGTCCAGAGGAGCGTTCTTGGATCCGCGCAGATGATCTCAACGCTCCAGCTCTTCTAAAAAAAAATTACTCCAAGTTTCCGGGTAAACCCGGCTCCAAGTGTTCTGTGCCCACCTTTAAAAGGGGGGGTACTGTCACTCACCGGACCGTGAGTGCCTCTGCACTGGTGCGTGGTTCTCTATCCTTCCTGCCGGCGCCTGTCCTGAGCCGCGGCTGTCCGCCATCTTGATGGACTGCGCATGCGCAGCATCCATGAACTCTTATGACCTTGCTTTTAACCTAATTGGTGGATCAATCACCTCTCCCTATTTAAGGCACCTGTGGCCATTGTATCGTTGCCTGATCTTGAGTCTCATTCCCTGTGAGTCTGTGAAGGTGTCTCCTGTGTCCTGCTCGTATCTTCAGTTTCCTGCTGGGTTACCTGCTCTGCTCATCGGCGGTTCCCATACCCGCTACTGACTCCTGTGTCCTGCTCAAGTCTTCAGCTGTCTGCTGGATTACCTGCTTTGCTCATCGGCGGTTCCCATACCCGCTATTGACTCCTGTGTCCTGCTCGTGTCTTCAGCTGTCTGCTGGATTACATGCTCTGCTCACATGCGGTTCGCATACCCGCTACAGTCTCTCAGCTCTCCTGCTGTGCCTGCATATCCTCGTTGGACAAGCTTCTCTACTCAGCAGCGGTATGCATACTTGTTATTGACTATCAGCTGTTATCCTGCATATCCGCTTTGGACAAGCCTCTCTACTCAGCAGCGGTATCCATACCCGCTATAGACTATTAGCCGTTACGCTGCATATCTGTTTGAACAAGCTTCTCTACTCAGCAGCGATATGCATACTTGTTATTGACTATCAGTTGTTATCCTGCATATCCGCTTTGGACAAGCCTCTCTACTCAGCAGCGGTATATATACCTGCTATAGACTATTAGCTGTGACGCTGCATATCTGTTTGGGACTAGCTCCTCTGCTCTCCAATTGTATTTATACAGTTATAGACTCTTATCACTCCTCCACTTATCCGCACCTGGACAAGTCCTCACCTCATCACAGCAGTGGTACAACTTGCTATACGCAGACCACTGACTCTCCCGCTACCTACCTATACCTGGACAAGTCTTCCCTTCACAGCAGTGGTACAACTTGCTATACGCAGACCACTGACTCTCCCACTACCTACCTGCACCTGGACAAGTCTTCTCATCACAGCAGTGGTACAACTTGCTATACGCAGACCACTGACTCTCCCGCTACCTACCTGCACCTGGACAAGTCTACCCTTCACAGCAGTGGTACAACTTGCTATACGCAGACCACTGACTCTCCCGCTATCTACCTGCACCTGGACAAGTCTTCTCATCACAGCAGTGGTACAACTTGCTATACGCAGACCACTGACTCTCCCGCTACCTACCTGCACCTGGACAAGTCTTCTCATCACAGCAGTGGTACAACTTGCTATACGCAGAACACTGACTCTCCCGCTACCTACCTGCACCTGGACAAGTCTTCTCATCACAGCAGTGGTACAACTTGCTATCCGCAGAGCACTGACTCTCCCGTTACCTTCCTTCACCTGTTCACGTCCACTCTACTCTCCTACCAGTACAGCTGCAAGTCGCTGACTCTCCTACCAGTATAGCTGCAAGTCACTGACTCTCATCTATTCCATTGGCATTCTCTCTCCATCTGCTGTTATATATGTTCCTACTATTCACCCTACTGCCCAGAGGACCGCTGTGTAAACCCCGCCCCTCTGGTAAGCATTGTCAACTGGTGAATCCTGGGCAGAACTCCTAGTGCCCGTGACACCAATAAGGCCCTGTTGTACGCAAACCTTTACATAACTGAGTATGAGAATACACATATTCTATCTGACAATGACTATTCACCTGAAATTCAACTATATCTACGGTACATAGATTATATGAAAGGGTGATAAAACTCAGCTCTGTCAATTTATTGACAAACTAAACCATTTTCTAGGCACTAGTCTGTCCTTAAGTTTATAAACAATTACCTTGATGTGAGAGTGGATGTTTGTTCGGACAGATTAGAGACCTCTATTTTTACTGAAACAATGGATAAAAACCCATGCCTAGAACTTCCACCCCTACCCCTTGAAAATGGTAGGTGTGATAGATGACTGAACGTTTGACTGCTGGAATGGTCAGTAGCCCCATACAGTAAAGGCAGGCAGCGCGTTCGTGACAAAACGCCTTTCTTTGTAAATTTGTGAGCAGGGTCCTCTTACCTCTTTATCTGTTTGCTAATACCCATTAATGTTTTATTACTGTTATACTCATTAGCGTCGTGTTGCTTGTACACTGTACAAGCATAGTTCACAGCGTGTGTCTACTGGGTTTATTTTTTTAACAAGCATGTTCCGGTTTGGATATACAAAATAGGGGTCCCCCTGATGCGAAGAAAGAAGACTTCAATCAACATGGATTTACAAATATGGGGTCTATGTGACCCGAAGATTGTTTACAAGCATGGACAATCTGGATTTACAAATATGATGGTCTATGTGACCCGAAGAACCGAAGAATTTATTCAAGCATGGACATTTGGAGATACAAATATTTTTGGGACATCTTCATGGACCTTATTTTGGAATATGAATATTTATGGACATGGTTTCCAAGCATTTTAGGATTAAAAGCTGCTGACAAAAGAAGAAGACATCATACTGGTGAGTATATGGGGTTTTATTATTTTTAATAAACTGATGTGGTATTAAAGAGGGCATGTTATATATTTATTGGGGTTTTATTATTTTCATTTAAATGTTTTGGTGTAAAACAGGGTGTTGTGTTTTTTTTAACATTTTATTTGTGGAAGTACAGGTCTCAGCCAGCTATGGGTGTCAGGCCATGTTGGCACTTGTGGTTCTCCAAGTGCCAGCATCCTGGCTGCCATGGGTATGCTGGTGCTTGTAGTTGTACAAGCATCAGCGTGGCCAGACTCTTTAAGGCACAAAACAAAATGGACGTCCGTTTGTTTTTTTTAACATTTTCATCGCCATTATTACACTGCACATTATTTTTTTTTATCTTCCCTGCAGGCTCTAGACACTTTGGCCAGCTGCTGGATGGACGTCTCCCATGCCTGATCCGCCCACTGGACTGCACAGAGTAGCGAGTGGGTAAGGAGGGGCTTGGGGTAGTGTCTGGCTACTAACAGCTGAGCTTGTGGGCACTGGGAGTCAACACTGCAACTAAATTAGAAGACAGTTCCCGCTCTGCCCCTGTCTGATTATTTATTGCAGTGTGTATGTGCACCAATAAACTGTCTACACGGTCCATTTTGCTACACAAGCGGCTTTGTTGATCCTGCTGCATATGCTGTAAAACTCTAAGGCGTTTGTCAGCTGCCTTTGTATTTCCCCGCAATGAGCCTTGATGAAATTCCACCAAATTTGCCTGGACTTTGCTGAACTGGTGGATAGACTACCAATATGAGGCAGTGTGCGGTTGGGGTTGGCTCTGTGGGGGATCATGTGGAGTGGCTTTCGGTGCCGATTCAGGCTGCAGCTGGACTTCGGGGGACATGGGGCACACTTTCTAGTAATATGTATTCCTCACTACAGTCTGCAGCATCTGCGTTTTCTGTGTCTCCAATACTGACACTTGTATCTTGTGCTTGTGATGTTCCTTTGCCCAAAAAATAAAAATTAATATCCATTCTCTGTCCACTAGCGGATATAGGTGATTAACAGGCAAATGATTAATAGCATGTTTTTTCCCCAAAAACAACATAAGTGGATTTACCTGCTGTTGTGCAGAGGCTGTGTGAAATGTTGCATAAATTTGCTCCTTTGTGTACAAATAACAATCACCCTTGATAATAAAAAAAATTGAAAACTCTTCTGACTTCTGTGGGAAATGTAAATAAAAATCTCACTATATAACAGGCTGCAGGATAAGTACACAATTTTCCTGAAAACTGAAACGGACATTGCGACCAGACTTTGTTTTGCCCGCAGAAGTGCTTGTCTCTTCCTCCTGCACCTCCTGACCTTCTAGCTCCTCTCTCTCCTCCTCCCCACTCTCCCTAGCCTTCTCACCTCTCCTTCCTCTCACCATGCTGACACACAGGGGGAACAAAAAAATAAAACAGCTAAACTGATAAGTGAAACACAAGGGAAAGACAACACAACAAACAAATACACACACTAATAAAACACAGGGGAAATACAGAAAACAATGAAAATAAAACTCTGCAAAAAAACAGACCAAAATACAAACACAGACAATAAGTCAAACAATGGCAGACAATGAACCAAAAAAACCCAACAACACTTACTTTAACCAACCTTCTCGTACCAAATACAGTCTCCCTGCCTTACCAATTCTCTTTCTAACTCCGTAAACCCCTTTCAACTCAAATAAGGAAGTAGCTGGCTTTTTATAATGCTATTGAGGTCACAATCCCGCAGGTTTTGCTTTATAAACTTGCAACCAATCAGAAAGCAGTCTTGTTTTTCAAATGGCAATTTTCAGCTAAACACGGGAGAATTTGCTAAACAAGATAGAGTTTGAAACCGCAGCAATCCGCGAGAAATGAGCAGCGATTTTGAAGTTCAGAGTAAAAAAACGCAGCTTATTACATCTGGAGAGCACAAGGACTGGATATAGACTGATATAGGAGTCATAGAAGTTGAAGATTGCAGTGGTGACGTGAAAAATCCAATGACTATCAAAGTAACAAGGAGGAAATATAGACTTACTATATAATAGACATACCACATTCTCCACACCCTTTATGGCCGCCACATGTAAATTGCGACTGTGTAAAATATCTGCAGTCACAATGACATCACTTCCAATGGACAAAGTGAGATTGCCGGTTTTAAGCCGGCAATGGTTGGACCTGCCGCCTGGATTACATTATACAGGCGGTGGGTCCAACTATTGGTGCCTTAAACCCGGCAATCTCACTTTATCCATTGCAAGTGATGTCATTGTGACTGCAGAGATTTTACACAGTTGCAATTTACATGTGATGGCCATAAAGCGTGTAGAGAATATACAATGTCTATTATATAGTAAGTCTATATTTTTTTCTTGTCACTTTGATAGTCATCGAAATTTTCACACCGCTGTAACTTGTGTCGGCATTATTGTTGCTGAAAATACGTACCCCACCCGAGGATTGCATACTGAAGCACAATAGTAATACTTGTATATACATTGAGCAAGAAACAAGACTGGAGTAACTGATGCAAGTAACCAGGCTGAGCAATAGCAGGACTGGAGACACACTGTAGTCACATGAGTTTTAGGAGTGCATACACGAACACACTGGTACTTTCAAAAATACTGAGAAGGAAACAAGGCTGGACCTGCACACAAAAGCATAGTCCATATCAGCCAAATCAGGGATAATGGAAGTCCATCACAGCAGAGGTTTAGCCAAAGTTCAGGTATCCGGATTATCAGTCAGAGGGTGCAGCGTCAGAGGGTAGTAACAATGACCTTGGAAAGCTGCAATGCAAAAGGCCACTGTTTAAAAGTTAGTAATAAAGACTCATTAGGGTTAGCTGGAGAGTGATGAAAACCAGGAATACCTACTGAGCGTGCTCATGGAAGCTATTTCTTCTATACGTACTGAACAAACTCAGGGACATAAATTTTCTCAATTTGCACAGAAAAATGAGTTTACGTGGGTCTGATCTTCCTTACTCTTCCACAATAATGACACTCTCTCGGGAATTGTTTCCTGAACTTCGTGAAAGTAGGCTACCCAGTTATGGTGGCTACACATGAACCAATCTTGGCACTCATCCCAAACACCAAAGTGACGTGGCTAGAGTCAAATTTGGCCACACACAAAAGGTGTATTGATTGAGATCCAGCCTATATGTGCTTGGCACAAGCAACTCTTCTGGCATCATTGTGGCCTATTGTAGATTGTAGATTTTAACTGTCAACAGAGGCCAATGACATTCAGCTTCCAACTGCAGTTACCAACATGTCCAATAATGGTCTGATTGATTTTAATTATTATCAGGCTCCAGACACATTTTGGGACCATACACATGGCCAAAATCACAGGCTAACTTTAGAATGCCAACAATTCAGTCAGCAGCGGAGCCAAGTGTAATCTCTGCAGTTCAGTTTCTTTGTCTAAATCCTCTGCACAAATAGGTATCAATTATGTTTTAAAAAGTCTGGACACACAGAGGGCCATTTATGCATTTATGACAATTGAAGTAAACTGGTTGTTATGTGTTAAAGGATCTTTTTATGTTACGTTTCTGTAGACAGAATACTTTGGCTATCGCACAATAGATGTGCACAAAACATTCTGGGTAATTGGCAATTTTATACACATTGCCACATTTCTGCTGTATGAAAAAACACGTGCGACGGTGAGATGAGCAAATGAGTAGTGTAAATGACCACCAGCGTGTCTGAACAGAGAGATTACAATGGAGTCATACTGGTTCTTTTAGTTAAAGATCATTGCACCCCATAGGTTTAATAGAACAACATTCCCAGATGGCCGCCTAGGTATGAGTCTTCATGGAAATGTTCAAGCGCATCAAGTTGCTTTACCTACCAAGCACAAAAATACCTGCTTGAAAGTGCTTGTGCAGTGTCTTCATTTCCTGGATATTGGTCCCAATACATCACTCTGGCAGCCTTGGTTCCTAAATATTGTCAGTGTACAATTAATAATTTAATATGCTTTATTCCTCTATATCTTTTATAGTTTTTTTCTCTCTACCCATCGCCGTCTTCTTGATAAGTCTTATCACAGATACAAAAGTTTATGTGCTAGATTTACTAAGCTGCGGGTTTGAAAAAGTGGGGATGTTGCCTATAGCATCCAATCAGATTCTGGTTTTAATATATTTAGTACCTTCTACAAAATGATAGCTAGAATCTGATTGGTTGCTATAGGCAACATCCCCACTTTTTCAAACCCGCAGCTTATTAAATCTAGCCCCATGTCTTTTTCTTATTATTGCCTTATATGGCAGTCCATTCTTCTTGTTACTAGTTTCAGGCAAGGTAGCGATTGTTGCTTGGATATACAATAGGTACTTAATAGTAGTGTATCCTATACTATGGACATAAACCTGTAACTCTGTCTCATTAGCTAGGCTTATTGTTAATATATGTTATAGTTAATTTTGAGGGCTTTAAATATCCTTCATCATATCCTGATTTGACCTTTTATTTAGGTATTAGTAGAAAGGAGTTAGAAGTACTTAGGCAAATAGATGACATAAACCTTATTCGGGATTGGTGTAAGCCTCACATTAAACTGGAAATACCGGTTCCTTCCTGTCCACCGCAGCCCAGAAAACCATTTACAGAACCATAGAAGATTGCTAGGCAAACAAAATTTATTTGGCAGTTATTAAATGTTACTCAGGTGACAGCAGCATACGTGGTATGTTAATTACATTCATATACCTATGTGCTGCGGCTCCAGTGTCACTAGGCAATTGCAACACCTGGTCAGACAACAAGCATAACGGTAGTGCTTCCTATTGGCTGTTTAAGCTCCGTCACAGAATGTACTGAAAGTCTGTTGTGTAAATGTTTATATAAATATATTTCTCTATAAGAACTGCCTGTGTAAATTGATCACTAATTTAAATATAAGTGGCATTAATCCATCCTATGTACAAATATAATACAGAAAAGAGGGTCTCTAAATTAAAAACAGTCATTTAATTTGCATAAGACACATATTTTAAAATAGGATGTATAAAAAATGTGTGCAAACAAGCAAAGGGAAGGTTCCAGGCAAAGTTCCAGCAATATATTCAATTCAGTCCAACACTGTTTTGATGGAACCTAGTCTAAATGCAATCTCCTGAAGAATCCTGGTAGCACTAATATTAGGGAGAAAATATATCCCCATTCAATGATGTCATGTGCTCCAACACGGATCCCGCTATTCAAGTGTAATGGAGAAACCAAGGTCCTTAATATAAAAATAATCCTGATTAATTATTGCCACGTAATCCTTCTGTTCCAGTATCAAATATAATAGCAGCCCCAATTTAAGACAAATAACTATCTTACCAGAGTACTCACTTATATATAATAACTAATAATCACTAATATACTAAGATCATCCAACCCACATTTGGGATAAATCATAACCATATAATATAATATATAATACCACCTAAATATAAACAATAAATAAATAAATTAATTAATATTTCAATTAGTCATAGGGTGAAAAATATTGAATATTCATATCACACAAAAAGATAAAAACCTGTATACCTAAAAATACATAAATTTTGAGCCATAAAACCCCAATCAAACCTATCACTTCAGACAATTATGATCTAGGGCCCCACTGAGTCCCATGGGACACAGAGTGCTAGTTTCAAAATCCAAGAGGACTCACTGTTGCACAGTTTGGTGAACCTATCACCCCTCCTAACCGTAATACCTATAGATTCTACTCCCACTACTGTAAGGCCTTCTGGATTACCCCCATGTACCGTAGAAAAATGCCTAGATACACTATGTACCAATACATTATTCAATATGTTCCTCCTGTGTTCTCGAAACCAGGCTTTGAGGGACCTTGAGGTCCTACCTACATATTGAAGTTTGCAGCTACATTCTAAAACATAGACACCAAAAACGTTATCACAATTGATAAAGCCCTTAATCTGAAATCCCATCCCCTGTGAACTTGATTTAATTTCTTTATATTTATTATTTATATTTATATTTTTAATATGTTTGGAAGTAATACAGACTGTTTTGTTACAAAGAAAAAATTAATTAGGTCTTGTCGGAATCCAAAAATCCCCAGGGACTGTCTTTTCCATTTTTAGCATACTTGGAGCTAGGATCCTTTTAAGGTTTAAGTACTTTTTGAAAATAACAGTAGGTCTATCTTCCAAGACCTTAGCTAATATATTATCCTGTTTCAAAATATCCAAATTTCTGTTGATGATACCTCTAATTTGGTGGGATTTGGTATTATAGGAGATATAAATAAGGGTCTATCATTCCTTTAACTTTTGATGTCCTTTTGGATCCATTCAGAAGAAGATTACGATCTGGGGTTAGGGCAAAGGCTTCAGCCTCTGTTAACAAGGATTGTGGATAACCCCCATCTCTAAAACTGTTGTCCTTGTTTGTTGCAAAAAATCTGTATCATTTGAGCAGTTATGTCTCAGTCTTCCTATTTGAATTTTAGGGATATTATTAATCCATGGAGTATGATGACCGCTTCTGTAATGTAGAAAATTACACGTATCAACCGGTTTATTATAATTGGAAGTAATAATCTGATTATTACAAATAGAGAGGGTGATATCCAGAAAATTAACCGGGTGAAAATCAAAAGAGTGTGTAAATTTAAGATTATAAGTATTAGCAAAATTCAGTGCCAATTCCAAATCCCCATTCCAAATGATAAAAAGGTCATCAATGAAACGGCTGTAGAGGATTAGGTTTGCATCGAAGGGACCATCCCAGATGTATTGATTTTCAAATTGGCCCATGTATAAATTAGCAAAGCTTGGTGTGAACCTAGTTCCCATTGCCGTTCCAAGGACCTGCAAATAAAATTTATTCGCAAATAAAAATAATTGTGAGTCAAAATAAACAACATCACTTTGAGAATAAAGTCACGCCGAGATATTCACATCTGCTTCTAAGAAGGTTTGAGCAGCATTCAGTCCCCCTTCTTGAGGAATATTTGTGTATAATGCCTACAGATCTAAAGCTTAAAAACTATACCCCTGATTCTATTTAACTTCTTCAAGAAGTTTCAATATATTTAATGTATCTTTAATATGGGATCTGAGACGAGAGACATGACCTTGTAAGTAGTAATCCACAAAAAAAGAAAGATTTGAAGTAAAAGAACCCACTCACGAAATAATAGGACTGGTGGTGCAACTAAAGGTTTGTGTATTTTTGGAAGGGGATAAAAACCAGGATAATAGGGTGCTCTGTGTATAAAAAACAAAATTCTTCCTTAGATAACACCCCTCTAATAATTGTCACTCAAGAAGTCCTTTAAGTTCCAGTTGAAATTTCAAAGTAGGATCACTATCCAGTGGACAATAAAAGGAACAGTCGTCCAATTAGGTCAAAGCTTCATTAATGTAGGCCTTTTTTCCCTTTGCTTCTTTGCACATGTTTTTTTTTTTAAACTCTTTATTTATGCAGAGAAAAAAAAAACAGGAGTTCCATATAACAGATAATAACAGGGAAGAAAAAAAAACATTTGAACATAAGGGCCAGAACATGACAATAGAGAGACGGGAGGGAAGTCAGGCAAATGACATATTGTTAAACAAATTCCTAAACATAAAAGGAAGCAGTAAGTTAACCTATAATGAGGAAGTAGTAGGCTGGCCCAATCAATGATTATGGAAGACTCAGCTGCCTTGGAACTCTAAATCGGTGCTGCTTTTATTTTTTATTTTTTAGAGAGAGAAATGGGGGAGAAAAAGAGAGGAAAGGGGGGGAGGGGTGGGGGGGGAAGGACCTGGTAAGAGCTTCTGAAGAAACAGCCTTTTAAGTAGCGGGCATATTTGCTTGATGAAAAGAATACCAGAAATTCCATACCTTTTTGAAATTTATAATTTTGTCGTGGAGAAGGCTGGTGATGTATTCCATAGAGGCCATGTACCACACACAAGAGACTACACTTTGGAGGCTGGGTGGATGGAGGGACTTCCATTCCTTCGCTATCTGTAGGCGAGTAGCGGCACAAATGTGTTGAACAAGTCTATCTGCCTGTTTAGTTAGGCCTTCGACCCGAGAGCATAACAGCATAACCATTGGGTCAGGTGAAACCTCAACCTCTAGGATTCTTGTCATTAGGTCGGCCACCTGGGACCACAAGTTGGAAACTCTAGGGCATGTCCACCAGATGTGGTAGAATGAGCCCACCTCCCCACATCCTCTCCAGCATGAGTCAGAAGTGCCTGGATATATTATGTGGAGCTTTGAGGGCACTAGATACCATCATGTATATATTTTAAATGTGTTTTCTCGTATTGAGGTATTAATGGAGATTTTGGAGATTCTCACCCGTAGCCGGGACCATCCCTTCTGATCCAGAGCTCTACCAGTATCCCGAAGCCATGCCACCTCAAACGATTCCGCAGTGTCAGTTTTTGGTACCAGGAAATTATGGTATATCAGAGATATTAGACCCGAATCTCCTGGTCTATACACACAGCTCCTCTCAAAAGGAGTGAGGCTACGAAGCTTGGAGGATCTACAGAGAGATTGAATAAAGCTTCGGATTTGAGTGTAAGCAAACTGTAAGGACGAAGGAAGGCCCTTTTTTTCTCTTAGATCCGGAAAAGTGCGGGGAGCAAAATCTCCCATAATGTGAGTAAACTGAGTGATACCAGCCTTTTGCCAGGGGCGCGAGAATGACCGCATATTTCCTGCTGGAAAGTCCGGGTGATGCCACAGTGGAGTAAGAGGAGAAGGAAATGAGGTGAGCTCCCACTTTCTATGGAGCTTGTCCCATAGGTTGAGTGTGAACTGTATGGAGGGGTGCGAGTACACTGAGGCCGGCCTTTGAGCTCTAGGGAGCCAGGGGAGCGAATTCAGATTGTGATCTGGTGTATGTGCGTTCTCTAGATCGACCCATCTCTTGATCCCCGGAGCAGACTGCCAGGAAATGATATGACTGAGGTTAACTGCATGATAGTAGCGCTCAAAGAGCGGAAGACCATATCCCCCTGACTGGGTGGGCTTAGCTAGGCAGGACCTTTTGAGTCTCGATTTTTTCCCTTGCCAGATAAATGTACCGCATGAAGATTGCAGATTCATTAGAAAGGTACCTGGGATTGGGATTGGTAAGGTCTGGAAAAGATATAAGACTCTAGGCAGAACGTTCATTTTTATCACGCTAATCCTACCAAACCAGGAGACAAAAAGCGGGTCCCATCTGGCCAGGTCTCTTTTTATTGAGTCAAATAAGGGGGTGTAGTTGGCCTGGAATAGCTGTTTGTATTCTTTCGTGATCTGAACCCCTAAATATCGTAGCGCCTTTGGGCGCCATTGAAAATCGTACGAAGATTCGAGAATATTTTTGGTGACGATAGGGACTTGGAGTGAGAGGGCTTCCGATTTAGAATTATTTATTTTATAGTTTGATAAGGATCCATATTCTTTAAGTTCTTTAAGAAGATTTGGGAGTGAAATGAAGGGGTTTGCGAGTGTTAATAGTACGTCATCAGCGAATAGGGAGATTTTGAAATGACGAGGACCAATTTGAATCCCTGATATGTCCGGGTTTCTTCTAATGGCGGCAGCTAAAGGTTCTATGCATAAAGCGTATAAGAGGGGGGACAAGGGACACCCCTGTCTGGTGCCATTACCTAGTGAAAAAGCCTGGGATAGGAGCCCATTGGTCAATACCGATGAGGTGGGGTGGTGATATAGGGCTTGGATGGCCGAAAGAAAGGCCCCGTTTAAACCGAAGTGACTTAACGTGCTGAACATGAAAGGCCACGAGAGTCTGTCAAAGGCCTTTTCGGCGTCTAATGCCAAAACCACTGACGGGATCTTATTCTGGTTAATATGGGCGATGATGTCTATAGTACGCCTAGTGTTGTCTAGAGCCTGCCTGGTGGGGACAAAACCTACTTGGTCTGGGAAGACCAGTGTTGGTAAAAAGGCATTTATACGATTTGCCAGAATTTTGGCAAAAAGTTTAACGTCAGAGTTGATTAGTGAAATGGGGCGGTAGCTGGGACAACAGGTCGGGTCCTTGTTAGGTTTAGGAATCACCACTATAGTGGAGCGCGTGGATTCTGTATGGAATTTACCCCCCGTCATAATGGAATTAAACAAATGCGTCAGATGAGGGACTAGTTCTTTGGAGAATGTTTTATAATAAAGCATCATAAAGCCGTCAGGGCCGGGGGCTTTGGAATTCTTCTGTGACTTTAGTGCAAGGATTACTTCTTCGTTGGAGATAGCCTCGGTTTGCACATATTTTTTATATGTCCTATTACAAAATATGTGTTTCATATGTCTTATGCAGGGCCGGATTAAGGGAATGGAGGCCCCTGGGCTAAGGGGCCCTCCATTCCCCGCGAGGCCCCCAATGTGAGCCGTCCGCCGCCCCCCCCCACCCCCCGCGAGGACCCCCCCAAGCACTTACCTGTCAGTGCAGTCCTCCGTCCCGGCGCGCTGTAAGCTCCTTACTGAGGAGATCTCGCGAGAGTTCATGAACTCTCGCGAGATCTCCTCAGTAAGCAGACTACAGCGCGCCGGGACGGAGGACTGCACTGACAGTACTCAGCAGCATCGATCGGGCCGGGGGCGCCCCCGCCCCCGACCGATCAATAATGCTGCTGAGGAGTTTGAAGGGCCCCCTGGATGCCCGAGGCCCCTGGGCTATAGCCCAGTTAGACCTCGGGTTAATCCGGCCCTGGTCTTATGTGAATTAAATTACTGTTTTTACTTTAGAGACCCTCTTTTATGTATTATATTTGTAAGTAGGATGGATTAATGCCACTTATATTTGAATTAGTAATCAATCTACACAGCACAGTTCTTTTTCTTTCTCTTTCTGTGTTCAGGTTTTGTCTGGGGTAAAGCTGGGTAGACACTACAGAATTTTCCACCAACTTTTTATGCCGATCGCTTTTACATGCGATCGATGGTCCGATCGCTCGGTCCATGGACTGCATACACACTAGCCTTGTTTTAGACGATAAAGGGAAGAGCGGTCGCGCCTTTAGTGACTTTTTACAGCCATGTTGTTGTGAGCAATGATTGCAATTTCGTACACACTGAAGCACATTTGCGGGGCATGTTATGATATACCAAAGACATTAGCATAAAGGGGCAGAGCTTTCGCTATAGTTAACACCCAAAGTGTAATACTATTTTTTTTCACGTGTTATATTGTACTATACAAATTTTTTTTACTTTTTTTTACCTGCAATAAAACTGTTGCATCAACACTATGATTTATTCTGGGCATTTTATAAATATTACTTAATAAAGGTTAATATGACTTTATAAGTTGAATAGTTTATAAAGGTTAAAGTTTATAAAGGGTAAATATGAATAGATTCACAACATAGATGTAAAGGGTAATAACACACGTGCTTTATACTAGTGTAATGGTCTGCAGCCAGACAGGTGCAATACACATCTATCCAAAACACAAGCCTGTAATGTGTGAATACCGCACCACGTGGGACTGGTACAGGCATCACAAATTTACATACACATGCCCCCTATGTCGAGGAGGTATCGGAGGATTGTCATGGATCGGTTGGAAGTTTATACACACTACACAACGGACGAGATTGGAACGAATATATTTAATCCCTACATGGCCAGAAAGTTCTATGAAAAGGTATAAGATGCACATTGCGGATCTTTTCTGAAGACTGTTGAACCTGATGAACAAATTCTTCTTATACAGAAAGACAAAAGCAAGAAAATGAGTTAATTTTATAACACAATTTAATAGTTCAGTTGACACTTTTTTTTAAAAAAAAAGGCACTAGCATATTCTGCTTAAAAGATGAAAATTTAAAAGATATCCCTCTATGACAACCCAGGATAATTAATAAAAAGTCCCCTAACTTAAACAGCAATTATTGTCTAGCTTTATTCCTTGGAGAAACAAGAATGAGAAGGATCCATAACTGGATGCAAAGAACAACTGTTCCTTCTAACAACTGATATGGGTGTAAAACCAGCAAAATCACAGGACTAAAGCTGAGTGCACATTACAGGTTTTTCACCCAACTACTGCTCCAATCACACGATAAATGACCATTAGGTCCGATATCGCATTAGTGTATACGCTCCACAATCAGGTTTTTTTCGTACCAAAGCACATTGTATCATTGGATCTGATTTTGGAAACTACCTAAAAATCACTATCAACGATGGAACAGTGTTGGGCAAATTCTGAAGTGTGTACGCAGTCACGACCAGCAGTGTAGGCAGATCTCTACAGAGTGTGCAGAGTCATGATTATTTCAGCAGATGGTTATGTCAGATTAGGAGCACAGATCTGAAGGTAAATTGTGTAGCACTTGTATCGGCACATCACATGACTTCAATCTAGAGGTGGGCAATTCAAATGTGTTGCACTTTTGTCAGGCTCTTGAACAAGCAGGAACCACTAATTGGTATTTTCGCTACTGAACAAGAAGGTGCGGAGTCTAAACTACCCCTGGTACTACCCGCAAGGAGGTTTGGATTTGGCTGCAAGTGGTACACAGGTCACTGTCCTCCAAGACAGTTACCAGTGTAGTGATGGATAGGAGAAGTCAGGACAGTCCAGGTCTAGCCAAATCAGGAGGAGGCGGTACCGAGGGATGATCCAAAGAGTGGTCAGACAAGCCAAGGTCACAACAGGTAGATGAGTGTAACGCAATTCAGGAGAATGATCAGGAAGCCGAAATCACAACAGAAGGCAGAAACTGGCACAATCCAGAAGAGTAGTCAAGAGAAGCCTGTTAAAATCAAGGAAGGAGCAAACAAGAATGCTGGAAACAGGAGACCTGATATTCTGATGCCAGAGTACATACTAATGATGCCAGAGCACAGTTTAAATAGAGGAAGTGTGGACCTGATTGGAGGAAAGAAGTGGGCGGTCAAACACGCTGACTGCCGAAAACAATGATAGCGTTCTGTTGCCTAGCTATGGGACGCGCTATTACGCATGCGCCCGACGGTGAAAGGACGGCCGGGGATGCTGCGTGCCTTTTGCTTAGCAACAGGACACCCCCAGCTGGAACTAACAGGTGGCCATCCCCGCTCAACGGGAGCACTGTGGGGACAGTGCCTGACAACTATTTAAACTCGATCTGACACTTCAGTGCCAGAGCAACAAGTATTCCAGCTTATCTGACTTCCTGTTCCTGTGCATTCTGCCTTGATTCTGCTTCCCTATGTTAAATCTTCAAACTGACATTCTTTGTACCAGTTCCAGGTTCCGTTTCACACTCTGCTCCTGTCTGCCTACTGATTTGTTACTCTGCTGACTACTAATGTACCAGTTTCCAGCTTGCCTGACCTTTTTTCTTTCTTCTGTGTTATACAACACAGACCTCCTGTGCACAAGTTCGGTTCATTATCTTGTCTAGTTTTCACCTACCTCCTCACTCTCCCACTTCCGCAGGGTTACATCTAGTGGCAGGCCAGAGGATCAAGACCTGTGAGTTCTCGGCAGCTAGGCTTAGTTAGACTCCTCACCCCAGGTTGGGCCAGCTCAATCTAGATTAGCACTTGGTGTCCGAACTCCTGTGGTCTGTAACAGGTGTGTACACATGAATCGGCATGCTCATCGGGATACTTTCAATCATTAGTAAAATCGTTACAGATATCTCGGTAGAAATTTTCTGAAGTGTGTACCCAGTTTAAAATGAACTGTGATTGTATCTCCCACTCCAATCAACGTAAATTTAATATAAACTAAATGATCTGTTGCAGGACACAGGGATTACATGGACTGTCACCACAGGACCAGTTTTTAATTTGTACCCGGCGGACAGGGGGAGAACTTATCGTGGACACATGGGGGAGTAAGATGGAAGGGACAGGAAGTGAGGGACAGCTGGAAGCCCTGACACATAGCAAATGCGTGGAAGAAGTTAATTTCAGAAAGTACTGTGTGTTATCCAAGATCCAGAGGTGGGGAAAGATAAGTATTACCCACTGTCTTCTACAGGACTGGCCCAACCACTGTGGAAGTCCAGCTCATCTCCACTCCAACACCCACCAATGTTTAAGAAGGAGAGACCTCAGGGTTTGCCGAAGAGAGGAAAACACTGTGGGAATTTGACCATGGATATAAGGATCTACTCCAGGGGGAAGAGTGGTTATTCATTCTGAGGATTGATTCCTGGAAGGTGTGGGGCTGACTGGTGTTGAGTTTCTGTTCTCTACCAGCAGACCCGGTGATCATCGCTGTCCTGTGTCTTGGGAAGGAGGCTGTTGCTCCATCTTGGGACCTGTCATCACCTCACACCATCAGGAGATACTCTCCACTAAATCTATACATCAATGTCAGTAACAAGGGACTAGGGGCATACTGACCTAAAAACAAGATAAGCATAAAATTGCCTTTGTGAATTGAGGCCTCCAAAGAACAGAAAAGAACTGCTGGAGATACAGCTCCTTCAAACTTGAATTTCTTGATTTAGTCTGAATTGTAACCTACACAACCTCATATAAAGGCAGCTACACTGGGCTCTTAAGAACAGTGATGAGCATGCTGACTGAATAATTATGACTGTTAGACTGAATAAGGCTTGAAGCTATGGTTCCAGCTGACTGTGAACTTTGCAGTTGTAAAACCGTCCTCCATCGAGAAGTGTAGCTGTATCTTGGATTTCTGCTATTCCAGCAATGCAGCAGTTAATTAATTGTGCTGCATTCCCCATCAGTTAAGGAGCTTGGCCTTTAAAACTCTGGCTCTCCCTGCAATAATGGGGAGATCATTTGTGAACTTATGCTGTCACACAGTTAGGGTTCCTGTGATTCAGTCATGATTCTGATCCAGACTTTCTGCTATCCTGAGTTACTGGTATATTGATTCTGTAGTCCTGGATTCCTGGCACCCCGTTCCCAATGTTCAAATCTGAGATTCTAGCACATTGTTCACAGTGTGCAAACCTGAGTCCCTGACATTGTGTTCCCAGTATGCATTCCTGAGTACAGTACTTAGCACCCTGTTCCCAGCATGCTATCCTGAGACCCAGGTATCCTGTTACCAGTGTGCCAACTTTTTACCTATGTGCAGTCCTTTGTTCCTTTAACTCTGTTCCTAGTCCCTATTTCTGAGTTCCTGGCACTCTGCTTCCAGAGCGCAATCCTGATTTTCTGAAATTCTGTTCCTGGCACCCTGCCACTAGTGCACAATCTTGTGTTCCTGACATCCTGTTATCATTGTGCAATTTTGATTTCCTGATAGAATGTTGCCAGTGTACAATCCTGAGTTCCTGATAATCTGCTACATGAGTGCAAACTTGAATCCCTGACATCTTGATAGTAATGTGCAATCTTGAGTTCCTGATGCTCTGCAACAAGTGTACAATCATGACTTCCTGGCATTTCACTATTAATGTGTAATCCTGAGTTCTGACACTCTGCTACCTATGTGCAACCTAAGGACTACAAAATCATTCTTGATTCTTATATGGTTTATATTGCTCCACTTGTGACATAATTCCTAATATGCTGAACCTGTAATCTTGAGTTTCCAGCACCCTGTTTCCATTGTATGAACATGAGTTAATTGCACCCTGTTCTCAGTGTGAAAACCTGAGCTACTGGTACCATGTTCCCAATGTGCAATCCTGAATTCCTGGCACCTTGTTCCCATCTAATTTCCTGAGTCCCTGGCATTCTGTTCCATTGTGCTATCCTGAATTCCTGGCATCCTGTTTACCAGTGTGCTATAATGAGTTCCTGGCACCCTGTTTCCAATGTGCAATCCTGAGTTCCTGGCACCTTGATCCCAATGTGTAATCCTGAGTTCCTGACACCTTGTTCCCAATGTGCAATCCTGAGTTCCAGGCACATTGATCCAAGTGTAGCAGTCCTGAGTTCCTGGCACCATACTCTGTTAGACCCTATTCCTGGAAATGACTTTATCATGAAATATTGCTCAGAGAAGATGCAAATACTCTTTCAGGACTTTTGACCTCAGAACAACTGTAGAGAAAAAAGATGATATGTCATAAACCATCCATGTTATCTATTTGACATGTAAAAATGATGTTAACACTGGAATAGATTGGAGAGAAGTTTAAAAGAAAGATATATTTGTAAGGTACCCTTTAGCACTTGATTGAAGGAATTTGGTAAAACGTATAAGATGGAATACATGACCAGTATTATACCAAACACGGCCAAATCTTTTAATAAGGTTTGGGATCCCTGGATGTCTCACTTTCAATACCGCTCCCCCTTTTCCTAATTATACCCCCTTATCATTTGTAATCCCCTCCCCTCTGAGCTCATTACTGTCACTCACCGGAGTGTGAGTGCCTCCACTCTGGTACGTGGTTCTCCATCTTTCCCGCTCACACCTGTGTGGAACCGCGGCCGTCCGCCATCCTGTCGCACTGGGCATGCGCAGGTCCCTTTAACAACTACACCTGACCACTCATGTGATTGATGGATCAATCACCCCTCCCTACTTAAGGCACCTGCAGCCTTAGGTAGTGGCCTGATCTTGAAGTCTTACTCCCAGTGAACTTCTATAGGTGTGTGCAGTTTCCAAACTGCTTCCAGCTCTACTCCTGTGTGCAGTTTCCAAACTGTTTCTAGCTCTACTCCTGTGTGCAGTTTCCAAACTGCTTCCAGCTCTACTCCTGTGTGCAGTTTCCAAACTGCTTCCAGCTCTACTCCTGTCTGCAGTTTCCAAGCTGCTTCCAGCTCTACTCCTGTGTGCAGTTTCCAAACTGCTTCCAGCTCTACTCCTGTGTGCAGTTTCCAAACTGCTTCCAGCTCTACTCCTGTGTGCAGTTTCCAAGCTGCTTCCAGCTCTACTCCTGTGTGCAGTTTCCAAACTGCTTCCAGCTCTACTCGTGCTTCAGCTTCCACGCTGCTCCATGCTCAACTCAGCGGCGGTTCCCATACCGCTACAACGCTTCACTTCTCAGCTGATTCCGGATCTACACAACTGGGTATGCTCTACTGACTATTGACTATTGCCTATTGCTCGCATACCAGTTGTATCCATTGTTGTTTGTTGCACAGGGTACAAGTACCCATATAGACTGTGTTACTGCATTGCTTCATTTAGCACAAGCTTTCACTCAAGCTACGATATCTCCTCACGCTACTACTTAGCGTTATTGTGCATATCTGCTGTGACCAGCTTCTCCTCACTGCAAGGCATCTACTCCATACAGATTATTCATTGTGCCTTCCATCTCTGCCTCACAAGACATTGCTCTACTCGCATTGTTTCCATACAGCCACAGTTTGCCTTTCAACTTCACTCTCCTGCACCTGGACAAGTCCTCATTCCTTCTCACAGCAGTGGTACATCTTGCTGCACGCAGACCACTGACTTCCCTGCTACCTACCCGCACCTGGACAAGTCCTCCTATCACAGCGGTGGTACAACTTGCTATACGCAGACCACTGACTCTCCTATTACCTACCTACACCTTGACCAGACTCCTCACCATAGCGGTGGTACAACTTGCTGAACGCAGACCACCGACTACCCTGCTTCCTACCTGCACCAGTACTATTCTTCCCATCACTGCAGTGGTACAACTTGCTGTACGCAGACCACTGACTCCTCCTCTACCTACCATCACCTATCCACGTCCACTCCTCGTGTCTACATTACCTTCAGCCTCCAGTTTACTGCTCCAAGTCGCTGACTTTCCTCTAACCATAGCTGCAAGTCGCTGACTTCCTCAGACTATCTCTACTTTCCTGCTGTGTGGCTCCAATCATTCACCTGCCTGCTTTGAGGTGCGTGCCATAACCCCGCCTCTCTAGCAGAGTTCCATCTGGTGAAACTCGGGTAAGCAACTCCTAGTGCCCGTGACAGTAAGATCAGGCCATGACAGACCCAGGATTGGAACCAACAGTTAAGGAGATGCTGCAGCATCTGGTCACTCGGGTAGAACAACAGGATGCTCGGCAGCAACATCTGTTCCAGTGTTTCCAGACTCTGGCCACCCGAGCAGTTCCTCTACAAAATGTTTCAGCGACTGTTGAACCTCCAGCGCCTTCTTCTTCCCCAGTGCCATCCCAGGTGTCTACTGCTTCCACGCTACACCTGCCTACTCCCTCAAAATATGATGGAGATCCCAAGACGTGTAGAGGTTTTTTGAATCAGTGCTCTCTCCATTTCGAGCTTCAACCTCACCATTTTGCCACTCACCGTGCCAAGATTGCCTACCTCATTTCTCTGTTTTCCGGACAGGCTCTTGCGTGGGCCTCCCCTCTGTGGGAGAGAAATGACCCCCTATTGGAGGATAGTGCACTCTTCATTTCCACGTTCCGCAAAATATTCGATGAACCAGGCCGTGTTGTCTCTGCGGCTTCCAGCATTCTCCGACTACGCCAAGGATCACACTCTGTGGCCCAGTACATCCTTCAGTTTCGGATACTCGCCTCTGAACTACAGTGGAACACCGAGGCCCTGATAGCTGCCTTCTGGCAGGGTCTGACGGATAAGATCAAAGACGCACTGACCACACAAGAGTTACCCTCCTCCTTGGACGATCTAATTTCCCTATGTCATAGGGTAGACATGATATTCCGTGAGAGGGAGTCTGAAAGAACAAGCACCTCTAAGGGGTTCACTCACCCATCACCAAGTTCGTCATCTTCCCCCTCCAGTGGAACCCATGGAGGTAGGACGTTCTAAGTTAACATCTAGAGAGAGGGATCGACGAATACAAAATAGACTCTGCATCTATTGTGCTGACCCTACTCACAGCCTGAACTCATGTCCTAAGAAGTCGGGAAATGCCAGGCCCTAACCAGTTCTGGAGAGGTAAGGTTAGTCCCTGGACTCCTCTCCATCTTCTATGGATTCCAAAGTGTGTGCATTTGATGTTACCATCTTCTCAGCCACCAAATCTTTTATCTCTCAAGCACTTCTGGATTCCGGCGCTGCCGGCAACTTTATCTCCAGTGCTCTTGTTAAACAGGGGTCCCTACCAATGGCCCCGTTAAAAACCGCCATAGCGGTCACTGCTATAGACGGCTCTCGCATTGATTAATGGACTTATCCCCCACTGTACGACTCCTTTGACCCTTTAAATTGGAGCCTTACACCGAGAGAAAATCTCTTTGCTGGTCCTTCCTGCTACTACTAGTCCCATCGTTCTTGGCCTTCCATGGCTTCAGCTTCATTCACCACAAGTTGATTGGAGTACTCCCCAAGTCACATCCTGGGGCCCGGATTGTCATTATAGATGCCTAACCCGAGTGGTACCACTCAAAATCAACAGATCATCTATAACACCTGGTCCTCCGGGTCTTCCTCCACAGTATGCCCCGTTCACTGACGTGTTCGATAAGGCGCAATCTGAACGCCTGCCACCTCATCGGGCATGGGATTGTCCCATAGATTTACTACCTGGCAAAAACCCTCCTAGGGGCCGTGTATACCCTCTCTCGCTACCAGAGACACAGGCTATGTCAGAGTATATCAAGGACAACCTTCTTCGCGGATTCATTCGACTTTCCACCTCTCCCGCTGGAGCGGGCTTCTTTTTCGTGAAAAAAAAAAGATGGGACCTTAAGACCCTGAATTGATTATCGGGGGCTCAATGCCATAACCGTAAAAAATCGGTACCCGATTCCTCTTATCACCGAACTCTTTGATCGTATAAAAGGTGCTTGGATTTTTACCAAACTTGATCTCCGTGGCACTTACAACCTAATCCGGATCAAGTCAGGCGACGAATGGAAGACAGCATTCAACACCAGGGAGGGGCATTACGAATACCTAGTTCTGCCCTTTGGACTGTGTAATGCCCCAGCTGTCTTCCAAGGATTCGTGAACGAGATCTTCCGGGACCTATTATACGTGTGCGTTGTAGTCTATCTGGACGACATTTTAATCTTCTCTCAAGATCTTGTCTCCCACCATCAACAGGTGGCAGAGGTTCTCTCCAGACTGCGGAAGAACCTCCTATTCTGCAAATTAGAAAAATGCTCCTTCGAATTATCCCAAATTCCATTCTTGGGATACATCGTGTCCGGAGTAGGTCTGGAGATGGACCCAGACAAAGTTAATGCCGTTCTACTTTGGCCCCAGCCAACTACCCTCAGGGCTATACTACGCTTCCTGGGGTTTGCAAATTATTACAGACGTTTTATCCTGAACTTCTCATCTATTGCTTCTCCTATTGTGACCCTGACCAAGAAGGACGCCAATACTAAACACTGGTCCTCCGAGGCCCTTCACGCTTTCCAAAGCCTTAAAGAAGCATTTTCTACCGCCCCTGTTCTTCGGCAGCCTGACATAAACCTTTCCTTCTTTCTCGAGGTGGACGCCTCCAATGTCGGACTAGGAGCTATTCTCTCCCAAAGATCTGAGCAACAGAAATTCCATCCTTGTGCCTTCTACTCCCGGGGTCTTCTACCCGCGGAAAAGAACTACACCATCGGTGACAAAGAACTGTTGGCAATAAAAGTCGCATTGGAGGGGTGGAGATATCTACTGGAGGGGGCTCATTATCCGGTAACCATCTTCACCGACCACAAAAATCTCCTCTATTTACAAACAGCCCAATGTCTAAACCCTCGACAGGCGAGGTGGTCACTTTTCTTTTCTCGCTTCGAACTCATTATAACGTTCAAACCTGCTGCAAAGAACAGGAAAGCAGATGCTTTATCCCGGGCATTTGCTCCTACTTCTGACATCTTGGATTCTTCCGATCATCCTATACTGGATCCCAAATGTGTGACTTTGGCCACTTCGTCCACCAATGTGCTACCGTTTGGAAGAACTCTTGTTCCGCCATCTCTACGCAAGAGAATATTGTCATGTTACCATTCTTCACGCTTCTCTGGACATTCTGGTGAACGAAAGACTTTTGAGATCCTTTCCTGGAGTTATTGGTGACCTTCTATCAGAAAGGATGTCAGAGAATTTGTGGCCGCTTGTGAGATCTGCTCTCAATTTAAGTCTTCCCACAGAACACCAGCGGGATTGCTCCAACCACTACCTATCCCTACCAAACCTTGGACCCACATAAGTATGGACTTTGTCACCAAACTTCCTCTTAGCAAGAGATTTAATACCATCTGGGTAGTGGTGGATAGATTCTCCAAGATGGTTCACTTCGTCCCTCTCACCGGATTACCATCTTCTTCTACCTTGGCTGACCATTTTATTAAAGAGATTTTTCGAATTCACGGCTGTCCGTCCGAGATTGTGTCCGATAGAGGAGTGCAGTTCGTCTCCAGATTCTGGCGAGCCGTTTGTAAAAACTTGGGTATCCGACTGTCTCTATCATCGTCTAACCATCCCCAATCAAACGGCCAGACTGAAAGGGTCAATCAGGATCTCGAGACCTTCATAAGAATCTTTTCCTCAGCCAATCAAGATAATTGGGTAGATTTACTCCCATGGGCTGAGTTTGCCCTCAATAACATGTACCATGAGTCTTCAACAAAAACTCCTTTTTTCGTGGTTTACAGTCACCATCCATCTCTCCCAGAGTTTCCTGCCCTCCCTCCCACCCAAGTCCCTGCGGTGGAGAGACTTTGTCAAAACTTTAATACCATCTGGACTCAGGTGAGATCATCCCTGAGGAAAGCATCAGCCAGATACAAATTCTTCGCAGATAAAAAGAGGCGAGCCATTCCACCACTCAAGCTTGGAGACCGTGTATGGCTTTCTACAAAAAACATCCGCTTGAAGTTCCATCCATGAAGTTTGCGCCACGCTTCATCGGACCATACAAGATCACTCAAGTCATAAATCCAGTATGCTTCAAGCTACTATTACCAAAGAACCTCCGGATCTCCAATGCCTTCCATGTCTCTCTGCTCAAACCTCTTGTTATCAATCGTTTTTCTGCTCCTCCTTCTGTACCTAAACCAGTACAGATTCATCAAGAAGAGGAGTTCGAGATCTCTCAGGTCCTGGATGCTAAAATTTCGCGAGAAACTCTCCGATTCCTCATTCATTGGAAGGGCTTCGGTCCAGAAGAACGCTCCTGGATTCGCACTGAGGACCTCAACGCTCCAGCCCTGCTTAAAAAATTCTACCAAAAATTTCCGGGCAAACCCGGTTCCAAGTGTTCTGTGCCCACCTTTAAAAGGGGGGGTACTGTCACTCACCAGAGTGTAAGTGCCTCCACTCTGGTACGTGGTTCTCCATCTTTCCCGCTCACACCTGTGTGGAACCGCGGCCGTCTGCCATCCTGTCGCACTGGGCATGCGCAGGTCCCTTTAACAACTACACCTGACCACTAATGTGATTGATGGATCAATTACCTTTCCCTACTTAAGGCACCTGCAGCCTTAGGTAGTGGCCTGATCTTGAAGTCTCACTCCCATTGAACTTCTATAGGTGTGTGCAGTTTCCAAACTGCTTCCAGCTCTACTCCTGTGTGCAGTTTCCAAACTGCTTCCAGCTCTACTCCTGTGTGCAGTTTCCAAGCTGCTTCCAGCTCTACTCCTGTGTGCAGTTTCCAAACTGCTTCCAGCTCTACTCGTGCTTCAGCTACCACGCTGCTCCCTGCTCAACTCAGCGGCGGTTCCCATACCACTACAACGCTTCACTTCTCAGCTGATTCCGGATCTACACAACTGGGTGTGCTCTACTGACTATTGACTATTGCCTATTGCTCGCATACCAGTTGTATCCATTGTTGTTTGCTGCACAGGGTATAAGTACCCATATAGACTGTGTTACTGCATTGCTTCATTTAGGACAAGCTTTCACTCAAGCTACGATATCTCCTCACGCTACTACTTAGCGTTATTGTGCATATCTGCTGTGACCAGCTTCTCCTCACTGCAAGGCATCTACTCCATACAGACTATTCATTGTGCCTTCCATCTCTGCCTCACAAGACATTGCTCTACTCGCGTTGTTTCCATACAGCCACAGTTTGCCTTTCAACTTCACTCTCCTGCACCTGGACAAGTCCTCATTCCTTCTCACAGCAGTGGTACAACTTGCTGCACGCAGACCACTGACTTCCCTGCTACCTACCCGCACCTGGACAAGTCTTCCTATCACAGCGGTGGTACAACTTGCTATACGCAGACCACTGACTCTCCTATTACCTACCTACACCTGGACCAGACTCCTCACCATAGCGGTGGTACAACTTGCTGAACGCAGACCACCGACTACCCTGCTTCCTACCTGCACCAGTACTATTCTTCCCATCACTGCAGTGGTACAACTTGCTGTACGCAGACCCCTGACTCCTCCTCTACCTACCATCACCTATCCACGTCCACTCCTCGTGTCTACATTATCTTCAGCCTCCAGTTTACTGCTCCAAGTCGCTGACTTTCCCCTAACCATAGCTGCAAGTCACTGACTTCCTCAGATTATCTCTACTTTCCTGCTGTTGTGTGGCTCCAATCATTCACCTGCCTGCTTTGAGGTGCGTGCCATAACCCCGCCTCTCTAGCAGAGTTCCATCTGGTGAAACTCGGGTAAGCAACTCCTAGTGCCCGTGACAATTACTTTTTGACTCAAGAGTGTTCTCTCCCACACCTCCCCATCTCCCCCCCCCCCCCTCATTCCTCATTTTCTTATTTATCCTTCTCTATTTTTTCCTTCTTCTCTTTTCTTTCTTTTCTTTCAAATATAAAAATATACCGGTCTCTTTTTCTCTCATAGAATCTGATTTATTTTCTCTCCTATACACGGAGAGTTCTGCTTATCTACTCTTTGAATTGAATATATTCTGTTTGATATACTATGTATATTTTTGCATTGTTAATTCTTTATGACCGTCAATAAACACTTGTTTAAAAAAAAAAAAAATGGTGACTAGAGTTAAACAGACTTCACCACTGTGTTCTGTACAAAACCAGCAGCCTTCTAGAACTATATTTCCCAACCCATCACACTGAAATACCCACAAATCATCATCATCATCATCATCATCTATTTATGCAAATTCCTGATTATACAAATTACTGACAACATGGACAGTAGGATGTTGCAGACCATATAGTAACAAGAACCTTAATATAACCTTCAACAAATGTTACAAAGGTCTCCACAGCTGTAGCAATTTACACAGCAGGACTGAGCCTCATTACCAAAGTAATGCCCTATTTATTTAAATAGCAGATGGTTTAGGAAAATTGTGCAACAGGGATTGGAGAAAAACTTTCAGCTGCTAACATCTACAAGTAACCATAGATAACTTGAAGTTTGAAACAGGATACAAAAATTATACCTGTGTATACTTGTACTTGTGATGGTGGATCACCACACAAAATATTCAGTGACAGTTACTGAGAGACATCAAAGCATAAAAACCATAATCAGGACATTCTTTTTAAATCTCTTTATTTTTACACTTTGTACAAATAAAAAACAACATTGCAGAACATATTCAGCAAACAGTAAAAAGAAAAACATAATAACAGAAATATATAAGTTCCACAATATAACTTGTAAAATGATTGAAACGTTACAAAGTGTTTCTTTTTAATGATATTGTAATGGAGATAAGAAAGGCTGGGGACATGTTTGTTTGGAAGAGAGGGAAAGGTAGAAGTGTTGGAGTGGAAGAGGGGAGGGGGGGGGGGGAGCCATGATTTCTCATTTACCTGTTTCCCGGGACTGGGGAGTCATGTAAACTATACCGCAGTGTCCATGTCTCACAAAATTTAGGGAGTGAGTCGTTAAGGAGTGCTGTAATATACTCCATGGATGAGATGTGCCATAACCTGTTTATTAATTCGGGTTTGGTAGGGGGAAGAGATTTTTTCCAGGCTCGAGCTATTAATAATTTGTAGGCTTGACTGTTAGGAACCCCCACAGCCAGCAACACAAAACCCGGAGTCTGCTCAGAAGTCTGGTTTTCGCGGGAGCCCCTAGTGGTGGGGACAGACTTGGCCGCAGACAGCTGAGGGTCGTGAATTGTGTGCAGACTGGGGAGAACCCAGCGATAGAAGGTGGGAGCAATAGCAGAGTGAGGTCAGGCAAGGGTCGAGGCTTTTCTGACACTTGCATTAATAGATACCTTAGCTATTCGTTTTCGAACTGCAGAGGACATTCTTGATTTTAAAAATTTAATTTTCTTTAATTTTAAAATGTAAGTGACAAGTGTTAGGAACAGCAAGTAATTGCTGTTTCCATTTGGGTGCTGCAGTGTTCCATCCTGTAGGATGTCAGCCTGGGTGTGATCACATGAACTCCACTCACCTGCAGCTTAATCTGACACCTGCCCTAATTGGTTACTGTTGCTTTAAATACTTGTCAAGTGCACTGAACCATTGTCGGTTATAGTGTTCACACGCTTACTTCACCGTGTGCCTGTGCATGTTCTGCTTTTGTCTGATACTTGGATTTGGCCTGTGCCCGTGACCTGGCTACTTCTGATTAGAGATGCTCGAGCTCGGTTTTCCGAAAACCGAGTCCACCCAAACATTGCAGATCTGAGTACTGAGCCGAGCCGGCTCGGTACTTTTGCGAGCCCTCGGAACTGAAAATGAGGCAAAACGTCATTGTTGCGTCATTGGATCTAATGAGTTTTGGATTCTATAAGTACCACCCTCCACAGAGATCCGGCGCCATTTCACAGACACAGAAGGGGTAGCAGCATTCTTGGCAGTCTCCAGTGCAGTTGCCCAGTGTCATAGCTAAAACACAGGATGGGTGGCAGTGTTCTTAACAGTCTCCAGTGATATTGTACTGTGCCATAGCTCACACCGAAACAGGAGGGAAGACAGTGTTCTTCTTATCAGTCTCCTCTCCCATTATATTGCTCTGTGCCATTACTCATACAGAAACAGGAGGGGTGGTAATGTTCTTATAAGTCTCCAGTGACATTGTCTGTGCTATTGCTCATACAGAGACAGGAGGGGTGGTAATGTTCTTATAAGTCTTCAGTGACATTGCACTGTGCTATTGCTCATACAGAAACAGGAGGGGTGGTAGTGTCCTTGTCACATTCCAGTCACATTGCTCATACAGAACCAGGAGGGTGGCAGTGTTCTTATAAGTCTCCAGTGACATTGATATGTGCCATTGATTATACAGAAACAGCAGGTGTGGCAGTGTTCTTATAAGTCTCTAGTGACATTGTTCTGTGCCATTGCTCATACAGAAACAGGAGGGGTGGCAGTGATCTTGTCACTCTCCAGTTACATTGTTCTTGTCACTCTCCAGTCTCCAGTCACATTGTTCTTGTCATTGTCCAGTCTATTAAAGTAATTCTATCGTTTTCAAATAAGCATTGCATAGGCGATTGTATTGTGTTTCTAACGCACAAAGTGATTTATTTTAGATGTAAATAGTCAACAATTCAATACATTATTATATTATGATACAGTACAGTACAGCCAATACCAAAAGATACATACATACCGCTGCTATCGCATGCGCTCGCTGCGCTAACCACGGGCACCCCTGGACAGTGATTCACCTTTGAATACTGTGATCAGTGAAGTCTGAGAACTGGGTGCACAGCTATGATCATATATACACAGTCAGTGTTACAGAGAACAATGCAAATGACGTGGCTTGCTTCTTTAGATCCAGAGATCAGATGGGTCCAGGCTAAACAGGTCATAGGCTGATTCAATCTAAGGAATCCAAAGGTGGGGTCGTCTCTCCAGGGGATGAGCTCCTTTCTTCCCGCCAATGCTCCAGTTACAATTAGCATTTCATAGCCAGCATCATACAAAGGTTTAATCCCTAACATCAATAACTAGAGTATGCAATATGCGATCTCTTTAGCGATGGAACCGGACAGCTGCTGATGAATAGGGTTTTAATATGATACTAGGCATGATACCTTTCCTATAACCTGAACCTTGAATATCACTGAAGTGTACATATAACCATTATATATATATATAGACTAATAATAAACCAAATACTATCTGCTCATAAATTACAGTGCAACGGAACCAATATGAATATGAATTATATAAATAACTAAATGTTGTAATGCGAGTGTGTGCGTGCGTATTTTACCGTGCGATCGCATCATGCCACGTGTTACGTGGCGTACGGATCGCAATCGCACGGCAAAACAATATTAACCAATATACTTTCGTTCATCCAATTATACGACTTCGACAAGTCTCAGTGCTGTTGCTCACACAGAAACAGGGGTAGCAGTGTTCTTGTCACTCTCCAGTCACATTGTTATTGTTACTCTCCAGTCTCCAGTCACATTGCCCTGTGCCATTGATATGGATTCACATCAGTCCACAGAGCTCCAGGAGCACCAAGCAGCTGCTGGCACCAGTTATAATGATACTAATCCCTCTAAGTTTTATCTCCTACATGCTGTTGCAGAATGCCGAAAATGACCCAAATTATTTTGGGACACAGACAGCATTTCCTGCATGTCACTGTCATTTTTTAAAAAGCTCTGTACCACCAAGTTGATTATGTGAGCAAAACAGGGAATGTGATGGAATTCTCCCCGTTTTAATGCTCTCACAATATTGGTGGTGTTATCAGAAATTACATATCCTTAGGAGAGTCCAAGCAGGATAAACCATGTTGCATTGACATCCCTTATTTTTTCAAACAGGTTGTCAGCGGTATGCCTCTTAGTGTGTCGGTGATACACAAATTGAGGATAGCACTTTGTATTTGCAAAAGAATGAGTGGGATATTTGTGTAGCTGACATCGGCGCTAATGAGTATGTTGATGAGGATGATGTTGTTTGTATAAGTCCTGCACCAGTGGAAACAGTTCTTACCAGTGATAAGAATAAGGTCATTGGCATGCCTGGGCATAAGACCAAAAAATCCACCTCTTATGTGTGAAATTATTTTTACCTCATCCTTACAACCGTTGTCTAGCCATTTGTAAAGCCACACCGACAACACCTTCCTCATCAATATCCTCCTAGTGATCGGAGTTAGTCCTGCATCCAAGTTGCTAATGCTAGTTGACTTCTCCCCTCTCCAGGATTCTTCTGAAGAATTCTTTAGCGTTAGTCCCGCTGCTGCTGCTGCTGTTGGGGGTGGATCTTCAACCCAGAAGTAGACCAAGAAGAAGACTACTAGTAGTTTACAACAATTGACTGTTAAACAATCCTTTGCAAGAGGAAGCAAGTGTGAAAGCTGTCACCAGTTGCAAAGCGGATCACAGATGCCATGGTGACTATGCTAGTATTAGATCTGCGTCCGATATCCACAATTAATGCAGCTGGTATTAGACAGTTAATTGAGGTACTGTGTCTCTGTTCAGGGGCGCACACAGGATTTTAAAAGGGGGGGTTTCCCCCCACCCCCGAAAAAACTACAATACAGCACCGCCGTGGACGCTTCTTTAACAGCGCCGCGGCTGCTGTACAGTACAGTGCCGCTATGTAGGGGCACTGTTTAGCCCCCGATCTTTGCGGAGGGGAGGGGTTTCTGGAGACCCAGAAACCCCCCCTGCGTGCGACCCTGCTGTTATCAAATTCTATCACATTACCCTTTTATTAGAAAAGCAATTCCTCACCTCTACCAGGAGGTTCTATAAAATGTAATTATTAGGCTACAAAATGCCATTCTATCCACTGTACACTTAACCATGGATATGTCGAAAGGCGGAACTGGGCAAATTAAAGATTTTATGACTGTGACACCCCACTGGGTTGGTAAATCGCCTTCAGCAGCAGGAACAGCAGCAGCATGTTTATGACAACGCCAGATTTTGCAGAGGCTACGCTGTGTATTACCGGAGGCATACTGCTGACAACCTGTTAAAAAATGAAGGGATGTCATTGCAACATGGCTTATCCTGTTTGGACTCTCCTGAGGATATGTCATTTCTGATAACTTCACAAATATTGTGACTGCATTAGAGCTTGTATGAATTCCATCACATTCCTTGTTATGTTCACATGATCAACTTGGTGGTACAGAGTTTTTTGAAAAATTACAGGGACGGGCAGGAGATGCTGTCTGTGACTCAAAAAAATTTGTGACATTTTCTGCATTCTGCAACAGCATGTAGGAAATTGGTGCAGCTGCAAAAACAATTTATTTTGCCCTGCGAATAACTGAAGCAAGAGGTGGTAACAAGGTGGAATTCCACACTTTATATGCTTGTGAGGATGGAGGAACAGCAAAACGCCAATCAGAAGTGACTAGATTGTTTCTCACAAACAGCACTCACCTGAGCCTGTGTGACACAGGGTTAACCAAAAAAACTCCCCAAAGGCTGATCCCTGTACCTGCTCTGTAACTGAGCCACAGAGTGTATAGGTAATTTGTTATTGAAATTTGCTATCCATTCTAGAACTATGCTCAGCTGGAACTAGTTTTAATTGGAGACAAAAGACAAACATAAACACTGAACTGAACAGACACTGTAATTGTGGGGGTTGGGTTTTATAGACATACAATACATTTCCAAATGTATGTGAACGCCAGAACATCACATCCATAACATGGGCATTAATATGAAGTTGGTTGCTGCTATAACAGCATCCTACTGGTGAAGGCTGTATGCTACATTTTAGCATTTGGCTGCAGCGATTCACATCCATTCAACCACAAGAATATTAGTGACACGGGAACTGATATTGGGTGATAACATCAACTTGCAGTCAACGGTCCAATTCAAGGTGTGCTTCGGGATTAAGGGCATGGCTCTGTGCAGGCTAATCAATTTCCAGGCCAAACTCGGGAAACCATTTTTTTATGGACCTTGCTTGGGACACTGGTGCATTGTCATGTTGAAACAGGAAAGGGCCATCCCCAAACTGTTGTCACAAAGTTGAAAGCACATAATTCTTTAGAATGCCATTGTATGCTGTATCATTAAAATTTTTCTTCCCTGGAACTAAGGGGCCCAAGCCGAACCATGAAACACAGCCCTAGACATTACTTCTCCAGCAAACTTTACAGTTTCATACAGGTAGGAAGCATCAGGGGCTGGCTGGCAGACTTTAGTCCAGGGGGCAAGCACCTTACACTGGCCCATAAGTAGCGGACCATCCTTAAAGTGTGGTTTTCGGTACAATATATATTTATTAATATAAAAAAGACTATTTTAGTGTTGCTCAAGCCAGCGATACGTTATTATTATTATGACTGATAAATCTTAAATATTGCATTTCATTTTATATGTTTCTTCTCCCTACAGCACTTTATTTTTTTTATTTATTTTTACACATACCTGCCTGATTATAATGGGGTATAAATCATATAACAATAGATTATATAATAATGTTTTATTGCAGTACTGAACATTGGGGCTGATTTATCAAAATGCAAAAAGCCCTTTTGCTTTAAAAAGCTGGGAGCATATTGACTAAACTGCAGTTTTGAAGAAGTGGAGATGTTGCCTTTAGCAACCAATCAGATTCTAGCTGTCAGAAGAATAGAATGTAGAATGAACTAAATAAATGATAACTAGAATGTGATTGGTTGCTATAGGCAACATCTCCACATTTTCAAACCCGCAGTTTAGTAAATATACCACCCACTGATGTGTTTGCGAGCAAAAGGGCTTGTTTTTTGCGTTACATTATATATTAATAATGTTATTATTTGTTTTAGGGTTAACCTAAAACAAATAATATGAGGGATGAAATTGGGAGGCGGAGCAAAGCACTAGGTGTCAATCTGACAACCTGGCCCAGAGCTGGGGGGCCAGGGTGTACTTTAGACAGGGGGGCCCTATAATGTAACATGGTTATCATTTTAGACAAATACACATGCAATACTGTGCATACTACAGTTAGGTGCACGCAGTTCTGCCTTCATGAGTAGTACAGTGTGAAGCGGGATATACCTCCCAACTGTCCTTTCATTCAGACCAAATCCTGACTAAGTGAGACAGTCACCCAAATTCGGGACTGGTCCAAGAGATTCAGGACAGTTGTCACATTGTCTTGCTCTCTCCTACCTGTTCCTGTCATTTTCACCACCTGTGGCTGCTGGTCTCTTTAGATCAGTTGCTGCTTGTCTGGATCCTGGAATGTTGGAGGCCCTATATGGAAAAAAAATGAGTACATGAAATTTAGAAATCTCCAACCTGCTCGATGTTAAATCAAAATAGCACACACGTTTTATAATTAGGCCTCCCTCCAGCACCAACATTAAAATAATTGCATTCACATTTGATAAATAGATCTATTTCCCTCCAACTAGCCCCAACATTAAATTAATAGCATACACATTTAAATCTATTTCCTTCCATCCAAACAGCCCCAGCAATAATTTAAATAGCATTTACATTTAACAAATATAACCATTTTGTACAATAATCACAGGCATTAAATAATACATAATCACATTTAATAAATAGACTTCATTTTCCCCAAACAGCCCACAATCAATAAATAGCACACAAACCACCCCAGCATTAAATTAAAGGTCCAAATACCCGATCATAAATTCATAGGCCCCACTATTAGATTAAATTGCCCCACTATCACCCCACAAATAAAATAGCACCTAATAAGTAGCCCCCACCTGCACTCCACAATTAAATTAATAGCCTACCTCCCACATTATATTAAGACACCCCCCTCCCTCACACACACTACATTCATTTGCTGGCCCCCTCACACACACTATACTCATTTGCTGGCCCCCACACACCAGGGGCAGGATTTACTGCTACCTAGGCAACTGCCTAGGGCCTAGCGCCGCCAGAGCCGGCGGTAAGCGAGGAAGGCAAGGCGGAGGATCGCTTCCCTCCGCCTGCCATCCCCCTCTGTCTGCTGGCAAAATCGCGGCCGAGATAAAAGAGGGGGGAAAAAAAATAGCACATGACAGCGTGGCTGGCGGCTCCCAGCAGTCTCCTCTCCAGAATGCTCACTGAAAATGTCGTCAGGCGTGACGTCATCACGCCCAACGTCATTTTCAGTGAGGAATCGGAAGAGTGGAGTCAGCGCGACGTAGAAGAAAGCAGAAAGCAAGACAAGAAGAACATAAAAGAAGAAAAAAGAAGAGAAGAAAAGAAAAAAAGGCAATAGAAAGGTAAGTAAAATTATGTTATATCATATACATATTAGTGTGTTTGGGACCAGTGTATATATAATATGTGTGTTTGAGGGGCTAGTGTATTTATATTACGTGTGTGTGTGTGTGAGGGGCCAGTATATATATAGTATGTGTGTGTGTGTGTGTGTGTGTGTGAGATCGGCCAGTATATATATAGTACGTGTGTGTGGTGTGTGTGTGTGTGTGAGGGGCCAGTATATATATATATAGTATGTGTGTGTGTGTGTGTGTGTGTGTGAGATCGGCCAGTATATATATAGTAGGTGTGTGTGTGTGTGTGTGAAGGGCCAGTATATATATATGTATATATATATATATATATATATATATAATATATATATATATATATAGTACGTGTGTGTTTGTGTGAGTGGCCAGTGTATATATATTACGTGTGTGTGAGTGGCCAGTATATATAAATAGTACGTGTGTGTGTGTGTGTGTGGTGTGTGTTTGTGTGAGAGGGCCAGTGTATATATTATTATGTGTGTGTGTGAGGGGCCAGTGTACATATATTGTGTGTGTGTGTGAGGGGTCAGTGTATATCTATTATAGTACATGTGTGTGTGAGGGGCCAGTGTATATATATTATGTGTGTGTTTGTGAGGAGCCAGTGTATATATATTATGTGGGGGTGGTGTAACAGATACTGGATACACTACTAATCTTGATTACCGCTGCTTACCTGAGGTGCGTACCTGAGAAGGGGGGTCCGGAGCCGCAATCACTGGTGCAGGAGGTCCGGTGGCCACTAATGTGTTCTGAACAACGTCCAGCCCGAGTGGATAAGCTCTGGAGGAATTTTAAAAGTTGCTCTTGGTTCGCCTTCTGTTGTCCATTCTTCCCACTAAATGCTCCAGTAGATCTTTAGCCGCTGGATCCATGGTCAGAGCAAACTGTAACGGATTACTGGATACACTACTAATTTTGATTAGCGCTGTCTTACCCTGAGGTGCGGAGTCTAACAATCTCACAGGTATTCACCAAGAACCGCCGCAAAGCGGGATGGGCTTTGCTGCCAGGAGTCGCAGGTTGCGGTCCTCAGGTTTGCCTCAAGATGTAGTACAGTGGAATTAAAGCAGGGTGAGAATAGTCGGACAGGCCGGTTGGTATACAAGTAGGCAATGCAGACAGAATCGGGAAACAATCTCGGGGTCAATCAAACGGGTCGGTACACGGGTCACCAGAACAGATGCGAAGTCAGCTAGTCGGGTCGGTACACAGAAATGGCAGATAAACGTATAGAGGAAGGAGCGTGAGACAATCCGGGTCAGGAGCACAGGCAATCAGGGAGGTCAGCAAGTCGGGTCGGTACACAGGAGAAACAGAATCCAGAATGGTCATAAAGGAGGACACAGGAATCAGGAGCCAGGAACAGGTAAGTTGCTCTGACACTCCTAGAGCGCTGTTTAAATAGGAAGCCCCAGATTTGAATTCCCCGCCCTAGGTCTGGCGGTCATGTGACCGCCAAACCCGGAAGTGCGGTTTCCAGGTCCGACTGAGCGGCGGGGGAGCGAGGAGTGGTAAGTGTATAGTGCTATGGATTGTTTCAGGGAGGGGGGAGTGCTCAAACCAGTATCTTGCCTAGCGCCCCATGAGGTCTAAATCATACTTACCAACTTCCTGAAGTTGGTGTCTGGGAGCCTCCCTGGGTGTGCGGGGGGCAGAGCTCCAAAATTGCGGCATTTATATTGACCACAAACACACACTACTTTCTTATGCTGACCACAAACACACACTACTTTCATATGCTGACCACAAACACACACTACATTCATATGCTGACCACAAACACACACTACATTCATATGTTGACGACAAACACACACTACTTTCTTATGCTGACCACAAACACACAGTACATTCATATGCTGACCACACGCACACTACATTCATATGCTGACCACAAACACACACTACATTCATATGTTGACGACAAACACACACTACTTTCTTATGCTGACCACAAACACACACTACATTCATATGCTGACCACAAGCACACATTACATTCATATGCTGACCACAAACACACACTACTTTCTTATGCTGACCACAAACACACACTACATTCATATATTGACCACAAACACACACTACATTCATATGCTGACCACAAACACACACTACATTATTATGCTGACCATAAACACACATTACATTCATATGCTGACCACACACACACACATTACATTCATATGCAGACCATAAACAAACATTACATTCATATGCTGACCACACACACTACATTCATATGCTGACCACAAACACACACTACATTCATATTCTGAAAACAAACACACACTAAATTAATATGCTGACCACAAGCACACATTACATTCATATGCTGACCACAAACACACACTACATTCATATATTGACCACAAACACACACTACATTCATATATTGACCACAAACACACACTACATTCTTATGCTGACCACAAACACACTCTACATTCATATGCTGACCACAAACACACACTACATTCATATGCTAACCACAAACACACACTACATTCATATATTGACCACAAACACACACTACATTCATATGCTGACCACAAACACACACTACATTCATATGTTGACGACAAACACACACTACATTCATATATTGACCACAAACACACACTACTTTCTTATGCTGACCACAAACACACACTACTTTCATATGCTGACCACAAACACACACTACATTCATATGCTGACCACAAACACACACTACATTCATATGTTGACGACAAACACACACTACTTTCTTATGATGACCACAAACACACAGTACATTCATATGCTGACCACACGCACACTACATTCATATGCTGACCACAAACACACACTACATTCATATGTTGACGACAAACACACACTACTTTCTTATGCTGACCACAAACACACACTACATTCATATGCTGACCACAAGCACACATTACATTCATATGCTGACCACAAACACACACTACTTTCTTATGCTGACCACAAACACACACTACATTCATATATTGACCACAAACACACACTACATTCATATGCTGACCACAAACACACACTACATTATTATGCTGACCATAAACACACATTACATTCATATGCTGACCACACACACACACATTACATTCATATGCAGACCATAAACAAACATTACATTCATATGCTGACCACACACACTACATTCATATGCTGACCACAAACACACACTACATTCATATTCTGAAAACAAACACACACTAAATTAATATGCTGACCACAAGCACACATTACATTCATATGCTGACCACAAACACACACTACATTCATATATTGACCACAAACACACACTACATTCATATATTGACCACAAACACACACTACATTCTTATGCTGACCACAAACACACTCTACATTCATATGCTGACCACAAACACACACTACATTCATATGCTAACCACAAACACACACTACATTCATATATTGACCACAAACACACACTACATTCATATGCTGACCACAAACACACACTACATTCATATGTTGACGACAAACACACACTACATTCATATATTGACCACAAACACACACTACTTTCTTATGCTGACCACAAACACACACTACTTTCATATGCTGACCACAAACACACACTACATTCATATGCTGACCACAAACACACACTACATTCATATGTTGACGACAAACACACACTACTTTCTTATGCTGACCACAAACACACAGTACATTCATATGCTGACCACACGCACACTACATTCATATGCTGACCACAAACACACACTACATTCATATGTTGACGACAAACACACACTACTTTCTTATGCTGACCACAAACACACACTACATTCATATGCTGACCACAAGCACACATTACATTCATATGCTGACCACAAACACACACTACTTTCTTATGCTGACCACAAACACACACTACATTCATATATTGACCACAAACACACACTACATTCATATGCTGACCACAAACACACACTACATTCATATGCTGACCACAAGCACACACTACTTTCTTATGCTGACCACAAACACACACTACATTCATATGCTGACCACAAACACACACTACATTAATATGCTGACCACAAGCACACACTACATTCATATGCTGACCACAAACACACACTACTTTCTTATGCTGACCACAAACACACACTACATTCATATGCTGACCACAAACACACACTACATTCATATGTTGACCACAAACACAGACTACTTTCTTATGCTGACCACAAACACACACTACATTCATATACTGACCACAAACACACACTACATTCTTATGCTGACCACAAACACACACTACATTCATATGCTGACCACAAACACACACTACATTCATATGCTTACCACACACACACACTACTTTCTTATGCTGACCACAAACACACACTACATTCATATGCTGACCACAAACACACACTACATTCATTTGCTGACCACAAACACACACTACATTCTTATGCTGACCACAAACACACACTACTTTCTTATGCTGACCACAAACACACACACTACATTCATATGCTGACAACAAACACACACTACTTTCTTATGCTGACCACAAACACACACTACATTCTTATGCTGACCACAAACACACACTACTTTCTTATGCTGACCACGAACACACACTACATTCTTATGCTGACCACAAACACACACTACTTTCTTATGCTGACCACAAACACACACTACATTCTTATGCTAACCACAAACACACACACTACATTCATATGCTGACCACAAACACACACACACTACATTCATATACTGACCACAAACACACACACACTACATTCATATACTGACTACAAACACACACTACATTTATATGCTCACCACAAACACACACTACTTTCTTATGCTGACCAATAACACACACTACATTCATATGCTGACCACAAACACACACTACATTCATATGCTGACCACAAACACACACTACATTCTTATGCTCACCACAAACACACACTACTTTCCTATGCTGACCACAAACACACACTACATTCTTATGCTGACCACAAACACACACACTACATTTATATACTGACCACAAACACACACTACATTCATATGCTGACCACAAGCACACATTACATTCATATGCTGACCACAAACACACACTACTTTCTTATGCTGACCACAAACACACACTACATTCATATATTGACCACAAACACACACTACATTCATATGCTGACCACAAACACACACTACATTCATATGCTGACCACAAGCACACACTACTTTCTTATGCTGACCACAAACACACACTACATTCATATGCTGACCACAAACACACACTACATTCATATGCTGACCACAAGCACACACTACATTCATATGCTGACCACAAACACACACTACTTTCTTATGCTGACTACAAACACACACTACATTCATATGCTGACCACAAACACACACTAAATTCATATGTTGACCACAAACACACACTACTTTCCTATGCTGACCACAAACACACACTACATTCATATACTGACCACAAACACACACTACATTCTTATGCTGACCACAAACACACACTACATTCATATGCTGACCACAAACACACACTACATTCATATGCTGACCACACACACACACACACTACTTTCTTATGCTGACCACAAACACACACTACATTCATATGCTGACCACAAACACACACTACATTCATTTTCTGACCACAAACACACACTACATTCTTATGTTGACCACAAACACACACTACTTTCTTATGCTGACCACAAACACACACACTACATTCATATGCTGACCACAAACACACACTACTTTCTTATGCTGACCACAAACACACACTACATTCTTATGCTGACCACAAACACACACTACATTCTTATGCTGACCACAAACACACACTACTTTCTTATGCTGACCACAAACACACACTACATTCATATATTGACCACAAACACACACTACTTTCTTATGCTGACCACAAACACACACTACTTTCATATGCTGACCACAAACACACACTACATTCATATGCTGACCACAAACACACACTACATTCATATGCTGACCACAAACACACACTACATTCATATGTTGACGACAAACACACACTACTTTCTTATGCTGACCACAAACACACAGTACATTCATATGCTGACCACACGCACACTACATTCATATGCTGACCACAAACACACACTACATTCATATGTTGACGACAAACACACACTACTTTCTTATGCTGACCACAAACACACACTACATTCATATGCTGACCACAAGCACACATTACATTCATATGCTGACCACAAACACACACTACTTTCTTATGCTGACCACAAACACACACTACATTCATATATTGACCACAAACACACACTACATTCATATGCTGACCACAAACACACACTACATTATTATGCTGACCATAAACACACATTACATTCATATGCTGACCACACACACACACATTACATTCATATGCAGACTATAAACAAACATTACATTCATATGCTGACCACACACACTACATTCATATGCTGACCACAAACACACACTACATTCATATTCTGAAAACAAACACACACTAAATTAATATGCTGACCACAAGCACACATTACATTCATATGCTGACCACAAACACACACTACATTCATATATTGACCACAAACACACACTACATTCATATATTGACCACAAACACACACTACATTCTTATGCTGACCACAAACACACTCTACATTCATATGCTGACCACAAACACACACTACATTCATATGCTAACCACAAACACACACTACATTCATATATTGACCACAAACACACACTACATTCATATGCTGACCACAAACACACACTACATTCATATGTTGACGACAAACACACACTACATTCATATATTGACCACAAACACACACTACTTTCTTATGCTGACCACAAACACACACTACTTTCATATGCTGACCACAAACACACACTACATTCATATGCTGACCACAAACACACACTACATTCATATGTTGACGACAAACACACACTACTTTCTTATGCTGACCACAAACACACACTACATTCATATGCTGACCACAAGCACACATTACATTCATATGCTGACCACAAACACACACTACTTTCTTATGCTGACCACAAACACACACTACATTCATATATTGAGCACAAACACACACTACATTCATATGCTGACCACAAACACACACTACATTCATATGCTGACCACAAGCACACACTACTTTCTTATGCTGACCACAAACACACACTACATTCATATGCTGACCACAAACACACACTACATTCATATGCTGACCACAAACACACACTACTTTCTTATGCTGACCACAAACACACACTACTTTCATATGCTGACCACAAACACACACTACATTCATATGCTGACCACAAACACACACTACATTCATATGCTGACCACAAACACACACTACATTCATATGTTGACGACAAACACACACTACTTTCTTATGCTGACCACAAACACACAGTACATTCATATGCTGACCACACGCACACTACATTCATATGCTGACCACAAACACACACTACATTCATATGTTGACGACAAACACACACTACTTTCTTATGCTGACCACAAACACACACTACATTCATATGCTGACCACAAGCACACATTACATTCATATGCTGACCACAAACACACACTACTTTCTTATGCTGACCACAAACACACACTACATTCATATATTGACCACAAACACACACTACATTCATATGCTGACCACAAACACACACTACATTATTATGCTGACCATAAACACACATTACATTCATATGCTGACCACACACACACACATTACATTCATATGCAGACCATAAACAAACATTACATTCATATGCTGACCACACACACTACATTCATATGCTGACCACAAACACACACTACATTCATATTCTGAAAACAAACACACACTAAATTAATATGCTGACCACAAGCACACATTACATTCATATGCTGACCACAAACACACACTACATTCATATATTGACCACAAACACACACTACATTCATATATTGACCACAAACACACACTACATTCTTATGCTGACCACAAACACACTCTACATTCATATGCTGACCACAAACACACACTACATTCATATGCTAACCACAAACACACACTACATTCATATATTGACCACAAACACACACTACATTCATATGCTGACCACAAACACACACTACATTCATATGTTGACGACAAACACACACTACATTCATATATTGACCACAAACACACACTACTTTCTTATGCTGACCACAAACACACACTACTTTCATATGCTGACCACAAACACACACTACATTCATATGCTGACCACAAACACACACTACATTCATATGTTGACGACAAACACACACTACTTTCTTATGCTGACCACAAACACACACTACATTCATATGCTGACCACAAGCACACATTACATTCATATGCTGACCACAAACACACACTACTTTCTTATGCTGACCACAAACACACACTACATTCATATATTGACCACAAACACACACTACATTCATATGCTGACCACAAACACACACTACATTCATATGCTGACCACAAGCACACACTACTTTCTTATGCTGACCACAAACACACACTACATTCATATGCTGACCACAAACACACACTACTTTCTTATGCTGACCACAAACACACACTACATTCATATGCTGACCACAAACACACACTACATTCATATGTTGACCACAAACACAGACTACTTTCTTATGCTGACCACAAACACACACTACATTCATATACTGACCACAAACACACACTACATTCTTATGCTGACCACAAACACACACTACATTCATATGCTGACCACAAACACACACTACATTCATATGCTGACCACAAACACACACTACATTCATTTGCTGACCACAAACACACACTACATTCTTATGCTGACCACAAACACACACTACTTTCTTATGCTGACCACAAACACACACACTACATTCATATGCTGACAACAAACACACACTACTTTCTTATGCTGACCACAAACACACACTACATTCTTATGCTGACCACAAACACACACTACTTTCTTATGCTGACCACAAACACACACTACAATCTTATGCTGACCACAAACACACACTACTTTCTTATGCTGACCACAAACACACACTACATTCTTATGCTAACCACAAACACACACACTACATTCATATGCTGACCACAAACACACACACACTACATTCATATACTGACCACAAACACACACACACTACATTCATATACTGACTACAAACACACACTACATTTATATGCTCACCACAAACACACACTACTTTCTTATGCTGACCACAAACACACACTACATTCATATGCTGACCACAAACACACACTACATTCATATGCTGGCCACAAACACACACTACATTCTTATGCTCACCACAAACACACACTACTTTCCTATGCTGACCACAAACACACACTACATTCTTATGCTGACCACAAACACACACACTACATTTATATACTGACCACAAACACACACTACATTCATATGCTGACCACAAGCACACATTACATTCATATGCTGACCACAAACACACACTACTTTCTTATGCTGACCACAAACACACACTACATTCATATATTGACCACAAACACACACTACATTCATATGCTGACCACAAACACACACTACATTCATATGCTGACCACAAGCACACACTACTTTCTTATGCTGACCACAAACACACACTACATTCATATGCTGACCACAAACACACACTACATTCATATGCTGACCACAAGCACACACTACATTCATATGCTGACCACAAACACACACTACTTTCTTATGCTGACTACAAACACACACTACATTCATATGCTGACCACAAACACACACTAAATTCATATGTTGACCACAAACACACACTACTTTCCTATGCTGACCACAAACACACACTACATTCATATACTGACCACAAACACACACTACATTCTTATGCTGACCACAAACACACACTACATTCATATGCTGACCACAAACACACACTACATTCATATGCTGACCACACACACACACTACTTTCTTATGCTGACCACAAACACACACTACATTCATATGCTGACCACAAACACACACTACATTCATTTGCTGACCACAAACACACACTACATTCTTATGTTGACCACAAACACACACTACTTTCTTATGCTGACCACAAACACACACACTACATTCATATGCTGACCACAAACACACACTACTTTCTTATGCTGACCACAAACACACACTACATTCTTATGCTGACCACAAACACACACTACATTCTTATGCTGACCACAAACACACACTACTTTCTTATGCTGACCACAAACACACACTACATTCATATATTGACCACAAACACACACTACTTTCTTATGCTGACCACAAACACACACTACTTTCATATGCTGACCACAAACACACACTACATTCATATGCTGACCACAAACACACACTACATTCATATGTTGACGACAAACACACACTACTTTCTTATGCTGACCACAAACACACAGTACATTCATATGCTGATCACACGCACACTACATTCATATGCTGACCACAAACACACACTACATTCATATGTTGACGACAAACACACACTACTTTCTTATGCTGACCACAAACACACACTACATTCATATGCTGACCACAAGAACACATTACATTCATATGCTGACCACAAACACACACTACTTTCTTATGCTGACCACAAACACACACTACATTCATATATTGACCACAAACACACACTACATTCATATGCTGACCACAAACACACACTACATTCATATGCTGACCACAAGCACACACTACTTTCTTATGCTGACCACAAACACACACTACATTCATATGCTGACCACAAACACACACTACATTCATATGCTGACCACAAGCACACACTACATTCATATGCTGACCACAAACACACACTACTTTCTTATGCTGACCACAAACACACACTACATTCATATGCTGACCACAAACACACACTACATTCATATGTTGACCACAAACACACACTACTTTCTTAAGCTGACCACAAACACACACTACATTCATATACTGACCACAAACACACACTACATTCTTATGCTGACCACAAACACACACTACATTCATATGCTGACCACAAACACACACTACATTCATATGCTTACCACACACACACACTACTTTCTTATGCTGACCACAAACACACACTACATTCATATGCTGACCACAAACACACACTACATTCATTTGCTGACCACAAACACACACTACATTCTTATGTTGACCACAAACACACACTACTTTCTTATGCTGACCACAAACACACACACTACATTCATATGCTGACCACAAACACACACTACTTTCTTATGCTGACCACAAACACACACTACATTCTTATGCTGACCACAAACACACACTACTTTCTTATGCTGACCACAAACACACACTACATTCTTATGCTGACCACAAACACACACTACTTTCTTATGCTGACCACAAACACACACTACTTTCTTATGCTGACCAGAAACACACACTACATTCTTATGCTGACCACAAACACACACTACTTTCTTATGCTGACCACAAACACACACTACATTCTTATGCTGACCACAAACACACACTACATTCTTATGCTGACCACAAACACACACTACTTTCTTATGCTGACCAGAAACACACACTACATTCTTATGCTGACCACAAACACACACACTACATTCTTATGCTGACCACAAACACACACACACTACATTCATATACTGACCACAAACACACACACACTACATTCATATACTGACTACAAACACACACTACATATATGCTCACCAGAAACACACACTACTTTCTTATGCTGACCACAAACACACACTACATTCATATGCTGACCACAAACACACACTACATTCATTTGCTGACCACAAACACACACTACATTCTTATGTTGACCACAAACACACACTACTTTCTTATGCTGACCACAAACACACACACTACATTCATATGCTGACCACAAACACACACTACTTTCTTATGCTGACCACAAACACACACTACTTTCTTATGCTGACCACAAACACACACTACATTCTTATGCTGACCACAAACACACACTACTTTCTTATGCTGACCACAAACACACACTACATTCATATATTGACCACAAACACACACTACTTTCTTATGCTGACCACAAACACACACTACTTTCATATGCTGACCACAAACACACACTACATTCATATGCTGACCACAAACACACACTACATTCATATGTTGACGACAAACACACACTACTTTCTTATGCTGACCACAAACACACAGTACATTCATATGCTGACCACACGCACACTACATTCATATGCTGACCACAAACACACACTACATTCATATGTTGACGACAAACACACACTACTTTCTTATGCTGACCACAAACACACACTACATTCATATGCTGACCACAAGCACACATTAAATTCATATGCTGACCACAAACACACACTACTTTCTTATGCTGACCACAAACACACACTACATTCATTTGCTGACCACAAACACACACTACATTCTTATGTTGACCACAAACACACACTACTTTCTTATGCTGACCACAAACACACACACTACATTCATATGCTGACCACAAACACACACTACTTTCTTATGCTGACCACAAACACACACTACTTTCTTATGCTGACCACAAACACACACTACATTCTTATGCTGACCACAAACACACACTACATTCTTATGCTGACCACAAACACACACTACTTTCTTATGCTGACCACAAACACACACTACATTCTTATGCTGACCACAAACACACACACTACATTCATATGCTGACCACAAACACACACACACTACATTCATATACTGACCACAAACACACACTACATTCATATGTTGACGACAAACACACACTACTTTCTTATGCTGACCACAAACACACAGTACATTCATATGCTGACCACACGCACACTACATTCATATGCTGACCACAAACACACACTACATTCATATGTTGACGACAAACACACACTACTTTCTTATGCTGACCACAAACACACACTACATTCATATGCTGACCACAAGCACACATTAAATTTATATGCTGACCACAAACACACACTACTTTCTTATGCTGACCACAAACACACACTACATTCATATATTGACCACAAACACACACTACATTCATATGCTGACCACAAACACACACTACATTCATATGCTGACCACAAGCACACACTACATTCATATGCTGACCACAAACACACACTACTTTCTTATGCTGACCACAAACACACACTACATTCATATGCTGACCACAAACACACACTACATTCATATGTTGACCACAAACACACACTACTTTCTTATGCTGACCACAAACACACACTACATTCATTTGCTGACCACAAACACACACTACATTCTTATGTTGACCACAAACACACACTACTTTCTTATGCTGACCACAAACACACACACTACATTCATATGCTGACCACAAACACACACTACTTTCTTATGCTGACTACAAACACACACTACATTCTTATGCTGACCACAAACACACACTACTTTCTTATGCTGACCACAAACACACACTACATTCTTATGCTGACCACAAACACACACTACTTTCTTATGCTGACCACAAACACACACTACATTCTTATGCTGACCACAAACACACACACTACATTCATATGCTGACCACAAACACACACACACTACATTCATATACTGACCACAAACACACACACACTACATTCATATACTGACTACAAACACACACTACATTTATATGCTCACCACAAACACACACTACTTTCTTATGCTGACCACAAACACACACTACATTCATATGCTGACCACAAACACACACTACATTTATATGCTGACCACAAACACACACTACATTCTTATGCTCACCACAAACACACACTACTTTCTTATGCTGACCACAAACACACACTACATTCTTATGCTGACCACAAACACACACACTACATTCATATGCTGACCACAAACACACACACACTACATTCATATACTGACCACAAACACACACACACTACATTCATATACTGACCACAAACACACACTACATTCATATGCTCACCACAAACACACACTACTTTCTTATGCTGACCACAAACACACACTACATTCATATGCTGACCACAAACACACATTGCATTCATATGCTGACCACAAACACACACTACATTCTTATGCTCACCACAAACACACACTACTTTCCTATGCTGACCAAAAACACACACTACATTCTTATGCTGACCACAAACACACACACTACATTTATATACTGACCACAAACACACACTACATTCATATGCTGACCACAAGCACACATTACATTCATATGCTGACCACAAACACACACTACTTTCTTATGCTGACCACAAACACACACACTACATTCATATGCTGACCACAAACACACACACACTACATTCATATACTGACCACAAACACACACACACTACATTCATATACTGACCACAAACACACACACACTACATTCATATGTTGACCACAAACACACACTACATTGAAATGCTGACCTTAAACACACACTACATTCTTATGCTGACCACAAGCACACACTACTTTCTTATGCTGACCACAAACACACACTACATTCATATGCTGACCACAAACACACGCTACATTCATATGCTGACCACAAACACACACTACATTCATATACTGACCACAAACACACACACACTACATTCATATGTTGACCACAAACACACACTACTTTCTTATGCTGACCACAAACACACACTACATTCTTATGCTGACCACAAACACACACTACATTCATATATTGACCACAAACACACACTACATTCATATGCTGACCACAAACACACACTACATTCATATGCTGACCACAAGCACACACTACTTTCTTATGCTGACCAAAAACACACACTACATTCATATGCTGACCACAAACACACACTACATTCATATGCTGACCACAAGCACACACTACATTCATATGCTGACCACAAACACACACTACTTTCTTATGCTGACCACAAACACACACTACATTCATATGCTGACCACAAACACACACTACATTCATATGTTGACCACAAACACACACTACTTTCTTATGCTGACCACAAACACACACTACATTCATATACTGACCACAAACACACACTACATTCTTATGCTGACCACAAACACACACTACATTCATATGCTGACCACAAACACACACTACATTCATATGCTGACCACACACACACACTACTTTCTTATGCTGACCACAAACACACACTACATTCATATGCTGACCACAAACACACACTACATTCATTTGCTGACCACAAACAAACACTACATTCTTATGTTGACCACAAACACACACTACTTTCTTATGCTGACCACAAACACACACACTACATTCATATGCTGACCACAAACACACACTACTTTCTTATGCTGACCACAAACACACACTACTTTCTTATGCTGACCACAAACACACACTACATTCTTATGCTGACCACAAACACACACTACTTTCTTATGCTGACCACAAACACACACTACATTCATATATTGACCACAAACACATACTACATTCATATGCTGACCACAAACACACACACTACATTCATATGCTGACCACAAGCACACACTACTTTCTTATGCTGACCACAAACACACACTACATTCATAAGCTGACCACAAACACACACTACATTCATATGCTGACCACAAGCACACACTACATTCATATGCTGACCACAAACACACACTACTTTCTTATGCTGACCACAAACACACACTACATTCATATGCTGACCACAAACACACACTACATTCATATGTTGACCACAAACACACACTACTTTCTTATGCTGACCACAAACACACACTACATTCATATACTGACCACAAACACACACTACATTCTTATGCTGACCACAAACACACACTACATTCATATGCTGACCACAAACACACACTACATTCATATGCTGACCACACACACACACTACTTTCTTATGCTGACCACAAACACACACTACATTCATATGCTGACCACAAACACCCACTACATTCATTTGCTGACCACAAACACACACTACATTCTTATGTTGACCACAAACACACACTACTTTCTTATGCTGACCACAAACACACACACTACATTCATATGCTGACCACAAACACACACTACTTTCTTCTGCTGACCACAAACACACACTACTTTCTTATGCTGACCACAAACACACACTACATTCTTATGCTGACCACAAACACACACTACTTTCTTATGCTGACCACAAACACACACTACATTCTTATGCTGACCACAAACACACACACTACATTCATATGCTGACCACAAACACACACACACTACATTCATATACTGACCACAAACACACACACACTACATTCATATACTGACTACAAACACACACTACATTTATATGCTCACCAGAAACACACACTACTTTCTTATGCTGACCACAAACACACACTACATTCATATGCTGACCACAAACACACACTACATTTATATGCTGACCACAAACACACACTACATTCTTATGCTCACCACAAACACACACTACTTTCTTATGCTGACCACAAACACACACTACATTCTTATGCTGACCACAAACACACACACTACATTCATATGCTGACCACAAACACACACACACTACATTCATATACTGACCACAAACACACACACACTACATTCATATACTGACCACAAACACACACACACTACATTCATATGTTGACCACAAACACACACTACATTGAAATGCTGACCTTAAACACACACTACATTCTTATGCTGACCACAAGCACACACTACTTTCTTATGCTGACCACAAACACACACTACATTCATATGCTGACCACAAACACACGCTACATTCATATGCTGACCACAAACACACACTACATTCATATACTGACCACAAACACACACACACTACATTCATATGTTGACCACAAACACACACTACTTTCTTATGCTGACCACAAACACACACTACATTCTTATGCTGACCACAAACACACACACTACATTCATATGCTGACCACAAACACACACACACTACATTCTTATGCTGACCACAAACACACACACTACATTCATATGCTGACCACAAACACACACACACTACATTCATATGTTGACCACAAACACACACTACATTGAAATGCTGACCACAAACACACACTACATTCATATGCTGACCACAAGCACACACTACTTTCTTATGCTGACCACAAACACACACTACATTCATATGCTGACCACAAACACACACTACATTCATATGCTGACCACAAGCACACACTACATTCATATGCTGACCACAAACACACACTACTTTCTTATGCTGACCACAAACACACACTACATTCATATGCTGACCACAAACACACACTACATTCATATGTTGACCACAAACACACACTACTTTCTTATGCTGACCACAAACACACACTACATTCATATACTGACCACAAACACACACTACATTCTTATGCTGACCACAAACACACACTACATTCATATGCTGACCACAAACACACACTACATTCATATGCTTACCACACACACACACTACTTTCTTATGCTGACCACAAACACACACTACATTCATATGCTGACCACAAACACACACTACATTCATTTGCTGACCACAAACACACACTACATTCTTATGTTGACCACAAACACACACTACTTTCTTATGCTGACCACAAACACACACACTACATTCATATGCTGACCACAAACACACACTACTTTCTTATGCTGACCACAAACACACACTACATTCTTATGCTGACCACAAACACACACTACATTCTTATGCTGACCACAAACACACACTACTTTCTTATGCTGACCACAAACACACACTACATTCATATATTGACCACAAACACATACTACATTCATATGCTGACCACAAGCACACACTACTTTCTTATGCTGACCACAAACACACACTACATTCATAAGCTGACCACAAACACACACTACATTCATATGCTGACCACAAGCACACACTACATTCATATGCTGACCACAAACACACACTACTTTCTTATGCTGACCACAAACACACACTACATTCATATGCTGACCACAAACACACACTACATTCATATGCTGACCACAAACACACACTACTTTCTTATGCTGACCACAAACACACACTACATTCATATATTGACCACAAACACACACTACATTCTTATGCTGACCACAAACACACACTACATTCATATGCTGACCACAAACACACACTACATTCAGATGCTGACCACACACACACACTACTTTCTTATGCTGACCACAAACACACACTACATTCATATGCTGACCACAAACACCCACTACATTCTTTTGCTGACCACAAACACACACTACATTCTTATGTTGACCACAAACACACACTACTTTCTTATGCTGACCACAAACACACACACTACATTCATATGCTGACCACAAACACACACTACTTTCTTCTGCTGACCACAAACACACACTACTTTCTTATGCTGACCACAAACACACACTACATTCTTATGCTGACCACAAACACACACTACTTTCTTATGCTGACCACAAACACACACTACATTCTTATGCTGACCACAAACACACACACTACATTCATATGCTGACCACAAACACACACACACTACATTCATATACTGACCACAAACACACACACACTACATTCATATACTGACTACAAACACACACTACATTTATATGCTCACCAGAAACACACACTACTTTCTTATGCTGACCACAAACACACACTACATTCATATGCTGACCACAAACACACATTACATTTATATGCTGACCACAAACACACACTACATTCTTATGCTCACCACAAACACACACTACTTTCTTATGCTGACCACAAACACACACTACATTCTTATGCTGACCACAAACACACACACTACATTCATATGCTGACCACAAACACACACACACTACATTCATATACTGACCACAAACACACACACACTACATTCATATACTGACCACAAACACACACACACTACATTCATATGTTGACCACAAACACACACTACATTGAAATGCTGACCTTAAACACACACTACATTCTTATGCTGACCACAAGCACACACTACTTTCTTATGCTGACCACAAACACACACTACATTCATATGCTGACCACAAACACACGCTACATTCATATGCTGACCACAAACACACACTACATTCATATACTGACCACAAACACACACACACTACATTCATATGTTGACCACAAACACACACTACTTTCTTATGCTGACCACAAACACACACTACATTCTTATGCTGACCACAAACACACACACTACATTCATATGCTGACCACAAACACACACACACTACATTCTTATGCTGACCACAAACACACACACTACATTCATATGCTGACCACAAACACACACACACTACATTCATATGTTGACCACAAACACACACTACATTGAAATGCTGACCACAAACACACACTACATTCATATGCTGACCACAAGCACACACTACTTTCTTATGCTGACCACAAACACACACTACATTCATATGCTGACCACAAACACACACTACATTCATATGCTGACCACAAGCACACACTACATTCATATGCTGACCACAAACACACACTACTTTCTTATGCTGACCACAAACACACACTACATTCATATGCTGACCACAAACACACACTACATTCATATGTTGACCACAAACACACACTACTTTCTTATGCTGACCACAAACACACACTACATTCATATACTGACCACAAACACACACTACATTCTTATGCTGACCACAAACACACACTACATTCATATGCTGACCACAAACACACACTACATTCATATGCTTACCACACACACACACTACTTTCTTATGCTGACCACAAACACACACTACATTCATATGCTGACCACAAACACACACTACATTCATTTGCTGACCACAAACACACACTACATTCTTATGTTGACCACAAACACACACTACTTTCTTATGCTGACCACAAACACACACACTACATTCATATGCTGACCACAAACACACACTACTTTCTTATGCTGACCACAAACACACACTACATTCTTCTGCTGACCACAAACACACACTACTTTCTTATGCTGACCACAAACACACACTACATTCTTATGCTGACCACAAACACACACTACTTTCTTATGCTGACCACAAACACACACTACATTCTTATGCTGACCACAAACACACACTACTTTCTTATGCTGACCAGAAACACACACTACATTCTTATGCTGACCACAAACACACACACTACATTCATATGCTGACCACAAACACACACACACTACATTCATATACTGACCACAAACACACACACACTACATTCATATACTGACTACAAACACACACTACATTTATATGCTCACCAGAAACACACACTACTTTCTTATGCTGACCACAAACACACACTACATTCATATGCTGACCACAAACACACACTACATTCATTTGCTGACCACAAACACACACTACATTCTTATGTTGACCACAAACACACACTACTTTCTTATGCTGACCACAAACACACACACTACATTCATATGCTGACCACAAACACACACTACTTTCTTATGCTGACCACAAACACACACTACTTTCTTATGCTGACCACAAACACACACTACATTCATATGCTGACCACAAACACACACTGCATTCATATGCTGACCACAAACACACACTACATTCTTATGCTCACCACAAACACACACTACTTTCCTATGCTGATCACAAACACACACTACATTCTTATGCTGACCACAAACACACACACTACATTTATATACTGACCACAAACACACACTACATTCATATGCTGACCACAAGCACACATTACATTCATATGCTGACCACAAACACACACTACTTTCTTATGCTGACCACAAACACACACTACATTCATATATTGACCACAAACACACACTACATTCATATGCTGACCACAAACACACACTACATTCATATGCTGACCACAAGCACACACTACTTTCTTATGCTGACCACAAACACACACTACATTCATATGATGACCACAAACACACACTACATTCATATGCTGACCACAAGCACACACTACATTCATATGCTGACCACAAACACACACTACTTTCTTATGCTGACCACAAACACACACTACATTCATATGCTGACCACAAACACACACTACATTCATATGTTGACCACAAACACACACTACTTTCTTATGCTGACCACAAACACACACTACATTCATATACTGACCACAAACACACACTACATTCTTATGCTGACCACAAACACACACTACATTCATATGCTGACCACAAACACACACTACATTCATATGCTGACCACACACACACACTACTTTCTTATGCTGACCACAAACACACACTACATTCATATGCTGACCACAAACACACACTACATTCATTTGCTGACCACAAACACACACTACATTCTTATGTTGACCACAAACACACACTACTTTCTTATGCTGACCACAAACACACACACTACATTCATATGCTGACCACAAACACACACTACTTTCTTATGCTGACCACAAACACACACTACTTTCTTATGCTGACCACAAACACACACTACATTCTTATGCTGACCACAAACACACACTACTTTCTTATGCTGACCACAAACACACACTACATTCATATATTGACCACAAACACACACTACATTCATATGCTGACCACAAACACACACTACATTCATATGCTGACCACAAGCACACACTACTTTCTTATGCTGACCACAAACACACACTACATTCATAAGCTGACCACAAACACACACTACATTCATATGCTGACCACAAGCACACACTACATTCATATGCTGACCACAAACACACACTACTTTCTTATGCTGACCACAAACACACACTACATTCATATGCTGACCACAAACACACACTACATTCATATGTTGACCACAAACACACACTACTTTCTTATGCTGACCACAAACACACACTACATTCATATACTGACCACAAACACACACTACATTCTTATGCTGACCACAAACACACACTACATTCATATGCTGAACACAAACACACACTACATTCATATGCTGACCACACACACACACTACTTTCTTATGCTGACCACAAACACACACTACATTCATATGCTGACCACAAACACCCACTACATTCATTTGCTGACCACAAACACACACTACATTCTTATGTTGACCACAAACACACACTACTTTCTTATGCTGACCACAAACACACACACTACATTCATATGCTGACCACAAACACACACTACTTTCTTATGCTGACCACAAACACACACTACATTCTTATGCTGACCACAAACACACACACTACATTCATATGCTGACCACAAACACACACACACTACATTCATATACTGACCACAAACACACACACACTACATTCATATACTGACTACAAACACACACTACATTTATATGCTCACCAGAAACACACACTACTTTCTTATGCTGACCACAAACACACACTACATTCATATGCTGACCACAAACACACACTACATTCATATATTGACCACAAACACACACTACATTCATATGCTGACCACAAACACACACTACATTCATATGCTGACCACAAGCACACACTACTTTCTTATGCTGACCACAAACACACACTACATTCATAAGCTGACCACAAACACACACTACATTCATATGCTGACCACAAGCACACACTACATTCATATGCTGACCACAAACACACACTACTTTCTTATGCTGACCACAAACACACACTACATTCATATGCTGACCACAAACACACACTACATTCATATGTTGACCACAAACACACACTACTTTCTTATGCTGACCACAAACACATACTACATTCATATACTGACCACAAACACACACTACATTCTTATGTTGACCACAAACACACACTACTTTCTTATGCTGACCACAAACACACACACTACATTCATATGCTGACCACAAACACACACTACTTTCTTCTGCTGACCACAAACACACACTACTTTCTTATGCTGACCACAAACACACACTACATTCTTATGCTGACCACAAACACACACTACTTTCTTATGCTGACCACAAACACACACTACATTCTTATGCTGACCACAAACACACACACTACATTCATATGCTGACCACAAACACACACACTACATTCATATGCTGACCACAAACACACACTACTTTCTTATGCTGACCACAAACACACACTACTTTCTTATGCTGACCACAAACACACACTACATTCTTATGCTGACCACAAACACACACTACTTTCTTATGCTGACCACAAACACACACTACATTCATATATTGACCACAAACACACACTACATTCATATGCTGACCACAAACACACACTACATTCATATGCTGACCACAAGCACACACTACTTTCTTATGCTGACCACAAACACACACTACATTCATAAGCTGACCACAAACACACACTACATTCATATGCTGACCACAAGCACACACTACATTCATATGCTGACCACAAACACACACTACTTTCTTATGCTGACCACAAACACACACTACATTCATATGCTGACCACAAACACACACTACATTCATATGCTGACCACAAACACACACTACATTCATATACTGACCACAAACACACACTACATTCTTATGCTGACCACAAACACACACTACATTCATATGCTGACCACAAACACACACTACATTCATATGCTGACCACACACACACACTACTTTCTTATGCTGACCACAAACACACACTACATTCATATGCTGACCACAAACACCCACTACATTCATTTGCTGACCACAAACACACACTACATTCTTATGTTGACCACAAACACACACTACTTTCTTATGCTGACCACAAACACACACTACATTCTTATGCTGACCACAAACACACACACTACATTCATATGCTGACCACAAACACACACACACTACATTCATATACTGACCACAAACACACACACACTACATTCATATACTGACTACAAACACACACTACATTTATATGCTCACCAGAAACACACACTACTTTCTTATGCTGACCACAAACACACACTACATTCATATGCTGACCACAAACACACACTACATTCATATATTGACCACAAACACACACTACATTCATATGCTGACCACAAACACACACTACATTCATATGCTGACCACAAGCACACACTACTTTCTTATGCTGACCACAAACACACACTACATTCATAAACTGACCACAAACACACACTACATTCATATGCTGACCACAAGCACACACTACATTCATATGCTGACCACAAACACACACTACTTTCTTATGCTGACCACAAACACACACTACATTCATATGCTGACCACAAACACACACTACATTCATATGTTGACTACAAACACACACTACTTTCTTATGCTGACCACAAACACACACTACATTCATATACTGACCACAAACACACACTACATTCTTATGTTGACCACAAACACACACTACTTTCTTATGCTGACCACAAACACACACACTACATTCATATGCTGACCACAAACACACACTACTTTCTTCTGCTGACCACAAACACACACTACTTTCTTATGCTGACCACAAACACACACTACATTCTTATGCTGACCACAAACACACACACTACATTCATATGCTGACCACAAACACACACACACTACATTCATATACTGACCACAAACACACACACACTACATTCATATACTGACTACAAACACACACTACATTTATATGCTCACCAGAAACACACACTACTTTCTTATGCTGACCACAAACACACACTACATTCATATGCTGACCACAAACACACACTACATTTATATGCTGACCACAAACACACACTACATTCTTTTGCTCACCACAAACACACACTACTTTCTTATGCTGACCACAAACACACACTACATTCTTATGCTGACCACAAACACACACACTACATTCATATGCTGACCACAAACACACACACACTACATTCATATACTGACCACAAACACACACACACTACATTCATATACTGACCACAAACACACACACACTACATTCATATGTTGACCACAAACACACACTACATTGAAATGCTGACCTTAAACACACACTACATTCTTATGCTGACCACAAGCACACACTACTTTGTTATGCTGACCACAAACACACACTACATTCATATGCTGACCACAAACACACACTACATTCATATATTGACCACAAACACACACTACATTCATATGCTGACCACAAACACACACTACATTCATATGCTGACCACAAGCACACACTACTTTCTTATGCTGACCACAAACACACACTACATTCATATGCTGACCACAAACACACACTACATTCATATGCTGACCACAAGCACACACTACATTCATATGCTGACCACAAACACACACTACTTTCTTATGCTGACCACAAACACACACTACATTCATATGCTGACCACAAACACACACTACATTCATATGTTGACCACAAACACACACTACTTTCTTATGCTGACCACAAACACACACTACATTCATATGCTGACCACAAACACACACTACATTCATATGCTGACCACACACACACACTACTTTCTTATGCTGACCACAAACACACACTACATTCATATGCTGACCACAAACACACACTACATTCATTTGCTGACCACAAACACACACTACATTCTTATGTTGACCACAAACACACACTACTTTCTTATGCTGACCACAAACACACACACTACATTCATATGCTGACCACAAACACACACTACTTTCTTATGCTGACCACAAACACACACTACTTTCTTATGCTGACCACAAACACACACTACTTTCTTATGCTGACCACAAACACACACTACTTTCTTATGCTGACCACAAACACACACTACATTCATATATTGACCACAAACACACACTACATTCATATGCTGACCACAAACACACACTACATTCATATGCTGACCACAAGCACACACTACTTTCTTATGCTGACCACAAACACACACTACATTCATAAGCTGACCACAAACACACACTACATTCATATGCTGACCACAAGCACACACTACATTCATATGCTGACCACAAACACACACTACTTTCTTATGCTGACCACAAACACACACTACATTCATATGCTGACCACAAACACACACTACATTCATATGTTGACCACAAACACACACTACTTTCTTATGCTGACCACAAACACACACTACATTCATATACTGACCACAAACACACACTACATTCTTATGCTGACCACAAACACACACTACATTCATATGCTGACCACAAACACACACTACATTCATATGCTGACCACACACACACACTACTTTCTTATGCTGACCACAAACACACACTACATTCATATGCTGACCACAAACACCCACTACATTCATTTGCTGACCACAAACACACACTACATTCTTATGTTGACCACAAACACACACTACTTTCTTATGCTGACCACAAACACACACACTACATTCATATGCTGACCACAAACACACACTACTTTCTTATGCTGACCACAAACACACACTACATTCTTATGCTGACCACAAACACACACACTACATTCATATGCTGACCACAAACACACACACACTACATTCATATACTGACCACAAACACACACACACTACATTCATATACTGACTACAAACACACACTACATTTATATGCTCACCAGAAACACACACTACTTTCTTATGCTGACCACAAACACACACTACATTCATATGCTGACCACAAACACACACTACATTCATATATTGACCACAAACACACACTACATTCATATGCTGACCACAAACACACACTACATTCATATGCTGACCACAAGCACACACTACTTTCTTATGCTGACCACAAACACACACTACATTCATAAGCTGACCACAAACACACACTACATTCATATGCTGACCACAAGCACACACTACATTCATATGCTGACCACAAACACACACTACTTTCTTATGCTGACCACAAACACACACTACATTCATATGCTGACCACAAACACACACTACATTCATATGTTGACCACAAACACACACTACTTTCTTATGCTGACCACAAACACACACTACATTCATATACTGACCACAAACACACACTACATTCTTATGTTGACCACAAACACACACTACTTTCTTATGCTGACCACAAACACACACACTACATTCATATGCTGACCACAAACACACACTACTTTCTTCTGCTGACCACAAACACACACTACTTTCTTATGCTGACCACAAACACACACTACATTCTTATGCTGACCACAAACACACACTACTTTCTTATGCTGACCACAAACACACACTACATTCTTATGCTGACCACAAACACACACACTACATTCATATGCTGACCACAAACACACACACACTACATTCATATACTGACCACAAACACACACACACTACATTCATATACTGACTACAAACACACACTACATTTATATGCTCACCAGAAACACACACTACTTTCTTATGCTGACCACAAACACACACTACATTCATATGCTGACCACAAACACACACTACATTTATATGCTGACCACAAACACACACTACATTCTTATGCTCACCACAAACACACACTACTTTCTTATGCTGACCACAAACACACACTACATTCTTATGCTGACCACAAACACACACACTACATTCATATGCTGACCACAAACACACACACACTACATTCATATACTGACCACAAACACACACACACTACATTCATATACTGACCACAAACACACACACACTACATTCATATGTTGACCACAAACACACACTACATTAAAATGCTGACCTTAAACACACACTACATTCTTATGCTGACCACAAGCACACACTACTTTCTTATGCTGACCACAAACACACACTACATTCATATGCTGACCACAAACACACGCTACATTCATATGCTGACCACAAACACACACTACATTCATATACTGACCACAAACACACACACACTACATTCATATGTTGACCACAAACACACACTACTTTCTTATGCTGACCACAAACACACACTACATTCTTATGCTGACCACAAACACACACACTACATTCATATGCTGACCACAAACACACACACACTACATTCTTATGCTGACCACAAACACACACACTACATTCATATGCTGACCACAAACACACACACACTACATTCATATGTTGACCACAAACACACACTACATTGAAATGCTGACCACAAACACACACTACATTCTTATGCTGACCACAAGCACACACTACATTCACATACTGACCACAAACACACACTACATTCATATGCTGACCACAAACGCACACTACATTCATATATTGACCACAAACACACACTACATTCATATGCTGACCACAAACACACACTACATTCATATGCTGACCACCAGCACACACTACTTTCATATATTGACCACAAACACACACTACATTCATATGCTGACCACAAACACACACTACATTCATATGCTAACCACAAACTTGTTTTTCTGCTGTATCTCTTGCACCAGCTACAGGACTAGTCTAAGTCCTGAGCCGTAGTGAGGACAGTCTCATATGCATGCTATAACATGTGTTTGCAATCAGGAGCAACTGTAAAAATATATTTTATGCTCAGTAGACATCAAAAACATCCTAATAAATGTATTTCAAGGGGAAATATATTTTTTAAAAAGGTTTTTTTTAAAAAAAAACTGCATTATCATTAATGCCTATGGTATTAACAGGTGACATTAATTCAATCTTTTTATTTTTTTTATCTGTGTGTTCGTTCGCGAATTTAGAATCCACATAGGTATTGGACGTATCCTGCATCGTACTGTGTTGTAGAGCACAGCAGACTTGCCCTGATTTCAACAGCAAACGCATCCTGAGATCCATGCCTTGATGAATTTGGGAGTACGCAAAGCTGAAATACTTGCGCATAATACTAAATGCAGGTTGCGCTCCGAGTGCGAGCCTTGATGAATGAGGCTCATATTGTTTATATCAATTATATGTAGGCAGCAAATTCACTTTAACTCCAAATTATTTGATATACTTTTATATACTTAGGGGTATATTTACTAAACTGCGGGTTTGAAAAAGTGGAGATGTTGCCTATAGCAACCAATCAGATTCTAGCTGTCATTTTGTAGAGTGCACTAAATAAATGACAGCTAGAATCTGATTGGTTGCTATAGGCAACATCTCCACTTTTTCAAACCCGCAATTTAGTAAATCTAGCCCTTAGACTTGGATAATAACACCGTCAGTTATTTTGTTGGTTTGGCTCATGATGATTTGATTTATTTAATCAGTAATGGTAAGGCTACAGGGATGATTTGTGATACAACAGTATGACCATACTCCATTATGCATAAGAAGGTCAAATACACCAAAATAATGAAAATAGTACAATAGGTAAGAGTATGTATAGCAGGATTCATAAGGAGTGTTTTTTTAAATGCTGTTTAACCTATCTAATATGACATTGCCTTATTATCAAAGCAATCCTAATAGCAAATTGCTAGTGTAGCAGCAGGCTTGTTATGAAGCTTTTATTGTATACAATGTATCTATTACAATTCTAATAACAAACAGTTGCAATTGCAAGTTCAAACTTCCATTGTTTTGGTTGTGTTGTAATTGGCCTTTATTATTCTAAGAAAAAAGAAATGGTTACTTTGTTTACTCAAGACCTTGCATCGCTGCATTTTGTTGCCATAAGTATTCCGAAGTCTATTTTCAACAATTGTTAATACTCTTATATAAATGTTTCTATTACAACTGAAAAGTCGAATTGTAACATTATGTTACAATTGTTTTCATTGCAGATACTGAAATGCAGAGTAGCATTTGAGATAAAGGGAATGCAGAAGGAGGGTTGGGTGGGGTAGAGGGAATGCAGAAGGAGGGGTGGGTGGGATAGGGGGAATGCTGAGCTAGATAAAGGTCATTTTAGCTTTGGACTCTGGTCATTTGTGTTCAGAATGTTTATGTGGAAGTGTATTCATCCTAATATTATTGCCTCACTATGTATAGTGACTGTACTAAGTTTTACTCCAGCTTTTTGCTTACTTTTCTATTTAGTAGGTCTTGGTTTAAAAAAATATTTGGGGTTCCAAACAGCAACTCCTCCAAAAAATCTGGTTTTTGGCGACAATGATAAAAATCTCAGCATACTTAAATAAGAAAACAAAATTTGGGGAGATTGGTTCATATATAATAGCCCCTCTGGCCCCAACTCACTGCCTGGCCAAGCTCAGAATACTTTGGCTCTCTTCCTATGAACAGGATTGGGTTGGCCATATTCTATTCTACTATTTTTATAATTACTAAGTAGGATAATAAATATTTCACCAGTCTCACTGACCGCCGGTCACCGGGGGGTTCCAGGTTTTGTCTCATCATTCCCTCCCCTCCTTTCTTTCTCCTCTCCCCTTAACTAATGCATACACCTATATACTATTGTATGACTCATTCAGGTTGTTTTTCTGCTCCCAGTTGGTATCATACATTCACCTTTGTACAACATGCATTTGCTCCATCCAAGAATGGTGTAATTTCCTTACTTAACTTTCGAGTTATCACTTGTGTTTGTGCGAAATATCTGTGTATTGCAAACCAAAAATTATAAATAAAGTCTTAAAAAAATATAAAAATATTTGGGGTTTAATAGTGGAATTTGTCCTGGATCCACCACGACAGTGAACCCATCCATGGACTTCATACTTATGTGCAGCAATTCTACCATTGCACATTCTTAGACTTCTTTTTGGATGACCATGTAGACTTTACAATAAGTAAACTCTTAAAAACACAGTGCTAATAGCTGCTGCTGATGATGATTCGGGATAAAGTTTTTACCACCACGCAAAACTTCAGACTGAGAAGAAGACTGAGAAGTCTCTGCCCAACCCAGATATCATCTAGTTTAATTTGGCATATAGTTACAGGGACAGAAACAATTAAGATACAAAGACAGTTGTTCATTTTCTTTGTTTCCTAAAGGTTCTTAAAACAAAATGATTATAGATCAGTAGAATAAATTTGAACACATAATCAACATAATTCTAAAACAATGCACCCTACACTCTTTTTTATCTGTCACATACACACTTCCTGTTATCCCTTAAAGAGAGGAGAGCCAATGACTATTCTTTCGCATTATTAGCAGATGCCCTAAGTAAGCTAAAAGACGATAATCCTCCTGTTGGAACAAGGTGACTCTCAGTGGCAATATATTCGCAGAGATAAGTAGAAAACGTGTATATTAGGGGCACTCTATGATTGTTTATTTATATAAAACATACATTTTAATAGTTCATTTAAAACGATAGTAGAGTCCCAAATTAGTACCTTAGTACCACTAGTAGCGAAATAAAACCAAAATAATAACCAAAATAAATTTATTAAAAAGTCAAAGCGAGTAAGCGAAACGCGCGTCGGCGTTCACCTCGCTGTGTTGCTTACATGTGTGACTCATGCTGCCGCTATTTGTATAAGCTAGGGAGATATGCTTCAATACGCAAAGGGGCCATAATAGAACAGAGGGGGTCTGATACTATATGACAATTCAATAAAACCCCACAGCCTCGTCTATAGGGGATCGTGGCTATAGTTAGCACTTAAGGGATCTGTTTGTAGTCCTTGAGAGGGACACCAGACTCATATTAATAGGGAGTGGTACTAGGTAGCAGCTAATTTGGTACTCTCTGCAAGAAAGGAGTTTACAGGTCTGTAAAACGGGACACAATATAAATACGCTATCAACTCCTATCATATTGGACAATCTAGACCTAACTATCTTATAAACGGGTGAAGAAATATATTATGGTTTTGATTCTGTCCTAAACGTTATGTATTCAATTTTATAAAGTTGACTCTCTCCCTATCAGTAAAGTATTGAGAGGATATTATCTATTTGCATTAGATTTATGACATCATATGTATGCAATTAGGAACTGTTTGTAACGGTATAGTTTATCTCTCTTGCACTTTTAAACAGTGTCTACACCGACTTGGTTAATCTGCTTATTATGCCAGACACCTGGACAGCATGATGATCGATATTACCCAGATATAATATAATTAGGGAAATTGTAATACAAATTACACAGCGAGGCTAGGCAGTTGGTTCTGCCTTTTTAATAAATTTATTTTGGTTATTATTTTGGTTTTATTTCGCTACTAGTGGTACTAAGGTACTAATTTGGGACTCTACTATCGTTTTAAATGAACTATTAAAATGTATGTTTTATATAAATAAACAATCATAGAGTGCCCCTAATATACAGGTTTTCTACCCTCTACTCATCTCTGCGAATATCAGTTCAACGTGTGTAGGGTGCACCAACCCAGTCATATGATAACAAATATTACAATAATAGACTGGGTATATGATTATCTGGTGCGTCGGTATATCTCTTTCTCAGTGGCAAGAGCAAGATTTTGATAAGAAGGATTTCAACTTTGCCTTTCACCATCATATTTATGTACAAACATACTTTATATATACAACATAAAGTGTATCTATGTAAAAAAAGAGAATACAACGCTAATATCATCTTCAGCTATTTATATAGCGCCACTAATTCCGCAGCTCTGAACAGAGAACTCATATCAGTGGCTAAGTGGTTAGCACTTCTGCATCACAGCACTGGGGTCATGAGTTCAATTCCTGACGATGGCCTTATCTGTGTGGAGTTTGTATGTTCTCCTTGTGTTTGCGTGGGTTTCGGAGTGTGGGAGGAACAGACATATTATATGAAGTATAATGCTGTATATAACGTGAAGTAGTGTAAGAGGTGTGCAGTGCTGTGGCTGGAGTGTGATGTGCAGTGCTATAATATATATATTATATGAAATATAATGCTGTATATAACAGTATATAGTGTATGGGATGTGCAGTGCTATAATATACATATTATATGAAATACAATGCTGTATATAACAGTATATATTGTATAGGATGTGCAGTGCTATAAGACATATTATATGAAGTATAATACTGTATATAACATGATATAGTGAATGGGATGTGCAATGCTATAATATACATATTATATGAAGTATAATACTGTATATAACAGTATATAGTGTATGGGATGTGCAGTGCTATAACAGACATATTATATGAAGTATAATACTGTATATAACAGTATATAGTATATGGGATGTGCAGTGCTATAATATAAATATTATATGAAGTATAATGCTGTATATAACATGATATAGTGTATGGGATGTGCAGTGCTATAATAGACATAGTATATGAAGTATAATGCTGTATATAACATGATATAGTGAATGGGATGTGCAATGCTATAATATACAAATTATATGAAGTATAATGCTGTATATAACAGTATATAGTGTATGGGATGTGCAGTGCTATAACAGACATATTATATGAAGTATAATGCTGTATATAACAGTATATAGTGTATGAGATGTGCAGTGTTATAATAGACATATTATATGAAGTATAATACTGTATATAACAGTATATAGTGTATGGGATGTGCAGTGCTATAATAGACATATTATATGAAGTATAATACTGTATATAACAGTATATAGTGTATGGGATGTGCAGTGCTATAATATACATATTATATGAAGTATAATACTGTATATAACAGGATATAGTGTATGGGATGTGCAGTGCTATAACAGACATATTATATGAAGTATAATACTGTATATAACAGTATATAGTGTATGGGATGTGCAGTAGTATAATAGACATATTATATGAAGTATAATACTGTATATAACATCATATAGTGTATGGGATGTGCAGTGCTATAACAGACATATTATATGAAGTATAATGCTGTATATAACAGTATATCGTGTATGGGATGTGCAGTGCTATAATATACATATTATATGAAGTATAATGCTGTATATAACAGTATATAGTGTATGGGATGTGCAGTGCTATAATAGACATATTATATGAAGTATAATACTGTATATAACAGTATATAGTGTATGGAATGTGCAGTGCTATAATATACATATTATATGAAGTATAATGCTGTATATAACAGTATATAGTGTATGGAATGTGCAGTGCTATAATATACATATTATATGAAGTATAATACTGTATATAACAGTATATAGTGTATGGGATGTGCAGTAGTATAATAGACATATTATATGAAGTCTAATACTGTATATAACATCATATAGTGTATGGGATTTGCAGTGCTATAACAGACATATTATATGAAGTATAATACTGTATATAACAATATATAGTGTATGGGATGTGCAGTAGTATAATAGACATATTATATGAAGTATAATACTGTATATAACATCATATAGTGTATGGGATTTGCAGTGCTATAACAGACATATTATATGAAGTATAATACTGTATATAACAGTATATAGTGTATGGGATGTGCAGTGCTATAATATACATATTATATGAAGTATAATGCTGTATATAACAGTATATAGTGTATGGGATGTGCAGTGCTATAATAGACATATTATATGAAGTATAATACTGTATATAACAATATATAGTGTATGGAATGTGCAGTGCTATAATATACATATTATATGAAGTATAATGCTGTATATAACAGTATATAGTGTATGGAATGTGCAGTGCTATAATATACATATTATATGAAGTATAATACTGTATATAACAGTATATAGTGTATGGGATATGCAGTGCTATAATATACATATTATATGAAGTATAATACTGTATATGACAGTATATAGTGTATGGGATGTGCAGTGCTATAACAGACATATTATATGAAGTATAATGCTGTATATAACAGTATATCGTGTATGGGATGTGCAGTGCTATAATATACATATTATATGAAGTATAATGCTGTATATAACAGTATATAGTGTATGGGATGTGCAGTGCTATAATAGACATATTATATGAAGTATAATACTGTATATGACAGTATATAGTGTATGGGATGTGCAGTGCTATAACAGACATATTATATGAAGTATAATACTGTATATGACAGTATATAGTGTATGGGATGTGCAGTGCTATAACAGACATATTATATGAAGTATAATGCTGTATATAACAGTATATCGTGTATGGGATGTGCAGTGCTATAATATACATATTATATGAAGTATAATGCTGTATATAACAGTATATAGTGTATGGAATGTGCAGTGCTATAATATACATATTATATGAAGTATAATACTGTATATAACAGTATGTAGTGTATGGAATGTGCAGTGCTATAATATACATATTATATGAAGTATAATACTGTATATAACAGTATATAGTGTATGGGATATGCAGTGCTATAATATACATATTATATGAAGTATAATACTGTATATGACAGTATATAGTGTATGGGATGTGCAGTGCTATAATAGACATATTATATAAAGTATAATACTGTATATAACAGTATATAGTGTATGGGATGTGCAGTGCTATAATATACATATTATATGAAGTATAATACTGTATATGACAGTATATAGTGTATGGGATGTGCAGTGCTATAATAGACATATTATATAAAGTATAATACTGTATATAACAGTATATAGTGTATGGGATGTGCAGTGCGATAACAGACATATTATATGAAGTATAATACTGTATATAACAGTATATAGTGTATGGGATGTGCAGTGCTATAACAGACATATTATATGAAGTATAATACTGTATATAACAGTATATAGTGTATGGGATGTGCAGTGCTATAATATAAATATTATATGAAGTATAATACTGTATATAACAGTATATAGTGTATGGGATGTGCAGTGCTATAATATACATATTATATGAAGTATAATGCTGTATATAACAGTATATAGTGTATGGGATGTGCAGTGCTATAACAGACATATTATATGAAGTATAATGCTGTATATAACATGATATAGTGTATGGGATGTGCAGTGCTATAATATACATATTATATGAAGTATAATGCTGTATATAACATGATATAGTGTATGGGATGTGCAGTAGTATAATAGACATATTATATGAAGTATAATACTGTATATAACAGTATATAGTGTATGGGATGTGCAGTGCTATAACAGACATATTATATGAAGTATAATGCTGTATATAACATGATATAGTGTATGGGATGTGCAGTGCTATAATATACATATTATATGAAGTATAATGCTGTATATAACAGTATATAGTGTATGGGATGTGCAGTGCTATAATATACATACTATATGAAGTATAATACTGTATATAACAGTATGTAGTGTATGGGATGTGCAGTGCTATAATATACATATTATATGAAGTATAATACTGTATATAACAGTATATAGTGTATGGGATGTGCAGTGCTATAACAGACATATTATATGAAGTATAATGCTGCATATAACATGATATAGTGTATCGGATGTGCAGTGCTATAGACATATTATATTAAGTATAATACTGTATATAACAGTATATAGTGTATGGGATGTGCAGTGCTATAACAGACATATTATATGAAGTATAATGCTGTATATAACATGATATAGTGTATGGGATGTGCAGTGCTATAACAGACATATTATATGAAGTATAATACTGTATATAACAGTATATAGTGTATGGGATGTGCAGTGCTATAATAGACATATTATATGAAGTATAATACTGTATATAGTGTATGGGATGTGCAGTGCTATAATAGACATATTATATGAAGTATATTACTGTATATAACAGTATATAGTGTATGGGATGTGCAGTACTATAACAGACATATTACATGAAGTATAATACTGCATATAACAGTATATAGTGTGTGGGATGTGCAGTGCTATAATATACATATTATATGAAGTATAATACTGTATATAATAGTATATAGTGTATGGGATGTGCAGTGCTATAACAGACATATTATATGAAGTATAATACTGTATATAACATCATATAGTGTATGGGATGTGCAGTGCTACTGCTAGAACAGACATATTATATGAAGTATAATACTGTATATAACAGTATATAGTGTATGGGATGTGCAGTGTGGTCTTTGCCTAGGTCGCTCCTCCCCCTCCTGGTCCTCTACCTTAGGCCCCGCCCCATCCTCCAGGCCTCCGGACACCTCTGGCTGGGCGCGTTGTAATTGGCTGGCTCTTTCCATCCGGGTACTTTGCGCAGTTGCAGCTCGCTCGCCTAGAGGTACCAATATGGCGGAGGTAAGCTAGAGAACCGGGCCGGAGCGGGGGGAGGGACGATACACACGTAAATCCCGGGCTCCGAAGTCACCGAAACCGGCAGAATCCCCTCAAAACCTGACCCTTACAGCTCCGCCTAGCACTAGGGGGAGTCAGGGGGCGGAGGGGCCGCTATACACAGAGAAAATAGCCTGTAGGCCGCGGGTGGGAGCGGACTGTCCGGGGCGGGGGTGGGACCGGGAACTAATAGGCGGCGGCCAGGCCGAGAGTTTCCGGTATTGGGGTCCGATGGGAGATCACCGTGTAACCGATTGTAATCGTCTTTTTCTGCTTCGGTCATCATTCTCCTACTCCCAGGAGTATTATATGATGGACAGCGAGCCCTGCCTGTCATAGTTCTGTCCTGCTGGTGTATATGTACCTCCAGTATTACCCCACCTGCCCCATCACTACACACAGGTCTGTATACTACTGTATATGTACCTCCACCTATCCCATCACTACACACAGGTCTGTATACTACTGTATATGTTCCCCCAGCATTACCCCACCTGCCCCATCACTGCACACAGGTCTGTATACTACTGTATATGTACCCCCAACATTACCCCACCTGCCCCATCACTACACACAGGTCTGTATACTACTGTATATGTACCCCCAGCATTACCCCACCTGCCCCATCACTACACACAGGTCTGTATACTACTGTATATGTACCCCCAGCATTACCCCACCTGCCCCATCACTACACACAGGTCTGTATACTACTGTATATGTACCCCCACCTGCCCCATCACTACACACAGGTCTGTATACTACTGTATATGTACCCCCACCTGCCCCATCACTACACACAGGTCTGTATACTACTGTATATGTACCTCCAGTATTACACCACCTGCCCCATCACTACACACAGGTCTGTATACTACTGTATATGTTCCCCCAGCATTACCACACCTGCCCCATCACTACACACAGGTCTGTATACTACAGTATATGTACCTCCAGCATTACCCCACCTGCCCCATCACTGCACAGGTCTGTATACTACTGTATATGTACCCCCAACATTACCCCACCTGCCCCATCGCTACACACAGGTCTGTATATTACTGTATATGTACCCCCAGCATTACCCCACCTGCCCCATCACTACACACAGGTCTGTATACTACTGTATATGTACCTCCAGCATTACCCCACCTGCCCCATCACTGCACAGGTCTGTATACTACTGTATATGTACCCCCAACATTACCCCACCTGCCCCATCACTACACACAGGTCTGTATACTACTGTATATGTACCCCCAGCATTACCCCACCTGCCCCATCACTACACACAGGTCTGTATACTACTGTATATGTACCCCCACCTGCCCCATCACTACACACAGGTCTGTATAGTACTGTATATGTACCTCCAGTATTACACCACCTGCCCCATCACTACACACAGGTCTGTATACTACTGTATATGTACCTCCTGCATTATCCCACCTGCCCCATCACTACACAGGTCTGTATAGTACTGTATATGTACCCCCAGTATTCCACCTGCCCCATCACTACACACAGGTCCGTATACTACTGTATATGTACCCCCAACATTACCCCCCCATATCCCATCTCTACATACATATTTGTCCTGTTGGATTTATACAGTGGGGGAGTACAGGCAGCCCCTTCTATAAACACATATGTCTGTCCTCCTATATATAGCATTACCCCCGTTTTGCTTTCTGTGTATACCAGTTTGACAAGTCTGATTTGTGGAATTGTTCTCAAGTATTCTTGGAGCTACATTGCAAAAAAAAAAAAAAGTAGAGCAAAAGCAGAGAGATTGATCACTGTTGTATAGCCAACCACTATGCAGATTAAGCAATTATATGCACACTGCTAATTTTGTTTCCTTGTTTGTTTTCTCTTTCTACACAGGCTTCATTTGGCAGTTCGAGCCCAGGTTTGTCCTGTTTTTACTTTTTACCATCTAAGCATTCCTACATTCTGGCTTGTTGAGACGTTAGATGCAGCCATGAAAGAGGGCATCTTCTAGCTCTCTGCAGTCAGCTGACTTTGTGTTTCAGTTGATGAGGAAGTAGTTTTGCTGAGAAGTCATCTGTCTGGTTTAATTGTCGATGTTTTCGTAATATGAGCATTATTTTTCTGTCAGTGATCCTTTCAGTAGAGTTTGTAAAACATGTGTATATATAGCAATATTGTTACATAGATCACTTTACTTATGAAAAGTTCTGCCTTGCAATTTTCACATTTTAAAATGTAACATAGTCAATAGTTTAAGAATTATACCAACATGTGTTAAACATTAAATCCCTGAAAGTGTGTGTATATATGTATATTATTTATTTCTCCTAAAACGTGAATTAGTATTTCATTCACTTAAAACAGTTTATGTAATTGGTATATGTTTGACTTTTTGCAACTAACTTATAAAATGGTGTATAAAGCAATAACTTGATTAGAATTTGTATTTTCAATACATTGACTCCTTAATCAACATAAAAAGTGCATAAAGCAGTTTATTTGCTATAGTTTGTGCAAGTTACAACTTGCTAGTATATTCAAGGCTAAAAAAGGAATAATGAAAGCGTGGGGAAAAAAGTGTATTTATCTTTGTGTTTGACTATGAATGTCGTAAGTGCTTTTCAAACTATTTAAAACAGCAGGTTAGACTAATGAAGTCTGAGCTGCCATTTTTTAAAATGGCGACTAAATATGGTTCCATTTCAGCCCCTCTATAGAGCGCTGAGAGCAACTTGTTCTAGCGCTTTGCCCAGTTAAAATTGAACTTAGAATGCTTTCGTTCTTTTGAAGTTATAGGGTACGCTGGGAGCCCTGTATTTGTCATACCGTGCAAAGATTTTTTTGTGTATACAAAAGAATATTTGGCATCGCTATACTTGCCTATTAAATGTTGGGGGGGGGGGGGGGGGGGGTTCTATTGTTGCAGCTATCTCAAAGTTTTGGAAAGAGTCATGGAAAATTGACTTTTTGAAGGAAAAAAAAATCCTAGTTTATATCTGAAATGCTGCAGGCATCAATGAGGAGTAAGTCGTCTTTGCAGCAAGAGTGCAAATGCCTTTGCATTCTTTCTGTTTTGTGTCTAATTGAACACAACTGTCTAGTTATCAACTTGTTTCAGAATTGTAGATCGCCGTCTCTCTATTTATTAAATCTTTATCTTGGTTTCTTACATTTTAACTCTAAATTTGGTCTTTGACACAAAGTGTGTGGGTAATTTACCTCTGATCAGAACGTGACTAATTAATGTGGAGAGGAAAAAGTATTTAGACAATATGTATATATTTTTTTCCCCTCCATATTGACACATTCTCAAGTACCTCTATGGATAGTACTTAAAAAAAAAAATATACTTACTATCTAAGCTAACTTAGGATATAATAGCACCAGTCACACTTGGCAAAGTAGTACTAGTGCTACTTGTCTCTTAACAAAAGATCTAACTTTCATTTTTTTTTTATATTCCTCTTAATGATTTTATATGGTCAAGAGCTTTATCTGCTAGTTCTAAATTCTAGTTAAAAATCGGTTATAATTTTTTTTTTTTTTTTTGTAACAATTAAATAAAACATAAACAATCCTAAAACACACAGCAATAAACATTTCTAATAACCTAAAAAATATCTTTATTGGAATTAATATATTCAGTATTGTAGACCCGGATTGAGAGAAGAATAAGTCTACATACGTTCAAGTCATATGATACCAGCCAGCAGATCAGCTTTACAAATACATAGGTGTGTGACACTTTTAGACAAGCTGCCCCAGTCCCATTGATCTTGCAGTAAGGGAGTGTGTGCATGAAAAAGAATTGTACTTGGTAATTAGTCAGCAAGCACAAGTCATAGTGGTGTCACATCTGAGCTTAGGAACTTAATGTGAGTCTCGAAAATACTGTTTTTATTTCAATTTTTCTCTGAAATAGATAACTACTGAAGCATTTCACAATGAAATATTCAATCAGAATGACAAAGAGAAAGTAAAGGTAATTTGCATAATAACAATTTTTTTATTTTTTTTCATTTTCTACAAGTGCTTAAGTGAGACTGGTGCTTTAAGAAATTGGAGGGTATATGATTGTCAATGTCTTATGGGTTTTCGTTTTTTACAGGTAGTTGGTTATCAGTTCACCCTAATAGAATGCCTTATATTTTTGCTTCTGGCAGACTGAGTTGGTAGCAAGACAGATTATTATTTTTTTATTTTTTTTGGATGTGTCTGACTGTGTGGAAGTCATTTTGACTGGCACACCTACCTGTTTGTTTATTTTTTATCTTTGTAGTGGCGGAGGTTTATTTATTTTTTTTAAAAAAAAAACAAAACTTGCACATTACCCTTAAAGATCACTTGACTACACACAGTGGGTGTATGAATTCTGTGAGCAGAACCAATATAAACAAGAATGCAGTCTATTAATTCACTATGACTGACGTAAAGAGCTGTAAGCTTTGTCACTAGTGATTTCACTGTCTGCTTTCTAATGAAAGTTGGTTCAGCTCATACAGTGGCTGCCTCCACTGTGTATGGGTGACAGGTGTGCTTTAATACTCTGCTGTACATACACAGCGCATAGATCTGTGAATTCAATAATAGCTGAAAGTGTATTGTATTTGTATCGTGTTCACTGAAAGGTAGGAACAGAGGGAGATGCTTGCAGCTGTCATAAATACTTTTCAGATTGAGGGCACATGGTGTTCTTTTATTATAATAATGCTAATAAATACCATATCCTATTTTAATCATTGGACAGTTAGATGTTTGGGAGCCACATTATGTATAATTTAATCTTGTGTTGGTTTAAAATAGTACCCAGGTAATTGTTAGGTGTGTCCTCTGCACCTCAGATGATGCACACATAATGTTCTCACTTGAGTATTGTAAATTTAGATCTGCTTGTGACACTTTCTTGGAGTACTCATTAAATATCTTACATCCACAACAATGTGACTTAATCTAACCGGATATGAAAAAATGTCAGCTTTATACCTCAAAGTGTTTTTATGCAACATTTAATTTTATTTGAAATCTGCCTTATAAATAGAATTTATTGTAACAAACCTTGACCATCATTGTTTTAATTATTTTAAGCAATGATTTGCTTTGTTTTATCTCTTTATTTATTGCAGTCGGCTCTCTGTCATCTGAGGATCATGACTTTGACCCTACGGCTGAAATGCTGGTACATGATTATGATGATGAGAGAACTCTTGAAGAGGAAGAAATGAAGGAGGACGGCAAAAACTTCAGCTCTGAAATTGAAGACTTAGAAAGGGTATGTACCTGTCAGGGGTCTAACATAACACAATTGCACGTTAAACCACTTGTTTGCAGTCTAAACTGACACTTTACGTAATTTTATTCTTTGTGAAAGAGAAGAGGCAATAAATAGTAACAGATAGAAAATGTAAATGATGTGAGCTGGGGTAATCTCCTATTCTTGCACATACAATTACTATTCACGTGAAGCTGACTGGTAATCCAACCAACAGTCTAATAACAGATTGTTGTGATGAGCTTTGACCTAACAATGCTGTGTGGTTCTCTAAACTGAGAAGTCATTTAGTTTAATTAACATACGTTCGTTTAGATTTTTGTTTTTCTTCTCTTCTTGCAAAAAAACAATAAAGTAAACATGAAAAAACATTTGAATTTGGCCACTTTGAATGTACTTTTTAACCACCCACTACATCTATATATTGTCATGTAAAGAGTGTAAGATAATATAAACTATATTTAACTCTGGTAAAAAATATATTCTGTATATTTGTTCATTCCATATCTATCCTGCCTGTTAGGTCTTGTTCAAAAGAGCCAAATTCTCGTACTACATTCCACACTGACCATGCCAGGAGTATACCTCTGTCAGGTTATATATTGATCCCGATGTCACACTGTTTATGCTGTCCAACAGTAGAATACACTGTACAAAAGTGACCGTGAGAAAATGGTATCCACTTCTTTTTCTCGCCGTTAGGTCCCGTGTATTTGCTCACAGCATGGTGTCTGGATCGATAGTATTTATCTGATGGTATGGTCTTGTGTGCTGGGTTATATGAATTTTGGGTTTGATCTGGCACACAGGAATGCCCATTGTAAAATTTTAATTGTATTTTCACAGGAAGGAAACATGCCTTTGGAAGATTTATTGGCAATTTATGTCTATGAGCCTGCAGATCCTGTAATGGCGGGATCCAGTGCTGGTAGTTCTCCCAGTGAACTTGCTGATGAGCTGCCAGACATGACACTGGATAAAGTAAGTGACTGTAATTGTGGGAAGTGGACAAATAGAATGTTTCATTGATGCCTAACTGTTTTTAAATTGCAGAATACTTAAACATTCCACAAAGAGTAGTAATTAACACCTGAAAATATGTGACTTAATTACTGTATTTTAGATGCCATTAAAAAGTGAAGACATGAGGAGAAAAATAATTTTGTCTGTTTTTGTTTTATGGTTTTCTTTTGAAAGTTACTTTTATGGTTTAGTTTAGGACACTGTTTGGGTACACTCCATAAGTCAGGTTGCCAAGAAATTCCTGCTGACATGTAATTTTTCAGTTCTTTCTATTGATGTCAAGGTATACACATCTTCCCTGGCTCCTAGATGTCCCTGGAGGTTACATGATTTTGTACACCTGTGATTTGAGGGAATTGCATAAATGTGACTTTATTCTGCACCTCATTATAGGCTGTCATATCAACAGCATCAGTACAAGTTTAGCACAGAGCGCATCTGTACACTTCTACACGGCAGTTTACAGTGTAGCTGCTGCTACTCCTTTCTTTTTTTCTTTTTTTTTTTTTTAAACTTGTATTGTATTTTCTCAGGAGGAAATTGCTAAGGACCTTTTGTCAGGTGATGATGAAGAAACGCAATCTTCCGCTGATGACTTGACGCCATCTGTCACATCACATGAAGCAACAGACTTTTTTCCACGCCCCCTAAGATGTAAGTGAGAAATTGAAGACTAAGATCAGAGTGGGTTAAAAATCTGTCTAATAGTTAATATCAAAGTATATTCTTGGATTTTTCTCAAATCCCGAACTACATACAGACAAGTCACAGCCATTTAAGGGTGCTGTGCAATTTGGGATAAAGGAAATTTCTGCTTTACAGTCCACTCTTTGTGACCTGTTTTACGGTCTATCCCTGTTTTTTTAGCTAAAATCAAAATGCATGTCCTAAATAACATTCCTCTTGTTGGAAAGTTACTAATTATCCAGTGATCTTCTCAAATGCTTAAGTGCTAAATTGTAGATAGAAAGAACAATGTGTTTTCTTTTTTATTGCAAATAGCGAACACAGCATGGGAAGGAGATAAGGAGTCAGAAAGTGAGGATTTGGAAATGGATTTTGGAAACTCTTCAGAGGATTTAAGAAAGGTGAGTGTCAAACACAGCTCGGAATTTCAGCATTAAACTTTACTAGTAACTAATTCATTAAAACAGATGACAAATTGTAAAACAAATGGTAAATAACACTTTTCTCTATCCAGGAAATAATGATTGGTTCACAGTATCAGGCAGAAATCCCACCATATTGGGGACCCTACAATATTACAGATTTATCAGGTAAGTAGCTTGGAGTCAACTGTGGTAGTGTGAGGACTGTAGCTTTATACATATTATGGTTTGTTTGTACTGTATTGTGAAATGTTCTAGTGTGACTTGTATAGTTGTGGTGCACTGTAGTAATTAGTGTGTATGACATGATTTTCAGAATATGAACATCAGGATCAGTTAATCTGGAGCCCAGATGTACTACCCGAGAGAAAAGTGGAAGATTTTCTTTTAGAAATCATGAGAATTGACGAAAAAAGGATGATTGACAGAGTCCCAGATGAGATGATTATCAAGGATGATGATCAGGTAAATCTAGGTTCAGTTCTCAGTATCCTCATGCAGTCAGAGAAGAAATATATGTAATAAAAGATTGTTGGTAGTCCTACTGTAGAGGAAAGGCTTTGACAAGACACCTTGTATTTGTGTCTCATAGCCATGGTTATGTGTTCATCTGGGGACTTGATTTATCCTTTACACCTTAAATACAGTGCGGGAAGTAACGCAAATTACAGCCTGGCTGCTATGGGCAACAGCACCTCTCTCCTTTGCACTTTCACAAATGTTTCTCGATGTCAGCTCATGTATTCTAATTGTAGACTAGCATGATCATGATCCTATCAAGCTCAAAGTTATGACCACAAATGTTATGTGAGAGAACAAACTTGCATAGTGCATTTAATTAATTACAGTTGATGCATACCCTGGGGCCTGTGAGAGAGGTACCTGTTCTCAGCTCACTTTATAGACAAATATTATAACATCTGTTACCCTTCCAGGGCCAGCACTGACCAAGTAGATCTTTAAATGAGGGGAGGTGGACACATTATACTGGTTAATGTGTGCATTCATTGACCCATTCTGTTCTTTTGCAGGCGCTGCATGAAATCTTCAAGTGTCAGTACAACATCAGAGAGGCAATAGAGAGGGTCTGCAGTAAAAGGAAGTTACGCGGTAAAGTTCTAGGGATATTGATTGGTTCTTGCATGTGATGTATAAGCAGTGTACAAATTCAGATGTATTTAACTTCAAAACAGAACACACGCAGACAAGTAGGAGACTTTAGTGGTTGGGACTAAACTTCCTGTAGCCAATTAGACCTTTGCAATGTAACAGCCATACAGAGTGTTTCAGGAGATGGGTGATAATGTGACACGTCCACTTGTGTGGTTATGTTGTTGAGAAATGGGTGAAAACAAGCAAACTGTCATATCTGTAACTGGTTCCAAAGCTAGTGGGGGTCACTCGCCAATCCAGAAAACCATGTCTTTTGATTTTTGGAGATAAAAAGGGTTTGTTTTTGGAAAGGAGGTTTTCAACCTTCAGGTTATGAATAATTGACTCTTCTGCAGCTTTTACATTGCTTTTTCTTTGTAAATTCCTTGTTTGCTTAAAATCAATACCTTAAATTTGCTTAAAGGTGGACGGCCCCATTAATGTTACAGTGCAACACAAATTCTTCGTCCAATTACACAACAGCCGGCAGTTGTAACTTTATTTTATAATTTTCAGATGAGATCAAACCTTGGACGGAGGAGGAATGTAGAAACTTTGAACATGCACTTATAATATATGGGAAGGATTTTCATCTAATACAGAAAAACAAGGTAACTGTCCATTTATATACATTTTCTGGTTCTTTTAGGAGTGAGGGGTGTTTATTTTTATTTATTTATTTTTTTCCCCTGCTAGACAAACTGTTTATAGAACTGAATTTTGGTAAACAAGTGCTTATGAACACACTTTCTGTATTATGTACTGTGGAATATAAAGCAGTGTCATTAATATTAAAGAATGTCCTAAATGAATAAAATATCAAAATATTAATGAAACCATTTGTAATGGTGATAATTGGATGCATGCTGTATTATGACTTTGGTCAGACTGTAAGGTAACTTATAGACTGCATCCCTGGGCACCTTCAGTTATATGTGTGTCTGACAAGTCTGATCTCTATATCTGACTGCAGAGCTCACCTAGGGCTAGATTTACTAAGCTGCGGGTTTGAAAATGTGGGGATGTTGCCTATAGCAACCAATCAGATTCTAGCTGGCATTTTGTAGAGAGCACTAAATAAATGAAAGCTAGAATCTGATTGGTTGCTATAGGCAACATCCCCACTATTTCAAACCCGCAGCCTAGTAAATCTAGCCCCTAGTAAATAACATGTTTTACTGTATGGACTGACTTACACTGAGCTCACCCGTCAGCACTACTCAAATATGACTCTCTATGGTTTAAACTGGATCTCTTAATCTTTTTGTGGTGTACAGGTGAGAACTCGGACAGTTGCAGAATGTGTAGCTTTCTATTACATCTGGAAGAAATCTGAGCGGTATGATAATTTTGCCCAACAGACAAGGTTTGGAAAGAAAAGATATCACCATCACCCAGGAGTAACGTGAGTTTCTTTACTGTACCTATTTTGTTGACTTGAGTCTTGCGTATTGGACACCTTTTTGTTTTTGACCCGGATTCCCCCTCCCCCATACATGTGCGAGCTCACACATATGTGCATACAGTTTCCCACAAATGCTCATTTGATTGTTACTTCGTTATTTGTTACCCCATGGATGATAATGGATGGTGGTTATTCTCCCTCCCTAGGGATTACATGGACCGCCTGGTAGATGAAGCAGAGGAACTAGGAGGTGCCGAAAATCAATCAGCCTTAACCTGCCAAAACAGGACAGATTCCATCCATGTCTCCCAGCTTAATTTATTGAACTCAATCACTGCTAATGACCTGACAGGTGAGCCGTTCTATAAACCTTGTGAACGTGTGTGTTTACCGCAGCGCACAGTGTTTTCACTGGTAACACATGTGAGATAACAGATTTATAACCAGTATCTCCCCCCTTTTATTTCAGCGCTGACTAACAGTGTAGCAACCGTATGCAATAATACAGACGTGAACTGTTTGAACGATGGCTTCCCAGCATTGGACACATTACCCCGGGGCCCAGTAAACCATGTGCCTGTTGGAACAGAAGACTTGCTAACACTGCCCAGCAACGGGGAAAGTGATTGTTTTAACTTATTTGAGACTGGATTTTATCCTTCCGAGCTCAACCCTGTGAGCTTATGCAACGAGGAAGCTGAGCGGCCAGCGAAGAGGATAAAACTGGGGATCTCCGTCCCAGACTCCTTTATCAGTGATGTTTCTGTAAATAACCTTGGTGTGGACTTTGAAAACCATACACACCACATTACTAGTGCCAAAATGGCTGTAGCGGTGGCAGACTTCAGCAGTCTATCTGCAAACGAGACAAATAGTTTTATAAGTTCACACACACTACATCATACAGCCCTGCAATCGGAATAATTCCACCTCCAGCCCCCCACAAACATTGGGGGCACTGTTGTTGAAAATCTGATCATAAACTTCGGGTTTGCAAAGTCTTTCACTGGAAGTTTGGACTTTTTTTTTTTTTTTTTTTTTTGCTATGACATCAGTGATGTCTTTGTATGTAAAGAACTATATCTTGATTTTGTCAAGAATTAACTTCATTTTGGTCCATTAATGTGGAAAAAAAAAAAGACAATGTTCAGCAGAGTTGGGAACTCAGATTACGTTCTGGGGAAGCAGCTTTAGGCTTAACTTCTATTTTTGTTAAAAAATCTGTAGATAACTGGGTCTCCATCTCAAAAACAAAAAAAAAACAACCAGCACAGGTTCTGAGTCACTGAAATTGGCATCTCTTGGCCTAATCTAACTTTGCAGCAGAGAGTGCAGTGTAAAACCAATGTTTACAGGTACCAATCCGATCCCTGCTTAATGTAGCATTATCTTATATTTTGTTTTATTTTATTTTTTTTCAAGCAGGGCTAGGATATTCTAATTAGAACTGCACAAAGCTCCCATCATTATCATTATTGTTTTAATACACTATCTCTCAAGAGATGCAAAAGAAGAGCACGTGCGCTTCAACCGCGCCAAAAGCTGACACATGCGACAGTATATGCTTTGTGTAAAGAAACCATGTGCTCGGATGCTGTAGCGTATTTTACATGACGACCTAATACTGCCAGAGTGGATCTGTGTACTTTAGCAGAATGTGGTTTTTCTTTTTGTGGTATTGCAATTTTGATTAGGGGGTAACACTTGTCTACAGCATTTGAAGATTGTAAAATAAATTACACATGAATCTGTGTATCTTAAACGTTCCTGAGGAAGCGAAGATTGTCCCAGCTTTGTGGTGAAGTTTAGAGCCGCACCTCCTTGGTTTACATTAAATCGGACAAACTTTTGAGCATAGTTTGGGCAGATGAGCGTGTGTACTGTAAGAGGCGCTGGATGTAGCACTCTCTTCCTACATTGTGGTTCAAGATGCCCTGATTTAATGTATCTAGGTTAGAGGATAATCTTTTGTGTAGACTGCTTAATGGGCCAAAGCTTTCCAATACGTTACTAACCGCCTCCTCCAAGAGCCTCTGATTTTGTGTTCTTATTGCAGATGTGATCATTTGAAAAAAAGATTTGCGCATTTCTCCGTGTGCTTCCTCTGCCAAAGAGTCCTTCACGTCACTGTTCACTTTGCCTTCCAACCTGTCTGCTATCTGCCACTGAGAACTTCGTTCTTCACTGCTGCTCTGAATAAGCTCAAGAGCTGACAACGCTTCTCATTGTTTTCTCACACGAGACGCTGCCATATTGCCATGAGGAGAAGAGCGTACATTCACCTTTCATTCAATACAAGAGGTGTACATGCTTGGGAGTTGTGCAGAATGTATAGTTTGTAGGTAGAATTGAAAGGGATGGGTATTTATTAAGCTTACTGTGAACTGCTTTTTTTTTTTTTTTTTTTTTTTTTTTTTTTTGGTCCGTCTTAAGTGACCGCTTGTCACACTTTTTAGAACGTTTTGAAGGATAAAAAGATTTACACTGCAGGCTTTATAACAAAAATAAATTGATGAAAATCTATATTTGCCATATTCAGTATGCAGTTCAATAGTCATTATTGATACATTGCGCATAGCAGCCCTATTTTTGTTTTTTTTCTTTGTGTTTTCTTTGAGTTTGTATTTGTTTATTTTAAATAACAAAGATGGATTTGCTACTATAAACTCATCTGGGATTTTTCCTATCACTTTCACACCACCATCTTTTTTATGTTCTACGTAATAAAGATCATTAATACCCCACTACCTAGAAATGGGTTTACAGCTCCCTATCAAACTCATTATATAAACATGATTGATTGATTCAACCCATAGCACTTTTAATGACCATGATCATTCTCAATAGCAAATGCAGTACTATTCAGTTTATCTATGCATTGCTGGACTCTCAATCTATAAATGAGGAGACACTCAAGTTTCTTGCCCATAGTTTTGGTTGTCAGCAAGTTGTACGGACACTTTTTAGTTCTTTTACAGAAAAAAAATTAAATTTTATTTTTGACCAGATTGATTTTCAGGTTCAATAATAAGAGTTAAGCTAGCAAATTTGTGCTTTTGCAAGGCTGTTTTACTGTAGTCTGTGGATTCTATTCTTTCTGCCAGAGCCTGCAAAGCTTTTAGGTTTTGGCTTCTAACTAGCCTTTTTTTTTTTTTTTTTTTTTTTTTTTTTTTCCATTTTTTGTTTTGTTTTTTTCCCCCATTGCTGATCGTGTGGGCAAAAGGAGTGTTTGGAAACTGTGAGCTAGCACTAAATATTTACCTCTAATTCTCATTATGAGGCAATAATTGCAAGAATTTTGTAAATACCTGTAAATTTTCTTACCTTGGATATCTATTTCTGTAATATTGTTTTCAGATTTCCTGCAGTGTATAGTAACATTTTTGTGCATGCATAATGTGACATGATGTGTACCACTATTAACTTTACCCATGTAAAATAGCTATTTATTGTTCCTTTTTTTGTTTTTCCTTTTTGTTTTTTTACTCTTAAAGCTGGGCTTTCTGTTAAGATGTCACTCTAGGTGTTAACCCCTGAGCTGCCGCAGGGTCCTGTATCACATTGTAAAGAGAGATCTTAAGATGTTTGTGTTATGGGCTGCACGGTATCTCAGGCTTGTGTGGGAACAGCTCAGAGGTTCCTAGATTTGCATAGTTTGATGTATATTTGTGGCCTACGCTGACTGGATTCAGCAATTTTCTGGGCCAAACCAATATTCACTACGATCCAGTCAGTGTAAATGAGTCTGGATATTGGTTTGGCCCACCAGTCTCTTTAGGCCACAAATATACATGAACATCGGCATGAAGATACCTGCAAACGTGAAGAATCGATCTTGCCTTTTTGAATTTAAAAGTTTAAAGCACAATTTTTCTAGGAAACTGATTTATTCTTTGTTTTTGCAGCAATTTATTTCATGCAGGCAAACCAAAAATATCCATATATATATATATTTTTTAACAGAGTGTCTGGATCTCTGTTTCATGAGGGAGTGTAATGGGCTGTTTTCTAGCAATACTGCAAGCAGGTAATGCATTAATAATATGGCAGTCACCAACTGCCGAGAGAAGCAGTAAACGTAATTGTTTGGCCTGATAGAGATGTGTGTGATGCAGATTGAGAGTTTTATTTTTGACCGTTTCCTTTTATATATAAAGTACTAGAGCCACAAAACAAAGGGGAAAATTAGCTATGGGAAAGGTGCAGTCTCCTTCAACCAATTATTAGGCGTGGGTCTCGATATTTAATAACTTGGGTCAATTAGTTGTAATCTATAGTTACCAGACAACCCTTCATCATGTTTAGTGCTAGCTATTAGTATCCAGTATTTATAAAGCACCAACACTATAGAACTGTACAACTTGAGTGATCTCTTGTTACTGTAAGTTGCAACACATTTGTGTGAGATTCCATCATCTCAGGCGGGACTTGTCACCTGACCCTGAAATGCAGGACTGCTTCATATCTATTGCAAATTGACAACTAAAATGAGTAAATCGCCCAGAAAATGTTTCTGTGAAATAACCAATGTTGCCCATAGGTGGACATGTATAATAAAACCCCAGCAACACATTGGCAGATAGCAGTTATCCATATAGTGCTTGTTAGACCATGAAGTCAGGTTGTCATGTAGGTTTGAGCGATATTGTATTTTTCCATCACGCTACAAGTTGCCATTTCTAAAGACATGTTAAATGTAGAGACCAAATGCATTTGCGAGCATATAACTGCAGTGTTTGGGTCCCTTTTATTTGGACATACGATCACATTTCAGATTCCTCTGCATCATGGAGGCAGCAATTTTGTGGGTGAACAAATCATAGTGCAGCATAATAACTCACTGTGACGAAGTTCCTAGTGAATATTGGTTCAGCTCACAAATGGCTGACTTTGCTCTGTTTAGGGATACGCTTAGGACTGCACCTTTTCTTAAAGTCTAATAACTAGCATGCTTCTATATTTCACTTTAACTTTATTCCCCCCTCTACATTTTTGTTATGTGAATGTTTGTTTTGGATCTTCATATTTTTTTAAATATTTTTTTTTTTTTTTTTTTTTATTATTGCTGAATTTACTTGAAGGGTGTATAAAAGTTGTAAGTAAATACTATAGTGTGTACAATTAGGTTCACAGTTGTGCAGTGTTATTTTCCTCAACATACTGGCAAAACCTAAAACTGTGCTCCATGACGGAGCCGTAACACTTTCCTGTATGTTGTGTGTGTAATTTCATACAGGACCTGGTAAGCCACCCCACCTACAAGCAATTAGAATACTCTATTTTTTCTAAGACCTGAAAACCATACACACATATAATTTATTGGAAGGTAACTTTTTAAGAAAAATGGAAATGATTGCCATGTTTATTTGTTAAACTGTATAAATATTCATGTTGTATCACCAGTGTTTTTTTTTTTTCCCCAGTATAAACAGAAATTAGCAGTATAACTCTAAGGAGCATTGGGTGACAATCAGAACAACCTTTAGTATCAAAGGCTCGAGGAAGTCACTATTCATTGGTTTTAAAATTTTGTACATAAACACTTTTTTTTTTTTAAAAAAAAACATTATTTTGTATTTTTGTTGTACTTTAAATAGCTGGTGTACAGTTCCAGAAATAAAAGTCTGGAAATCTTACCTCCTTATGTGAGCGTATTAGATTTCTCTTCAATGAACTTTCTTCCTGTCCTTTTTCACTGTCACTATATGAATCTAAAGACACTTTGCTCAGGTTCTACACTACATGATCTCTAAAACCATGAAGTTAAACACATCTGTACACTGCATCTGTCACCTCTTGAAATGGGTTGGGTACCATTTTACGATGGCGGTAATACCGAAACCTCCAAAATAAATGCCGACTGGAAGAATGCCTAAGAAAATAACGATTGCTGTAAATTTCGGCAGTTAAAATAGACATCACTGCTCATAGTCTCATTGATATCTCTGTATTTAAAGCGCTTTAATTACAGAGATATCGGTGCGGCTTTGAGCAGTGACATGAATTTAAACTGCCAAAATTTACAGCAATCAGGATGTAGCGTAAAGATCTCGGCTATCTAAACTGTCATTGTTAGTGTAAGTCATTATTTTCTTTTCTTAGGCATTCTTCCAATCGGAATATTTCTTGGAGGTTTAATTGTTGTCGGTATTGTGGTAGTCATTAATATGACTACCAACGCTTGAAATAAGTGTTTGGTTTCTTTTACAAAGCTCAAAAGGCACTATAAGTGTAAAACACTGATCTGATGGAAGAGTGCAAAAGCAAACCATACCACCATATGCAAATATAGGATTCGGCTTGAGAGTTGGACCACAATTATTATCGTTATACTTCCCTTTATTCAGCTTCCATAGCTTGAGATGGAGTTGGGACGTAAGGAAGTTACCTGGGCAGTGAATGAGGAAACAGCTGTTTGGGGTGGCATCAAAAAGTCCCTTTGTCTTTCGGTTTTTACTTGGTGTCCAATGCAATGTGTAAAAAGACAAGTGACAGATTCTCTTTTTTTATAAATATTTTCAAAATAAATATTTGGGTCATAGTAGTGTAAGAATATAAAACATCATTAAGGTATCTCTTTAGAGGTGCTTATTTTGAAAACAAAATTGTGCTGAAATATAGTGTGAGGATACAGATTAAAATAAGCTCTTTTATCACACTGACTGGCCTGTTTGCCCAGAGACAGCCTTATTTGCCTCTAAGTACTTCTAGGGGTCTAGAATCACTCGGGCAAAGACAGTTTTGGGGGGGGGGGGGGGGGGGGAAGCAATTGGGAAAACACTTGGGATCAAAGAAAGGGTAACAACTACCAGAGGATTCAGGCTCCCGTAGCCTACTCGGCTACTGTAATGAGGCTGTAGTTGCCAAACTTCTGTACGGCTATCAGGATGCTGAGCCACAGTTTTCTTCTCCACTACCAGCGAAGTAGGGACTAATACCACAGTCTTTCTGCTTTTGGTGGGTGCACAGTTACCAAGTGCACTGAGTCTTTAAAGATCCCTGGGAGCTGTTTCTGCCAATGATCAGTGTAACAGTAGCTGTAACCCCAACTTAAGGACTGTCCTGAATTGAAGAGCACCCAGTTGGTAGCAGAGTTCCCCCTTTAAAACAGTCCAGTTTCCATATTGTTGTGGCTTCAGATGGCAGGTTTTAGATAAGTAATTCCCCGCTGTGTGGCATACCTACATATGGGAGGGTGGCCTACTAGCCAAACCCATGTCCTTGGCTTGCAGCAGGCTCTCTAATCAGTGGCACTGGGAGATCTAGCTAATCTCTGGAGAACAAAGAACATACATTTGATAGGTAGTAAAACTTGGATGTCCTTTAAAATCTGCTTATATCTCTCCTTGAGTGAACTCGTTTAGGGTGTCTTCTAGTTAAAGTGATCCAAGAGCTGAGTAGCACAGCATGGCTGACTGTGTAAGAGAAGCAAGTCCAGCAGAGTTTGGTTACAGTTCAGTGCAACTCTTGGTGGTGCTGAGTAACTTCCTGAGTGGTAGCTCTTTTTGGGAATAGTTAGGGAATCTATCGGCATATAACGAATAGACCTGGCAGCATTTAAGAGCTGAATAAATATTTTAAACATATCCCACTTTAACCAACAAGCAGAGATGAGAGGATGCAAGCCTGGCTTAACCTTTATTTCTCAATCATTCAATCTGGAGGACACTGCTACCATGGGGTTGTATGATGGGACTCAGGAGTTTGCACTTAAACAGTTAAACTGTTAATGTAACTGCAACACCTATAGCTCCCTAATGTTCTTTAAGTGCTTAATTTTAGCTGCTCTGCAGCTATTTCTGTAGGTTAGATTTTATTTTTTTATTTTTTATTCATTTCTTAGTGATTTGTGACATGTGCTGTGTGTTCGCTCCACAGTGCTGACAAGTATAGTCTGCTGAGGGAAACTAATCCCCACAGACATACTTAGTAGATGTACAGATGAGAGCCAGTGGCTCTCACAGAGAGTACATTTTGCTGTGCCTGTTTCCTACAGTCACTGTGGCTATCACTGCTGTGAACTATTATTAAGCTGACTAACCGGCGCTGCCATTGGTGGCATAGAGCGCCACAATGTCAAGATGGTGGTCTATACCATGTCTCTCCCTCATAGAAGAGGGGAAGGGGAGACTTGGTTTGTGGTACAGCACCATTAACAGAGCTGCAGTGGACAGCGGATGTTGTAGGCGTACACATAGAAGCCTTGCAATCGGCTCCAGCGCAGAGGAGCTGAGCCTCGATCATATGATGGACAAGGAACAGTGGTGAGAGAGACTGAGGAGGAGCATGTCATATTCATATATGACTGCTCCCCCTTAGCAATGATCTGTTCCTTTGGAGCCTATTCAGGAGAAGTGACAGCTGAAGAAACTCCTGAGTGGTTTTACCTTGCAGACACTGATCACCTTGTAGACTTAAGATATAGATATATATATATATAACCACCTTCTCCAGCCCTGGCTAGCTCATGGGCATGGGTGTAAATTACCAGGGGGTCGCTGCACATGCAGGTCATTTTATTACAAAGTCTCTTTGAAGATGGTGGGACCCAGGTCATGTACCTTTGTGGTGCAGTGCATTCAGATGTTTCAATAATTTGGGCGCCAGACCATCGCTATGTGGAAAAATATAATATCTTTATTTACATGCTTCTTCATTCCAGCACAAATAGTGATAAGTAAATATATACAGCTCCTATACACACCTCCCGTCTCCTCCTGCACAGTGCATAACGGTCACATGGATCCAGGGCCGGATTAACCCGAGGTCTAACTGGGCTACAGCCCAGGGGCCTCGGGCATCCAGGGTGCCTTTGACAGTGATCAGCGGCATTATTGCTGCTGAGCCTGTCACTGTATTGTTACCCCGGTGCGCTGCAATCTCCTTACAGAGGAGATCTCGTCAGTCTCACTCTCACAGGATCTCAGTAAGGAGCTTACAGCGCGCCAGGGAAGTAATACAGTGACAGGAAGAGAACAGAAAAAGATAAGTGCTTGGGGAAGGGCGGCACGGGGGGGGGGGCGGCCCTCAGGGGAGCTGGGCCTCACGGGGGAATGGTGGCCCCCTCAGTCCAGGGGCCGCCATTCCCTTAATCCAGCCCTGCATGGATCTTCTCAGCTGCCTCTGACCACCATTACTCTCCTCACATCTCCAGCTGTCACTTCAGTCACTCCCAAGCTGCTGCTTTCTTCATTAGCCTCTGGTCACTTTCTCTAGTTTTGTGTCTCTCTCACTGATCTAACCAGCCTCTAAGTCTCCTCTTGTCACTGGGGGTCCTCATGGCAGCTGTCACACTTACCCTCTGTTGGTTACAATGGGGTACCCCCTGGTGGTGGGGATCCTCCTATGGACATGTCCCTAAGGGCTGACATAAATAATTGCATCCTCGAAGGCATGAGCTGCACACTCCCTTTACTATCCAAGGACCCGGGACCACCCTCCACCCTCTTGGGTCCTGGCTTGCAATATGTCTTCCACACACTCCCCACTGTCACACTCCACACAGGTTCTGATTCTCCCAGATCAGCCTTGTTGCTAAGCAACCCTTCTGCTGTGTCTGCTCTGGGTACCAGTGCCAAATCACACACTCAGTCACTGGAAGGCGCCAACAACACCAGAGGGGGTGTTACATTCTCCCCCCATTAGCTGGGCACCCTAAACTACACCTTAAGTTGGGTACACACTATTGAATTTTCCACTAACCTTTTATGCTGATCGATTCTGCATCCGATCGATGGTCCGATCGCTTGGTCCATGGACTGCATACACACTAGCCTTGTTTCAGACCATAGGGAAGAGCGGCCGTCCCAGTAGCGATTTTTTACAGCCATGCTGTCGTTAGCAATGATTTTAATTTCGTACACACTGAAGCAACATTTGCGGGGCATGTAACGATATACCAAAGACATTAGCATAAAGGGGCAGAGCTTTCACTATAATTAACACCCAAAACCGCATAAAAAGAGAAGACCACACTGTCTCTTCATTCATTCCTATAAAATAGAAGTTAATTACCATACATAAAATTTAGAAAAAAAATGTAACTTGTAAAGTGCAATGCAATGATTATTTCCTAATAATAAAATCCCTTCGTATGTGGTCCTGTATGGGTTAAAGTTATAGCCCAAAATCTCCATACACAAGGTTATTATACACAAATAGGCATCACACACAATGCACCATTCTCTGCGGGCATCATCGCTGATTGGTCCACAGCAAAAACGAACGCTCATGTCTGAGTGGATAAAATGACAGGAGCCTGGCTGGCGCCGAGGAATGTGATAAGATGGCGGGTGAGGAGAAGGTGTCAGTGGGGGTTGCAGCTATGGAGACGGAGACGGAGACAGAGTCAGAGATGGTGCTGAAAGGGCCAAAAAATGTTGAAAAAGTTAAGGTGGGGATGGAGATGTTCAAGAAGAGCAAAGCCAATGAGCCCAAGAGAGGTGGAGATGATGTTAAAAGTACTGGACCAGTACGACTACGACATTAAAAAAAAGTGAGTAGTACGTGTAGTGTACCTGTTTGAAGGACTTTATGTATTTCATTCTAGTTTCACATGAATCAATGCAAACGCCTGATTTGGAACATAGATTTTTTTTTTTTTTTTTTTTGTCAGAACGAAGAATTAACGGTGAAAAGGCCAGTTTAGGTACCACTGATACCACTAATCATCATCACCATTTATTTATATAGCGCCACTGATTCCGCAGCGCTGTACAGAGAATTAATTCACATCAGTCCCTGCCCCATTGGAGCTTACAGTCTAAATTCCCTAATATACACACACAGACAGACAAAGAGTTGAGGGTCAATTTTGATAGCAGCCAATTAACCTATGATGATCATCATCATCATCATCATTTATTTATATAGTGTCAACATATTCTGTAGCACTTTACAATTGGGGACAAACATAGTAAACTAATAAACAAACTGGGTAAAACAGACAAAGAGGTGAGAAGGCCCTGCTCGCAAGCTTACAATCTATGGGATTATTTGTATGTTTTTGGAGTGTGGGAGGAAACCCACACAAACACGGGGAAAACATACAAACTCCTCACAGATAAGGCCATGGTCAGAAATTGAACTCATGACCCCAGTGCTGTGAGGCAGAAGTGCTAACCACTTAGACACCGTGCTGCCCTACACTAATGTAACACCTGTTATCATACAAGAAAACATTGATGTTGAATACCAAGATATGAAAGAAGTTATACACAAAGGTATTTCAGTGAACATGTGTAGACAACTAAATACTCTGGGCACATACCTGTACCGTTATAATAACCAAAATGGCGCCAATTTTCCAGAATATATGGAGGTTAAGCCCGCTATTATTGCGATTGTGCCAAAGACACCACAACATAAACTGATCTGGAGCAGTGTGCAAGGTGAGCAAATGAGAGTATTTCTGTTGTTGGAAATAGATTACAGGTATAGAAGTTTAATGGTAAACATTTTTTTTCCAAAGGGAATATAAACCCAAGCGACATCAAGAAAAAAATTAAAAACCTTGGGAAAAAAATTGTTGAAATGTGTATGCTGTTTGGAACTGTTTTGCCACAATCCACTAGCACCTTTAAAGTGTAATACTATTTTTTTCACTTGTCATATTCTGCAATAAAAAAAATTGTACTTTTTCCTGCAATAAAACTGTTGCATTAACACTGTGTGGTTTATTCTCGGTATTTTACAAAAACGAATAAAGGTTAATTTGACTTTATAAGTTTAATAGTTATAAAGTAATAAGTTTATAAAGGGTAAATATTAATAGGTTCCCAATATAGATGCAAAGGGAAATAACACACATGCTTTACACAAGTGTAATAGTCTGCAACCAGACAGGTGCAATTACACATGTATACAAAACACAAGTCAGTGATGTGCGATTACCGCACCACGTGGGACTGGTACAGGCATCACAAATTTACATACACACGCCCCCCACGTCGAGGAAGTATCAGAGAATTTTCGTGGATCGGTCAGAAATTTATACACACTACACAACGGAAACGAGATTGGAACTAAAAATATTGAACGGTACGACCAACCAAATGAGGCGACTATCGTCCATTTGGGCAGACTTTCGACCATCGTGTCACTACACACACTGACTTTCGAACAAGCGGTCGTATGTCGGCTGGTTGAGCCGATTATTGTACAAAAACCCTGTAGTGTGTACCTAGCTTTATTGGGGGCTGCCTAGCTAATCAGACTCGCTCACAAACAAACCTGATTCTCACAAGCATGTAACACAAAAAAATTCTACATATGTTTGCATGTGAAATCACAGTCACAATGTGCTGTATACAGCACATCACAAAATTGTTAGCATGAACTTTATACATTTCATACCCCACACTCCTCTCAATGGGTTTAAACACTTGAATCATAGGTGTTCTCTTAAACAATGCCCTATTTCTCAGTAGGCCTACAACACATGTGGCATTTATGCTAAATAAATGTAGCACCTGCCCATGCCTGCCATTGTCTCCCCCCTCCTGGGTCAAAAAGAGATAGGTGGATCTCGTGGACCCTTCTCAGTGAATATATTTAATATATTTTTCCACTGAGGTGAAAGCAATGAACACACATTTTAGCATGACAGTACCTCTGTGTCTACGGAGAATGACTGGCACCCCTGGAGGTCGCACTACAAAATATCACATAGGCTGGAACTTTTCTCCATATGCTGCAATCCATATTCTCAATTTTAGCTTGGCAGGGTCCTGTTTCTGGACTCCCTCTGACTCACTATCATCACAAGATATGACAGCTCCCTCAGTGATTCCTCCCTCCTCTCATAACTCCACAAAGAAAATTTTGGCCGGGATTCACTTCTATTTTCCCACCCTACTCTGGCTCTCAGCAGCCATCTTGGAACACTGTTCCTCTCTATAACTCCCACTGGGTGGCATTTGGCCAGCGGGGTTGCCTTCCCCTTTTCTGTCCTCAGCTTTAAGCTCTCTCACACAGACAGTCTGCCTCTCTTTGCTCCCCCCAATCCTCAAGGAAGGGCAATATGCAGACTTCTCATGCTGAGTAACTTTCTTCTCACTTCACACTCAGCTGGGTTAAGTGACACTGCAACTCCCAGCACCCGACACACCGCTACTCCATACGCGGTTCCAAACAGCACTTCGGTGCTCCTGCCAGTTGTACTGCCGGTTTACACAGTCCCTTCATGGCACACATGCCTAGAAAGATTTGCCATACAACATATTGCGTCACTTCTCCCTTATCACCCCTTGGTCTTTGTTGGGCACCTAGAGATGGTCAGACATAGTGTCCCAAGGGTGTTGTTCCGGCTGGGTGCACTGCACTTATACCCTGTGTCCATCTATGGAATAGATTAAATACACCCTTTGGATAAAAACTACAATTTGTCTTAAAATCCTATGTATACATATATATGTGTAGATATAATATTATATATATATATATATATATATATATATATATATATATATATATATATATATATATATATATATATAGATAAATATTAGAGGTGGGTGGGCTCGGTTTCCAGAGATCCGAATCCATCCGAATTTCGCCTATCCGAGTACCGAGCCGAGCACGCTCGGTACTCTCCCGCCTGTTTGTAATTGGAATCGAAATCGAGGCAAAATGTCATTGTGACGTATTCGTATTTCTGAGCTGGAAAGCATAAATACCCGCCTCCACAGCAATCCATCGCCATTTGACAGAGGGAGAGAGCAGGGTTAGGTCACAGGCTATATCAGTGCAGGGACAGAGCAATAATTGGACACATTACTGTTTCTATTCTATACAATTCTAATATTAATACCAATTGTTACAGCAGTAAGAGGAGGATAGGGGAGGGTTTTTTTCAATTTCTGGCACTCCAAGTGCTTTTGGGGTGTCCCTTATTCCCCATTCTTTTGCAGTAATTTTTCTGGCTGTCAAAGGTCATATTTGTCAGCAGTATCTATCTAATACCATTTTGGCACTACAATTGCTTTGGCCTCATTAAAATGGAAAGCAAAGCAGTCTACATATGAGCAGAATCAGCAACCCGTTTCTGTCACCAGTCCTGTACCAGTACGTCATCTGGGAAAGGCGATGTCAAAGTACATAGTCTTTTTAAATAAGGGGAAAAAACACACACCCAAAAAAAAAAATTACCATGTTGAAGCAAAAAAGAAGTGTAACTGCGGAAAAGTTAAGTGCCTATAAAAAAAAAAAATTGCCAACATGCCATTCTACACACGCAGTGGCAAACAAAGAATGAGGCCTTCGCCTTCCTCTATTAGTGGCAGATCCAAAAATGTTACCGAGCCTTCTTCTTGTACGGTCACTCGTGACCAAGCAAGACCAAGTAATTTGGAGTCTAAAAGTGGTGCACAACTACTGTTACGCGTCAAAGCTGAGCTGCAAGAAAACAGTAGGGCATTAGAGGATAATGTATACTCTGAATCAGAAATGACACCAATCCCTGTGGAGAGTCCATCCACCAGTGGTATGTCTAATCGTTAGCATTCTGTTAGTGACAGTGTACCCATAAAGAAGGGTCCTTTCAGCAGTTCTGCTGATGTGTGCCTTAACAGCCCGAGTGTAGCCGGTGATACACAAATTGAGGATGCCACTTTTGAATTAGAAGAGGATGAGGGGGAGATTTGTGTAGGCGACGAGGGCACTAATGAGGATGTTGATGATTATGATGCAGACAGATTCTCAAATTGCCTTTCTCAATTTCTATTTATATTCTAGACTCTATAACGGCTGAATAGTTTTCTATTTTACTCCTAGTGGAGAGGGGGTCTGATGCAGACAGATACCAAACTACCTTGGTCCATTTATTTTTATATTGTTCAGTCTATGCAGGCTTCTTTTTTTCTATTTAAGTACAAGAGGAGGGGGGGGGGACTAAAGAGACAGAAACCAAACTGCCTTTGTCCATTTCTTTAAATATTTAACTATAAGTGTAGGGTGTAATATACACCCAAAGACGATGGCTACATTGCCAATAGGCTAAGATGAAGAGGAAGACAATCAGGTTTGTGTGCAGACTTAAGGACGGCCTACCAGGGATTAAACTGTTTTCTTCCTAATTTATTAGCTTTAGAATTACCTTACTTATCCAAGAAACAGGTGGAGCACTAAATTAGGTTATTTATGCTCCAAAACATTGATTTTTAAAGAAAATTGCAAAACAAAACCAAAACCAAAACACGCAAGGGCGGTTTGGCAAAACCAAAACCAATACACGACGGTAATTCAGATCCAAAGCAAAACCAAAACACGGGGGTCAGTGAGCATCTCTAATATATATATAGATATATATAGAGGTCAGTGATCAGCGGGTTGGAACCCAAACAGTTCCTAGCCTCCATCGACATCAAAGATGCTCATTTTAATGTGTCTGGCAGGGGCATCAGTCACTTTGCAGATTTTCAGTGAGGGACTCCTACTTTCAATCCAGGGTGCTTGCGTCCGGCCTTTCCATGGCACCACAAGTCTTTACAAAGATTATGGCGGTCATGGCAGCATGTTTGCGTATCCTGGAAGTCTCCGTCGTCCCATACCTGGCCGATTTGCAAATAAAAGCGTACTCTGATCAGACCCTCTAGCTTCATCTTTCACTGACCAAATTGCTGAGACCTAAATGTGCAAGAATCCCAGTTGGTCCCTTGTCAGAGGATGGTTTTCATAGGCCTTATACTGGACAACAGAGTGCAGAAGGTTTTTCTACCAATCAACAAGGTGCACTCTCTTCAGGTCAAGGTAAAAACGGTTTTGAAAGCAGAAGGCCTTCCATCCTACTATGCATGAAACTCATGGGTAAGATGCTCTTCACATTCAAAACATTTCCGTACGGTCTGTTCCACTCTAGGACATTTCAGTGGACCTCTTGTCCAACTGGTCGGGATTCCACCTTCAGCTGGCCTCTCAGACCCTCTGATTGTCTCCCATGATGCGCCTCTCTCTCTGTTGGTGGTTGGTGATGGATCACTTGGTAGTGGACAGGTCCTTTGCCCCTTGGTCCTGGACAATAGTTACCAATGATGCCAGTCTTCAAATTGGAGAGTGATAGTTCTTCACCAAAACTTCCAGGGTCTCTGGGCAGCTCGGGAGGTGTCACTTACTAAAAAATTGGATCTCTAGGCCATGCTGCTGGCACTACGGGGAGCTCAGTCTCTTCTTCAGAGTGCTTCATTCTGCCTCCATTTGGACAATGCCACTGCTATGGCGTACATCAATTGACAAGATGGCACCAGGAGTGCCGGATGAAGTAGATGACCCAGACATTGTTTTGGGTGGAAATTTATGTCCCGGCAATTTCTGTGATATTTATCTCTGATGTAAAAATTGGGAGGCCAAGGCTAAGCAGACACGCTGTGTTTCCAGGGAAGTAGTCTCTACAGCTGGAGGTGTTTCAATGTTTGATCCAGAAGTGGTCACTTCCGCACGTGGAACATATCTCATCGCAAAAACCAGGTGCCCAGGTTCTACTATTGCCTTGGCACGCACAGTGGATGTCATGAACATGACATGACATCAGACATGGCAGAATTCCGGTGTTCCTGATTGAACTCGAATGGCCACGTTGAGCTTGTTATGCGGACGTACTGCGCATTGCAGTTGATAAAGGGTGGCGACGTCCACATTGAGATGATGTACTGCTTTAGGGGTCATTTTGGCAGGAGGAACCCTAGGCTAGTTGATACCATTTTGGAGGCCAGGAAACTGGTCTCTGCCGTAAATTATCATAGAGTGTGGGCGGGCCTATGTTATCTGGTGTGAACACAGGACGTTTCATACGGCAGCCTTTCAACTTTTAAAAGGTTCTTTTTTTCTGGTTTAGAGTCGGGCCTTCGCTTTAGTTCCCTGAAGGTGCAGGTATCACCCTTTCGATATATTTTTAGAAAAGGCTAACAAGTATACCGGAGGCGCAGACTTTCCTCCAAAGGGTTCTACACATCCAGTCTCCTTATGTACCACCTAAGGCACCTTGGGACTTCAATTTGGTGCTTAGGACCCTTCAATCATCCTCTCTAAACTGTTGGAGTTGGCTGAACTCAAGTTCCTAACTTGGTAGGTGGTTATTCTCCTCGCCATGCGAGGAGAGTTTCGGAACTTGGATCTCTTTATTGTTGTTCACCTTATCTTCCATACTGACAGGGCTGTATTACAGAAAATACCTTCCTTCTGCCTCTTCAGATCAGGGATCCTTAATGTCATTGAATGTGGTCCGTGCCCTAAGGATTTATGTGGGCAGGACGCTGCTATGCAGGAGGATGGAAACAGCAGTTCTATGGGACAGCATCAAAATCACAGTATCAATCCTTTGAACTGTATTCTAGGTTATAGAATCCTTTCTGTAGATTTCTTGCATTTGCCTGTCTTCTGAGCAGGGATTTGCATTAGCTGACAATCCTGTCTTTAATCACTTAATGGACATTAAATGTTTTCCTATTCTTATGTTTGGTCTCAGACTGTCCTGAGGAGCTGGTGTATCTGTGTCATCCTCCATTTTCAGGGTCTTTATGCTTTTATAAATTTGTCAACCATATCTGTATTAAGATCTTTCCTTTTCCTTTAGTCATAAAAGGAATAGTCAGAAGTAAGAAGTACTGCTGCCACATACATATTCTTTGTATGTGGCAGCAGTACTTTAAATCCACCAGAGGTGCTGCTGTTCTGCCCCTGAACTTTGCACCATGCCTGTAGGAGTAAATCTCCTTACCTGATTGAAACTGCACCTGTCTCACAGCTTCAAATACCTGCCTCAATCTGTGCTCTGGGCAGTTCATCGTTTATACCTGGCTGCTTCTTGTCTTTTGTTTATCCCTGATCCAGTTTTACTTTGCTGCTGTCTGATCTCCTGTTGTGACACTCTGCCTGATTACTGGACTCTGCTTGTTTGCCTGTTGTCCTGACCTCTGCCTGATTACTGGATTATGCTTGTTTGCTAGTGACCCTGACCTCTGCCTGGCTACTGGACTCAGCTAGTCTGTCTGCTTCCCTGGACTGCCTCGTGCATCTGGCAATCTGGAATCCTGACCCCTGCCTCCTTAGTCTGGAGCCTCGTGCCTCCTGGCAATTGGGTAACTCATTATACTTGTCCCTGCGTTTAAACTGTATTTGTCATTGCTTGGAACCTGTTGTTTTGATGGACTATTCCTGCCAATCATCACACCTGTTCATAATTGTGTATTGGAGTATACCTGTTTATTCTGCTACCTGAAATCTGCATATTCCACAAACTCAATCCTTATTCACATATTTTGCCTAAATAAAGACACTCTGGCTTTCTACTACTATTGCCATGTCTTGAATTTACTAGGAATCATAACAGCTACCTTATGTGTTAATTGTTCCCCACACCTCTTAGATTGTTAGCTCATTTGAGCAGGGCCATCTTTACCTTCTGTTGCAAGTCATTGTATTTCTATCATGATCCCCTCAATATACAGCACTAGGTAATCTGTTGGCACTTTATAAATAAAGGATAATAACAGAAATGAAAAAATGATAGAAATGAAAATGAATCTTGGTAGAGATCCACCTTCATCCTTTATAGGAAAGACATTGAAGGGAGGAGCTGACCTTGGGCTAGATTTACTAAGCTGCGGGTTTGAAAAAGTGGGGATGTTGCCTATAGCAACCAATCAGATTCTAGCTTTCATTTATTTAGTACCTTCTACAAAATGACAGCTAGAATCTGATTGGTTGCTATAGGCAACATCCCCACTTTTTCAAACCCGCAGCTTAGTAAATCTAGCCCCTTATCTTCTTCTCTTACTTTTCTTTACTGTCTAACCCTCAGCTGACCCAAGGTTTAACCAATTAGCCTTTGCTGGAGGGAGAGAAGGAAGAAAAAAATCCCTGCAAACACTACACTTACCCTGGGCTATTTGTCAGAAGAGACAGGGCCATAACTGTCAACCGCGACCCACCATTGGCGTCCCAGCTGTCGTCATGATGGGACGTTATTTCCTGTGATGTCATCTTGATCGTCTCCTAGGCAACGGTCAGGACACTGGTTTTGTTATTAGCGTTGCGTCCGGGCATTAGGTGGCAGCCGGACGCGTGCGCAGACTAATTAATTTTATTTTTTCACTAGCCCTTAGGGGCGTTACTAATTAATTACCAGACTCCTGTGGCTGATATCAGGGCTATTGCCCTGACTCTTGATCCCGATTATAGCGTTAAGTCCTGTGGATTTGCTAACCCCCTTACTCTGTCTCCTGTTTCTCCTGTTAGTTCTCTGTCTCCTGTTTAATCTTTGGCTTGTTTTTGGACTCCGATTGTATGCTGATTGCCCTGACCTCTGACTTGTTATTGGAATATTCCATTTCACTGCCAGCACTGACCCTTAGCCTGTTTACTGACCTTGTTACCTGCTACAGACCCCTGACCTCAGCCTTCTCCTGACTACGCGCTATAATTCTGCTCTCTGCCTCCTATTTCCTGCTGCGCTACAGTCGCCAGCGATAAACTTCTACTACGCTAAAGCTTAAGACCTGGGGAAATCAGAAGACTAGTGAGCACATAAAGCTCTACGGGAATGGCGGCTGCTAAAGGTGAAGACCTTTTTTCCTCCAGTTCTAAAAGTTTATCCTGGTAACCGTGATCTGTAACAGTTACTAGGGCTGTGCGAAAGGGGCAACCATCCAGGGAGCAACATTAAAGGGGGACACAGTTTATGAATATTTTAGGTTCATTTGGTTACAATTGAGGGCTAGGGGGTGGCAGTTTTGACTCTTGCCCTAGGCGCTAAAGTTTAAGTTCTGGCTCTGACAAGAGACTAGATATTGTGACAAATACTTGGTGAGTAGTAGATGACTGTATATATACATAGAGATAGAGTGCAAATAAATGGAACACCATTATAAGTAAGGGACATCTATAATATTGAAACCAAGGGTTCCACACAGGTAGATACCATCCCAGCATGGTCAGGGTCATATATAACAATGCTGGACAGCCATGGATGCCTATAATTATGGCTAGCGTTGCTGCAAAAGGAGACCTCAGTGACATTGACTAACTGGATGATTGTTGGAATGCTTTTAGCAGGAGTTTCAATGACAAAAATTAAAAACAGTAAAGAGCAACAGTGGTAGAAGCTTACGCTTCAGGATCATAATATAGCTACAATCATTTCAACCTGTAGCGCTAGCAGTTACGTCTAATGAGAACTCCACAGAGCAGGATATCCTAGAGGAGTGGTAGCACGAAAATGAATCACATCTGGCAATGCACATTTACGAGTTCAGTGGTGCAAAGAGCCCAGGCAGTGGACTACCAAGCAGTGGATGAAGGTGATCTAATCAAATGAATCATCCTACACCATGTTCTTGATAAATGATTGAGTTCAAGTGTAGTGCCAACCTAAATAACTCTACAGCCATGGTTGCTTGTTTCCAACGAAGGATTCTGGTAGTACCATAATGTTGATGGGCACATTTTCCTGACATTGTTTGGGTACAATCATTCTGTTAGAAGGTAAGGTCCTGCTAATTGATGCTTAATGGTAATGAGTGATCATCTTCACCGCATGTTGTATTTCTTCCATGAGGGAAGAGTGTCTACCAGACTCTGAATGCCCCATACACACAGCAATGAAGCGAGTGTTCAGGATTGTAACTGCATTTCTCTGATGTTTAAAGCATAGATGCGAGTGTAGCTATAATTCTATTGTGCTAAGTATATACAGATTTGCACAGGTAAGGAGAATCACTGACAACAACTTATTTTTGTATATGTACAAATAGTGCATTCATATTTGCCATGTAGCTGGTACCTTGAAACATAAAGATATAGACAAGTGTTGGCTATTCCTTTTCTGTGTATATAATTATTGTGCATAAACAAAGACCAAGGGGTAAATTTACTAAAAATCGTATTTGGTGGCGGTTTTAAACATTAAAACAGTAAAACGTATTTACTAAAGGGTGGTTTGAGACTGCGATGTTAAATGTCTGGGATGTGTGTCGGATTGAAAATAGCTGAAACACTTGGAACGAACCTCTTTTTCTTTCCTTTCTACTTGTTTGGCTAAAACCATCAGGAAAAATTCAGGTTTTTCTATACCTGCTTCTGATTGGCTTGATAACTCAAACATGGCGCGTGAGCCATCTTGCCATTCAGAACATAGGAGGAGGCCCTGTTGACATATAAATTATGGAGGTAACCATTATTTATTGTTTAAGGGGAAAAATGTATTTATAATTAACTTAAGTGGGCACATTTTATTTTTTATTATATTAAGGGGACAATATTATAAATAATCATTGCCCCTATTAGCAATCAAATAGTATTGTATAATTAATATAATTACATATTCATATTTCCCCATAATACAATAATATTGTCCCCTTAATATATTGAAAATAAAATTTGCCCCATCATTCAATTAAAATTAATTTTGCCCCTTAATCAATAAATAATGATTACTCACATAATTTATATGTCAATGGTGCTTCCTCTTATGTCCTAAATGGCCAGATAGATCCAACAGTATGCAGATTAAGCAATCTCGCCTCGCACAACCACCTCTTTTGCTTTGGATGGTGATTTCGCGTTGCTTTTGCAAACCCCAGCTTAGTAAATCTGGTTGTTTGTATGTTCATAATTGTTAAATTCGTAATGGTGATCTGTAAAGTGGTTTCTAAAAATGTTCATTCTAACCCTTTTAATGGCGGTTTGGCCGTTAGTAAATTTTACCCCCTAAGTATACCCTTATTTTATACTGTGACTTCTAACCTTTACCAAATGTGTACTGTTGTGGAGATTTGGGGCTAGATTAGTTTTCAACAGTTTTTTCCCTGCGGTTGTAAAACTAATCTAGCCCCAAATTTCCAAAACAAATGTTAGAATGGTAAATGTTAGAAGTCACGGTATAAAATATGGGGTATTCTTTGTGGGTTAAATTTTGAGAAAGAAGAATTGTGCTTTTTTGTTAAAATATTTTCTTATTTGCTTGTCTATAATACTTAATAAAAGCTCTTTGCTCCCCCCCCCCAAAAAAAATCAATGTAAAATTCACTTGGATACAATATACAGTCATGGCCAAAAGTTGATTATGACACAAATATTATTTTTCACAAAGTCTGCTGCCTCAGTTTTTATGATGGCAATTTGCATATACTCCAGAATGTCAAGAAGAGTGATCAGATGAATTGCAATTCATTTCAAAGTCCCTATTTGCCATGACAATGAACTGTATCCCAAAAACATTTCCACTGCATTTCAACCCTACCACAAAAAAAAACAGCTGACATCAGGTCAGTAATACTCTCATTAACACAGGTGAGAGTGTTGACGAGGACAAGGCTGGAGATCACTCTGTCATGCTGATTGAGTTAGAATATCAGACTGGAAGCTTTAAAAGGAGGGTGGTGCTTGAAATCATTGTTCTTCCTCTGTTAATGGTTACCTGCAATGAAACACGTGTAGTCATCATTGCTTTACACAAAAATGGCTTCACAGGGAAGGATATTGCTGCTAGTAAGATTACACCTAAAGCAACCATTTATCGGATCATCACTTGAAGGAGAGAGATTCAATAGTTGTGAAGAAGGCTTCAGGGCACCCAAGAACGTCCAGCAAGCGCCAGAACCGTCTCTTAAAGTTGATTCAGCTGCGGGATTGGGGCACCACCATTGCAGAGCTTTCTAAGGAATGGCAGCAGGCAGGTGTGAGTGCATCTGCACGCACAGTGAGGCGAAGACTTTTGGAGGATGGTCTGGTGACACGAAGGCCAGCAAAAAAATCCCTTCTTTCCAGGAAAAACATCAGCGACAGACTGATATTCTGCAAAAAGTGCAGGAATTGGACTGCTGAGGAGTAAAGTAATTGTCTCTGATGAATCCCCTTTCAGATTGTTTGGGGCATCTGAAAAAATGCTTGTCCGGAGAAGGAAAGGTGAGCGCTACCATCAGTCCTGTGTCATGCCAACAGTAAAGCATAAATACATTTGTAAGGCGCTGCAATTAATCCTCAAGAAAAACTAGTGCTGCAGCTCTTCAAAGACAGAATCTGGATCTGTCAAAAATACAATATAACATACCCAACAAGAGCGCAAAGCATCCAGCATATTATAATTACAATTTATTAACAAATAAAAATCGGATAAGACATATAACTATATCTAATTCAATATTGAAATAGACGCTGACTGCTAATATAGTGAGCAAGTCAACCATCAATCAATAAAGTGACCAGAAAAAATGATTAATATGGTACCATATATAGAAAAACTGCCGTTATCAATGTCCATTAAAAAGCAGGAGAAATTAGATATTAATGGAAGTATTATAATCCTCTTAGGCCAATGTAATGGTGGATAATGAAAGAACCAGTATCAGTGTCCCAATATTGAATGCACCGAACAGTGCAATCAGCACTTATAGATATTATCAGGTACTTAGCTTGTCTTCATATATCCATAAATTCCAAACTGCCATAAGAGATCCTACTCCACGGTCTCCAGTTAGATTTAGAGTGACAGCTTAAGGTGCGCTGTTTAACGGCAATCAGTCCAAATGAACCCCGGGGTTGAAAACTGGCCACCACCTGGTTAGACTCTATGAGTCTCAATCCTAACGCGTTTCTCGGCGTGCCGCCGCTTCATCAGAGGTAGATAAGGTTCATTTGGACTGATTGGGACACTGATACAGGTTCTTTCATTATCCACCATTACATTGGCCTAAGAGGATTATAATACTTCCATTAATATCTAATTTCTCCTGCTTTTTAATGGACATTGATAACGGCAATTTTTCTATATATGGTACCATATTAATCATTTTTTCTGGTCACTTTATTGATTGATGGTTGACTTGCTCACTATATTAGCGGTCAGCGTCTATTTCAATATTGAATTAGATATAGTTATATGTCTCAACAGTAAAGCATCCTGAAACCATTCATGTGTGGGGTTGCTTCTCAGCCAAGGGAGTGGGCTCACTCACAATTTTGCCTAAGAACACAGCCATGAATAAAGAATGGTACCAAAACATCCTCCAAGAGCAACTTCTTCCAACCATCCAAGAACAGTTTGGTGACGAACAATGCCTTTTCCAGCATGATGGAGCACCTTGCCATAAGGCAAAAGAGATAACTAAGTGGCTCGGGGATCAAAACATCGAAATTTTGGGTCCATGGCCAGGAAACTCCCCAGACCTTAATCCCATTGAGAATTTGTGGTGAATCCTCAAGAGGCGGGTGGACAAACAAAAACCCACATTATTAGGCAACAATGGGTGGCCATCAGTCAGTATGTGGCCCAGAAGTTGATTGGCAGCATGCCAGGGCGAATTGCAAAGGTCTTCAAATAGAAGGGTCAACACTGCAAATATTGACTCTTTGCATAAACCCAATGTAATTGTAAATAAAAGCCTTTGACCCTTTATGAAATGCTTGTAGTTTTACTTCAGTATACCATAGCAACATCTGACAAAAAGATCTAAAAACACGGAAGCAACACATTTTTTTGAAAAAAAATACTTGTGCCACTTTTGGCCATGACTGTAGAACAAAAAAAGAGATTCCTGACCAAACCAATGTAGAGGTAAATGAATGACCATTCTATGCGAAGTGCTATGTGATATGTGATATGTTGGTGCTATGTGAATAAAGGTTAATAAAAATAATGGACTGGGAGAAGCCACGTCGACTGTTTTCTGGATGAAATTCTTCTTTAAAGTACAGTATATTAAAGCCCTGTGTTAATAAGCGATATTAAACGTGTCCAACACATTTGTCCCCAGCAATTTCCTAGCAGTTTCCATGCTTAAAAAGCAGATTAGGAGAGCAGGTCTTTTGTTGTTTGTTTTTGTTTAGATATTCCTTATAGATCTATGTTTTTACACCAGCAAAGCAAGGTAAGAAGCCTACAAGAAAAGGGACAGAGAAAGGCTTGGAGCGCGGAGGGGAAGGACGCGCTGCGTTGAGTATGTCACTCTCATAATGCATACTTTAATAAAGAATGTAGCTTTACATTCAGCTTTACATTATGTCTCCATATAGAGGTCACTTGGTATTGAACCCTGAAAATGTCAAAATCTCTATAGCAAATATTATAAATATAAATCACCAGGGGAGATCCGCTCCATCCAAATTCATATGCAGTTATAAGTCCAGCCAGGTAGGAAATGTGATTATGGCCATAAACATCTCCATAATACTATATGTTTCAGCATTCTGGAGTTTTTCCATGAACTTTTTTAACAAATATGCAATGAAAACAGACAGCTTTATATATTTTTTATATGAAAATGTAAATCTTTTATTATGTGTCCTTTAAAAATAAACACTTCAAATAAATTATACACTGTACAACACAATTTGTAAATGTAGATACCACAAGATTTCGTAATCAGATTACAGGATTGGGTCATCTGGCCTAACCACTAATTAGATCTCTCTGCTCTTCCATTTCAATCGCTATAACAAGGAGCCGGATTGTACAGTCCGCAGCTACTCACAGGATGTCTAAAACGTTGCTCCCACGACCACCGATCATGTCCTGTGCTACTGAACAAGTGTAAAATAGTTCGAGAAGAGCTCTTCTCCACAATCTATGTCTCTAAAAGCCACAAGAACAACACATCGCAATGGCCTGTATTGAAACACAAAGGTGCTTAATTTTATCATCAGACATCAAGTCAAAACAATCATCAAGTTCTACAGTGATAATGTAGCAGCGATCAAATTCATCAAAGGTAATTGTAAATAAAAACAGTTCTTGAAAACAAAAAAACAACCCTTCAATAAAACTTTATTTAAAAATTTTTTGTACTCAAACTCCCCCTATTTGCAGGTAATGTGGAGATTATTTAACGAGAAGACCTGTTCTGCGCAGGCATATTTAAATCCAGTGGAGCAATCTGTTTTAGGCTGTCAAAATCATCCTGATCTTGTTAGAGTAGCTGCTGGGGTCAGGTGTGGTAGTGATGATAGTAATCTATCAACATTATTGAGCTTCAGTTAGCCAGGTAAGAGTTTAAGGGGTCACTCGGTAGCCCTCACACTTGACCGATGTTTCTGTCCAATCAGATGCTGCATACACTACACAGCCATGTAATCTGAACTACCTACTCAGTGACACTTTCAGTATGAATGGACTGACAGACTATCACCATAATTCTACATGAGGGTAGGGGGGTTCTTTTAAGGTATTCCTGCTTCAGTATGACCTTGTCAAGGTATAGGAGAGAAAGTGTGTCTAATAAAGGGTGTCTATTAGTGGAAATACAAAGTTGTCTATCACAAGACAAAAGATTTTACAAAAATACAAACCCTTCCATATTTTGGGAGTAGCGGATATTCGGGATGTACTGTCTTAGCTCAACTGGAAAAGTGTCAGGTACATCAAATTCCTGATAACATACATTAGCTGCATACTCTGTGGAAACAAGAGTCAAATTAATTTGTTCTTACGCATTTTACGACCAATAGACATAAAATGCATGTTGCTTTATTCTAAGCAGTTTTTAATAACATTCACAAATATATATATTAGACCTAAAGACATTTCATATAAGCCTGTCTAACTGTGTAATGGAAACCTTTCAGAGCCCAAAAGAGAGCAGGCTGGGGAACAAGACCATAGCTTGCGGTAAGGTAGATAACAAATCTACATACAGTGTAAAATAGCTCAGCTCCTATCTCCTATCATGGTTACTAAGGAAGAGCCCCATGAAACATAACAAGGGCTGGATGTAATCTCCCACTGCACATGTGGGCCTGGGAGTGTGGTTGAATTAGAAAAGATACAGAGAACAGGGAGAGTTTGGGTGAAATAGGGTGAGATAGTAATGTATTTAAACAGTAGATCAGCAATACACAGTGAGCCTGATTCATCTTGGGACATAAGTCCCTTCACGTGCAGAACTTGCTCTGCGCGTGCTCTGACTTTACGCCAATGAATGCAGTTAATGTATGAAAGTAAATGACACAACTGCCTATGACTTGAAAGGTGGAACAGGGGAGGGAAGGGGCGGATTAACATAGGCAATGTACAGCTAGGGCGTGCCGAGGGTTTCTCTTAAGTACGTGTTATTTAGTCGTATCATTTGTACCAGCTCCAGGACAGGTGTAAGTGCCGACTGATAGTGGTGCCTGTCACAGCATCGTATGTATGTATGTATGTATGTATGTATGTATGTATGTATGCACGCCACTTGATAGCACAGATCATCTGTATGCAAGTAAGAGAAATTATAAAAACGGATTGTATGCACAGTGCGTATTAAGAACATCCTGATTATTGTATTTAATGTAAAAAAAATGAAAACAAGATTTAGGGCTAGATTTACTAAGCTGCGGGTTTGAAAAAGTGGGGATGTTGCCTATAGCAACCAATCAGATTCTAGCTGTCATTTTGTAGAAGGTACTAAATAAATGAAAGCTAGAATCTGATTGGTTGCTATAGGCAACATCCCCACTTTTTCAAACCCGCAGCTTAGTAAATCTAGCCCTTAGCCTTTTTGTTTTTTTGTAAAAAAATCCCAAACATTTTTATTAATGCTTATATAGTATTATGAGTTGTTAACATATATATATATATATATATATATATATATATATATATATATATTATTTTTTTGCATTGACTTTATATTGCACATATGCATGTCTGTTGTATCTGGTAACACTATTTAGGCAGAGTGTACTTATACCCAGAATCAAAAGGAAACGTATCTTGAGAACCACTTGGATCTGAAGATGGGCGCACGTACGTTTAAGTTCTGTGCTCGTTTCAAAAGCGCAACTTGCGTGTAGGTTGTATTCGGAGATAATTCAGGCCCAGTGAGTGCAGCTGAATTAATATTCCTGAGACTGCATATTATCATTTCACTATACCCAGTGATGTAAGAAATTCCTAGCCAGGCTTCATTCTCAAGAATATTGGTTCGTCTTCCAAAAATGGTCTCCACAGTGTGTCAGCAACTGGTTCTCGTTTAGGAAAAGGTTTCTGCATGATAGGTAAGCACAAGGACACCTCTTTGATGTCAATCCTGCCTATTTATAAGGCACAACTTGTTATACTGTATATAGTACGTGCTGATTATTAGATCCTAATACAAACAGACCACTCTTTGCATTACTATACTGAATGTATTCCTGAGCTCTTAGTGCACTATGCAATATTGTTGCTTGCCATATGCAGTTAGAAAACTTTCCCCATAAAAGTTTTACTGTGATACAGAGAGATAGAGAATGTTACAGCTATATGTATAAAAGAATATCCCTGTGCAATGAAGCCCTCCAACCACATTATGTGATTCCAGCCTGAAAATCTGGATGATGTTAATCTCCACCTTGTGCAGCGATAGCAAAGGGATAATGTAGACCTACCATTAGAACAGTTATTCACATACTGTCCCACAGCCAGTGGATTACGTGGGGAGCGTGTAAGCCAGGTGGAATCACACATTTTCAAAGGTCCGAGCTGATCTCTTCTGCTGCAGGACCTGAAACACAATTATTACACTAGCAATTTATTTACATCTAAAAATACTTCTTATAGTGACATTAATTAGATGTAAGAGCGCTATTAGCTTCCCACCTGCATTTCTATCTATTTATTTATCTTCTCTTTCTCCTTTTGATATATCCACTATCTTATGTAAATCTAAATGGTCTAGTCCGGGGAATTCAGGAGATGAGCTAATCTCTCCCTGGTTACACTGCGAGATTGTATAAAACGAGATCTTCTATTTGTAAAAATAAAAAAATATTTTGGCATTATTGTCGCGGCCAATTTGGTTTTCTTGGACTCTTAGCCGTAAGGCAGGGTTTGTATGAAGGGGTGATATTCAATGGCTATGTATTGTAATGTATAAAGTGTGTATGCACAAATCTGGTAGTTGTGTTTCATTAAAGTGCATACTACAGATTCAAAAGGAGTGTCTCCATTTTTCTTTTTTTTTTTTGGACACTAACGAAGAGTCCTCATCTGCTGTCAACTCAGGGGTATCAGTGTGGTGATGATCAACCCTTATATCTCTATAGGAGCAAAGGGGAAACCTAATATGTCCAGATTGAACAATAGGACTATGTAATCACAGTCTCAAATGAATTAAAGGTGAGTTTAACCTACAAATTAATTTTATATATATATATATATATATATATATATATATATATATATATATTCCCTTCTAGACTCAAACTTGCCTTTTTCACGTCTGGAAAGATCACTAAAATGTATATTTGTTTAAGTAGTTTTACTGCAGATTTCAGGCTGCATATTGATTCTGGAGAAAGAATGACCATGAGTCATTACAACAGATAATTGATAACATTGGCATTTAAATTATTTGTTTCAATCTTCTCCAGTTATTTATCTTGTTTCTGATATCATAAAATGATCAAGCCATCATCTTCCAAGCTACAAACCATTAAATAGCCTTCAGTTCAGAAGGTAAGATTAGGGCCAACCAAGTCTACGTCCTGCTAACCCAAACAGAAAACTTCCCATGCACTTATAAGTAATGTGTTTTTACTAAAAGGATCAAAAACACAGAAGAGAGCTATGTCACTTATTCCACCACTAGGCTTGCTGCCTGTATGCCCTGCACTTAGTATCCTGCAGTTCCTCCCAGTCACATTTACTACTGAGCATGCTCTTTGTTCTCCAGTCCATGCTGGCAGTTAGTAAACAGGGCAACCGAGGCAATATTATGTGGAGGAGGGGATAAACAGAAGCAGTTAAGTCACCTGGAAGATATCTAATTCACAGAACAAGATTATTAGACATTCTAAGGGGCATATTCAATTCTCGGCGGTTTTTTCGCAGCGGAAAAACTATTACCAGTATTACGGTAATAGTAAGCCGGATTTCAACTCGCAGCTCCCTGAGCCGCGAGCTGAAATCCAGCGAGAAAAGTACGGTAATACCGGTATTTACACGCACTATTACCGTAATGAAGGTAATAGTGCGTGGGGCGCGTTAAATTTGGCTGTAACGCCAACAATTTAATATGCCCCTAAGGGGGGTATTCAATTGTTAGCGAGATCCCCGGAAAACGTGCGCTCGAAAAATATTAGCGTTAATACGGTAATTACTCGCTGAATTTCATCTCGCAGCTCCCTGAGCTGCGAGATGAAATTCAGCGAGTAAACTACCGTATTAACGGTATTTACGCGCATATTACCGTATTAACGGTAATATTTTTCGAGTGCTCGTTTTTCCAGGGATCTCGCTAACAATTGAATACCCCCCTAAGTGTTACATTTACTGTTTCATATAAATCGATGTTTTCCTTTAGTGTTCATTTAAGAATACCTAATACTGTTTGTTTAAGCGTGAGATTACTATAAAACCTGTATTTATTTTAACCTTAGCATGTTTTCCCTTTAAAAAAAAATGAGGCATATTTATTCTCTCCAGAAACAATATATAAAGTAAATGTAGATATATTAATACACGACTATTATGATTATTACAGTATAACTATACCACAGAAAATTGGACAGACCTATACACAGACTTTGATATCCCCTTGTCATTCCCATCAATGAGAATACCATCAAGGCACCTAAAAATAAACGGGTTTCCAATTGATTGAAATAAAATGGGTTCATAGTACTGGTAGATCGCACCTGTTAGAAGAAAGAAGAACAATAACTTAAAAATATATTAAACATTATGTTTATTTATAAAATCTATTTATTTATTTAGGATCACGTGGTTCTAACTGCTGTAAAATTCAATGTTTTTATACATTTATTCAAAATAAATGCAACAACAAAAAATGCAAACAAAGATTAGATTAAATCATTTAATAAAATCATTAAAGTGGGTATAATTTGTAAGTGATTACACTAGTGTCACACTATCCTCACTGGGGGTCTTTCCTCTTGAAACACTGCTGTTTTCTCAATTCAGCAGACCCCCAACACTTATAATTAGTAGAGATGCTCAGGCTCGGTTCCCCGAGAACCGAACACACCCGAACTTAGCAGATCCGAGTACCGAGCCGTGCCAGCTCGGTAATTTCGCGCGCACTCGGAATTGAAAATGAGGCAAAACGTCATTGTTACGTTGTTGGATCTCACAAGCTTTAGATTCTATAAGTACCGCCCTCCACGGCGATCCAGCACCATTTCACAGAGGGTCACAGAAGGGGAAGCACAGTTCTTGGAAGTCTCTAGTGCAGTTGGGCAGAGTCATAGGTAGCAAAGAAATGAGGAGGGGTAGCAGTGTTCTTCAAAGTCTCCAGTGACATTCAGGAGAGAGCCACTGCTAATTGTCATTGCTGAAATACAAATAATAGGTCTGGCAGGCTTGGGCTTCTAAATCTGCAATCACATTGTACTGTGTTATATAGGTAACATACAAAGAGGAGAGCTCCATAGCTCCATTGCTAATTGTCATTGCTGAAGTACAAATAATATGTCTGGCAGGCTTAGTCTTCTAAATCTGCAGTCTTTAGGGCCGATTCAAGTACCAAGCCGCGAAGAACGCGGTGTTAGCAGTTTTACCGTTAATATGGTAAAACTGCGCATAATTACCGTTAATATGGTAAAACTGCACATAATTACCGTTAATATGGTAAAACTGCGCATAATTACCGTTAATATGGTAAAACTGCGCATAATTACCGTTAATATGGTAAACCGGCGCATAATTACCGTTAATATGGTAATTTCAACGCTGGATTTTTACTCGCGGCTCCCTGAGCTGTGAGAAGAAATCCAGGTTAAAATGACCGTATTAACGGTAATACTGTTAACGCTGCGTTATTCGCGACAGAATTGAATCGGCCCCTTTGTTTAAAAGTGTATGAAAATAATATTGTGACCTGTGAGGTGGTCAAAATTGACTGCAAATGACTTGAAATTAGGGTTATTGAGGTTAATAATAATGTAGGGGGGAAAAAGGCAAAAATATGTGATTTTATAAAAAAAAAAAAAAAAAAAAGGGATTTTAGAAAAAAAAACCAAACCACAAAGTTAATCCAGATCCAAAACCAGAACAGTGAACATCTTTGATAATTACAGGGTTCTCCGCTGGACAGCCTCTGCAATGATCTCTGAATGTCAGAGGTACCTATGTGCGGACAGAAATAATATCTCCTTCTGGCTGTATAGACATGGCAGGCGTCTAACCTTGCACTGGCTGTCACTTTTTACCCAAACAGTCCCCAATCCCCCGGAGCTCAGAGATCATTATGAAGGCTCCTGACAGATGGAAGAAAGCATTTTGTGTAAAAAGGGTATATTTTAAATGTGGGTGTAGATAAAACAAATAAAACGTACCAGGGTACATAGACACCACAGCTCCTTTGGGAACAAAGCCTTTGGAAACAAACACTCCGATCCCAGCTGTGTCCAAGGAGCTTGGACGTCGGTCAATAGAGAAACCAAGAGACTTGAGCAGGATTTCATCCGCTTGGAGTGTGACAGGACTCTCACTGCTGTCTGTGCCCCTCTGCTGACAACTAGTATCCGGCAGCCGATAAATGGATTTAGTGGTTTCAGGAAGCAGATTCAGGAGATCTTTTTGTCTGGTTAAGTCAGATCTGAATATAGCCTGGAAGAGGCTGACTAGTGAGGAATACACTTCAGCATCAGAAATCACTTTGTCACTGGAACAGTCAGATACATAGCGCATGTTCCTTTGGAGATTAAAAAAAAGTAAAAAAGTTAATTAATTTAAAAAAAATGTTGATACTGTGCAGTAGAGCAACTGTGTTTTAAATTACATTGGTGATCAAAACACAAAACCAACAGCGCTGTTTGCTGCACTTCCCAAAGCTTTATAATAAAACAGACTCAAACCCCTAAAATCTATTTTGCATGCTTCGGCAAGACTGATTTTCCTTGCAAATAGCTATTCCTCTGTTGAATCACTCTGTATGTCTCTACACTGGCTGCCTGTCTTCTACCGAATCCAATATAAAATACTTTTACTAACCTACAAGGCCATCAACAAAGCTGCACCAACATACATCTCCTCTCTTGTCTCAAAATATCTCCCAACTCGGCAACTCCGTTCTGCAAAAGATCTGCGTCTCTCATCCACCCTCATTACATCCTCCCATTCCCGGTTACAGGACTTTTTTCGGGCTGCACCCACTCTATGGAACTCTCTCCCTCGCACAATAAGACTCTCCTCTGTTCTACAAACTTTCAAGCGTTCTCTGAAAACCTACCTATTCAGACAAGCTTATAATATTCCTCAACCACCATCTTAACCTCACTACCTTTAGCCTGTTACACAATTTCACACAAGACAACTACCCCCGAACCAACATTGTTGTGTGACAGGATCATTTAGCTTATGAGTCACCCTACCTTTGCAGTCTGGCTGGGCCAAGATGCAAAATGTATACTTAACCTCATGTGTCAATCTCCCATTGTCCCATAGATTGTAAGCTTGCGAGCAGGGCCTTCTCACCTCTTTGTCTGTTTTACCCAGTTTGTTTATTAGTTTATTACGTTTGTCCCCAATTGTAAAGCGCTACGGAATATGTTGGCGCTATATAAATAAATGATGATGATGATGATGATGATAGCCAGCCAAGTTTTCTTAACTTCTAAATATTTTTATTTTTAATTTATTGTATATATTTTAAATATCTGACAAGCCTATTGAATGTTTATGGTCATCCAGATGGAGTACAGCAAAAATTGCTATATATATATATATATATATATATATATATATTTATTTGCAGTCTCCTTATAACAGCTGCTGCTGCCTCCTTCTCTACAGGGGCTAATTTTCTTCTTTTGTGGTCTACTTACTCAAAAATCATATACCGTATATACTCGAGTATAAGTCGACCCGAATATAAGCCGAGGCACCTAATTTTACTACATAAAACTGGGAAAACTTACTGACTCGAGTATAAACCTAGGGTGGAAAAGAGCGCTAATTTAAAAACCTAAATAAAAATGATAGGTTCAATCTACGAAATCATTTTTAGCTAAACCATAAATAACAGTAGATGACAAGGAACATTCGTAAATGATTATAAAATCATTGGCATTGGGTACAACCTAACCTAAATAAAGGGGTATATAAGGGGTAGGGATATAAATGTATGAACATGGTGGCTGTATTGTTTGTTCATTATGTAATTGCACTGTAAATTAAAAAAAAAAAGGGGAGAGAGAGAGAGAGAGAGAGAGAGAGAGAGAGAGAGAGAGAGAGAGAGAGAGAGAGAGAGAGAGATTTTTTCACTTACCCGGCAGTGGAACGCATATGCGTTCCAACAACAGGAAGTTCGGCATTTGGAATGCAAGTTTGCGTTCCAAATGCCGAACTTCCTGTGTTGGAACGCATATGCAGAAGTTGAAGCCGAGGGACCGGACACCAGCTAAGTTCACCCGTGTATAAGCCGAGTGGCCTTTTTCAGCTTACAAAAGTATGCTGAAAAACTCGGCTTATACACGAGTATATACGGTATTAGTTACTCAAACAGCACTACAGGATTTCTGAATAAGCATCCAACTGGCTAGCTAACAGAATTGGTTAGAATAAATGAACTGCTCGTACCACTGCAGAGCACTGTCAGTTAAAAAAAGGTGAAAAAGCAAAACGACCCCATGGCTTCCTATACGAACCTGTTCTATAAGTAAGGCATGGAAGCATGATATGAATACTGCAGACATTCTGTAAGACTCACACTAACAATCTTCTAGACAAACGCTTTTACAAATCATCTTGAAATCAAAGCAAATCTGACAATTATCTGGCACACAGAACGAGTTATCTATAGGTACAACTATTGTTTCACCAATGCGCGATACTTATCTTATATGCAACTTGGCATTTTCAGGACAAGATATTTAAGTGAGATTCAAGGGCTGGAGATGGCCAATTTAAGCTTTTATTCCATCCACTTTTTACACTTTTTTTTACCTGGAGCTAGAAACAAGAACCCAACCTTTACTTTTCAATGGGACACCTTTCAGTTGTAATTTGTGCAGGAGAGTATGTTTCTAGGCACATTTCTGCCAATGTAATAGAAGCATTCAAATGTATGATAGTGACATCAAATAAAGACACATAATGACACTGGAGTGTTTTAAAACATAAAATTGAAAGTTTAAATTAATAGAGGTGCTGCACTACCAACTAGGAAAATATATTCTCCTAATGTGGCTTCACCATAGCCGAGGATACAGCTGATACTGCATGCAGACATTTTTTCCGGGGTTCTGAAGCACAGAACCCTCTGTAAATGGTGGGGATGTGGCAGGATCACAAGCCGCACACTTGTGACTGGGGGATAGGGGGGAGAAGAATACAGGAGGACCAGAGTTTCTGTGCTGTGAGGGACACTGAGCACCCACAGGGCTCCAGCTAGGGAAGGGGGCACAACAGGAAAATATTTTCCAGGTGTTAGTGCAGCTATATAGTGGGTCAGTAGTAGTCATTGTGGGCACTAGTATGGAGTCACCATAACATTTGTCTTCTCTGGGTTAGGATGGGCACATTTTCAGTTTATTTGTCAAACTACAGCAGGAAATGCAAATACAACTGGTATTACTACCATCAGGAGCACAAATAGGATAAATACACTCCAAGAGGTACACATTGTACATATGTATAACATGACATTGTCCAGGTGAAGCCCAGTATAACATACTACATGTGTCTTACATACAGAACAGACTCAGTAATAAATACCAGACCTGCGGTTTCGAGACAAGTTTAGAGCAACCCAAGGCACAAAACGATATTTATATGATCTCCACCGGGCGAGAAGTGCCCGGAGCACCGGGCCAGGGGAGAGCATGCCTGGCGGAGAGGGCGGAGAGGGCAGAGAGGGCACAGGGGGCAGCCATGAGCAGCAGCAGTGCCCTATCCCCGTCAGCTAGGGAACCTCCAGCCGTCCCTGTGACATCACCCGGTCATGTGACTGCAGCAGTCACATGGCTCAGCAGTCACATGGCACACAGTGCAGGAGCTGCTGCACATCATCCTGTTCCTGTGTACTGTGTACTGTGTAGCTGGAAATCACTGGTGGAGAAAAAAGTAAGAAGAAGGGGTAATGTGATGGGGAGGGGTATGTGTGTATAAAGCTGCTGAGCAGAGGGGGGTATATGTGATTAAAGCTGCTGTACAGAGGTGGGCATATGTGATTAAAGCTGGGTGGTAGAGAGGGGCATGTGTGATTACATTTGGGCGTCAGAGGGGGGCATGTGTGAATACATTTGGGCGTCAAAGGGGGGCATGTGTGATTAAAGCTGGGTGGCAGAGGGGGGCATTTGTGATTTAACTGCTTGGCAGAGAGGGGCATGTGTGTTTAAAGCTGCTGGGCAGAGGGGGGAATTTGTGATTAAAGCTGCTGGGCAGAGAGGGGAATTTGTGATTAAAGCTGCTGGGCAGAGGGGAGCATGTGTGATTAAAGCTGCTGGGCAGAGGGGGGTATATGTACTTATAGCTGCTGGGCAGAGGGGGGTATTTGTGATTAAAGCTGCTGGACAGAGAGGGTCATGTGTGATTGAAGCTGCTGTACAGAGGGGGGCATGTGTGGTTAAAGCTGCTAGGCAGAGAAGGGAATTTGTGATTAAAGCAGCTTGGCAGAGGGGGGCATGTGTGAGTCAAGCTGCTGAGCAGAAGGGGGCTTGTGTGATTAAAGATGCTGGGCAGAGGGGAGCACGTGTGTGTTGAGCATGTGGGCAGAGGGGGTCATGTGAGGGAGATGCCTCTTCCCCATATGGCCCCTCCTTAAACAATACCCTGACACCAGCTATTCTCTGATATTCCCCATGACACATGCTCATTATCTTTTCCCTCACAAGCCCCCTGCCCACAATCCTGTCTTGCATGCCACTGCTGCCCCCTCATGCCTGTTGCCTCAATCCCGACACCTCTCTTAAACATGAAAACAGGAACCGTTTATGTGAGAGAGAAGAGCCGTAGCAGCAAATGAGATAATAATACAGAGACCATTAGTGCAATAAATGTTGTGGTTTTGTGTTTTAAAAATACCATACTTAGTCATATTTTAGTTAGATGTTCTCATTACAGGCCATGAGTATAATTGCCTTTGTCAAAACATCGTACATAAAAGACTTATCTCTCAAAAATAAAATCCCATTTTCAATTTCCAGAAACGCAGCAATACATCCAGTTTCCCTAAGCTCACGCTGATCCTTTTTTTTTTTTTTCACCAGGTTTCCTTCGTTCTCAGGATTACAGCCCTTCTTGAATACAGCCCCCAGAGCTCTTCAACAGAATGTCTGAGCTCAAATAGTGTTTGTTACTTGATTCTCCCAGCGCTCCAGAGACAAGTTCTGGAGGACTGTTATGGGTTTCCTTCTTTAAAGCGTCCGTTCATCAAGCAATTTTAAGCAAAGAGAACCCAAAAAAACATAATAATACAGACGGTTTATTAATTGTTTCATTTCTACTCCCTAACTTCATGTTATAGTCCCACCAGATGACTTTAACGTATAGAGTGATAGTTATGGTGTTGCTTGTTACGACAAGGACCAGCAAATGGAATATATTATATATTAATATATAATATATTGTAAATGGACGTTATCACACATTTGTGTTGTTTCATACTACAGACAGCTGACGTTTGTAATATATTTTTGAATATTCTGTAACAAATATATTATTTAATATGTGATGTAAACAAAACGTACTGAAAGCAGCTTTTTTTCTATATTTGAGGGGTAAAGGTTGTCATAAAGTAGTTGTTTCTTTCACCATTATAATTACTACAACTTTACTGTGACTGCGATACTTTCTCAAAAACATCACCATTTTTAGTTTATCAAGTCTGTACTTTATCTGTAAGTGCTGTCCCAACCAAGCTTCCCCCCAGCAGTGGAGGGGGGGGGGGGGGGACTGATACAGGCGCCTCACTGTCTTGCAAGTAATCTATCTAATTATTTCAATAATCTAGTTTTTGCCGATATCATACCATTAGCCTTTCTGTGAAAATGGTGCACAATAAATCACAATGTACACATGTAGGACTGGAGACCACCACAAGAACAGAGACACTACTTTTTATGTAGCACATTTTCTTTTGTTTACAAGCCACCAGACCTGGAAGAGTAGTCTCAACTCAAACCCCCTCCCCATGTAAATTAGATATTTGTTGCACGTCTATATGTGACCCGTGTGGAAGAGACCTTCACTCTTTCCTCCTCTGTCCTAAACATGTCAAAATATTAGATAAATGTGTAAAGTATAGCAGCTCATCTACGCATTGTAAAACAAAGAATCAATTCCCTTAATTATCTTTTAAAAAGAGTGACAACATAATTTGCTAATATATTATGAGAACCATGTGCCACATATTAGGATTGTTTTATTGAATGCCTATATTTTTTTAGACCGACAATCATTACATATTTACAGCTGTTATGCTTATAAAATGACAGAATTTGGGGAGGAAAAATGCATCTTAGGCTGGATTTACTGAACTGCTGGTGAAAAAGTGGAGATTTTGCCTATAGCAGCCAATCAGATTCTAGCTATCATATATTTAGTGCATTCTACAAAATGGCAGCTAGAATCTGATTGGTTGCTATAGGCAACATCTCCACTTTTTCAAACCCGCAGTTTAGTAAATATACCCACAAGTCTATTACACCACATCTAATTGCAAGAAGGGTCCGTGCATAATAAACTTCCACCTTGCAGCAATTTCAGGAAAAAGTAACTTGTATTGTGTTTTGCAATTGATCCATAATAATCCCATCAGCCACAGGCGCTTATTTATATAGCGTGCCACTAACTACATATCTTTTCAGTGCAGGTAGTTTTGAGATAGGTTTGTGTCTGATTCCATGTTTGGCGTACACTAATGGGGTTCACTCTGTAATGTTCATCACTCTCATCGCACGTTGCGCCCACCACAATAAGAAGTCCTGAGAGTCAAAAGCTGTGGCACTGTGTCAGAAAACCACCCTTAGCATGTCCCCTCTGCCCACATGCTTTAATCACACTTGTCCCCCTCTGCCCACTTGCTTTAATCACACATACACCTCTCTGCCCACATGCCTTAATCACACATGACCCCCAGCTTTTGTCATTCGTGCCCCATTAATCAGTAACCACAAAAGAAAATTAACTTTTAAAATGTTGTCTTAATATGTACATTTTATCAAATTAAAAAATAAATGGCTAAATAAATATTTTTTTTTTAGAGTGGCTTGGAACCAAATTCAAGACACACTGCCCATATTATACTATCCATGTTATGTTATATTGTACTGATACTACCATCACTCCACACAACCTCAGTAATATAAGACAGTACAAGTGTGGCTAAGAGCTGGCTAAATCCTATCACTCAAAATGACCTCAGCACTCTGGGGTACAAGTAGTCATTTAAGAGAAGAGAATCTAGTATTTTTCCCTCAAAGTTGCTCAATACCCTTCAAATTCATTACCCGACCAGCCGGGGGCCAAAAAGGTACTTTGAGAGAAGGGAATCTAGCTGGCTCAGACAGGTACCTGCGATGTCAGCTTGTTAACCTTTGTCATATCCCATTTTGGACATTGTCCTATTCAAGTGTTCCTAAAGGATTCTATTTTCTTAAATGTTCTTAATTGTCTCAGCAGAATTATTATGCCTTGTAATAAAACTAACACTATCCCCAATATAAGTCTCCCCTGTTTTTAATTATTTAAATTTCTTTCATAAATATGTCAAAATCTGTTTTTCTCTGGTGTGTATCCAAGGTTCTGGATAGTTTCCTTTCTTAAACCCATTCATAAAAGTGTATGTCTGATGTTATTCAATATTTATTTCAAGATCTGGAAAGAAATTGCTTTCTTGACCTTTTATCACAGTAAATTGCAAATTAGAATAATTTCTTTGTAAATATAAGATAGAATTATCCAGATCTATCTCCTCCCCATACCTGATAAAATGAGCCATCTACATAGAGTCACCAGAACGTTGGAACACTGGAACTTATTTTTTATCTCTAGTGTAGTCATTGGAATGTATTTGTAGACTATATCTTCCAAGACAGATGACTACGAGGAATCCAAGCTGGAATACATGATTAGACTGAAACTAGCAACTCCTTATATATTTGTATAGTGTCAATGTTATTGAACCCTATACTAATGGCTTATTCAGCCACCTTAAGGGGGGAATTCAATTCCCCCTGAATTTGCGCGGCGTTAAAACTATTACCGAAAGTAACAAGAACAGGTAGGAGAGAGCAGGGCAGTCTGATAACTGTCCTGAATCTGATGGGACAGTCCCAAATTTGGGTGAATGGCTCACTTGGTCCGACTACAAGGACAGTAGTGCACACAGTTTTGCCTGTGTATTTGTCTAAAATGATAACCCTCCTGTCTTTTTTTTAACAGAAGATAACCCTCATGTCTTAAGTGCCCCAGGTCCCCCAGAGCCTTATTCCAGCTCTGTTGATACTTTAGTGGTTCTTGCATTGATTCCATTGCCTGCCTTCTACCTTGCACAGGTTCCATTCTCAGATCACTTTGTTTAACATATGGCCAGCTCCCATTGCATTGACAATATAGTTAATCCTGCCTCCTTTGCACTTACTATATCACCAGCAAGCCCTTGGAATAACTCTCCCCTTAACATATGCTATTGTCTATTAACACTCCCTGCACTTTTATTAATTCAAACCACCACTACTCATTGGGCACATTTAGGACTCATACACAATTGTTACAAAAGAAGTGTTTTCTTGCAGATGCTTGAAGCATTTCACCTTTGTGGTGATCGCACTGGATAGACATTTATTATAAGCAGGGCCTGATTAAGGGTTCTGGCCGCCCTAGGCTAATACGGCCGCAGCGCCCCCCCCCCTCCTCCGAATATATAGGTGTATAGGAACACTCTTGAATATGAATGTTCAGGTGTATTCTCCAGCATTCAAATTTAGACAGATTGTGCCATTGTCTCTTACCTGTCCTTGCTTTTCTCTCTTGCAACTTTGTTATCCTCTCGTTGGCTTCTGGAAAGTTGGCGTCCTTTTTTGAAAATGCAAAAATGTATTATAATGCAAACCCTGAATGATTAGGCCCTTTAGTTAAAACAAAACACTCCATTATGGCCAGCTAAAAGAACCCCATTGGACAGGCATATATAAGCAATATCTGAATATTTGTTGTCAATCAAATACAAACCTCTACCAGCCCCATCTCACTAATATTTAGTATTCTAGTGATTGCTGAGACCACCCATGTGACCACCACACAATCATGAGATTCTGCCCCCCAAAGCTGCTCTATTTTTTAAATACCCCCTGCAGCCATTTTCCTTAACCACAACCCCCCCCCCCACAGCCATTTTCCTTAACCCCTGCTGCAGCCATTTTCTTTACCTCCCACCCTGCATCCATCCCCCTTGCAGCTATTTTCCCTACCTCCACTCTGCTAGCTAGCTATCCCCCCCCTGTCACATCAAAACTCCCCCAGTCACATATATCAGCCCCCCTCCTCTGCCCTCCTTCATACATATCAACCTCTCTACCTCCCTATAGATTTTCATGGCAGCCCCCCCCCCTCCCACCCTATAGATTTGTATGACAGTCCCCCTCTCCCTCCCTATACATATGCATGACAGTGCCTCCTCTCCCTCCCTATAGATATGCAGGGTAGTCGTCCCCCCCTCCCTATAGATATGCAGGGTAGTTCCCACCCCTCCCTATAGATATGCAGGGTAGTTCCCCCCCCTCCCTATAGATATGCAGGGTAGTTCCCCCCCCCCTTCCTATAGATATGCAGGGCAGTTCCCCCTCCCTATAGATATGCAGGGCAGTTCTCCCCCTCCCTATAGATATGCAGGGCAGTTCCCTCCCCCTCCCTATAGATATGCAGGGCAGTTCCCTACCCCCCCCTATATATAAGCAGGGCAGTTCCCCCCCCCTCCCTATAGATATGCAGGGCAGTTCCCCCCCCCCTCCCTATAGATATGCAGGGCAGTTCCCCCCCCCCCCTCCCTATAGATATGCAGGGCAGTTCCCCCCCCTCCCTATAGATATGCAGGGCAGTTCCCCCCCCTCCCTATAGATATGCAGGGCAGTTCCCCCCTTCACTTACCTGTAGTTGTGCCAGCGTCGCTCCTCTCCTCAGATCAGCAGATAGGAAGTGAAGACGTCCTGCTTCCTGTCTGCTGCACAGCAACAGGCAGCCTGGCGATTGACTGTGTGTTGCTAACCACTGACCACCAATGCTTTTGATCGTCGAGCCCTCCACCCCCCCTCCCCCACCCCGAAAAAAAAATGAATGAAGAAAAAAAAAAAATAATAATTTTTTTTTTTAAAAAAAATACCCACAGTGCCGCGCCCCCCGGGACCCAGCGCCCCAGGCTGCAGCCTGGTCAGCCTAGTGGTTGATCAGGCCCTGATTATAAGGAATATTTTTAATGCACTTTTTGCAATACACAGTGCACATCTTTATATATTATATATAGAGAGACATTTGACTGGTAGTTTGCGTCTCATGACGTCAGGAAAAGATCCAACAGTGCGGTAATGTGCTCATATGCTGCTCTGGCAGACTGATAAAATACGATTGTGCCAACATGTTTTGTAATAGCTAAACTTTTTAAACAAAATCATCTATGTTTCTATTAGGGATGTGCACCGGCGACTTTTGAGGTCTCGTGTTTTGTGTTTTGGATCCGGATTTTCGTTATTTTTGGGGTTCGGATTTGTCTCGCAAAACACTTGACGAAAGGTCTCGGTTCGGATTTAAGGTTTTGGATTCGGATTTTTTTTGAAAAAAACATAAAAAGTTTAAAAATCAAGTTTTTGGGCTTATTTTCACTCCTACGCTATTATTAACCTCAATAACATTCAATAACAAGCATTTCCACTAATTTACAGTGTATTCTGAACACCTCACAATATAGTTATTAGTCCAAAACGTTGCAACAAGGTATCTTTCTGGACTGCGTAGAGGAGTGGGTCACCACAATATATATTAAAAACCCTGAACTTTTATGATTCGCACCAATAAATGTACCTGGACTGCGTAGAGGAGTGGGTCACCACAATATATATTAAAAACCCTGAACTTTTATGAATCGCACCAATAAATGTACCTGGACTGCGTAGAGAAGTGGGTCACCACAATATATTAAAAACCCTGAACTTTTATGAATCGCACCAATAAATGTACCTGGACTGCGTAGAGGAGTGGGTCACCACAATATATTAAAAACCCTGAACTTTTATGAATCGCACCAATAAATGTACCTGGACTGCGTAGAGGAGTGGGTCACCACAATATATTAAAAACCCTGAACTTTTATGAATCGCACCAATAAATGTACCTGGACTGCGTAGAGGAGTGGGTCACCACAATATATATTAAAAACCCTGAACTTTTATGATTCGCACCAATAAATGTACCTGGACTGCCTAGAGGAGTGGGTCACCACAATATATATAATAAGAAAACCATCAACTTGTATGATTCGCACCAATAAATGTACCTGGACTGCGTAGAGGAGTGGGTCACCACAATATATATTAAAAACCCTGAACTTTTATGAATCGCACCAATAAATGTACCTGGACTGCGTAGAGGAGTGGGTCACCACAATATATTAAAAACCCTGAACTTTTATGAATCGCACCAATAAATGTACCTGGACTGCGTAGAGGAGTGGGTCACCACAATATATATTAAAAACCCTGAACTTTTATGATTCGCACCAATAAATGTATCTGGACTGCGTAGAGGAGTGGGTCACCACAATATATATTAAAAACCCTGAACTTTTATGATTCGCACCAATAAATGTACCTGGACTGCGTAGAGGAGTGGGTCACCACAATATATATTAAAAACCCTGAACTTTTATGATTCGCACCAATAAATGTATCTGGACTGCGTAGAGGAGTGGGTCACCACAATATATATTAAAAACCCTGAACTTTTATGATTCGCACCAATAAATGTACCTGGACTGCGTAGAGGAGTGGGTCACCACAATATATATTAAAAACCCTGAACTTTTATGATTCGCACCAATAAATGTATCTGGACTGCGTAGAGGAGTGGGTCACCACAATATATATTAAAAACCCTGAACTTTTATGATTCGCACCAATAAATGTATCTGGACTGCGTAGAGGAGTGGGTCACCACAATATATATTAAAAACCCTGAACTTTTATGATTCGCACCAATAAATGTATCTGGACTGCGTAGAGGAGTGGGTCACCACAATATATATTAAAAACCCTGAACTTTTATGATTCGCACCAATAAATGTATCTGGACTGCGTAGAGGAGTGGGTCACCACAATATATATTAAAAACCCTGAACTTTTATGATTCGCACCAATAAATGTATCTGGACTGCGTAGAGGAGTGGGCACTGGGCACCACAATAAAATATATAAAAAACCTTCAACAGGTCTGCATTACACTACACATACGGCTGCTCCTCCATCCTCTCCATCATATACATGTTGGAGTTTTAGCGTGTGACAACCTCTTGTTTTTGATAATGTCAGTGCATTTTGAATATTTTTCAATTTGCCCCACACCACTGAATGTACTTTATCTATGATACGCATCTATCTATCTTGACTGCGTAGTGTGGTGGCCCCGGTACACAATTTGGTACCGAGGCACAATATAATTACTTTTTTATTGAAAGACTCAAGCTTTCAAGTGTAGTGTTTATAAAATATAAACAACAATACAGTAGTTTTAGAGCACGTCAATACCTCTTGTTTTAAATTATGACAGGGCATTTTACTTTTGGTTTAATTTCTTGAATTTTTTTAAATTTGGTTTTACTTTTTGAACATGGCAAACGACTGTTGATTGGTCGTATAATGCAAAAAAAAAAGGTCCAAGATGGAATTGTCCTTGGGCCCTCACACCCACCCTTATGTTGTTGAAATAGGACATGCACACTTTAACAAACCAATCATTTCAGCGACAGGGCCTACCAAACAACTTTGGCTGAAATGATTGGTTTGTTTGGGCCCCCACACCAAAAAAGCTATTCATCTCTCCCTGTACAGACTAAACAGGCTCTACTGAGGCAAGATGTCGTCCTCATCCTCAACATCTGATTCCTCTCCCCCTACAGTGTGTACTTCCTCCTCATCACACATTATCAATTCGTCCCCGCTGGACTCCACAACCACAGGTCCCTCTGTAGTATCTGGAGGGCAGTGCTGTACTTCATTGAGGAATTGATTATTCATTTTTATAAACATCATTTTTTTAACGTTCTGAGGAAGCAACCTCCTTCGCCGCTCACTGACCAGGTTCCCCGCTGCACTAAAAACTCTTTCCGAGTACACACTGGAGGGGGGACAACTCAGGTAAAATAGAGCCAGTTTGTACAGGGGCTTCCAAACTGCCTTTTTTTCCTGCCAGTAACAATATGGACTGTCTGACATGTCTACTTGGATGGTGTCAGCAAAGTAATCATCCACAATTTTTTCTATTGTGACAGCATCCAATGCAGCGAGAGTAGACATGTCTGCAATGGTTGGCAGGTCATTCAGTTCGGACCAGATGTTATCAGCATCCCCGCCAGTGCCTCTTTTGGGAAAACTGAGCTTTTTCCTCGCAGCCATAGATGTGGAAGAAAATGAGGGTGGAGCTGTTGGCATGTCACGGTCCTCTTCAGAGGACAATCTCCTGACCAGCAGGTCTTTGCACCGCTGTAGACTTGTGTCCGCCGGAAACAGAGACACAACATACGCTTTAAACCGAGGATCGAGCACGGTGGCCAGAATGTATTCCTCTGACTTTAAAAGAGTGACCACCCTCGGATCCTGGCAAAGTGTACGAAGGGCTACATCCACAAGAGCTACATGCTTGGTGTAATCGCAATGGCTTACCAGCTCCTCCCTCACTTTCTCCAGCTGCTTCTGCAACAGCCTGATCAGGGGAATGACCTGACTCAAGCTGGCAGTGTCGGAACTGACTTCTCGTGTGGCAAGTTCAAATGGCTGCAGAACCTTGCACAACACGGAAATCAGTCTCCACTGCGCTTGACTGAGGCGCATCCCCACTCCTTTGCCTATGTCGTAGGTGGCTGTGTAGGCCTGAATGGCCTTTTGCTGCTCCTCCATCCTCTGCAGCATATAGAGGGTGGAGTTCCAGCGCGTCACAACCTCTTGTTTGAGGTGATGGCAGGGCAGGTTCATGCTTTTTTGATGTGCCTCTAGTCTGCGGTAGGCACTGGCTGAATGCCGAAAGTGTCCAGCAATTTTGCGCGCCACCGCAAGCATCTCCTGCACACCCCTGTCACTCTTGAGGTAATGCTGCACCACCAAATTAATGGTGTGGGCAAAACATGGGACGTGCTGGAAATTGCCCATATTTAATGCCCGCACAATGTTACTGGCATTGTCTGACACCACAAATCCCCATGAGAGTCTAAGTGGGGTAAGCCACTGGGAGATAATTTCCCTCATTTTCTCTAATATGTTGTCAGCGTTGTGCCTCTTATTAAAGCCTGTAATACACAATGTTGCCTGCCTTTGCACGAGCCGCCATTTTGTAGTTGCTGCTACTGATGCAGCTGTTGCTGTTGCTGCGGAAGGGGATGCATCTACCCAGTGGGCTGTCACAGTCATATAGTCCTTCGTTTGCCCAGAACCACTTATCCACATGTCCGTGGTTAAGTGGACAGTGGGTACAACCGCATTTTTTTAGAGCACTGAGGACACTTGATCGTACTTCTCTGTACATTTTTGGTATCGCCTGCCTAGTGAAGTGGAATCTCGACGGGATTTGGTACCGGGGACACAATACCTCCATCAACCCTCTAAATCCCACTCCACTGATGGCGGACACCGGGCGCACGTCTAACACCAACATTGCAGTTACAGCCGCAGTTATACACTTTGCAATAGGGTGACTACTATCGTATTTTGTGGTCATGGCAAACGACTGTTGGACGGTCAATTGTTTTGTGAAAGACTTAGCGGTCTTACGACTTCCCCTCTGGGAAGATGACCGACTAACAGCAGCAACAGCAGCAGTGGCAGTAGTAGGCGTACCGCTGCAGGATTCCTCGGATGAATCCCGTATTGAGGAGGACTCAGTCTGGCTGCTGACTTGGGCTGCAGGACTGAATCTGATGGAGATTGTGGAGGAAGTTGACGAGGAGGGTGTTGCTGGTGTGTATCCAACTGGACCACGGGATTTAGGTGTCCCTGTACCGATGAGGGTCCTAGCCCCAGTTCCTGAACTAACCACTGAACTATGAAGGTTATTCAGGTGACGTATAAGGGAGGATGTTCCTAGGTGGGCAAGATCCTTACCCCTGCTTATTTGAGCTTTACATAAGCTACATATGGCCATACATTGGTTGTCTGGATTTGGATAAAAATAACTCCAGACCGAAGAGGTGCATTTTTTGGTCTTCTGACCAGGCATGACGATGGGCTTTTTCATCCCATGGACATCAGCTGTTTCCCCCCTGGTGCCTCATTTACAATAACCACATCACCATCCTCATCATCAAGTTCCTCCACAGCGCCAGCTACATCATCAATAGCCTCCTCCCGAGCCACCTCTTCCCGTACAGTGATGGGAAGGTCAGGCTTGACAACCACCAACATCCTTGGACTCGCCTTGTGGATTTGTGATAATTTCTCTTTAGAAGGCAGAGTTGTTTGCTGTTTTGTTGCTGACAGCATAACTCTCTTCAATTTTTTGTAGGGGGGGGGGAGGAGGAGGAGGGCTAAGAGCCGTGGGTGAAGCTGAACCACTAGTCATGAACACGGGCCAGGGCCTAAGCCGTTCCTTGCCACTCCGTGTCGTAAATGGCATATTGGCAACTTAACGTTTCTCCTCAGATGATTTTAAGTTTCTCTTTTTGCTACTTTTTCTTAACTTGGGCTTTTGGGATTTTACATGCCCGGTACTACGAGATTGGGCATCGGGCTTGGAAGACGACGTTGATGGCATTTCATCGTCTATGTCATGACTAGTGGCAGCAGCTTCAGCATTAGGAGGAAGTGGGTCTTGATCTTTCCCTACTTTATCCTCCAAATTTTTGGTCTCCATTATATGTAGCACAAGATACTGCAGAATGTGTGAACTTGGTAATATTGCAGTACCAATGGACTTATACTGCTGGATTGGTTTTGCAAATTTGGTTATAATTATTATATATATATTTTTTTTTTTTAATTTTTTTTTTTTTTTTAAAAACTTGGGAATAATGGGGAAATAACTATGCCCTTAGAAGCACAGAGCACAGGACACAGCACCACTGGACTGAACAGGACACGGCACAGGACCCAGCAGCACTACGGAACTCAGCAGGACAGAGCACAGGACACAGCACCACTGGACTGATACTGCAGAATGTGTAAACTTTGTAATATTGCAGTACCACTGGACTTTTACTGCTGAATGTGTGAACTTGGTAATATTGCAGTACCAATGGGCTTATACTGCAGGATTGGTTGTGCAAATTTTGTGGTAATTAAAAAAAATTAAATTAGTTTTTGGTATTTTTTTAAATAACTTTTTTTTATTTTTTTAAACACAGGGGAATATTGGGGAAATAACTATGCCCTTAGAAGCACAGAGCACAGGACACAGCACCACTGGACTGAACAGGACACAGCACAGGACACAGCAGCACCACTGACCTCAGAAGGACAGAGCACAGCACACAGCACCACTGGACTGATACTGCAGAGCACAGCACAGCACAGGACAGAACTAAACAGCACAGCACAGAACTAAACAGCACAGCACGAGATCTACCAGGACAGAGGACCACCTAACACACCCTCCCTCTACCCTGATCAATGCCCGAGTGAAGATGGCGGCGACTAGCGGGGAATTTATAGGATCCGAGTATCGCGAGATCCGACAACGGGATTATGAGTCAGAGCCTCAGTTTCAGATTTGAATTTGGCGCCAATACCCGGATCTGTCTCGGATCCGACTCGGATCGGCAACGTTCGGGTGGGCTCGGATTTCATAAATCCGAGTGCGCTCATCCCTAGTTTCTATGAAGGGAATATTGGAAGGATGTGTTAGTAGGCAACTAAACAAGTTGGAGGACAGAGGCATAACCCAGTCACAGATAATGAAAAAGGTTTCATGTATTTGTATAACACACCAGCTTTTGGCCTGCATTATTTTAGAGTCATCACATCTAGGGTTTCCTGAATGTTACTACAACCAAATTCCAGTAGTTTTAAATCCTGCCTACTTTTGTGTTAGCTCCACCTACAGTTATTTTGGTCCAGCCCACATGAGGTCACTTCAATCATTTTTTCTAGTGTCACTTTAAATTTCCAATCTGCCCCTGTGTAAGGCTTTAGTGTTATTAATCATGCTGAAAGGACTGAACAAGGCAACGTTATTTAAGCAAAAGTGTATAAGTGTGAGTGTATAAGAAGTGTATCTAAGAACAGAATAAGAAGATAGTGTGCTCAATTAAGGCGTAAACAAGGCACCTCTTTCATTGGTGGGCCAAGCCCAACTGTTTTAATTGTGATTTTCATATTAGGATATAGTAGTGAAATTATTGTTATATTGTAAACCTAATTTGGTAGCGGTGCGGAGACGAGTAGCATAGGTACAAGAAGGAGGTGAAATTTGTGTGTTATTACCATACACCTTTTCTAGAAAGCGGTTTGGACAGGTAACATTGTTTCATCTGTGGCCTAAAAGAAATACAATTAACATAGGCAAACCGAGGGGGGTTTCCTAGTGCCTGGAAACCCCCTCCAAGCCTGGGGCACTGTATAATTGAGGTGGCTGGACCCTGCCCCACTTCACACAGCTCTGCTTGAAAATGGAGAGCTGCGTGCACCTAACAGTAGTGCACACAGCATTGCCCATGTATATTATGGGGATAGGAAGAGTTGGAGAGCAGCCAAGCGCTGTCTAAAATTCTAGCCACGCCCCCATGCATGCTGATCACGCCCACTGGCGGCGTGGTGTGGAAACCCCCCTCTACAAATCCAGCGTTTGCTCCTGAATTAATTACAGCGAATCTAGTTTAAAATTGAAAGTTTCCTGGATACTCGTTCCTTTGTTTCTTCAAGAAGGAACGGATTGTCGCACAGTGAGTGTTGGTGAGAAATGTAGATTCACTTTTCAAGGTTGCAACAGTACTTTGTTAGAATCTTACTGAAAGGAGAAAGACATTCCTAAACTGAAGAGGATCTTTCTGGAAGCAGCATTTTTAAGTCTCGGAGGCTTAAGGGGACCGGTATTACTACAGTGAGAAGTAACACTGAACACAAAACAAATATTACTTCTGTATCTGGACAGGCGAATATGAATTTTATTACTATTGATAAGTTGTCAGCAAATAGTATGTTTAACCAAGTGATTCCTAATAATTACACATCTGCTGAAACATTATGGGCAACACTTTTAGAACAGGCTTATACACATGATACACTGTGTATTAACAGGAGAACAGTGTTCAACAAATAAACTAAGCGTCTCCAAATGTTAGCTAAATTTTTTACAAGCTTATGAATATACAGTCAAGTGCATAAATATTGGGACATCGACACAATTCTCATATTTTGGGCTCTATACACCACCACAATGGATTTAAAATGAAATCGTTGTAATTCCTACACTGTTCACCTGATTTGGATGTAAATACCCTCAAATTAAAGCTGAAAGTCTGCAGTTAAAGCACATCTTGTTTGTTTCATTTCAAATCCATTGTGGTAATGTATAGAGCCCAAACTATGAGAATTGTGTCGATGTCCCAATATTTATGGACTTGACTGTATGATTTGTAAATCAGAACACACCGAGATGTTAGTTAAAAACAAAAGATTTAATGATGAAAATTTTCATTGTCAGTGACGTATTGAAAAGATTAAAAGTGTTCATATACTTGAAGCACAATTGGAAGACAAAGATGTGTGTAATATAGATAAGGAAAGGCAGATATGTATGCTTCATTATCAATTATTAGAAAAATAAAATGATTACGCAGATGTTGATAAGGAATTAGCAAAACTTTAATCAGAGATCAATGTATTCAGGGATAAGGTAGCATCTAACGAAGTTCTAATTGCTGAAATACCAAGTGATTTAATTAGTAGATCACAGATGATAACAAATATGCAAAAAACTATCAATGACCTGTCAACTTTTTCCCCAACACATAATATAGTTATACCTACTAAACAAGTATGTATAACAGATAAGAGAAGCAGTGAAGCAGGGAGTATGGGATATAATATGCCCATACATATTAATGCGGGAGATCAGAGAGATCCAATACCCTCATTGACTGAGCCTAGATACCCTGTAGTGGGCACATTAACTTGTTCCCCAACAACAATGGGGGATAGATCATTGTCACGAACACGCTCCCAGCTGCCGTGACTTTGGGGTGTTTGCTGTATAAGGTCACACACGATTTCAGCCCGCAGTCTCTCTCACCTATCACACAGGTTCAAGACCTACGAAATCACCCCCAAACACAGCGCTCTCACACCCCCAGACACTTCAGGTTCAGCCACCACCTATTAGGTATGGGCAATAGGACCCCAATATACTGTCCCTCACTGGCACACAGGCTTCTAGTTATCCACAAACTAACAAGACCCACACCAGCACTCACAGGGTTAACTCTTCACACCTCCAGACTGTTACACAAATGTAAACACAAGCGCACACAGCTTGTTAATCAAATGTATCAACAAATCACACACTGGCATTCCAAGGGTTAACCTGTCTGGTACAACCCCACAGAAGAGCTACTGTAGCACAAATTGCAGAAAAAGGTAATGCTGGCTATGATAGACAGGTGTCAGAACACACAGTGCATCGCAGCTTGTTGCGTAGTCGCAGACCAGTCGTAGTACCTACGAAAGTGCCTACTATGGGCACGTAAGTGCCTGAACTCAACCATGGAGCAATGGAAGAAGGTGGCCTGGTTTAATGAATCCTATTTTCTTTTACATCAAGTGGACAGCCGGGTGTGTGCATCATTTACCTGGGGAAAAGATGGCACCAGGATGCACTATGGGAAGAAGTCAAGCTGACGGAGGCAGTGTGATGCTCTGGGCAAATTCTGCTTGGAAACCTTGGGTCCTGGCATTTATGTGGATGTTACTTTGACACATACCACTTACCTAAACATTGAAACATTGTTGCAGTACAGCCCTTCATGTCAACGATATTCCCTGATGGCAGTGGCCTCTTTCAGCAGGATAATGTGCCCTGTCACAAAAATGGTTCAGAAATGGTTTGAGGAACATGACAAAGAGTTCAGGGTGTTGACTTGTCCTCTAAATTCCCCAGATCTCAATCTCATCGAGCATCTGTGGGATGTGCTGAGGGGTCAGAGTTGTTTTGGCAGCACAAGGGGAACCTACACAATATTAGGCAGATGGTTTTAATGTTGTGGCTGATCAGTGTATATGCAGTTAATGTTTTTATGAGGATGGTATTTTAAAGTGCCATTAGCTAGTGTACATTAACATATTCTATAGAAAGTGCTGTGATTTTGCATGTTTGTGATGGTGTATAGCAACTGCGCATATTGTATGTACAATTTAGCTTTCTTCTGCTGTTTCTGATATTATACACAGGTGCCATCTAGTGGTATTATTACCATAATACATGTTTTACATAAATGTAAGAACTTTGGTAACAGTGGTAAATAAAGTTTAACAGACTGCTGTGGTCAAGTTTAGTTTCAAGGTTGCAAATAAGTAGCAGAGTGTTGCTAACAAAGTAATAGCATGACATCTGACAAAACTATACCCACAACATGGAAAAGCAATCCTGAAAGCAGAAGAGAGATTGAAATCTGATGCCAATATACTAGTTAATTTGCTAAAAAAATCTATTGATATGGGCCATAGATCTACAGAGAACTTGAGAGCAGATCAACATGTTGGCAGGAGAATTATTTATGGAGAAATACATTAAACAGGATAGGTTCTCATAGGTAACAAAGTACAAGGCTGTTTTAGGATCTACAGAACTACCATCTCTTTTCACCTGTGGGACCCACAGAGCTCATCTGTCTTTGCTGTTTCAAAATCTGTTCAGCTGCTCTCTAAGCTCAGTTGTGATTGCTGTTACCATCTCTGTTTGGCTGCTGGACCCTCTGTACCCAACTGTCAGCATCCTCCTGGACCACATTGTGTCAGAGCGTCAGAAACTGCCTACTCCATTAACCCCAGCCAGGGGGCAGTAATGTATCCTTCACCACTTCCATTGCCCCACACAATGTTGGATCAATTGTTCCTTTCTACACTCTCATTGCCTGCCCTAGCTAATACACATTCATTCACATCTCTCTATCATGCACCTACTTAATTTTCAGTCTCTCCTATTTACAGTCACCATACTTCTCTCCAAACTAATCTTCGTTCTCCATCATCCTTTTCCTCCGTCCCCGAATATGATTTCCCCATCACCACTTCCCTCCTCACTGGTCTGTATGCATGAACTGTTTTGTCGGGTGTAGTATCTATTTACAGTACTGACTATCCCGACAGTTAACCCTAATCTTAACCCTAATATCCCGAACACCCCTAACCCCTAAAATAGCACTTACCTGTCATAAATGACAGGCGGCTCCGGCCATCGCCGTATTAAAGGGCAGTCGCGCTTGAGGATGACATCATTTTCAGGAGCCGGCAAGACAGCGAGTCGTCATCTGAAGACATCTGCATTCCGGTGACTACTTCTTTTGGCAGCTCGCCCTCATCTTCATTCGGAGTCCACGTGTCGTCATGTCTTCTGTCAGAGTATTCAGTACCGTCTTACCGACTACCACCGGTTTTGTCTCCTGCACCCACCACACTCACCAAATACATAAATAGAAATAAACCTCACACCCACAGATCCTCCTTGCATGTTCTCCTTCTCATGGCTGCTGGTAATATCTTATCTAACCCTGGGCCCCGTACAATCCCCATAATCTGCTCCAGCTCCACGCTCTACCACAATCTTTTCCATCCACCCAATCCCGTCAACCATATCCACATATCTCCACTACCCTCTCTTCCCTTCTCCTGTGCACTATGGAACGCAAGATCTGTTTGTAACAAACTTACATCTATTCATTATCTATTCATTTCTAAATCCCTGAACTTCCTTGCCAGCACAGAAACTTGGCTCACCTCCTCTGACACTACAGTCGTGGCCAAAAGTTTTGAGAATGACACAAATATTGTTTTTCACAAAGTCTGCTGCCTCAGTTTTTATGATGCCAATTTGCATATACTCCAGAATATCATGAAGAGTGATCAGATGAATTGCAATTAATTTTAAATACCCTCTTTGCCATGACAATGAACTTTATCCCGAAATCAACATTTACAGCCCTGCCACAAAAGTACCAGCTGACATCAAGGCTGCAGATCACTCTGTCATGTTGATTGAGTTAGAATAACAGATTGGAAGCTTTAAAATGAGGGTGGTGCTTGAAATCATTGTCCTTCCTCTGCTAACCATGGTTATCTGCAAGGAAACACATGCAGTCATCATTGCTTTGCACAAAAAGGGCTTCACAGGCAAGGATATTGCTGCTAGTAAGATTGCACCTAAATCAACCATTTATTGTATCAACTGATCCTACTACTGTTTATGGAAAAGAGTTATATAAACTGCTTATGAGGGCAATACATACATTTGGCGCTGCCTTCACACACACTGGGAAAGATGATAAATGCACATATGAAGTCTATGTTCAGGTTTCAGGTCTCTGAGCTAGGAGGGTATATAACACAAGAAAAAACTAATGGTGCAGTACATAAGCACAATTGTCCAATCTGTAATATTCCACTAGAATCAAAACCTGTGTATAGATGAAACTACTGCACACAACACCCGTGTTTCCACCCGTGTTTCCACTCCAAAATGAATCCCCCTTAGGGTATGCGCTTACTTCACAATGGAAGTATTCAAGCCCTCAGAGGTAATGCTGATATCGGATTCTTTCCAAGTTTATCCCGATGGTCTCTTGCACTCATAAAACAGTAAAAATAAAAGCAATCTGGTGCATTAACCTTTTTAATTTAAAAACAGATTTAAAACAATTGCATTGCTCATACCGGAAAGCAGTGATATCACGCATGGAACAAGGTGGTATAAATATGAATGATCCCTCTCCACAATCAGTCTCATACGTCCATATGTGGTCCCTGCAGTTCCGATCTGCACAACGATTATAACCAACGCGTTTCGACCTGGATCGGTCTTTTTCAAGGTGTAATATTCAATGTTTCCAGCGTCCTTTTTATTCCCTTCCAAGTCCGCCCCTTTTCCAAAACGAGGCTTGGTTCTATGGTATAAGAGGAAGTTCCGGTATCATGATGTACAGCCCCATATGCGTAACCATGGTAACTTGTTCCGCTTTGCTCTAAATGGATATTCTGTATTGTTCACATTGCGTGTGTGCCGGAGGATGATTCTATGACTCACAAAATAAACAGACATGTATAAATAAATGGAAATAAGGACTATGACAGCGTCCCACATTTGTACTGTTTCTATATCCTATTTTCTCCATATCCTGACATGCTGATGATATCCATAGAGAACAATAATAACAATTAAAAACACGTGTTCATGCATACATTCCAAAAGATACTATGACCATAATCATAAAAACCACTTTAATTCAAATTCAGAGTTAAGGCCTTTGGGGATCAGTGTATCTATATTAAAGATCCATTTAATTTCAGACCTAGATAGATACCCAACAGTGTTACTATTCTTCCATGTTTCTTCTACTTTTTGTAGTCCCCAAAACCCAATCACATGTTCCACAGAACATAAGTGATGAGTTTTGAAGTGTTGTGAAAGTGCATGGGTTTCTAAACCCCTTCTTATATTATACAGGTGTTCTCTCAGATGCACCTTTAATGGACGAGTGGTCCTTCCTATGTATACCTTATTACAGCTGCATTCGATGGCATACACTACATTTTTTGAATGGCAAGTAATAAATTGTTCTATTTGGACCTTCTTTCCATTCAAAGTAAGGACTGTCATTTTGTTTTGTTTCATTTTGCACGTTTTGCATGCAATGCACTGAGCACACCTGTGAAATCCTTTACTTCTACTGGACACTCTTTTCTCTTCTGGCAAATGACTCCTGATAAGTGTATCCTTCAAGTTATTAGCCTTCCTATATATGAATGTTGGTTTTTCCGGAATCATATTGCCTATTATTGTGTCTTGTCTTAGCAAATACCAATATTTGTGGATAATTTTCTCCATCTGTCTGTGTTGAGAACTGAATCCCGAAATAAAGGCCCATTCATATTTGTTGTTCTTATTCGGACCTTTATTTTAAGGGACTAGGAGTTCTTCTCTCTTATTGTCATGTACTCTTTTTTCTGCTTTATCTAGCAACTCCTCTGTGTACCCCTTCTGACTAAAGTTCTTTTTCATCTCCTCTATTTGTTCTTGGAATACCTTACCCTCTGTACAATCCCTTCTAACTCTTGTCATTTGACTAAGGGGCACACTATCAAGCCAAAGACGATGATGATTGCTATTGTACTCAATATAGCTATTAATGTCTGTTGGCTTGTGGAAGGTCTTCGTTTGTATAACATTTTCTTCAACATAAACCGTGATGTCAAGAAAATTAACACTCACTTTACTCGATTCAAATGAAAGTTCAATATTGCAATCATTCCTATTCAAATGATCAAGAAATGATTTCAAATCCTCATCTGACCCTCTCCAAATGAAAAAGACATCGTCTATGTACCGGCGCCATGACACCAGGCTCGCCCCAAACTCATGGCCAGACCATACATGTGTCTCCTCCCACTGCGCCATGAAGATGTTGGCATAGCTTGGGGCGAACCTGGTGCCCATCTCCGTGCCCACACATTGTAGAAAGTAGTCTTCCTCAAATCTGAAATAATTGTGGAAAAGGACAAACTCTATTCCCTCTATTACAAAACTCCTAGTTTCTTCGGAAAGATTTGTATTTAAAAGGCTTTGTTTTACAGCCTTTAACCCTGTGTCATGGGCAATGATGGTATATAGGGATCTGACATCCCCTGTGACCAATATCATCTTATCATCCCAAGTGATCTCTGATAAATGTCTTAAAAAATCCGTTGTATCCTTAAGATACGATTGGGATTCCTGTGCCAACGGTTGTAGATATGAGTCAGGATTCAGGACACATTACTATCTCCTGAAGTAAATAAGGATCCTGAGATGTCCAATATATTCAATTTAAGCTCCCATACCCTCACAGAAGGGGAGAGAACGCTATTGAATAAGGGACTTAAGTTTGCTCCCACCAACCCCTTTGTCCCATTTGATACATATATAGATCTGCAGAAATTTGTGCGTAAAGTTACCATCAAAATTTTTTTTTAAACTAAAACAAATAAGGAGAAGGATGAACCCGCATTGATATCCGAAGAAAAAAAGAGGTTCAAGAATAAATCCACTTTCTTCCCCTCTTATTTAAAAGGGAATTTTATTGAGACTTTCAATCAGTTAGTCACAAAGGACATTAAGATGATTAAGAACAAACAGAAAGTGGGTAAGGGAAACGTCTCGAATTTAAGTATGAAAGAAAGGAGAGCCATTAAGACCGTTAAGGACAATCATCAAATTGTCATTAAACCCGCCGATAAGGGCGGGGGGGGGGTTGTTATAATGGATAGAGACAAATACGTGCTAGAAGTCCAGAGGCAGTTATATTTGGACAATACGTATAAAAAGCTAAGAAAAGATCCGATAGAACAGATTAATAAGGACCTTAAAACACTCCTAGAAAAACATAATAATATGGGATCAATAGACGACGATACAATGAAATACATACTAATTCAATATCCAAGAACACCGGTGCTGTATATACTTCCAAAAGTGCATAAAGATAGAGAAAATCCACCGGGAAGGCCCATTGTTTCGGGTTCACGGTCAATTGCCATTAACCTGTCAGAAGTTCTTGACTCATATCTACAACCGTTGGCACAAGAATCCCGATCGTATCTTAAGGATACAACGGATTTTTTAAGACATTTATCAGAGATCACTTGGGATGATAAGATGATATTGGTCACAGGGGATGTCAGATCCCTATATACCATCATTGCCCATGACACAGGGTTAAAGGCTGTAAAACAAAGCCTTTTAAATACAAATCTTTCCGAAGAAACTAGGAGTTTTGTAATAGAGGGAATAGAGTTTGTCCTTTTCCACAATTATTTCAGATTTGAGGAAGACTACTTTCTACAATGTGTGGGCACGGAGATGGGCACCAGGTTCGCCCCAAGCTATGCCAACACCTTCATGGCGCAGTGGGAGGAGACACATGTATGGTCTGGCCATGAGTTTGGGGCGAGCCTGGTGTCATGGCGCCGGTACATAGACGATGTCTTTTTCATTTGGAGAGGGTCAGATGAGGATTTGAAATCATTTCTTGATCATTTGAATAGGAATGATTGCAATATTGAACTTTCATTTGAATCGAGTAAAGTGAGTGTTAATTTTCTTGACATCACGGTTTATGTTGAAGAAAATGTTATACAAACGAAGACCTTCCACAAGCCAACAGACATTAATAGCTATATTGAGTACAATAGCAATCATCATCGTCTTTGGCTTGATAGTGTGCCCCTTAGTCAAATGACAAGAGTTAGAAGGGATTGTACAGAGGGTAAGGTATTCCAAGAACAAATAGAGGAGATGAAAAAGAACTTTAGTCAGAAGGGGTACACAGAGGAGTTGCTAGATAAAGCAGAAAAAAGAGTACATGACAATAAGAGAGAAGAACTCCTAGTCCCTTAAAATAAAGGTCCGAATAAGAACAACAAATATGAATGGGCCTTTATTTCGGGATTCAGTTCTCAACACAGACAGATGGAGAAAATTATCCACAAATATTGGTATTTGCTAAGACAAGACACAATAATAGGCAATATGATTCCGGAAAAACCAACATTCATATATAGGAAGGCTAATAACTTGAAGGATACACTTATCAGGAGTCATTTGCCAGAAGAGAAAAGAGTGTCCAGTAGAAGTAAAGGATTTCACAGGTGTGCTCAGTGCATTGCATGCAAAACGTGCAAAATGAAACAAAACAAAATGACAGTCCTTACTTTGAATGGAAAGAAGGTCAAAATAGAACAATTTATTACTTGCCATTCAAAAAATGTAGTGTATGCCATCGAATGCAGCTGTAATAAGGTATACATAGGAAGGACCACTCGTCCATTAAAGGTGCATCTGAGAGAACACCTGTATAATATAAGAAGGGGTTTAGAAACCCATGCACTTTCACAACACTTCAAAACTCATCACTTATGTTCTGTGGAACATGTGATTGGGTTTTGGGGACTACAAAAAGTAGAAGAAACATGGAAGAATAGTAACACTGTTGGGTATCTATCTAGGTCTGAAATTAAATGGATCTTTAATATAGATACACTGATCCCCAAAGGCCTTAACTCTGAATTTGAATTAAAGTGGTTTTTATGATTATGGTCATAGTATCTTTTGGAATGTATGCATGAACACGTGTTTTTAATTGTTATTATTGTTCTCTATGGATATCATCAGCATGTCAGGATATGGAGAAAATAGGATATAGAAACAGTACAAATGTGGGACGCTGTCATAGTCCTTATTTCCATTTATTTATACATGTCTGTTTATTTTGTGAGTCATAGAATCATCCTCCGGCACACACGCAATGTGAACAATACAGAATATCCATTTAGAGCAAAGCGGAACAAGTTACCATGGTTACGCATATGGGGCTGTACATCATGATACCGGAACTTCCTCTTATACCATAGAACCAAGCCTCGTTTTGGAAAAGGGGCGGACTTGGAAGGGAATAAAAAGGACGCTGGAAACATTGAATATTACACCTTGAAAAAGACCGATCCAGGTCGAAACGCGTTGGTTATAATCGTTGTGCAGATCGGAACTGCAGGGACCACATATGGACGTATGAGACTGATTGTGGAGAGGGATCATTCATATTTATACCACCTTGTTCCATGCGTGATATCACTGCTTTCCGGTATGAGCAATGCAATTGTTTTAAATCTGTTTTTAAATTAAAAAGGTTAATGCACCAGATTGCTTTTATTTTTACTGTTTTATGAGTGCAAGAGACCATCGGGATAAACTTGGAAAGAATCCGATATCAGCATTACCTCTGAGGGCTTGAATACTTCCATTGTGAAGTAAGCGCATACCCTAAGGGGGATTCATTTTGGAGTGGAAACACGGGTGTTGTGTGCAGTAGTTTCATCTATACACAGGTTTTGATTCTAGTGGAATATTACAGATTGGACAATTGTGCTTATGTACTGCACCATTAGTTTTTTCTTGTGTTATATACCCTCCTAGCTCAGAGACCTGAAACCTGAACATAGACTTCGGATGTGCATTTATCATCTTTCCCAGTGTGTGTGAAGGCAGCGCCAAATGTATGTATTGCTGGTGTTATATTGTTATGTTATATGAAGTGTTTGGTGACACTTCACTGATACAAGCAGGGCGGCACACCTGAGTGAAGCGCTACTAACATAGTTCATCACTGTTATATGCTTATGAGGGCCTTCACAGAAGGTATCCTGAGTAAACAGGAATTAGAATTTTTAAATACCAAGCACCCAAAGATTCCAGTACATAAGGGGTGTTTTTTTGTGTGGCCATGTGCTGCTATGCATTACAATGCTTTCATTCATTACAGTACATAAGGGGTGTTTTTTTGTGAGGACATGTGTTCAGATTGTGTCCATCTGGATTGGCTGTTTGGACCTCAGGTCCTTCCATTTTTTTCTACATTTACTATCCATATTCACATTCTGCCATTTCATTAGTCCTGAGGAAGCCCGCCTAGCGCGGGTGAAACGCGTTGACCTAAAGGGATGGCACTTCTTTTTTAACATTTTCATATATATATTTATTTTTTGGTGGCCGAGTGACTTTTCAGGCTTCTTTCACTATTCAGCTGCAAGGACCTTTGGATTTCCCTCATCCACATGTGCCAACGATCAGAGGATACTGCAGGGACTGTTACCATTCAGCTGTACTGTCGGATGGAGGACAGAGAGTGCTACCGCTGAAATCCCCGGAGCAGATGCAGTGAGTAGCAGGGGCGCTTGTGTACATTCGTTTCAGCGCTACCAGGAACAGTTTCTCTGACAATTGAACAGTGGACTATTAGAGCATTTGTATGGTGAAGCATGCTATTTTCTCTATCAGGAGGACTATAGTGTATACTATTAAGTGGTTACACTTACTTACAGGCCCTACAATTTTCTTTTTTATATACACATCTTTTCTTTTATTTTTGTGTTTTTTATATGCATATAATTTTTTGTATTTTTGAATGTGTCTACAGACCTTGTTTTTATTTAGCTTTTGCAAATATCATTGCTTATACATGTGTTTGTCTTTAAAATTTACTCATTTATCCTTTACATCTCTGTCTCTGCATTACTATTTTACACTAGCACCGGGGACTGTTGTTATATATTAATCTGTGGTTATTTGGAGAGATTTAGGGATCACCTCTCCTTGTTCCCCATTTGGTAGCTTATTCATTTAGGGTGAGCGCTGGTATATCTATCTATTACTCACTTACAATTTTGCCTAAGAACACAGCTATGAATAAAGAATGGTACCAAAACATCCTCCAAGAGCAACTTCTCCCAACCATCCAAGAACAGTTTGGTGATGAATAATGCCTTTTCCAGCATGATGGAGCACCTTGCCATAAGGCAAAAGTGATAACTAAATGGCTCAGGGATCAAAACATTGAAATTTTGGGTCCATGGCCAGGAAACTCCCCAGACCTTAATCCCATTGAGAACTTGCGGTGCTCAAGAGGCGGAAGAAAGAAGGTCTCCCATTGAGAACTTGTGGTGCTCAAGAAACCGTGAATTGCTGGCTATTAAGTGGGCTTTGGAAGAATGGCGGCACTGGTTAGAGGGAGCCGCACATACTATAACCATCTTCACGGCAGCGACTCTCTGCTCCTGGTCCCTGGCGTCGCTATGACAACCGGGATGGCACTTCCGGTCCCGACGTCCCGGTTGCCTAGGCAATAACCGGGACGCCTGTAGTAACATTTTGCAGTGCCCAGCCAGCTGTCAGATAGCTGGGCGCGTGCGCACAGGGGCTATAGCATCTCAGCCAATAGTGGCTGATTAAGGGGGCTTGGTTATTCATTCTGGCTGTATGCCAGTAATTTATCATGCAGCCACCTGACTGATTATTCTTAGCTGGGCACCCTGTAGTCTCATTGGCCATTAGCAAATGAATCAATTAGGCTATTCTTGTACTGTGCCATTGTTTGTCCTTGTACGGCGCTACGGATACTTTGTGGCACCCTATAAATAAAAATTAATAATAATAATATTCCTGTGTATGCTGGTGGGGCTCTGATCTGATTGGCTCCTTGTACTATCTAAGGCAGTGAGGACTGAGCCTCACTGCCGGTTATAGCGTCCTCTTCCAGTACTGCTGCCTGCTATTTGTTCCTGTGTTTGGTGTTTAACCTGAGATTGATTACCCGTGTATGACCTTTGCTTGTTCCTGGACTCTGAACCTGTGCCTCTGACCCTGATCTATTGCCTGAACCCGGATTCTGAACCTCTGCTAGTGACCCTGATCTTACGCCTGTCCCTGGATCCTGAACCTATGCTTGTGACCTTGACCTTTCTTCCTTTACCTGACATTTCCTTTGGTGCCCTGCCCAGTCCGCTGACATCTGGCCTCCCGCTACTCCGTGAGCTACCTCCTATACCTGTGCGCTACCGTGTAAGCATAAACTCATACTACTCTGAGCGTAAGACCTGGGGGCATCTGAGTACCTGTAAGCACAACCAGTCTCTATGGGAGAGGCGGCTGCTAAAGGTGAAGACCTCTTCTACCTGTTCTTTGAGTTAATGGCGCACTGGTGGCCATAACAACCAGAATACGCCCTTTTCTTACTCAACATGCTACCAAAACTCTTATCCATTCTCTCATCATCTCTCGTCTTACTATTGCAACCTCTTGCTATCTGGCATTCCTGGCACCCTTTATCCACACTTCAATACATCCTAAATGCTGCTGCAAGACTGATCTTCCTCTCTCACCACTCCACATCTGCTGCACCACTTTGCAAATCCCTACACTGGTTCCCTGTGTCCTCCAGAATGCAATTCAAATTACTCACCCTTATCTATAAAGCCCTCAACAACACTGTCCCTCCATACAACTCAGATCTCATATCAAAATACTCTTCCTCCCGCACACTTAGATCTACCTCTGACCTTCGCCTTGTCTCGTCTCTGGTAACCATCTCTCACTCCCGCCTACAAGACTTCTCCCGTTTTGCTCCCCAATTATGGAATTCCCTACCACGCTCAATCAGACTTTCCCACACCCTTCAAATCTTTAGATGCTCTTTGAAAACCCATCTCTTTTTAGTACAGGTGACCTTATTAATGATAACACTATTCACACTAATTAACCCTCAGAACTGTCCCAATCTCCATCCTGAGCCACATTTGCTCCTCTTGTTTCAGCTGTGCCCTCTTTAGAATGTAAGCTCTCTGATGAGCAGGGTCCTTCTTCCCCTTTGTTTTCATGTCTGTATTTATTTTGTCTACCTTGTATGTCCCTGTTTTATGTACTGTTTTCCCTACTGTACAGCACTGTGGCCCCTTACAAATCTACAATAATAATAAAAATAATGAGTACAATTTTAAGAGTGAGTTAGTATGCAACTAAAGGGGTACCCCACTGAAACATTAATGAAATATTTACAGTTCCATTATGCTGCTTTTTCTATTTTCCTATTTGATGATTCCAGCACTGATCAAGCAGAGTACAGACAATGCACACCACTAAGCTTCCTGCTCCATCTGCATGGAAAGTTGACAGATTTGCAGACCAGTGTGCTTTCCTGCCTCTCCAATACAGTGTTTTTGTTACAACACACTATACGAGGATGAAGCACCATCACATATAGCACTCTATGGTGTACCAGAGTTGCAGCCTACGGACCATCAACTCAGTTCCATAAAGGTTAGGTAAGCAGAAATATAAAAAAATACTACAAATGGTGGTCAATAATTAATTGAAAAAAGTGGAGATTCCATTTAAAAGTCAGTTATTTAGGTTGCACCCTTAGGAGACAGAGCACTGGAAAACAAGAACCAACTTCTCTGCCCAGTAATGCTATTATAATGCTTCTTAGTTCACAATAAGCTCTGGAAGGAGACAAGAAGAGAGCATAGAAATATAGGTATTCCTAGGCGGGTCTGTACAGTCTAACAGAATGGGATTTAATGCCATGTACAAAAATACTCTTTTCTCCTTTAGTGGTAGGGGGACACAGACTGTGAAATGTCCAAAAGTCACCCTCAAAGTGGTGTCGGGGTTTGGGTGTAGAGATGCTCAAGACTGAACAACCATCTGGTGGACCTTCTTACTAAAGGCAGCCTCCACAGGAAAAGGTATGCAATGACAACAATGTCTCTGCTCTGCAAACCTTGTCCTCTAACACACCAGGACGTGCAGCCAAAGATGTACTAACCACGCTGGTTGAGTGTGCCATCAGCCCAGAGGGAAACGGTACCCTGGCCACTGAGTAGGGTTGGTGGATGACCATGCGGATTCAGCAGGCGATTGACAAAAAAGGAGGGGCAACATCTATTTCTATGTCATTTAATAACAGAAACATAGAATTTGACGGCAGATAAAACCCGCTTGGCCCAACTAGTCTGCCCATTTGCTTTTATTACTCTATGGTAACCTCAAACCCTATTTGGTCTTTTAATCTTTTATCCTTATGTCTATCCCAAGCATGTTTAAATTGCTCTACTGTATTAGCCTCTACCACCTCTGATGGGAGCTATTCCACTTATCCACTACCCTTTCTGTGAAGTAGTTTTTCCTCAAATTTCCTATGAACCTACTTCCCATCAGTTTCAGTACATATCCTCCTGTTCTAGCATTTCTCTTCCTTTGAAGAATGTATCCCTCCTGTACCTTGTTCAAACCCTTGATATATGTGAACATTTCTATCACGCCCCCCTTTCCCTTGTCTGCTCCAAACTATATATATTAAGATCTTTTAGTCTTTCCGGGTAAGTTTTGTGCTGTAGACCATGCACCATTTTAGTTGCCCTTCTCTGTAATCTCTAATGTATTTATATCCTTCTGGGACTCCAGAACTGAACACAGTATTCTAGATGAGGCCTATACAGTGGCATTATTACTTTTTTCTTTCTGCTACTGATCCACCTTTCCCTATGCAACCAAGCATCTGACTTCCCTTCATCATTGCTCTGTTACATTGCTTACCTGCCTTTAAGTCACCTGAAACAATGACCCCTAGATCCCTTTCCTCCTCAGTAGATTCCATTATAGTGTCATTAATACTATATTTACCCTTTGGGTTTTTGAGACCCAAGCGCATGATTTTGCATTTATTGGCATTAAAACTTTGTAAAGGATGAGTCGCCCAGCACAGATAGTTCTGCAGACAATGCACCACATTCAAGAAATAATGCGTTTAAAGGAGGTCCTTGCTTTTGTGAAAGAACAGGCATGGAGACTTATGGAAACTAACACAGAGATCTTCATAGCTGAAACAATAACCAGGGAATAATGACTTTCCAAGTAAGAAAACACAAGGGACCAGAGTTAAGAGGCTCAAAGGGATCACCCTGGATGACATTCATAACCACGTTTAGATCCATGGAGATACAGGAGAACGGAGAGGTGGCCATACCAGGGTCCATCCTTGTAAAAACACTAACATATATAAACTGCGATAACTGGCGCTACAAAAATACTGAAAGGACAAAAACCTGCATTTTGAGGAAATTCTGAACCTGGCCTTCTTCCAGGCCCTCTGGAGAAAAATAAGAACATGAGAAATACAAAAAAATCTCAGGTAGAATACTCTATTCCTCACACCAGGCGAGGTAGGATTTCCACGCTCCATGATAAATGCGGAGCGGAAAAAGGCTTAACTGCCCACAACATAGGTTAATAATCGTATTGGTACCACCATTGTACTTAAGAACCATGGCTTCCAGAGCCAAGCCATTAAAGCAAGTTCAGTTAAGGCCTTTCAAAAGGAGGCGCTTTAAAACAGAGGGTCCGACTTAACAGGTAGGTGTCCAGATTGATTGAGGGAGTAAGTAGAACTGTGCTTCAGGACCATTTCAACAAGCCTATGGATCTGAAGGATCATTGAAGTCAGGAGGAACAGCTGGACAAACTGGAATGGTCATGGAACCAACCACCAGTACATTAATTAGATGACACACTTTTGACCACACCGGCTTCCGTAGTGACATCTTACATTGAGAACAGAGCAGAAATACAAGCAGCTGTTTATACTCCTGTCAACAGTGGAGAACAAGAGGATGGACTCCCCACTACCCAGTGGAAGTAATTAATGTCCTGATTCCTAGAGAATGGGAAAATACATTAAGAGCATCAACCAGGCTATAATGCAAGTATGTATAAGACCTCTACCTGAATGTATATTTTCATTTCTACATTGTTCTCCATGACTTTTACACAGAATGCGTTTATGGCAAGCATTCCTACACTATACACTTGGCAAATGTCTTGTCCACACTTACATGAGGAGTAAAGAGTGTGTACATTCTTGTACAAGTCTGTAAACTGATTAGAGATACTCCTGGGTGCAGATCAGAAAAACCCCATCAGAGATTGTAATACCTGCTATAGTGTTATCAGGAAATGTGATAAAGGTGTTTCCTGGGGAACTCTGTCAACATCATGGAGTACTCACACTTGAGAGCCATCAAACTGGTGTAGCTAGCACTGTACCAGGCTTAGCCAGCATGGTCTCCCTCTCCTGTAACCACACATCCTGCTGTCTCCTGTAGGTAGCAATAGCCTTAAATGAACTACCTTGCAACACTGCTTTAACAGCATTGCCAATAATAATACCACAATATCAACACTGTACAGAACTACTCTCTAATGAATTACTCTTGGATTTGTTGGGGCTCATAAAGCAAAGGGTCAGCAGCAATGGAGAATGAACCCTCTGGTGAGTGGCAGGAGAAGGATTTCAATTAAGACGGTTTCTATTGCCAAATTGAAACATTCTGGCCTATTTGAATAGGAGCTAGTAGACAACAAGCAAGTCCTTCACTGGGTCAAAAATAGAATTGAAATCACCCATTAGTGGCAGAGGGAAGCAGCACAGCCTTGGATATATCAGAAAGGAGCCGTACATGAAAGGGTAGTGGTGCATACATGCCAATCAGGAGAATATGAGGGTATTGCTGCATGGGGTAAAGTGAAACAGCTATTCACAATAATTTGCACTAAGTGGACTAAGTGAGACAGACTTGGCCACTATGCTAGATACCCACCTAATGTAGTTAGAGTAGACTACATGAAAGGTATGCAAGGTCCAGAACTCTCCCACCTTAGAAATAGTAATATTGTGCTTACATGTCTTTAGGAATTACATAAATTCTTTTGACTATCATATGATATTTTTACTTTCCATCATTATGTAAATAGAGTATTAACAGCACCAGGAGGGTATAGCCAATTACCGCAAACCTCTGCTCCACAGGTACAAAGTTCTATCCCAAACAATCTTATAAACTTTCCTCTACTTAACAAAATTCATTCACACAATGACACATCCCACCTCATTCAACCACCTCCATCATCAGTAAGCTTTGATCCCCTATAACTTATCAGTAGCCAACTAAGCATGTAGTAACTGATCCACACTCCTCTGTATTAAAGGGTCCAAGGTGCTCACTCCAGGTGAAGTGTAAAGGATGCCAACCAAAAGAGATTTATGGGTAGATTTACTAAACTGCGGGTTTGAAAAAGTGGAGATGTTGCCTATAGCAACCAGATTCTAGTTATTTAGTACATTCTACAAAATGACGGCTAAAATCTGATCGGTTGCTATAGGCAACATCTCCACTTTTTCAAACACGCAGTATAGTAAATATACCCCCTGGAGCATACATCAATGAAAAAAAATAGCTATAAAAAAAAAAGGAAGGAGAGAAGGCAATGGTAAAGAGGGTGGGTGAAAGGTGGCATTAGAAAGGGAATAATGGGGATGGCAAGATTGCCCATCAACAGCTGGTCCTTCCAATTAGGTCAGTCTTCAAGAAAGGGGGAGGACGGCAAACATACAAAGGCATCTTACCCTCCTCACTAATCTCATCTGGAAGCTATAGCTCCAGCTATATCTCCCTCTTGGGAAGGGCAAGAATTGGCCACTCTGTTAGACTCTGAAGAGGCATGATCAGCCTGAGAGGCATGGTGCCCAGGCCATTGTAAAAGACCTATTACAAACTAGTTATCACACATGGTCTTTAGAAATGAGCTATAAAACTGTTCGTTTTTTTTTTTTTTGCTTTGAAGCTTCTGCTACAACTTGGGCACTATATAAATTAACTATTGCTGTTGGCTGGACATCCCTGCGATACTAATCTCAATGATAAAGCTTTAATGAAAACATTACTCATTTACATAGAATAGTCAGTCATTCACGAGTCCCAGCTGCAATTTGGTGCAGGCTACCATCCCCCCCCCAGTTACAATTTGTGTATTATAAGAGGAAACCCACACAAATGTGAAAACATACAAACTGCACAGAAATAGTACCCTGGTCAGAATGAAACCCCAGCGCTGTGAGGAGTCACCAGTCCCACCCATCCCAGAATGTTTGTCCAGATACATGCAGCAACCAGTGCATGGCATATTTAGCACATGAATCAATACTTAATTTAGAAGTGGCTAGAGGTACCTCATGCAGACATAAACGGATGCACTTCGAAGCTACAGCCAGGTTGTCTCCATTCATAATGAATGGAATTTCCCAATGTTACTCTACCATTCCTGCAGTTCACACCACAAAATGTAACCAGAGGCAGTATTATGTGGTATCATAGTCGTGTACAATAAGGTTTATGGAATGGGATCCCTTTTGTATTGCATGATCTGTCACGCTGTCGAGCTCAGTCTCTACATACAAGGAGAGCACTTGTCAGTTTTGCCAGTAAAAATGTAAAATAAAAAAAAATATATATATCTATGCCCCATCTGATGAAATCTGCTTAGATGAAACGCGTCGAGGTGACTGTGGATCCAGGGTCTTATTGATGTCTGCTGTTACAGGAATCAATGGATTGCTGGTTCAAAGCTTGATTATACTGTATATTTGGTACATGTACATTGTTTCTAGTAAAAATCTTTTATTTGGATAACGCACTATGGAAGCGCCCCCATTTGTTTGATATTCCATATATATGTATGATGCTTAGTTAGGAATAACTAATGGAGAAATCAGCTACTGAATTCTAATCAATGCACTCCTATATTCAGTGTCATCACATGCACTACAGGTATCTCCCTTTTGCAATGAAGGACTATTAAACCCCTTTAACTGTGCATTCTTAGGGTCATTTATTTCAACTAGGGCTTAGACCTGTGCTTTGTATGCAGTTTGTAATAATCTGTATGGTGACCCCACCAATCAATAGTAAATACACAGAAAATAGTTATATGTCATGCTGGTATTTGCATGTGAGCCTTAATCCAACTTGTTCAATGTAGGATCACAGTTAGACTTACCCCCTATTTTACACTAACCCAAATTTTATACTAATTATTTCTGGTATCCAACAATGTAAAATGGGCATTTGACTGTATATGGCTTATAATACAGTCTATGGAATATCTTGATCGGCTCTGTGCATATATCCATTTTATGTGTAGCTGTGTATAGATAATCGGTCCATTTAAATGTTGTAGTATAGAATTGTTGTACTTAACTAACCCTACAGAAATACAGACACAGGTTTGTTCAAAATCTTTTATTTACTATAAAGACAAAAACACCAAAAATAGGTACAAATTATACTATAAAACCGGTTCATGGGTTAAAAACCTTTAATAATTAAAATATCTTGATATATTTAAAATAACAAAGGATACATTTAAGCCAAATTTTTCTTAACCCAGAGATTTCTGCAACATTTGCTTGCACAGTTAAGGTGCTAAGAGAAATTAGCCCTTGAGCCCTGGAAGTCTTAGGAATCAGTCTTACAGCAAATATATAGTCTCATTGTAAAAGTCAACTTTGGTAGAAGAAAATCTATAGGACACCTGAGGTAGTAGAGACTGAAATAAAACAAGCAGTAGGCGTTATTTACAACTTAAGAAGTACCAAATAACATTAAGACCGTCACAAAAAAATAATAATAATTATACAATACAATTTTTCAGTCCAGCTTTGATCCAAAGAAAACAAGATTACAACATAATCTGCATAAAAATAGTACACCACAATTTCCAGCAAGCTGAAGGATATGAGCACAGACTCATAAGGAGAAGGTCTGGAGTCTGAAATGTGGGAAGCACGGTAAGCTAACGGGTAATACTGATTAGCTGAGGTTCATTTCTGCTTATAGGAGGGAAAGCATCAATACACAGATCTAATATATATATAGCTATATATATTATTCAGACAGAAAGCATCAGTAGCATAGACAGTGGTGGAGCAGAGGTTTAAGACTTCAAGACAAAAAAATATATATATGCCGTGGCATAGGAGTCAAGTACAATACAGTTAGAGCTACTAAATAAAGTTCACATTAAGGAATACAGTTACTTTAACTCTTTGGAATATGCTTGTCTGTCGCACGAAAAGGAATGTCCAATTTAAAAAAATTAATTCACATTTTTATGAACACTTCAGCATGTTATTGTTATTTTTTACCATTTAAAAAATTGTCCAGATTCATCTATGGTAAAATGTGCTGAAACGTACAATAGCTTATTTTGTTGATCCTGAGTTTCAGAATAACCTAATTCTTTTTCACTGTGCAACAACCCCAACTGGTTTCCAAGGAGTTAAAAAAATAAAATAAAAATTGGATTGATTGAAAACCTTAACCATTTAACAGACAAAAACTATGCAAGAGCAGTCATTTTCCTTCAGTATTACGTATATAACATTAAAAGGTCAACACACTTTTTCACCAGTCAAACAGATTCAGGTGATGTCGAACTCACACCCTATCGGTCTCGAGAGCCGTACTCAGTTCAAGTAATGCCGAATGCATCTCAGCCAGGACTTGAACACGGAACCCTAAACACATTATGGCATATAGACCGAAGGAAAACAAAAGAACGATCTGCCTTCTCACTATGTTGCACTTTTTCATGCCCGAGAAGATTCTAGTCCGTTCACCAGAAGCTGAACAGAAGGCAGCAGAGAGAGACGGGGCAACGTGTGTTAATAAGCTTGAAGACGACTTCAGTAATTGTATTGTTCTAATATTGCATTTGAACAAGAGTAATATCATGATGTACTACTGAAGGAAAACCACGGTTAAAATGGAAAACAAGTGACTGATCAAGTTAAATACATTTTGATTTGGTTTGAAATATAAACTTTACTTCAAAATACTTTTAGCAGGAAAAAAAAAAAAAGAGAACCTGAATATTCCAGAAAATAAAGAATGACGACGCGTCATTTTACAAAACTTACTGATAAGAGTTAACCGGTTGAGGAATCAATGCACATTACCCTATTCAAATCAAGACAGTGAGCGGTTGTGTACAATTTTCTCTCTTGGCTGAGCAATCTGGAAACTTAACAAATACTCCAAAGGGTGACACTTAAAAGCTTGTGCCGAATTGCACCAAACAGCAGACTAACTATAAAAGTCCAGATTGCTCTTCTTACAGGAAAGTGTGGTTGGGTACAAGCGACTCTACAGACAGGGTAAAGTTACTTGCAATTAAAAAAAAGAAAATATATATATATATATTACACATGAAAATGATGAACTGAACAGGTTATTCTGTGGCAAAATACAGTGTAGACAATATTTACACATTGCAATCATCTCTATGGTCCTGTGTACTGCGATCTCTGGAAGAGACCGATAGGAGCAACGGATATACCTATTACATGATCTCTCCTTGTCCTCTGATGACGCAAATCAACAGGAAGCTTCAGAAGCGTTTCTGAGATTTATCTATTGTGTGTATGTGGCCCCATGAGACGTGACCTTCAGAGTAATGCTCATGCAGATTTTAGTAAAAGGACATCAACAGATGTGGTTTTTTCCCCCCATATAAAATAAATTAAAAAAATATAACGTGAAACCACTGAAATTTCCCAAAAGGCGCACACTAATACCACTTTATTCTGAAGCTCTTGTATGTGGTCATGCACAGGGCAGGGAAGCGACATAACACACAGGTATATTGGTGGCGGATCAGGACATGCAGCTGTATTTAAGCAGGAATCCTAATCTCTGCATCAGTAGCATAGTTAAAACCTTCTCTCATTTTTGCAAATGCTTCTACCACTTTGTTCGGAACACCGGGTGTTTCAGTAACTCTCTCGATGGGGGTCGGTCTTGGGGTTGAAGTTCCAAACACCGAAGGGTGACATCCCGCAAACCTGGCGACAGATGTGGCGGGATTGACGGGGCAGTTGTGGCACTAGCGATCTAAAAAGATATAAAAAAAAACGAAACAATAAAATAAAAAGTAGTGCGACATGTGCTTCCCAAAACACTTCATTCTGACTTTTGTGCACGTCACAAAGATACATACAGCACAAGGTTGGTGTTTAGTCTGTACTAGGTCGGAGGTGTACAGCAAGACCGCTTCCATTCAGGTTATTTAATACAAATTTGCAGAGAAACTACATATGGCCTATGTTTTACAGTGAAACCCTACTAATAAAGCATACACATAAGACTGCGGTGATGCTGTAGTTTTACCTTGAAGATGAGAGCAAGGTGGTTGGAGTGCTTCTCTGCATTCCATGGAGGTTTAGCACAGGACATCTCAATAATGCTACACCCAACGCTCCAAACATCACAGCTTCTCCCATACTGCTGCCCCCTCAGCACCTGTGGAAACAGGAACATTATACTTACTGCAACCCAATAACTTTGTCAAATGCCATTTACTGTAGGGCAGCAGGGATGTCAGCATTTGCCATACCTCTGGTGCCATAAATGCAATTGTTCCCAGCAACTGCCCTTGAAATTCACCAGCACCGGTACCCTTTGAGGCCAATCTAGCAGCTGCTCCGAAATCAGCAATTCGCAGTCTCTGTCCAGTGCTATCAATCAGTAGATTGGCGCCTACAACGGGTGAGAACAGTGTGTTCAGTATTCCAGGTCAGCAAACATAACAAGTCCTCCCCACAATAACTGTAAAGTACAAGTTCCCAAACTCTGCAAGCCAGGAGCAGGAAAAACGGATTCTATTACTATTAATACTTCAAGTTGGTTAACCAGTGCGGGTACTTGATATGAGGCTTCGTGTAAACCATTTCTACCTTCCCTCAATACATACTTCTAGAAGAAAAAAATATATCTATTGGAAGAATTTTGATTTTCTTAATATTTTTTTATAGGGGTTTTGTCTCTTAAGGCGATTCTACCCTGAAGTGGTTTCCTCCGTGTGCTCCGGTTTCCCCCCACACTTCAAAAACATACTAGTAGGTTAATTGGCTGCTATCAAAAAAATTGACCCTAGTCTCTGTGTGAGGGAATTTAGACTGTAAGCTCCAATGGTGCAGGGACTGATGTGAGTGAGTTCTCTGTACAGCGCTGCGGAATCAGTGGCGCTACATAAATAAATGGTGATGAAGTGCTTCTATTGATGCCACCCACTTAATGGCACCGGGAAAGCTCAGCTATGGGAGCAGAATGTGCATTATCGAGACACAGGCCCAGCTTATGTGTTTATTGGCAAAATCCACCCCATCAGCTGGTTGACTAGGTACTTCCAGAGTGGGCCTACCACACTAGGTCCCAGAGAAAAGACTGCCCCTCCCGAGAGACAGACCTCCAGGTCAGTGTGCCGCTTTGTCATCCACTGCTTACCGGGGGAGCTTTATAAACACACAGTGGTTCTTGTAAACTGTTTGTGAACTCTAACTCACACACTAACAGTATATGCCTAGGCCATTACTTCTGTCTGTAGGAAAGCCATAAGACAGCCATACATCTCCTGCAGTAGCCTCTTTACCTTTAATGTCTCTGTGAATGATCTGGTTCTCGTGCAGGTATGAAAGTCCGCGTAGTAATTGGTCTGTATAGTTGATAACTACAGATTCTTTGAACGCTCCATATTTACTCAGCAGGTGAGCGACAGAGCCGCCTAGAAAACAGATATTGCATCAGAAGAGAACTCCAGACCATGAGCCTCAACCACAAGATGGGTGGGCATACAGCGGTTACCTGCCATCCACTCCACAAAGAGATTGTAGTTGTTCTTCTCACAGGTAGCCCCCAACATCCTGATTATATTAGGGTGACTGAGGTGATTCATCATTCTGATCTCCTCTCGCAGTGCCTCCACCACCTCTCCTTGTTCGGTGGATGTATTCCTCACATAGGTCACCTAGCAGGGAACATATTTTAGAATGAGAGGTAATGCAGGTATTATACAGTAACATAGGAAGACAAGTAAACCATGCAAGCCAGAGCAATGTTTTCATGCCTGCAGCACGAAATGTCTTATTGATGTAAAGTCAGGTCGTCTTATGTGTACATAAGGTTTTATGGTAAAGGCTCACCAAACTTAAAACACAAAGTACATTACACAATATGTATCGTATTCCCACAAGACAAGACTAAACAATCCAGATATTGCTGTGGCTCAAAACAATAGCTTTCCTCAAAGAAAAGCCAACTGAGATCCATCGGAATTTCATCTAGTTATTCGGCAAACCTGATTGTATGATGCCATTAGGCTGCCATTAACGGACTGTGATTACTGAATCACTGAAGTAAAGCTCACAAAAATTAGCGACATATCTAGCGGTCTGATCTGGTCAACTGACCACACCTGCCTATATTACATCATTTTAAAACAATATAAAGTAGCTCCTCAAAGGTGTAAAATGGCCATTAACAGAACGGTTCAAACACACAGTGGGTACCAAAAGAATTTGCCCCCTTTTTCTTTACAATACTGTCAATGTTCTACCAGGATGGAACAGCAATTTTAATATATTCCACAGATTCTTGGTGGAACTGATGTCTGGGAGTTTATTGTGTCACTCTAGGACATTAAATGGTTTTGCATTTCCATTTCAATGTGACTTTTGCTGCATACTTTGGGTCACTGCACTTCCTGCACGGAAGACCAGTTGGGGAGGGGGCAGCCTGTTCTAGATAAATTTACATTTGTGCCATTCTGTCCACTTCTTTATGATGGACTTGACTATAGTCCAGAGAATATTTAAAGTATTTGAAATCTTCTTATAGCCTTTAAATGGTGATTATAATCACCTTTTTTGCTTTAAGATGTTCTCACATCTTCAGGAAGCATCTCTCATTTCCTGGTCCAGCCATGAGTGTATATAAGAAGCATGAAGTACGCTGAGTGCTATAGAACGCTGTATGAACCAACCACACAGCTACGTTTCAGTGAAAGCAGATATTGGTGGATGATCTAACAAGGGCAGGAGGGTTTAGTGCGACTGTTTTACATAAGGTGTTGGGACAGGCACAAAAGAAGGATGGGGGTTATCTACTATAGTGAATATAAATCAGGGTACTTGAATATGAAAAAGAGGTATGCTATTAATAGCTATTTAATATGATGCAACACATTTTAGGTCTAACACCACTCAAAAACTACTTTTCCTAATTAGTTGGCCGTGGTGTTTCCGCTTACTGGAATAACTCTTGATATTTGAAATAGGACTTCTGCGACATTGCCTGGTAAGTTTTCTGAATCCCACAGTTGACAGATCGTTTGGGACCTCTCTTAGCAAAACCTGTAACCGTGGAAACAAACCTGCCTGCACAGATTGTTTCCATGGATACAGTTGCTAGGTCAGTTATTCACAAGCTGTCAAATTTCAACAGTGCAATTCTGAGATTTCAACAGACAATTTCAGACAAAAGTCCTATTTCAGTGAACTCAAAAAGTCTGGGTAATGAATCTAGTTAGGCAAAGTCATTTTTGGAGCTTAGCAATTCTTTAAAAAAAAAAAAAAAAGTTAAACATTTATAGCTCAATTTCACATTATTCTTTAGAACCACTACAGTTTGCATGTTGGATGGAAATTATTTCAGAATCTGCACTATAATTAGAAGAGAGGGTCAATGATGCATCCACGTTACCAACACAGATGATCTCACCTGTTTAACAGCCATTAAGGTGCCGGTCCCAACATCCTGAGCTTGATAGCAGGAAGAGAAGGCTCCTAAGCCAATCTGTTGGCCTTTCAGCCATTCAACCTCTTCCCGATAATGATTTTTTGCTTTGGTATGTCCAGGCAGGGTCTCCGGAGTCTGCCACGAAAGTGCCACAACGTAACATTATATAATCAGAATAATCATAAAAATACAAGACAATACTGCACTGCACTAGTCAGCTATTCCAAAAAACACTGTCATGGCTCATTAAAGTCACAAGTTTCTAGTTCACAGTCTGCACTATCACAATAATAGCGGCCTTCCTTGTTTGACTGTTCTTTACAATATAAATAACCCTTTGCTCCCTTTGTTACGAATCTTACACTACAAGTGCCTTAAGGTGAATATAATAGGGAAATTATATTATAACAGTCCAGCTAATAAACATCCTCAGGAGCAGATGTTTTGAGGTCTGATGTCTGTATTGGTTATAAGTCATTTTGAAGGAAACCAGAAGCCCAAGACTGAAGTTATGGGAATATAAGAATCAAAAGCACCCGAAAAAGTGCACACATGACACAGCATGAGGATAATGAAACAAGCGCTCAGAGGACTTTATAGATAAAACAGTAATTAAGTAGCACTGGAAACTTACATCCTGCTGAATAATGATGATGTCCTCGCCATTCTCCACTTGTAGTTGTGGTATGACTGGCAGAGCGTCCTGAGAGGCTGACATAGCGAGGGCAATAGCCAGCGCTTCCTCCTCCTCCGCTTCCATCTTCTCTTTGCACTTCTGATTGTGACTGACATCCTCCTTGTAAGTGTTATCAACCTCTGCCCGCTCTGGGGACAGCACAGCCACCTCCGACTTAAAGGTGACCGTGCCGTCACATGTGGGCATTGAGGCTTCCAATAGGTCCTCCATGCTGGAATTAAGCTCTGTGTTGGCATCAAGCCGACACTTCTCTTCCACAGGTGTGAACACCGTGTCATCGCTGGGTATAAGAGCATTCATATTACTACCACTGTTGTCACAATGGGAAACATTAAGATCAAGAGTCATATTGCCTTTCGGAGAATCTCCTGGTTTCGTCATGTCGCCTGGCGTAGGCCGGGATGGCTTTGGCCTATGTATTTGATGAGATGGCAAGGGCCTAGCCTGAGTGAAAACAGGAGAAAGTTTCTCAGACTCTTTATTTCCCGAATTGTGCTTTTGTATCTGAAGAGAAAATTTCCTCTGAGTTTGAGGGGAAGCGGATGAGAGTTTGCAGGGAGCAAATCCCTGAGGTTTGGGCTTGGCGACATCTGAGACAGGGCCAGCTGGCACAGATGAGGGAGAAGAAGGAGAAGGCAACGTTTGGAATAAGGAATGGGGCTGAGAGGAAGAGGGAGAGTTCAAGCATTGACTTAGTGGTCTGCGTTTTGTTGAGATGGCAGGCTTTGGTTGTTCAGTTGTTACAGTGGACAGTGGAAGTCCCAAAGACATAACTTCTAGCGTCTCATTCAAGTCCTCTGGGCTGCAAGCCGTTTTTGAGACACAAGGGTCATTCCCCACTTTCCCTGATAGCTGCATAGTATGTTCTGGGGAATTACTTTGTGAGGTTACGGGGGAGTTTGCAGGGGCGGAGGGCTGCACAAAAGCTTCCCTGCGGTTTTCAAAAGTTTGAGAATCTTCGAAACCTTGCTGAATCACTTCAACAATGTCCATTTCTTCAGCGATGGCCAGCAAACGTCTCCGCATGCGGCTGTAATGCGTTGAGCTGGTCACGCTTAACATGTCCAGCAACTTGACATACACATGTGGGACTCTTGCTACCATCCTGGCAGCGCTTAAAAATACTCTGCGGGATAGCTTTCCAACCATCGAATGAGAATTATCAATAGATTGCAATGCAAAGTTCAGCAAGGAAAGCAGGTTCCTATACCTGGAAGAGAAAGGAGTAGCACATGTATACATTACACAGGGACGACAACTAAACTACAAACAATATTAAGAATGAAATGTAAAGTTTTGTACATTACAGAATAATCAGTGAGTAAAAGGTGAATTCAGCCATCATGATCAGCCATTCCTAGACGACTGATATCTCCCAAGTAACAAGACTGACAGAGCTGTCCTGGTAACTCTTACCTGGCATATTAGTCTGAGGACCCCAATCATTTAGCCATAGCTCCGTAACTGCTCAGGGCACCGACAGTCTAGGAATGGCTTCATATTATATTGTGCCAACGCGGAATTCCATGTAATTACAATACAAATTAATATTGAGCACTTTCCATTTTATGTGGACAAGCCATTTAAAAGTATTTGCGAAAACATAATATTTGTTGCTGGACACCTGCTGTATTTCAGCAGAAATAAAATGCAGATTATTATAATGACTGCTTTGGGATAAAGTCCATTATAGCTAGAATATCTAGTCAGGTCTGCAGTTGGAGCATCTGCTTGTGATGCCCAAGGTAGGGCTTTATGGCGTTTTATACCCAATTCTTGTTTCAGCACCAACTTTATATAAATTTAACTCCCAGTGACACGGCTTCCCTGTTTTAATCCACGCTAAACGTAGCCAAGTCGATAGAGGATGTTGTGCTTTATAGTTCAACAGCTGATTCCTACTAAACATATTTTGTGTAAATTACAAACAGGGAGAACATCATAACTGAATTGCCTTGAACCCTTTTTATTCTGCATTTTTAATTCACAGACTTCGCTGCATGAATCATGAATGTCTTTTGCCTCCAATTTAGTAATAATACACTTCAATACCTTTCTACTGCTGTGTCAGCCTGTAAAACGTCTCCACTGATGATGTGGGGATAAAATTCAGCAGGAAACTCCAACAAGAGCCGGTCGATGAGACACAAGCGGCCGAGTAGTGTTTGCCAGTTGTTAGACTCTGCCTGGGTGGCCAGGATACAGTGCAAGACATATTCTACACCACCGATGCCAACGGAACCTGAAAGAGTGCAGATAGTTACTGTATATGATGGTGGACAATGCGCTGTATGTCTATTCTGCAGGCCAAAGCTTAGCCACGGTTTTCTTCACATGAGATTTACAGGTGAACAACTAAAATAATGATGAATAATTAATGACTTAAGTGGAAGCAGCGACACATATGAGGGACAGTCCTTAGACTAGGATAGGATTAACAGAGAAACACAAAGCCTTTTCCTGCAGTCTGTTACAGGAACTCTGACACTGGAGGTTAATCCATGAAACAGGAGAAGTGAACAGTACACAATGCTCTAGAGGCTGCCAGAATTAGATGGACTTGTTACTTCAATACTACAGTAACAGAAGACTGGGCTGTCGGGCCGACCTTCTGTATTTCTTCCACAGATACAAACAACTACCTTCAATTGAAAAGTCAGTGTTATAGATACCAAGTGTTGTAGCAGCAGTAACGATCGATCGGAGCCCAGAAATGAGAAACCACAGTGTCTCTGGTGTCTAAACGGAACTCCTTTACCATTGAAATAGCGCATATATTTATACACAAAAATCATGGAAACGGAAATTTTCTGTAACATAAAAGTATATATAAAAACAGGTAGCGGTCAGGCTGGGTAATCTCAAAAAAATGCTAATTGTCATCAAGTTCCTTATCGATACCAAGAATCAGAGTCCCTTGAAGCTGTCATTGCTTCTTGATTCTGCAAAGGTCACATTCATTGGTGCTCAGCCAGTTCCCCCCTGCAGTTAGCTTCTGTCTTTCAGACAAACATGCCACAAAAGTATTTGCTTTAATAGATTTAAGGAGATACAACTTACGTTCAGAAAAGGATAGAAGCGTCATTATTGCAAAAAAATGCTAAGACTCTAATTAATAAGATAACCTTAACAACATTTTCCTCACTCCAAGTGACCCTAGATCCCCACAGGGCTACAAATAAAGGTTCATACACATGGGTGCTCTTCACATGCCTGTGGTGCGACAGTCTGAGAAACGATCAAACTTAAATGCACCAAAGATTAGGGACAATTGATCTCCATAGAAAAACATACCCTCAGCACAAACGAGTAAACGATAAGCCATCTATAGGGGAATGAGAATGCTTTCTGTACCCCAGTGCTCAATTATGATGATGTATTTCTCATAGGAATAAATGAACCCTCATCTTGGAAACATTTGCACCGTGTTTAACATTAATTTAGATTATCCGACCGCTTCACAAGTGCATGTAAAAGCACCCCCATGTACAAGCCCTAAAATTAAATGTTATTCGAAAGTACTAACCAGATTTTAAGATCTCTCTTCCCACAGCCAACTCTCCTCCTTGTCCTTTGCATAGTTCCAGCAACGTTGACACTGAAAGCTGGCTTGTCCGGCTGCAATAGACATTAAAGAGATTCATAAGAGACCTGAATTTCAGCACTCTACATACAGACCAACACTGCCGGCAATACGTTACCTGTTGGCATCTGCACACTTCACCAGGATAGTCTCCACCACCGGGTTGAGAAGTCGTTGCAGCTTTTTCCTTTCAGCAGTTGTATGGCAGGGAGTATACACCAGCATGGCTCGTAAGGTTTTCTATGAACAAAGCATCACAGCAAAGATGACAGGATGTAAGATATGTAAATGCACAGAGTCCTATAAACAGTCAGAGCTCCTAGAAAGCTTTCTGTAGACACTTACTAAAGCAGCGACATAGACTTTATAGACCGGGTCGGCACACACCATGGACAGCACACTACAGCAGGCTTCCACGACAACATCCCCTGAGATACTTGATTGAGATGAGCCACTGGCAGTGTGTGGGGCAGTGCCAGTGGGCGTACTGCCACTGCCTGAAATTCCAGTGCTTTCACCATTAGCCAAAAGCAGGGCCCCACTGACATCATGAGAGAGACGCCTCAGCGCCATTTCTCTGATATTCCAGTTTCGAGAGAACAAACAGCCTACCAATTCCGTTCCAAAAACCTGCAAGGAGAAACGACAAGCCTGAATGGAGATCTGTACCGACACAATTATGGTAACACTACATCCAAGTCCAGTATTTCCACATAGCTAGAGATCTAGTATTACTTAGAGCAATAACACTACTTGTAACATGCTTCAGATCATGTATAAGACACCGCAAGCATGCGGATACATTTTGCTGGAATGGCTGCAGGAAGAGAATTTAATGTGGCTTTACTGATGTAACTTCCAGGAGCTTTAGCAATCATAACAGCATGACTGGAAGGGCATAGCATTGGTCTCTGAGGAATGGCAACATTGGACGAGGTCAGCCATACTGATGAAGTGCAGGTAGGAGACAAAGAAGCTACTCCGACATACCTGAATCCATGGCTCAGCCATGCTTTTGTAAGCAGGAGGAATCTGCTGGACCCCATAATGAGTAAGGTTTAAATTGGAATCCTGTGACCTTCTTTGGGATCCAGCGGTAGGTGACTGCTGCTGTTGAGGAGACTGCAGCTGGGCAGCCCGCATGAGAGGGGGAGAATCTACAGGTCCTGGTAATTCATGACTGCAAATACAAGACACTGAAACATTTACCTCCAGATGTCACAATGTACATTTCACAACTGAGACATGCGGGAGCGGGGGTGTTTTTTCTCAATTGTTTTTTTACTCTAGATATTTGCTATGGCACAAGCTTTGAAAGGCCAGGAACATATAGCACATGTATTACCCATAAAGTAGAACCTTTACACTGACCTATGAAAGTCCTGGGATCTCCACTTTGAGCGACACAGAGGACAGATGAGCGGTTCTCTATTTCTCCGGCACTCCTCTGCCCCTAGAAGGGGGGGCACAAAACAAACAGTATTTTACTGAAAATCCAAGACAAACTTTTGCAGTCAGCGTATCTGGACCCTCTGTATCTGTTGGAACAATGCTTAAACAATTTCTATGTTTTCATCTGCACTAAATGGCCTATAACAAGCCCATATCCCAGCACATTAAGAGGAATAAATGTTATTTCATATACCTTAAAAACCACGGTATGTTGCTTATTAGTGCAACTTTTATTTAGGCCACCACTACAAGCTAGGCATAGATTTTCTTATCGGTTGTGTAAAACAAAACCCACAGCTAACAATTCTACACTGGTGAAAAAAATGTCCCATTTGCTGTGAATCTTCCTAAACTATATACGCCGGCAAATATTAATTTGACCAAAACTCTGACGTGTTTGTTTTGCCTTAATGATTTTGGGTGCTAAAAAAAAATAAAAAAATATGATAAGTCATAATACGCATTATCCTATAAAATGTGACCTCTTGATGAACCCAGATTAACAGGAAAAGATTGAGTGTTTCACCTTATTAGCAACCTAAAAGGAAGTTAGATTAAGATTTGTTGTCTTGTGCAAACTTGGGACACATAGGTATCCTGGTTTTTCATTTTCAAAATGAATGGGAGCACATTAATGAACATTTCAGTCTAGAATAGGGCTAATTTAACAACTTGACAAATCCCAATGGAGTCAAGCACAGAACGACTATGGGAATTACGGTGTCCACCAGATGGCAATATTTCCACAATAGTAGAACTTGTTCGTTCCTAAGATACTGCATCTTGAAACGCTGTTTCACGCCTCCTGCATTGTAGCAGCTTATATTTCAAAAGATAAAAAGTGAACCAGACTGAGAAGGAAGTCAGTTTTGTGCATATCTGCATTTTCTGGGGTGTAAAAAACACAAACAAAAACCAAAAAGAGGCGGCTTCCATTTAGTGCCTAAAATTTAAGCATGTGTTCTTACATACAAGCAAGTGCCCAAAACAACATCTGCAGTTCCTAGTCTGCCATGTAGAGTGCACAGGTAATAGGGTACATCGCTAGTTCCTAGTCTGCCATGTAGAGTGCACAGGTAATAGGGTACATCGCTAGTTCCTAGTCTGCACGTGGAGTGCACAGGTAATAGGGTACATCGCTAGTTCCTAGTCTGCACGTGGAGTGCACAGGTAATAGGGTACATCGCTAGTTCCTAGTCTGCCACGTGGAGTGCACAGGTAATAGGGTACATCTCTAGTCCTAGTCTGCCATGTAGAGTGCACAGGTAATGGGGTACATCACTAGTCCTAGTCTGCCATGTAGAGTGCACAGGTAATAGGGTACATCACTAGTTCCTAGTCTGCCATGTAGAGTGCACAGGTAATAGGGTACATCTCTAGTCCTAGTCTGCCATGTAGAGTGCACAGGTAATAGGGTACATCACTAGTTCCTAGTCTGCCATGTAGAGTGCACAGGTAATAGGGTACATCTCTAGTCCTAGTCTGCCATGTAGAGTGCACAGGTAATAGGGTACATCGCTAGTTCCTAGTCTGCCACGTGGAGTGCACAGGTAATAGGGTACATCACTAGTTCCTAGTCTGCCATGTAGAGTGCACAGGTAATAGGGTACATCTCAAGTCCTAGTCTGCCATGTGGAGTGCACAGGTAATAGGGGTAAAACAGTGCAATGTAGTGTCATGCAGTAAGCCGCTGACGTACAGATTGACATGCAGTGATGGTGTAGCTTATTTCGGCAGCCTTCTTCACATACAGTCAGGCTCTCCTCGTCCAGCATGCCCAATAAGCAGATGGGACACATTTGTTCATCTTCATCTTTTATGCTGCTGAGAAAACAAAACACACAACATGGTCCATAATTATTCATACACCTACACCCCTACAGTGACCAGTGCTGGATTGCACATCGAGACATATGCTAGATATG